>NC_084799.1:64176142-65623642 GCF_963169125.1 Humulus lupulus
ACACGAGCAACCACATTAATATGGTTTGCAGAGAAACTAAGTAGCTATGCTTCCAAAGTAACGACAGACCACCACTTTGACCCTCAACATCAATAGCAAAACCTCCCTCAAAACCCAGCTTTAGTTGAACACTCTCCACCTTATCTTTCATACAAATTGCTTCACAAAGAGAAAGAAAATTGGGCTTCTTTTGTGTAACCACATCTTTTAGGAATTGAATGGCCTGTGGGTTCTCAAGCCCATGAGAATTCCAACTTAGGGTACTCATAATGCTTGGTGGGCCTAGATACTAGAGCCCATTTTTGGATCACTACCACCATTTAGGTCCATTTCACCACTACTTGGACCCAGAGGCCCATCTCCACCACTCTCCTCCAAGCGCTTGCGTTTTGGGTCCAAAATCACCAACATATCATTATTCAAATTTCTCCTTTCTCCCTCCAAATCCAAGGCAGTTGACTTCTCTTTACCATTGTTACTCAATTGTGGTAATAAAGCCATGTTTCTTTCCCCACGATTTCCTCCCTGAATATTCTCATTTCCATTAACACCTGCATTCCACCATCAATGTTTCCCATAATGAACGGGATTGCTTGCTCTGTTTCCATTGGAATGTTCAAATCATGGCCAGGTGCATTACCAATTTCACCAAGGAATTGCACTGCTGTCGAGCCACCACACAACCACCGCGACCCAATGGTATGTTGTTTATGTCCCGGAGCTCTCATGAATACACCATATATTATGACTATTTGATCTTCAGGCTAATCAAATAAATTGGAAGAAAACTTATTGGAATGCCCCATGAGACCAAAAATGAAATAGAAAGTTGGTGCATTCTCATACTTGAAATTGATCCAAAATTGTGCCCCCTCTCTTCTACTAATCTTCATTCTCCTTTTCAATGATTTACCAACATCAAAGGTCACAAACACTCTGAGATATTCCCTCCAAACATCTGTAAAATTATTTGGATCTGATGATACAAACTTGCCAATGTAATTACCCACATCACGGACCACCCTTTCCGACATAAAGCCCGACTGAACATCGTGCAATTGAACACACATGTCTAGAGAATTCAGCAACATATTTCTCATATTGTCACCCTTCCTTAATCTGGCAATGATCAGATGATCCCTATTAAAAGTCCAAGGACTCCCCTCAATAACTCTTTTGATGTCCACTTCATGATAGAATTGGAAGAGAAATAGATTACGGTCAATTTCCTTGACATACACTCCTTTTCCCAGTCGCCACAAAGAGGTTGTAACGCCCTGGTTAGCCAAGACCATTACACTGTGTGTTTTAAATCATGCTTAAATCACTAAACGAGTCACTAGGTCATAAACGTGCATCTAAATGTAATTAATGGTCTAGGGTTAAAAATTTCGGTTAAAAGGAATGGATGTTTCATTAAAAATATTAAACTGTACATGGGATCCCATAATAATGCTTACAAAGTTGTTTACAGTTCCAAAATGGTCATTACAACTCAAAAGTTACAACTCGCTGATCTAAGAGGCAAAAATAGGGTTAAACCCTAGTTCCTCTTGGAAACCTTGGCCGTGGTGATCAAACGGCCACATATGTACACGTCACCACTTAAGCTATCCAACTCATGGCTGGTCGAGCTTTTCTTTCCCTTTACCTGCACCACATAGCACCCGTGAGCCAATGCCCAGTAAGAAAACTTAATACAAGTGCATGAACAATATATACGAATTTAGATGTATGTCTAGCATACCCAGCAGTAATAATCTACTCATGCATGCATACAAGTACCAATAAATGATTATATAATCATTATGGGGCTTGCAACCCTAATTAGAAGACCATAGAGTCAACCTGGGACCCTTTTCCCTAAATAGATGACCATAGAGTCAACCTGGGGCCCTTTGCCCTAGCTATGTGACCATAGGGTCAACCTGGGTCCTTTGCCCTAGCTCTGAGTAACTAGCCATAGAGCTAGTCAAGTGCTTTAGTTTTCTACGACCATTGGGTCGAACGAGCATGTAATGCTCTCTTGATTAGATAATGCAAACAAGCATTCATCATATAACAAATATCCATATATAGAGCACTCAACATGCTTCATCAATAATCACAAGCATAATCATAATCATATGCATTTATAGGGGCCAGTGCCCAATCAAAACCATATTCAACATTCAGGCCTCAAGCACAATCCCGTTTCTGATCCCCTAGTGATAACCTAGTCACAACCATAATATAGAATCCCGTAAAAAAATGAGTAAATAAAGGCTTCCAGACCGAGTCCTAGCCTTCGAGACATCGAATCCTACCAAATTGGGTAGTAAGATCGATCCTAATCCCTTAGGTTTGAGTTCCCATGACTAAAAACCCAACCTGGCCAAAATGCTCAGGCGGGCCACGACTTGACCCTGGGGATCGCGGCGCACCTCCCAGACAGATAGCCCTCTGCCTGGGCTTCAAGTGAGGGTCGCGACTTGCCCCTTAGAGTCATGGTGCGCCCCTCAGACAGAAACCCCTCCTAATCCTGAACCCCACAACATAATAATCATACGGTCTACACAATCTATCAATAACTCTACTAGCAAAAAAAGAATGTGTAGCACCAGAATCAATCAAAACAGTATAAGGGGTTCCAACACTAAATAGCTGACCTGTGACTATTGAGGAACAAGCCTCAGCTTCTGCCTCGAACTGGATTCAAGCTATCCGCCTTTCATGGTTCTTCCTTTCTTGCCTTCGGGCAATCTTTCTTTAGGTGTCCCACAACCCCACATAAAAAGCAGGCCTTTGCTCGACACTCCCCTATATGGCGCCTCTTGCATCTGGTGCACTCTGGAAAAGTCCTCCAGCCCTTACTGCCACCCTGGCGGCCTATTGAAATACCACGAGGTCTCTTGTTAGGGCCTGGAGCTGGAAAGGCATCAGAAGCCTTCCTTTTTTGATCACTGGGGCCCCCGCCTCTACCTGAGCTCATAAATGGAGGTCCCACCCTCCTAGTGTCTCTCCTGGCCACGTTGTCATGCCAGATTTTATTCTCTGCGCTCTCAGCTGTGAGCGCCTTCTCAACAACCTGTGCATAGGTAGTCACTTCTGGCACAGTGGTAATATGAACATCCAGGGCTATCATAGGCTGTAGCCCCTGGAGAAACCTATCCCTTCTGGTCCCATCAGTGGACACCAGTTCCCTGGAAAACTTTGCCAGTCTATCAAATTTTAGGGCATATTTAGTCACTGATGAGTTGCCTTGGAGTAACCTACTGAACTCTTCAGCCTTCGCCGCCCTGATGGCATCATTATAATACTTTTCATTAAATAGAGTCTGAAACTCTTCCCAATCCAGGGCATTAACATTTATGGTCTGGGATATCACTTCCCACCAAATTCGGGCATCCTCCCGAAACAAATATGTGGCACAAGCCACCCTCTCATTACCAACCACCCTCATAAAGTCTAGGATGGTGGTAACCATACTCATCCACTGTTCGTCCTTAGCCGGATCTGCACTACCCTCAAAGACTGGAGGGTGTTGTTTCCTGAACCTTGCATAAAGAGGTTCCCATTTATTCCCAGCCTCTGGCGATTGCTCAACTATTGGCACCATCACAGGTGGTGCCTCTAGTGAAATGTTCCCTACAGGAACCTGTTGTTGTCTCAGGAGGCAGATTTCTTCTTCCTGCCTCAATACCCTGGCTTGCAAATTAGCAAGCACTAGCTGCCAGTTCTCAGGAGCTGGCAGTGGGGTTTGACCTTGGTCATTATCCTGACCTTATCTATCATTCTGGCCCTGATCTTCCTGACTAGCTGAAGGTTCAATCTACCTTGGAAGCATACTTTCAAGCTTATACCTTACTGCAATAATCAATTCGACCAGTTAGGTAGTGATAACAAAACCTTTTGCTGCCTCACAATCCAAGATCAAGCATACAACCATTCACACTCAACAATCATGCTAATAAGCATGTCGATTCATATTCATATTCAAGTCTGGTGCTAATAAGCATGTCCTAATATCCATAACAATTAAGAATGCTAATAAGCATTTTCTGGCATACATATATCTATGACAGTGCTAATAAGTGTATCCTGACGTACATGTCCATATTACAACGCTAATAAGCGGTTCCTTTGCCTTCACAAGCAATATCAATGCTAATATGTATGTCCTTTTAAATCATGCAGCAGTCAAGGGTCGGGCTTTATCAATATATCTCATGCTACCTAATAAGACATGCAGATAAAGCATTTATATCCTATTTAAGCAGTTAACCACATAACCACATAAATAGTTACCGAACCTAGAGTCAAGCTTGTCTTTAGTGGCGAGTGTACATGCCCAACTTGTCTGCAGGAACCCTTAACCTTGGCACGCTCTGATACCAAGTTGCAATACCCTAGTTAGCCAAGACCGTTACACTGTGTGTTTTAAATCGTGCCTAACTTGCTAAACGAGTCATTAGGCCATAAACGTGCATCTAAATGTAATTAATGGTCCAGGGTTAAAAATTTCGGTTAAAAGGAATGGATGTTTCATTAAAAACATTAAAATGTACATGGGATCCCATAACAACGTTTACAAATTTGTTTACAGTTCCAAAATGGTCATTACAACTCAAAAGTTACAACCCGCCGACCTAAGCGGAAAAAATAGCGTTAAACCCTAGTTCCACTGAGAAACCTTGGCTGTGGTGGTCAAGCGGGTGCATATGTACACTTCGCCACCTAAGCTCTCCAACTCATAACTAGTTCAACTTTTCTTTTCCTTAACATGCACCACATAGCACCTGTGAGCCAAGACCCAGCAAGAAAACTTAATACAAGTGCATGAACAATATATATGGATTCAGATGTATATCTAGCATACCCAGCAGTAATAACCTACTCATGCATGCATACATGTACCAATAAATGATTATAGAATCATTTCGGGGCTCGCAACCCTAATCAGATGACCATAGAGTCAACTTGGGACCCTTTGCCCTGAATAAATGACCATAGAGTCAACCTGGGACCCTTTGCCCTAAATAGATGACCATAGAGTTAACCTGGGGCTCTTTGCCCTAGCTATGTGACCATAGGGTCAACTTGGGTCCTTTGCCTTAGTTTTGAGTAACTAGTCATAGAGCTAGTCAATCGCTTTATTTTTCTACGACCATTGGGTCGAACGAGTGTGTAATGCTCTCCTGATTAGATCTAATCATATCGACCAGCGCTCAATTCGCTATTTCCGCCTTTGACTGATAAGTCAATGCTTTTCTCAAGTAAATAATACAAACAAGCATTCATCATATAACAAATATCCATATATAGAGCACTCAACCTGCTTCATCAATAATCACAGGCATAATCATAATCATATAGGGGTCAATGCCCAATCAAAACCATATTCAACATTCGAGCCAAGCCATAATCATATATGTCACATAATGGGTGTAGTTTTCTTACCTCAGATCCGAGTGTAAAATAAATAAGAACGACCCTCAAGCACGATCCCGTTTCCGAGCCCCTAACGATAACCTAGTCACAACCATAATATAGAATCCCGTCAAAAATGAGTAAATAAAGGCTTCCAGATTGAGTCCTAGCCTCCGGGACATTGAATCCTACCAAACCTGGTAGTAAGATCGATCCCGAGCCCTTAGGTTTGAGTTCCCATGACTAAAAACCCAACTTGGCCAAAATGCTTAGGCGGGCCGCGACTTGACCCTGGGGGTCACGACGCGCCTCCCAGACAGACAGTCCTGTGCCTGGGCTTTAGGATGCGGGCGAGACTTGCCCCTTAGAGTCGCAGCACGCCCCTCAGGCAAAAACCCCTCCTGCTCTTGGGTTCACATAGGTCGCGGCGCCCAAAAACAAGGTCGTGACCCGACCTCGAACCCAACCATTTTCTCCATTTTTCCCATCTCAAAACCTTCCATAAACCTATCCAAACATATCCAAATAAAAAAAAAAAAAAGTTCTCAAACATCTCAATGGCCCAAAAACATCAAAACTCAAGGTTCAAACCATTTAAAAACTCCTCAAAACATAGAATCCAAATTCAAAACTTAAGAAACTTTAGGAAACAGAAACTCGGAAATTCAAAGCTTAAATTACCTCTAATTATGTCGTTTCTCGCAAAATCCTCCGGCTAATAAGCTTCTAATGGATAACTCTACAAAATAGAGTTATTTTACCACTTTTTATTTGCTAATTGTTGCTTAATTATTGAGTTTTTAAGTAATTTTGAATTTATTAGGTTTATTTTAATTTTATAGACTTTTGTGTGTTTTTATAGTTATTTTGTTGTAAAATATTGTAGTTAATTATTTGAATTATTGTTGTTTAGTTTGAGGTAAAAAAATGTTGTATTATTGAAATTAAATGTTAAATATAAATTAAGTTATAATTAATATTTTCAAAAAATTAAATTGATTTATTTTATAGTTGAAAATATTTTATTATGATTTAGTTTATATTTATTTTGTAGGGAAAATAATGCATTTTTGCTCTTGATGAAAGAAAGAAAAAATTGGCATTTATAAAAAGCCTCATTCGGCCCAACTCTCCTACCCAGGCCCAAGAAGCCCAGGCCCGCCTGCCTGGCCATTTCCCAACAGCAGCTCCTACATGCTGCCCCTTGCTCTAAACAGCCATGCCCAATAACTACCTCTTGATTCACCCAATGACGCCAGCTGTCCACTTGCCAACCTGAAGCTCCAGCCCTTCACGTTCAAGCTCCCTGGCGCCAGAAGCACCAACACCACCTGGGCCCGTTTGCACCAACCGAAGCCTCCTGCCTTCAGCACGCCAGCCACCAAAGCAACCTTCACCCAGCCCATTCGGGCCTCTGCCCAGCTGAACCATCTGCCAACCTTGAGCCCAACAATGTACCCTTGTCCCATTTGCCAAAAATGCCACATTTTTACCCCACTTTCTACACATTTTACCCAAAAATATCATAATTACACCCTATAATTTACCCCTATTTGTCATATTATAATTAATTAAATTAATTTAATCAATTTAATTAATTTAAATTGATTATTTTAATACCTCATTTTGGCTATAAATATGGAGTTTTGAAGACCATTTAGGGTGTCAATTTTAGAGAGGAGGTTATCATACCACAAATTCTACACATTTCAAAACCTCTATATTATCTTCATCTTTTTCTTCTTTTTGGTTATTTTCTATGTATTTTTAGAGGAAAAATTTGGGGGTTCATCCTCCAAATTTTCCTATTTATGTTTGTAATTTTTAGTTTGTATTTTCTATTCTAGTTATGAGTTTCTAATCTTTTTAAGATTATTAAGGTGATGATGAAATAATATTTATCTAGATAGTACTTATTTTGTATGTTGATTTCCCATTTTGTGCAACAAAGTTTATGGAATTTTCTTCTTCAAATATCTTCTTTCATTTTAAATATCATGTATTTTGGATTGTTAGCACATATTTACACTTTGTTATTCATTAGTGCAAAAACATAATATTCTTTGTGTAAGATGTGCCATTAAATTGTACACATCCATGCTTAGAACAAAAATATTATGTTTTGCCTTATAAATAATGTTCATTGATTTATTTGTTATTTCATTAGATTGATTTACACTAAATGCTTTGAAATTATAATTCTGAAAAGTGAAGAAAAATCTTATCTTTTTAGAAGTAATTTGTGCTTAAAATTATAAATCTATTTGGAAAATGATAGTTTGATTTATTTTAACTATCACTAAAACTTGGGAATCAATGTACTTATAAATATTATTGAACTTATATTTTGTGGATTCTATTATCTTAATAATCTTTCTTTTACTATCTTGATTTCTACTTTTAATTTATTTTAATTTATTGTCTTTAATTTCTTTATTATTGTCTTTTATTTTATTTTTATTGTTACAAATTTTCATCAATCTTTGGAGCTAGGTTAGAATTTATTAATTTTGGTTTATGATAGTTTTTTTTTTCGATTTTAGACAACTCCTTTGGGTTCGACATCCTTGCTTACACGATCACTATTCTATATGAACAATTCGTGCGCTTGCGATATAAATATTTAAAACATACCCGTTTTGGGTCCATCACTAATCTTTCCTAGAATCGATATGACTCAATCCTTGCTTGAATCTGAGTCCAAAAACTCGATTTTCTTTCGAAAATGCAACGAACGGTAAAAATAAATAATGGAAGAGAGAGAGAAAAAGTGTTTTGAATGTATATCTGTTTCTGTCAGGTTATTTCAAGCTTAAGTAACCTTAAGTAAGACTCAAGGCTCGGGGTCCCAAAAATGCCCCCGAGGGTAAAATAGTCAAAATTCATAGAATTTCCTCATGATCTCACTAACTCACAATATATCCTCAAATATTCATTCCCATTACCCAATATTCCAATAATATACTATATACCCATAATACCCATTGACTCACCCTGAGTCAAGTATTAATTCCGTTGTGACTTTCCCAGTAGTTTGCTCCCTAGGATCGCCTCGTACCGAGTAACCCAAATATATCCACATAATAATGTGGTCTGACATATATATCACATATATGTCAAATATACCCATAATAGGCCAAATTACAAAAATTGTCATTCTAGTAAGAAACGGGCCAACATGCTTAATTAGTACACCTAAACATGCATATCAAGTCATATAATAATATAACTCACATAATTACACGCATATATAACACATAAACATGTAATTTCCATAGTTTGCCATCTTGACCCCCTAATCAAGGTCCTAAGCCTTATTAGGTAGTTTGGGACGTTACAGAAGTCATACGTGTTGCATAGCATCAAAGTCAATGATACGCTCCGTTAAGAATCTTCCCACTAGACACCATCGCACATCAATTCCAATATCAACTGCCTCCTCCTCTCTATAAATCAATCCTCCAGCATCTTCCTCTTCCAACGAGATCTGTGCATGTCTCTCTTGTGTCTCACTAAGACCATCTCCAATGTAAGATGTAAATTTTGTGCCAAATTTGGCACAAAAAATGAGCCAATGCTATATTTGGCTAAATATTTATAATTTTGCTCCAATACACAAGATGAAAATTAACTAAAAAAAAGTCAACAATTCATTTAATATTTATTGATAATATACAAAAAGTAACTATTTTTCATTTTTTATTATAAAAAAATTACTAATTGTTAATTAATAAATTAGTAGCAATATTAAGATTAATTATTGTAACAAATTTGGTCAATGATATATCTTGTGCCAAATTTGACACAACTTTTAGCATGTGTCAAATTTGACACAACTTTTAGAACATCATCAAAGTGATTATTTTACTAAAATGTGCTAAATATAACAATCAACCACCTTTTGACACTCCATTAGAAATACTCTAATCATCCTAATACTCTAAGCCATGACTCATTCGCAAACACACTGGAATCAAAACATAAACAAACAGATCAGACCATGCCATTTGGATAAGAGAGACTGCAATACTCTAGAACGCCATCAGATGACATAAAATTAATTTGATTATTATTATTTGCTCAATATATAATAGTAAAATATTTCATTAGACAAATTTCTTTTTGTCGGGTTCATAAACAAATTTCATACATGTATGTGAAATTATAAATTAATAAAAATTTATTAAACACAAAAATATTCAATTGTACTGCATAAATTCAATAAATCTCTATCCTAAGAATATTTAATTAAAGATTCAATTGATTCTCACTTCTAGATATCGAGTTAAATACCAAACATATAAAGGGCTATCAAGCATGTTACAAACATTTAAACACAAAATAAAAAATCAATATAAAAACTAAAAAATTATTCCTCTAATTCATTGGCCTCGTACTAACTTCATATCTTATATTGCCTAAGTATACGAAAGGGCATGCTTAACTGTTATATTATTATCAATGCAGCAGTGAATATAAACTAGAGATGCAACCAAAAAGTTGATAATAAAGTTTTTACATTACAAAAATAAAACAACCACAGTAACTTTCAAATTTAAGAGTATCTTTTACAATTATGGTTTGAAAAAATAACAAAATTACCCTCCATTAAATTAATCAAGATATATTTAGATAGAGTATGGTTGCACCGATCTTCACCACGACCACACTAGACAGCTTTGTCCATTTTCTCTTGCTTATAAGAACAACTACGTATTCATTGGCTGCGACATTTTTTTACTCTATTATTATTATTCCCTATTTTGCTCAATATTACAACAACTTAATAAAAATACCAAAATGCATATAAAACAAATTAAAAATGTTAAGAAAAGCTAATAAACCATAATACAAATTGTTTTTTTGACAAAACTAATCTCATAACATTAGAAATATCATTCATCACTAAAACGATCATTGTTAAAAACATTTTCGTATTTTTTTTTAATCTCTTTATAGAATAAGTCAAAAAAACGTATATTTTGTTGGTCAATTTACGAAATTATTGGTTGCTTTTATTACTAAAAGAAATTTAAATACATATTTGTCAAAATAAATAAATAATGATACATGAGTTTGGTCAACTAAACGAAAAAGTTGACCAACATGAGTAATAGATTACTGCCACGTCGGCGCCGTCCGCGGTTATACTTATACGCCACCAAGTGGAGTGGCCAAAAGCAAATCACGAACAACGTGCTTGATGTGTTGTTCATTTTATTTATTAATTCCCTAAATATATTATTATTATTAATTTGTTTGCGTAAACAAAAAGGTCAGTTTATTTTATGTTTCTAATACGATTGGGTTCACTTTAGCTACTTTTTTTTTAAATAGTATCTATGAAGATTTTGCCTACTTTTATCAGTGTGTTTTCATTTTAAAATTAAAAATAAATAAATAAATAAACGTTAGTTTAATTTGTTTCCAGAGGTTTCTCTCAAAAAAAAAATGTTTCCAGAGATGAGCATTATTGACCACTCACTTACCAACTTTGGTAGGGATAACAGCTAGAAATACAGGTTGGAATATTAACTACTGGCAAAGTTGCCTTAAAGATACATATGAACGTTATTTTCTTCCTTTGCTGGAGTACAACGGAACCTAACTTTTCAAAAGAATAAAAAGAATAGTTAAAAGCTAACAAAGAAAAAGAGCTCAATCAAAGTCAATAATTCCAAATAGCAATCATTGTATTTTGAGTTTGAGATTTGAGATGGAGGGAGTTACTTTTCATATGTTCAAGTCAAGGTGTTAACTTCAAGTAAATTTTATGTTTACACTCATTCTAGAACTGTCCAAGAAAGATTATAAGAATTAAACTTATAATATTCAAAGAAGTATAAATTAAAACTAATCCTTAAATTTAGCATGGAGTGGAAAATTAAACTATAAAAATTTAATAATGGGTAATTAGGTTAATTGTTGAAATTATGATGTTGCAATCATGTTACTAATTTGTTGTCAGGGAGATTTGATTGATGGGCATTTAGACCACTTTAGCGGTGTTTGGTATGGGGTAAAGTAAACGTGGGAATGTGAATCTAAATTTCTTTCTAAGTTTGATTTAAATTTTAAAAGGACAAATTTAATAATTTGTGTGGGCCTTACATATATTTTAAGGGTAAAGTGAACCCTTTTGTACACAAGAGTTTCATATTACCTCTATCCTAAACTCATCTATACTTTCTAAGGCAACTCAACTACTCAAAACAAACACCCCCTTAGAGCATCTCCAATGCTTGTAGCCACAGTGGTGGCTTGGGCATATTTATTATATAAAATGTCATCTTGTCAATGACAAGTAAGATTTTTGTTTGTTGTGGTCGGAGAAGTTGCCACTTTCAGACAACGTTGCTTATTCTATTTCTAAAAAATTAATAATTTTTATACCAATTTATGTACTTTTGGCAACACCTAAATTTACTTGCATTGCTGATGCTCTTAGTTGTTCATGAAATGTAGTAGTATTTTATATTTAACCCAATCATTGCATTACAATTACATGCCAAATCATTTTCTTCTTTTTTAGTTTTCAAGTTACTTTTCATTTTAGCTTTAGGATAGTTTAAATACACTTTTATTAATTATTAATGGGGAAAAAAATCTTGGGTGGGGTGTACCATATGATCATTCCTTATCATACATTTGCTCACGCTAAACTATTATATATATAGTTTTTGGCTCTAAAACAACACTACACTATGATTTTAGTAAAGTATATTTAAAGTTAAGTTATTTGTTTGTTATGGTTTTAATTTTTACTGAAGGGTTGTGGCAAAATGTCTTTTTTTTTTTTTAAGTTATTTTGTATTTTGATCTAGTTTTAATAATATTTTGTAAAAATGACATCCAATACTCTTATCAAAATTTTCTGAAAATTAGTTGGGAATTCAATATTTATTTTTTAAAATGATCAAAATTAGGTTAAAATACATAATAATCTCTATAAAAGATTGAACTTTGGATTTTAGTAAGGAAATATTTTATGAAGGAAAATAGAAAGGAAAAAATGAAAGAAAATATTTTTCACAAATTTGATAAGAGAATTTTTTTTTAATATATATTTTTTTGTAGATATTTATAATTGTTATAGATTTTTCTAGAATAAGAATTTTTAATAATTCAAACATGAGAAAATGAAATTCTTTGAGTTTCCTTTTTTTCTCTCTTTAAATCTAAGACCCAAACAATGCCTTAGTGTTCTTCCAAATGAGTCATTACTGGAATTGCAAAATTATCTTTCATTTTTTCTTTCAAGATAATTAAAATTATGTACTATGTAGATTGTGTTAAATAATATTCTATTACTGCTGTTACGCCGGACAAATTTTGGCAAACATATTTATAGATTACAAATAATAATTCACACTCATAGTTAGATAATAAGGGTAAATATTATTTTGGATCCTGTGTTTTAAAAAAATTACTGATCGAACCCTGTGTTTTGTTAAATAATAATTTGGACTCTGTGTTTTGCAAAATGGAACAAAATGATACCCTGAGCCCGATTTTGGTAAAACTTTTTTTTAAATATGACCAAAATACCCCAACTTTTAATTTGACTTTAATATTAATTTGATTTAATGTATTTATCATTTTCGAAATAAATAAAAAACATTTAAAAAAAACAAATTAATAAAAAAACTAAAACAAGTTACCCAAAGAAAAATTAAAAAAGTAACAGAGCTCCCTTTCTTTTTGTCTTCCTCACACAAACGAAGAAAAGCTATTGGCCACCATTGTTGACGAAGAAGCTTCTGATGAGAGATTTGTTCTCTATGCATTTCGCCTTGAAGGAGTTGGCCGCACAAGATTGAAGGCCACTCGAAAGGTATGTCCTTCCTCCGTCAAGCTACAGTTTTTTTCTGTTTTTTTTTTATCTTTCAAGCTACGGTTTGGGAAAAAATCGTTCAAGATTGAAGGCCACTCAAGGTATGTCATTTTGCTTGTATTTTCATCTGTGGGTGTGGGAAAAAAAATCTTCTTTGGATGGTTTTTTGCTTTGTATTTAGAGTTTTGAGTATTTTGGAAAGTTACTGATGTTTTAGGGTTTCGTGTCTTGTATTTGAATTTTGTTTGTGTCATATGGCTGCATTTGGTAACAGGGCAATGGCATCCTACAACTACAATTCATTTTCCCAAAATGGTGGAAGATTCAGAAATAGAAGATGCATGTGTGGCAAAAAATTTCATGTGAGGATTAGTGAACCAATTAATAACTCAAACATGCTTTACTTTTGTTGTCCCTTTGGAAAGAAATGGTGTAATTACTTCTCATGGTGGGTAGATGGAGATTTTGTAAATAAAGGTTTTGAAAAGGAAGATAGAGACCAAGAAGAAACTTCATTTTAATATGATTCAATTATTCTAAAAAGATTACAAAGATTGGAAGCAAATGTATTGGGCACTTGTTGGTGAAGATTTTGGGAGCAATATGTGTGTTATTGATGTTCTTAATTTTGTGTATGACAATGAAGATGTAATAGTTAGTGGTATGACAATGAAGATGTAATAATTAGTGGATTTTGGCTGCAATTATGGAAGTTGTACTTGACTTTGCATTTAAAAAAAAATTAATGTCAGTTTGTTTAATATCAATTTGGGTTGTTATTGTTTAATGGTGTCAATATTAGAGGTAAATTATTGTATAGTTGCCAAGGCAAAGTAACCATAAATCATAATTGAACCAAAATGCAAAACCAAAATACATTAATATTGCATTTAAACCAGCTAAAGTTTAGTGTGCAAAACACTAACCAAAACATATAAACCTGCTAATTTTGTGTGTCCAAAGCACTAAACAGAACATATAAACCTGTTGCATTTTAGTGTCCAAAGCACTAACTAAAACATGTAAACTTGATAATCCTTAGTGCCAATAGCGCTAACCAAAATACTCAGGCATACATAGAGTATTACATTTCAAAATGCAGTAACTTCAGCAACACATATTTCAAAAGACACCAACTTTGGAAACTTCACCAACTTCACTGTGTAAGCTGAGTCTAGAAGAGATATTGGGGTGTTTCAAATGTGTTAAGCTCCTCTGCATTCTGTGGTATATGTTCTTCAATCCCTTCTGATGGTTGATAATTTTCCTGAAATAATAAAGTAATTAAAAACACACCAAAGGTTTCTATTTTAGAAATTCATATATAATTTATAAAATGCTACCTCAACTGTGGTACCAAGAGTTCTTCCACGACCTCTGCCACACAGTCTTCCCCTGCCTCTCTTTGTGCTTCCTCATTCAGAACCTGTAATTGGTGCATCAGACATTGTAGCTTGATTGTTGCCTCATCCTTTTCCTTTTCCCTTGCCTCGTCCCCTCCCTCGTCCCTTGCCTCATCCCGTAGGTGGAGCTGGAGGTGCTGGATGATTGACAAACGGAGGTGCATTGTAAGTACATATTGTATGACCAAGTTGGTTACAATTTTTGCATCTTTTTGTGCTAGAAACTAGCTTCACAATCCTTTCTTCTCCCGCCACTTTACTTCTACAGTGTTTTTTCGGTCTACCTGGCTGGTTTCTAATGGGTGGGGGTAACAGAGGCTCAGCATCATGTCTAATCCACATAGATTCATCAGGGATTGGATGTACCACAGATTCATAAGTCTTTCTCCACATTTCAATTGTGAAATACTCTGAATAATAGTCATTGATATTGGCCCTGGTATGGTTGATACATGCAGCTGCATGAACACATGGGATGCCTCTAATCTGCCATTGGCCACATATACACCATTCTGCATCTAGCCTCACTGCGTACCTTTTGCTCATGTAGTCAACTTGAAATTCATTAGGGCCTACTTGTCTAACTTGAACATATCTTGCTCTCCTCAATAACTGTTGAACCTTTAGATGTACCTTTGGTGCTAGCTTTTCATTCCATCTTTCAGATGTCACCTTTCTTGAGCACATCATGTCTGCGTTTTGGATTCGAAGACCTTCTAGCAGCTCGATTGGTGGTTTGAAACGTATCTCATCGATCCAATTATTGAAAGATTCAACATGGTTGTTTGTCAGATATTCGACCTTCGAAGTTGTGTCAAAACAACCCATTGACCAATGTTTAGTATCAATGTCAGTCATCCACTTTTATGCATCCTTGTTGAACTCCTTAATTTGGTCCATAATACGCTGAAAAGTTTGGAAATTTCCTGTTTCAGTCGTTGCCCAAAACATGTTCTTAAGATAAGAAGTTCCAAACTCTTTCACCATGTTATTTTCAATGTGAAAATAACAATAATGATCGTGATTATCAGGTACATGACTACCAGCCTCATTTAAACCCTACACCATGTAGAAGAACAAGACATGTGTAAGTATTAATTACAATCAACAAGCAGCCATGTATGAGAGAGTTATTTCCAATCAGCTTAATCAAAAAGCACCAAGACTGATTTAATTATTCATGCTCACTTAAGCATCAAATATTCTAATTCACAAGTTAACAATATAAGAATAAACAAGTAGAAAAGTTCAAAAATGAAGAATTACCTTCTGCCTATCACTCAGTATGCACCAATGCTGACCATTGGGATGTCTCTCTCCAATTTGTTCCATTAAGTGCTCCATAAACCACCTCCAACTTTCATTGTTTTCAGCCTCAACCATGGCATAAGCAATGGGATAAAAGTGGAGGTTTGCATCAAGTCCAATGGCAGATAATAAAATACCCTTGTATAGGCTTTTAAGATGGCAACCGTCAAGACCAAAGAAATGTCTGCAACCAACCAAAAATCCAACTTTCACACCTTCATAGCAAACAAATATCCTCTTATACTGAGGCTTCATAATTGGGGGAACAGATTGCACAAGTTCACCCTTTTCATTGTAAGTTTCAACAGGAACCAACTCTGATTGTATGATTGCAACACTTCTAGGATTTGTATGCAAGATCATGGCTGCATAATTTCTAAGCTTCGCATAAGATTTAGCATGACTACCATGAACTTCTCCTCTTGCATATCTTCTAGCTCTCCATAACCTTCTATTGTCAACCTCGATCCCATATTCATCCTTCAATTGTTCTTTCATACCCTTTAATTTCATTTCAAGATGTCTTTGGAATGTCTTCACCAATTTTCTGCGAATCCAAGTACTGCTAGCTGTTCTATTCTTTCAAACAAATTGACATGTATGGTCTTCAATGAGCGTCTTGATGACAAAGTTATTCAGATTATGGGTCACTGAGGCATGTATACTCCATGGGCAGCCAGTTTCTCTACAGCCATATGTGAGCCTACTCTTTTGGTGCTTGATTTTTTTCAATTCAAAATCCTCTTGAATTGCATAATCTTTTAGAATCTCAGCAAAGTGTCGGTAGTCATTGAATTTCATAGATAGACGCAGAACTATTTTTCCATCTTCATAAATTTGATCACATTCAGGAAGTGGAATGTTCTTGTTAGGATCCAATCCCTCTCTTCTCAGCCTCTTCAAGTTCACATGCCCACCTTCATCGCTATCATAATATTTTATGCCATCATCCTCATCACTAGCAGTCAGTGAAGCCATTTCAGATTCAGTATTGTCATCTTCTTCACTATAGTGTTTGCCTTGTTTCCATTCTAGGTCACTGTCATCAATGGGTGACGATAGAGCCTCATCTTGTACACTTGTAGACCCAAAAGCACTTCTCCTTCTTGTCGGATACTCGTGCCTCTTACTAGGACCAACTGTGTCCTTCCCACTAGAATCTAGCCCTTCAATGTTTGGGGTTGAAGCTGCATTGAGAAAATAATGTTTGATGAGAACTTAAAAACATTAAATGATCATGACTAAAGCATTTATTTAAAAAAAAAAACATAACCACAATAACTACAATTAGTTACCTGTAGGGTCAATGGACATTGGAGTAGAGCTTTCAACTTCATCAACTGTGTCATTTTCATTTTGAGCTTCAGGAGGGGTTGTGGCCGCATTAGGGGCCAAACAAACATAATTATTTTAAAGGACTAAATCATTTGATTTAAAAAGTAGAACTACAATAACTAAATTTAGTTACCTATAGGGTCAATGGACATTGGAGTATAGTTTTCAATTTCATCAGGGAACTCATTTTCAATTTCATCGGAGGAACCATTTTCATTTTGAGCTTCAGGAGGGGTTGTGGTTGCATTAGGGGTCATTTCAGGTGCAATGTCACTAGCCTCATTCATTACACTTTCACCTCCACTATCATAAGATTGGGTTGCATCTGCCCTTGTAATAGGTGAACCTGAAAACAAACATAATTAAATTAAAGGACCAAATCATTTAAGTTAAAAAAAAATCGAACCATAATTACTAAATTTAGTTACCTGTAAGGTGAACACACATTGGAGATCAAGGGAGTTGATGCATTAGGGAATGTGGCAGCATCAGGGGCCATTTCAGAATCAGTGGTTAGATCTTCTTTGTTGGTTGCAACATTTTCAAAAGCAGGATTTTGCATGGCACACTCTTCAATTCCAATTGCATCTGAATTGTCAATCACTCCAGTAATAGGTGTTGCATTCTTATCAATTTCCATATTCCTTAACAATTTGAAACCATTGAGGAGGAGGACAACTAGTTTTTCTAGCCAACATTTTCTTTCTTGTAGGCTTTGAAGCAGCTACCACAGGGGCAGAGGCATTTGTACCAGCTACAGAGACAGTTGAATCGACTACTACAGGGGCAGGGGCACATGTAGCAGCTACATGGTTAATTGGAGCATCTACTACCTCCGCTGAGTCATCATCAGATACACCAATGTCAACTACTTCCTCCATCACTTGCAATGCTTGTGCTTCTACCATGGTCACATATAACTTTATACAGTCCCCAAGAACATTCGTATTAAACATAGTCATCATATCTATATCATCATAAATATATAACATAAACTCCCTTCTAATTTCAGCTAAAATCTGGAAACAAATAGAATTTCCTCTCAATTGTTGAAGATCAATAGCCAAATCCTGATACAGGTGCTTATGCTGCTCCATCAAGTTGTATGTTTCTGAATCCACCTTGAAAGGTTTGAGGTGCTTGCCCTCATTGAGTATTTGTAAATAATGATAATGCATTTTCCACCTCTGTTATCAAAAAACAAACACATTACTCCATCAATGACTACAAATTTCATTAGAACCCACACTAACCAACAACAATATAATAGTGACCAAATAAAAAACCCTAACAGAAAAAAAAAATCTAACCTTACAATCAAAGTCTTATTTCTAGTACAATACTGTCAAAAATCAAAACTTGAAGATTGCACACCAAGAAAACATCAATAACTTTCCAGAATACTCAAAACTCTAAATATAGAGCAAAAACCATCCAAAGAAGATTTTTTCCCACACCCACAGATGAAAATACAAGCCAAACGAAAGGAAACAAAATTTTCAAAGAACAAAAAAACCAGAGGACGATCAATATGCATAACCGTAGCTTGAAAGATAAAAAAAAACCAGAAAAAAAATGTAGCTTGACGGAGGAAGGATATACCTTTCGAGTGACCTCCAATCTTGTGCGGTCAACTCCTTCAAGGCGAAATGCACAGAGAACAAATCTCTGATCAAAAGCTTCTTCGTCGACAATGGTTGTAACGACCCCAAATTCGCTAATGAGGCTTAAGGGCCTTGATTAGTGTGCCGGGAGGGCATTATTGGGTTAAATGTGATTTGAATGTGTTGACCAGGAATTTGGCCAATTGACACAGAGTCAAATATGCTTGATGTGGACATATATGTTGAAATGAGAATGATGACAAAAACAATAAAACACACATAAATTTATAGTGGTTCGGCCCCAGAATCTGGTAATAACCTACGTCTACTTGAGCTGTTATTGATATAAAATTCAAAGGAGTGATCAAAGAACTAGGGTTCAATGAGTTTCACAAACCTCTGAAGAACAAAAGAATATATCGAAGGTGATAGCTCTAATACACTTGTAAAACTCTAATCTCAGATAATCAAAAAGCCAAAAGTCCTCTTCCTTGAGCTATCTTTCTCTATTTATAGGCTCAAGGAAGATTGCATTAATTTGTTACAGATATTCTTTCCTAAATAATCGGATACTCAGGAAATCATTGGAGATAATTTCAGGTATGGTTATAACTGCCTAAGATTTTCTCCAAATATAGCGAGTATATGACCAAGCTGGTCGTATATAACCATTGAGCGTTGCGCCATAGATATCTTTCTGGTCAATGGTCGAGCAAGACTCCTGCCAGATGTCAGCCACTATACTAAACATTTGCCATGTCATCCATGCCTGTTTTTTGGATAACATAATGACTTTATTGATTTAAATGCATAATTATATGATTAAAATGCGTGTATGATTATATTGGTATGAATGTGATATATATATGGTATATGTGAGAACCACATTATTATGTGGGTTGGCTTGTAGAGTACGGCTCGAGGCGATCCTAGGGCTAGATAGCGGGGAAAAGTCACAATGGGGCTTAGTAGTTGACTTTGGATAAGTCAGGGGTATTTTAGGTGTCGGGTAGTTATTTAGACTATCAGGTTATGAGAATAAATATATGGATATATATTTGAGGTTAGGAAGTCTAGGCGGGAATATTGGGGAATTTTACCGTTTTACCCTCGGGGACGTTTCCGGCACCCCGAGCCTCGGGATTGGCTTAATGGGATAAGATTAGGCTAAAGCTTAAGAAAAACAGTAGAAAGAAATAAACCGGCCCTTTCTCCTTCTCAGCTCTTTTCTCTCTCAAGGAAACTAAGAAGGAAACACAAGGAACACTGAGAATTTTGGAGAAATTGCTGGAATTTGAGCTGGGATTTCAGAAGAATTCTAAGGGGGATTAGAGGCTAGCTCAAGGAATATCCAGGGAACATTTATTCAAGGCTAAGGTAAGAATTTAACTGTGTTTTGAAGTTAGAAACTTTGAGCTTTTGGCTGAGTAATGAGGTGATTGTGAAATTGATGTTTAAGGTTGAATTGGAGCTGGAAAACTTGGGAATTAACAGGGATTTTGCCTAGGAAAGGAGTTCAGTTGAAGAGGTAAGTTATAATTCATGATTTAGAGGCTTAAATTCGAGTTTTGCATGACTGGTTTTAATGTTTGAACTTCTTGAGTTTCAGAAATTGAAGATGAGATTTCTATGAGCTTAGGCTGGGTTTTTCTGTTGAATTGTGTTGTTATAGTTGTTGTAAAAATGTTGGGATTAATTGTTGTTGAAACAGGGAACTTTGGGGTGATTTTGGGTAAGGTTTTAAGCTTGGAAATGGAGGGATTTCTGGGTTCGAAGGGAAGGGCTGTGACTCTGTTCTAGAGCACTGCAGCCCTAGGATGAAGATGAGCCAGGAGGGCTCGGCCAAGGGTGAGCGTCGTGGCGCCCAAGGCAAGGGCCCCGACGCGTGTCTTCTTTCAGACATGCCCTTGGTTCTGTTTTGAGGGCAGGGCCGCGGCTAAGCTTCAAGGGCTGCAGCCCTTAGGTGCACACTTGAACATTTGGGGATCTTAGGCATTGGAATGTGGTCTAGAATGCTCGGGATCGATTTCACCACCGAGCTTGGTGGAATTCCGATTCCCGGAAGTTAGTTTTGTATCCGGAAACCCTTATCTGAATATTAATGGAACCGTATACCTTGGTTGTGACTAGGTGATAAAAGCTAAGGCTTGGGAACAGATCGTGCTTGAGGAGCGTTGCTCATAATCAGTAACCGCAAAGATTAAAGGTAAGAAAACTGCACCTGGTTGAATATATGTAATGGGACTAAGGGTTCCCTATTGTGTATGCTTGAAAAGATGGTATTATGCCATGCAAGCTAATTAGTGAACCAACAGCCTAAGGGTGCCAAGGGTTACACTAGCGCACAGGGCGCGGCTTGGCCACTGGTAGCCGAGGACAACTTAATATGCACTGAGCTCAGTTTAAGTGGGCCGGAGTCAGTGGGGTAAACAGAGGGTGCGACCTAAGTTGTCGGCCCTGATTATTATTATGTGATATGAAAGTTATAAGTGATTGATTGCATCTTTGATTATGAACATATGTGCTGAATGGCTAATGTGGATTATTAGATGAGAGTTCATACTTAGTGAATTTGCTGTCTGATATTATTGTTTGTGTTGCACATCATGTTTTCTTGCTGGGCCTTGGCTCACGGGTGCTATGTGGTGCAGGTAAAGGCAATGGAAAACTTGATCAGTCTTGATTTGGAGAGCTCTGCGAGCGGAATGTACATGGCCAGCTGCTCAGCCGCCACGATTGAGGTTTAGGCAGGGACGCGAGACCCAGAAATTGTTCATTTTGCCTTAGTATGGCTGACAGTTGTCTGTATTTTTGGGAGTCAGTAATCCAACTTTTAAACTCTGTTTCTTTTGGGATCCCATGTATATAACTGCTCAGGTATATAAAATGAAACTTTTGAGACCAAAACCTCTTTAACCTTAGCTCATACATGTCTAGTGACACGTTTTTAAATTAATGAATTGATTAGCAAGTCTTGCACTTTTATAAGTACACAGTGTAGCGGTCTTGACTATCTAGGGCGTTACAATGGTCGTCAATAGCTTTTCTTTGTTTACATGAGGAAGACGAAAAGATAGGAAGCCTCTGTTACTTTTTTAATTTTTCTTTGGGTAACTTGTTTTAGTTTTTTATTTCAGTTTTTATTAATTTGTTTTTTTTTTAATATTTTTTATTTATTTTGAAAATACAAAATACATTAAATTAAATTAATATCAAAGTCAAATTAAAAGTTAGGGGTATTTTGGTCATATTTAAAACAATTTTGACCAAAATCGGGCTCAGGGTATCATTTTGTTCCATTTTGTAAAACACAGGATCCAAATTGTCATTTAACAAAACACGGGATCCGATTAGTAACTTTTGCAAAACACAGTATCTAAAATAGTAATAATGTGTGAAAATTGAAATGATATAAAATAATATTTTGTCGAAAAGAAAGACATAAAAAAATAATTACTATTAATGGTTAAAATACTTATTACCAATTTATTATTTACACTACTCAAACCTTTCCCTCTAAAATTTAATCTAACTTTTATAAAGAAAAAAATACCCAAAAAATCTATAACAAAAATAAAACTCAAGAACCTTTTATATGTGGAAAAACTATTTAAAAAAATCGATTAATATTTTCAAGGGTAAAAAATAATTGGGGTTCCCAAATTTTATCACTTGTATCACTTATGCCCCCAACTTTTTCTTTGTAACAATCAGATCCACAATTTTTTATATTTTGGGTTACATATGTCCCCAATACTATATTTTATTAAATAAAATCTAATGAGATCTTTACAATTATATACCTATAATATAAAATAATTACAAAAATCACCTACAGAATTTTATTTACAAAAATACCTTGCCACATCATAAAAAAATATCGGATTCTAAAAGTAATATACCTGAATTTGAAACTTTCCTGAAATCCCGGTCTTCCCATTTTTCTGGGTTTAAAAAGGTAACATTTTGGTTACTTAAAATGTTAAGTTACTAATTAGTTACTTTTTTCATGAATTTTTTTTATTTTTACAACATATTATTTTATATACAATTTGGTTACCTTCAATACTTATTTTTTGAAATTTTTTTATCTTAAGACATTGATTAGTCATTTTGAAGTTATATTATGATATATTATTACTTAAGATACTTTTACGTTGTCATTAGTCATTTTTTAGAAACTAATGACTTACAATAAAATATAACAAATTACTATATATCTTATTATTAAAAGTTACTTTTAGTATAATATACAGTAATTTTTTTAATGAAAAGTTTTAATTCACTTTTTAGTCACTAATGTAATTTATATGAGAGTAATAGTATTTTTTTTATTAATCAAACAAAAAATAATCTTAAAATTTACATTCGAATTATAATAATAAATACACATTTTAGTCTTTTATTATTAAGTTTTATTTGATCAAAATAAAAAGTAACTACATAGTTACTTTTTAAATACAACATAGAAATTACTTATTTCAATTTTTAAGAAACTTTTCTATTTTTTTAATAAACAAAGCAAAAAAGAAACTTAAACATTATTTTTCAAACACAACACAAAAACTACCCCATCCCCATCATCTTCTCCGGTGACGTCAAGAAACTCATGCTTGTCATATACCAAAATAATCACCTTCAATAGTAGGTCGCGATGGTAAAAGTGTAAATAAAATGAAAAAAAAATCAATACTAGATGTAATTTTCACTTTTATAAATAATTTAAGATACCAATTGATTACCATTTGATATATTACTAAATTTTTTAGTATGCCACAAATTTAAAGTAACCAACAAACTTTGTGAGTTATCAAAAAGAGTATTTTTTATATTCTATTTAAAAGTTATCAAATAATATCCTAAAGAATCTATTTTAAAAAAGTTACTTGGAATATTTTTAAATAAATTTAATTTGTTTAGAATACAATATAATATATTTTAAATGTAAAATAAGAATACAAATTTTAGTATATTAAATTTTGATCAAGTTTAAAATTTATTTGCTTTTTGGTCAACACAATATAAAAAATAAACTAAAAGGTTGCTTTTTATTCTGGTCATTTTCTCTGGCGACGGCAAAAAATATGTGCTTCCCAGATATCAAAATGATCACCTTGAAGAGTAGGTCGCGATGGTACCACCCTTGAGCCCAAACGACCAACGATGTTGCCAGAATTTTGTTTTTAAGTTTTTGAGACGAGAGAGAAAAGAGAAATAAATAGATTTGAAGAAAGAGAAAAAAAAACTTATTTTACAGTATAAAAAAAACGTTATATATGTAAATAATTGTTTATAGGTGATTTTTGTAAATAAAATTCAAATCATGTTGAATGATGTAATTAACCCAAATCTAATTTATAAGGGTAAAATGATATTTTTAACAAAAAAATTAGCACTCATATGTTTTCTCTTTTTAACCAAATTAATTAATTAATTAGTACCAAATATATTATTTTGGTAAATTGACCTAAATATTCTTATCAAATACTTTAAATTTATTTTCTATTATACCTCTAAAATATTTAATATCACTTATATATTAATTAGTTTATCATTTTTAATAAAAATTTACACACTTTAAATTTTAGAAGCATTAAATTTATTATGGGTGCTTCTATCTATAATATTGTTTTTTTCTCACTATACACATTTCTATTAAACTCATGATAACTTGTAAAAATTATTTCCACACATTAAAAAAAATGATATTTAGAAAGAAACAACTTTAATAAATTTTATGCTTCTAAAATTTAAAGTATGTAATTGTTTTTATTTCTTAATATTTCAAGAGAATATATAGGTCAATTACTAAAATAATATATTTTGTAATAATTAATTAATTAATTAAGAAGGGTTAAAGAGAAAAAAAATAGGTACTATATATTTTTTTGAATTCTTATTTTACCTTTATAAATTAGAATTTATTTAATAAAATATAACAATGAGGACCTATGTGAGCCAAAAAAATAAATATTGGGATCTAATTTCTACAAAATAAAGATTGAGAACCTAAGTGATACAAGTGGTAAAGTTGGGGACCCAAGTGTTATATGCCCTATTTTCAATCCCTAGCTAAAACTCTATTCTTTTAATTAGGGCAAATCCAACCATGAACACCAAAATGATGTTGAACCAACATCAAAATGAGGTAATTTTAACATATTTTTTTCCAATCCAACCACAACATTAAAAATTACACCAAAATATATATCCTAGGTTATTATATTCCCCACAAAATACACATTATATTATTATATTATTTATCTTGTATATATTTATATTTATAAAATATTAATATAAAACACAAAAAAAATTGTTGTGATATTGTGGCACTGTTCATGTCCACCATTTTGCCGTGCCATTTGCAGTTTTATTGGACTGATATATGCTACAAGATCAACACTATAAAACACAAAAACAAAAAAAAAATTATTGTGATGTTGTGGCACTGTTTATGTCCACCATTTTATAGTGTCATTTGCAGTCTCATTAGACTGATATATGTTGCAGGATCAACACCAATTTAATGTTTTGCAGTCCCATTAAACTTGGCCTTATAGTGAATATTAAATTGTGTTAGTTATTTATTAAAAAAATATTATATTGAAGGGTCAATAATCAAAGAGACGTAGAAGGTAATTTGAAAAGCCAAAAATCTGCAATTAATTAATACTAATTTATTTGATTGTTTGTATTGCTGAGTATTCAATATAAAAAATAATATGATGTTTTCTATTAATTTTCTAATGTCTCATTTGTATTAGACATGCAATTTTCAAAGCTCTTCATAAGAGTCTAAAATAAGTACACGATATATAATTATATTGTTTTCATGCTTTTCTTATTTTATGAGGCATGACTACTTGTTATGAAAATATAGTTGGTTAAATAAATATGTAGCACAAAATGTCAAGGCTTGTTTTCTTAATAAAAAAGAAATTCAATTCAATAACAATCCAATATTAAAGTCGAATTATAAGTACTATATATGTAAACAGCTTTAAAATTTGTTGAATATTCACAACTGAATGTTCCCAGCTAGAAAGCTTAATTATACACACACACACACATATATATATATATATATATATATATATATATAATGCCTCAAAATTCAACCCTTTACATTATTCTATAACATAATATAATATAATATATGTGGTCACAAATTTATTTGGGTTCACCATGATGATATTCTATTTGATCATTTAGTCGTATTTTTCAACAGCTATATATGTTATCCTTATTATTGTATATAATGGTACTGCAATGTCGGTGTTATAATAAAATGTGATCTTAATCACAACCGATGCTAGTCATGTAATATTTATTTTTATTTTTTTAGAAAAATATTTATTTTTATTTCTAATAATAATAATTAGTAGTAGTAGTAGTCTGTAGTAATTTTGCCTATTGTTTATTGTTTTTGGTTGCATGATTTCGCCTCTTAATTTTCATCTTTTTAATTAGAGCATTGTTACCTTATATGTCTTGTCTTCTTTTAAATTTTTTTAAGTTGTTTTTTAGCTTATAGAATTTTCTTTTATTATTAAAAAAAAAGGCTTTGGAGCAAAGTAGCCTTTTATTGTACAAGTAAATAGATTGTTTTTAATTAAGAAAAATATTCTCGTTCAACAACAATTATTAAAAAAAGAATTTGAATATTTTAGAGATTGAGTTTTTTTTATTATTATTATTTCATTAGTTTATTTGTTTTGTTTAATCGATATATCTATTTGTTTGGTCGGTACATCTAGTTTATTAGTTTATCCGTATATTTATTTTTGTTTTAAGTCTGATATAATTATGTTTGCTTTCTATGTATCTACTTTGGGTCGGTATATCAGCTTGTTTGGTCAGCATACCTACTTGTTTAGTTTGTATATCTATTTTTGCTTTTTATATATTTATATTTGCCTATAGTATATCTACTCTTTACTCTAGTGTATTTATTTTGGGTATTTGGTTTATCAACGTTTGCCTTTGGTGTATCTACTTGTTTGTTTATATGCAAGTATATTGTTTCGGCATATCTATATTTGTGCACTTCTAGTTTATTTGCTTGTTTGTTTATTTAACTAGTATATTTGTTTGGTTGGTGAATATATTTATTTATTTATTTTGATCTTTGGTATATTTATGTTTATTTCTCATATATCTATTTTGTCTTTAATATATCTATGTTTTCTTATGGTTTATTTACGTGTTTGGTGAGTATATCTATTTATTTGGTTAGTATATATGTTTTGTATGTGCTATATATATATATATATTTTGTACATCTATTTTTTGGCCTATTATATAATTATGTATATTTGATTTTTGTCAAGTGAAAATTACATATATTGTTCCAAGAGTGTTTTTTTTTTAATTTAAAAATAAAAATTACTGGTGCTTTTTATGATTTTTGTTTTATTATGATCATATATATTAGTTTTTTTTCTATAGTAAGATTGAAATTCTGTTATTAGTAATTACCAAATTAATTAAACCAAGTAAATTAATTAAGGTGTGGAATAGTAACTAAATATTTAAATAGATTTCAGATCTGTCGGGATAGAACATGAACTTGTCACAACAGAAACTGAACACAATAAAAAGACAGTGCAAAAACTATAAAGAACACAACAAATTTTTACAATGTTCAGAAACTCTTTCGAATAACCTACTTATTAGGGCAACACCCAAAGAATAAAACAAATTAATAAAGAATCACAAGTACAAAATATTGACTTAAACAAAACAAGACTCCCTCTTGAGATTTGTCGCAACTTTGTTGTACTTCTCTTCATTATTCTGATTCTAATGGAAATGGTCAACCACTTGAACCCCCTTCAATGGCCAGCGAGTGCTTGCATCCTCCCAACACAAAGCTTGTAAAAATCATCTCCCGAAGACTATACGAATTGTGTTCAAATTACAACATGTATTCACTCATGAATGTGGTTCAGATTCACCATAAAACTAAACACTCATTTTACTACAAGATCACGTGAATACAATGATCTTTAATACAATTCACTCACAAATTATGAACTCTCACAAATATTACAATTCACTCACAAACTATGCACCAAAGAATTCACTTTTTCTCACGGCCTTAGAAGCCTTTTTATAGAGACCATTTCGTGCTCAGAAAGACTGAGAAAGACTCTCCAATAAAAGCAAGAATATTTGAAGATATTCTTCATTAATGAAGATTTGCCATTTTTAGTTGATTATGATCCGACATAAACGTATTTTGCGGGGACAGCTAATATCTGCGTCAGATCAAATTTCTCAAGATAGAAATAACAATTAATTCCTTCAAAGATTGTATTTCCTAAAGTTTATTATCTTGAGCAGCACGAAAATCAAAATACAAATATTCAATAAATGAATTTGAATAAGCACATAATATTTTCTTTATAAAACTAAGATACAAATTCATTTTATAAACATATTGTGAGAATATCAAACTAATTAATGAATTATTTGCATCACTTACAAATTAATTCAAGATATTAATTCCAAAAATCACGATGAAAGGAATTTAAAATCATCTTTTAAATAAAAAAATATCTCTATAAAATTTGCCAATTTTAGGATTTACAATCTCCCCCTTTGGCAATTTTATAGACAAAGCATATCTATTTTTTTTTTAAAAAAATTCTACATAAACAAGTTAGTGCTTATATACACAAATAGTGAAAAGAGTCCCAAAATGACTCCCCCTGCCAAAAATAACCAAAGCACATAACTAACACAATAACCAAAACGAGAAACAAACTCAGGTAAAAAAACATAATCAAATCACAAATAAAAAATAGAGTACTCTCTCTCCCTCTCATTGTCTAAGAAAATGCCAAAGTAAAATGAAACGAAAAACAAAACAAAGACACATTTAGTGTTCTCTTACATTTATTGAAAGCAAATAAAAGTAGATGGAGAGGAATAGTAACCATCATGGAGCTGGAGTGGTAGATGCATTGATGATCGCCAAAGAAGCCAGAATTTGGCGCTGAGTATCCTCCATGGCGGTGAACCGCTTGGAGAGACTGGTAATACCTCTTTGGACAGAAGTAATAGCAGTTGGAGCAGTAGGGGATTCAAGCTCGACATCTCATGACCTAGAACTAGCCAAAGTAATGCCCTTAACCTTTCAAGCTGTGGTAGGAGCACTATCATCTTTAACCTCTTTGAAAGTGCAGGTAGGACCAACCAAATGAGAAATCAAACTCTCATAAGACTTCTTCAAAGGACGTTGAGAGTCCAACAGTTTGTAAATGACTTGAGGAAACATCAAGTGTTGACCCTTGTGCTTTGCCCCACTCAAAGACACTATCTGATCAAAGATAGTAGCAGCAAGATCAACAGTAACACCAGTCCCAATTTTGAACAATAGGAAGGCCATATCTTGGATGATGGTCGAGGAGTGAGTGGTGGGAAGCCAATTGAACATGGAAAACTTAAAAAGAGCACCATAGTAGTGTGTAAGGTCAGAGACTCAGAGAGATGCACTCGTTCCCACACCATAACTTGGCCAAATAATTCAGACAAAACTTGATCATTTTCAAATTCAATGGAATCATCAATCTCCACAGGAACTAGATTTAGGACCTTAGCAATTTCTACAGGACTAAACTTATACCGATGACCTCTAACATAAACCTTATGAAACATAAATGAATTCTGATCTAACAACTCATCATTAAGATTAGATTAAAATTCCTTAACTACTCAAGGAACAAACCCATCAAAGCCAGACAAAGAACGTAACCATCCCTTTTCTTCTAAAGTAAGCAATACCCCAAAAACACGATGTGGAGAAAAAAAAATTGCGTTCACTAATGAAGTGACGATGCTCATAAAATTGCATATTTTCTCATTACCATTAAAACAAAAAGTAAGAGAATGAGCTTTGAAAGAGGAACCTGAAGAATGAACTGGGGCAACTTTGTATTTGGTGCTTTTGACAGACAATTCGGGAAAAGCCAATGGTGTTTTGCCTTTCGGGTCAGAGGCAACATGAGTGGTTTCTGATGGGTCTTTTTCAGGAATTGGCTCAATCAGAGAGGGGTCGAGCTCGAGCAACGAATCTTCAGTTTCAGGAGAGACATCCTCAAAGGAGGTGCAAGGAGGAGGATTGATTTTTGTCTTCGTTTTGAATTTGGATAAGGGAGTGGAATCATAGATGGAGCTAGCACCTTTTGCCTACATCATGGGATAATGGCGATTCAGAGTCTTCAGTAGATGGATCGGTCTCGGCTTCTGTGGAGACAGACTGTGTAGGGCTTGAGGTCAAGGAGGGCTTCTGTTTGGTAGGACCTTCGGGTGAGGCGAGTGGAACAGCCGAGGTTAGAATTTGCTGCACATTGAGGTCGGGAAAGGTCACGCCTTTACTAGCGACCCTAACCAATGGAGATCGCTTAAGACCTGGAAGGGCAAGGACCTTCTTCCTTGCTGTGGTATTGGGTCGACGACCAGGATGAGCAGAGGCAGCTGGGGATGATGAAGCATCAACAAGTGGGGTCGACGCTGGAACTAGAGGAGTGACTGAGGGAACCGTCTTAGAAACTATCTCCTCATGAGGCTTCACAGGTTTGGAGATGGAACCATGGCTTCGGGTCTTCATGGCTGTTGAAAGTAAATGAAAGGAGACACACAAAGAACAAAAACCTAGAGCCCTGGGCACAAATGAGTGAGAATGAGGAACAAGAAACACTTAGAACCAAAAAGCCAAAGGGAATCTGAATATATAGAGAATTCGATGAACAAAAGAGGCAAGTTCGAAAATGGGTAACCAAAACTGGGTAACCGAATTTAGTGTGATAAATGCCAAAATATCTCATTTTTAAAAATATTTTTCACACCTCAAAATTGGAAACTTTTACAAGATTTTGAATATAATGAGATTTAACAAATGAATTGCTTTATTTTTTTCATTCAAATTTGATTTGTCTTTAGTACTCGGTCAACAAGGAATTGAATTGAATTGAATTTATTTTATTTTATTTCAAATAAAATTGTTGAAATTAAAAGGTTAAATTGCCATACCATTTGTGTCCATGTAAATGCCAAGTCGTGTTCAAGAGAAACAAGATAACCATTTTCTTGAAAAATTAGAAAAATGAATTATAATGAGAAAAAATATGGTCAACAAATTTATTCCAAACGGGACAAGATATTTACACAATCGCGTATGCAAGGAAAGACAATCAATTATTGGCAATTTCAAATAAAAATAAACTCCAAGGATTTCCTGAGGGAATCAAATCTGACCGTGTCTAAAGCTTTAGTAAAAATATCTTAAATTTGTTTGTTAGTCTCAACATATTCTAAAATAAGAGTTTTGTTTTCAACAAGTTCCCTGATAAAATGATGATGAATGTCAATATGTTTGGTGCGAGAGTGCTGAACAAATTTTTTGGAGATATTAATAGCACTTGTATTATCACAAAAAATGGTTAAAGTTTTTAGATCAAACCCATACTCAGCCAACATTTGTTTCATCCACAAAAGTTGAGTACAACAGCTTCCAGCAACTATGTACTTAGCCTCGACCGTTGACAAGGAGTTGGAGTTTTGTTTTTTACTATGCCAGGAAACCAAATTGTTTCCTAAATAAAAACAATCACCACTTGTGCTCTTGCGGTCATCAGTGTTTCCTGCCCAATTTGTATCACTATAGCACACAAGGTTAGAGTTTGTTTTTTTGGAGTACGAAATGCCTAATTCAAGAGTATTATTGATATGACGAATAATTATTTTTACAACAGTCACATGAGACTCCATGGGGTTCCTTTGGAAGCAAGCACACACTCCAACACTGTAACTGATGTCTGGACGACTAGCAGTTAAGTATAAAAGACTCCCAATCATACTCCTGTAAAGAGTTGGATCGACTTTCGTCCCATTCTCATCTTTAGATAGTTTGACAGTGGTTCCCATGGGAGTTTTAGCAGGTTTGGATGCCTCGAGCCCAAATCTCTTCACAAATTCCTGGCAAACTTGCTTTGTGAAATGAAAATTCCCTCATCTGACTGCTTAACTTGGAGCCCTAAGAAAAAATTGAGTTCTCCCACCATGCTCATCTCAAACTCTTCCTACATTTGTTTCACAAATTCCTGCACTAGAGAGTCATTAGTATAACCAAACACTATATCATCAACATATATTTGAGCTATCATAATACTGGTATCAACATTTTTGATAAAAAAAATGTCTTGTCTACTCCCCCTCTCTTGTACCCCTTTGAGACCAAAAAATGGGTTAATCTTTCATACCATGCCTGAGGGGCTTGTTTCAACCCATACAATGCTTTTTGCATCTTAAAAACATGATTTGAAAAGTGAGAGTCCTCAAACCCTTTGGGTTGCTCAACATAAGCCTCTTCATTCAAGAGTCCATTTAAAAAGGCAGATTTGGCATCCATTTGGAATAATTTAAAACCAAGAACACATGAAATAGCTAGCAATAATCTTATGGATTCAAGTCTTGCAACAGGGGAAAATGTCTCATCAAAACCAATTCCTTCAACTTGAGTGTACCCCTGTGCAACTAGCCTAGCTTTATTTCTTATTATGGTGCCAAGTTCATCAATTTTGTTTTTAAATATCCATTTTGTACCTATAACATTAGTATGACTCGGTCTAGGGACAAGGATCCATACCTCATTCCTTGCGAATTGATCTAGCTCTTCTTGCATAACATTAATCCATGATTCATCATTTAAGGATTCCTTCACGTTTTTTAGTTCAAATGTAGAAGTAAAGCAAACAAATTGAACCAATTTTACTTAACTCTTTCGAGTGACCATACTCTCTTCAAGATTTCCCAAAAGTAGATCAGAATGGTGATTCTTTTTTACTCTGATTGAGGGTTCTTTTTTAATAGAGTTAGAATAATTAACTGGAATTTCCTTCTCTGTTCGTTTAGTTGTTGTTGCAACAGAATCCGTGTATGATACATCATCCGCAGATGATGGACCCAAAACGGGTATGTTTTAAAAATTTATACTCGCAAGCGCACGAATCGTATATGGAATATAGTGTTCGTGTAAGCACGAGATCGAACCCAAATAAGTTGTCTAAAATCGAAAAGGAAACTATTTTAAACCAAAATTAATAAATTCTAATCTAGCCCCAAAGATTGATGAGAATTTGTGACAATAAAATAAAATAAAAGATAATAATAAAGATATTAAAGACAATATATATAACTAAATTAAAAGTAGAAATCAAGATAGTAAAAGAAAGATTATTAAGATAATAGAATCCACAAAATATAAGTTCAATAATATTAAAAGTACATTAATTCCCAAGTTTTAGTAATAGTAGAAATTAATCAAACCATCACTTATTCAAACTAGATATTCTATTTAAGCACAAGTTTTCATAAAAATATAGGATTTATCTTCACTTTTCAAATTATAATTTCAAAGCATTTAGTGTAAATCAATCAAATGAAATAACAAATAAATCAATGAACATTATTTATAAGGCAAAACATAATATTTTTGTTCTAAGCATAGGATGTGTACCATTTAATGACACATCTTACACAAAGAATATTATGATTTTGCACTAATGAAGAACAAAGTGCAAATATGAGCTAACAATAAAAAATACATGATATTTAAGATGAAAGAAAATATTGAAGAAGAAAATTCCATAAACTTTGTTGCACAAAATGGGAAATCAACACACAACATAAATACTATCTAGTTACATATTGTTTCATTATCACCTTAACAATCTTAAAAAGATTAGAAACTCATAACTAGAATAGAAATTACAAACAAAAAAAATTACAAACATAGGAACCCCCAAATTTGGAGGAGGAACCCCCAAAGTTTTCCTCTAAAAACTCATAGGAAAAATGACCAAAAAGAAGAAAAAGATGAAGAGAATTGAGAGGTTTTGAAAGTGTAGAACTTGTGGTATGGTAGCCTCTCCCAAAATTATGCCCTTAATTCCCTTTTTTATAGCCAAAAAAATGTGTTTAAAATAATCAATTTAAATTAATTAAATTGATTAAATTAATGATAATATGGAAAATAGGGGTAAATTATAGGGTGTAATGATGATATTTTGGGGTAAAATGTGTAGAAAAGTTTGGGTAAAAAATGTGGCATTTTTAGACATAGGGGACAAGTGAGCTTTTGTTGGGCTCAAGGGGAAATGTTTGGGTTTTGGTAGCTGTGAGCTGGCTGAAGGCTCGTAGGCCCACGGTGGAGCTGGAAGGCATGTGGGGTACGGCTGGGGCAGAACAGGAGGCTTGCTGATGGGAGGCTGAAGAAGAAACGGCTACATGCCTGGAGTGAAGGCTGGAGGCGTGCTTCGGTTGATGCAGCTGGCTGACCATTGGGCCGAGAGACACAGGCGTGGGCCTGAAGGAGGGCAGCTGGCTCCAACGGCTGGGTGAGGAAGCTGCTTCAACTGGAGGCAAATGGGCCGGATCTGGGCAGGCCTCCTTGGGCCTAAGAAAAATGCCATTTTTCTTGTTATTTTCTTTCAAAACTACCACCTTTCTTTTCTTTTCTCTTCTTTTCAAGAGAAAAAGTGCCATAAATTCCCTACAAAATAAATATAAAATAAATCATAATAAAATATTTTCAACTATAAAATAAATCAATTTAATTCTTTGAAAATATTAATTATAACTTATTAAAAGTGGGTTTGCTACTCTAATGACTATTTCAAATTTCTTACTGTAATCAAAGAACCTTATACACAATGAACTCAAGTAATAACAGAACTTGAAACACTTATAATCCTTCAAGAAGATTTATTATAGATCTGAAATCTTTCAAACAAAGTTTACAAAAACTTCTTACAAACAGAAATATAGAATATAGATTGAATGCTCAATCCAATCAATCTACATACAACAATCAGTAATCAATTAAGATCTAGAGCAAAACTTGACAGAGTACTTTCTTTGAACTCCCTTCAAAGACTTGACTGAACTCCCTTCAATAGATGTCTGTACCAAGCTTTTGCTGCTCCTCTTCAAAAACCCCAAATAGATCACAAGCTTCTTCTTCAACCTCACGCTTATCTCTGCATCACAAAGAAAAGTCCAAGAAACAAGATCTAGGGTTTTTCTCCAAGAGTTAGTCATTCTGTTTAGCACAATGATCTATATATAGAAAGGACAGAACCAAGTGACAACAGCTTGTCACGTGTGGATTGCCAGCTGGAAAAGATCATTATTATTTTAACTAACAACTAACCTGTCAAAACAATGTTAACCCTTCATAGTATTGAGATAAGACAGATCGAAACCTAGACAAGACATGATGCATAATTTTTGACAACAAAAAGTAAGAACTAAAAATTAACATTAACAATCTCCCCCTTTGACAAAAATTATGATCAGTGCAGAAATAGAGTCAGTAAAACAAACACAGAAAAGTAGCCAAAACAAAGATTACACAACCAACTTTTCAAACACAGCCATAACCTTCAAAGACATACAACCAACAATATCCCAAAGTCTAAACATAAAAACTAAACAACAACTAAAAATATTAAACATCTCCCCCTCAGTGATCATAATTGCAGCCCATATTACTGAGACAAAGGTCTATCTGGAGACTCCCCCTGCACAGATGAGCCAGGAACAAGGGACTCCCCCTGAGATGAAGCACGAATTTGAGCCAACTGAGCCAAAACCCTCCTCTCAAATTGCAACGAGCGCTGCCTATCCTTTTTGTAAGTAGTCACAAAATCATTAAAACTTGCACGAAACTGATGCAGATAATCGAACAGCATAAAACACCAGCCAGAGGTTGGAAATCCAGGCAACACATGGTCAGAGGTTGGGTCATGTGAAGGTAAAACCTGAGGTACTTTAAGACTGCGAAGATTGCTGTCAATGTCAGGAACAAATAAAAAGACTTCTTGAGTAGTAAACTCTGGAGAGATAGACAGAGCCAGACGATGAAGCAGACAAGGAAATGGTAAAAAGGACCTTGTGCCACGAGCAACAACCTCATTATAAATTCGATCAAATATAAGTGTAGACAAGTCAATGGAAACGCCAGGGCCAACAACAAACATAAAACGAGCTAGTGAAGTACCAACAGTAGACTTGTGAGTATTAGGCAACCAATTTGTGAGAGCAACCCGAAAGAGAAGTCTATAAAATGATGTAAGAGCAGTAGCAGGAATGGCACCCTTACTATCAGGCCATTGAAAATCAGGAATACCAGTTAACTCAGCAGCAACCAAGTTTAAGTCAGGGGAAAAATCAAAGCAAAAAATAGGAGATTTAACCACATGCAAATTCAAAACTTTAGCAATAGTAGATGGAGAAAAACGAAACCACTTGCCCTGACAAAACACTTTAAACTGATTGGGATTAAAAGATTCTAAAAGATGTTTGTCAATATTAGAATAAATTTCCCGAACAAGATTCTGAGATGGCATGATCAGATTAGAGACCGAATTAATCCAACCCCTAGAAACCATGGACTCTTTACAGCGAGGAAAATCATCTAAAACCACATTGGATTCCACATTTAACAGTCGAAAGGACATACGATTTTGTATTTCTGAAACATCCTAGAATTGAAAAAGAACATTAATGGGGGAAGGTTAGAACTTCCACTAGGGGGAGCAGACATTGAAGGATAAGGAGACTTGGGCAAAGATGCTTTTTTCTTTTTGACCACAGGAGAAGAAGGAGGTTTTTTAGAACCCAAAGAAGACCTAGATTTTTGATGTTGGACCGAAGGAGAAGGAGAATGAGATGTAGAAGGCGGCTTAAGTTTTTTTCGAGGGAGAAGCGACTCAGAACCTAAAGACCTCTTTTTGGAAGAACCTTTGGACGACGAAGGTTGAGAAGGGATAGATGGTGAAGGAGAGGAAGACGCACTGACAGGGGTAGACGACTGAGACCGAGTGATACATCTAAGTGGAAAGGATTTAGAAGAGGGTTTATGGGCTACAGACTTAAGGTTTCTACGCACAGATTTAACAGACCCAACAACAGATTTAACATGCACAACCTCAGATGAAACTAGAGGAATACTAGGGATGACAGAGTCAGATGAATTACTTGAAGAGGGACCAACAGCAACAACCACATTTGGACCGCTATCAGGGACGATCACAGGAGGTGGAGACTGAGAGACAGGCGAAGAACCCAACGGGAACAGCAAGAACCTCACGAGGAGAGCCCACAATGTCACAAGCCATGGAATGAGCAACAGCGAGGGATGAAACTAAAAAACAAGGATGAAGAAGATGCCTGGAAGAATAGTATGTATTTATAGAGCCACAAAACCCTAAATCAATATGGAAAAAATAAATCAAAAAATCACTGTGCAACAAAACTAATAAAAGGCTCGGCCCAAAAACAAGAAAGAGAAGGTGAATAGACACAAACCAATTGTGATATATCAAAGGGATTCTAAGATATGACAGACAGACCAAAAAAAATAATCAGACCAAATGAGAAAAAAAATAAGCAACAGAGAGCTCTTTAAAAAAATGACTAGAACAAAACAACTCATAACATAAAAATTTCAATAGGATGCTGAACCAGAATTTTTCATGAGTGTGTGAAAAAGTGACCTCATGTAAGTCAAATGACTCACTCTCTCAAAAGAATTTCCCTTTTTTTTTTTTGAATTTTTTTTATTTTGATTTTTGTTTTATTATTTTTTTTAAAACAAACACAGCCAGCTATGGCTTTCACTCTTGACCAGGGATGTAGCCGTCTTCTCTAAGGCAGAAATTACTCAAGAAGAAGGAGCAAACTACTCAAGAGTAAATCTTATAAGAGAAAGCTCTTCCCATTGCACCTGACATGGTAGCCTTTTTAGCTGAGAAAAATACAGGTTCAGAAGAACACACAATCCTGGAAAAAAATGAAATAAGAGTGTTCTAGATAAAGAAACTCAAATAGAGCAAACTCCAATGCATTTACGTAAATGAACAAAGGTCTGAGAGTTCAAAGCTTTTGTGAACAAATCTACATATTGAGCTTCAGAAGACACATGAGATATCACAATTGATTTTGATTCTACCAATTCTCGAATAAAATGATACCGAATGTCAATATGTTTAGTCCTAGAATGCTGCACAGGATTTTTTTGAAATATTAATGGCACTGGTATTATCACAATACATGAGTAAAGAGTTTTGAGGGTAACCATAATCAGCAAGCATCTTATTCACCCAGAGTAATTGAGTGCAACAGCTGCCTGCTGCAATATATTCGGCTTCAGCAGTGGAAAGAGAAATAGAATTTTGTTTCTTGCTGTGCCAAGATACAAGGTTGTTTCCAAGATAAAAGCACCCTCCAGATGTACTTTTTCTATCATCTAAAATTCTAGCCCAATCTGAGTCACTATATCCTACTAATGACATATTGGAATCATTTGTGTACCACATACCAAATTCAATTGTACCAGCCACATATTTCATTATTCTCTTAACAACTGTAAGATGAGACTCAGTGGGTGAGGACTGATATCTAGCACACAAGCCAACACTAAAACAAATGTCAGGTCTACTAGCGGTCAAATAAAGAAGACTCCCTATCATACTACGAAAAAGTGTTGGATCTATAGGTTTGCCTGACATGTCTTTAGTAAGTTTAGAGGTTGTGCCTATAGGAGTTCTAGCATGCTTAGAATGTTCCAGACCAAATTTTTTTAACATGTTAAGAGTATATTTCGACTGGGAAATAAAAATTCCAGTGGATAACTGTTTGATCTGTAATCCTAGGAAAAATGAAAGATCACCTATCATGCTCATCTCAAATTCGGACTGCATTAACTCAACAAAATTATTTATAGCGACAGGGCAAGTATATCCAAAAATGATATCATCTACATAAATTTGAGCTACAAATATACTTGGATGCAAATGTCTGATAAACAGAGTTTGATTTGCATTTCCCTTGACAAATCCATTGCTGAGAAGAAAAGAGGTTAACCTGTTATACCAAGCTCTGGGTGCCTGTTTTAGTCCATATAATGCCCTTTTTAATTTGTAGACATGATCTGGTAAATGAGGATCAGTAAATCCCATTGGTTGTTCCACAAACACTTCTTCTTGAAGAATTCCATTGAAAAAAGGCACTTTTAACATCCATCTGATGTAGCTTCATTTTGAGGTGACATGCAATAGCCAGAAGCATACGAATGGATTCAAGACGAGCTACGGGAGCAAATGTTTCGTCAAAATCAAGACCCTCCACCTGATTATATCCTTGAGCTACTAGATGAGCCTTATTTCTAGTAATATTTCCAAACTCATCTGACTTGTTTTTAAAGATCCACTTAGTCCCAACTATATTTGCTCTGCAGGCCGAGGAACTAGCTCCCAGACATCATTTCTCTTGAATTGTTCCAGTTCTTCCTGCATTGCACCAATCCAATGTTCATCTAGCAAGGCCTCCTTGGCAGATTTCGGTTCTAACAAGGATAGATAACAGGAGTGACTAATTCACTTGCAGCTTTTTGCCTAGTCACCATGCGGTCAGCTGGATTACCAATAATGACTGTTGGAGGATGAGCTTTTGGAATCCATGAAGGGGGACCATTTTTGTACAATCGAGCATGAGATGGCACCACTGGATCTGTACTAGTAGACTCTCCAGGATCAGAACTGAGAGGAGACTCATCTCCAAAATTATTAGATTGATCAGATGAAGATGTTCCAACTGATTGGGAAGGGGAAGCAAGTTCTTCAGAGACAGGCCCAGTGGGAACAACTGGTGGAACAGATAGAACAGGGGGGGTCATCATCTTCACTAGATGCAACTTTATCCTTAGATTCATCAAATCTCACATTTACAGACTGCATACCCTAAAAATATTCCTTCATCACTCCTTGGTTCAAATTTGGCCAGATGTTCTCTATCATTCAGAATAAAGCACTTACATCTGAAGATATGAAGGTGAGCTAGATTTGGTGTCTTACCCTTCCAAATTTCATAGGCTGTCTGAGTTGTTCTTGTTCTGAGATGAACTCGGTTGCTAATATAACAAGCTGTATTTACTGCTTCTGTCCATGAGTATCTGGAATAATCATCTACACAGACCATCACATATCTTTTCCCACTTATGCTCTCTGTCTGCATGGGTCCCATCAAGTCCACATGTAAGAGTTCTAAAACTCTTGAAGTCTGCAGAAACTTCACTGTAGGATGAGTGAATCTTGTTTGTTTACCTAATTGACATGGCCCACAAACCTTTTCTCGACTGACTTTACACTCTGGAACTCCCCTAACTGCCTTGAGCTTGATCAGTTTCTGAAGATCTCTGTAGTTTAGATGACCCATTCTATGATGCCACAAATCTGATTTTTCCAAAACAGTTCTATTACACAGAACTTCACTATCCAGCTTATAACAATTGTCAATTGATCTTTTCCCTGTTAAAACTATACTTCCATCTGACGAAACAACAGAACAACAACTGTTAGAAAAATTCACCAAATATCCTGAATCACATAGCTGACTTATACTGATCAAGTTTACTTTCAACCCCTAAACGTACAGAACATCCTTCAAAGATGGAAGATTCTTCAAAACAAGTTCCCCTTTTCCTTGGATAGCACCTTTGTTCCCATCACCAAACGTAACAACTCCTTCTATCTTATCTTGGTAGTTGATCAATAGGTGCTGGTTTCCAGTCATGTGACGTGAACAACCGCCATCAAAATACCACTGGTCATCCTTAAATGTAGATAGAGATATATGAGCCACACAAACTTTTGTATCCTCAAAACTTGTGTTAGGAAAAATGTCAAAAGGAACATGAACAATCTTCTCTGAAGACTTCAATCCCTCCTTTCTATCAACTAACTTTTGGAGATAGCTTTGTAACTTGAAACACTTTGGACATATATGACCACGTTTGTTGCAGAAATGACAGACAGGAACAAATCTTCCACTAGTTGATTTTTTTTGTATACTTGGCCTGCTCCAGGATTCATCTTCTTGAGACTGAAAATTTGTTGATAAAACTGCATTTGACTGACGACTTTTGGAAGAAGAGGGATCATCAATCAGAATCTCCTTTCCACATTTATTTAGAAGCCTTACCTTGGTTCGATACCCCTCTACTCCTGATTCATCACGAGGTTTTTTTAACTTTCAAAGCTTCAAATCTTAAGGCCTGCAACTGCACATTCTTATCGTCAATCTCCCTTAGCAGTCTTTTGACTTTTCCCTCAAGATTTTTATTAACCAGAATTAATTCTTGATTTCTTCCTTCAACCTGCTTTACCTTCTTGATCATAGTCACCCATTGTTTTTACATTTGTTCATATGCAGATTGTTGATCCAGACTTTCTACATCAGATTCTCCAGACTCTTCATTCTCACTTTCATCCTTACGATTTGATGAGGCCATAGATGCAACCACACATTTATCTTGATCTGAGTATTCACTGCAAGATTCTTCTTTCTCCTCATCACTGTCACTCCAAGTTACTGCCATTGCCTTCTTCTTCTTTAGAGTATTGGCACATTCATCTTGAATGTGACCAAAACCATCACATTCACGACATTGAATTCCTCTATTTTTCCTCTCCTGTGAAGTCACAGATCTTTGATTAAAGGGCATAATCTTTTTGGGACCATTTTCTTTCCCACCAAGATTACCTCTCCTCATATTTCTTTTCAGGAACTTGGAGTAGTTTTTCGTAAGAAATGCCACTTTATCTTCAGTCAAGCATTCTAACATATCACCCTTCTTTACCTCCTCTTTGTGTACGAATGCAAGGCTATTGCTGCCCTTATCCTTTTCTTTTTCATTTTTCTCTTTGCCCCATCATTTTAAAGTAATCTCATAGTTTTGTAAAGAACCTATCAGCTCATCAAGATCCAGTTCCTCTACATCATGTACCTCTTCAATAGAGGTAACTTTTGCTTTAAAAGCTCTTGGCAAGATAGCTAGAACCTTTCTGACCAGTTTCGTGTTTGAGTAAGTCTTTCCAAGAGCATAGGACTCATTTGAGATGTCACATAATTTGGCATGAAACTCTGCAACAGTCTCTCCATCCTCCATATTCAAGTTCTCAAACTGAGTAGCTAGAGCCCTTAATCTTGCATTCTTGACAGCTTGAGTCCCTTCATTCTTTGTCTTCAATTTTTCCCAAGCCTCCTTAGCAATTTCACAGTTGGCTATGACTTTCATTTGATTTGTAGAGACTGCATTGAAAATAGCATGAAGAGCTTTGGAGTTGAAATTTTCCTTCTCAATCTCAGTTTCAGACCATTCACTCATTGGTTTAACAATTTCAACCTGATTTTCAGTAATACTTGGAGCTTTCCATCCATCCACCACAGCCATCCAGACTCTTTCGTCCACAGCTCTCAAAAAAGCCCTCATCTTGGTTTTCCAGTAGGGATAATTTGATCCTTCTAATATAGGACGTCTAGAAGTAGATCCCCCTTCTCTGAACATATCCATTTTAACCTGCACACAAGAAAAATAGATACAACACGAAAAAGAACAGACAGAATAAGAATTTCCGAGAAAAATAGATCCACACAAAAATCACTAAAGCAAATAAACCCAAAGAAAATATCAAATAGATAGAGATCGATCTTTAGTAACCATGCTCTAATACCAATTTAAAAGTGGGTTTGCTACTCTAATGCCTATTTCAAATTTCTTACTGTAATCAAAGAACCTTATACACAATGAACTCAAGTAATAACAGAACCTGAAACACTTATAATCCTTCAAGAAGATTTATTATAGATCTGAAATCTTTCAAACAAAGTTTACAAAAACTTCTTACAAACAGAAATACAGAATATAGATTGAATGCACAATCCAATCAATCTACATACAACAATCAGTAATCAATTAAGATCTAGAGCAAAACTTGACAGAGTACTTTCTTTGAACTCCCTTCAAAGACTTGACTGAACTCCCTTCAGTAGATGTCTGTACCAAGCTTTTGCTGCTCCTCTTCAAAAACCCCAAATAGATCACCAGCTTCTTCTTCAACCTCATGCTTATCTCTGCATCACAAAGAAAAGTCCAAGAAACAAGATCTAGGGTTTTTCTCCAAGAGTTAGTCATTCTGTTTAGCACAATGATCTATATATAGAAAGGACAGAACCAAGTGACAACAGCTTGTCACATGTGGACTGCCAGCTGGAATAGATCATTATTATTTTAACTAACAACTAACCTGTCAAAACAATGTTAACCCTTCATAGTATTGAGATAAGACAGATCGAAACCTAGACAAGACATGATGCATAATTTTTGACAACAAAAAGCAAGAACTAAAAATTAACATTAACAACTTAATTTATATTTCACATTTAAGTTCAATAATACAACATTTTTTTACCTCAAATTAAACAACAATAATTCAAATAATTAACTACAATATTTTACAACAAAATAACTATAAAAACACACAAAAATATATAAAATCAAAATAAACCCAATAAATTCAAAATTACTTTAAAACTTAATAAATCAATTAAAAACTCAAGAATTAAGCAATAATTAGCACATAAAAAGTGGTAAAATAACTCTATTTTGTAGAGTTATCAGCAGACGTTGTCGCCTCTGAACGATCTTCTTTCAGATCTGGTATCTCTTCTCTTTATGTTGTTGAACATCAATGAGCCTGTCAATTTCTTGCTCACAGGAGTACTCAAAAAAATCTTTCAGATCATCAACAACCACATTAGCAGATTCCATAACAGTTCGTGTTCTCTTGTTATAAACATGATAGGCCCTACTATTATTGGAATAACCAAGAAAAACTCCTAGATCGCTTTTGGCATCAAATTTTCCAAGATTCTCACAATCTCTAAGAATATAACAAAGGCACCCAAAAACATGAAAATAATTGACTTTGGATTTTCTACCTTTCCAGATCTCATAAGGAGTTTTATTTGTACCTGGACGCAGAAAAACACAATTAATTATGTACCAAGCAGTGTTAATTACTTCAGCCCACAATTTCTTTGTGAGTTTTTTGCTATTCAACATAACTCAGGCTATTTCCTGTAAGGTACCATTTTTTCGTTCCACTGCCCCATTTTGTTCTGGGGTTTTGGGTACAGAAAATTCATGCAAAATTCCAAAAGATTTACAATATTCATCATAAACAGAATTTTCAAACTCCTTACCATGATCACTTCGTATTCTTACAATTTTTCCAATGTTGCAATTTTTTTCAACTCTTAGTCTTGTACAGAGAATTTTAAAAGATTCAAATGTGTCTGTTTTTTCTCTTAAGAAATCTACCCAAGTAAATATAGAAAAACCATCCACACAGACAAAAATGTATCTCTTACCATTAATACTTTCAACCTGTATAGGACCCATGAGATCCATATGCAATAATTCCAACACATTTGAAGTATTAATATCAGATACAACTTTGTGGGAAACTTTCAACTGTTTTCCCAATTGACATGATTCACACTTACCAGGTGATTCTTTACCTAGGTTGGGTATACCACGGATGAGACCTGTATTAGCAATCTTTTTCAAAATTTTGAAATTTATATGACCAAGTTTTTCATGCCACAAATTAGTATTATTAAAACTAGATGACGATGCATGACATGCGAATTTTTGTGTGAGTATGTAACAATTATCCAACGAGCGAGAACCTAAAAGAACAATGTCACCACTTTGATTTACAACATTACACTCATCATGCGAAAAATTAACAAAGAAACTTTGGCCACAAATTTGGCTTATGCTAATTAAGTTTGCTTTCAGTCCATCAACAAGAAGAACATTTTTCAGTTTTGGTAACCCTTCAATGTTTAGGGTCCTTTTTTTTAAAAGGATTCCTGTCATCCCATCCCCGAAAGTTACCACTCCACATTTCAAAGATTTGAAGTTGGTGAGTATGCTGGCATTGCCTGTCATATGTCTTGAACAACCACTATCAAAGTACCAAGAACTAGATGCATATATTTTATGACATGTAAAAGTAGCCAAACAAACTGAGTTATTTTTCTTGACTCATATTGTTTTTTATTTTGTGTTTCTTTTGGTCACGAATTGATTCATGCTACCAAAGTGTTTAACATAATTATTTTTAATCAAATTTAACAAAGAAAAACACTTAGGTCTTATATGTCCTTTCATACCACAAAATTGACAAACTGGTACAAATTGTCTGATTTTTGTCTTCGGAGAAATTTTCTTTAGTTGTAGATCTGTTGAAACAGATGTCAAATGTGTGTGCTTCGAAGAACCACCTGTTCCTGTAAAACGGTTAGTTGTCACAACAGAAGAATAATTCACAGATTTTACAAAAGCCGTTTTCTTAGAGGATTCATATCCTAATCCACTGAAATCACCAACTCTTTTTCCTGCAGAGAGAGCATCATCCAAAATTCTAGATCTTAGATTAAGCATTTTGAAACATTTTTGCATAAGATCAATTTCTTTACTCAGAATTAAATTCATTATTTTTTAAAACAATAATCAATTCAAGTTCTTTAAAATTTTCAACTGATTTCTTATTTTTGCTAGCCATTAATCGATTCTCAGAGCAAACTTTCAGCCATTGATCATACATTATCTTGTAAGATTCTTTCAATGACTCCTCATCTATGTCAGATTCATCAGAGTTAATGTTATATTCTTCATTATTCTAAACAGAATTATTAAGACATACCAAACCCTTGGAATCAACTGAAGAGAAAAACATACCTTTGTGAATAGAGGTTAAGGCAAGACTATTGTCTTCTTCATCACTTTGTTCAGAGTCTTGATCACTCCAAGTAGCTGTCATGGCTTTCTTTTTCTTTAAGGTTTTGGCACACTCAGATTGAATGTGTCCAATTCCTTCACATTCCCTGTACTGAATACCCTTTTTGTTAGTTTCAAAGGGTTTAGAAAAATTACCTTTTGGGTTTTTGAATATGGCCTTTTTGTTTCCCAATTTCTTTATGTACTTTTAAATTTTTTTTTTTAACAAGGCCATCTCATCATCCTCATCATCTAAACTTTCCTTCGTATTTCTGGAAGATTTCAAGGCAATAGATTTCTCCTGATTTCTTATATTTTAGCTTTTTGTCTGATTTGTTGATTTAGTTCAAAAGTTCGAAGTGATCCCATCAATTCTTCCACTTTTATTTTGTCTAGATCTTTTGCTTCCTCAATTGCAGTGAGCTTAGTCTAAAACCTGTTAGGAAGAACTCTAACAATTTTTCTGACCAAAACACTCTCTTCAAGTTTCTCACCAAGAGCAATATATTCGTTATCAATATCTGACAATTTTTCATAAAATTCGATGAGGGTTTCATTTTCAAATTTTGTTGTGAGCATAACAAGCCTAGAATGCTTGACATCAGCAGTTCCTTCAAATTGGGTTTGAAGGATTTTCCAAGCATCTTTGGCCAAAACACATGAAGAAATCAATTTAATGTAACCTTCACCAACACCATTAAAAATAACATGTAAATCTTTATTATTGTAACTAGACAATTTATCTTCAGCATCAGTCCAATCAAGTTAAGATTTTACCTTAGTTATGTCATTGCTTTCTACTGGAGGAGTCCAACCACTCAAGACTGCTCTCCAAGCCTTTTCATCTTGAGATTTGATGAAGAATCTCACTCTTACTTTCCAATATGGATAGTTAGAATCATTGAGTAAAGGAGGGCGAGTTATGGAACCTCCTTCTGTGAAAAAAGACATTGCAAGAACAACGAACATAATAAACCAAGATCACACTAAAAAAAGAGTGACCTGCTCTGATACCAACTAAAATTATATTTTTAATAATTACCAAATTAATTAAACCGAGTAAATTAATTAAGGTGCAGAATGGTAACTAATTGTTGAAACAGATTTCAGATCTGTTGGGACAGAACACGAACTTGTCACGATAAAAACTAAACACAATAAAAAGGCAGTGCAAAAATTATAAAGAACACAACGAATTTTGATAAGGTTTAGAAACCCTTTCGAATAACCTACTCCTTGGGGCCACACCCAGAGAATAAAACCAATTAATAAAGAATCACAAGTACAAAATATTAATTTAAACAAAACAAGACTCCCTCTTGAGATTTCCCGCAACTTTGTTGTACTTATCTTCTTTAGTCCGATTCTGATTGAAACGCTTAACCACTTAAACTCCCTTCAATGAACAACGAGTGCTTGCATCCTCCCAACGCAAGGCTTGTAAAAATCTTCTAACGAAGACTATAACAATTGTGCTCAAATTACAACATGTATTCACTCATGAATGTTGTTCAGAATCACCACAAAACTAAACACTCATTTTACTATAAGATCACGTGAATACAATGATCTTTAATACAAACTATGAAATCTCACAAATATTACAATTCACTCACAAACTATGCACCAAAGAGTTCACTTTTTCTCACGGCCTTAGAAGCCTATTTATAGAGACCATTTCGTGCTCAGAAAGACTGAGAAAGACTCTCCAATAAAAGCAAGAATATTTGAAGATATTCTTGATTAATGAAGATTTTCCATTTTTAGTTGATTCTGATCCGACATACACGTATTTTGCGAGGACAGCTAATATCTGCGTCAGATCAAATTTCTCAAGATAGAAATAACAATTAATTCCTTCAAAGATTGTATTTCCTAAAATTTATTATCTTAAGCAACACGAAATTCAAAAGACAAATATTCGATAAATGAATTTGAATAAGCACATAATATTTTCTTTATAAAACCAAGATACAAATTCCTTTTATAAACATATTGTGAGAATATCAAACTAAATAATGAATTATTTGCAAACCTTCTAAATTAATTCAAGATATTAATTCCGAAAATCACAATAAAAGGAATTTAAAATCATCTTTTAAATAAAAAGATATCTCTATAAAAATTTTCATTTTTAGGATTTACAATCTCCCATTTTGGCAATTTTATAGACAAAGTATATCTATCTTTTTTAAAAGATCTTGCATAAAACAAGTTAGTGCTTATATCCACAAATAGTGAAAAGAGTCCCGAAATGACTCCCCCTGCCAAAAATAACCAAAGCACATAACTAACACAATAACCAAAGCAAGAAATAAACGCAGGTCAAAAAACATAATCAAAGAACAAAAAAAATTGGAGTACTCTCTCTCCCCCTCACTGTCTAAGAAAATGCCAAAGTAAAATGAAACGAAAAAGAAAAACAAAGACACATTTAGTGTTCTTTTACATTTATTGAAAGCAGATAAAAGTAGATCGAGAGGAATGGTAACCGTCATGGATATGGAGTGGTAGATGCATTGATGATCGCCAAAGAAGCCAGAATTTGGCGCTGAGTATCCTTTATGACAGTGAACGACTCATAGAGACTGGTAATACCTATCTTGATAGAAGTAAGAGCAGTCGAAACAGAAAAAGTGCGTCGGATTTTGCATCAACCACCCTCTTTCACCGGCGGTTGGACCACTTTCATTGGTGAAAGTTGAATTAGTGGGACTTTTACTGGCGCTCTATAATACTTTGGCAAAAGTCCCCCCATTTTTTTTAGAAATTATATAATTTAGTTTTCTATATTTATTAATTGATATAATTATAATTTTATATATTTATTTATTAATTGATAATTAATTTAAATTAAAATCAAAATACCTAATACTTAATTAACATTAAGAATTCAAAAGAATACACATTAATTGTTCAGTACAGACACTTAAAAACAATAATTAATAAGTTCAGTATAGACACTTAAACACAATACTTAATAAGTTAAGTACAGATACTTAAACACAATAATTAAGAAGTTTAGTACAAACAAATAACACATAACAAGCAAGAAGTTCAATATAGAAAATTAAACTTATAATTATCAAGTTCAACACAAATAAGAAATATACTAAAACCTAGAGTAGAGTGGTACCATCATCATCATCATCCTGAGTAGGAGGTGGCGGAGGTGGCAAAGGTGGCAGAGTTGGTGCCTGAAAGAACTGTGGAGGATACTGGGGAAGTGGGGTGCTGATTGTCCAGGGTTCTGCTGTGACCACAAATTAGCCATTTGAGCCATCCAGGCTTGTTGTGTCTGAAAATAACTCTGAAATTTCCTCTGTTCTTGCTTTCGCTGTTCCTCTTGTTGCCTTCGCCATTCCTCCTGTCGTCTCTGTTTTTCCTCAAGTTGCATGTGAAGTTGAGTAATTTCTTCTAGGTTATATTGTGTTTAACTGGAACTCGAACCAAAAGAGATACTAGTCGCTTGTTTTCTGCCAATAACGTTCAGTCTTGGTTGTTCGCTATATCCTCTCGTGTGAAAAAATCGCTGACCTAGTACTTCTGTCATAATGTGTAGGTCTCGAGGAGCAGAGGTTGGTGAAGCATCACAAGAAGAAGCAGACCCAGTAGTCAGCGCTGGCTGGGAATTACGAATCTGACACATCTCCTCCTAGTAGTCAAAATAAAATTTGAAATCAAGTTAGAAATATACATAAATAATATATTAACTTACTTAAAATTAATTTTAACTTACATATTTATTCTTCGTAAACTCATTTCACCAATTTTCACCTTTGTGATGGAATTTTTCGAAGGTGTCAATGATACTGAATGCTCTCCAGTCTCCAAATCAGCCTAGTTAATAAATAGTGTAATTAGAAAAATCATAATAGGTCTAATTATTTAAAATAAATGATATTATAATAATTTACCTGATCATGAAGGTGAGCTACAATAGACTTTAATCCCCATCCTCCTTCTATTGGCATTTTGCTCCGATTTGCAGCATTTTGATTAGAAATTTTCTTCAAAACAATATTATACAATTTATTGAGGATTTAATTTTAAGAGATAATGTAATGATTTTTTTTTTGTTTAGCTCAATAAATATACTGAGAAGTTGATCGAAAGAATGATTATTGCACCTATTCAGAACTTTGCAATGCATCAGCTTCACTAACGCATTGAGGGTCGATTTCGAGGAACCTGGGTAAAATTCAGTGCCCATTTCCTTAAACAGATCATCATACTTCTGATTCTGGGTACTATCATCGATGGGGGGATCATGAAAAGATCCATAAGGTGTGTTGGTTGATTCATCAAAACTTGGATCTTGTCTTAATAGATCTACCAACACATCTGCCATCTTTTCTTCGTCATTCTCTACATCCTCCTCGACCAAGTTTGAAAAAGACTCCCCATGATAAAACCAAACTGTGTACGATGGTTTTATGTCACTTACAAACAAATGAATCTTAATTGTTCGTGGAGTATGCATTGTACGATGGTGGTTGTATGGCTTCAAACACTATCAGTGTAGGTCGGCCCAAAATAGCATTGTACGCGGTGGGACAATCGATGACCACAAACTCGAGGAGTTTCGAGACTGTTCGGGGTCCCTCTCCCAAGGTGATCACTAGGTCAATTGTTCCTATAGTCCCCGACCCTTCTCCAGAGAATCCGTATAGCATCATGGAGGTGGCTTTCAACTCGGTGACGGATAAACCCATCTTTTCCAGGGTAGACCGAAACAGCAGGTTCACCGAGCTCCCATTATCGACCAGTACTCTCCTAACCCTCCGGTTAGCGAGCTGAACGGCTACGACCAGAGGGTCGTTATGAGGGAACTGGACGTGCTGGCATCTTCCTCAGTGAATATGATTGGTTGCCTCTCCAATCGTTGATGTTTGGGTAGATGCTGCTCAGGGACGAACTCCACTCCATTATGAGCCTTAAGTTCATTGAAATATCTCTTCTGGGCACCTCTGCTCGTGCCAGCCAGATAGGGGCCTCCGGAGATCGTGGAGATCTCTCCTCCTATCACAGGAGGAGGGACGTCCTAATCTATCCGAGGCCCGGGCTGACTTATCGGAACTTCCGGAGCTGGTTGGCCGGCGGGAACTCTATTCCGCGCATACTGAGCTAAGGGTCCGGCTCTGATGAGAGTCTCGATCTCATCCTTCAGGTGCCTACAATCATCGGTGTTGTGGCCAATGTCGTTGTGGAACCGAAAAAACTTGGAGGGGTCTCGCTTACCCTTTTGGTGCTTCAACAGTTCCGGCTTCTTCCAGGGGAGGCGAGCAGAGTTTGCTAGGAAAATGTTCTCCCTAGTGTGTGTGAGCTCGGTATAAGTCGCGTAGACTGGCTTAAACTTTTCCACGGACTTGTTCTTCTTTGGGCCATGCTGGCCGCCCTCGCTGCTCCCTTTTCTCTTGCCTCCACCAAACTGGTTATTCTGTGTAACGGTTTGTGTCGCTGCCACGAAATCCGTTCCCACTCCAGCGAGCTGCTCAGGGGCCTGGCTGGTTCCCACGGCTAATGCTCGCGCCTCCTCCAGGTTTATCCATCCCTGGGCCCTATTTAGGAATTCGTTTATGGTGCTGACTCCCTTTCTCTGTATCTCTTCCCAGAGTCCGCCTCTGACGAGGATCCCAGTCCTCAAGGCCATGAGCTTGGAGATGTCATTTGCGTCCCTGGCTCGAGCAGCGACGTTCGCGAATCTGCTTAGGTAAGCTTTCAAAGGTTCGTCGGGCTGCTGTCTTACATTCGCCAGGGTGTCGGCCTTGACGCGGGCAGCCTTAGAAGCTCGAAATGCCCTCTTGAAGTCGGCAGAAAAGGCTTTCCACAAACTGATGGATTGCTTTTTTACTCTACTTGAACCATTGTCTGGCTGCCCCAGTCAAGGTGGAAGAAAATATTAAACATCTCAGCTCGGGACCGATGTTGTGGGCCATCATCAGGGTGTTGAACATACCTAGATGATCTGACGAGTCCCCATCCCCATTGAATTTGGACAAGTGAGGCATACGAAAACCAGGTGGATACGCCGTAGCTGTTATGCTAGGGGCGAAGAGTTCGAGTTCGTCCCCTGAGTCATACTCGTCTTTTTCTTTTTCTGATAAGAGCTTCTTCATCAGCTCCTCCATCTGAGCCAGACGCTCAAGGGTTTGGTCTTGAATTCCTTGGTTGTTCCAGGGTTGTTCAACAGCTCCGGTTCCATGGTACGCGTTAGGCGGGTTATTGTCCCTCCTGTCTTGAGATAGGTTATATGGGACATTCCCGCTGTCACGTACTTCAGATAGGCCTTCCCATTGGCGAGCACGACTGCCATTTCCAACTGGGTCTCCTCTCTGAGAGTTTAGAAGATCTCAGAGGTCGCCCCTCGGGATGGCCTGATGGCTTTGAGTCGAGCTCAAACGATGGCGCAGGTCTCCGCCGGACATGTCACTTCGACGACTTCCGGTCTAATAACTTCCATTTGAAAAGCTCGGAGTCCACCGCTGGGGGTGAGGATCCGGGACTTCCCTGGGCGCCCGGCTACGATGGGAAGGTCCGACGGAAGGAGGATTTCTCCTACTGCTCCCATGAGCCGGAATGTCTCGGACTGGACGAGGAGGAGATGGGTATCTTATCGGTGAAGGAGGATGCCTGACTGGGGACGCGATCCTAGTCCCGTCAGGGTGGATTAAGCTAGGTCGCGGCCGCTCTGCACTACCACCCTCTGCATTCTGTGCTCGGTGGTTTGAGCGGGGCGCAGGACGACTGGCCGGGGTGGGCTGTCGTTGCGAGCCCTCCCCGGATCTCCTTTGCGAGCTTTCTCGAGCCTTCCTGGGTGCACTCGAGGGCGGAAGTGAGCTAGGAGTTGAGGTCCGGACCGATCGGCTGAATTGCTGCTCGACCCTAGGAAGTTCCTCAAATGTGGTTTCCTGGTGGTGCGACGTGGAAGTAGAATTTGATGTTGGGGGTCTGACCGATCGACTGGGTCTGGACCGGTTACCCCGGCGGGACTTATGAGTCACACCATGCCTCTTTCCGACGTTAGCGTCGGTTGTAAGAGAGGGTAGTCGGGCCAAAACCTCTTGAATCTGCTGGTTTGCTTTCGCCAGCTGACTCCTCAACTGTGCATTTTCCATCTCTACTGCCGTGTAGAAATTCGGGTTCAAATTGGGCGGCTGGGGAGCCAAACTTCCAGTGTCGTCTTGGCCCATTGGCTGCTTGCCCGGTCACTGCTGAACCTCAGGGTTCTGATCATCGGACATGGTGGCATGGTGGGCCTCCTGCCCATCACGTTGGTCCGTCTCGTTACCATGTCTTGAGCGATTAACTACCATGGTTGGGTATTTGCGATAGCACCAATCTAAAAGCTCTCAATGAAAGCACCAAACTGTTGGCGCGGTTCTTCGGCAACAGATAATTATATGAATAAAGAGAATGATTAGTGTTGAATGATGAACCGTAATGGATGAATGATCTCAAAGGAAAATTATAACTCGAATACTTTTTTAGGTGGTTTAAAGGTTAAAATCCTTCTAGTCCACCAACCAATATTATTGATATATCTCTGATATTCCTTACAGGGTATTTCTTTACAAATTAGAAGCCAACCCTTTGCAACTCCCAGGGTCTCCATATTTATAGGGAGAGGACACCTGGGTGTTGGCAAAGGAGGTCATCCCGTGACCTTCTTACCCATCATGTCACTTATGCGATATTCATGATTAGTTTCTAAAACCTGACAATGAAGTGTGGTCTAATCAATAGGTAAGGGGGATAATGTGCCGCATGGCCCAAACCAATCGTGGGGTGTCTGAACACGCACGTTTATGCTGCGTGTCTGAGAATTCAGGAATGGAGTAGACACGTGATGTCTGATATATGCACGTTTACACTGCGTGGTTGACTTTATAAAGGGTCGGAGGTGTCAGCTCAAGCTCGTACCCCGAGCTTGATGTAGTCTCAGCTCATGGTGTCCACATTGCTGATCCGATGCCTTAGTAATCTCACTAAACCTTTGGCTATCTCGAGCTAAAGAGATAGAGACTTGTAACAGCAGCTCCGGGTAGGTGGCTTCCACGTGGCTGATAGAATTATGCCATTTTCCAGCTCGCTAATAACCCGTGGATATTTAGGGCGTACAACATAGGGTCCAAAAAGTAATTTGTCAAAACACATGGTCTAAACATGTAATGAGACAAAACACGGGGTCCAAAAAAGTATAAACTCTAATCAAAATTATTAGTACAATCATAATATTCAACTTCTATATTTATAAAATCCAAGAATATAAATATATATTTTAAAAGTATTTAATATATAAATTATATCCTAGATATTTTGGAGGTATGCTAACAAAGAATTATGATATTTAACACTCTTATAATTCTTAAAATATATATTTTTTAACATCTCATGAAAAACATAATAATTTATTTTGACGTGAGCTCATTTATTTCAAGATAAAAATTTATCATTGTATATTTTCATTCATTAAATAATTTTTAAGGTTAAAAAAATAATTTTAGAAAAATAGTTTTTATGATTATAATAAAAAGTGATTATGTAAAATTATCATAAATTGAATTAAAAGATTTACAATTATATATTTTGGTCATTTTATGTAATGAAAATATTTTAAAAATTAAAGGTACTTACATAATTTTTGAAAATTTTGAAAGTGTCAATCTTTCTTGTCGCTTTTGTGAGGAAAGCGATGAGAAAATCTTCCCTACAAAAGCAATGAAAAAGATCAGTAATCGATTCTGTGAGGGACCCCAACGAAAGTGAGAAAAAAGAAAAGTAAGGCAAAATTCATCTCTATATATAATTTATGTTTTAATATACTTGTTTTAAAAAGTGACGAGAAAACTCAATTTTGATATAGTATAGATGTAAAAGAAGAATAATTTTATTGTTAATTTTTTATTAAAAATAATTATTACCTTCAATTGAAAGATTTTTCTTAAATTTTAGTTTTAATTTTTTCACCCATTAAAAACAGAAATGTCCTACTTGTGGAACAAAATGCATGTCTTATTGTAATATTTTCCTATATATATTTGAAAAACAGAATATATATATATATATATAAATTGGACTTTCGTATTTCACACACAATTTTAACTTGAATTGTGTCTCCAAAGTAAATGTCAAACTGTATATTGTTATTACTGTAATTAAGTACATAACACAAAAATGTCTTCACCAATGCAACACTATTATTTGTGCAACTAAATAACTGAATCAGAAGAAACAAGCTTAATCGCCAGGAGATCACTAGTTTTTAGTTAAACATTATGTAATATTTTTGTTTTTAAGTATTTTAAGCTATGTCTATGACTTTTTATTTTTATTTTGTGGTGAAGATTTATATTTATTTTTTGGACAATTCAGAATGTTAACAAAATATGTTCGATTATATAATTTAATCTTTCATAGAAATCTCATTAATCCTCAAAAAACATTTTTCATATCCAAGTAGAACATATATTTACCAAAATTTGGCATTGACTTAATTTTTTCTTTCTTTCTTTCGAGTATCTATTCTCTGATGCAACTTTAATTAATTAAATCATTGTAATAATAATGATACAATTCAACATCTATTATCACAAAAGTTATCCTCGAATTGATACCTAACTCTATTATATTTGGCAACAAATATATAGCATAATTATTAATTAGTATGCAAGTCAAATTCAACATTGATCAATAATGAACTTTTATTTGGGACCCTCTGTTTATAAAGCCTGTAGCTTTATTCCCTCTCTGATTCGCGATAGAAGATAGGGTATATATAGTAGTTGTCAATTATTGCAATGCTTATTCAATTATTATAAATATATTTTTTTATTGAAAGCGATTATAATATATTTGAAAATTTAGTATTATGTATAAATATTTTGTTTTTAAAGAGAAACTATGGTATCATATGAAAAATGGAATATCCTTTACATATATATATATTTATACGGTCATGGTAGTGTGAAGTGTCGTGTGGAATATGAAATAGTATATTCCTGTCGACTATACAAATACGTAACTAGTAAACATGTATTATTTGACCACGAAAGGGCTTCACAAATTATTTTTTAAATAAATGAAATAATTAATAGTGAACTTTTTTTTTTTTTATTATAATAGCTTTAGTTGCTTTCACATGCCAGATCCCACCAGCTATTTAATTACTTGATCACTCCAGGGAAGGCAGAGTGATTTTAGCAGGAACAAAAAGATTTTAAAAAAATTATTAAGAAAGCCAAATGTATAAATTTTAAAAAATACTATAACTATATATTTTTTAATTCTGGGACCCTCTTAATACACATACATCCGTTCTTGAATTATGATCAAATTTATTTCAGTTCATATATATTTTGAAGAAATTTAATTAACTTAATATATTTGAAAAGAACTATTAGGCGCACATAAAAATTATATAGTATAAGTGTTATATTTGTAATTAATTTTATAATTATAATAGTCTTATATAAAATAATATAAGCGATTATAGCTTAGGACACATTATTATTATATCTAATAATTATTTAGAATAATTATGTTTCCTAAGTATTATTCTTATAAAAAAAATTGTCTAATATTTTTGTGTAGCATATAGATATATAAATATGGAGTAATTAAGAACGAAAATACCTAAGTTCATTGAATAGTTACACTTAAATATCTATTTTTTTACAGAAAAAATACATTATGTTGCTAATTTATTGCTCTGTAAGTACCCGACATTAGATTTTTCATTAGACGCTAACACAATACCTATGTGGCAGCATATAATTTGTTCAAATCAATTCATTTTTATTTATTATTTAGATTAATTTAAAAATGTTAAATAATTAAAAATATGCATTTAAAATATTAAATTTTAAAAAATCCAAAAAAATAATAAAAAAATTCAAGATTTAAATTTTAAAACTAATGAATTTTGTAATGTATTAATTTGTTTAACTAAATTCTAATGCCATTCAAAAGAAAGAAAAAAAAAAAAAAAATTCTAAATCTCTTCATATTCCCGACTTCAATTTCTTCAAAAAAAAAAAAAAAAAACCTCAAATAAAATTTTAAATATAAATGACAAACAAACTTTCAAATCTAAATCTAACAAATACACAGATTTATACAACCAAATACACATAAATATCTTCAAACTATGATCACAAATGTTACAATTTCAATGTAACTATATAAATTTTATTATGTGAATTTGATTCACATTTAACTTGCTGTTATGATCAATAACAGCTCATAAGAACCAAACATTCAAACATGAATTGGAATTAAAACTTAAACCAGAAAATAAACAAAGAAATGGAACTTAGCTCGAAATTCAAATGGCAGCAAGAATGAATTCTTTATTGATCATCAGCACATTACAATCAGAGTTCTTGGAACTAACTACTCTCATCAATGGTACATTACACCAATTACAAAATCCTCACTTGAGGTACCCTTGATCAGATACACAAGGGACCTGTACAACCCTCCTTTCACTCACAAAAAATTACACTTTGAGAAGAAGAGAGCAAATTCTAAGAACAGAGAGAGAGACAATTCTTAGTGCTGAGATATTCTCGAGTTGGTGTGCTGATGTCTATTTATAGACATTGGAGTTAGTTGAGCTGAGAGAGTAACTAACAAACCAATTAAATGAATTAAAGAATAAGTTGCTGACAAGACCATCTGTTTTGTGAGCTAATTCTCCAACAATTCCACCTGAATTAGTTCAGTAAAACAGAGAAAAAAAAATATAATATGAATGACAAGACTCAGCAGCCTTGAATGTTCAACAGATTCAAGCAATGATTAAACTTGTCTTGGAGACACTCTTAGTAAACATATTTGCCGGATTGTCATGAGTGCAGATCTTTGTAACTTGAACCTGTTTTGAGAGCACCACATCTCTGATGAAATGTAGTTTGATATCAATGTGCTTGGACCTCTCATGAAACATTGGATTTTTCATGAGGTGCAGAGCACTTTGATTATCACAATGAACTGTTATGTCTTCTGAATTGAACCCCAACTCAATGGTCAAACCCTTTAGCCATAGTGCCTCCTTGATGGCTTCAGTTGCAGCCATATACTCAGCCTCTGTAGAGGAAAGGGCCACAACTTTTTGTAGGTTAGATTTCCAACTGACACAGCCTCCTAGAACTGTAAAAACGTACCCTGTACAGCTCCTTCTTGTGTCAATGTTGGCTGCAAAATCTGAATCAACAAAACCTGTAACTTCTTCTCTGTATTGACTTTCATTGTTGAATATCAGACCAGTGTTTAGAGTTCCCTTGATATACCTCATGATCCACTTCAGGGCTTCCCAATGTTCAGATCCTGGATCTGAGATATATCTACTAACCACACTCATGGCATGAGCTAGATCAGGTCTAGTGCATACCATGGAGTACATCAAGCTTCCCACACAGCTTGCATATGGTATTTTGCTCATCTTGAGCCTTTCTGCATCAGTGGTTGGGGACTGAGATGCAGTAAGCTTCAAATGTTGTGCAAGTGGAGTGGAGACTTCCTTGCATTTGTTCATGCCAAATTTGCACAACAACTTCTGTAAGTAACCTTTCTGAGACAAGGTTATTGTGTTTGGTCTAGGCCTTTTGATGTCAATGCCAAGAATTCTCTTGGCAGCCCCTAGGTCTTTCATTTCAAACTCATTACTGAGTTTTGCCTTCAGCTCATCTATTTTTGATCTTTCTTTTCCAATGATCAAAATATCATCTACATACAACAAGTAAATATGATTGTTGAAATAGACACAGGAATCATACTTACTTTTGTTGAAGCCAATTTTGATCATATGAGAGTCAAATCTCATGTTCCATTGCCTTGGAGCTTGCTTGAGGCCATATAATGATTTCTTGAGCAGGCACACCTCATCTGAATTTTCACTCTCAAACCCTTCAGGTAATTCCATGTACACCTTCTCTTCTAGTTCCCCATGTAAGAAGGCGGTTCTTACATCCATTTGGTAAATTTCCAAGTCAAACTTTGCAGCCTTGGCCATCATTGCCCTTATTGAAGTTTGCTTGACCACTGGTGAAAATATCTCATTGAAATCCACACCTTCTTTCTGTGTGAATCCCTCGGCAACTAGTCTTGCCTTGTACCTTGCTCCCTCAATTCCAGGAATGCCTTCCTTTTGTTTGAAAATCCATTTGCAGGATATCAGCTTCTGTCCATCTGGTTTCTTGACCCTGATCCATGTTTTGTTCTTTAACAAGGACACTTTCTCTTCTTCTATTGCTTGCAGCCATGCTGTAGCATTCTTTCCACTTATTGCCTCTTGATAGCAGGTTGGCTCTGAGCTATCAATGTCTTTAGCAGCAGCTAGCGCATAGGCAATAAAATTAGCATAGCCAAATCTTGTTGGAGGTCTAATCTCCCTTCGCTCTCTGTCTCTGGCTAACTGATAGTTGTTGAGGATGTCTTGTGCTTCATCTTCCTCAACTGGCTCATTCTCATTTAATTCTCTAGGCATTGACACTTTTGCTTGATCCACCTCAAACTGAACATTGTCTCTCAGATCAGTTCCATTGTCTTCAGATGTGGCTTTGGTTTTCATAGGCATCTCATCTTCCTTAAAAATCACATCTCTGCTGATCATACATTTCTTGTGTCCTTCTTCAAGGCACCAAACCTTGTAGCCCTTGACTCCTTCAGGGTATCCAAGGAACATGCTCTTAAGTGCCCTTGGCTGCAATTTATCTTGTCTGATATGCACATAAGCCGTGCATCCAAACACTTTCAAATGGTCAAATTTTGGTAACTTTCCTGTCCAAAGTTCCTGGGGTGTCTTGAAATGATTTGCTACTGATGGGCATTTGTTTATCAGGTAACATGCTGTGTTGAGTGCTTCTCCCCAGAATTTTCTAGTCAAACCAGCACCTAGAAGCAAGCATCTCACCCTCTCGAGCAGTGTTCTATTCATCCTTTCAGCCAAACCATTCTGTTGGGGTGTCTTAATCACTGTCTTGTGTCTCAAAATTCCTTCTTTGGAACAGAAATTTTTGAACTCGTCTGAACAATATTCGAGTCCATTGTCTGTTCTCAAGACTTTGATTTTATTCCCTGTTTGGTTCTCCATCAGCTTCCTCCATTCTACAAAAGTGCTGAAAGCTTGGTTCTTGTTTTTCAACAGATGCACCCATACCTTTCTACTAAAATCATCTACTATGCTCATAAAATAGTAGGCTCCACCCATAGTGGGAATTCTGGATGGACCCCATAGGACTGAGTGAACATAGGCTAATCTCACTTTGATAGTATGCTCACCTTTGCTGAATTTGATTCTGCAGGCCTTGCCCAAGACACATTCATCACAGAATTCTAGCTTTTCTTTCAACTTATCTCTGAACAACCCTTGCTTGTCAAGTTCTTCAAGCCCTCTTTGGCTTACATGACCAAGTCTTAGGTGCCACAGTCTTGTTTGATTTGCACTTACTGAATCAATAGCTGGTGCAGCAGATCCAGCTACTGTGTCTCCATCCAAGAAGTACAAACCATTGTTCAATTTCCCTTGCATCAAGATCTGTGACCCTTGTCTGATTCTCATCACACCATCATCCACATTTACTCTATATCCAAGTTTGTCAAACATGCCTATGGATAGTAGATTCCTTTTAAGTTCTGGAACATTTTATTTAGCAGCTTTGGTGCATCGCATTGATTTCAAAGTGACTATATAATTAAATCGAAGTCTCTAGCTAAGAAAATTTATACATACTAATTGTTACCTCATCAATGCAATAATAGATTGTGGATGTAGAGCAGGTGGGCGGTCTAATACTACATATGTCTATGATATAATGGCCTAATTTTCTAGTGTATTATTGGGTGATTTTTTTTTTCAGCAACGTTTTCTTTTAATTAGGATACACGTAAATTATATATTTTATTAATATAAAAAAATCACCATTAGAAATTAAAAAAAAAAATGTAGATGTTTTTCATTTGCAACATAAAATAGTTTGTTGGTCAATTGTAGCAACAAATGGTAAATATAGTTGAGATCGATGCAGAATGTATACTTTTAGATCATTTTCAATGTATATTAAAAAAAAATAACAAACATGCTTAACGTTTGATCTCTAAACTCTAATACGTAGTATCAAATATAATGCTAAATTTTGCAAAATAAAAATGATAATAATAATAATTGTTATATTGTTTTATATAATATAATGTTAGATTAAATAATGTGACAAATGTGATTTGTCATACTTTGTAACATAATATTGAGAGTTACAAAATTGGACATATGTATGTCTAAGTGTAACATATTTTGGAGTTAGAAAATCAGATACAAATTTGTAACTTCCAAATATCACTAAATAATGTGTAGATTGAGAGTTACACATTTTTTTTTATTGAATTTCATAAAACCATAATGTGATATGGTTGTTGATGATATGTTTTTAACTCCCTTTAGGTGTATAGATGTTACAAAATCATGTGGGAAATGTATTGAGACGCTTTGGAAAAAAAGTGCAAAATTGGGAGGCTGTAATAGCCTTCAGGCCACGGCCACAAGTATCCCAGGCGCCGGCCTAGGAAGCAGTAGCTCACGGCCACGACCTGGCATGTCTCAGGCCGTGGCCTGGGGTATTGGCAGCCGAATCTCATTTTGTCTTTTTTCTAATTTGAACGGCTTTAACATCCCAAGTAACTCTCAAATATTCATTTTAATTCTATAAACATCAAATTAAACATTGGTAACAGCTAAGAGGGTTGGTGAAATTTGAAATTCAAAGAATGTCTCAAAACTCTATAAATAAGAGTCTTAATGCTCACTTGTAAGACACATAATTTTCTATCCACAAAGCACATGGCTAGAAAATACACCAAAAGCTTGATAATTTCTGAGAGTTATTTCCAAACTTGAGAGTCCATCAGTGCTTAGAGAATATGAGAAATAAACTTTTTGACAAAGGTCTTAAACTTTGTTCAATTTGGTGATTTCTACTACTCTATACTTTGGTTCTGTGAGAGTTCTTGTTCTTTATTTTTTTGTCCTTATTTCTTTATTCTAGTCTTCATATTTATTTATATTATTTATGATTTGAGTGTATTCTTCTTCTTCTACATCTTTCTACTTTACTTGTATCTTTTGCAATTGAGTTGTAATATTTATTTAATCTACTACCTTGTCTATTGTATTTTTGCATAGAGTTGTATATTGGTTTTCCCTATTTCCATTTAATAATATATATTCTCTAACAATCAAAACTTATTTTCTCTTGTTTCAATGGAAGGAGAAACTATCAAGATCATGAACCAAGACCTAGTGAGATTTGATAGGTTTGATGGATCTAGTTTCACTAGGTGGCAAGACAAGTTGAGATTTCTTTTGACTATACTTAAGATAACCTACATTATTGAGTTATCCTTGGCACCTCTAGTTGATCCATCTGACAAAGATACTCCCGAGATGGTAGAGAAAAGAAAGAAGAGAGAAGATGGAAATTTTCTATGTAGGGGTCATATCTTTAATGCTCTATCCGATAGGCTCTATGACCTCTATACCAATGCCAAATAGGCGAAGGAAATTTGTGATGCCTTGGAGAGCAAGTACAAGGCCAAGGAAGAAGATACAAGAAAGTACTTAATTTCTAAATATTTTGAATTTTCTTTCATTGATTGAAAAACACCTCAACCTCAAATCCATGAGTTGCAAGTGATAGTGAACAAATTGAAATTTCTCAAGATTGAGTTTCCAGAGGCCTTTCAAGTTGGTGCCATAGTTGAAAAACTGCCAACAACTTGGAAAGGATATCAGAACAGAATTTTTCATAAAAATGAGGACTACACTTTGGAAGAGATCCAAAAACACATTCGAATTGAAGAGGAATCAAGAATAAGACACAAGGGAGTGAATGAGTCTAAAGATGAGACTTCCAAGGTTAATGCGGTCTCACACAAGCATCCAAAAGGCAACAAAAACAAAAAGGGTAGTGTGAACCCTTTAGAACAAAGAAAGATCATGGAAAATTGTTGTGATAAAAGTTGATCAATTATGTGCAAGTGTACACAGTCACAAAACAAAGTAATATAATAATAAGTTGAATATCGTCTCCACAGGGATTGAATTAGAAAATAATTGTGCGCAAATCAATTATCAAACAATTTAATAGTTGTGAAAAATAAATTGAAAATGCTTGAAATAAACTAAGATGACAATCTAAAAGCAAGAGAAATTCAAATTAGTGAAATAGGCTTGAACTATTAAATTCATTTATGTCAAGTAACTTGTAACGTTTGCTGTAGCAAAATCTCAGCAAAATTCCCAGAGTTAACAAGAATTCAAAATAAGTTCATATAACTTTCCCAAATCCTATGATATTAATTATTTCACGTAATTAAACATATTCCTATGCCAATCAAGTTTAAGAAATCAATTTTAAGCTTCAATTCACAATTGTTACACAAGACAAATAACACATTCCAATGCTATTCACAAAACACAATCGAACAAGATTATCTACTTGTGTCATTCAAGTTCATCCATTATTCAAACTTCCCAGCATAAAATATAACTAATCATCTTTCCATTGATGGCCAAACAATAAAAAGAATTCATCATTAAGCACACTTGAATGAACAATGGGTATTTTTGCTAAAATAAAGTGCTAGAAATTTAAACACTAAGACATAGAGTTTGTATGCCCTAAAGATCCACGAGTTATTAGCGAGCTGGAAAATGGCATAATTCTATCCGCCACGTGGAAGCCAACTACCCGGAGCTGCTGTTACGAGTCTCCACCTCTTTAGCTCGAGGTAGTCAAAGGTTTAGTAAGAATACTCGAAGGCATCGGGTCAGCAGTGTGGACACCACGAGCTGGAACTACATCAAGCTCGAGGTATGACATAAAGCTGACACCCCCGACCATTTATGAAGTCAACCACGCAATGTAAACATGTGCATATCAGACATCACGTGTCTACTCCATTCCTAAACTCTCGGACACGCAGCATAAACATGCGTGTTCAGGCACCCCACGACTGGTTTGGGCCATGCGGCCCATTATCCCCCTTACCTATTGATTAGACAACACTTCATTGTCAGATTTTAAGAATTAATCATAAGTGTCACAGAAGTGACATGATGGGTAAGAAGGTCACGGGATGACCCCCTTTACCAACACCCAGGTGTCCTCTCCCTATAAATATGGAGACCCTGGGCGTTGCAAGGGGTTGGCGTCTAGTTTGTAAAGAAACCCCCTGTAAGGAATACTGGAGATATATCAATAATATTGGCTGGTGGACTAGAGAGATTTTAACTTTCGAACCACCCTAAAAGGAAAGGAGTTATAACCTTCCCCCTATACTATTCTTGCCAGTTTAGAATATAAATATTTACATATTACGATTCATCATCTAGCACTAATCCATCCCGTTTATTCGTATAATTATCTGTTGCCGAAGAACTGCGTCAACATAGTTCATTAATAATTCAAGCCTCAAAAGATTTAGTTCATGGCTAAATTCAAGAGCACAAATCCAAAATCAAAATAGCCCATGGGTATTTAAATAGAAAAAACTCAAGAAATTACAAACTTAAATGAGATTAAAAAGGAGAAAACAAGCCAAAGATGATGAATCAATAATCTTGTCTTCCCCCTTTTCCTTTTCTTCCTTCGATTCTCTTCTCTAAGTTTGGAATTTCTTATTCTTTTTCTTTTTCTTCATTTCTCTTCTTACTCTATCTACAATGGCAACTCTTCTTTTAAATGGTGGCTGTCCTCTTTTTCATGATGCTAGGGTACCAATATTTCCCTAATTAGAAAACCCACATCTTTTTCTCTATTTTATTGGCCTAATCCTTTTTTCTTTTTTTTAATCTTCTAGAAAATGCTCCAAACTTCAACATCTTGCCTCTGAACTTGCCACCTCATCCCTCCTTGCCAGCTCAATTAGTGAAATGCCAAGTGTCTTTTTTTCATATGCTGAAATTCCTACTTGAATGCTGATATAAATGTTCCAGCAAAATTTCATTTGCTACAGCAAAATCTGAAATATCAGCACAAACAAAACAATTCAGAAGCCAATTTACTTTTCCTCTTTCTCCTTGGATAGTTTATGCAAAAATTCATTTTTTTCCTACTTTCAGCTCTTGAAACTAAAAAGACACAATAACTCACAACAACACAAAAAGGAAAAGAAATTAACTAAAATAGCAACAAAAAAACACTCATAACTCTCCCTATTTCTACATTTATAAGCTTAAAAGTATAAAAAAAACTCTTTTTTCAAGAGTTATCAACAATTCAAAGACGTAAGAGGTCATTTTTTTGTTTGTGGAAAATCCAGGCACTATGCTAGACGTGGTACCGAAAGGACCCGCATGAGAATGAGGTCAATGCTATAGAAGAGGATGAAGAGATCTTAGCATGATTACCTATTATGATTGGTTTAATACAAATGATAAGTGTTAAAATACAAGCAATGTATAAACACTTAGTAGAATTCACATAATGAAGAAGTGAATTTAGCTTCAATTGTAGGCACTTATAAAATTCAATTTTGGGTCCAAAGTGATACATGAGAGTATCTAAGGGTTCTCAAAACGTTTGGTAGCATTTAGAGCATTTTTAGGACCTTAGGAAGTGTCCAAAGTCAGAGAGGGTGGTGATACGTTGCCCCCAAGAGGTGAGACATCGCCTGAAAGCTAGGGTTTCAAGAAACCCTAACAAGGGATGCATCGCCTGCATGTAGGCGACACATCACCTACTGTATTACGTGAAATATCGTAAAATGTTCTTAATGACGTGTTTTTCAAGTCTAATCCTATTGGTTAGACCTAATGACGGTGTCTACTCTATATAAGGGTCAAAACAGTGTTTTGGAAGACTTAATCACTCTCTCCAATCTCTCTCTACCCTCTTTCTCTCTAGCTCCAAGAGCTCTCCAAGAAAGTGCTTGACTTAGAGAGTTGAAGGCTTGTTCAATCTCAATCCTCATTCCCTCAAGAGAAAGCCTCAAGCATCCATGGTGGCTGGGAAATAAAGTATTAGGACAACGTTCTACAACATGTATAAGCCTTGGTTTATGTTTGGTTTGCTCAAAGGATTTGCATAAAGTGGTGGTCTTGCCTAGGGTTTTGAAGCTTCATCAAAGTTGAAGAACACCATTGTTCTACTTAGGTTTGCATGTTCTTTCTCAATCTTTTTTAAGTGTCTGTCAATCCAAATTCTGTGTAGATTTTTTTTTTTTTTTTTTGAGGTGGTGTTATCTCACTTTCCCCCAACAATCTAATACTCTATTATCTGAGATAGCATATCATGGAAGAATCTAACTCTCTTTCTGTTATATTATTTTATAATATAATGTTTTAGATTAAATAAATATGACAAAGAGTATCACATATTGTAACATATAATAGAGAGTTACAATATTTAGGTATGTGTGAATATCCAAATATGTAGCATATTTGGTGTCACAAATTCAGTCACAAATTTGTAACTTCCAAATATTGCCCATTATTGTGTAGATTTGATGTTACACAATATTGAGATGAATTTCTTAAAGCCATATGTGAAATGGCTGTTAGAGATATGATTTTAACCCCAATAATATGTTTTGGGGGTTACAAAATCAATTGGGAGTGGATTGGAACTGTTTGGAAAAACAACACATTTTTGTGTGCTGAAATTGGTCAATGGCCACGGCCAGAAGATGTTGGTGGCCGCGGCCTAGGGGACAGAGACCAGTGGCCGCGACCACTAATACTCTTGGTTGCGACCACATGTGCTTGACTGACCAATTTTCTTAAGTTTTTTCCAACATTTTTGAATGGTTCCAAAAACCCAAATAACTCCCAAATCTCATTTTTAATTCCATAAACATCAAATTAATCATTGGTAACATCCATGGGGGTTGGTGGAATTTGAAATTCAAAGGGTGTCTCTAAACTCTATAAATAGGAGCCTATTGCTTACTTGTAAGACACAAATTTTTCTATCCATTAGATCACTTAGCTAGAAAACACCTAGAGGCTTGATTATTCCAGAAAATATTTCCAAAATCTGTGAGAGATCCCTTAGTGCTTGAGTTCGGGGGAAATAAGATTTTGGACAAAGGTTTCAAACCTTGTTCAAGTTGGTGATCCCCAACACTCTTCCCTTTGGTAGTGTGAGTGAGAGTTGTTTGTCCTTTGTTTCTTGTTCTTTTCTTTTATCCTATTGCTTTTCATCTTCATATTCCTCTTGTCCAATTTATTTGTAATATTTTGTATATAGTTGTAATATTTCTTACCAATTTCCATTGATACGACATATTTTTTCCTAACACTTTCAACATTGAAATTAATTACTCAAGACTTTGTTAAATTGGATAGGTTTGATGGGACTAACTTTGTTTGTTGGCAAGACAAGATTAGATTCTTGCTCACTACTTTGAAAGTTTTCTATGTCTTGGATAAAGACCTAAAGGCCTTGGAAGAGCCCAAGGAATATGATACGCAAGAAGTTGTCAAAGAAAGGAAGAAGCACGAAGAAGATGAGTTGATTTGTAGGGGTCACAATGTAACGCCTTGGATACCCCAAGACCGTTACGGTGAACCGTGAATTTAGCTCTCTACTCGAGTTCTTTGGTTAAAAATGTGCTTCTAGGTGTTATTAACAGGCTAAGGTGGAAAATCAATCAAAAGGAAATGATATATTTTATTTAAAACATAAAATTGTTCATGGGCCCAACAAAACGTTTACAAGTTATTTACAAATCAAAATGGTCATTACTGTTTAAATTTTGAAACCCGCCAACCTAAGCGGCAAAAATAGGGTAAACCCCCTAGTTCCTCTGAGAACTCCTTGGCCGTGGTGGTCAAGCAGCCGCATATGTACACAACACCACCTAAGCTCTCCACTCAAGGCTGGGTGAGCTTTTCTTTCCCTTTACCTGCACCACATAGCACCCATGAGCCAAGGCCCAACAAGAAAATACAATATAGCATGAATATAATATCAACAATGATCATAATAATCATTCAGGACTTTCAGTCCAAAGTAGAGAAGTGACAGTTGAAAAGTCACTAAGGTGGGTTCCATTCCCTTTAGCCATGTGACGATAGGGTCACCTGGGCTTTTCAAATAAGTGATCCTTTCACTAGCTTAAACAGGATAGGTGCTTGATGAACTAGTCACCAACATAACCTACCTCGTGACCATAGAGTCACAACCATGGGATTCCGCCCCCTAGCCATGTGACAAGCTGTCACCTAGGCCTTTGGCCTTGGCTCTGAGTAACTAGTCCTAGACTAGTCAAGCGCTTATAAGTTTCATCGACCTTAGGGTCTGTCCAGCATTAATGCTCCTAGAGTCATTTAACGCTGATATCGATTAGATCTAATCTTTTATCGGCCTTGTGTTCAGGACGCTTATGCCGTTCCTGACTCTTAGGTCAGTAATACATGACCAATGTCGATTCTGAATAGTCAGTACCATACACAAGTAAACAACCTCTGCTAGCATTTAATATGCAATCCATGTACACATTTAACAACCAACATGCCGCTATAACAATCACGCATGTCATATATACATGGTGTAGTTTTCTTACCTCTGATTCGAGCGACAGTTAATATAAGAACGACCCTTGAGAATGATCAACCTTTAAGTTCCTTAGCGGTCACCTAGTCATAACCAAATATGGGATACCATCAATAAAATGAATAACAAAGGTTCCCGAACCAAGATCTAGCCTCTGGGACATCGAATCCCACTAATCCAGGTAGTAGGAGCGATCCTGAGGCCTAAAACTGAGTTCCCATGATCAAAACACCCGATTGGCCTCAAAACCACTCAAGAGCCGCGACCCTAGAAGCTTGAGATGCAGACCCTAGCCACACTGGAAGCAAGGGCCGCGGCGCCCACTACCCAGTGCCATGGCACCCAGCATGCCTAAATTCCTCCACCAGCTTCTTCGAGGTTGGGCCGCGGCACCCAAGAACAGGGCCGTGACCCCCACCTAGAAACCTGCCATAACCCTGTTTTCTCCCATCCTAAACCTCCCAAAAACATACCTAAACACTTCCAAATCCAAAAATCAAAGGTCCCAAACTTCCCAATGATCCAAAATCATCAAATCCCGAGGCTCAAACGAACAAAAAACTCAACGATTCACAAAGTCCAATTCAAAGCTTATTAGAAACTCTAAAATCTCAAAACTTAAAGCTTCGATGACCTTTGATTGGGTTGTTTCTCGTTAAATCCTTCGGTCAAGAAGCTTATAATCTTTCCTAGGATCGCTATGCCTCGATACTCGCTTGATTCCGACTCCTAGAACTCAAGATTTCTTCGAAATTGCCACGAACATCATAAAGGTTAACGGAAGAGAGAAAAGGGTGTTTTAAACGTATGGTTCTATCTGACGAACTACTTCAGGCTTAAGTAACCTCAAATAAAACCTAATGCTTGGGGTCCCAAAAACACCCCCGGGGACATAATAGTCAAAACTCCTAGAATTTTCTCCTGATCTCAATAACTCCCAATTTATCATCAAATAAACATTCCCATTATCCAATATCCCAATAAATGACCCCATTATGACAAAACTTCTAATTTACAAAATCAGACCGTCTCATGCCGAATAGCTCGAATATATCTCCATAATAATGGGATCTCATCCATAACTCCAATATGCACCAAAATACACAAATATGCCCTCAACGGGCCAAATTACCAAAACACCCTAACAATCAAATGTGGACCCACATGCATGCATTTAACATCATATTATAATATAATTCACATAAACATGCATATAATCATTTAATGGCATAATTAAACAATTATGGCCCTCCCGGCCTACTAATTCAGCCATTAAACCACATTAGGGATTTCGGGGCATTACACACATCCTCAATGCCCTCTCAGATAGGCTATATGATCTCTACACCAACACCAAGCCTGCCAAGGAAATTTGGGAGGCCTTGGAAAATAAGTACAAAGCAGAACAAGGTACTAAGAAATTCGTTATTACTCAATACATGGAATTTAAATTTTATGATGATAAACCCCTTCTCCCTCAAATTCATACGCTGCAAATTATTGTGAATAAATTGTCTACTCTTAAAATTGTATTGCCGAAACAATTTCTTATGGGTGCCATTATAGCCAAGTTACCTCATTCATGGAGAGACTATAGGAAAAAGATTCTCCATAGAGATGAAGAGATTTCTTTGGAGGAAATTCTCAAACACTTGAGAATTCAGGAGGAATCTCGCTCTAGAGATATGAATAAAGAGAAGTCCAATAGAGAGACTTCTAAGGCCAATGTTGTGGCAAACCCTCCTAACAAGAGCAAAGGAAATGGCAAGAACAAGGGCAAGGGTAAAAAACCATTGGGGCCTAAGAAAAATGAGGGAAAATTCAAAAATTTCAAGGGACATTGCTTTGTGTGCGGCAAGAATGGCCACTTTGCTAGAGATTGTAGGTTCAAGATGAGCCATAACAATGAGGCAAAAGTTAACTCAACCCAAGAGGAGCTAGTGGCAACACTAAGCGAGGTTAATGCCATTCATGGAAATATGAGTGGGTGATGGTATGATACTTGGGCCACAATTCACGTTACCTATGATAGAACTCTATTCAAGACCTTTGAATCTTCAAAGGAAGGTCATGAAATCCAAATGGACAATGAGAAAAGGTCCAAGGTTGAAGGAAAATGAACCATTTATTTATTCTTCACATCCAACAAGAAAGTTCTACTCACCAATGTTTTGTATGTACTGAAAATGAGTAGAAACCTTGTGAGTGGCAATTTACTTGGCAAATCAGAAATCAAGGTTGTGATAGATTCCAACAAGCTCATTTTATCTAAGGACAATGTGTTTGTGGGAAATTGATATGCTTGTGATGGCATGTAAAACTTTGTACTTCCATTGATAATGTGAACAATAAATTCTCTTCTTCTTGTTATATGCTTGACTCAAATTCTATTACTTTGTGGCATGTTAGACTTGCACATATATGATTTAGCATAATTAAAAGGGCTGTCAAATGTGGATTAATTGATTATGATAATGTTGAGCATGAAAAATGTAAATTATGTGTTAAATCTAAAATTAATAAAGAAACATTTTCCTTGGGTTGAAAGAAACTCTAAGTTGTTAGATTTGATACATAGTGATTTATATGAACTTAATGGAATGTTGACTAGAGGAGGAAATAGATACTTTATTACCTTCATTGATGATTAATCTAGGTTCACATATGTATATATGCTTAAAAATAAAGATGAAGCATTTGATGTGTTTAAGGTGTATAAAGTGGAAGTTGAAAATCAACTTGAAAGGAAAATTAAAGTGCTTAGAAGTGATAGAGGTGGTGAATATTTTTCAAATGAATTTAACTTATTTTGTGAAGAACATGGAATAATTAATGGATGTATAACCCTTATACTCCACAAAAAAATGGGATAGCGGAAAGAAAATTTAGAATATTTATTGAGATGATTAATGCTATACTATTACACTCTAAATTGAATTTTAGTTTGTGGGGTGAAGCCTTGCTATCCGCTTGTCATATTTTGAATCGTATTCCCATGAAGAAAAATAATATATCTCCATATGAGTTATGGAAAGGAAAGAAACCAAACATTGACTATCTTAAAGTGTGGGGGTGTCTTGCTTATTGCAAGAGCACCGATCTAAAAAGGACCAAGTTAGGTCAAAGAGCTATATGATGTGCATTTGTGGGTTATGCTCAAAATAACAAAGCTTATAGATTATTAGACTTGGAGTATAATGTAATAATTGAATGTATAGAGGTTGAGTTCTTTGAGAACATGTTATGCGATGACAACAAGTTAGAACCAACTCAAACTAGAGAGCCTTAAGAGGAGACTCCTCGAATAGTTGGTGGGCAACCTCAATTGCCTAGAATGAGCCAAAGGCTCAAAGATTTGGGATCAAGTGAGGAGTTTTATCCAATAGAGACACTATACCTTGTTGAAGGTGAGAATAAGGAAGTTACTTGGAAACATCCAATAGTACTTCAAATAGAAGATGATCCCAAAACCTTCAAAGAAGCAATGTCCCCAAGGGACTCCGCTTTTTGGAAGGAGGCAATTAATGATGAAATTGATTCAATTATGTCAAACCACACTTTGGAATTGGTTGACCTTCCAAAGGGGTCTAAACCAATTGGGTGCAAATAGGGAATTAGAAAGAAATACCATGCCGATGACACCACACAAACCTTCAAGGCTAAGCTAGTAGCCAAAAGATTCAAACAAAGAGCGGGAATAGATTACTTTGACACATATGCATCGGTAGCAAAAACTACTTCTATTAGGTTTTTGTTTGCCTTATCATCTATATACAACCTTTATGTTCACCAAATGGATGTCAAAACGACATTCCTAAATGGGGATCTCGAGGAGGAGGTATATATGGAATGACCAGAAGGTTTTGTTCTTCAAGCAAATGAACATAAAATGTGTAGACTTGTCAAATCATTATATGCTTTGAAACAAGCTCCAAAATAATGGGATGTAAAGTTTGATAAAGTCATTGTTTCTAATGGATTTGGACACAACAATGCGGACAAGTGCTTATACTCTAAGACTTGTGGTGACTATGTCATACTTGTGTGTCTATATGTAGATGATATGTTGATTTTGAGTAATGACATGAAAGAAATAATGGATACGAAGAGGTTTCTATCTTCTAACTTTAAAATGAAAGACCTTGGAGAAGTTGATACCATTCTAGGTATCAAAGTTAGAAGGAATAGTGGGGGTTTTGTGTTGACTCAAACCCATTATGTTGAGATAGTGCTTGACTAATTAAGTCATCTCATAATCAAAGAGGTACATACACCATTTGATTCAAACATGAAGTTTGAAAAGAATGAAGGAAGAGTGGTGGCTCAATTCGAATATGCAAGTGCAATAGGTAGCCTAATGTACGCCTCCCATTGCACAAGATCAGATATTGCATATGCGGTTAGTAAACTTAGTAGGTTTACTAGCAATCCAAGTATCAAGCATTGGAAAGCTATTGAGATAATTCTTGGTTATCTTAAGGGTACCAAAGAGTATAGTCTTCTCTATACAAATTTTCCAAAGATACTTGAAGGATATTTTGATGCTAATTGGATATCAGAAGTTGGAGATAATCTCTCCACCACCGGTTGGGTGTTTACTCTTGGAGGAGGTGCAATCTCATGGGGCTCCAAGAAGCAAACGTGTATATCACACTCAACCATGGAAGCAGAGTTTATAGCTTTAGTAGTAACCAGCTGCAACGCCCTGGTTACTCCAAGACCGTTACTGTGAGTTTTGAACCATGCTTAACTCGCTAATCGAGTCATTTGGTTATAAACAAGCATCTAGGTGTTATTAATAGGCGAAGGTGAAAAACTCGATCAAAAGGAAAGGATATATTTTATTTAAAATATAAAACTGTAAATGTGCCCATAAAAACATTTACAAGTTATTTACAATACAAAATGGTCATTACAGTGTAAAAATTACAACCCACTGACCTAAGCGGTAAAAATAGGGTTAACCCCTAGTTCCTTTGAGAAACTCCTTGGCTGTGGTGGTCAAGTGGCCGCATTTATACACATCGCCACCTAAGCTTTCCACTTAAGGCTGGGTGAGCTTTTCTTTCCCTTTACATGCACCACATAGCACCCGTGAGCCAAGGCTCTGCAAGAAAACTCATTACTGCATGTATATAATATCAAATGATGATCGTGATAATCATACAGAGCTTATAGCCCTAAACAGATGAGTGAATATCACTTCAAGGTTCTATTAACCATGCTGGGGCTTGTAGCCCTAATTAGATAATATCGAGATTCTTATTATCACGCTGGGGCGTGTAGCCCTAATCAGATGAGTGACTGATGAGTAAGTCACTAACTTTAACCAGATGAGTGACTATGGAGTCACAAACTTGAATCAGATAAGTGGCTCATGTGTGAGTCACGAACTTGGGCTCAGAACTCACAGCCGTGTGACAGTGCAGTCACCTGGGCCTTCTGGCCCCGACTCTAAGTAACTAGCCATTAGACTACACAAGCACTTTTGTTTTTCATCGAACTTAGGGTCGGTCAAGCATTTATGCTCATGATGAGTCATTCAATGTTGGGGTTTTATGCCCTAATTAAAACTCAAATTCTTTGTAATCTCATTTTATTGTTAATAAAAGAATAGAAATCATTTTTTTGACTTGATCAATCACTTTGCTCACATGTTTTATTTTCATGATTATTTGTTTAATATAAACTTCTATTAAATACCGAGCATATAACTAATCTTATTTATAGTGACGTAATCACAGTGGAATATAAATATGATTATATGTTCAAAATAAGTTAGTCCTAAGATTAGTCAGTGCACATGATTTACACTGATTTGCCAATCTACGATATAATCTACTTACACATTACAGTGTTATGTTCTTTCCAGAACATTAGTAAAGTAGATAAGATCGGATGTATTTGTTACATCGGCTGCCATGCGGATGTATTTTTAGTACATTACACTGGCTGCCATGCGCGCGCACGCGCATCGCGCACCTTGCGCCTCCGCGCCCTGAGTCATGCGCGCACGCCAAGCTGCGTACCTGCCCCTGCGCACGATGAACGGGTACTGTTCATCCATTTTTTTTTTAAATTAAAGAAAATTAAAATTGTGGAAATTTATTATTTATAATCAAAGCCAAAAATATCATATTTGTTTTGTATTTACATTTTTTTTTAAAATAAAATATTTTTGTTAGTTGAAATTTAAATAATTAGATATTTTCTACAAAGATTCAAATTCAAATTTAAAAATAGACTAACAACTTAATTTTAAATATTGTAATATATTAAAATATTAGAATTATGATATTAGATATTTAAGATATTTTCATTTAAATTCTTGATTTTTTTTATTAAATTTTATTTGAAAATATAAATATCTTTTTATTCTATAGTTTTTAATATTTAAATTATTTGAAATTTGAATATTCTTAGTTAGATATTTTTATGGATATTTGAATTTGATTAACTGTTTTGAGATATTTTAGGATTGTTATAACTATTTATATTTTATTTTTTTTAATGGTCAAAATATTAGCTAATAGTTGTAGCAATACAAGATATTTTTGGAAAATAGTTAAGATATTGATTTTAAAATTTAAAATTGGTTACATTTTGAAAAATATCAATTTTTTTTTCAGCCAATTAATAAAATATTTTTTTTTATAAATGGGATTTAAATTAACTTTGGTTAATTGTTGATAAATCCTATTTAAATTAAATTATTTTTTTCAAATCAACCTAAACAAAGTTGATTGTTGATAAATGAAATTTAAATTAACTATTGTTAATTGTTCATAAATTTCATTTAAATTGACTTATTTTTGTAAAAATTAAATTAATTCGAATTTTTAATAAATTCTAGATAATTAATTGTGGTATTTTTGCATAAATTTATAGAATTGCTCATATAGTAACATGATTAGGCCCATCCAATTATAACATGTCTGTTTGCACTATATGTGACATTTTTGCAATTGAGCTTAGATGCATATAGTGACCCATATGTTTGTTAGATATGTGGTATTTTGCCAAATAAAATATTCATAAAATGATAGGTTTTATTTGGGTCCATTAGAAAATGTAAAGTTTAAATTCCTCTCTTGTGGGTGATTCCACTTGTGAAGGCCCATTTGTTTTGCATGACTATAGTGGGCCTAATAATTTAATAACAATTAATAAAACGAATGTTTAAAGTCCTATCTTTTGGACCTTGTATGGAAGATTGAGGACCTTTGTAGTGGGAACGACATACTGGACCAAGCCCTCCTCCATACAAGCCCAATTGTTAAGGCCCATTTACCTAAGTTGGACTTAATTGTATAGGCTCATTATATTAGTTAAACCTAAATATTGATTAGCAACAAATTAATTCTAAATTAATTGGATTTGTTTCAATGTGACATTTTAGAATTAATAGGAAATTATAGGACTTTGGTTTTAAAAATTTTAATCTGTTTAATTTTTTTTTTTAGAAAACCATAGTCATTAATTTTCTAAAAATAAATAATAAAAATAATATATTTTTTTAAATTTATAATGAGCTTATTTTAAGAATTTTATTCAATCTCCACTGTTGGTTTAAAATAGTTAGTAGCTTAATGGGGCCTCGAGGCGCTTTGATTCGCCCCCCTACGGAAGGTGTTCATTAGTTATTTTGACAATGTTAGATTTTGAAAGATAGATAATTATAGGTCAAATTCTACTAGACTCACCCATACGGTGACTACTAGGACTAAATCTATGATTATTGAAACTGTGGGTCTAGCTCATAAAATAAGAGAATTTGTTTTCTTATTTTGATCGAATAGTAGGTTGTTAATAGTGGTGTCCATTATTAAATGAGTTTACAACTCTATTTTACTAGTGGTATTTTTTACTCTCACCAACCGGGACAAGGATATCATAGATTAGTTAAAAACCTAAAGAAATAGAGATATGCTTGTTTTTGGTATTTTTTCTCATATCTTACATATTTTTGGTATATGTTGTACTATTTCTTGAAACATGTGTGAATAGAAGTTTTATTGAGCAAATGTGATTGATTTCTATTTTATTGATAATTTGTAGTTTTAAGATAAGTAGTGTATGTGTATACTCCCATCCTTTCTCAACTTTTGATGGAGAAACTCACTGGAGAAAATTTCCTTAATTGGAAGTAGAATATCAACATAGAGTTTATTGGTGACAACTCTGAGTTCGTCATGATTGAGAAATCCACAGAACGAGCATTGTGTCCGCATGTTCGTGATGGCACCGTCAATGCTCGTGATGACACCATAAATGCTTGGATAGCACCGTCTCCGCACATACGTGATGACACCGTGAATTCTCGGATGGCACCGTGTCTGAACGTTCATGATCAACTCAACTATGGTCTGACGCAACTCATGAACGAGCTTCAGATTTTTGAGCCTTTCATGGGTGGCCCTAGTAAAGGAGGAGAAAATAAAACTACTGTTGATCTAGATAAAGCTGAAGCTAACCAAGCTTCGTCTTCGAAAGCTGGAAACAAGAGGAAAGGTGGACAAAACAACAACCCCAAGCCTGCAAAGGCTACAAAGACAAGTGCACAACCAAGTGCACAGACGCCTAAGGGGAAGAACAAGAAAAACAAGAAAGGTAAAGATAAGTGCTTTCACTGCAAAGAGAAGGGGCATTGGAAACAATATTGCTCCAAGTTTCTAGCAGCGAAAATAAAGTTAATGTTGCATGTGTGTTTAGAGGATGATAAATCCATTTAGATTATTGATTCTGGATCTACCAACCATGTTTGTAACTCTTTACAGCTTCTTGAATTGTGGGAGGAAGTGAATGAAGGCGACTTAAATCTTAGAGTTGGGAATGGAGCGTTCGTTGCGGTCCAAGCTAGAGGAAGAGCTCGTCTGAAGTTTGGAAATAAATTTTTAATTTTAAAAGAAGTATTTTTTGTTCCGGATTTTAGTAGAAATTTAATTTCAGTTTCCATGTTGCAATTAGAACGATTTGTTATGACTTTCACAAGTTCTAATATATCTATTTCTTTCAATGCATCACAATTGTGTATTGCATGTTTGTAAAATGGGCTTTATATTCTGCGACCTAACGAACCCCTCGCTCTTAATAATGATTTATTCAAAGTAGCTAAACCTAGGACCAATAAACGTCAAAAGACCGATAACGATAATATGACGTATTTATGGCACTTGAGACTAGGTCACATTGGCTATGATAGGATTCAAAGACTTACAAAGGAAGGACCTTTGAGGGAAATCACCTTAGGTGAATTACCTGTCTATGAATCTTGTCTAGAAGGCAAACTAACCAAGCGTCCACTCCTGCAAAGGGTGATAGGGCCAAAGAACCACTTGGTCTTGTGCATTTAGATGTTTGTGGACCTTTGAATGTAGAAGCCAGGGGTGGTTTTAAGTATTTCGTCACTTTCATTGACGATTACTCTAGATACTCATGTATTTACCTAATGCATAGGAAATCGGAAATATTTTCAAAGTTTCAGGAATTCCTAGCAATGGCTCAGAACCAATTAGGTAAAACGTTAATGATCTTGTGATCTGATAGGGGTGGAGAATATTTGGATATGCAATTCCAAGATTATTTAATTGAACTTGGGATTTATCACAACTTACTGCCCCAGGTACTCCGCAACAAAATGGTGTAGCAAAATGCCAAAACAGAACTTTATTGGAAATGGTTAGATGCATGCTTAGTTACTCAACTCTACCAACTTTTTTCTGGGGACATGCAATTGAAAACGCGAATGAAATTCTCAATGTCGTGCCGTCTAAATCAATCCCCAAAACACCTTTAGAACACTGGAATGGTTGTGAACCTAGTTTACGCCATTATAGAATCTGGGGGTGTCCCGCTCATGTCCTGAGGAAAAAAGAGGGAAAGCTAGAACCGCGAACTGAAGTTTGCATGTTTGTTGGCTATCCTAAAGGTATCCGGGATGGACTTTTCTATAGTCATTCAGAAAATAAACTGTTTACTTCTACAAATGCTACTTTTATGGAAAATGACTATGTCCAGAACTTTAAACCTCACAACAAAGTAGTTTTAGAGGAGATGGTTAAAGAATTAACTCCAACCAATGTTCCATCGTCATCAAAGCAAGTTGATGATGAAATTCCCACTCTTCACGTCCAACCGACGCAAGTCGATTTAAATGAAGAAAGTACCACTGTTCCTGAGAAAACAATCACGGAGCCTCGTCATAGTGGGAGGGTTTCTAGGAACCCAGTTCGCTATGGTTTGGATGGTGAAACCAATATGGTTGTTGGTGACACTAGTGATGATGATCCATTTTTTTTCAAACAGGCAATGACTAGCCCTGAAAAGGAACTATGACTCGAACCATGAAACAGGAAATGGAGTCCATGTACTCAAATTCCGTCTGGGATCTTGTGTGTAATGCCCCAAATTTCCTAATAAGGTTTAGGACCTTGATTAGGAGGCCGGGAGGGCCATAATTGATTTATTATGATATTTAATGATTATATGCATGTTTATGTGAATTATATTATTATATGATGGTGAATGCATGCATATGGGTTCAATTTTAATTATAAGGGCATTTTGGTAATTTGGCCTGTTGAGGGCGTGATTGGGTATTTTCATGCATGTGGGTGAATTATAAATAATACCACATTATATGTGGATTGGTTCGAGCCATTCTACATGAGACGATCATGGAATGCAAGTTTTCGGTCTAGTCAAAATAGGATTAAGTTCGGGGCTCAGAGTGAGTCTCGGGGTAATTTGGTGATTAGAATGTTGTCGGGAATTAAAGGGTAACAGGATATGAATTATTGGTGTTTGAGAATATTGAGATTAGTGAGAATTGGAAAGTGTTAATTATGATTAACGAGATGGGTGGAAAATACCGATTATACCCTTGGGATGACTTTAGAAGCCATTATTTGACCAAGGGGCAATATGGTCATTTGGCAAAGGATATGTATCATTTAAAGGCTGTAGAAAATGTATGAAAAAAACAGAGCATCATCATCCTCATCTTTCTTTCTCTCCCGTACCTATTCTTCCTCCTTCCTTTTGATTTTTGAGAGCCAATTTGAGGTAGCAAGCTAGGAGAGCAAGGTTTGAGGGCTTAGGACCTTGGTTCAATCATTGAAGGATATCTAAATCAAGCTTGAGGTAAGGAATTCAGCCATGAAAATCTTGTTATACTCTGTTTTTCCTTTTGGTTTTTCAGTTGAGAATTTGATGTGGATAGTTGGAATTAATGGGAGTTTTTGAGTGAGATTGATTGGGTTTTGAAGATGTTGTGATGCAGATGAAGTTTAGGGGTTGAATTGGATGTTTGGGTGATGTTTGGGATTGATTTGGAGGGTTGGTTTTAAGAGAAATCGCAAGGAAGAAGAACCAGAAAGTTTCTGGTCTATAATTGGCGCAGCAGCGCTAGGCAGGGCAGAGAGCAGGGCTCTCTGACTTGGAAATAGCGCAACAGCGCCATTTAATAGGGCTGCAGCGCTGGTCCATTTTTCAGCAAGTCTATTTTAGGGCTCGGAATGTCTTTTAAGGATCGGGGTTTGGTTCCTTTGCCCCGTTTGAGTATATTAAGATTCCCGAGAGTGCGGGATGGATCCCGGGAGTGTGGTTTTAGTTTATAAAGCTTTTTATGATTTATTTTATTGGTGGGATTCCATATTTGGTTATGACTAGGTGACCGCTAAAGGATCAAAGGGTTGATCGTTCTCAAGGGTCGTTCTTTTACTAATTCTTGCTCGAACCCAAGGTAAGAAAACTGCACCCCATATGTGACATGCATGGTTATGTTTGATGCATGTTGGATGTTTAAATGTAAACATTGATAGCATATTGAATGCTTAGGAATCTTGCTCATTTGCATATGATTATTATTGAGGCATGCATGATGATTAAGTGTGATGCATGTGATGCACGAGAAACATGTGATTAGGGCATGCCGTGAATATTGATTGTGAGATTGATCAGAGCTTGAGTCTCTGTGTTTGTGCATGATCATAATTATGCTAGCAACTATTAAGTAAGCATGCTGAATGCCTACGTTAGAATGTTCGACATATGACATGTGATTGGTGGCAATGCTTACTTGTGCATGGTACTGACTCATTAGTCAAAATTGGCAAAGGTGTTAGTATCAACTGTGAACCTGTGACTCATTAGTCAGGTTCGGCAGTGGTACTGGGCACTGGTCACACAGTGCTGACTCATAAGTCAGGACGGCCTTAGCGTGTTCCACGCAAGCCAACAAAGATTAGATCTAATCGACATCTGCATTGAATGACTCAAATGAGCATTAATACCGGACCGACCTCAAGTTCGATGAATATTAAAAAGCGCTTGTCTAGCCAAAGGCTAGTCATTTGGAGCCAGGGCCAGCGAGCCCCGTGACTGTTAGGTTACATGGCTATGGGCACTGGCCCCACAGTGACGTGCTTGTCAACACTCATCTGATAAGAGCCATTGCAGGAAAGCCCAGGTAACGGTGTCGTTACACGGCTATGGGCACTGAGCCCCTAGTGACTTGTTTGGCAGTCACTCATTATGGTTTAATTGGACCTCAAAGTGATATTCACTCATCTGATCAGAGCTATGAGCTCTGTATGATCGTTGAGATCATCATATGCATGGCTTTGGGTCTTGAGCCCCGTAGTGACTTGGTTGCTGGTCACCCAGTATGGTGTACCAGAACCTCAAGTGTTAAAACACTCATCTGATTAGGATTGACTTGATAGTCCTCCAATCAGAATGGCAAGATTTCTTATCCTGGATACCCCAGCATTGTTTGAATTCATTTGCATGCTTGAATAAAGCTATGTTTGCTAGGCATGCCAGATATGATTTGATATCATGATATGCCTGTTTATGAGCATATGAGTTTTCTTGCTGGGCTTCGTCTCACGGGTGCTTTGTGGTGCAGGTAAAGGCAAAAGGAAGCTGGACCATACTTGAGTTGAAGGGCTTAGGTGATGACGTGTACATATGCAGCTGCTCGACCAATACTTGGGCGAGGTTTGAAAGAGGAACTAGGGTTAAACCCTGTTTTGCCGCTTAGAACGGCCTGTTGTAAATATTTTCTTGTAATAAACCCTTAAATTATATTTTTGGGATCCCAATGTATATAGTAAACGTTCTAATGAAACGTTATATCTTAACCGAAATTTTTAATCCCTAAACTGCTAATCATACTTAGTTACACTATTTTGGCCAAATGACTCGATTAGCGGGTTTAGCACTGTTTGCAATGTGCACTGTAGCGGTCCCTGGAGTTGGGGCGTTACATTGTGGAAGCACCGAGTGACTTTAGGGCCATTGGGTGCAAGTGGATGTACAAGAAGAAATGAGGTGTTGATGGAAATATCGAGACTTATAAAGCTCGATTAGTGGCAAAAGGTTATACCCAAAGAGAAGGCATGGATTATGAGGAAACTTTTAGTCCGGTAGCCATGCTCAAGTCCATTCGCATCCTCCTATCCATAACAGCCGCTCTCGACTATGAGATCTGGCAAATGGACGTCAAGAAAACTTTTCTTAATGGAAAGCTTGACGAAGTCATTTATATGGATCAGCCAGAAGGATTTAAAGTATCTGGACAAGAAGGAAAAGTTTGCAAGTTGAATAGGTCCATCTATGGACTTAAGCAAGCTTCTCGTTCCTGAAATCTTAGGTTTGATGAAATAATCAAGACCTATGGCTATGAACAAAGTATTGATGAGCCCTGTGTTTTCCAATTGAAGGCAAATCAAATAGTGGTATTCCTGGTTCTTTATGTAGATGATATCTTACTCATTGCAAACAATGTTAAGAAATTATCAGATCTGAAGAATTGGCTGAGAACTTAATTTCAGATGAAGGATTTGGGTGAAGCAAGTTATGTTCTAGGTATCCAGATCATTAGGGATAGAAAGAAAAGACTCTTAGCTCTATCTCAAGCAACTTACATAGATAAAGTGCTTGAACGTTTCTCAATGACAAATTCCAAGAAAGGGCGTCTACCATCTCTCCATGGAATTCATCTTTCAAAGAAGCAGTCTCCCAGACTCCTGAAGAGGAAGATGCAATGAGAAAAGTTCCTTACACATATGCAAATGGAAGTCTGATGTATGCCATGTTGTGTACTAGACCAGATATCTGCTATGCAGTGGGAGTAGTGAGCAGGTATCGGTCAAACCCAGGACCGGAACATTGGATAGCAGTTAAGCATATCTTGAAGTATTTGAGACGGGCTAGGGATTATATGTTAGTCTACAAGGGTGGTGTTCTGAACCCTGTAGGCTACACCGATTTATATTTACAGACTGATGTCGATGACAGGAAGTCTACTTCTGGAATGGTGTTTACTCTTGGGGGTAAAGATGTAATTTGGAGAAGCGTAAAGCAGTCCGCAATCTCAGATTCCACCATGGAGGCTGAGTACATAGCCGCGTCAGAAGCAACTAAGGAAATAGTCTGGCTAAAGAAGTTCTATTCAGATCTTGGTGTTATTCCAGAAATGGATAAACCGTTTGTGTTGTTTTGTGACAATACATGAGCGATAGCCAACTTGAAAGAACCTCAAAGTCACAAGAAGAGTAAGCATGTAGAAAGGAAGTATCACATTATTCGAGAATATGTGGCCAGGGGAGATGTGAAGGTTATGAAGATTGCAACTGAAGACAATCTTGCAGATGCGTTTACAAAGACACTACCAGAAGCTACATTTGATAAGCGTATCAAGGAAATGGGATTAGTAGAATTAAGGCATTAGTTTCAATTAGTGCAAGTGGGAGTTTGTTAGGGTTTTATGCCTTAATTAAAACCCAAATTCTTTGTAATCTCATTTTATTATCAATAAAAGAATAGAATTCATTTTTTGACTTGGTCAATCACTATGCTCACGTGTTTTATTTTCATGATTATTTGTTTAATATAAACTTATATTAAATCCTGAGTTTATAGCTAATCTTATTTATAGTGACGTAATCACAGTGGAATATAAATATGATTATATGTTCAAAATAAGTTAGTCGTAAGATTAGTCAGTGCACAGGATTTATACTGAATTGCCAATCTACGATATGATCTACTTACACATTACAGTGTTATGTTCTTTCCAGAACATTAGCAAAGTAGATAAGATCGGATGTATTTGCTACATCGGACAGGACCGATATTGACGATTGATAAGATAAGTAAACATACTGTTATTATCTATTCTAGTCATATCATATAGTTGACCATATGTCAATTCAATCTCAATTCTGAGTGGTTAGTATTCTAACTGATTGTATTATTTGAGTTCTTTGACTTGTTCGTTACCAGTTTATCCTACGGACTAGCCCATACTTACATCTTGGGAACTCGGTAGTATAATTGGGTGGGAATATTAATCATAGATATGAACATCTATATCTTCTGATGAAGAAGTGAAAAGATGGTTTCCTTTTAGTTTGATTCAAGGTGTTAAATGATAGAGATCTCATTTCAGTAATTAAATTAGTTCACTGAAATATCATTTACAAGGAACTAAGTGTTTTAAGGATGAAATACAATGAGGGGTAAAACGGTATTTTAGTCCCAACTCATTACAGACCGTCTATAGAGGATTGAGTGACGATTATGGTTGTAACAATGGATAATTAATAGCGTATCTATATTTGTTATAGAGCGTTCTATGAATTCAAGAGTGCAATTCCGAGTCTATAGTTGATTCATGAGGAATTAATAAGTTAGTAAATTTATTTGTTAGATTTATGATAACTTATTGGAGCTTGATTTCATAGGCCCATGGTCCCCATTGTACCTTGGATAAAATCATCTAGATAGTCTCAATTAATTGATTTAATTATCAATTAGAATTATCAAAGTTGACCAGGTCATTTTTGGATAGTTTCACAGAGCAATGTAATTTGAGAAGAAAAGAGAAATCATGGCAGATTTATTAATTAAGATAAATTGGTATCTAAATTAATAAATAAGTTTAAATCAAGATAAAAATTATAAATAATTAATTTGATAAATGATTTAAATAATTATTTAACTAATTAAATCAATAGAAAATAATACAGGCCTTGATTTTAAGGCCAATGAGCTTATAATCAAATGAGAAATTTCACGGGCCTAAAGCCCATGATAATTTTGACCTAGGGATTTAAAATGGCTATTATTTTATTTATTTTTTAATTATATTAAATGACCTAATTAAGTCTATAAAAGGAGTGCTTAGAGAGAAGTCATAAGTTAAGATTTATGAGACGACAGATAAGTTTAATCACTGGTTTTCTGATAGTTTTAAATTCTCTCTAAACACAAGTCATTTTCTAAGGCTCTTTATTATTTTCTCTTCTTCTCTATATATCTATATCATGTGTTGAGAATTACCCACACTAGTCTAGGTGATTCTAAGGATACATTGGAAGAATGTGAAGAAAATAGAAGATTGGTTCAGTTTCTTGATAATACTCTGCGACAGAGAGGATACAAGAGTTAGAGATACTGAAGGAAGGGCTCTTTCATTCCGTTGCGTATACTGTAAATATTCTTGTCTTTGTTTCTCTTTGAATTCAATTTTAGAAACATGTTCTAGGTTATCTCATAGTAATTTGTTTAATATTAGATCTACATGAAAATAAAGAAAGATCATGTATAATTTTCCCAACATTCAATGCTTATGTTGATTATATCTAATCATTTCGGCTTATGTTGAACATATCAATGCCGTTCTTGACTCTTAAGCCAATACCATATGGCTCATGCCGATTTCTGACTCATGGCTCAATGCCATACACAAGTAAGCAAGATTTGCTAAGAATTTGATATGCAATAAATGTCCACATATACATCACTCAACATGCCTCATGAATAACCATGCATGTCACATATGGGGTGTAGTTTTCTTACCTCTGGTTCGAGGGAGAAATAATACAAGAAAGACCCTTGAGAACGATCGATTCCTTTGATTCCTTAGTGGTCACCTAGTCATAACCAAATATAACTCCCATCAATGAAAATCAACAATAAAATGTTCATGACCTAAACCTCACTCCCGGGACCTCGAATCGTACCCACACAGTGAGTAGATTTGATCCCGAGCCTTAGGAATTGAAACCCCAAGCCAAAAACCCTCAAAAGTTCTAAAAATAGGAATCTGGAAAAGTAGGGTAGCGTTGCCCTCCTAGCGCCCCACCGCTACAAGCAGAGTTGTTTACCCTGAGACAGTGCTGTAGCGCCCAGCGCCCTTCCTTGGGCGCTAAAGCACTATGACTAGGCTGAAACAACCCTGGTTTTTCCTCCTTCGACTTCTCCATTTCCAACCTTAAAAATTTGATCCCAAACTCCATCCAAACCCCCAAATAAACCCAAATATCAACTCTACATGTCCTAGGCATCAAAACCTTGTCAATCTTTGCCAAAACCTCATTGAATTCGTAACTATCCACTTCAAAATCGCAGCTGAAAACTAATAGAAAAACAGAGCAAAACCAGAGTTTTAATGGCTATAAACTTACCTCAAACTCAGTATGGAACCCTCTTCAATGGTGGAACACAACCCTAAGCCCTCAATACTCACTTCCCTAGCTTGATTCCTTAAAGGGAGCTCAAAAATCCAAAGAGAAAAGGAGAAGCAAAGATGAACGGGAGAAGAAGATGAAGACACTCTGTTTTGGTTAAGTTTCTACAGCCTTCAATGGTTATATCTATCCTTAGGTCAAAAGAGAATATTGCCCCTAGACTGAAATAAAACTCTTAACAACCACCAAGGGCAAAACCGTCCTTTCTCCTCTATCTCGTTAATCATAATTAACACCCTACAATTCCCGTTATTCTCAATATTCTGAAATACTAATAAATAAAATCCCATTACCCTTTAATTCCCGGTAATGTTCTAATCCTCAAATTACCCCGAGACTCACCCGAGCCCCGAAATCAACCCCGTTATGACCAAACTGCTAACTAGTATTCAAAGATCTTCTCATGCCGAAAAGCTCGAACAAATCCACATTATAATGTGGCCTCATCAATAATTCACCACCATGCATGAAAATATACAATTATGCCCTCAACGGGCCAAAACGCCAAAATGCCCCTATCATGAAATATGGACCCACATGCATGCATTTAACATCATATAACAATATAATTCACATAAATATATACATAATCATTTAATGGCATAATAATTCAATTATGGCCCTCCCGACCTACTAATCCGACCATTAAACCTCATTAGGGATTTTGGGGCATTACACCGGCAAAGAGGCCGAGTGGCTTAGGAATCTCATGATGGATATTCCTTTAACCACGGATATAGTATCAACAATTTCAATACATTGTGATAGCCAATCCGAACTTTCTAGAACATATAATAATGTGTATAATGGAAAGTCTAGACACATTAGTCTAAGACATGAATATGTGAGACAATTGATTCAAGGTAGAATCATATCGATCTCATATGTCAAGGCAAGTGAGAACTTAGCGTATCCATTTACAAAACCTCTTGTGAGAAGGTTAGTAAGTTCTACTTCAAAAGGTATGGGATGGAAACTCCTAGAAGAATAGATTCACCAATGACGGAAACCCAACTCTCAACTTGTACAAATCAAGGGAAAGAGTTTAATGGGTAAGAACAAGTCATTGATAAGTGAATAGTTTCAAAACTAAAATTTATAATGAGTTTGATCCGAGATGGTTAGTGTTGGTTGCTACCGAGTTATGGTTAAACCTAGGGCTTTTAATGAAGTTCAATTGAGTACAACAAGCATCTATAAATGTAGCAAAGATGTTGTAAGAACTTCACCTATGTGGACTTAGAGGTGGTGTCGCCTCTCATGGGAGTTGGAGTTTCTCTTCGGAAAGTCCATGAAGAGATGAGCACATGGCCATGATAGTGCTAATCGAGAAAGTGGAAAAACAAAAGATGTGGTGGAGGTCTATGAGGTATCATCGGTTTTATCATATGGAATACTTGGTTCAAGCTTTAAGCAACCAATGATTTCAATAAGACTTTTGTGGTATTTTCACTAAAGTAAAGTTCAAATCAAATGACACTTTATTTTATGCACTAAAATTGTTTAAGCTAGAGAATGTGGCTTGTATTTAACCAAGTGGAGGATTGTTATGATTGGTTAAAGATAAATGATAAGTGTTAAAATACAAGCAAGGTATGAACACTTAGGGGGTGTTTGGTATGGGGTAAAGTAAAGGTGGGAATGAGAATCTAAATCCCTTCCTATGTTTGGTTCAAATTTTAAGGAGGTAAACTTAATAATTTGTGTGAGCCCCACTTGTATTTTAAGGGTAAAGTGAACCCTTTTGTACACAAGAGTTTAATATTTCCTTCATCCTAAGTCTCTCTACACTTTCTAAGGCAACTCATCTACTCAAAACAAACACCCCCTTAGTAGAATTCACATAATCAAGATGTGAATTTGAGCTTCAATTGTAGGCACTTATAAATTGCAATTTTAGGTCCAAAGTGATACATGGGAGTATATAAGGGTTCCCAAAAAGTTTGGTAGCATTTAGAGCATTTTTGGACCTTTGGAAGTGTCCAAAGTCAGAGAAGGTGGCAATACGTCACCACCCAAGAGGCGAGACATCGCTTGAAAGCTAGGGTTTCAAGAAACCCTAACAGGCAACGCGTCGCCTACGTATTTTTCAAGTCTAATCCTATTGGTTAGACCTAATGATGGTGCCTACTCTATATAAAGGTCAAAATAGTATTTTGGAAGACTTGATCACTCTCTCCAATCTCTCTCTAGCTCCAAGAATCTCTAGTTTTCTCCAAGAACTCTCAAAGAAAGTGCTTGACTTAGGGAGTTGAAGGCTTGTTTAATCTCAATCCTCATTTCCTCAAGAGAAAACCTCAAGCATCCATGGTGGCTGGTAAAAAGAGTATTAGGACAGCATTTTACGAACGTGTATAAGCCTTGGTTTGTGTTTGGTTTGTTCAAAGGATTTGCACAAAGTGGCGGTCTTGCCTAGGGTTTTGAAGCTTCATTAAAGTTGAAGAACACTATTGTTATACTTGGGTTTGCATGTTTTTTCTCACTCTTTTTTAAGTCTCATTCTCCCCAACATTACCATATTTTTGTGTCTTGTTGGGAAATGGTTATTTTGTGTAATGGCCTATAATAAAGCTTGTACTCTTAAGAGTTATCAATAAAATTAAACTCTTATTCTATGATAATTCTTTATTTTGTTATGAGATTCATTATTGTGATATGAGAATTTTGTGTGAGATATTAACAAGGTTTCAAAATGAACTTGTTAAAATAATATAACAGGTAATAGTATCGACCTATTATTCTATGATTGTGATTACTTGTTTGGAAAATTTTCACATTACATTTGTGTTCACATATTTCATTTTTGTGAAATATATAAAAGAAAGCAAATCAAGTGAATGTAACTTTCAAAGGGGTGTGTCTTGCTTTTGCTAGTAAATAAACTAACATTTAAGTTTTGTTTATCTTGATCTATTGAGAGTTTATCATGTGGCTTAAGGACTCATGATGAACTTTGGGAGTTATAAGTCTAGATTTATCTTTGATGATAAATGACTTAATAAGAAATGAAGAAATTTCTATTTTAAAGTGATATTTTATTATCACATGTTGTGAGAAATGAGGGAGTGATGCTCCAAATTTAATCAATTTTTTTGTTGTTGAAAATGATTGATTAATTTGGCCAACTTATTAAAATATATACATACAAGTTATGTGATTTGGAATTCCACATTCTAAATTATCCTAACTATATATGTATAGAATGAATAAATCTAGACATGTTTGATATCTAAAGTTCTTGTTTATGAGATATTTGGTTCAAGAAGGAATCAATTTAAAACATAAGGGGAGTTATAGAATTAAAGAGGTTTCTATAATTAATATTCAAGAAAATGTGTTTATCTTGAGTATTACAATGTGAAAATAGTAGGTGTGTTGATTTGGGGTCAAACTTACTTTTTTTGATGAATAAGTGGTGTAACTATTTTAGTCAAATTATAGCTAGCACGAGGTTTGGATAAAATAATGAGAGAGTGATGACTCATTAAGTATGCATACATAAGAAAAGAAATGACTTAAATAGAATCATTTCTACATCTTAAGGGATGAGCCTTAGACTCCCTAAAGAGATTCACGGTTGATGGTAACCTATCTTATTAATAGTTACCTAACTAGTATTAGGTTCAATAGGTAATAACAATTCAATCAAGTAAATATTAGTAGTGCTCAAATTGTATCCCTTCTGGGATATGAGTACTAGTGTGTTACAAAAATGAGGGTTAAAACCAAAATGTTTTCTAATAGAACTCAGTCTTGAGAAGACAAGTACTTTTGGGTAACAAAATATTGTAAGAGTTCTACCTATATAGACCTAGGGATGGTTCCGCCCCTTATAAGAGGTGAGAGTCTCAAGAAAAGTCCATGAATGGAATGTGCACATGGTCATTAACGGTGCAAAGTGAGACATTAAGGTCTCAAGTGAACATAGCAAATGTGCGTGTGTTATCAAGGAATAGTGGTTTAATGCTTCGACAACCAAAATTTTAACAAACTTTGTGATAATTACACTAAGGTAAAATTCAAGTCGAAAGACATTTTACCTTATGCACTAATGTAATGGTTCCTATAGAGAGAGAAATTATTTAATCAAGTGGGGGAATGTTATATTTTAATATAATGTTTGACTGATTAAATAAGTGTTTCAAAATGTGATTATTTAATCTAAGTAGGGGAATGATATAATATTTTATATAATATAATATTAGATTAAATAATGTGACAAATGTGATTTGTCACACCTTATAACATAATATTGAGAGTTACAAAATTGGACATAAGTGTGTGTCCAAGTGTAACATATTTTGGAGTTACACGATCAACTACAAATTTGTAACTTTCAAATATCACCAAATAATGTGTAAATTGAGAGTTACACAATTTTGATTAAATTTTATACAGCCATAATGTGATATGGTTGTTGAAAATATGTTTTTAACTCCCATTAGGTGTGCGGAGGTTACAAAATCATGTCGGAAATTTATTAGGATGTTTTGGAAAAAGGTGCAAAATTGGGAGGCTGTAACAACCTTCAGGCGGCAGTCACAAGCATCCCAGGCGATGGCCTGGGAAGCATTAACTCACGACCGCGGCCTGACATGTCTCAGGTTGCGGCCTGGGGTTCTGGCAGCCAAATTCCATTTGCCTTTTTTCCAATTTGAACGGCTTTAACATCCCATGTAACTCCCAAATTTTCATTTTAATTCCAGAAACATCTAATTAAACATTGGTAACAGCCAAGGGGGTTGGTGGAATTTGAAATTCAAAGAGTGTCTCAAAACACTATAAATAAGAGCCTTAATACTCACTTGTAAGACACATAATTTTCTATCCACAAAGCACTTGGCTAGAAAATACACCAAAGACTTGATAATTCCATAGATTTATTTCCAAACTTGAGAGTCCCTTAGTGCTTAGAGAATATGGTAAATAAGCTTTTGGACAAACGTCTTGAACAAGTTGGTGATCTCTATTACTCTACACTTTTGTTGTGTGAGAGTTCTTGTTCTTTATTTCTTTTGACCTTATTTCTTTATTCTATTCTTCATATTTATTTGTATTATTCATGTTTTGAGTTGTATTCTTCTTCTTCTTCTACATTTTTCTATTTTACTTATATATTTTGCAATTGAGTTGTAATATTTATTTAATCTACTACATTGTCCGTTGTATTTTTGCATAGCGTTGTATTTTGGTTTTTTCTATTTTTATTGAATAATATATGTTCTCTAACAATAATTAGATGCTATATTTAGTACAACAAAATATATATATTATTATAATGCTTACTTACATATTATCTAAAATTATTAACTTTTTAAATATATATATATATAAATTTTTTTTAAAAAATTGTTAAAAATAAGTTAAAAATATATTAATAGCAATATGATAATAGCTTTTAAAAAAAGGACAAATATAATTTTTACAACTTAATTGCTGTCTTTTGAGTTATGCTCCACAAATTATTTTACATTGCAATAATTCCCCTCAAACTAATTAAGTTTTCAGAAATAAATCATCAGTCCAAAAACTTAATAGAAGAACTAACATTATGTGCTAAAGAATTGACAAATAACATTTTTGATCCCTTGAAATATCATTATTCCACAATTATACTTTTCAAGTTGTGAAAATTGTATTTTATATTGGTTTTTTTTTTTAACAAAGTTTGTAAAAATATGCCTTTTTTATTTGTTTTAAAAAAAGTTATTTTATGGGTTTTTATAAATTTAATCACTTTTATGGGTTTTTTTCCCTATATTTTTGTAACAAATCTTAATTATGCCATATTTTTTTATTACTAATGAGAGTTTATTAAAGTAGAATAATAGTTATGTAAATTAATTTTTTATTTTATTTATTATTCATTCAAAATTTTTACATTTTTAGTTTTTTTACATTTTTTTATTTGTTTTAATGTTTTATTTTTATTACTTTTTAACTGAAAATATTTACTTTACCAATTTCACTTTTATCTCCTTCTATCTTCTTGGTTGTGCGATTTCTTCTTCTCCTTTGGAGGTTGTGGAAATTTCTGGGTTGCCGTTCTCTGCAAGATCGGTGAACAGAGGCGGACAGAGGTCTTCAAGTGCGGTGGTCTCAAGGTCGGCGAGTGGTGGTATTTTCTCCTGGCATACTAGTCCACACTTACACCACTCTTAGGTCAATGCCATTCTCACTTTCTTATCCTCAGGTATGTTATTTCCGTACTCCTCATTTTGGGTACTGCATTTTCTATCATATTTCTACGAATTATTACTGATTTTGGCTATCTTTGATACAAAATATAGTACCTTCTGAAGGTTGGTTTACATATACTGATATGTGAGCTTGCTATATTTTTTATACAAGTCCACAGATATTGTATTTGATTCATGTTTGAAGGTTGGGTACTTCATTTTTAGTGTTCACTCGCTACATGTTTGATACAAGTCCACAGAGAATGTGAACTTTAACTCTTAATCAAAAGCTTTGTGTTTCTATATGCTGTGTTCTAAACTAATGTAGTTACACTGAATTTATACACATATTTTTCATTGAGTTAAGAAGTCAGTGCTTCAAAATCTATAAAACTAGAAGTTATATTGTGTATGTGGCTTCAAGGTTCTTTTTTTGTGTTTGTGTAGAAATGGTTCAAAATGGAGGGGATGCTGGCCCTTCTAAGTCCACAGATGAGGCTGGACCGTCAGTAAAATTGCGATGTCCTCCTCGAAGTCCCGGGAGAGGATTGAAGCCCTGTGGACCTGTGATTATCGATGAGACTAACAATCAAGTATTTTAGTTTCTTATTTTCATGTTTTTAATGTTGTTTTTTTTTTCTTAGTAGGTTGTTTAGTTTATTTATAGTTAAAAAAATTTATATGCTCAGTAACTGGTTACTATATTTCTGTTTATTGTGCTTAATTTATACCTCTTTTGGTTATAGGTAACTGGTTACTTTGAGATTATTCATATTTTAAATGTGTTGGTTAATTGTTAAGGTAACCTTTTACTGTGGTAAGTAATTGGTTTCTTTTTTAGAGTGTCTGTTTTTAATGATGCTAAGTGATCATTTATTTGTGATTTTTAAGTGTTCTTGTTTCTATATTTGATATGTTTTTGCTTTGTATAGGTTATAATGTAGTTTGTTAAGTTTAAAATAATTGGTTTATGTAGCTGTGTATGCTTTTTCCATGTACTGTTTTATTTTCAAGGAAACTGATTACTTTTGGTATGTAACTGGTTTCTTTTGTGAGTGTTTGTTTATAATGATTGTAAGTAATCATTTTTAATTGTGATTTTTAGGTGTTGCTATTTTAGTTGATTTTTTTTTTTGCCTTGTATAGGTTGTAATGTAGCTTGATAAATCTACATGTAATTGGTTACCCTAGCTGTGTATGCTTTTCCATGTATTGTTTAATTTTCAAAGTAGCTGGTTTCGTTTTGTGAGTGTCTGTTTCTAATTTTGCTCTGAAATCATTTTTATTTGTGATTTTTAAGTGTTCTTGTTTTAAATTTGATTTATTTTTGTCTTGTATATGTTGTAATGTAGCAGGTTAACTTTTAAAGTAAGTGGTTTCCTTAGGTGTGTATGATTTTTTAACGTTGTAGTTATTATTTATTTTAATTTTCCTTTTTGTGGTAATTGTGTTCTATTTTTTTTCCAGGCTGTGCATTATATGATCAAACCAGAGTTTTGGTTTGGAAGTAAGGTTCAACAATGGAATAAACAAGAGGTTATAGCTGATTTGAAAAACAGTTTTCATCAAGAAGTAGAAGGCTATGTTTAGAAGAACTCCTTTAAGTCATTTTTTGGATTTGCTCAGTACTGCATGGCAAGCATAGCATGTACATAGTGTTTTAATGAGGGAAGTTCATTAGGAAAAAAAGAATTTGAGTTTTGGTTTAAGCTTTGTGATAAGGTTGAGGTTTTCTATTAGTGAGTTTGGATTAATTACTGGCTAGATTGTGTTGGTAGTGTTGATTTAAGTATGTTTCCTGATGGTAAAAAATGTCTTAGGAAATAATTTTTCCCTAGTGGTAAAGAGAATGAAAAAAGTTAGCAAAATTGAAGTTAATAATCTTTTTAATTAAGAGGATTTTAATTCTATGGAGGATGACCTTACTGTGAAGTTGAGGATTGTTCACTTTTTGGCTGATTTTTTGTTTGGGACTCAGAATGAAACAAGGGTAGACAACAAGTTTTTTGGTATGGTTGATTGTGAGCTTTCCATGTTGAAAAAGTTTGCATTTGACAAACTTTTGTGGTAAAGAACTAGGTGTTATATGCGCTCGACTTTAAAAGAGAGGAATGCTCTTTATATGAAGATTCCTAGGAAAACAAATGAGTCTCTTGAAAATTGGAGTTACAAGTGCTTTTGTTTTCCTCTTGCATTTCTTATATGGATTTACGAGACACTTCCAATTTGTTCATCATTTTTATGTTGGAGGATTGGTTCTTCATTTCCAAGGATATTGAATTGGCATAGCAATGATAGTGTGAGTTATCAAGAAGTTCTTGAGAAAGTCTTTATAGATGAGTATGTAATTTTTTTCCTTTTTTGTTTTGTGTTGTATTTTTGTATCTATTATATTTGTTTTATATTTGTAAGTAACTGGTTATTTGTCATTTTTATAGTATTTCATATTTAATTATTGAAGCAAATTATTGCTATTTATGTTCTCTTTATTCGATTCTCTTTGTTTTTTTTTTTAAGTTAATGCAGTTTGATGTCAATATTGTCGTTCCTAATGCGGAGGAAAAGAAATGGGGTATTTTGAAAAATTTATCATTTGAAAGTATATTCCGCCCAACACCACCATCTATAGATGAGGGCATTCCACTATCGGAGATGCCTTTGTTGAGGCTTGGATTTTTTCTGCCAAAGAAGTGTTTCGAGGTTTGTTTTTGTTTCATTTTTTTAAAACACTTTGTATATATGATTCTGTTTTAATGTTTTTGTCTACTTATTTACTTGTATATAAAATCATTATAACAAGGGGTTCCAAGTTCAAATCAAGGAGTTACATGTAAAGTTGACTGAAGTCCAAGCTTCCCAAAAGTAGATTCTTTGAAGAAAAGTTTTGAAGCTGATTTTGCTACATCGATCGGTTTGCTTGTAGACATTAAGACTTCTGTGTCTGTCAAAATTGATAGTGAAGATTTAGATCCACAAAATCAATTGGATTTTGACCATGTTTCTCAGGTAACCAGTGTCTTGTGTAATTGTTTTTCTTATCTTTTTTTGTATAATATATGTTGTCTATCTTGTTTAAATATTTTATTCCTTTCTTTAGGATTATTTTGACGATGTTTGTGTGGGAGGGTACCAAGATGTTGAACTTGGTGAAAAGTTGGGGGCTAATTTGGAGCATTCTGTGAAGATTGCTTCAGATTTTGTTACTCCTATTAAAGTATATTGTTTTAATTTTATATTGTATAAGCAAGTACTTTGTTTTTTATATTTGTTATAAATTATATGTTTTTTCTAACCTATTTTAAATCAAAATTAATAAATTCTAACCTAGTTCCAAAGATTGATGAGATTTTTGTATAATAAAAATAAAATAAAAGATAATAATAAAGAAATTAAAGACAATATATATAACTAAATTAAAAATAGAAATCAAGGTAGTAAAATAAGATTATTAAGGATTATAATCCACAAAATATAAGTTCAATAATATTTATAAATACATTGATTCCCAAGTTTTAGTGATAGTTAAAATAAATCAAACTATAATTTTCCAAATAGATTTATAATTTTAAGCACAAATTACTTCTAAAAAGATAAGATTTTTCTTCACTTTTCAAAATTATAATTTCAAAGCATTTAGTGTAAATCAATCTCATGAAATAACAAATAAATCAATGAACATTATTTATAAGGCAAAACATAATATTTTTGTTCTAAGCATGGATGTGTACAATTTAATGACACATCTTACACAAAGAATATTATGTTTTAGCACTAATGAATAACAAAGTGTAAATATGTGCTAACAATCCAAAATACATGATATTTAAGATGAAAGAAGATATTTGAAGAAGAAAATTCCATAAACTTTGTTGCACAAAATGGGAAATCAAGATACAAAATAAACACTATCTAGTTACACATTGTTTCATCATCACCTTAATAATCTTAAAAAGATTAGAAACACATAACTAGAATAGCAAATACAAACTAAAAATTACAAACATAAATAGGAAAATTTGGAGGATGAACCTCCAAAATTTTCCTCTAAAAATACATAGAAAATAACCAAAAAGAAGAAGAAGATGAAGATAATAGAGAGGTTTTGAAATGTGTAGAATTTTTGGTATAGTAACCTCTCCCTAAAAATGGACACCCTAAATGGTCTTCAAAACTCCATATTTATAGCCAAAATGAGGTATTAAAATAATCAATGTAAATTAATTAAATTGATTAAATTGATTTAATTAATTATAATATGACAAATATGGGTAAAATATAGGGTGTAATAATGATATTTTTGGGTAAAATGTGTAGAAAGTGGGGTAAAAATGTGGCGTTTTTGGCAAATGGGACAAGGGTACATTGTTGGGCTCAAGGAAAAGTAAAGAGGAAAATGTTGGCTGGGGTGTGCACTGGCGTGGGCTGGGGAGGTTCTTGGGTCACGGCTGGAATGGGGATTGAAGCTGCTGAAGCTTCGGTTCTGGTGAGGCCCAATGGGATCGGCAGGCCCAATGGGGCTGCTTTGTGGAGACAAACAGCTGGGTGTTGAAGAGCTGAGTGGCAGCTGGCATTGGCACATGGAGGCAGGCAGCTGGGGTTTTCGGTGGTCCTGGTGCTTGGCTGAAGAAGGAAGTGCAGGTGGCATGCGGTTGGGAGAGAGCTGAATTTGGGCCTGGGCAGGTGGCCAGCCGTGGGCTGGGAGGAGAGGCAGGCGTGTGGGCCTGGAAAAATGGCACTTTTAACTCTTTTCTTTTCAGATTTGCCACTTTTTTTTCTTTACTTTTCAAGAGCATAAATTCCCTACAAAATAAATATAAAATAAATCATAATACAATATTTTCAACTATAAAATAAATCAATTTAATTATTTGAAAATATTAATTATAACTTAATTTATATTTTACATTTAAGTTTAATAAAACAACATTTTTTACCACTAACTTAACAATAATAATTCAAATAATTAACTACAACATTTTATAACAAAATAACTATAAAAACATACAAAAATATATAAAATCATGATAAGACTAATAAATTCAAAATTACTTAAAAAATTAATAAATTACTTAAAAACTCAAGAATTAAGCAACAATTAGCACATAAAAAGTGGTAAAATAACTCTATTTTGTAGAGTTATCACACCCCCAAACTTAATATTTTGCTAGTCCTCGAGCAAAAGAAAAATTATTAACATACATTTTTTTTTATTGGTGATGTCAAATGTTTAACTCAAAAATTACAAAAGTTCAAAGAAAATCACAAATAAAAGTAAAGCTTATGTAATTAATTAAAAAGTTAAAATTGTTTTCAAAATAGATATTTAACACAAAAACAGCAAGTCATCATGTGAACATTTAGACAAGCTTATGTAAACAAAAGTAAATTAAATCTCAAGAGATAATCAAGCAAATTGTAGGATTTTTCAAATTTTTTTTTATAGAGATTTAAAGAATTTAATGTTTAAATAAACTTTGTCAAAATATCACAATAGTTCAAATATAATAGACAAGTGACATATTATGAAAAATATATATTTAAACAAAACTAACTTAATACTTAAAAATAGAGCTTAATAATTATTTATATTTTTCTAAGAACTAAGAACAATTTCAATCATAATTCTTATCATTAGAAAATGAAAATCACCAAAAAAATATTTTTTTCAAACAAAACAAAGAAAATAATTTCTTTTTTTTGAATTTTACAACAAATGAAAAACATGCATAAACACAAAGAAAAACACATAAACATAAAGAAAAATACAAACATGCATAAACACAAAGAATAACACATAACCACAAAGAAAAATACATACACACTACCCCCAAACTTAAATGAAACATTGTCCTCAATGTTTAATAAAATAGAAAGGATTAAGAACTACTCCCTTTGAGGTATGCTTCCTTGATTTGGCTCATTTGGTTTATTATCTTCTTTTCTTTTTGGGCAAGAAGTGTCCTTCAAGCTTTTTGAAAAACAAAAACAAACAACAAAAGTGAAATATAAAATGAAACATAAAAAATATGGGTTGCCTCCCACAAAGCGCTTTAGTTTATAGTCTTTAGCTCGACTATAATTTTTTTTTTTAACCTACACCCAATCGATGGTGTAGAATTTCATTAGTAGGGTGAGTTATGACTTTGATGCAAATGCCATAAATAATAATTGATAACATCACACCTACAAGAAAGTTAGAAATATGCAATTTTAATGGAATATCAATAAAATACGAAAATTGCATCTCTATATTAGACTCCTTTTCACTTTGAGTAAATAAACAAATTTGTTCAATTATGGGCTCTTGAAATATAATTATATATTTTTCATTTTCCTTATGAGCCTCGAAAATTATTTCATCCAACTCTTTTGTTTCATTAGGGGGTTGGATGCATATTACAAGTTCTTCAACAACTTCATTCTCCTTTTCATTTTCAATTTGACTATTTGGATTGGGAATGGGTTGGTTAGGATGAACTTGTTTTTCTGACTCTATAACAGTTGCAAGGTGTCCTACTATTATCTCAATTTTTGAGATTGACTGAGATTGGTCTAGTAAGATTTGGTAGGTTGATTGCATAAACTGTTGTAGGGTATCCTCTAAAAATGAGCTCGTTTCTTGTTCAATGAGATATGATAGGTCGGATTGGGCATGCCTTTGATTATGCATGTTGAATTCATGCCTTATTGGAGACTGGGTATGACTCCATGAAAAATTTGGATTATAGGTGGGGGCAAATGGGATATCAAAGGATTCGTGCATATCATACATATTATTAGTTTCTCCATAATTTAAATTTGAATGCTCATAATAGTTGTACTCAGAATTCCAACTATAATTAAAATGATCCATTTCAAGAGATATTTTTTTTAAAGAAAAACAATTATAACATAAATTAAGAAGAGTACAAAAATAAAAAAATGAAAAAAAAATTAAGATAACACAAACAATATTAAGAAATGAAAATGAGAGCTAGGACAAGATTTAAGTTTTTTTTTTTTCAAGTATATATATATTTTTCACAATAATATGATAAAGGATAAAGAAAAATAAGGCAAAATTAAATAAGACTATCCAAATTTAGGCAAGAGTAGGGAGGCATAGCATGCCATCAACCATAACAAAAATAAGGTAAAAATTAGGAGGCACAAGTGCCATCAACTAAAACATAAAATAAAAGACTAGGAGGCAAAATTGCCATCAACTAGTAACTTGCAAAAATAAAAAAACTAAAAATAACCACAACATAAATTACAACAAAATTAGGAGGCATAAGTGCCATAAACTATAAAAATTAAAATGATAGATAGGAGGCACAAGTGCCGTCAACTATAAAAATTAAAAAGATAGATAGGAGGCACAAGTGCCGTCAACAAAAAAACAATAAATATAGAAATATAAGTATATTTTTTTTATGGGTGGTGGAACCGTCCCAAATTTTCTTTTTATCTTTTTTTTTTTAGATTTTATAGATATATATTTTTTTTAGTTTTTTTTAAGTGCAAAAAATTAAAATAACTAGTAGAAGAATTCACTAACCTTGAGATGAATTTCGTTTCTTTTCTCTTGCAACTCCCCGGCAACGGCGCCAAAAACTTGATGGACCCAAAACGGGTATGTTTTAAATATTTATAACTCGCAAGCGCACGAATCATATATGAAATATAGTGTTCGTGTAAGCACGAGATCGAACCCAAAGGAGTTGTCTAAAATCGAAAAGAAAATTCTTTTAAATCAAAATTAATAAATTCTAACCTAGTTCCAAAGATTGATGAGATTTTTGTATAATAAAAATAAAATAAAAGATAATAATAAAGAAATTAAAGACAATATATATAACTAAATTAAAAATAGAAATCAAGATAGTAAAATAAGATTACTAAGGAATATAATCCACAAAATATAAGTTCAATAATATTTACAAGTACATTGATTCTCAAGTTTTAGTGATAGTTAAAATAAATCAAATTATAATTTTCCAAATAGATTTATAATTTTAAGCACAAATTACTTCTAAAAAGATAAGATTTTTCTTCACTTTTCAAAATTATAATTTCAAAGCATTTAGTGTAAATCAATCTAATGAAATAACAAATAAATCAATGAACATTATTTATAAGGCAAAACATAATATTTTTGTTCTAAGCATGGATGTGTACAATTTAATGACACATCTTACACAAAGAATATTATGTTTTAGCACTAATGAATAACAAAGTGTAAATATGTGCTAACAATCCAAAATACATGATATTTAAGATGAAAGAAGATATTTGAAGAAGAAAATTCCATAAACTTTGTTGCACAAAATGGGAAATCAAGATACAAAATAAACACTATCTAGTTACACATTGTTTCATCATCACCTTAATAATCTTAAAAAGATTAGAAACACATAACTAGAATAGCAAATACAAACTAAAAATTACAAACATAAATAGGAAAATTTGGAGGATGAACCTCCAAAATTTTCCTCTAAAAATACATAGAAAATAACCAAAAAGAAGAAGAAGATGAAGATAATAGAGAGGTTTTGAAATGTGTAGAATTTTTGGTATAGTAACCTCTCCCTAAAAATGGACACCCTAAATGGTCTTCAAAACTCCATATTTATAGCCAAAATGAGGTATTAAAATAATCAATGTAAATTAATTAAATTGATTAAATTAATTTAATTAATTATAATATAGCAAATAGGGGTAAAATATAGGGTGTAATAATGATGTTTTGGGGTAAAATGTGTAGAAAGTGGGGTAAAAATGTGATATTTTTGGCAAATGGGACAAGGGTACATTGTTGGGCTCAAGGAAAAGTAAAGAGGAAAATGTTGGCTGGGGTGTACACTGGCGTGGGCTGGGGAGGTTCTTGGGTCACGGCTGGAATGGGGATTGAAGCTGCTGAAGCTTTGGTTCTGGTGAGGCCCAATGGGATCGGCAGGCCCAATGGGGCTGCTTTGTGGAGACAAACGGCTAGGTGGTGAAGAGCTGAGTGGCAGCTGACATTGGCACATGGAGGCAGGCAGCTGGGGTCTTCGGTGGTCCTGGTGCTTGGCTGAAGAAGGAAGTGCAGGTGGCATGCGGCTGGGAGAGAGCTGAATTTGGGCCTAGGCAGGTGGCCAGCCGTGGGCTGGGAGGAGAGGCAGGCATGTGGGCCTGGAAAAATGGCACTTTTAACTCTTTTCTTTTCAGATTTGCCGCTCTTTTTCTTTATTTTCTTTACTTTTCAAGAGCATAAATTCCCTACAAAATAAATATAAAATAAATCATAATACAATATTTTCAACTATAAAATAAATCAATTTAATTATTTGAAAATATTAATTATAACTTAATTTATATTTTACATTTAAGTTCAATAATACAACATTTTTTTACCACTAACTTAACAATAATAATTCAAATAATTAACTACAACATTTTACAACAAAATAACTATAAAAACATACAAAAGTATATAAAATTATGATAAGACTAATAAATTCAAAATTACTTCAAACTTAATTAATTACTTAAAAACTCAAGAATTAAGCAACAATTAGCACATAAAAAGTTGTAAAATAACTCTATTTTGTAGAGTTATCAGGGGGATAAAAGTAATTTGTCGATTGTTGTTTATGATTCTTTAAGGGTAGTTGATCCTGTGGAAATTTTTCCTAAGAAAAGAGAGGCGAAGCCAAGTGCAGTGGTCAAGTCTCCTTTCATGACAAAGTTTGAGTCTTCTGAAAATGAAGGTAAACAAAAAAGAAAGAAGACTGTATTGGATACTAGATGTCATTTTCTAATGATCTTGGTCATAATCACATTGAAGAACAAGCTTCTAAGTTTCATAGTTGGATTGAAACTAAACTCAAGCACAATAACAAGTATGTACAATTTTTTTTTTTTTTTTTGCTTTGTTGAAATTGTTTGTTTGATTTTCTAAAAATTGTTTGGTTTGTTTATTGTGTAGGTTTAAGAAATATGATGATAACAAGGTTGAGCCATCAATCGATTTCTCTTTCATTTTTATTAATGATAAGACTTGGTTCTACCGTTTGTATTATCCTGGGTATTTTGTTGATTCATCAGTGAATTTATTTCCTTTTATGTTGTGTTTATCATTTTTCAATTTAAAAAAAAAATTACATTGATCTAGTTCAATTCTATATGATGTTGTGATCGGGTAACTAGTTACCACAATCATTTTTTTGTGTTGCAATGCTCTATGTAACTGGTTACCCAAATGTATAATTTTAATGTTTAGCTGGGCTAACTAGTTACCACAGTCATCTTTTGTGTTGCAATGCTCTGTGCAACTGGTTACCCAAATGTATAATTTTGATGTTTAGCTGATGGTAACTTGTTACCCAAACTTTATTATTTGTTGTGTAGCTAATGGTAATTGGTTACCCTTTGTTTTTCAAACAGTTATGTTGTAAGTGGTAACAGGTCTCTTCATAGTTTGCCTTATAAGCATTTATTTTTTGAAATAGAGCATATTGATGTCACGATGTATTATTTGAGGAGAAATGTTAAGTTATGCAAAGGTTTGAAGAGGAGAGTCTTTACTACTAATAGTTGTTTTGGCCAAAATATTGTGTTAATGTATGAGAAGTTTAAGAAATGAAGTAGTGGTACATTTAACATTGATCACAGTTGTGTTCCTTTGAAGATTATGAGAGGCGAGTCATTGTTTTGCAGCACTCACTGGAATCTACTTGATCATATTCTTATGCCTGTTAATGTGAAGGCTTTTGTTCATTGGCTTTTGCTGCATTTTGGCATAAAAAGGAGTTTGCTCATTGTTTATGATTCTATGTCGGGGGAGAGGCATGAAAATTTGAGTTTACCTGTAATTGAAGCATTTGCTATAATGCTTCCTTTTTTGTTGGAAAAGATTGGTTTTTATGATCGTCCTCATATAAATATTGATCTTAGTCCTTACGATGTCGCTGAGAATGATGCTCTGCAATTGACTATTGCTAGAGGCATTCCTTAACAAGTTGAGTGGTGAGTTTTTTTTTTTTTTTTTTTTTAAGTTTGTTTATCTTGCTGGGGTAAGAGTCATGCCGACCACCCCTAGGGCTCTTGGGCGTGCTTAGGCCGATGACCCCTAGGGTTAGGGATCGTACTCTGTCGTTTATTCTATTTGTTTCATTCAAAATGTGTCGTATGCTGTACATACGACCGTTGGCCAATTTCATAGGTCAACAATATGCTTAGATTTTTGGGGATTTTAATTTTATATTAGATTTGTGGTTAAAGAGATTATAAGAGGGAATTGAGGAGAGAATCAAGGGAATTCTAGAGTAGTTAGTTTTTCCAAGAGCCTATAAATAGAACCTATTCCTTCTCATTTTTCTCACTTTCACTCTTGCTTTCTCCTTCTCTCTCACACGCATACACACTCTCTCGCTCTCTCTCTCTCTCCTTCTTGTTGTCGTGCACCCACCACCCACATAAACCCTAGGCCGAGCTCTCATCATCACCATCACCTCTTAATAATTTTTGAAACACTAGGTTGGCCATACCCCACCTAAACCCTAATTTCATCAAAGTTTCAAAACCCTAACCTTAACTACACATAGCCGAACTCTAGTGTTCCCAAGGCCACACGACCAAAGCCACTTTTTCTCATTGCCAAAACCGTACAAGCATTTAAGGATCTAGGGTTTTCTTCAAGATCAAGGTTGAGGTATAGTTAAGTTTTGATTTTGTTGTGAGATTTAGATCTATTAGTTTATATTTTGATGTTGGTATTATGCTTATGAAATAAGGTTCTAAGCATGATTAACATATAAAGGACTCAAGTATAGCTTCTGTGCACCACACTTAAGGTAAGGAAAATTAGGTAGTGTAGATGTTAGATCTACTATTTTATATGGCTAACATTTCTAGTACATGAAAATGGTAAGGGTGGAGCACTAGCGCTCTGTTTTAGGCCGTGGATGCACTGTGGTATAATGGAATGTGGAGATGTCCAACCATTATAGATCTTATTTATTTCAATAGATGTCCTGATCTGTTATTTATATGTTTATGACTAATGATATGATTGCAGGATAATTCTGGCATTGCATGTGAAATTGTTTGTTATGAGCTTATGGTTGATTTTTGTATGAGTGTTGCTGTGTATTTTCCTTACTGGGCTTAAAAGCTCATTCCTTTCTTTTATTTTTGCAGATTAAGGTAACCTTAGATGACCGGTGGCGAACGGATTCCCGATAACAAGACTGGTGTGAATATGTGGGGGTCGTATAGCTGCGTGTTATTTTCTTGGGAAAATTATGAAACTTTATGATTAAATGTTGCATAATTTATTTTTCTTAAACTCAAGTTATGTTTACTTTAATTTGTTAATAAAGAAGGTGACACTTTTCCAATTTATTAAATTTATTTTCAACGCTTTTATTTTCTAAAATCATAGTTAGAATTTAGGGTGTTACACTTATGAGAATAGTGCTTATCACTTTTTCCTGTAGCTCTTCCGGATATTCCTCATCCATACTCTCCTAGGCTTCTTTCCCTGCAGTGCCTTCATGAGTCCTTGTTGTACCAAAACATCTGTCACTCTGCTCTGCCATATATTGAAATTGTTCTTTACATCAAAAAGTTCAATCTAGAATTTTGTGGAAGACATCATCTTTGACATACTCGGTGAAGATCTGAAACCAGCTCTGATACCACTTGTTGGAAAAAAAAAAGACAAACTTAAGCAAAAACAATAAAGAAGCAAATTAATTCGGCAAAATCACCAAACCCATAAGGAGAGATCTATTTCACTTCAAACTTTTATACTCAAACTCTCTCAATCTCTTCACCCAAAACCCAATACACCATTTGCTTCTAACTCTTTTCACTCTTCAAACTCACTCTCACACTCTCTACACTTCAAACTCACTCTCATTTCTCTCTTCAAAACCCTGTCTCAGACTATCTTCAAAACTCACACCACTCCTCTTCATGACTAACATTCTCCCATACACAAAGTACATTTATAGAGTTGTAAAACTTGAGCATCAAGAAAGCTTGCCCAACAAGACACTTATTTTACACAAATTAGTAATTACCCTAAATTAAAAACCATAATTAATTTGAGTCAATACTCAACAGATACAATATTTACAATGACATGACCAATAAAAATAAATTTATCATAATAAAGGCTAACACAATATTACTACTTGGCCCGGGGATAACCCAATCTCGAGCAAGTGACTTATTATCTTTTGGCCAGATGTGTCAATAAAAATAATTATTAGAGCCGAGATAGAATTGTCCTCGTACCAAACAAAAATTATTGTACATCATGAGTATAACTTCTTTACCATCCAAATGAACTCTTATCTTAAATTTTTAAAAATAAAATTAAATTATATAAAGGACTAAACCTTTACGAGACCAATTAAATCAAGCCAAGCAGACTCGTCCAAAATTTTTCGATTAGGGCTAATTACTCCTTGGTGGGGTGGTTGGGCCTTGAGCTTTATAATTCAAGGTTGGAGGTTCAAATTCGCACACAATCAATTTGTATATATTATAATATGTATAGATTTATACCACAATAAGTTGGTCTTGTAGGCGGTCTTGTTGGCACCAATGTGGTGATAATTGTGGTAAAGTTGTCTACCTTCTTCGTGGCAAAGTTTGACATTCCTTCACCCTAGAGTGTACATGTAGGCTATGTCAAGTTAGATTTGTACATATAAATTGGAGATCAATACCATATTCTCAGCTATAATGTAATCCATATTTGTAATTTTTTTTTTCAGTTAGGATTTGTAGGACTTCTCTTTTCTATTGGATCATTTTGTTAAAAGGTGACATGTGATCACTTTTTGACTGGTAGGCTAATAAATAAAAGCCACTTCATTTGAGACAGAGTCGTCATATTTTACCAAGTAACTTTTCACAATAGACAAGACCTCAAGCTTTTTCTTAATTTTTGTTTATTTATTAAATATTTTTATTAATTTGTAAAAATATATTCATACAGTAGAAAAATGAACGAAAATAATAAAATCAACAAATTTTCCTTAAAAAAAAAAATTAAAAATATCAATAATTCCAGAGGTAGATTCAGAGTGAGAAGATACATATCTATATTATCAACAATGTTTACGTATATTTCTATATAAAAAAAACAAAGTTTACGTATATAAAGAATCACAACACAACCCTTCATTACATAAAGACAAATATTTCAAGATTTGTCGTTTGAGGAACGATCAACTAAAATTCAACCATTACCGCTCCTTTAACAAAAGCAGAGACTGGAGCATTGTCGTACGTGGACTTGGCACGGGGCTAGCTAGGTTAGGTGAACTTCCATGAGAGCTTCCTGTGATGAACAATGACAGAAACTTCACTCCACTTTCTTGTCAAGAATTAGTATTATCCATATTTGTTTGTTTGTGGTCACCCACCACTGTAATATATATATATATATTTATTGAGTGACTCTCTTATAGTTACAGTCGTGGATACGTATAATATCACGCAAAACTATCAAAGAAAAAGAAAGTAAAATGCAATGTGTATATATCACGAGTCTCTCTGTCGTGCGCTTGTCCTTAATGTGTACGTATAACTACTACAACACATGGAAGATATAGTCATATAGCTAGAGATCAATTTTGTTTTAGTAAATAGCTCATGAGTTAATTTTTTTTCATTATTGTTATATTTTTAAACACACGTGACTCATGATGTTGGAAAGGTAAGGTACAAGTTACAACAACCAAGGAAATTAAGACATGTTTCAATATCAATGTCACTGCTAAAAAAGGTTCTTTCTCGAAAGGTTGGGCCCGCTGAGATTTAATGTGAGCAATTTTTCTCAACCGGTCTCATATAGCCAGCCGAGATTGGGTATTGCAGGAGAAATAATAATTTTGTATTATTTTCTATTTCTCTTGTCATATTTCATTAATTGTATCCTGTATTTGCATAATACTCAAACAATTTACAACAGATATACATATTATAGAATATATATATATATATATGATAACATGCTATCTAAATATTACTCAAAAACTCATAGAAAGCATATATATGTTGTGATTATATTTTGTAAGTTAGTAGTTATTAGCATATAAACTAAGCTATTGAAAGTCTAAGTACAGTATCATGCCATCATATACTCAGTGAAGTAGTGGACCCATTCCTCACACACAATATTGATGTCATCCATTGCATATATGGTCTTACCATGATATCAAACTATACATTAGTAGTTTCATGATAATTGAAAATTAAAAATATAAAGATATGTTAAGTACTTACATGCTTCAAAAGATATTCTTTTAGGTCTTTCTCCAAAGTTAAATCTTTCATTAGCTGCTTGATGTAAAACCACACACGGTATCATTAGGTTGTCGAGGACCCTGCATATATACATTGCACAATTTATTATAATTAATTAATGAATTATAAAAATAAATCAAATGAATTTTTTTTTACATTTAGTTTAAAGGATCATACTTGATCTGGAAACCAAGTAATGCCCCGACCTTCTTGTTTACCCAAAAAAACAGCTCCTGATGACGTGGTAGGATTAACTTACATGTGGCTGGCACGTGGTGGTTTCAAGTGAAGGAATCCAGTTCGACCATCGACCAGAGAGTTTTTGATTTATTAAGCCTCATGCTTAGGTGCGACCAGTCTGGTCGCATATTTTTATTTATTTCTTTTTGGATACACAATCTTGTAATATTTGCATTAATGGTATTTTCCTTTATTACCTTGATACGCAAGTCTTAATTGTAATTAAGGCCCATGAGCCCATGTAACCTTCTTGAGCCTATAAATAAGAATCAAAGGGCTCAAGGAAGGGACTTTTGGATTTTGGAACTTTGATCTTTGTACTCAGAGAGAAGAATATAGTGTGATATTTGCCAAAGTTGTAATCTTCCCAAGGTTTGTGAAACTCGTGAACCCTAGTTCATTGATCACAGTGTTGGGATTCAATATCAATAAGAACATTAAGTGGACGTAGGTCGTTACCATCCAATTGAGGCCGAACCACTATAAATCGTTTGTGTCGTTTGCTTTCCATTTGATTTTTCTTCTTGTTTTCATCTCATTTTCTATCGTTTATCTGACTCCGTGTTGTTGATCAATTTGAGGGTCAGCATTTTGGTGCTTTCGTTGAGAGATTAATAAATCACTTCAAGAAGATCAAATGGCGAAGACATCCAAGAAGACGGGGCAGACTGCTGGCGTTGCATCCACCCAGCCTCCTCCACCAAATGTGGCTGAAGATGAGCCACAATTGGACTTTGAAGAGGAAGAAATGGATTCTGAAACCCTGAGGACAACACTGAGTGTATTGCAAGAGGAGTTGGCCAATCTGAAGGCCAATCAAGAGAATGCGGCTTAAATGTTGGCATTGCAATAGAGGGAAATTGAGCGCCAACGCCAAGAACTGAATGAGCGGCAGGCAAACGTGGACCGCCGGCAGAGAAATGCCACTACTACCTTAGAAGCAGCCATTCAGTTGGCCCGGGGGCAAGCTGCACCGACTTCTCAACCGGATCAGCCACTAAACGCACCACCACAACGGGCCCCAAACCCGAGTCCTCCGCTTCTGCCGGTGAGTCCTCAAAGGCCGGAGCAACCACATGCTGCTCATCAGGATATCCCAATTCAAGATCCTGAGCAGCAGCCACCTTCTTGTGCTGGTCAAGATAATCCCCAGCATCAAAGGCAGAATAGGGCCGAGCAGCCTCCCCGAAGCCCTAGATGCCCAATTGCTGATGAGCCAAATCCATCGAGTTGGGGGCAACATCCTTCTGCCAACAGAAGGTACACCGAGTCAGGCTCTGCGGTCAAGAGACCCCCACGACATGATAATGCCTGTGGACCTAGTAACCAACGCAAGCCTCCCCCTAATGCTCGGGAGGTGCCAACTCGAGGGGGGAACAACGTGAGCAGCCGGTCGCAACATAGTCGGTTGCAGTTCAGAGACGACCATGACTATAATGAAGCTGACTCCGGAAGAAGGAACATTGGTCGAGGGCGAGAAGAAAGAGGTGGAGAAAGGAATCTCCCACCAAGAGAAAATAGGCCTGCGAGCCGGAACGCTGGGGGCAGTCTAGGAAGCCTAACGTCTTTGATCGGTTGGGCGCCAGCGAGCAAAGGCGGAGAAATGATGACTTAAGGGACGTGCTCAACGATAGGCGCGAAAGGCATGATGAGAACGCCCCTCCAGCACCAGTCGCGCCAGCGATCCCAGACGCTGTACAGGCCCAGATCGATGCAATAAACCAGGCTGTCCAGCAACTGGTAGGGAGCCGGACATCCCACATCGAGTATGATCATAGAAGACGCATTCCGTTCATACAAAGAATAGCCATTGCGAAAACCCCCAACAAATTCAAGATGTCAGTATTACCAAACTTCGATGGGTACGGGCACCCAGTATCTCCCGTGAATAAGTTCAAGATACAAATGGACATCTAGAAGGTGTCAAATGATGATCGCTATAGAATCTTTCCGGCCACCCTATCTGATACTGCTCATGAGTGGTTTTTTAAATTCCCTCATGCTAGCATCGTATCATGGGAAATGTTCGTGAGGAAATTCTACGGACAGTTCTACGCTGGTCGTGTGCACCCAACTGAAGCCAACCAGCTGGTCGAGATACGTCAGAAGAGGGAGAATCCTTAAAGGAGTAAGTCCAGTGGTTTATGTGAGCAGTAGCGGGGGCTAAAATAGTGGGCAACGAAGGGAAAATGATGGCCCTTACTGCTGGAGTAAGGCACCATTCTCCCCTCTAAAACAGTTTAAGATAGAATGGGGTGAAGAGTACCCATGAGTTTCTTGATCGAGCAGATCGATACATTAAGATCGAGGACGCGATTGCCAACGAGGGGAAATCGCCTGCGAAAGACAAGGGACCAAAATAAGATCCCGCTAAAGCCGCCAATGGGTCATATAAACCCAATGGCAACGAGAAAGGAAATGGGAACTGTAAAAACGATGGAAAAGGGGAAAACGCTGAACCATCAACGTCCAAAAATAAGCGCCCTAAAGGCAACAGATATGAGCCAAGGTTCACCAACTACACGACCCTTGTCGAGAGCAGAGCATAGGTTTACCAGGCGACCAGCACCAATGCCCCTTACAAGTGACCTGTGCCAATAAGGAAAGATATCTCCAAGAGAGATACAACAAAGTTTTGTCGTTTCCACAACAACTATGGTCATGACACTAATGAGTGTAACTAGCTGAAAGACGAGATTGAGTTCCTTATCAGATAGTGACACCTGAGGAGATACGTACGAGCCACTGGAGGTTCTCAAAGAGAGGCTCAAGGAGGCAACGAGCAGGCGCCTATACGCCAACGCTCGCCATCTTTACAGCCAGATCCTGTGGTAGGTACGTTACTGACCATCTGTGGCGGCCCACACCTTGCAGGAGATAGTGGGAAGGCAAGGGAACGATACGCTCAGACCTTACGCCATGATAAGGACATCGAGATGCTAAGTGTGGAGGAGCGAACTCCCAAGAAGGCTCGAACAGAGGAAGAACTAATAACTTTCTCCGAGATTGATGCTCAGCATGTTTGATTTCCTCACTCAGACCCCTTGGTTGTGGACGTCCAGATAGCCAACATGATGGTAAAAATGGTGTTAGTCGACACAGGGAGCTCAGTTAAAATCTTGTACAAATCTTCATTGGAGAGGATGAAGTTGTCCATGAAGGACCCGGAGCCATGCAACCAAACCATTTATGGATTTTCTGACGAAGGGCTCGTGCCAACATGATTGATTAGGCTTCCGGTACAAGAACTGCGCCCGCGAACAATACATTACTCACTAATTTTATAGTAGTTGATTGTCCTTCCACGTACAATACTATAATTGGAAGGCCTATTCTGGTCGACCTGCGAGCTGTAACCTCAGTTTGGCACCTTGCCATGAAATTCCCAACTGACCCAGGGGTAGGATGCGTGTTGGGAAACTAGCGAGAAGCAAGGGAATGTTATAATTGCTCAGTATCTGAGGCAAAGAGAGGTGGATCGAGGGAAGATGTCAGGAAAGAGTTGCAGTTGGCCAATGAAACACAAGCCCAATCAGGTGAGCACATCCCCAAATAGGGTGTTGCCCAAAGGGAGGATAGGGATTTGGATCCTCGCTTTGGGGATTTTGAGGAAGAAGTAGAACTGATCGAGGACCTCGATGAGGTCCAACTCTATGAGGCAGATCCGACCAGGGTTGTGAAAGTCAGTAAAAACTTAGAGACAACAATATAGCAAAAGTTGGAGGAATTTTTGAAGAAAAACCAGGAAGACTTTGCCTGGTCGCATAAAGACATGGTTGGGATTGACCCAGAAGTTATCAGCAATGTCCTGAATATAGATAATAGCTTTTGACTGGTGCAACAAAAAAGAAGGTTGCTCGACAAAGACAGATCGAAGGCTCTGAAGGAAGAAGTCGAGAAGCTAAAGGAGAACGGATTCATCAGGGTAGATTTTTATCCATCGTGGGTCTCTAATCCCGTACTAGTTCCCAAGCCGAATGGCAGGTGGAGAACATGCGTGGATTTCATAGATCGTAATAAAGCCTGCCCGAAAGATTGTTTCCCTCTCCCAAGGATCGACCATTTGGTTGATGCCACTTCGGGGCACGAGATCCTATCATTTATGGATGCATAATTTGGGTACAATTAGATCAGTATGCACCCACCTGACGAGGATCACACTAGCTTTCAGACTGATACATGACTTTACTGTTACAAAGTAATGCCCTTCGGTTTGAAAAATGTTGGTGCGACTTACTAGCAACTAGTCAATCACATGTTTAAAGAGCTGATCGGAACAACATGGAAGTATATGTTGATGACATGCTGGTTAAGTCAAAAAAGGTAGAAGAACATGTAGAGGACCTGCAAGAGTGCTTCAACATCTTGAACAAATATCAGATGAAGTTGAATCCCCTCAAGTGTTCCTTCGGAGTTGGATCAGGGAAATTTTTGGGATTTATAGTGAACTCGCGAGGAATTGAAGTTAAACCTGAAAAAATCAAGGCCCTGGTCGATTTGAAATCGCCAACAAAGATAAAAGATGTCCAAATTTTGACTGGGAGAATCACCGCTCTAAGTAGATTTATCTCCAAATCAATAGACAAATGTGCCCCATTTTTTAATCTAGAGGCAAAAAGAAATTCGAGTGGACGGAAGAATGCAAGCAGGCTTTCCAGGCACTGAAGTCTCATATGTCGCAGCCACTGATTTTATCTAAACCAGTTGAAAAAGAAACTTTGTTCATCTATTTGGCGGTCACAAAATACGCTGCTAGTGCTGTCTTGGTAAGAGATGAGGAAAATGTGCAAAAAGCCGTATATTAGGTACGCAAAAGGCTAATAGGAGCAGAGTTGCGGTACCCACTCCTTGAAAAATTAGCCTACTACTTGATTTTAGCCTCCAGAAAGCTGCGGCCGTACTTCCAAGCTCACCCCATCACAGTATTAACCGATCAGCCCCTACGGCAAGTTCAACAGAAGCCAGAAGCCGCTGGTCGATTATTGAAATGGGCAGTTGAACTTGGGCAGTTTGAAATTTCTTACTTACCACGAGCAGCAGTTGAAGAGCAAGCTCTGGCCGACTTCGTCGCAGAACTTACTAGGCTTCCAGACAATGAACAGACAGAAGAGCCTAAGCCTCAAAGCCAAGCACCCTCTTGGAAGTTGTTTACAGACGGTTCTTCTAATGAACATCACGCTGGAGCCGGAGTGATTTTGGTAACGCCTGAAGGACATCGATTCCACTGCGGAATCATATTCATATTCACAGCGTCCAACAACAAAGTTGAGTATGAAGCCCTGCTCGCAGGTTTACGATTAGCCAGGGACATGAACATAAAGTCACTTGAGATCTATAGTGACTCCCAGTTAGTGGTTAATCAGATTACTTGAGAGTATCAAGCCTGGGTTCTGAAGATGGTTGTTTACTTGAACAAAGCAAAGGATTTGTTGGCACAATTTGAAAGATATACTCTACAGCAAGTACCTCACGACCAAAACTCAAATTTTGATGCTTTGGCCTAGTTAGCATGTGCAAAGGATGCAGACACGCTAAATATAGTGCCTGTTGAACGGTTGTCCGCACCAAGCATCAGCACGGAAGAAACTTCTCTGGTAATTCAGGTGGCAGATACATGGATAGCACCTTTAACTGAGTACTTGGCGCATGGAGTGTTGCCGACGGACAAAAACAAAGCAAGGACCCTCTAGAGAAAGGCTGCTTGGTTTATCTAAGTCGATGGAATTCTATACCGAATGGGGTACTAAATGCCACTCCTAATATGCGTTTCAAAAGAAAAGCCCAAAGAATTAATGCGAGAGGTCCATGAAGGTTTCTGTGGAGATCACGCTGGGGGGCAGAGTTTATTGTAAAAGATCCTAAGGCAAGGATACTTCTGGCCAACAATGAATGAAGTCTCTGCAGATTTTGTTCGAAAATGCGATAAATGTCAAAGATTCTCGAAGATACCACAGGCAGCCCCCAACGAACTAAAACAGATGCAAATTTCGTGGCCATTCGTAGTATGGGGAATATACTTAGTCGGATCTTTGCCCACAGGAAAGGGCGGCGTCAAATACGCTGTGGTAGCTGTTGATTACTTCACGAAATGGGCCGAAGCTGAGCCACTTGCAACCATAATGACCAAAAAAGTGCTGGATTCTGTAGTCAAGAATATAGTATGTTGCTATGGATTGCCAAGAAAAATTGTCTCAAACAATGGCACGCAGTTTGATAGTGATTTGTTCACGAATTTTTGCGAACGACATGGAATTATCAAGAGCTTTTCTCCAGTAGCTCATTCGCAGGCAAACGGACAAGTCGAGGCTGTCAATAAAACACTAAAAGATACTCTGAAGAAAAGGCTTGAAGAAGCAAAAGGGGCATGCCCAGAATAGTTGCCTAAAGTCCTCTAGTCATATAGAACGTCGCATCGAACAGCAACAGGTCATACTGCATTCTCCTTTGCTTATGGATACGAGGCTATGTTTCTTGTTGAATTAGATCCGCCATCACATCGACGGATGGCATACGATCAGGACACTAATAGCCAATTATTGATGGAATCTTTGGATTTGGTCGATGAAAGGCGTGAGCAAGCCCAAATCCGAGTAGCAGCTTACCAGCAAAAAGTCGCCCGGTATTTCAACTCTAAAGTACGTGAAAGAAAATTTAATTTGGGAGATCTGGTACTTAGAAGAGTTTTCCTTAACACCCGCGATCAAGCTGCTAGAGTACTCGGACCTAACTAGGAAGGACCATACCAAATCGAAGAAGTCCTCCATCCATGCACTTATAAACTTTCTCGCTTAAATGGAGATCTCATTCCTCGCTATTGGAATGGTGAACACCTGCGCAAGTACTACCAATAAACAATTCTTCTTAAAGAATTGGCTTGTGTTAATTTTACTTTTTACAAGTTTATGAACAAGGGTTAGTCAATCTTATGACTGATCACTTATAAGTGTAAGATCATATTTTGATCACTTGTACAAACACGATTTTCCATTTATTACGAGAAATAAAATGAACTGTGCGCAGCCAATCAATCTTGCCAACTATTGTATTTATTACAAGTATTTGCTCATACGTGTTTTGTTTTGCTATAATAATTATTTTTTATATATCTCTATTACGAGCAGAAATGTTCGAATAGGTCTTGGTCAAGGCAAGTGACCGAGGACCCAAAGCTCCTCAATCACTTCGGGGCATATAAGGTATCTAGTAAGCAAAGCATATCAACATGTATGTAAACACACGAGCAAAATAAGTGAAAGCATGCTACAGTATTTAGAGTATTTTTCAAAATTTTGTTTAAATTTTGTTAAATCAAACCAAAGTGCTATGCTAAGTTCGGTCATGCTAACATATGTTATAATAAGAATATTATAATCTCAAAAGAAAAACCATTTACATCGTGAGCAGTTACTGCTCGGATGTAATTTTCTGTTAATAGGAAAGCGACCTGTGCAGCAATAAAATATAAATTGTTTTGACACCACAAACCGTAGTTCGTGTGTCTTAAACTACAAGTTAAAATAAAATAAAAACAACAAAAATTATGAAGCAGGAGGGTCCTGAGGAGTTCGCTGGTCGACAGAGGCCTCAACTTTCTATTCAATACCATCAATGCCCGTAGCCAAGGAGATTTCAGGGGAGGCTTGTATTTTCGCTCTCTCCTCTTCTTCAAGGCGAGCAAGGCACCTGTCTATTTGAGATTGCCTTAGGCGTTTAGAGAGATAGCTGAAGTCTGCCTCGCGGTTATGCTTCCAGAACGCGTAGAAGCAATTGAAGGTGGCACCCTTATACCTCTCCAAGTTGCTCGCATTGGTCTTCTCGAGCTCTTTGACGCGCTCCTCCAACCCCTCGGTCTCTTTTCTACTAATGACCAGGTCTTCTTGGAGTTCAAAGGCTTCCTGGTAGTTAAGTTTAGAAGAATCCTTGTACTTTCTTTCATCTCAATGACCTTGGCCAAGGTTGCCTGATGCTGTTTCAACTCTTCGCCCAGCGTGGTCTTCTCCTCTAGCAGGACATCATTTTTCTTCTCAGCTACCTCAAGTTGCTCGGAGTATTTCACCTTGGCTGCCTCAAGTTGCTCGTTATATTTTGCCTCAACCGCCCTGAGCTCCTCTGTAATGCCTTAGATAGCCAAGACTGTTACGCAGTGTGTTTATAAAGGTGCAAGACTTGCTAATCAAGTCATTTAATAAGAAACACGTTACTGAAATTATAATTGAACTAGGGTTAAAAGATTTTGGTTACAAAAGTTACATTTCATATAATTTAACATTTTGTATATGGGATCCCAAAAGAAATAGAGTTTAAAAGACAGTTTACAAAAATTCTAGGTTATAAACATGTATTGGCCACTCTAAGGGAAAAATAGACATTTAGGCTTCTCCCATCCTGTATCACTCCTCGGCGTGGCGACCGATCAACTAACTATGTACATGGGATTGGGAGCAAGCTTATCTTCTATGTTACCACCAAATTCATTTTCATACATACATAATGGATGTTTAGGATGTTGAAATTGTCTATGACCCATGTACACAAATTTCTCACTATGAGTTAATCTAACACTATGTGTGTTCTCTGAACAATTAGGACATGCTTTATATCCCTTGACAAAATTTCCAGACAAATTAACATATGTTGAAAAATCATTGATTGTCCATAGTAAAATTGCTCGCAAAGTGAAAGTTTCATCTTTTCTTGCATCATAGCATTCAATTCCATCCCATAAAAGTTTTAAATCATCTACCAATGGTAAATACATGTCAATGTCATTTCTAGGTTGCTTATGCCCAGAGATTAATAATGATAGCATAACAAATTGATGCTTCATGCATAACCAAGAAGGAATATTATAAATGACAAGATTGGCTGGACAACAACTATAATTACTACTCAATGTACTATAAGGATTGATACCATCTGCTGAAAGACCTAGATGAAGATTTCTAGGGTCTGAAACTATTTTTTGATACATGTCATCAATGTTCTTCCAAGTTGGGGAATCTGCAGGGTGACACAATTTTCCATCCTTGATTCTCTCTTCTTCATGCCATACTAAACTCTTTGAATGTTCAGGATTGTGAAATAAACGCTTAAACCTAGGAATTGGTGGAATATAACATAATAACTTTTGCAGGAATCTCAGTCTTCATCTCTTTTCCATTATCATTCAACTTCCATCTAGAACACTTAAGCACATGGCAGTTACTAGCCTCATCAAACTCATTCCTAAACAAAATGCAATCATTTGGGCATGCATGTATCTTTTCGTACCCCATGCCTAATGATCGAATTGTCTTCTTTGCCTCATAATTACTACTAGGGATATTATTATCATTTGGAAATACCTCTCTCATGTAAGAAAGTAATTGAGAAAACCCATTGTCACTCCATCCATTTTGAGCTTTTAAATTATAAATCTTAACCAAGAATGACATTTTGGTAACATTAGATCCAAGATAAATGATTTTTTTCTGATTCCTCAATTATTTTTATAAATTCATCCAGATGGTTTGCGAAATTTTCTTCCACAGTAGATGCCATATCGATATGAAAATTGTCAGTCGATGCATGCTCTTTGCTAGCTCTTTTGGAAAATGTGGGTTGACACACAATCTTACCATGCCATATCCATTTTTGGTAAGAATGATCTATCCCATTTATATATAAATGTCCTCTTACATCTACATCCTTTATTTTTTAAAAATTTCCAAATTTCACACAAGGGCAAGATATCATATTAGGGTCTTCTCCATTCTCTATGGCAAACTTTATGAAATATTCAACCCCCTCTTCGTATTCTATGGACAATCTATTTTTTTTTTCATTCATTCTCTATCCATCTCTAACTAAAATCACCTAAAACAATTGAGGAGTATTATAGGTAAGCATATGGTCATACTAACCATATTTTTAAACATATTATTCAGTTTTAGTAACTAGGAATTGAAAATCATCTACGAGGTTAAAAAAAAAAATTGAGCAGATTTTCCCCTATTTCTACGTACTTGTAACACCCAACATTTTCATAATACATTTTTGATATAAATCAGAGTTTTCGATACATAAAATTACAAGTTTACAAATTTAAGAAATAGTAATGGAAAAATAGTGTTTAAAACATGATTTTATGTTATTAATGAGATTAAAGAGAGAGAGTTGAGTAGTAAAGTATTGGACCCAAATGATATATAATTTTAATTGGAGATTTTTATAAAATTAAGAAAGTTTTGCCAAAGGGCTTATTTAAAAAGAATTTTAATATTTTGGGTTCAAATGTAATTTCAAGAAAATAAATAAATATAAAAAGCCTTCAGCCTTATTTTTCCCGTAGCCTCTCTCTTTCCTTAAAAAATTTCTTTTCTTTCTCTCTCATTCTCTTCCTCTTTCTTTCTCTCCTTTTCCTCTTTGTGTGCTACTGTTGCCGACGACGGAAAACCACTTTCCAACCGCCACATATAAACACGTGCCTGACTAGAATGTGCAAAATCCTCCAAACTATCGACCACATGGAAATCTAGAACTCACTCGCCGGTTAAGCACATCAATCGATCGATTTAAGTACGGCCACCATGCGACTTCAAAGTTGTGATTTGTCCACCTCAAGCATCCGTTAGCTGTTGCGTCACCAAATTCATCTTCCTCGTGTTATGGGCTTTAAAACCCAATAACTTGTTCCCACTTCTACCATAATTGGGTGGTGGACCCACCATGAGCCACTGCGATCCATTGTTGACCAATGGTCAAAACTTAGTTTTTGAGGTTCCGGAGTTTGTTTTGAGCTTCAAAAATCATCGTTTAACTTGTTTTGAAACCCCGATCATTGTGGTATAATTTCTTTGACCAATATATTGTGATTTAATTATGATTAATTAGAGTAATTGTTATTAGGTGTAACTATAGTATATATATTTATATATTCTTGATGCACTGAATATTTTCTATAATTATACAGACTGTTTGGGATTATATGTACGTTGTTTTTCGTCAACTTAATTATGTAGAGCAATAAACAATTAACCAGGAAGAAAATAAGAAATAAGAGATTTTTAACGTGGTTCAGCAGTTATAATTTGCCTACGTCCAGGAGTCATTGTTATTATGAACTCTGCGTGAAAGCTTCAAGCAAAAGCAATTTCACAGAGTCTTTCTCAATACAAGATTATCCTCCTCTACAAATGTCCTGATCCAGGCTATTCATAGACTTGGTTACAAGAATATCCTCCTCTAATTTAGGGAAGTTACAACATATATTCCAATTCAAAATAAATAATTGAATAATCAGAATAACACAACTTTAAATGGATTAAAATAAAGTTTCCATAAAATTAGGGATTTGACACACGATCTTAACTAATCCCAAAGGAATAGGGATTCTCTAACAACTTTTCTGTGTGGTAAACGCGTGATCGAGCTTGAACATTGCTTCAATGCACTTTTGAGATCACTCATAGCCTTGAGCAAATCATTCAAGTTGTCGTCTCCTCCTCACTCGACCGAGCTCATCCCTTGGAGAAGGTTAATGTTTTTGAGTCTGCAACTCTGCTCGAGCGCTGATAGCAGATCTGGAACCATTTGAAAATTTGTACATGGGTACTGCTAACGCTTGTTGATGGACCCAAAATGGGTATGTTTTAAATATTTAAAACTCGCAAGTGCACGAATCGTATATGGAGTATAGTGTTCATGTAAACACGAGGTTGAACCCAAAGGAATTGACTAAAATAAAAAAGAAACTTATTTTAAACCAACATTAATAAACTCTAACCTAGCTCCAAAGATTGGTGATGGGATATTGTGACAAGAAAATCAAATAAAGGAAATAATAAAGAAATTAAAGACAAGATATATAACTAAATAAATAATTGTAAACAAGATGGTAGGATAAAGATTATTAACTCACAACTAGAATAGAAATTACAAAATAAAGAGAATACATACTTGAAAAATGCTCTTGAAAAATACTAAAATGGAGGGGAGAATGGTAGAAAAGATGATGGTAACAAAAAATTAAGCACCCCAAAAATGGTCTTGAAATTACATATTTATAGCCAAAATGAGAGTATTAAAATATTCAAATTAAATTAATTAAATTGATTAAATTAATTAAATAAAGTAAAATGGCATGTAGAGGTAAATTATAGGGTGTAATGATGATTTTGTGGTGAAATATGTAGGAAAGTTGGGTAAAAATGTGGCTTTTGGACATTGGGACAAGGGGAGATTGTTGGGCTCAAGAGAGGATGAGGGAGTTGGGTTTGGTGGTTGTTGGCAGCTGGGCTGGTGGCGTCGTGGGCCTGTGTAAGGAGAAGGGGAGTTGCGGATTGGGCTTGGGCTGAATGGAGGTTGGCTGGCTTAGGAGGTGGGGTAGGCGCATGGGCCGCAAGATGGGCCGTGGAGGCTATGAGCGGCTGAGCTTCTTTTCCCTCTAAAAAATTCCATATTTTTCTTCATTTCTTCTAGTTTTAGTTCTTTTCCTTTCCTTCATTTTTCTTGTTTTTTCAAGAGCCCAAAAATACAACATATACCCTATAAAATAAACATAAATTAAATTAAAACTAAATATTTTCAATAATAAAATATACAACATAAGTTTCATGAAAATACTAATTAAAACTTAATCTACTTTAACATTTAAGCTCAATAAAAGTGCAATTTTTTTACTTCTAACTCAACAATACTAATTTCAAATAATTAAACTACAACATATTACAATAAAATATCTATAAGGACATATAAAAATCTAAAAAATTACAACAAGACTAATAAATTCAAAATTACTTAATAATTTAATAAATTACTTAAAATCTCAAGAACTAAGCAACAATTAGAATAAAAATGTGGTAAAATAACTCTATTTTGTAGAGTTATCACTTGTTAATCCCGAGCTTACTCTTTACGAGCCTACATTTCGAGTATATTTATTTAATTTCAAAATTTGGGGGTAATATTTTGCCCTCAGAAAAGTGTTAGTTCGAATCCTATGAGAAGGAAACTTTTGAACTCTTACTTTTGAAAAAACTGCCCACCTACAATACTTGAGTGTGGACACATGTCCTTAGGGGATTGCATACTAAGAGTACTCGAGTACTCTTTTCTCTGAATGCTTCCTTTCCTATTCCCCTTTTTGCCGCCAACTTCCGAAATCAATCACAGTCCGTTGGATCACAATCCGATCCTCTTCAAGGATTTAGCTCAATTTCCCAATGCCAACTTTTCACCTAATTTCACCTATTTAAATTCCCACTCTTTTCCTCCATCTTCACTTTTACTCTCCTATCTTTCATAAAAGAATTACGAACTAGAGTTCCAAATCCTCGCACGTTCTCCAATTCAGAAAAACAAAGCACCCTTCAATCGTTTGGTTCCACATGATCATTCCTGCCTCCGATCTTCTCATTTCCACGATCGACTTTGTGTAAGTTTTTTTTTTTGTAATATTCTTTTAGTTTTCATGCATGATCAATTTTTCTTGGTTCTTGTGGTATTTTTGAAGTCTTCTCTATAAAAATGGACTTTTTGATTTGCGTGGATGAGTATTTGAAGTGAATAAAGATCTGTTTGGGCAAAAAATTTGGTAAAAATTTGAAAAAATCTCACATTTTTAGGTTATGGGGAAATAGGTTATAGGTTTTGTGTAGTGTAAGAAAGAAGGTTTTGAATTAGGGTTTTAACGCACGTAGCCTGATGATATCTCCTTTTTCGGTAACTGCCCATTTCTTCTTAGAAATTCGGGATACCCCAAACTGGAAGTAACCACCCTACTCTCTCGTGGATTCACTCTCGATGCCCCAAAATTTTAATAGCTCAGTTATGGAATTCGAGTCAGTCTCGCTATTTCAAGCCTTCAGGCTCGATTAATGTGATCTTGTTATCTCGAGCTTGCAATCTCGTACCATCCACCTTCTCCTCAAGCTGAATCTCCCTTCACTCGAAACCAACGCTTGATCTGGGAGCACGAGGAACGTCTCCACCGAGAAGACATTCGAGCACACTTTCGGCGTCAAATCATTGAGGTCGAAGAAGGGAAATGAAGGATATTACGATTTTCCGCATACCCATATTCGGACCCCGAAATCTGTCCAATCCCTTTAGATCCACACCAAAAAGTCACCATAGCCTATGCCCCCATATCAACTTTCCTCAAATTCATGGCTAGCTCATCGAGCCAACATCCTTAAAACACCCCTCATATCTATTCTATCCCCACTCTAAAAGGTGAGTTCTTCAAGGAAAATTTGTATAAGAGTACCGTTCGCACCACAGGACAGATATAAGTTATATTGTCTGGTCACAGCTTAAAGTTGTCCGGGGAGCTCATTTGTCATGATCCTAAAGCTGATGAAAGAGGCTACTATGCTCCAAGTGAGGATGAGCCCAAGAGAAAGGTTAAGCTCGCAGTGTGGAGTCACGAGCATATGCTTACTGGGGAACTCTTGCCCCTGAATGCATTTTTTAGGGTGTTTTTTGACTACGTTGGTATAGCCCCCTTCCAACTCCAAACCAACTACTATAGGGTTCTAGCGGTACTGAAGTCGTTGTACCATGAGATGAAATGGGAAGACCCCTCCCCATACGAGATTCTATACCTCTTCTATCTAAAGAGTTACCCCACACGGGCAAGAGGGGGAGACATATTCTATTATCTCTCCAGTTGGCCTCGGAAAAAGTGGTTGTTCGAGCATATCCCCAACCATCCTCCTAACTTCATGAGACTATTCTTCTGGACTAGCGGCTTGGCAGAATCCAAATTTCTCTCATTCCATCGACCTCATTTTTTTTTGTCCTCAAACAATTTTTACTTCCTTTACTTTTGAAGGTCGAATACTCACACCTTTTTGTCTTTTTTAGCTAACTACGATCACCCAAAACCAGCTTAGGACATGACTGAGCAAAGGGAAAGAATGTTGTAGCTCCTTTACGGCCAACAATATCTCCTCTACCTCTTACACGAGGGAAAACTGCACCTCTGCAAGCTCATTGGTGAGAACGAGTCCACCGACAACGATTCCATCCATAAGTATGCTCGATGGGAGGACGTCCCTCTACGTCGCCCTCCTCATCCTTCGAAGAAAAAGACGGATTCAAGCGTAATGCTAGCGAAGCCTTCTAGGTCAGGTAGCAAGCCCCAAGACGAAGCGTCCCCAAGCTCGTCTAGAGGTAAAGTTATGTTGGATATGTCCATGTGGTCCCCAACCCTCTTAAAATACAAGCCCAATGTCCATGTTCTCTTTAAAAATTCCCAAAATAACTTTTTTACTTGGTCAGGTGTAGACTTTAGAATTCATAGGTACGATAGCTAGCTAGGTAAATTTCAAACCATATATAGTTTGAATGACGTGTGGGAAGGGATAGCGATTCAATACAGAACAAACGACTATAGTAATTTGTCCAGGTTATCCCCCACCTATCGAGAGGGTACTCCCTTAGAATCTTTAAAAGATAAGGGAATTTCTTGTTCCCCAAGCTTAAGCTCGAAAGAATCTTCTAGTTAGGTTTCCATACTAACTGTTCTTGATCTCGTTGCAATAACCAGTTATTAATAAAAATTTTCTTGTTTTTAGGTGATATGGACTCAGACCTAGACAACATCCTCAGGAAGCCCTCGAAGGCTCGTGGCAGGAAGCGGGGCCGCGTAACTTCGAAGAAGGACACTCCTCCCCCTAAGGTCACAAGGGTTACTGAGGACCCTCATTTGGCGACCTTAAAGGCTGCCCCCAGCAAACCAAAGACCAAGACTCCTCCTCCACTCCCCCCCCCCCCCAAGTAAAGTCCTTATTAGGGATAAAGGTAAAAAAATTGTGGGGCACAAGCTGTTGAGATTGGTTAAATATAATGTTTAAGATGTTTACACGTTGAAGTGCAAAACACTTAACAGTTTTCACTTAAAGAGAAGTGAAAACATGAGATTGTGTAGAAGACATCTAAAAGTGACTTTTGTGGGGTCCCAAAAACGCCCAGGGGTAAAATAGTAAAAATTCCTAGAATTCCCTCTTGATCTCACTAACTCCCTATATATCATCAAATAATCATTCCCATTACCGAATATCTCGGTAATGTACTAAATACCCAATATACCCCTTGACTTACTCCGAGCCAAGTATGGGTCCCGTTGTGACTTTCCCACTAGCTTGCTCCCTAGGATCATCTTGTGCCGAGTAACCCAAACATATTCACATAGTAATGTAGTACGACACACATACCACATATATGTCAAATGTACCCATAACAGGCCAAATTTTGAAAATTGCCCAATTAAACAGAAATGGGCTCACATGCATATTTAATACACCTAAACATGCATATCAATTCATATTATACTATAACTCAAATAATCACATAACGATGCACATAAATATCATATAATCACACAATTCCATAATTTCCATCCTGCCCCCCTAATCAAGGCCTTAAGTCTTATTAGGAAATTTGAGACGTTACAAGTATAGACATATAAGTCTAAGACATGAGTATGTGAGACAATTAATTCAAGGAGGAATCATATCGATCTCATAAATAAAGACAAGTGACAACTTAATGGATTCATTTACAAAACCTCTTACGAAGAGATTAGTAAGTTCTACTTCAAAAAGGGGTGAGACTAAAACTCCTAGAATAATATATTCACCAATGATATCAGCCCAACTCCAAACTTGTGAACATCAAGGGCAAGAGTTCATTGGGTATGAACAAGTTATTAGGTGAATAGTTACAATGCTAACAAAGTTATGAGTTCCATCCAAGGATGGTTAGTGTTGGTTACTACCGAGTGAGGGTTAAGCCTAAGTATTTTAATGAAGTTCAGTTGTGTGCAACAATAATTTCTAAAGGTAGCAAAGATGTTGTAAAAAATTCACCCATGTAAACTTAGAGGTGGAGCCGCCTTTCATGGGAGTTGGAGTTTCTCCCTGGAAAGTTCATAAAATAGATGAGCACATGACCATATGAGGGCTAAGTGAGAAAAGTGGAAAAAATGAATGGTCAAGTGGAGGTATGTGTGGTGTTACCAGTTTTATCATTAAGAAGTACTTGGTTCATTCTTTAAGACACCAATGACTTCGATAAGGCTTTGTAATACTTTCACTAAGATAAAGTTCAAATCGAAAGGTACTTTATTTTATGCACCAAAACTATTAAGCTAAGAAGTGAGGATTCTATTTAACCAAGTGGGGAATGTTGAGATTGGTTAAATATAATGGTTAAGATGTTTACACGTTGAGGTGCAAAACACTAAATGGTTTTCACTTAATGAGAAGTTAATACATGAGATTGTGTAGAAGGCATCTAAAAGTGACTTTTGTGGGTCTAAAGTGATACAATGAGGTATCCAAACATTCCCAAAAAGTTTGGTAGTATTTGGAGAATTTTTAGGGCCATTGGAAGGGTCCAAAGTCAAAGAGTGTAGCAATACGTCACCTACTAGCAGGTGATGAATCGCCTGACAGGCGATATATCGCCTACATGCAGACGATACATTGCCTGGGTTGTATTTTAGGGTCATACAGTTTACGTAAAATACTCCAAATGTTGTGTTTTAAATGCTCTAATCCTATTAGTTAGACTAATGATGATGCCTACACTATACATATATGGGTTATTAGAGTTGAAAAGCCTTGATTACAGTTTCCAACTCTCTCTCTCTCTCTCTCTCTAAACTCCTTCTCTCTCTAGTTTTCTAAGACCAAAGCTTTCTCCATGAAACTCATCAAGCATTGCTTGACTTGCATGAGTTTCACGGTTTGCTCAATCCCAAATCTCATTCTACTTAGTTGAAGCTTGAAGCAATTGGGAAGGCTTGTAATAGAGATTTTGGACAATAATATACATATTGTGTATAAGCCTTAGAAGTTCTCCAAGTTTGAAGATTCAAGCTGATCAATACAAAGATTGTCTCTCTCTAACCCTAATCTTGTATTTTGTCATTCTATTATGTTTTTCATTGTTGGTATAGATGATTAAATGTATCTAAGTTCATCTTATCATCATTTAATCATTTAGTTTCTTATATTAAAGATTAACATTCATATCATGAACATGTTTCTTTGATTATCAAGAATTGCACTCATACTTTAAATTTGGATCTTGATTAACATCTAGGGTTTGAAATATTGCAGTATTATCATTATTCATTGTTGATTTGCAAAGAGTAAAGCCATATATTTCCAACAATCAAAATCTCTATTTATAATTACTTTCATTTTGTGTTTTGCATAATCAACAATGAAGGAAATTGGTTCATCTTGTACAACCTTCAAATCCTTGTTTCAAGATTTGGTTTGCGTTGGACACATAACAATGAAAGATCAAAGAAAGTTCAATTTGGAAATGTTCTACATGAATGTGGATATGGATTCAAAGTCTTCATCAACAAAGGATGAGACAACTCAATGAGATTACATGATTACGGAGATTGGTATCATCAAGTTCCTTTTTTCTAAATGTGTAGATTTCAAGACTTTGAATGAAATGTATTTGATGCCATATTTTTGTGTGTTTGAGATTATTGTTTATATCAAAAGTACAATGGGGAATGTTAATAAACAATTCAAGGGTTATTGTTATACTTTTTTTGTTTGTAAGGTTATTGATCATCTTGTGAGATATGACAATTGTAAAATTAACCATAATAAGATTGGGCTCAATACAATTGATGATGAGATCTTTGTGACCTTAATTGCATTTTAAGCATTCAATGAGGAATGTATGATAACCATAAAGAGAATTGACATGGTCCATGCATGTAGTGATGGGACTAATTCAACCTTAAGAGAAGGTGAACATGTCAATGCAATTGATGTTGAGATCATTGCAAAACAAAGTGAAGATACTAAGGTCAATGCATTTGATGTTGAGATCATTGCAAACCTGAGTAAAGATACCAAGGCCAATGCAATTGATGTTGAGATCATTGCAATCTTGAGTGAAGTTAATGCAGCCCAAGGAAAGGTGCAAGGATGGTGGTATGATACTTGTGCCACCATTCACGCAACCTATGATAAAACGTTTTTCAAAACCTTTGAAAGTTAAAAGGTGGGACTTGAAGTCCAAATGGGAAATGAAAAGAGATCCATGGTACTTGGAAGGGGTTGCATTTATGTGTTCTTCACTAATAGAAAGAAAATGATCCTATGTAGCGTCTCATAACTTTATTTAGTTAGATAGTAGTAGCATGCATTGTAGTATTTTAGTTTTTGTGAATATTGGTCAAAGCCGGGATTTAGTTAGAAACTCTTAGAGATAGTTATGGATTTTACTATAGAATCCCAGAATGTTTACTTAGTTAGCTAGATAGTTAGTAGTAGTGATAGTATTTTAGATTTTGTGGATTTTGGTTCAAATCGGGACTTAGTTGGAAACTCATAACAAAAATTATGGATTTTATAAGTTTAACCTATAGTTTAAGAATATTAATTATAACATAAGGTTTTATCAAATATTGCTGGTCCTAAATATATTATTTATTATAACCTAAGATTTAGATAGAGCCAATAAGAACATGACACTTGTCATAAGCATGATTATTAAGGAATTAAGTATTTTAATGATAAAATAAAGAAATAAAAGCTTTAGCACCTACCAGAAACGGTTAGGGTCGTATTATGACTTAGTCAAAGCAGTTATCCCATTCAAATTATGCTGAAAAAGTGCAATTACGCGTTTAAAATATTCACGTATGCCGATATATCACAGCTTGGAGCCGATATATTGCCTAACGAAGGATATGGAAAACATGTTGACGTTGCATGAACGTACGAACGGAGGTGGGGGACTAGGGCAGAGCCGATATATTGCCATATAGGGGTGATATATCACCCTTGGTGGGTGAATTTTTAATTTCTTTGTTTTTTTTAATTTAAAAATAAACCTTAACTACTTAGACCTACCTCTGAACGTTTTGGCCGAGTCTTAAGCCTCTGATTGACGAGTCTTCAAATATTTTTCAATTATATTCATTATTTTTATTCAAATAAAAAAGGGGTTAGTGTAACGCCTGGCTACCCCAGAACAGTTACGGAGAACGGTGAACCAGAAATTTGACCCGCTACCCGAGTCCTTTGGTTAAAAACGTGATCTAAGTGTCGTTAGCAGGTTAAGGTGTAAAACCAGTAAAAAGGAAAGGGCACTTTTCATTAAGTAAATAAACTGCTCATGAGCCTTTTTAAAATGTTTACAAGTAGTTTGTATTACAAAAGAGTTGCTACAGTTCCAAATATACAATCCCCGCCGGCCTAAGCGGCAAAAATAGGGTAAACCCCTAGTCCCTCTGAGAACTCCTTGACCGTGGCAGTCAAGCTGCCCTGTATGTACATTACATCGCCCAAGCTCTCCACTCAAGGCTGGCCAAGCTTTTCCTTTCCTTTACCTGCACCACAAAGCACCCATGAGCCAAGGCCCAGCAAGAAAACATAATAAAACATGATATAATATCAACAACACTCATAATAACCACTCAGGACTATCAGTCCCACAAATAGGTGACAATAGCCAAAAGTCACAGTAATGAGCATCGCTCCCTCTAGCCATGTGACGATAGGGTCACCAGGGCTTAACTGATAGGTGATTTCTTTCATAAGCTTGATCAGGACAGGTGCATGGTGATTGGTCACCAACATAACCTTCCTCACGACTCTAGAGTCGAAACTATGGACAACGTCCCTTAGCCTTGTGACAGACAGTCACCGGGGTCATATACCTTGGCTATAATCATCTGGTCGTAGACCAGGCAAGCGCTTGTAAGTTTCTCGACCCTAGGGTCGGTCTGGCATTAATGCTATAGAGCCATTCAATGCGTGATTCTCGACTTTAGAGTCGGTCCCTGACTAGTCAGTGTCTCAAGCAGGTAATCAGCGTTCAATAGCATTTAATATGCAATCCATGTCCACATATATCAACCAGCATGCCTCAAATATCAAACCAAACATGCCATATATCTATACATGGTGCAACTATATTCTTACATTGTTTTCTTACCTCTGGTTCGAGTGAGAATAATTATATGAATGACCACTGAGAACGATCAACCTTTAAATTCCTCGACGGTCACCTGGTCATAACCAAAATATAGGATTCATCAATAAAAATGATAACTGAGGGTTCCCAAACCAAATCCCAGCCCCCGAGACCTCATACACTACCCAATCGGGTACTAGGTTCAACCCCGAGGCCTATGGTTTGTGTCCCTAAGCTAAAAACCACTTTTTAGCAAGTTTGGCCTTATGGGCTGCGGCCCCCAAAAGCTGTGCCGCGGCACGCCCCCAAACAAAGAGGCCCCCATCTGCCCAGACGCGCATGGGCCGCGGCACGCAAAAGTTGTGCCGCGGCACCCAGCCCAGTTCAGCAACTAGCCCACGCACAAACCAGATTTTTCCCCCTGTGCGTTTTTCTCTCAAACCAGCCTCTCAAACCATCATAAAACCTCCTCCAAACATGTAATTAAACCCCCAAATAACAACCTTAGCTCACTCACATTAAACCCCAATCAAAACAACATAAAAAACTCCCTTCAATCCTCACTCCCCACATCAAAAGCCATGAACTAAAAACTATAAGCAAAACAGAGCATCAGTTGAAATTAATGGCCAAAACTCACCTTGAGACCAGCTTTAAGCCTCCCTCACAGGCTAACACAACTGCTCCATCCCAGCCTTAAGTTCCTCTAGCTTGAATTACCACCAAGAACACAAAACTCTCAAAGAAGGCAATGGAGAAGATGAAGCTATGGGAAGGTACGGGAAGAGAAGATAGAGCCTCTATTTTGTTCTGTTTTATTCTACAGCCTTCAGCCATTTAAAACAAGTATATCCACCCCTAAAATGACCAAAATGCCCTTATACCATCCAAAGCCTTTTAAGCTACTCTAGGGGTAAAATTGGTACTTCCCGCTTAACCCGTTTATTATAATTAACGCTTCCCAATTCCCGCTAATCTCAAAATCCTCAAACACTAATAATTCACATCCCGTTACCCTAAAATCCCCGGTAACGCTATAATCATTAATAACACCCTGAGACTCACCCCGAGCCCCGAGCTCAAACCTGATATGACCAAACCGATAAATCATGTTTTAAGATTGTCTCATGTCGGAATACTCGAACCAATCCACATTATAATGTGGTCTCACAATATATCATTATCACGCAAACAAATATTCAAGTATACCCTCAACGGGCCAAATTACCAAAATACCCCTATAGGCAAATGTGGACTCACATGCATGCATTTAACATCATATGATAATATAATTCTCATAAACATGCATAAACACATTTAAATGGCATAATTAAGCAGTTATGGCCCTCCCGGCCTACTAATCCAGCCATTAACCATAATAAGGAATCCAGGGCATTACAGTTAGTTTCTCTCCTTACCTCTATAAATAGGACCTAGTACCCAGCCTTTCCTCTCATTCTTCAAGCTATGATCAGAGACTCCAAGGTGCTAGTGCTACCATAGAGTGATAAACACTTGGGTTGGGAAAAAGCTTTGTCATTCTTAAGCTTTATAAAATACTTGGGATGTGAGGTTTAGTGTATTTTGGTATTGAAGTTAGACCAATCCATAAGGTCAACTAAGGTATTTCTATTCTCTAAGTCCAGTTCTTTAAACTACTTTAGTTTTTCTTTAGTTCCTTTTATTCAGATCCTAACTTTTGATATTGGTTTTGATTAGGTTATTGAAACTTAAAGATCTTTCTTGGTAAGTTTCTTCTTGAAGGTTTAGTTCCACATTTATTCTTTACTCTTTAGAAATACTTACCATTCTTATTGTTGCTTTTAGGAGTGTTCCAAGCCCCGCATTTGTTTTCAAATATCCGATTTTGGTAAGGAAAATAGGATAGAACTTTATATGTTTATATGATATGTTATATTATGATATGTTATATTATGATATGTTATATTATCTAATGTTATGTTATCTTATGTTTTGTAATGTTTACATTATAGTATGTTTATAGACCTTGGGCATATGACTTGTCTAGCTAGCAAGCCCCAATAATTTATGGGAATATGACTTACTTGGCTAGCAAGCCCCACAAATCTATTGGGCATATGACTTGCCTAGTTAACAAGCCCCAAGTAGTATAATGGCCATTGTAGTATTATATGACATATGTTTTATAGTATATGTGTTTATGATATAATTTATGTATATGTTTTATGTTGTTAGTAGTTTTTCTTGCTGGGCATTAGGCTCACTCCTTTACTTTTAGTGTGATGCAAGAAAATAGATACAAAGGCGGAAGGATTCTTGGAAGCTTGGCATGTGTGTTGAGGTGAATGAAGTGGATGGGCTACGTGTCGATTTGAGGACAACGTTATTTTCTTTAGTCTCTTTAAATTACGTTTTTATGTATTTTTTGCATTTAGCTTTGTAAACAATTTCATTTAAAGTTTTGTTTTATTTTAAAACAATGAGCTCATTTTTGTATTACAAATATCATTTTAAAGTTTCAATAAAGTTATGAATATTTCTCATGTATGTTCTCTTCAAAGTAGTAGTTATGTCTAGTAGTTTTAATGGTCTAAGTCTTAGAAATAGTTGGGTCATTACATTTATAAGTTTAGCCTATGGTTTAGAAATATTAATTTTAACGTAAGGTTTGATTTAGTTAGAAATGATATTTGGAATAACCTAAGGTTTTGATAGAATAATTAAGAACGTGACACTTGTCACATGGATGTTTATTAAGGATTTAAGAATTTTAGATGAATAAATTAATTAAGGATAAGTCTAGGAAGTCTAGAACCTTCCCTCAACTGTTAGGATCACATTTTACTTAGTTAATATGGTTTAAACAAATTCAAGTGTGCTGAAAGTGTGCAGAAACATGTTTGGTATATCAGCGTATGCCGATATATCGCAGTTATAGGGGCCAATATATCGCCTATGATTGATACAGAAAAAAAGTCGACTTTGCACGAACGAAATCATGAAGGCTTGGGATTATGGGGTAGGCGATATATCGGCTATAGGGGGCGATATATCGGATCCCTTATGCATTTTTTAAATTTCGTGGAATTCGAAACTAGAAACAACCCTCATCAACTTTGACTTGTTTCTGAACGTTTTTGACTGAGTTCTGGGCATCTGTTGAGCGAAAAATGTATTTTTAAAAGTTTATTTATTCATTGAAATGGGAGTTAGTTTCACTCCTTGAACTCTATAAATAGAACCTTTCAATCAGCCATTTGCTTCATCATTCAAGCATTTTTCAGAGCCTCCAAGCTGTTAAGTTCGTTCTAGAGAGAAATGCTAGGGTTTGGTGTTAAAAACTTTCAAATCTAAGCTTTTCTAAACTCTTGGGAAGTAAGATAGAGTGTGATTTTTGTATTAAGGTGTAGATCAAAGTTGTAATCTATCTAAGGTATTTTTTTATCCTCGGGTTTAGTTTAATATAGTCCCTCTTATTCTTTTCATTTTCTTCAAATCCTATCTCGTTATAAAGACTTTTGGTTAGGTTTTCAATTTCTTTGAAACTTAAGGTTTTTGGTAATTCTTTATTCCAATGGTTTAGATCTTCTCTTCATCTTCTTTTCTCTAGAGGACTTATGGTTTATTTATGTTTGGTTTTAGGAGTTTCTGATCCCGCATTTGTCTCCAATATCCCGGATTTGGTATGGAAAATAAGGTAGTTTAGTTTATGACCTAGTTTACATTTTGTATGACCTAACATTTCAGGTACAATAAATGGGTAAGTGTGTCTAGACCTAAAGTGTCCAATGATGTATGACAGACTTATGTCCGGTAGGTTCGGTTGCCAAAACTTTATGACAGACCTAAGTTGATGTTCGGTGTGTGACAGACTTATGTGGGGGGCTTAATTGTCACCCATGTATAAGCACTTATCTTTTTATTATATCTGACTTGTTATTATGACCTATGACCTATAGTTACAATTATGACTTATGACCTATGATTTAAGACTATGAACTATGACTCAGATTATGATTTATGATTATGACTTAGGCTATGATATGACCTAGAGTTTTATGATGTTGTATGATTAGTATAAATAAGTTTTGTTATGAATCTTGTGAAATTTATGATATGTTTGATTATATGATTATATGACTAACTCTTGTTTGTATTTTTCTTACTGGGCTTAGAAGCTTGCCCTTTACGATGTTGTTATTTTAGGAAATTAAAGGTAGAAAGGTCGGTGGTGAGTAGGACATAGAAGCTCCGTGATGTACTCGTGGGGACCATATAGTCGAGAAAGATCAAGCGGGCCTATTTATTTATTTATTAAAGAATGTTTTCTTTAAAGTTTTATTTAAGTGTTGCTCATTTTTAATATGTTAAAGACAATTATTTTATTTTTGTAAAACCATGGATCCATATACTTATTTTTAAGTTTTCATTCAATAAAAGTGCAATGTTTATGATTATGATCCAACGTTGTGTTCTCGATAATTTATGAGAAATTAGGGTGTTACACCCTAGTTAATATTTTTTATGTTCCCAATATGACTAGAAACATTATGAGTGGAAGTCTGTTGAGTAAATCTGGTATCAAAATGGAGTTTGAATTCAGTAAACCCAGTTTGACTAAATTGGGAACTTTTATGGGAAAGGATTATACATGTGATTGAATGATCAAACTTTGTGCACTTGATAGCGACAATAATGATATGGCATCTAAATCTTGCAATGTGATTAATTCTAATTCTATTATTTTTTGGCATAATAAACTTGCTCGCATAGGTTATAGCACAATTAATAGAGTTTTTAAATGTGGATTGAGTAATTGTGATGTGAATGAGCATGATAAATGTGAATTGTGAGTTAAATCTAAAATGGTAAAGAAACTTTTTCAAGTGTTGATAGATGTCCAAACTTGCTAGATTTAATGCACATTGATTTATGTGAATTGAATGGCATGTTGAGTAAAGGAGGAAATAGATACTTCATGAGTTTTATAGATGATTTTTCTAGGTATACTTATGTGTATTTACTTAAGAGAAAGGATGAGGCATTTAATGCATTTAAAATCTATAAATCTGAAGTAGAAAATCAATTGGAAAAGAAAATAAAGACTCTTAGAAGTGATAGAGGTGGTGAATACTTTTCAAAATGATTTCAATGTGTTTTGTGAGAAACATGGTATTATACATGAATGCAGTGCACCATACACTCCACAAAAAAATGGAATAGCTAAACAAAAGCATAGGAATTATCTTGAGATGATTAATTCTATACTTTTACATGCTAAATTGTGTTATAATTTGTGGGGTGAAGCTTTGCTTGTTGTGTGTCATATATTGAATCAAATTCTTATGAAAAAGAACAAATGTCTCAATATGAGTTATGGAGAGGAAATAAGCCTAACCTAGGCTATCTTAAAGTGTGGGGGTGCCTTGCTTATTGCAAGAGCACAGAGCCTAATAGATCGAGTTGGGTCCAAGGGTCGTAAAGTGTGCATTTGTTGGCCATGCCTTAAATAGCAAGGCATATAGGAGATTAGACTTGGAGTCTAATGTGATAAATCAATCAAGAGAAGTGAAGTTCATTGAGAATATGTTATATTGTGATAGAAACTCCCAAGAACCCACAGGTGTTGGATAATCTCTTAAAGTGAAAGATCCAAAGGTTGATGAGCAACCTATATTGCCTTGGAGAAGACAAAGGCTTAAGGAGTTGGGATCAATTGAGAAATGATCTCAAGTAGAGATACTCTATGACAGATTTGAAGAAGTCTCATGGAAATTTTCTATGATTCATCTAGTTTAGGATGATCCCAAAATCTACCAAGAAGCAATGTCTTCATGAGACTATGTTTTTTGGAAGGAGGCAATAAATGATGAGATAGATTCAATTATGTAAAACCACACATGGGAATTGGTAGACCTTTCACAAGGTTCAAAATCAATTGAGTGCAAGTGGGTATTTCGAAGGAAACATCACACTGATGACATATACAATCCTTCAAAGCTAGATGAGTAGCTAAAGGGTTAAACAAAAGGAAGGAATTGGTTACTTTGACACGTATGCACTAGTTTCTAGAACAACCACAAAATAGTTTTATTTGTCTTGCCATCAATATATAACCTTTTTATGTTCGTCAAATGGATGTGAAAATGACATTCCTAATATGAGATCTCGTGATGAGATTTATATGGAACAATCAGAGAGTTTTGTTCTAAGGAGAAATGAACATAAAAGGTGTAGGCTAGTTAAATCACTATATGGTTTAAAACAAGAATTGAAACAATGGCATGAGAAGTTTGATAAAGATATTGTTTCGGATGGGTGTAGACACAATAATGGACAAGTGCTTATACTCTAAGACTTGTGATGGTGTGTCTATATATTGATGATTGTTGATTTTGAGTAATGAGATGAGAGGCATAACGGAAACGAAGAGGTTTCTATCTTCAACTTTCTAAATGAAGGACCTTTGAGAGGTGAATATCTTCTTTGGAATGAAAGGGAGAAGAAACAATGAGGTTTATGCCTTAAGTCAAGCTCACTTTGTTGAGAAAGTGCTTGACAAGTTTAGTGATCTCAAAATCAGAGAGGCGAATACACCATTTGATTCAAGCATAAAGCTTGCAAAGAACAATGGTTGAGCGGTTAGTAAGCTAAGTGGATTTACTAGCAATCCAAGTATGGAACATTGAAAAACGATTGAGAGAGTACTAGGTTACCTTAAAAGGACCAAGTAGCTAGGCCTCCAATATTCAAAGTTCCCTAAGATACTTGAAGGATATTCCAATGCAAGTTGGATATCACGTGTAGGAGATAATCTCTCCACAAGTGGTTGGGTGTTTATGCTAAGAGGATGAACGATTTCTTGGGGTTCTAAGAAAAAAAAATATATTTCACTCAACCGTGGAGAATGAGTTTGTAACTCTAGAGACAAATGGAAAAGAGGCCAAGTGGCTTAGGGATTTCATGAGGAATATCCCAATGGTGATAAACAAGCCACATTAGTTAGAGCTTATAATGGCATGCGAAGTATTGTAACGCCTACTACCTAGGGGCCGTTACACTGTGTATTTTAAATAGTGCTAAACTCGCTAAACGAGTCATTTGGCCATAATCGTGTAACTAAATGTGATTAACGATTTAGGGTTAAAAATTTTGGTCAAAGATACAACGTTTCCCTAAAACGTTCACTGTGTACATTGTTATCCCAAAATACATTTAAAATGTTAATTATAATAAAAGATTTACAACCAGTTGACCTAAGCGGCACAATAGGGTTTAACCCTAGTTCCTCTTTAAACCCTCAGCCATGCTGGTCCAGCTTTCTTTTACCTTAACCTGCACCACATAGCACTCGTGAGCCGAGACTCAACAAGAAAACTCAAACACATGCTCATAAGCAGTTAATAATATGTCCTCAAATCATAATAAGCATGCCTAGTAGTAATAACCCTATTCATGCATGAAGGCAAGTACAAATAAATGATTGTGGGGTCTTGCACCCTGAGTAGGTGACTGTCAAGTCAATCTGCGGTCCTGTGCTCTGAATAGATGACTTATTAAGTCAATCTGGGCTTCTACACCGTAAATAGGTGACTATTAAGTCTCTCTACAATCTTGTGCCCTAAATAGATGACTATTAAGTCTCTCTGGGGTCCTGCACCCTAAGCCATGTGACGTTCCTGTCACTTGAGCCTTTTAGCCCTAGCTCTGAGTAACTAGCCTTAGACTAGCCAATCGCTTTAGTTTTCTTCGACCAATAGGTCGGTCAAGCATTTAATGCTCATGTTGATTAGATCTAATCATTTTGACCTGCGTTGAATACGCTAATGTCGCTCTTGACACATAAGTGAATTCCATACGATCAGCGCTCAGTATTATTGCCGATCATGACTGATAAGTCAGAGCTTCATGACCAGTACTAAACCCCATTTTTGTTTCTTAACTAATAAGTCAGTGCTTTCTTAATTAGGTAATACAAACATGCATATATCATATGTCAAATATCTAGATATAAGGCATTCAACATGCTTAATCAATAATTGCAGGCATAATCATAATCATGCACAATTACAGAGACTCAAGTCTGATTAATTCTATATTCAACATTCATGCCTTGCCATAACCACATGTATCACATACATCACATACTGGGTGCAGTTTTCTTACCTTTGGTCCAAGCATAGGTTATCGATAAACGAGCCTCAAACACGATCTTGTTTTCAAAACCTTAGCGATCACCTAGTCACAACCATAATATTAAATCCCATAAAAAAATGAGTAAATAAATACTTCTGGATCGAATCCTAGCCTCCAGAACGTCGAATCCTACCAAACCGGGTAGTAGGATCGATCTTGTGCCTTTAGAGTTAAGTTCCCACGACTAAAAACCAAATCTGGCCAAAACTGGACAGGCAGGTCGTGACTTGGCCCTGAGGGTCACGATGCGCCTCCCTTACAGAGAGCCCTCTGCCTGGGCTTTACGGTGCGGGCTATGACTTGGCCCTCTAGAGTCACACCCCCCCCCCCCCCCCCAAGGCAGAACCTTCCTGGCTCTAGGTTCACACAGGTCGTTACTTGCTAGAACAAGGTCGCGACCTAACCACGAACCCAGCCATTTTCTACGTTTTCTCCCATTTAAAATCCTCCAAAAACCTATCTAAACATATCCAAATCCCAAAAACAAAGTTCCCAAACATCCTAATTTCCCAAAACCATAAAAACCCAAGTCCCAATCAAATCAAAAACTCCTCAAAATGTAAAAATCCAATCGAGGCTTACAAACTAAAAAACTTAAAACTTAAAGCTTGAATTACCTCTGACTGAGTCGTTTCCCAATTAAATCCTCCGGCTAATAAGCTTCTAATCTTCCCTAGAATCGCTATGCCTTGATCCTTGCCTGAATCCGAGTCCTAAATTTTGATCGGTACGCCTCGTACTATCCATGATGATAGGACTACTTTGCCCGAAGGAAATTATGTCACAAACCTAGTTCTAAATCTTTCAAAAGGTTTGTATAATTTCTCTATCATTTCTAACAAGATCTATGAGTGTGTTGCTCCCGAATCAAATAATACTGAACATATATTATCAAGGATAGGAATCTAACATGTGACCACTTTGTTACTAGCTTCAGCTTCTCCCTGGGTCAAGGAAAAGACTCTGGCAAGAACCATCTTGTTTTCCCTTTTCTCTTCTTGCTTGAGCTGTGGACATTCCCTCTTCTGCTGACCTTCCTGGCCACAATTGTAACACCCCTCGGTGTTTCCATGACACTCACCAGGATGTTTCTTTTGGCATTTGGAGCACTGCGGGTATTCTACATAACCCGACCTATTATTTCCATTGTTTGTACGTGCTCTTTTGTCACCATCTGTTTGCTTATTGTCAGGATGCCTTCTCTTTTGGCCATTATTGTAGATGATTGTTGTTGTGGTTCTGACCGTTCTGAGGTTGACTCTGTTGTTTAGGTTTAGGCTTGTTGGCCTCCTCTTTACTGACATTTTCCTGAAGCCTTTCCACTTCTATAGCTGTTTCTAGAGCATCGGCGTAAGAAGTGGTTCCAGGATTTGCCAGCTTGACTCCTAGCTCAATCTTTGGTATGAGTCCTCTAACGAACTTGGTGACCCTAAAAAATTCTATTGGAAGCAACTCTGGTGCAAACTTGGCTAGTCGGTCGAACTGTCGTGCATACTCCACTACTGTTAAGTTGTCCTGCTTCAGATTGGTGAATTCTTCTACCCTCGTAGCGATGATTGCTGAGTTGTAGTACTTCTTGTGAAAGAGCTCCATAAATATAGTCCATGTCATGGTGGCGACGTCATGAGTCTGCTATACCAAATCCCACCAGATTCTAGAATCATTCTTTAGAAGAGAAGAAACGCATGATATGTAGTCCGCGTTGCCGAGATTCATGAGTGCTAGGATTGGCTCTACATTCCTGAGCCATTCTTCTGCCTCGAAGGGGTCGGTTTTCCCTTCATAGTTTGGAGCGTGTTGCTTACGAAACCGCTCGTAGAATGGCTCCATGTACTGAGCTGGGTAGGGCGCATAGTTCGCCATTGGACATCCCCTATAAGGAGCTACTTGTTCGGGTGCTTGAGCCATTTGCTGAGGATGCGGTTGCGGCTGAGGCTGAGGATGAGTCTGTCGCTATGGTTGAGCCTGTTGTTGTTGTTGCTGCAGCAATTCTTCCACTTGTTGTCATAGCCGGACAATTTCAGCGGTGTTTTTAACCGGATTCGGCAGTGCACTTCTGTTAGCAGCAGTATTGGTAGCACGCGTTCCCCTTCTACGAATTGAAGGGGCTTCACTAGTCTCATGAGAGGCGCTGTAGGCATTGGCGTTTGTGCGTGCAGACCATCTAAGCGACATCTTCAGCGGAGTTCTAACAGTTGAGAAAAACATATTAGAACTTACCCTAATAGGCTCTATGGAAAAACTTAATCTAAGCAAACATAACTCGGACCTACTAGTTATGATTTCTTATGAAGAATTATGTAAGCCTTCTTTATAATTAGGGTGTGTTTCTATACTTAGAAAAATAAGCCATCTTTATTATTTCTAAGTCTGTTTCTAATCATCCTATATGACTTAATTCTCTGGCTCGAAACTCGTCGTTGTTCCAAAGTTAACCATATTGAGGGAGGGTTGGGATTAGTAAAATCGTTCGCACTACTATGGCCCCCTAAACTCTCAATATAGAACCCGATCCATTGATTTGTATCCACCCTCACCGAACCCAGTCATTATTTATTATTTTTTATGATTGTAAAAAAAATTGAACTCATACATGTCATTTAAAAATAACACTAATATTCATTTGGACAGTTACACTGTGTATTTTAAATAGTGTTAAACTCGCTAAACGAGTGATTTGCCCATAATTGTGTAACTAAATGTGATTAACGGTATAAAGTTAAAAAATTTGGTCAAAGATACAACGTTTACTGTATACGTAGGGATCCCAAAATACATTTAAAAGGTTAATTATAATAAAAGATTTACAACCAGCCGACCTAAGCAGCAAAATAGGGTTTAACCCTAGTTCTTCTTTAAACCCTTGGCCGTGGTGGTCGAGTAGCCGCATATGTACACATCGTCAACTAAGCTCTCCAACTCAAGGATTGTAGCATCTTGGAATTTTACTTAGCTAGATAGTAGTAATAGTATCTTGTAGTATTTTAGTTTTCGAGGATATTGGTTTAAGTAGGGATTTAGTTTGAAACTCATAAAAATAGTTATATATTTTATAAGTTTAACCTATAGTTTAGAAATATTAATTATAACATAAGATTTGATTAGTATAGCTGGTCCTAGAAATATTATTTCTTATAACCTAAGGTTTAGATAGAATTATTAAAAGCATCACACTTGTCACAATAATGTTTATTGAGGATTTAAGCATTTTAAATGAATAAATTAATAAAAGATAGATCTAGAAGCTCCATAACCTTCTAGCAGCTGTTAGGATTACGTTTTACACAGTCAAAGTTGTTTTAACAAACTTCAATTGTGCTCAAAATGTGCAAAAACATGTTTAAAATATCATCGTATGTCGTTATATCGCAGTTATAGGGGTCGATATGTCGCCTACGGAAGATGCGAAAAACACGTCGATTTCACACGAACGAAACCATGGAAGCTCGGGGCATATGTAGGGGCGATATATCGCCTAGGGTATGCAATATATCGGCTCCTGGAGCCATTTTTGAAATTTTGTGGATTTAAATTAGAAACAACCCTTAACCATTTGGACTTGCTCTTGAATGTTTTTGACCGAGTTCTGGGCATCTGTTGAACCCATAATTCAAATTTATTCAATGTACATTAATTTATTTATTCATTTTGAAAGGGGTTAGTTTCACTCCTTGAACTCTATAAATAGGACCTAGTACTCAGCAATTTCATTCATCATTCAAGCATTCTTCAGAGGCTCCAAGATGCTAAGTTATTCTAAGAGAGAAAACACTAGCATTTTGGGTTAAAAAGCTTTTTCCAATCTAAGCTTTTATAAACACTTGGGAAGTAAGATAGAGTGACATTTCGGTATTGAGGTATAGATCGAAGTTCTAGATTGTCAAAGGTATTCTTATCTTCAGAGTTAGTTCATCATCGTTCTTTTATTTTCTTTCATTTTCTTTTAGATCCTACCTTGATTTTATGGCTTCTTGGTTAGGTATTTAAGTTCTTGAAACTTAAGGTTCTTCGGTAAGTTTCTATCTTGATGATTTAGATCTATTTTTCATCTCCATTTCTTTAGAAACTCATGATTCTTATTGTGATTTTAGGAGTTTTCCAATCCCGTTCTTGACTCCAATATCCTGGTTTTTGGTAAGGAAAATAGGTAAGATTATATGTGTTATCATATGTTTATATACTATGATATGTTATGTGTTATGTATATATGTGTGAATATGTTTTTAGTCGCTTGGAGCTTATAGTTGCTTAGATAGCAAACCCCAAAATTTTTATCATTATCGTGGTTTAGAGTTATGAATTTCCCTACCTCGATTAGTAGACTGAGGACCTAGATGGGTTATCATATACTACAATGTGATCTAACCTACCTTGATTAGTAGACTGAGGAGCAAGATGGTTTTATCACATGCTACGGTAATGAGTTAATGACCATTAATATTGTAGTCTTATATGATATACGTTTTTACATCATATGTTTTATAGTATATGTTTTATGATATAGTCTTATGACTTATGATATATGTTTTTAGTAGATTTTTCGTGCTGGGCATTAGGCTCATTCATTTTATTTTAGATGGTGAAGGAAAATAAACTTGGAAGGCGGAACAGATTCGTGGTAGCTTGGCCTGTGTATTGGGGATGAATTGATTGAATGGGCTGTCGGAAGATCAAGGATGACGTTGTTTCAAGTCTTTTAATTTATGTTCTTATGTATTTCTGCACTTTGTTTTTAAACAATTAAAGTTTTTGATTATGTTTTTTTTTAACAATGAGCTCCTATACCATATTTTGTATTCTGTTCCGTATTTTGGATTTTTAATAAAGTTCTATTACTTTAAGCATATATGTATTCCAAAATAGTAGAAATGTCTTAGTAGTTTTTAATGGTCCGAGGTCTTAGAATTAGTCAGGTCATTACAGTTGGTATCAGAGCCCACAGTTCATATGCATGAAGTTATCCTTGATACACACGCACAAGCTCCAAATTTAACTGCCAATGTAAGTGTTAATGTTATGATTATTATGTTTATGTTTATAACTAATGTTTTAGTGATTATGTTTTCAGTCAAAATGAATTGAGCTTTGACCTCTCAAGATATTTGAGCTATTAAGGCATTGAAAAGGATTAGAGAGCCAAGGAATACAATAGGAGTGCTAGAAAGAATCACTCAAAGATTGATCATATTTCACAAAGAGATATTTCACCTTCAAATCAATAGGCAAATTATGATGAGAGCCATGGAACAATATGTCTTAGTACTTAGGCTTTTTAATGGTTATCCTATTGTAGTTTCAACATTAGAAGAATTATGGGAGACTATAGATGATGAAGATGATTTACCGGTAGCCATGAGATATTATTTCCTTATGCTAAGGTTCACCTCTAAGTTTGAATTTCAATCACTAATGAACAGAAGCATAATATCTTAATGAAAATTCCCCGAGGTAGTTTCGAGGCTCATAGTAATGATGATTATGAAGAAATAGATGATGATATGTTAGATGAAGGGTCAGATGTAGAGGATCTTTATTTTTAGAGTTACCCTAGTTATTTTTTAAAATTAGTTTATTCATTTCCTTATTTATTTATTTTTGAATTTATGATTGTACTTAGTGAAACTCTTTTTCCAAATGAATAAAGTTGTTATTTTTGAATGACATGTATGAGTTTGATTTCTTGTACAATCATAATAAAGTTGGAGTAAAAAAATAATGACTGAGTTCGGTGAGGGTGGCTACAAATCAATGGACCAGGTTTTGTATTGAGAGTTCAGGGGGTCATAGTAGTGGGAACGATTTTACTGATCCCAATCCTCCCTCAATATGGTTAACTTTGGAACAACGATGAGTTTCGAGCCTGAGAATTAAGTCAAATAGAATGGTTAGAAACATACTTAGAAAATAATAAAGATGGCTTATTTTCTAAGTATAGAAACACATTTTACTTATAAAGAAGGCTTACATAATTTTCATAAGAAATCATAACTGATAGGTCCGAGTTATGTTTGCTTAGACTAAGTTTTGCCTTAGAACTTATTAGGGTAAGTTCTAACATGTTTTTCATGACTGTTAGAACTTTGCTGAAGATGTCGCTACGGAGATCTGCACGCACGAACGACAATGCCTCCAGTGCCGCCAATGAGACTAATGAAGGCCCTAGGGAACGCGTGCTACTACCAGTGCTGCTGCTAATAGAAATACACCGCCTCTTGTGGACAACACCGCTGAGATTTTCAAGCTACGTCAACAAGTAGAAGAATTGCTGCAACAACAACAACAATAGACTCAGCTGCACCCTCAGACTCAGCGAGCGACTCAAGCACCCCAGCAAGTAGGTCCATATGGGGGATGGTCAATGGCAAACTATGCGCCTTATCCAGCTCAATACATAGAGCCAATCTACGAGTATTTTCGTAAGCAGCACGCTCCAAACTTTGAAGGGACATCCAACCCCTTTGAGGCTGAAGAATGGCTAAGGAATGTAGAGCCTATACTTGCACATATGAACCTCAGAAACGCAGATCGCATATCATACGTTTCTTCTTTTCTGAAAAAGGATGCTAGATACTGGTGGGATATAGTACAAAAAACTTATGACGTTGCCACCATGACTTTGGCTAGATTTTTGGTGTTGTTCCACAAGAAGTATTACAACTCGGCTGTCATCACTATGAGGGTAGAAGAACTTGCCTGTCTAAAGCAGAGCAATCTAACAATAGTCGAGTACGCTCGACAATTCGATTGACTAGCCAAGTTTGAGCCAGAGTTGGTCCCAACTGATTTCTTGAGGGTTACCAAGTTCACTAGGGGACTCAGACCCAAGATTGAGGTCAGAGTCAAGCTTGCAAACCGTGGAACCACTTCTTACACTGAAGCTCTAGAATTAGCTATAGAGGGAGAAAGGCTCCAAGAAAATGTTAGTAAGAAGGAGGCCAGCAATTCTGAACCAAGCAGCAGAATCAGATTCAGAATGGTCGAAACCACAACAACAACCACCAGCACAACAATAATGACCAGAAAAGGAAGCATCCTAATAGTAAGCAGGCTGACAATGACAAAAGAGCACGGAAAAATAATGGAAGTAATAGGTCGGGTTATGTAGAATACCCGCAGATCTCCAAGTGCCAGAAAAAACTTCCTAGGGAGTGTCGTGCAAACACCAAAGGTTGTTTCAATTGTGGCCAGGAAGGACATTGAAAGAAGGAATGTCCATAGGTCAAAGAAGAAGAAAAGAGGGACAACAAGATGGTTCCAACCATAGTCTTTGCTTTGACACAAGGAGAAGCCGAAGCTAGTAACAAAGTGGTCACAGGTCAGATTCCTATCCTCGATAGTATATGTTCAGTATTGTTTGATTCGGAAGCAACAGACTTGTAAATCTAGTTAGGAATGATAGAAAAATTAGACAAATCTTGTGAAAGATTTAGAACTAGGTTTGTGAAAGAATTGCCTTCGGGTGAAGTAGTTCTATCATCACAAATAGTACAAGGAGTATCGATCAAATTCGAGGGCATAGAACTAGAAGGAGACCTGATAGAGCTAGAAATCAAAGACTTTGACGTAATACTGGGAATGGATTGGCTAGCAAGGCATGGCGCAACCATCGACTATAGATGAAATCAAGTGACGTTCGAAACTCCTGACGGTCAGAAACTATGTTTTATGGGAAAGGTTTCAGGACTACGGACATCGCTTATCTCATCTCTTAAAGCTCAAAGGATGATAGAGAAAGGATGTCACACATTCTTAGCAAGCGTCATGGATGTGGCACAAGAAACACCACTAAAGGTTGGAGACGTCTGTATTATAAAGGAATTTCCAGAGATATTTCCTGATGACTTACCAGGGTTACCGCTTACTCGAGAAATTGACTTCACAATCAAACTAGTTCTGGGAACCAAGCCCATCTCCAAGGCACCATACCGAATGGCACCTACTGAACTTAAGGAGTTGAAAATGCAGTTGCAAGAACTCTTAGACTTGAGTTTCATCAGACCAAGCCATTCGCCATGGGGAGCACCGGTTTTATTTGTGAAGAAGAAGGATGGAAGCATGCGAATGTTTATAGATTATTGCGAGCTGAACAAGGTGACAATTAAGAATAACTATCCGATACCCCGGATCGATGACTTATTTGATCAACTTTGAGGAGCGACTTTATTTTCAAAGATTGATCAACGGTCTGGTTATCACCAGCTCAAGGTACAGGAAGAGAATATACCAAAGACAACTTTTAGAACTCGATATGGACATTACGAGTTTATAGTTATGTCTTTTGGTCTTACCAACGCTCTAACAACATTTATGGACTTATGGAATTGGGTCTTCAAGGATTACTTGGACAAATTCATCGTAGTGTTCATTGATGATATTTTGGTGTACTCCAGGGACGAAGTCGAGCACGAGGAACATTTAAGATTGACTATGATGCGACTGAAGGAGCATCAACTTTACGCCAAGTTCAAGAAGTGCAAATTTTGGCTTTCACAAGTAGCGTTCCTTGGCCATATAGTATCCAAAGACGAAGTCGCAGTAGACCTAGTTAAGATAGAGGTTGTGAAGGATTAGCCAAGACCTAAGAATGCGTCAGAGGTTAGAAGTTTTCTCGAGCTAGGAGGCTATTATTTGAGATTCATAGAAGGCTTTTCTAAGATAGCCACTCCGCTTACCAACCTGTCCCGAAAACAACAAATGTTCAATTGGACATATAGCTGTCAAGAGAGCTTCCAGTTGCTCAAGAATAAGTTATGCCCAGCACTAGTACTATGTGTACCGACACCCAACAACAAGTTTGTAGTATATTGCGATGCGTCGACACAAGGTTTCGATTGTGTGCTGATGCAGAATGATAAAATGATAGCCTACGCCTAAAGGAAGTTGAAGGAATACGAGCAACGCTATTCAACACACGACAGGGAGTTGGCAGCGGTGGTCTTCGCAGTGAAACTCTGGCGCCACTACCTTTATGGAGAATGGTGTGAGAAATATACGGACCATAAGAGCTTAAAGTATTTCTTCACTCAGATGGAGCTCAACACGAGGCAGCGCATGTGGTTAGAATTAGTAAAGGATTAGGGCTATGAAATCCTATACCACCCAGTGAACGTAGTTATAGATGCCCTAAGTCGGAAGAGTTATGGAAATCTGGCAACATTATCTGGAATAGAAAAGCCGCTTCAGCAAGAGCTGATTAGTGCCGGAATAGAACTAGTCATTGGTCAACTGGCTAACTTGTCCATCCAGTTAATCTGTTAGAAGATATACGGATCTGGCAAGGGCATGATGACACGTTAGTATCACACATGGCTGCAGTCAAAGAAGGCAAGACCATAGATTTCTCTATATCAGGACAAGGGTTCTTGAGATATAAAGGACGGGTGTGCATGCCAAATGATTATGGAATTAAGATGAAGATTTTAGAAGAGGCACACACTACCCCATACTCAGCTCACCCGGGGTTGACCAAGATGACTCACGACCTTAAGGCATTATATTGGTGGCCGAGAATGAAGAAAGACGTAGCCGAGTATGTGTCCAAATGCCTTATATGCCAGCAAGTAAAAGCAGAACATTAGCGACCTGCAGGCTTATTGCAACCGCTTAGTATTCTGAAATGGAAGTGGGACGATATAGTCATGGACTTCATGACAGGATTACCATGAACAAATAAGCAACACGACTCAGCTTGGGTTGTGATAGATAGACTCACTAAGTCAGCTCACTTCCAACCTATCAAGGCTACGTACACTATTGAGCAGTACGCATACATTTATGTTCGAGAAATAGTATGACTGCATGGAATCCCTAAGACCATAGTATCAGATAGAGGATCGGTGTTTACATCAAGATTTTGGGGAAGCTTGCAGCAAGCCATGGGTACCAAGCAAAGTCTTAGTATTTCATTTCATCCTTAGACCGACGGTCAGTCCGAGCGTACCATATAGATTTTAGAAGATATGTTGTGCGCTTATGTACTAGACTTCGGAGGATCGTGGAGTAAGTATTTGCCACTTATAGAATTCTCCTACAATAATATCTACCAGACAACGATTGGTATGGCACCCTATGAGTTACTTTGTGGAAGGAAGTGTCGATCGTCGTTACATTGGGACGAGGTAGGAGAAAAGTAACTTCTTGGACCCGAAGCTGTTAGAGAGGCTCAGGATGCAGTGGCGCTGATTAGAAAGAGTATGCTCATTGGTCAGAGTCGACAAAAGAGTTATGCAGATGCCAAGCGGTGAGATGTGGAATTCAAAGTCGGAGATCAAGTCTTCTTTAAAGATATCTCCTATGAAAGGAGTGAAGCGGTTTGGGAAGAAATGCAAACTTAGTCCCCGTTTTATAGGTCCTTTTGAGATATTGGACAAGGTGGGAACATTTGCATATAGATTAGCCCTACCGCCAGCTCTAGCAGATAGCCACAATGTGTTTCACATCTTGATGCTGCATAGATATGTGTCAGACCCATCTCACGTCCTCACATACGATACATTAGCACTCCAGAAAGACTTGAGTTACGAGAAACGACCGGTTAGCCTCCTAGAGAAGGGGGTGAAGGAATTACGGTCTAAGAGTATTCCGATCGTCAAGGTCCTATGGAGTAATAGTTCTGAACGGGAGGCAACATGGGAGTTGGAGGAAGACATCCTAGCACGGTATCCGGAATTGTTTGGTAAGAAAATTTTTGGGACGAAATTCTTTTAAGTAGGGGAGAATTGTAGCGTCTCAGAATTTTACTTAGCTAGATAGTAGTTGTAGTATTTTAGTTTTTGTGGATATTGGTTTAAGCTGAGATTTAGTTGAAAACTCATAGAAATAGTTATAGATTTTATAAGTTTAACCTATAGTTTAGAAATATTAATTATAACACAAGGTTTGATTAATATAGCTGGTCCTAGAAATATTATTTATTATAACCTAAGGTATAGATAGCATTATGAAGCGCATGACACTTTTCACAAGCATGTTTATTGACGATTTAAGTATTTTAAATGAATAAATTAATAAAAGATAGATCTAGAAGCTCTATAACCTTCCAGTGTGCTTTAACTGTTAGGATTACATTTTACTTAGTCAAAGTTGTTTTAGCAAACTTAAAGTGTGCTAAAAATGTGCAGAACCGTGTTTAAAATATTAGCGTGTGCCGATATATCGCAGCTATAGGGGCCGATATGCCGTCTACGGAAGATACATAAAACTAATCGATTTCGCACGAACGAAACCATGGAAGCTTGGGGCATAGGTAGGGGCGATATATCACCTAGGGTATGCGATATATCGGCTCCTGGAGCCATTTTTGAAATTTTATGGATTTAAATTAGAAACAACCCTCGACCATTTGGACTTGCTCTTGAATGTTTTTGACCAAGTTCTAGGCATCTGTTGAACCAATAATTCAAATTTATTCAATTTATATTAATTTATTTATTCATTTTAAAAGGGGTTAGTTTCACTCCTTGAACTCTATAAATAGGACCTAGTACTCAGCCATTTCATTCATCATTCAAGCAATCTTCAGAGGCTCCAAGCTACTAAGTTATTCTAAGAGAGAAAACACTAGGGTTTTGGGTTAAAAAGCTTTTTCCAATCTAAGCTTTTATAAACACTTGGGAAGTAAGATAGATTGACATTTTAGTATTGAGGTGTAGATCGAAGTTCTAGACTGTCAAAGGTATTCTTATCCTCGGAGTTAGTTCATCATAGTTCTTTTGTTCTCTTTCATTTTCTTTTAGATCCTAACTTGATTTTATGGCTTCTTGGTTAGATATTTAAGTTCTTGAAACTTAAGGTTCTTCAGTAAGTTTCTATCTTGATGGTTTAGATATCTTTTTCATCTCCATTTCTTTAGAAACTCATGATTCTTATTATGATTTTAGGAGATTTTCAATCTCGTTCTTGACTCCAATATCCCGGTTTTTGGTAAGGAAAATAGGTTAGATTATATGTGTTATCATATGTTTATATGCTATGATATGTTATGTGCTATGTATATATGTATGAATATGTTTTTAGTCACTTTGGGTTTATAGTTGCTTAGACAGCAAACCCCAAGATTTTTATCATTATCGTGGTTTAGAGTTATGATTTTCCCTACCTCGATTAGTAGACTGGGGACCTAGATGGGTTATCATATACTACCTTATGATCTAACCTATCTCGATTAGTAGACTAAGGACCTAGATGGGTTATCATATACTACCTTGTGATCTAACCTACCTCGATTAGCAGACTGAGGACCTAGATTGTTTTATCACATGCTACGATAATGAGTTAATGACCATTAATATTGTAGTCCTATATGATATACGTTTTTACGTCATATGTTTTATAGTATATGTTTTATGATATAGTCTTATGATTTATGATATATGTTTTTAGTATATTTTCCTTGCTGGGCCTTAGGCTCATTCATTTTATTTTAGATGGTGCAGGAAAATAAACTTGGAAGGCGGAACGGATTTGTGGCAACTTGGCATGTGTATTGGGGATGAATTGACTGAATGGACTACTAGAAGATCAAGGATGACGTTGTTTCAGGTCTTTTAATTTATGTTCTTATGTATTTCTGCACTTCGTTTTTAAACAATTAAAGTTTATGATTATGTTTTTTTTAACAATGGGCTCCCATACCATACTTTGTATTCCGTTCCGTATTTTGGATTTTTAATAAAGTTCTATTACTTTAAGAATATATGTATTCCAAACTAGTTGATAAGTCTTAGTAGTTTTTAATGGTCTGAGGTCTTAGAATTAGTCGGGTCATTACAAGGATGGTCCAACTTTCTTTTACCTTTACCTACACCACATAGCACCCGTGAGCTGAGGCTCCGCAAAAAAACTCAAACACATGCTCATAAGAAGTTAATAATATGCAATCAAATCATAATAAGCATGCCTAGCAGTAATAACCCTATTCATGCATGTAGGCAAGTAGAAATAAATGATTATGGTGTCCTGCGCCCTGAGTAGATGTCTGTCAAGTCAATCTGGGGTCCTGTGCCCTAAATAGATGACTTATTAAGTCAGTCTGGGATCCTGTGCCCTAAATAGATGACTATTAAGTCTCTCTTGGATCTTGCGCCCTAAAGAGATGACTATTAAGTCTCTCTGGGGTCTTCCGCCCTAAGCCATGTGACGTTCCTGTCAGTTTAGCCTTTTAGCCCTACCTCTGAGTAACTAGCCTTAGACTAGTCAAGCACTTCACTTTTCTTTGACCAATAGGTCGGTCATGCATTTAATGCTCATGTTGATTAGATCTAATCATTTCGGCATGCGTTGAATACGCTAATGTCACTCTTGACTCATAAGTGAATTCCATACGATCAGCGCTCAGAACTATTGCCGATCATGACTGATAAGTCATAGCTTCATGACCAGTACTAAACCTTATTGTCATTTCTGAACTAATAAGGCAGTGCTTTCTCAATGAGGTAATGCAAACATGCATATATCATTTGTCAAATATCCAGATATAAGGCATTCATCATGCTTAATCAATAATCGCAAGCATAATCATAATCATGCACAATTACAGAGACTCAAGCTCTGATCAATTCCAAATTCAACATTCATGTCATGCCATAACCATATGTATCACATGCATCACATACTGGGTGTAGTTTTCTTACCTTTGGTCCAAGTACAGGTTACCAATAAATGACCTTCTAACATGATACTGTTTTGAAGGCCCTAGTGATTACCTAGTTACAACCATAATATAAAATCCCATAAAAAATGAGTAAATAAATACTTCTGGACAAAATCCTCGCCTCTGGGACGTCAAATCCTACCAAACTGGGTAGTAGGATCGATCTCGAGCCTTTAGAGTTAAGTTCCCACGACTAAAAACCAAATCTGGCCAAAACTGGATAGGCGGGACGCAACTTGGCCCTGAGGGTCGCGACATGCCTCCCTTAGAGAGAGCCCTTTGCCTAGGCTTTAGGGTGCAGGCTGCAACTTGGATCTCTAGAGTCGCCCCCCCCCCCCCCCCCAAGGCAGAACCTTCCTGGATCTAGGTTCACACAGGTCACTACTTGCTAGAACTAGATCGCGATCCAACCACGAATCCAGCCATTTTCTACGTTGTCTCCCATTTAAAATCCTCCAAAAACCTATCCAAACATATCCGAATCTAAAAAACAAAGTTCCCCAACATCCTAATTTCCCAAAACATTGAAAACCCAAGTCCTAATCAAATCAAAAGCTCCTCAAAATTTCAAAATCCAATCGAGGCTTAAAAACTCAAAAAATTTAAACTTAAAGCTTGGATTACCTCTGATTGAGTAGTTTCCAAATTAAATCCTCAGGCTAATAAGCTTCTAATCTTCCCTAGAATCGCTATGCCTCGATCGTTGCCTGAATCTGAGTCCTAAAACTCGAGTTTCCTTCGAAAATGCGAACGGTGTCAAAAAGGGAACAAGAGGGTGAGAGAGAGAGAGAGAGAGAGAGAGAGAGAGAGAGAGAGAGAGAGAGAGAGAGAGAGAGAGAGAGAGAAAGAGAATGTTTTCAACGATCTTTTATATTTCAGACAAGTTACTTTGAGCTTCAGTAAACTCAAGCAAATTTTAATGCTCGGGGTCCCAAAAACGCCCAGGGGTAAAATAGTAAAAATTCCTAGAATTCCCTCTTGATCTCACTAACTCCCTATATATCATCAAATAATCATTCCCATTACCGAATATCTCGGTAATGTACTAAATACCCAATATACCCCTTGACTTACTCCGAGCCAAGTATGGGTCCCGTTGTGACTTTCCCACTAGCTTGCTCCCTAGGATCATCTTGTGCCGAGTAACCCAAACATATTCACATAGTAATGTAGTACGACACACATACCACATATATGTCAAATGTACCCATAACAGGCCAAATTTTGAAAATTGCCCAATTAAACAGAAATGGGCTCACATGCATATTTAATACACCTAAACATGCATATCAATTCATATTATACTATAACTCAAATAATCACATAACGATGCACATAAATATCATATAATCACACAATTCCATAATTTCCATCCTGCCCCCCTAATCAAGGCCTTAAGTCTTATTAGGAAATTTGAGACGTTACAAGTATAGACATATAAGTCTAAGACATGAGTATGTGAGACAATTAATTCAAGGAGGAATCATATCGATCTCATAAATAAAGACAAGTGACAACTTAATGGATTCATTTACAAAACCTCTTACGAAGAGATTAGTAAGTTCTACTTCAAAAAGGGGTGAGACTAAAACTCCTAGAATAATATATTCACCAATGATATCAGCCCAACTCCAAACTTGTGAACATCAAGGGCAAGAGTTCATTGGGTATGAACAAGTTATTAGGTGAATAGTTACAATGCTAACAAAGTTATGAGTTCCATCCAAGGATGGTTAGTGTTGGTTACTACCGAGTGAGGGTTAAGCCTAAGTATTTTAATGAAGTTCAGTTGTGTGCAACAATAATTTCTAAAGGTAGCAAAGATGTTGTAAAAAATTCACCCATGTAAACTTAGAGGTGGAGCCGCCTTTCATGGGAGTTGGAGTTTCTCCCTGGAAAGTTCATAAAATAGATGAGCACATGACCATATGAGGGCTAAGTGAGAAAAGTGGAAAAAATGAATGGTCAAGTGGAGGTATGTGTGGTGTTACCAGTTTTATCATTAAGAAGTACTTGGTTCATTCTTTAAGACACCAATGACTTCGATAAGGCTTTGTAATACTTTCACTAAGATAAAGTTCAAATCGAAAGGTACTTTATTTTATGCACCAAAACTATTAAGCTAAGAAGTGAGGATTCTATTTAACCAAGTGGGGAATGTTGAGATTGGTTAAATATAATGGTTAAGATGTTTACACGTTGAGGTGCAAAACACTAAATGGTTTTCACTTAATGAGAAGTTAATACATGAGATTGTGTAGAAGGCATCTAAAAGTGACTTTTGTGGGTCTAAAGTGATACAATGAGGTATCCAAACATTCCCAAAAAGTGTGGTAGTATTTGGAGAATTTTTAGGGCCATTGGAAGGGTCCAAAGTCAAAGAGTGTAGCAATACGTCACCTACTAGCAGGTGATGAATCGCCTGACAGGCGATATATCGCCTACATGCAGACGATACATTGCCTGGGTTGTATTTTAGGGTCATACAGTTTACGTAAAATACTCCAAATGTTGTGTTTTAAATGCTCTAATCCTATTAGTTAGACTAATGATGATGCCTACACTATACATATATGGGTTATTAGAGTTGAAAAGCCTTGATTACAGTTTCCAACTCTCTCTCTCTCTCTCTCTCTAAACTCCTTCTCTCTCTAGTTTTCTAAGACCAAAGCTTTCTCCATGAAACTCATCAAGCATTGCTTGACTTGCATGAGTTTCACGGTTTGCTCAATCCCAAATCTCATTCTACTTAGTTGAAGCTTGAAGCAATTGGGAAGGCTTGTAATAGAGATTTTGGACAATAATATACATATTGTGTATAAGCCTTAGAAGTTCTCCAAGTTTGAAGATTCAAGTTGCTTAATACAAAGGTTGTATCTCTCTAACCCTAATATAGTATTTTGTCACTCTATTATGATTTCATTGTTGGTATAGATGATTAAATGTCTCTAAGTTCATCTTATCATCATTTAATAATTTAATTTCTTATATTCAAGATTAACATTCATATCATGAACATGTTTCTTTGATTATCAAGAATTGCACTCATACTTTAAATTTGAATCTTCATTAACATCTAGGGTTTGGAGTATTGTATAATTATCATTATTCATGGTTTATTTGTAAAGTACAAAGCCATATATTCCTAACACAAGCCATCGATGCCATCAGGTGCCTCGTCTCCAACTGTGGTTCGCAAGTTTTGCGCCATGCCACACATGTCGGAGTACCCTTTGGCGAACGAGGCTAGAGTCTTAGGATCTGACTATGCTCCGACATTCTTTCGCAAAATGGCCAGTCCTATAGGAACCTCGACATGAATGTGTGGAGGTTTCTGATCAGTCTCTACGATCAGTCTCTAGAGCTCGGAGTTTCTATGGGTCTACTCTATTTCTTCAACTCTTTAATTTTATAGTTATTTTTATATTATCTAACTGTTATTATTTTTTCATTCAGGCCCTCCTCAGATTTATGCGTCAGTACTCCCTCCTGTCCTCGAAGGTCGCGACCGACGAGAAACTAGTAAACGATGCCCACCAAGTTCAAATCCAGGCTGAGGACAACCGAAAATATGCCAAAGGAGCCTAGCCCAAGGCCAAAAATTCACTTAAAGATGCCAGGGAGGCTCAGGCCAAGGTCGAGGATGCCCTCAAAGCCACCTAGGATAAGCTCACGTCCTCCGACGTTGAAGCCAGTAGCCTGAAGGCAGAGCTTGACACTAAGACTTCTCACTTTGACGCTGCCAAGGGTGATATCGAGCGCCTTAAGGAGGAGAAAAGAGTTGCCTACTTTATTAACTATGCTCGTATAGTTTACTGGTTGTTTTATGCTTAAATTTCTTTCTCGAAATCTTTATACACATTATCTACATATAACTTTCATCTTATCCTTATGCATCATACTGCAGGTTCGAAATATTTCGAGCATATTTCAAATACTGACATGCTTAAGGTTGGACTTCTTTATATTCATGCATAGTTCATTCGACTGCACTATTTCAACCTTGTTATAGTCAAGTTCGAATACTACTTTTACCATGTATTTTTGCGTTTAAAATACTCATAGGCATGTAGTCTCGTTAGTCTAGTTATTTCTTGCTTAAGTATAGTAACTTTTCCTCATCCTAAAGTATGGTCTCGAGGTTGCGAGGTCGAAACTTTTTGCGAAAAATTCTAGCCATGTCTCGACTTATGAATTTCGTTGGTTTATCTAGAATTCCAAGTTTTAATTATGTCGATTAGTGTTTGCTGGTTTGTTCCAGACTTGTTCAATTTGTGTTTGGTTAATAATCCATCCATTGTAATATTATTTTTATTGATGCTATTTTTGAGCCTATGGTATGATTGTATACCTCTTATGCCCCTTAATCTCTTATGATTGTAAAATCTTAGGTCATTGAATTTCGTGAGCTTACAAAATACATAACAATAAAAATACAGTTGGAATAAGGAAAAATGCTTTATTAATGAAAAGCAAAAAGTAAATACAAGCCTGGTTACAAATAAATAAAGATCATTCATTCATTTTTTGTAATAAGGTCGTAGATGTTTAATTTTCCAAGCTCGTGGAACCATTTTCAATTCAATCTCGCTAGTTTATATACACCAGGTCGAATGATGGATTAAATCTGGTAGGGTCCCTCCCAATTAGGCCCGAGCACGCTTGCAGAGGGGTCTCTTGTTGCCAAAAATATCCGCCTGAGCACCAAATCTCCCAATCCAAAGTTTCTATCTCGAACCCTCTTATTGAAGTATCTAGTGGCACTTTGCTGGTATGCAACATTTTTAAGCTGGACTTTTTCTCATTTTTCTTCAATTAGATCTAGGGTTTCCTCGAGCTGAGATTGGTTTGAGGTCTGGTTGTATGCTTCGCATCTGATCGTTGGAATTTCGACCTCAATGGGCAACATTACTTCGTACCCGTAGGCTAGGGAGAAGGGTGTATGTCTAGTTGGGGTTCGAGTTGTTGTTCTGTACGCCCATAGGACTTATGGTAATTCTTCTGGCCATTTTCCTTTAGATTATTCGAGCCTTTTCTTAATGGAGCTCTTTAGAGTCTAGTTTTTGACTTCGACCTGGCCATTTCTTTGTGGATGAGCTACTGAGGAAAAACTCTTGATTATCCCATTATTTTTGCAAAACTGTGTAAACAGCTCGCTATCGTTTGGGGTTCCGTTATCTAACACTATTTTCCTTGGTACCCCATACCTGCAAATTATATTTTTACCACGAAGTCCAAGACCTTCTTCGTGGTGATTGTGGCTAGAGGTTCGACCTCATTCCATTTAGTGAAATAATCAATAACAACTACGTCATATTTGAATTCCCATGTTCTTGTTGGTAGTGATCCTTTGAGGTCGATTCCCCATACCGAAAATGGCCACGGGGAGATCATCATGGTGAGCTCGGTTGGTGGAGGTCGCGGGATTGAAGCGAATCGTTAACATTTATCACAGTGTTTGACCTATTCGAATGATTCTACTTTCACTATAGGCCAAAAGTGTCCTTTCCTAATTACCTTATTTGATAAACTATGCCCCCCAGTGTGATCTCCGCAAAACCCTTCATGGATTTCTTCTAGGATTTTTCTAGCCTCGGGCGGAGTCAAACATCTTAACAATGGCATCAAATATCCTCTTCTGTACAATCTCCCCTCCAAGTTAGTCTACCTTGGTATCTTGCACATTACCTTTCGAACCTCATTTCGATCTTCTGGGAGGCTCTCAGTTTCAAGGTAGTCTGTTATGGGAGTCTTCCAAGTAGGCTGCGAGTTTATCATGTTAACGTCATCTTCGTCAGGCTCGGCTATGCTTGGCACTGGTAAGAATTCAACTAGTATCACATTGAGTGTATCGACTTCCTTGGTTGTGGCGAGTTTAGCTAGAGCATTTGCATTTGAATTATGTTCTTGTGGAACATGCTCAATCTCATAGATATCGAATCGTCTGACTAAGGCTTTGAATTTCTCCAAGTATGCTTCCATTTTAACCCCCTGAGCCAGGTATTCTCCAAGGACCTGGTTGACAACCAATTGGGATTCACTATAGCAGTGAATGGCTTTTTCTTTTAGCTCGAAAGCTATCCGAAGTCCTACTAATAGTGCCTCACATTCAGCTTCGTTATTTGATGCCTCGAAGCCAAACTGTAAGGATGAATGGAACCTGTTTCTATATGGGGTAATTAGGATAATTCATGGCCCCGACCCGTACTCATTTGAAGAACCATCGTCATAAAATCTCCACAGCTAGCGGGCTGGGGTTACGACTTCCTTGTTTGAGATTCCAGTGCATTCGACTATGAAATCTGCCAAGGCCTGTGTAACGCCTTGGATAGCCAAGACCATTACACTTTGTGTTTTAAATGGTGTTACACTCTCGAAACGAGTCTCTTGACCGTAAACGTGTAACTAAACATGATTAACAGTTTAGGGTTAAAATATTTGGTCAAAAAGGAATAACCATTTCATTAAAAATAATTACGTTCATACATGGGATCCTAACATAACATTTAAAAGGTCAATTATAGTTCAAAAGTTACAACCAACTGACCTAAGCAAAAGAATAGGGTTTAACCCTAGTTCCTTTGAGAAATCCCCGGCCATGGTAGTCGAGCCGCCACATATGTATACGTCGCAACCATAGCCCTCGAACTCATGGCTGGTCCAACTTCCCTTTCCCCATACCTGCACCACATATGTGATAGTCAAAATCCCGTGATCTGTAAGGGGAAAGACCCTGTAAGCTGTGCAATCCCACATCGCCTGGGGAAGGTCAAGTGTGATGATTCTAAGACTGTGTAGGTATGGGACTACACAGTTGAAGAGGGCTTAAATGGATTGATGGGTACTACCTATATCAGGAAGGTGCATCTTCTTTTCGGTAGCTCATCACTTGAGAACTCCATGGTTAAGCATGCTTGGCCTGGAGTAATCTAGGGATGGGTGACCTCCTGGGAAGTTTTCCCAGGAAGTGTACGAGTGAGGACAAAGCACACTGGAAAGACTTGTCTTGGTTTGTAAGGCCAGTCGTCATTCTAGAAAGCAGCCATAGTGACGTGGGGCGTCACATAATGGTATCAGAGCCTTGACCCAGCCGGAAGTGTGACCGACGGGGTCGTCGGGCCCGTAAGGGGGGGTGATTGTGATAGTCAAAATCCCTTGATCCGTAAGGGAAAGATCGGTAAGCTGTGAAATCCCACACCGCCTGGGGAAGGTCAAGTGTGATGATTCTAAGACTGCGTAGGTATGGGACTACACAGTTGAAGAGGGCTTAAATGGATTAATGGGTACTACCTATATCAGGAAGGTGCATCTTCTTTTCGGTAGCCCATCACTTGAGAACTCCATGGTTAAGCATGCTTGGCCTGGAGTAATCTAGGGATGGGTGACCTCCTGGGAAGTTTTCCCAGGAAGTGTGCGAGTGAGGACAAAGTACACTGGAAAGAATTGTCTTGGTTAGTAAGGCCAGTCGTCATTCCAGAAAGCAGCCATAGTGACGTGGGGCGTCACAACATAGCACCCGTGAGCCAAGGCTCAGCAAGAAAACTTAAACATGCTCATAAGCAGTTAATAATATATCATAGAATCATAATAAGCATGCCTAGTAGTAATAAACCTACTCATGCATGCATTCTATGAAAATAATGACTACACTGTCACACAAGGGGTCGCTGCCCTAACTAGATGACTAATAAGTCATACCGGGGCCATGCCCTAGGAAAGGGACTAATAAGTCACCCCGGGGCCCATTTCCCTTCCTCTTTATTACCAGCCTTAGAGTTGGCCCAGAGTACTAGGCGCTTAATTTTCCTGGCCATTGGGTCGGACAAGCGTATAATGCTCTCTGGATTTGGCCTAACCATGTGGACCAGCGCTCAATGAGCTATTGCCGTCCTTGACTATAAGTCAATGCTTTCGACTAGCGCTACTTCCATCCTTGACTTATAAGTCAATGCTTTTCTCAATCCGATAATGCAAACACGCATACATTATATAACAATAATGCAGATACAGAGCATTCAACATGCTTAATTAAACAATCACACACATAATCAAAATCAAGCTCATTTAGAGGGGTCCAAAGCCTAATCAAATCTATATTTAACAATTTGGCCAAGCCCTAATAACATACATCACGTATTGGCTGCAGTTTTCTTACCTTGGTCAAGCACAAGTTAAATATGGACGACACTCGAGCACAATCCTTTCCTGAGCCCTAGCTGTACCCCAGTCATAACCATAATAAATGATATTCATTAATATCGAGTAATTGAAAGACTTCTAGACTGAGTCCTAGTCTCTGGGACCACAAATTCTACTAAATCAGGTAGTAGTTACCTTCCTGAGCCCTTAGGTTGGAGTTCCCGTCACTCAAAACCTAACTTGGCCATTTCTTCCTATGCGCGTCGTGGTACCCTCATACGAGTCGCGGCACGCCTCTAGTCAGAAAGCCTCTGGCTTAAATCCCAGGGACGCGCGCTGCGGCGTAGCCCTATAGGGTTGCAGTGCGCCTCCAGGATTCAGAAAACCTCTGGCCCTGGGTTCACGGGGGTCGCGGCGCCACAAGACAGGGTCGCAACGTGACCCTACGAACCCAGTTTTTTTAGCCTTTTTCCTTAGCCAATTCTAAAAAAATATCCATCCCAAACGAACCCCAAAATCATAATTCAGTCCCGAGACATCATCAACACATTAACACATACAAAACCCAGCCCTAAACTCACTCAAAACCCCACCAAAACTTAAAATCAAAACCTAGAGCCACAAAGCTCAAGAACACTTGAAAACCAAACATAAATGAATCAAAACAAACATTGATGCTTACCTCAATTGTGAAATTCAACCTTTTAGCTGCACTAAGACCAACTCTACACTCAAGCCTGTTGGAAATTGTGCCCTTAAAGAAATTGTAGTTGACAATGGTTTTAATGAAATGAATAAATGAATTGCATTATTGTGTATATGTAGCATTTGTATTATATTATTGGTAATAATATTAAGTAAATATCACAAAATTCCCAAGTTCATCTATGTGGTCTCAATCACATATTGGTATGGGAAGATCAAGATTGAGATAATGGATTTAAATAGTTCACAGTAAAATAAAGTTGTGGAATCTTTAGATTAATTACAACTAGTATGGTCCACTAGTATTATAAATACATATGACCTAGATCTGTGTTACAAGTGTAGTAGGACGCTTTAGTAGAGATACTTTGCATACTGAGAGTATGTAGAACTGGACCAGATGTGATTTGATAATACTTATTTAAATACCGTTTAGTAGTATTATAAAACACATCAACTAATGATCATATGCAAACTAATCTTAATCCTGAAGCCACTATGAACTCCTATATATGTCATTTGATCCTTTGATTCATGTGTTACGGTTTGTCATAATGATCAGGCTAAGAATTATTGTTTTGGGGATTCAGTGATGTACATGGCTGGGGACATAGCTTAACAGATATGGAATCTATACCTTCTTATAGATTGGATGATGGTTCCCTATTGGGTTGGCTTTTGGAACTGAAAAGGTTATTGACGTTAAATTCATAATCATATTATGAATTTGATAACTCTACAAAATAGAGTTATTTTACCACTTTTTATGTGCTACTTGTTGCTTAATTCTTGAGTTTTTAAGTAATTTATTAAGTTTTTGAGTAATTTTGAATTTATTAGGTTATTTTAATTTTATAGATTTTTATGTGTTTTTATAGTTATTTTGTTGTAAATTGTTGTAGTTAATTAATTGAATTATTGTTGTTTAATTTGAGGTAAAAATGTGTTTTATTGAAACTAAATGTTAAATTAAATTGAGTTTTAATTAATATTTTCAATGAATTAATATGATTTATTTTATAAGTGAAAATATTTTATCATGACTTAATTTATATTTATTTTATAGGAATGATGTGGTTTTTTTTAGCTCTTGAAAGCAAGAAAAATGGTAGTTTGGAAAAGAAATAAAAGATAATGAAAAGTTGGCATTTATCTTCAATTGGGCCCAAGCCCAATTTCTCCTTCCCAACAATCCTCTCCACCATCACATGCAGCCAATTGCCTCATGACCACGTTCAGCATATCACACCTCAACATCAATGAAGCTTCCCAGCATGACCAACAAATGCCAGTGCCCAGCATTCGGCCCAAGTCCCAGCCGCATGCCTCCAACACGCCTCAGCACCCACCTGCCATAAAGCAGCCCCAAACCTCTTTATTTTGCATTGAGCCCATAAATATCAATGTTCCCTTGTCTCATTTTCTCCAAAAATACCACATTTTTACTCCACTTTCTACACTTTTTACCCCAAAACATAATTATTACACCCTATAATTTATCCCTATTTGCCATATTATAATTAATTCAATTAATTTAATCAATTTAATTAATTTGAATTGATTATTTTAATACCACTTTTTGGCTATAAATAAGGGAGTTTGGTGTCCAATTTTAGAGGAGGTTACCATACCAAAAACTCTACACATTTCAAACATCTCTATTCTCTTCATCTTCTTCTTCTTTTTATTTTTTTTTTATGTATTTTTAGAGGAAAAATTTGGGGGTTTCTCCTCCAAATTTTCCTATTTATGTTTGTAATTTTTAGTTTGTAATTTCTACTCTAGTTATGTGCTTCTAATCTTTTTCATAAGATTATTAAGATCATGATGAAGCAACTTGTAACTAGGTAATATTTATGTTGTATGTTGATTTCCCTTGTAATACAACAAAGTTTATGGATTTTTCTTCTACATGTATTTCTTTCATCTTAAATATCTTGTATTTTAGATTGTTAGAACATATTTACACTTTGTTCTTCATTAGTACATAAACATAATATTCTTTGTGTAAGATGTGTCATTAAATTGTACACATCCATGCTTAGAACAAAAATATTATGTTTTTCCTTATAAATAATATTCATTGATTTATTTGTTATTTCATTAGATTGATTTACACTAAATGCTTTGAAATTATAATTTTGAAAAGTGAAGAAAAGTCCTATCTTTTTAGAAATAATTTGTGCTTAAAGTTATAATTTTTTTTGGAAAATGATAGTTTAAATTATTTTAACTATCACTAAAACTTGGGAATCAATATACTAATAAATATTATTAAACTTACATTTTGTGGATTCTAGTATCTTAATAATCTTTTCTTTTAACACTTATTTTCAACTCATTATTGCTTTATTTTTATTCTCTTAAATAGCTTTATTTTTCAATCTTTTATTTTATGTTCATAATATTAAAACTCATCAATCTTTGGAGCTAGGTTAGAATTTATTAATTTTGGTTTAAAATAGTTTTCTTTTCAATTTTAGACAACTCCTTTGGGTTCGATCTCGTGCTTACACGAAAACTATTCTATAAATACGATTCGTGCGCTTGCGAGTATAAATATTTAAAACATACCCGTTTTGGGTCCATCAGAATTAACCTTCACTAGTAAAGTCAATGGTACACTATGTAATGACCCAACTATTTCTAAGACCTTGAACCATTAAAAACTACTAGTCATAGCTACTACTTTTGGAGAAAGATACATAAGAAATAATATAACTTTATTGAAAACTCAAAATATTGTATTAAATACACGATAATATAAAATATGGCATGGGTACCCATTATTTAAAAGAAAAACATAAACTTTAATTCAATTGTTTAAAAACTAAATGCGGAACTGCAAAAGAGACATAATTCAAAAGACTAAAACAAACGCCATCCTCGATCGACACACAGTCCACTCATTCCATTCATCCTCAACACACAAGCCAAGCTACCAAGAATCCTTCCGTCTTCCATATTCATTTTCCTGCATCACACTAAAAATAAAGGAATGAGCCTAATGTTGGTTTTTATTGATCAAATAAGAGATTATGCGCAGCGGAACAACAATCAAATTGTCAAATTAATCCCATAAGATTTCTAGATCTACTTCTTCACACTCGTATATATATTGAATCAAGGACAAGAATAGAAAAAATATCTCAGGTCATTCCTTGCTGCTATCTTTTCGTATGGCTGAATTCTTGAGATCTCACACCAAGATCTTCCAAAATGTTCTCAGTCACACAAAGAACGAGTGTGGGCTCGCTATACAAATAATAGGCAATAACTATTTATCAGATGTTCTCAACACATGAGATCTGATAAAGTTTGGACCTAGGTTTTGTGAAGAACAATGACCTTTGTTTTTGTCACTGTTCTCTTTTCTCTGAGAGAATCCTAGATATTTTTCTATCCCTGAAAAATTACATTCTGTGAAAACTGATATCCAATATTTAATAATATCCAATATATTCAAATATTTGTTATTTTAAACAAATTCAAAATAACTGATCAGTTATCAGATTTTTGTTTAAATTTAAATAACTAAAATTGTATAATCAAGAGACTAAGTCCATCTCTTATGCGTGTAGCACAGTGCCTGTGCACTGTGCCACACGTGTGCCACATGCCTTGTGCAGGCATGTAATTTTTCCCAATTTTTATTATTATTTAAATACCAAAAATCCCAAAAATAAATTAATTCAAAATTAATTATATTTTTGTTAAATCAAATAATTAATTAATTACACATAATTAAACAATAATTATGTTTGATACATAGAAAAATATTTTACTTATCAAATAAGTCATTTTTGCCCATTTTTGTATTTGCCTTTGACAGTGATTGTTTGAGCCATTTTGGGGACCATGGACCTATAACATTAAGCTCCAATAAATTGAAACTAAATAATTAAACTCTTTAATTATAATAGTTAATTTATTAATTCTGATATTACTCCACTATAAATTCAGAATTGCACTCTTTATGTTATATATATACTTTTACAGAAATCTTTTTCTTAAGTCGTCCATTGATATAACCATCTTACAATAGTTCAACCCTCTAATTAATTAGTTCATAAATCAGAATGGGAGAATTACCATTTAACCTTTCTAATTTACTTCTTATTCCTTAAGTACCATTAATTCACTAGTGAATAATTAATCTATAATCTAATTATAGATTTGAGCTCAAAATCATTCAGTTCCAGAATTAACCCTTAAGGGAACTAATATACGATCCGTTAGGAAAGATTAGATTCTGTATTGTTGATACATGTTCCCAGCCATCCATGATATTAAATCTCCAAAACAAAAGTCATTAGCCTCATTCTTTGAAGAGACCTTAACGAATGAATCAAAAGATTTAATAAACATGAACATGAGTTCATGAACACTCAGGATTCTGGTTGATCTATAAATGATCATCAGTTATGATACGAATTACAAGTCTTTATTATTAAATGGTTTTTGGATAAAGACTCTAATTCATATCGATCCATGTCATATATAATCATATTATATAAAACACCTTTACCGAGATGTCTTACCACATCAATAATCCGAATCTAGATTATTTGTATCATTATGATACTCAGTAAATCGTACTTACAACTCCAATTAAAGAATTCCATAACTTTAATTTGTTGTTGTTGACTATTTTTATTCATTCATATGATCTTAATTCTCTCGTACTAATACAAGATCACATCCTCAATAATGAATATGGAATTTTTCTAATATTTACAAAATTATTCAAACAATAATTTAACAATCTAAATATGACAATAATAATAAACCATTGTATTTATTTATTCATAGAAAAAACAAATGTCTTTACATGCTTTTAGGGCACACTCCTAACAATCTCCCACTTGTACTTAAAGCAAGTGAGGCATGTCTCTTAATCCCATATTACGTACATGACCCTCGAATTGCTTTGCTGAAAGCGTCTTCGTAAATGGTTCTGCAAGGTTGTGTTCTGATATGAGTTCAGAATGGACACATCTCCTTTATGTACGATTTCTTTGAGTAACTGGTATTTGCACTCTATATGCTTTCCCCTCTTGTGGCTTCTTGGTTCTTTAGAATTGGCCACTGCTCTACTGTTGTCACAGTAAAGAACAAGTGATTTCTCCACTTCTTGAACAACTTTCAGATCGGAGTAGAACCTTTTGCGTCACAGAGCCTCCATAGCTGCTTCACAAGCCACTATATACTCAGCTTCCATGGTGGAGTCTGCAATGCTGGTTTGCTTAATGCTTTTCCAGACTAATGCTCCTCCTCCAAGAATAAACACTGATTCAGAAGTCAATTTCTGACTATCTCTTTCTGATTGAAAATCAGAATCAATGTAACCAGTGGGGTTTAGGTCTCCACCTGAATATACTAGCATATAGTTTCTCTAGTATTTATAAGATACTTGAGAATATTCTTCACTGCAATCCAATGACTCAATCCAGGATTGGATTGATAATGGCTGATTATCCCTACTGCATAACAAATGTCAAGTCTTGTACACAGCATGGTGTACATCAGACTGCCTTCTGCTGAGGCATAGGGATACTATCTCATGTCTTCCTTTTCCTGAGATGTTTTGAGACACTACTCTTTGGAAAGGAATACTCCATAATGGGTTGGCATATCACCCTTTTTGGAGTTTTGCTTATTAAAGCATTTTAGCACCTTATCAATATAGGTTGCTTGAGATAGTGCCTAAGTTTTGTTCTGTCTATCTCCAAGAATCTTAATGCCCAGAACATACTTGGCTTCTCCCAAATCTTATATTTGGAATTGTTCAGCTAACTAGTTCTTTACCCTTGATAATGATGTTACGTCATTTCCAATCAGTAATATATCATTAATGTAAAGAATGAGGAATACTGCTATACCATCTTTGATTTGTTTATTGACACAAGGATCATCAACATTTTGTTCAACAAGCAAATGTTTTTCTTGTGTTATCAAATCTAAGATTCCAAGATCTAGAAGCTTGTTTGAGTCCATGAATGGACCTAAGAAGCTTGCAAACCTTTTGCTCTTGATCTCTTAATTCAAACCCTTCTGGATGAGACATGTAAATGGTTTTGTCAAGGTAGCTATTCAGAAAAGCTGCTTTGACATTCATTTGCCAGATCTCATAATCCATGCACGAAGCTATGGACAAGAGTATACAAATGGATTTTAGCATGGCTAATGGAGAAAAGGTTTCTTCATAGTCAACCCCTTTTTTCTGTGTGTAACCTTTGGCTACAGGCCTTGCTTTGAAAGTCTCTACTTTCCCATTCGCTCCTCTTTCCTTCTTGAATATCCACTTGCAACCAATGGATTTGATATTCTCAGGTGGATTTTCAAGAACCCAGACAGAATTGGAATACATCGATTCCATTTCTTGGTTCATGGCTTCTTGCCATTTTTCCTTGTCAGAATGATTCATTGCATCTTCCAATGTCAATGGATCGTCTTTGTTTGTGTCAAACACAAGCATTTGATCTTCGTGTTCACAGTACGTGGGTTACTTACTAACCCTCCCACTACAATGAAGTTCTCTACTATTCTGACTAGAACTAGCAGTTTCCTCTTGCCGTTTTTCATTGGTTATTGCTAGTGACTTTGCGACTTTATTTGAGACCATCTCCTCTAGTAAAACCTTACTGCGAGGTTTGTGGTTATTAACATAGTCATATTAAAGAAATGTTGCATTTGTCAATACAAATGTTTTATTTTCATTTGGACTATAGAAAATTCCACCTCTAGTCTCTCTGGAATATCCCACAAACATACACACTTCAGAGCGCGTTTCCAACTTCCCGGTCTTTCCTTTTGAGCACGTATGCATGACACCCCCAAATTCTAAAATGGTGTAAACTAAGTTTACAACCATTCCATAATTCTATGGATGTCTTTTGGATAGACTTAGGTGGAACATCATTCAATATGCATGGAACACATTGAATCGTATAGCCCCAGTATGACAATGGTAATGATGAGAAACTCATCATTTATCTAACCATATCTAATAACGTTCTATTATGACTTTCTGAAACATCATTTTACTGTGTTGTTTCAGGTGTAGTGAGTTGGAATTGAATGCCATGCTCACGTTGATGGTTCTTGAATTCACAATCCAAGTACTCTCTTCCTCGATCAGATCGAAGTGCTTTTTAGTGATTTACCTAATTGCTTTTCAGCCTCTGCTTGAAATTCTTTGAAGTTTCCAAAAGTCTCAGATTTTCTTTGCATTAATTATAGGTAACCATATCTTGAATAATCGTCAATGAAAGTGATGAAATATTCACAACCTCCTCTTGCTTGTACATTAAGTTGATCGCTAAGATCCATGTGTACTAGCTGAAGTGGTCCTGTGGCTCTTGAACCTTTAATAGAGAAAGGTATCTTGGTCATTTTGCCTTCTAAACAGGATTTATAAACAAGGAGAGATCCAATAAATGGTTCTCTTAAAGGACTATCCTTTACAAGCCTATTTATTCTGTCTAGACCAATATGGCCTAATCTCAAGTGTCACATATATGTTTCACTATCGGAATCAGTTTAAAAGATCTAGCATTAGTTGTTTTTAAATAATTCAAAAATTATAAATTTTTTTCATTCAATATAAGTATGTAAACTTTGTTTATCCCAATGCATTTGCATAACAAATAAATAGATAATATCTTTAAATAATAACTACTTTATTAATAAAAGAAATAATTGTTATGCAAAAATAGAAATAAGTTTCCAAACATTAATAATCAAAATTATTAACAATAAACTAAATTTTTTAGACTGTAGTTTTCTTTGTTTAAAGAAATCTAAAATTTCTAAAACAAAATAAAGAAATTTAAATTGTTCAACTAACAATAAAAATTACTAAATAAAAACTACTGCTCTCCAACTTCTCCAGCTCCTTACTTGCTACCATAATCCTCATCAGTCTCTTCCTCATTTTCAGGGTTCTGATTCTGCAAAAGGAAAGACAAAAGAAAAATAGATTAGTGGCATATATTTTGAATCTACTATTAAATTTTTTTGAATATGATATTCATAATCTTTGAATCAATTATTCAAAGTTGAAGAATATATGTAAATCTTATTTACCTTTTTCGTTTGATATAAACGATGACACTCAGCATAGACTTCCTCTGTCATTGCTCGCCACATCTCATGGGCTGAGTCACAGTGTATATATTTTTCCTTTGTTTCGTCAGACATGGTTGAAAGCATGCAATAACGTGCCATACGATCGGATTTCATCCAATCTGCATATTTTTCTTCTGCTTCATTGCTAGTAGCCAGAGGTGGTTTTGTTGGAGGTTTTTCAGAGACAGTTGACATCATCTTCTTATAAGAAAAAATATTCAACATGCCTCGAAACCAGTGTTTCATATTTCCAGGTTCAAAACCAAGGATTTGAGAAAGGCATTGGTGTGTGATTCACCAATAGACATTTTGCTTGTAATAAATAAGTACAAATAAATATTATTATTATATTTAGAAAAATAAAAATCAAAGTTTCAGAAATTAAACGTGATGCATGAGCACAATTAAAACACATAAAATAAAGAATAATTTCCACGATAAAATTTTCTAACAATTAAAGTGCCGCCTTAGGTTCGGTCAAATTAATTTTAGAGAATTTATAAGACATTCTTATCTTTATTGTTTAATACTTAAAATAACTCTTTATTTTCTCTTTTAAACATTAAAGTACCGCTTAGTTTGGTCAAGTTATGATTATCCACTCTCAAGCTTAATCATAACTTTGTGAGTGTAACCCATTATTTCAGAATTCATGACTTAACTTAGGACATACCGCCTTAGGGTCGGTCAAGCCTAAAATACATCATTAGCTCCTATCTATGTAAGAAATATAACCTAGCTATTGATATGTCCAGACACCTTCCTTAGGGGGACAAAAACAAAGCCGTCGCAAGGCGCTATTCATATCTCACGGTGTCATATTAATAATGGAGACCATGGGTTATGTTTGAGATATCAACCCTCTCCTACTCACTATTTTGAAATAAGTGTTTTTAACCTAATTAATTCCAAATTAATTATAGTTTCTTTAAACTTTATGAACACAATTAAAATTGGAAAGAAAGCGAGTTTCTAGGTCCATGTCCAATTTTAGTGGTTCTGGAAGGTTTTAGAGTTTTTAGATCATTCTTTTATTTAAAAGAATACTTAATTTCATTCTAAATATAATCCAAAATTAAATTTAAATAAAATAGAATCCGAACTTCTAACTTCCTAAATCTCGTAACTCTAAACTCACCTGTAGTAAAATCAATATAACTGGAGATTTATGATTCCGATTTAGACCATCCTTATACTGTCACAAAGCTAATTCAATTATCTACAACTTTCTAGAAATACTATTTTTCGAATTTCATAATATAACTAGGTAAAAAATAGGTTAGAAGTTACAGTACCCTAAAGTTACGGAAAATCTATTTAATTATCAAAATAACAACCTAATCTACAAATATCTTAACTAACCATAAAATAACAAACTCTAATTCTCTAGACTGATTTCGAATTTACTAAGCCCAAAATCTTATTGGGCTTTTGGGATTTATGTAGGCTTGATCCATAACACATTTTAATAATATCATAATTGATTTATTTTTATGAAATCACCATATTTTCCACCAACAAGACTACTAATATCATAAACATATACTATATTATAATAATCATAACTACTAAAAAAATGAAACCTTATGTTATAATTAATATTCTTAAACTATAGGTTAAACTTATAAAATTCATAACTGTTGCTATGAGTTTCCAACTAAGTCCCGACTTGAACAAAAATCCACGGAATCTAACATGCTACTAACTAATACTAACTACTACTACTACTACTGCCGCCGCTACTACTATACTGCTACTGCTACTGCTACTAAGTACTACCACTACTCTGCTGCTGATGCTGCTACTATTATATTATTTCATATAATAAATATTAGATTAAATAATGTGACAAAATGTGATTTGTCACACCTTGTAACATATTATTGAGAGTCACAAAATTGGACACATGTGTGTGCCCAAATGTTACATATTTTGGCGTTACAAAATCAATTACAAATTTGTAACTCCTAAGTATTACCCAATAATGTGTATATTATATGTTACACATTTGAGATTGGATTTCATAAAGCCATTATGAATTATGGCTGCTGGAGATATGATTTTAACCCTAATAATTTGTTTTGGGAGTTACAAAATCATTTGGGAGGGTTTGGAACCGTTTGGAAAAACAACACATTTTCAAGTGCTGAAAATGGGCTGTGGCCGCGGCCTGGGGGACAGAGAGCAGTGGTCGCGGCCACTGATGTCCCTGGCCGCGGCCACAGGTGCATTTTTGGCCAAATTTTTAGCATTTTCCAAATGTGTTGAACGGTTCTAAAAACTCAAATAACTCCCAAATCTCAATTTTAATTCCATATTAATCCAATTAAACATTGGTAACAACCATGGGGGTGGGTGGAATTTGAAATCCAAATGGTATCTCAAACTCTATAAATAGGAGCCTAATGCTCACTTGTATGACACACCATTTTTTTTCATCCACAAAGCACTTGGGTGAAAAATTCACCAAAAGGCTTGATAATTCCAGAGAGCTATTTCCTAGTGAGATCCCTTAGTGCTTAGAGAATAGGGGAAATAAGCTTTTGGACAAAGGTCTTGAACTTTGTTCAAGTTGGTGATCCCCACTACTCTACACTTTGGTTGTGAGAGAGTTTGTTTGTGTTTTCATTCTTTTGTTCTTCTTGTTCTTCTTATTTGCTTGTATTATTATAGTATTGAGTTTGTAATCTTCTTCTTCTACATCTTTCTAGTTACTTGTATTTTGAGCAATTGAGTTGTAATATTTAAATAATCAATTACCTTGTCTATTGTAATTTTGGCATAGAGTTGTATATTGGTTTTTCCACTTTTCCATTGAGCAGTTACAAAATATATTCTCTAACAGCTACTACTACTGCTACTACTACTGCTACTGCTACTGCTACTGCTACTACTACTGCTACTGCTACTACTGCTACTACTACTACTGCTGCTACTACTGCTACTACTGCTACTACTACTGCTACTGCTACCACTGCTACTGCTACTACTGCTGCTACTACTGCTACTGCTACCACTGCTACTGCTACTGCTACTACTACTGCTGCTGCTGCTGCTACTGTTGCTACTACTACTGGTGCTACTACTCCTGCTACTACTACTACTACTACTGCTGCTGCTGCTGCTGCTACTGCTGCTATTGCTGCTACTTCTGCTGCTGCTGCTGCTACTACCACTACCACTACCACTACCACTACAACTACTACTGCTACTACTACTGCTACTACTGCTACTACTGCTGCTACTACTACTACTACTACTACTACTACTACTGCTACTACTACTACTACTACAACTACTACTGCTACTACCACTACCACTACCACTACTACTGCTACTACCACTACTACTGCTACTACTACTGCTACTACTACTGCTGCTACTGCTGCTGCTACTGCTGCTGCTACTGCTGCTACTGCTGCTGCTACTACTACTACTACTACTACTACCACTACCACTACCACTACCACTACCACTACCACTACCACTATCACTACCACTACCACTACCACTACCACCACTACTACTACTACTACTACTACTACCACTACTACCACTACTACCACTACGACCACTACTACTACTACTACCACTACTACCACTACCACCAATACCACCACTACTACCACTACTACTACCACTACTACTACCACTACCACCACGACTACCACCACGTATCAAGAATCATAGGCTCAAGGAGGGTTACATATGATAACGTCCCTTCCTTGTTTTCTCTCAATCTTAAGCATAAAAAGCTCAAATGAATTCCAAAAGTCCCTTCCTTGAGCTATTTCACGTGTATTTATAGGCTCAAGGAGGGTTACATATGATAACGTGTCATATCTTATCCTTAATAACCGCGTATCAAGAATCATTATGAAGAGATATTAACATGAAGTTAATATTAGTTTACAACCTAAGAAGGAAATAAATTGGGCTTCACGACCAGCCTGGTCGTGACAAACATTAACACCGACAAGGAGGCGCGCCTCTGGTCAATAGCCGAACAACACCTCCACCTTTTAATTCTGACACGTGTCAATCTATGTGTAAGTAATCCTTGCCACATCATCAATGACCTTTTTTGGGTAAACATTTGCCCCCCAAGTTTATTTATTGCGACCAACAATAAGTAAACTTAGGAAACTAACCTTTCGTATGTCCCACGAAATCTGTCAGAACCGCCCATGTCTTCTCGAAAAGCGTGACCAATCTTGTCTAATTAGTTCCTTTCAGTTTCCCAAAAGTGTGTCTGACGGCTATTCCACTTCCCCATACTTAGAAAAAAGTAACTCATGATTGCCTCTTTTGTCGTGCCTTGGTCTTCATAAATAATCCTCAAGTTATCATTTTTACCTTTTACTTGCCTTTTCCTTCTTGAAGAACACTGAAGAACTCGCGCCCTAGAGCACATAAACTTTCAGACATCTATACTCGGACGCCCGATAGCTCTCATCTCTGAACTTCAATCTTTATCTGAGTAAGTTTTACGAACTTTCTTGTCCTTTTAGTTGCTATTCGAAACTGCCTTATGCGTGTTTTTATCTCTGAGCCCCTTCATGTTCTTGGCCGAAAATATATGGGGATTGTTTGCATGTTGACAGATGATTAATAGGGTAGTGAAATATTGTTTCATATGAGTTAGGAGCCAATTTTGTAGTCTAGATTGTAGATTTAGGGCGTAAAATCGAAGTAAAATTTCGATTTTTAAGCTAGGTGAAAAACTGGGTTTTTCCCGCCCCTTCGGAGTTGAAAAAGATTTTCCCAAAAAATTTTTACTTCCGCTTTTCAATCTGTTTTTCAAACTGCTCGTATAGAACTTAGTATTTCTGTTTGAATGCTGCTGGTCGTATATGCGAGCAATGTTATTCCAACTTTCAACATAAGCTTTCAAGATGTGCGTCTTATCTCCTCCTTTCTCTGCTCACAGCTTTCATGCAAAATCCATGGGGAGAAGAAAGACCCATCAGCGATGACTTATTGGCTCAGCTGTTGAGGACGAGGAGCAAGCATCATCGCTAATACCTGACATTCCTTTTTCTCGTGCCACTTTAAATACTCCATCTGTTGTTACTCAAAATATGGTTCGAGCAAAAAATACAGCCCAGAAAAAGAAAAATCCCCATTCTTCACATCAGTCTGCTCCTCGGGCTTAAATTCCCTTGACCAGTGGTCGAGCGAAAAATACCCCTGCCCCCAATATCCAAACTCATGCTCAGCCCCGAAATGCCATTCAACCAGATGTTGAATGGTATGTTGTCTCTGAAAGCCGAGTGACGATCAGGATGATCACCAACTACATTAGGAAATATGGACTCACGGGGGTGACATTAGTTCGACCCATTCAAGACCAACGGGTGAACTTGCCCGGAGGCGCCTTCAGCACCTGGTTGAGATACCATATTGAGGCAGGGGCTACCTTGCCTCTTCATCCATTTTTTCAAGGGGTGGCCAACTACTTCGGGGTCGCCCCTTTCCAAATAACTCCCAATGGGTATAGAATGCTCACAACACTATATATCCTTTATAGCCACAAAAAATGGCCTGTGCCAACTCTCCATGAGGTTAATTATTTGTTCGACCGCAAGTTTAACCCCAACCAAGAAGGAACGAGGTTCTTTCACTTTTGTCACCAGGAAACTGGGTGCACCTTCATGACCGACACCACTCACATATCGAACGTGGGGGGGGGGGGGGTACTACCAGGAGTATTTCCTCACGACGGACATGATCGTGAACAATCTAGCCTTTACTCAAGGAGGTAAAACCTTTGTACCACTGGTTGTTAATCTTTATTTAGTGCTTCCTTTACACTTTCTTAGACTTTTAATGCCTTTCAGGCCCATGGCTGCGACCAGACCCCACTCCAGACATGGAGTTGAGATCATCCTTCTTGGGTAGTATGACCAACGTGGAGAAAAGCATCAAACTTTGTGTCACAGAGACTAACCTTAGACTGGTCGGCCTTTTGGCCCCTCATCAGGACATGAGGAAGTCAACTGTGGGGAGTGCTACTGGCGGAGATGTTCCCGAGCAGCACCCGGACGTGGAACAAACTCCTTTGAGGAGGGCCACCAGAGTAACAATCAGGGAACCTTCCAGCACCCCGCGGGCTGCCGCTCCCCCTGCCCGACAGGGAAAAGGGAAAAAGAAAGCCACCGAACCCCTTGAGCCCCTCAACGAATCTTCAAACGAGAACGATATTGATCTTTCGCTCTTAGATAGCTTGCCAATTCCCTGACACTTATTTGACGGGGACCACAATTTTAAGTACGCTCCAAATTTAGATTCATCCTTCTCCATGCAAGAGAGTGAGTATAAGACTAGTAGAGTTTATAATGTAGCGACCAGTAATGATAGCTCGGGTATTTCACTTACAATTTTTTCTGTTTCTTTTCCTGACATAACATATTTAATTGTTTATACTGTCTCATTCCTCGTATGTTTGCTTTTGTGTCAGATATGGACTCATAGTGCGTGTTCGACATGTACAGCACCCCCGATGCTCCCGCGGCTCGCTCGAGAAAAAAGAAAGTGAGCAAGAGCCATCCTGGGGAAAGCAGTAAAAAGCCTCAGGCTAGGAAGCCTCGCACTGCTGGCCTCCCAGAGGACGGACCCTCAGCCAATGCAACACCACCCCCTTCTCCTCACGAGCATCAGACACCCCCTGCTCCTGCCGGGTCGACACCATCTCTAGCGATCCCAACTGACCAGACTTAGCAGGCTGGTCCTGCTTCCACCGGGGGTGACATAACAATTCGTGCCTTCAGATCGGTCAAAGACAGGGTCGCAAAAATTGTGAAGCACAACCGCTGCCTAGAGGCGATGGCTGCTACTGAGACAATGGATGTCGACCAGATCCTAACCCGCGCTTTAAATGAATTTTTGAGTGTAAGTTATCTTTTCCCGTGGAGATGACTTCTTGTATACTTTATAGTTAGTCTAATCTTTGTTCTGACCGTAGGCATTCTAACCCTTACCGTCGCCCGGCTACGCTCAGGCACTATCACCGAGAAGTCTAAATCCTTGGAGAAACAACATGCTGACGAACTCAAAGCTGCCGAAGTGAAAAATGTTGAACAGCTTGCAGCGGTGCTCGAGGAGAAGAACAAACTGGCTAAGGAGTTGAAGGAGAAGCAAAGATAAGACCGTCGAGCAAAGAGACCAGTTCAAGCATTCTAATCGCATTAACTACCGCGAGGCTAAAAAGCTCGAGCAGGAGTTGATTGTGAGTAGACAAGAGACTACAACCTTGGAGGGCCGGCTCGAGGAGCTTGAAAAATCCAATGCCAGCAACTTGGAAAGGTACAAGAATGCCACGAGTACCACTACTGATAATGATCCATTATTGATTTTTTTATTTATTTAATTAATTAATGAAACATTTTGAAAAGGGTTGTAAAATGGAATGTAAGACTTTGTCTTTAATTATCATTTATTTTATTATTATTATGATCAATTTTATTTGATTATTATTATTATGATAATAATACATATATATTCTATATGATAGAAAATGGGAGAATATTTTTTTTAAGAAGCATCAGTAAAAGTGATCATCTTTTTCTCATAAAAGAAAAACCTCTCTCTATCAAGAGTCTCATGTGATGAGAATACTTTTGATTCACAAATTTTATTATTATTCTCTATGTGCCTACCCACATCTTGAGGTGTAGAGAACCTCTTGAATGATCTTGGTGTGAGTACTCTAGCGAGGATAGGAAGATCGAATTATATACGAAAAGATTCAAGGATTCTTGATAGGTTGCAAGATCTCAATAATTGTAATGACCCAACTGTTTCTAAGACCTTGGACCATTAAAACTACTATATATAGCTACTATTTTGATACAAACATAAGAAATAACATATCTTTATTGAAAACCCAAAATATTGTACCAATACAAAATAGGGTAAAAATATAAAATCAAATGTGATATAGTATGAGATCCCATTGTTTATAAAACATAAAACATAAATTTAAATACTAATTGCAGAATTACATGAAAAACAAAATTTAAAAGACTAAAAATTAACGTCATCCTCGATCAACACACAGTCCATTGAATCCATTCATCCTTAACACACAAGCCAAGCTGCCATGAATCCTTCCGCCTTCCATATTCATTTTCCTGCATCAAGCTAAAAAATAAAGGAGTGAGCCTAATGCCTAGCAAGGAAAATCTACTAACAATCATATATCAGAAATCATAAACATAAGACTATATCATAAACACAAAAAATATGACTATAAAAATATATATCATATAGGACTACAATATTAATGGCCATTAACTCATTAACATCGCATGTGATAAACCATCTAGGTCCTCTGTCTACTAATCGAGGTAGGTTAGATCACATGGTAGTATATGATAACCCATCTAGATCCTTTGTCTACTAATCGAGGTAGGGTAAATCATAACTCTAAACCATGAAAATGATAAATAATCTTGGGGTTTGCTATCTAAGCAACTATAAGCCCAAAATGACTAACATTTATACATATATATATACATATCATAACATAAAACATATAATAACATAAACATATAAGCACATAAAATCTATCCTATTTTCCTTACCAAAAGCCGAGATATTTGGAAACAAGAACGAGATTAGAACACTCCTATAAACCAACAGTAAAAATGGTGAGTATCTCCAAAGAATAAAGATGGAAAGAAAACTAAACCATCAAGAAGAAACTTATCAAGAAGAACCTTAAGTTTCAAGAAACTTAAATACCTAATCAAGAATCATAAACAAGAGTTAGGATCTAAATAAAAGAAAACTAAAGAACCATAAAAAACTGAACTTAGGGAATTAGAATACCTTGAATGATCTTATGAATTGATCTCACTATACCTCACTTCCCAAGTGTTTAGAAAAGCTTAGAATGATAAAGCTTTTAACCCAAAACTCAAGTGTATCTCTCTATAGTAACACTAGCAACTTGGAGGCTCTGAGGACTGCTTGAAGAATGAAGAAAATGACTGAGTACTAGGTCCTATTTATAGAGTTCAAGGAGTGAATGTAACGACCCAAATTTGCTAATCAGGCTTAGGGCCTTGATTAGTGTGTCTAGAGGGCAATAAGTGGTTTAATATGCTTATATGTGAATTTATGTGTATATATGATTATGATGCATGTTTAATTGAGTTAAATGTGCATGTGGGCCTCGTCTGGATATTAGGGGCATAAATGTGATTAATGAGATGTATGTTGTATATGTGTGATATGTTTGTACAGCACGATCCGAGACAGTCCTAGAGAGCGGTTAGCCAGGGAGTCATAACGGGGTTGAGATTCGGACTCGGGGCGAGTCGAGGGGTAATCTGGGTAGTAGATAAGTTATGGGGTTATTGGGACGTGAAAATATATATTTGGAGATATATTTGAGGATAGAATGTCTAGGTGGGAATATCTAGGAAATTTACCATTTTGCCCTCGGGGACGTTTTGGTACCCCGAGCCTTGAGGTAACCATATAGATTTAAGCTGAATAAAACAAAATAGAGGAATTGTTTAGAAACTTAGGGAACCGAATCATATTTTCCTTGAACTGAAGAATAGCTCTTGTCTCTCTCCCTTTCACTCTCTAAGGCTAAACTTGAAGGGAACTCAAAGGAAATTGGCTAGGAAGTTAGGAGGATTTCAGCTGGGATACTCTAGGGACTTGAAGTTTGAGGATTAAGGTTCAACATCAGGGGTTTAAATTCAGCAAGAGGTAAGCTTTTCATGGAAGTTATGTTCAAGTTTCAGTTGTGTTTTCAAGCTTTGCATGTGGGTAGAATCTAGGCTATTTTTGGGTGTTCTAGTTGTATTTTTGGAGTAGGTTTCTGTTGGGTTTTGGTGTTGAAATTGAGCTGGAATGATGGTGTTATTATCTAGGATTATTAGCTTGGTTTTGGTGGAAATTGACTTGAAGAAAGGATAGAAAACTGATGAGAAAATCTGGGTTCGGTGTCGAGCGCCGCAGCCCTAGGAGGGGTGCATCGCGGCCCGCGTGTGCGCGCGGCTATGGGAGGCCGAGAAATTCATGCGCGCCGCGGCACCTGCTGGGCGCGCCGCGGCCCGTGTGGGGGTCAGTGAAGAGCTAGCCTCTATTTCGAGGCTAGCCACGACTCTAGTGGGTGGGGCCGCGGTCCTTAGTGTCAGATTGGGTTTTAATGGTATTTTAGGCTTGGGAACTCAAGGGGTAAGGCTAAGGATGGATTTTATCATCCGGATTGATAGAATTCAAGGTCCCGGAGGTTAGGGATTGTGGCTCGGAGTTATTTATTGGGTTAGAATTTGATGGACGGGTATTGTTATGTGTTGTGACTAGGATTTCGGCGAGGCTCACGTTAGCGGACTGTGCTCTGGGCATCGGTGCTCAGGAAGCTCGGAACTCAGGTAAGAAAACCCCTATTTCCATAGAGCTTGTGTGCAGGGCTGAGCCCAATGTGCTGAATGGAAATGATATGCAGGGTTAAGCCCTATATGCTAGAATTGCAGAGTGTAGCTCTTTCTCTGTTTATACTTGAATTCTGTATTTGTTATTATATCGTGTATGATATTATGTGTGTGATCGGTAAGAGCCGGGAACGGTGTAGACCGAGAACGGCGTGGGGCCGGGAACGGCATCAGGCACGTTGAGTGCAAGACCGAGAACGGCAAGGGGCCGGGAGCAGCATTGAGCACGTGGGGTGCAAGTTGCCAGGGCGAGTCCCCAAAAGGATACCTGAGATATCCTCACGGCGTGGTCCGCGAACCCAGGGCTTGGCAAACGCCTGGGACGGCTAGGCTGTATGTGTTTTAGCCATTGGTGGCTTGTTTATATGCTTGACTTGTGTATTGCATATGTTATCTGTTATGGGTTTTCTTGCTGGGCTTTGGCTCACAGATGCTCTGTGGTGCAGGTAAGGGAAAAGAGAAGATCAACCAACCATGAGTACAGCTGGTGTGAGGCGGCGTGTACATGTTCGGCCAGCCTGGTTGCCACAGCTAGGGGATTTTGGGAGATGCTTGTAAATGAACTTAGATTTTGTCGTTTAGTCGACTCAGATCAGTTTTGTGTTGTAAATATTTTCTAAACTATGTTCTGGGATCCCAGGTGTAAACTTTTATGATTTGCTATGAAAAACTACTTTCTCTAATGTTTTCCTTTTAATTATGGCTTAGTTACACGGTTTGAATTAAATTAGCGAGTTGAAAGCACGATTTTAAACACACTTGGTAACGGCTCTAAGGAAGTAGGGCGTTACAGTGAAACTATCCCCTTTTAATTTGAAGAAATAAATGATTGTAAAATGAAAAGGATTTGAATTTTCGTTCAACAGATGCCCAAAACTCGGCCAAAATCGTTCAAAGGCAGGTCCAAGTGCTTAAGGGTATTTTTAAATTTAAAAATCATCAACATTCAAAAATACATCACCAGGGGCGACATATCGCCTATCCTGGGTGATATATTAGCTCCACCCTAATCCCGAGCCCCGTTCCAATTTTCGTGCAAAGTCGACGTGTTTTCCGTATCTTCCGTAGGCGATATATCGGCATATGTTGATATATCAAACACGTAATTGCACTTTTTCAACATATTTTGAATTGAGTAAAAAGCTTTGACTGAGTCATAATATGATCCTAACAGTTTCTGGAAGGTTCTAGAGCTTCTAGATCTTTCTTTTTAATTAAACTATTCATCAAAATACTTAAATCCTTAATAAACATGATTATGACAAGTGTCATGCTCTTAATGATTCTATCTAAACTTTAGGTTATAATAAATATATTTCTAGGACCAGCAATATTAATCAAATCTTATGTTATAATTCATATTTCTAAATTATAGGTTAAACTTATAAAATCCATAACTGTTGCTATGAGTTTCCAACTAAGTCCCGACTTGAACCAAAATCCAAGGAAACCAACATACTACAAATTAATACTAACTACTACTACTATCTAGCTACCTAAGTAAATATTTTGGGACATTACAATAATTTCTTATTTATTTCATGTATACGTATTTTTTTTATTAACATATTGCATATCAAAGGATCCTCATATAAATTTGTTTATATAATTTTTTTTTTTGTAATATACAATGCTACCATTACCGCAATTTTTGCTACGCACTAGGAACAGTTCCAAAGAATTGGTACCAGAGCCATCTTTAATCCTTTCGTATGTTATTTACTGTGTGGGTATCATATGCATTTTTTATATTATGTGTAATATATAAATGGATGGATGTTTATGTATGATATGTTGATGTTCTTAAGGGTTGGTTTTCATGGTGTTTTTGGGTTAGAAAAAGTTCTTAAATTTTCTAGATATACAAAAATATTGTAAGCCATTTTTGGGGCATAGGAATTTTGTAATTTAATTTATTTTATATTTCTATAAAATTTTGGCCCTAGCCTCGAGCTTGAAACCCGAGGCCTGAGCCGCTGCCCTTGACCACGCCCACTTCGCGTGCCACTGCGCTTGACTCCACGCATGCCCCTGCACTCAGTTCGTGCAGCCACCGCTCGTGTGCACCGCAACCACCGCCCAAAACGTGTGAGCTCGCCCCTAGGGCTGGCCGAGCACCAAAATTGTTATCCATTGGGATTTTTATTTCAAATTTAAATCTCTAATTAATTTTTTTATTTTGAATTATATTTTTTAAAAGCCCATATTCAAATTGGGACTAAATAACTAATTGGGTAATAAAAACCCAAGTTTAATTATTCTTACAATTGTTTAAGATAATTAAAAAGTTATTTTTAATTCAAAATTAAAATGGTAATGGCCCAAAGACTAGAAGATAAGGTCCAAGAGCAAAGGAGTTGCTCTTCATTAGGCCTTAGTTAGTTTAATTACGTTTTTGTGTATTTTTTGCAAGTGTTGTAATTTTCTAGAAATACCCAAAGCACCCAACCTAAATGTATTTATTTGCTTGAACATGATTAAATTGTTTAATACTTTATCATGCATTATAACATGGCATACATATCACCCACACAGTACATATTAAGCATGCATCTATATTTTTAGAAACATGCTTAGGATTGATTATATATAATTAATTTAGTCTTAATTAGTTAAGATGGTAAATAGAATTTAAAAGTTGTTTATTTTCTTATTTAATAAAAATATTTTATTAAATTAAAAAGTATTCTTCTTAAAAATCAAAATAAAATTAATCTAGGGCACAATTATTTATTTTGCATAATTGGATTAGTATTTATTAGAATATCATTTGGAAAAATTAATTTAATTAGTTTTACAACTTAATTGAAAAATATTGATTTTGAGAAAAACAAATTTATTCAAAATAGTAAGTGGGAAAGGGAATTATGACAATAAGTCTCATGGTCTCCATTATTAGTTGAACACCAAGAGGCATAGGAAGGGTCTCGTGTCGCCTCCGTTTGCGGCCTCACTAAGGAAAGGCTTCTGAATATGTTTATTTTATCTCAAGGTTGACTTCTTATACAAGAATAAGATCAGTGATGTATTTCAAGTTTGATTGACCTTAAGGCACATTCTTGAGTTGAGTCATTAATAAAAAAATAATGGGTTACACTCCAAAGATGTATATAGGCTTTCGAGCACGACTCATCTTGACCAAACTAACGGTAATTCATAAGTCAAAAGAGAAAATTAGTTTTTTAAGTTTTCACTTATGGAGTTGAGATCTTGTCTCAAGGATAATTTGTAATTAGTTTGACCTACGCAAAGGTTGGTCCATTAATTTTCAAATTAATCTATCTTGGATTAGTAATTTTTTTGTGTGTTTTTATGTGTTCCATTCATTAATCATATTTACTATTCCAAATATAAACTGATATTTATTATATGCATTAATTCATTATATTTTATTTATTTATTTTTCAACAATATGTCTAATCCAAACCTTGTAACTGCTTTACTTGCCAATGAGAAATTTACTGGTGATAACTACATGAAATGGAAATCAAACATAAACATTGTTTTGATATGTGAAAATCACATGTTTTTCCTGAATGAGGAATTACCTGAGGTTCTTGCTCTCACTGCTGCAAAAACTGCTAGAGAAAAGTATGACAGTTGGATCTTATCTAACAATAAAGCCAAATGTTATATGCTTGCTAGTATGAGCGATGTGCTCAGAAAGAAGTTTGAAAATGTTGAAACAGCTTATGAGATTTGGGAATCTCTATAAGGCATGTTTGGCCAGTAGTCTGATGAGTGCAGACATGATGCTACTAGAAGCTTCATGAATATGAAAATTAAGAAAAATGTTTTTGTCAGAGAACATTTCCTAGACATGATCAACATATTGCACGATGTAAAAATCCATGGTGCAACCATTGATGACATAACTCAAGTAAGTGTGATACTTGAATCTCTCACACCACCTTTTGCGACATTCACTACGAACTATGTTATGAACAAGTTGGAGTACAACATGCCCCAACTGCTGAATGAGTTACCAACTTTTGAGTCTCTAAACAAAAGTTCCACTAAGGTTGAGGAGGAAAATGTTTTTGAAACCAAGCCTTCCACTTCAAATGGAAATTCAAAAAAAAGAAAGGGTGGCCAAGGAAAGGACAAGAAAAAGGACAAACAACCAGAGAAGACCAACAAGTCTTCCAATAAGAATAATTCAGCAAAGAACTCCAAAAATAAAGCACTGAACGGATCATTCTTTCATTGTGGAGTTGAGGGTCATTGGAAAAGGAATTTTCCTAAGTACCTAGTTGAACTGAAAGAAAAAAAGAAGGGTAAATTTGACTTGCTTGTTTTAGAATCTTGTTTAGTGGAAGGTGATTTTTCATCTTAGATAGTTGATTCCAGAGCCACTAATCATGTTTGTTTTTCTTCGCAGAGTCTTAGTACTTTAAGGAAGCTGGCTCATGGAGAGGAAACCATGAGAGTTGGAAATGGGCTAGAGATCTCGGCAGCTGCAGTTGGAAAAGCTTGCCTAGTGTTTTATAATAACAATTTTATTGTGATGGACAATGTTTATTTTATTCCTAGATTTTCTAGAAATTTGATTTCCGTATCAAAATTGCATGACAAGGTTTTAATATATCTTTTAATAGAAATTCGATTTCTATTTCGAAATACGGTTTTGACATTTGTTCTGCAAAGTCTGAAGGAGGAATTTACAAGTTAGAGTCCAAAGTTTAGCATATTTATAATTATGAATTATTTAAAACTGCAAATCCCAGATCTATTAAAAGACAGAAGATAGATTTCGATAGTGAAACATATATGTCGCATTTGAGATTGAGGCATATTGGTCTAGACAGAATTAATAGACTAATTGTAACGCCCTGGTTACCCCAAGATGGTTACTATGAACTTTGAACCGTGCTTAACTCGCTAATCGAGTTCTTTGGTTATTGTAACGCCCTACTCCCTTAGAGGCGTTACTAAGTGAGTTTAAAAAAATGTGCTTTCATCTCGCTAATCGAGGTATTAAATCAAACAGTGTAATTGAGCTATAAACAGAGGAAAAAACCTTAGAAATATTAATTTCCATAGAAAATCATGAAAGGTTTACACTTGGGATCCCAAAATACAGTTTAGAAATGTTTTCAACATATTAATTAAACCAAGTCGACTAGACGAAAAAATCAGAGTTTATTTACAAGCATCTCCCAAAATCCTTTGGCCGTGGCGGCCAGGCTGGCCAAACATGTACACACCGCCTCACGCTTGCTGTACTCATGGTTGGTTGATCACCTCTGAACCCTTTACCTGCACCACAGAGCATCTGTGAGCCGAAGCCTAGCAAGAGAACCCACAAGCAGATAACATATGCAACACATATATCAAACATATAAATATGCCACCAATGGCTAAACACGTACGGCCTAGCCGTCCCAGGCGTTTACCAAGCCTTGGGTTCGCGGACCATGCCGTGAGGATATCCCAGGTATCCTTCTGGGGACTCGCCCTGGCAACTCGCACTCCACGTGCTCAGCGCTGCTCCCGGCCCCTTGCCGTCCTCGGCCTTGCGCTCAACGTGCCCAACGCCGTTCCCGGCCCTTTGCCGTTCTCGGTCTACACCATTCCCGGCTTAAGCCGACCATTCACATCATAACTCACATAGCATAACAAGAAAGTATATAATTCTAGCATAATCAGATAAAGGGCTACACCCCGCAGTTCTAACATATTGGGCTCGGCCCTGCATGTCAATCCATTCAAACACACTGGGCTCAGCCCTGCATATCAGTCCATTCAAACACATTAGGCTGAGCCTTGCACACAAGCTCTATGGGAACAAGGGTTCTCTTACCTGAGTTCCAAGCATTCTGAGCACTGATGTCCCGAGCACAGTCCTCTAACTTGAGCCTCGCTGAAACCCTAGTCACAACACATTAACAATATCCAATCATCAAGTTCTAGTCCAACGAATAACTTCAAACCAAAACTCTAACCTCCGAGACCTTGAATTCTATCAATCCGGGTGATAAAATCGATCCCGAGCCTTACCCCTTGAGTTCCCAAGACTAAAACACCCTCAAAAACTCAACCTGGCACAAAAGGTCGCGGCCCCACCCTCAAGAGCCGCGGCTAGCCTCAAAACAGAGGCTAGGACACCCCTGCAACACACACGGGCCGCGGCGCGCATGAACTCTCGGCCATCCTTGGCCGTACACGCACACGGGCCGCGGCGCGCCCATCCTAGGGCTGCGACCCTCCTCACCGAACCCAAAATTCTTCATCAGTTTTCTACCTTTTCTTCAAGCCAATCCTCACCAAAACTCACCCATCTAACGCAGATATTTAACACATATACTCCAGCTCAGTAATAACTCAATAACAACATCAAAATCCATCAAAGTCTACTACAAAAATCCAATTAGAACCCCAAGAACAAGTTAAATTCTACCTACATACAAAGCTTGAAAACACAGCTGAAACTTAAGCATAACTACCATGAAAAAGCTTACTTCTTGCTGAGTTAAACCCCTGAAGTTGAACCTTAATTCCCCCAAGCTCCTAGCTCCCTAAAACCCAGCTGAACTCCTTAGACCTTCAAGTTGAGTCCCTTAGTTTTTCCTTGTGTTTATCTTAGAGAGTGAAAGAGTGAGGAAGATGAGAGCAATCTCAGCTAAGAGAGAAAGTATAAGTCGGTTCCCACAAGGTTCTAATTAATTTCTCTTTTTGTTTTATTTGACTTAAGTCTACATGGTTACCTCAAGGCTCGGGGTACCAAAACGTCCCCGAGGGCAAAATGGTAAATTTCCCCAATATTCCCGCCTAGACATTCTATCCTCAAATATATCTCCAAATATTTATTTTCATGCCCCAGTAATCCCATAACACTCCTAGTACCCAAATTACCCCTCGACTCGTCCCGAGTCGGAATCTCAACCTCGTTGTGACCCTCTGGTTAACCGCTCCCAGGACTGTCTCGGATCGTGCTGCACAGACATTTCACATATATACAACATATATCATATTCATGCCCCTAATAACCAGACGGGGCCCACATGCACATTTAACTCATTAAACATGCATCATTATCATATATCCACATTAATCCACCCATTAACACATTAAAGCATAATAAATCATTTATTGCCCTCCAGGCTCATTAATCAAGGCCCTAAGCCTGATTTGCAAATTTGGGTCGTTACAGTTATAAACGTGCATCTAGGTGTCATTATTAGGTTAAGGTGAAAACCAATCAAAAGGAAAGGATATATTTCATTAAATACATAAAACTGTTCATGGGCCCATAAAATGTTTACAAGTTATTTACAATCCAAAATGGTCATTACAATTTCAAATTTACAAGCCCCCTGACCTAAGCAGTAAAAATAGGGTAAACCCCCTAGTTCCTCTGAGAACTCCCTGGCCGTGGTGGTCAAGCGGACGCATATGTACACATCACCACCTAAGCTCTCCACTCAAGGCTAGGTGAGCTTTTCTTTCCCTTTACCTGCACCTCATAGCACCCATGAGCCAAAGCCCCACAAGAAAACTCAATACTGCAAGAATATAACATCAATCGATGATCATAATAATCATACAGGGCTTTTAGCCCTAAATGGAAGAGTGAGAATTGTAAAAGTCACTAAGGTGGGTTCCGTTCCCTTTACAAATAAGTGATCACGTCACTAGCTTAAACCGAATAAGTGATTGATAAGCAAGTCACCATTGCAAAAAAACCGAGGTGACCATAGAGTCACTACTGTGGGTTCCGTTCCCTCTAGCCATGTGACGATACGGTCACCTATGACGAGGTGACCCGACTCTGAGTAACTAGTCATAGAACTAGGCAAGTGCTTTTTAGTTTTCATCGAACTTAGGGTCAGTCCCGGCATTAATGCTCATATTGAGTCATTCAATGTAGATTTCGATTAGATCTAATCTTTTATCGGCCCTGCGTTCTTGACGCTTATGCCATTTCTGACTCTTAGGTCAGTAACATACGACCAGTGCTTAATACCACTGTCGAACTTGACTAGTAAGTCACAGCTTCACAGACAGTCTGACACCATTGCCGATTCTGACAAGTAAGTCAGTGCCATTCACAAATAAGCAAGATTTTCTTAGCATTTAATATGCAATCAATGTCCACATTTAAACACGCAACATTCCTCAATAATAACCACGCATGTCATACATATAGGGTGCAATTTTTTTACCTCTGGTTCGAGCGAGAATTAATATAAGAACGACCCTTGAGAATGATCAACTTTTTAGTTCCTTGACGGTCACCTGGTGATAACCAAATATGGGATTCCATCAATAAAATGAATAATAAAGGTTCCTAAACTAAAACCTAGCCTCCGAGACATCGAATCCTACTAAACTGTGTAGAAGGATCGATTCCGAGGCCTAAGGTTTGAATCCCCAAGCCAAAAACCTACTTTTGGCCAAAATGCCACTAAGGGCTGCGACCCTCCCTCACCATGTCGTGGCCCGCCCCTCAACCAGAAGAGGCCCCCTTTCTATTCCCCAGCACAGGTCGCAGCCCTCCATCTCCATGCTGCGACCCAACTGCCCTGCAACTTCTCCCTTCCTCTTCCTCAAGCTTGTGTCGCGGCGCTCTAGAACAGAGCCACAGCCCCACCTGAAACTCAGCCAAAACCCCTGTTTTTCCCCTTTGGACTCATTTCAAAACCTCACAAAATCTCTCCCAATACCACCAAGCGAAACCACCAACTAGTACCACAACTTGTCCACCATACAAGCATCAAAACCTAAGCTTTACCCTAATCAAAACTTCACCAAATTCCCCATTCAATGATCAAAACTACAAACCTTAAAACTAAGATAAAAACAGAGCAAGGCACTATAAAATGGAACTAGAACCTTACCTTAAGCTTGATTCGAATCCTCTTCAATGACTGAACACTAGCCTAAGACCTCAAGCTTCAAACTTCAAGTTTGAATCCCCAAACTTGCTTCAAAATTCAAAGGAGAAAGGAAGAGAAAAGATGAATGGAAGGAAAGAAACCAAATGCTCTGTTTTAGGTTCTTTTTCTTCAGCCTTTACCTTATATAACCTAGGTCAAAAGACCATAATACCCTCCAAGCTTAATTCTTCTCTTAACACGCCCCAAGGGCAAAACTGTCTTTTTTCACCTATCTCGTTAATCATAATTAAAACTCTCCAATTACCTCTATTCTTAAATACCGATAAAATTATATCCCATTACCCTTTTATTTTCGGTAATGCTCTAATAATTAAATCACCCCAAGACTCACCCCGAGCTTAAACCTGTCATGACCAAACCGATAATTTGAATTCAAAGATCGTCTCATGTCGAATAGCTTGAACAAATCCACATTTAAATGTGGTCTCAACAACAGTTCACCGACATGCATACAAATATACAATTATGCCCTCAACGGGCCAAATTACCAAAACACCCCTGAGATCAAATGTGGACCCACATGCATGCATTTAACATCATATTATAATATAATTCACATAAACATGCACATAATAGTTTAATGACATAATAAAGCAATTATGGCCCTCCTAGCCTACTAATCCAACCATTAAAATGCAGTAGGGATTTTAGGGCATTACAACTATCCCCTCCTTATAGAAATTACGTCCTCGAAATTTACCTGAATAGCTCGGGATACTGCTTCTGCATATCTGACTCCAGATCCTAGGTCGCTTCCTCGACCTTGCTGTTCCTCCACAATACCTTAACCAAAGGTATCGTCTTATTCCTGAGGACCTTGTCCTTCCTGTCAAGTATCTGGACCGGCTGTTCCTCATAGGAGAGATCTGCCTCAAGCTCCAGATCTTCATAGCTCAAAACATGAGTCACATCAGATACATGCCTTTGAAGAGCTAAAACATGAAACACGTTATGCACGGCTGATAATGTCGAAGGTAAGGCCAACCTGTAAGCCACCTGACTAATCCTCTCCAGGATCTTAAATGGACCTACAAATCTAGGGCTCAGCTTGCCCTTCTTCCCAAGGTGAGACTCTAAGGAAGACGTAGTCTCCCACTTGGAACTCCACGTTCCTGCGCTTGGGATCTGCATTACTCTTCTATCTACTTTGAGAAGCGAGCATCCGAGCTCTAATCTTCTCAATGGCCTCACTGGTCCTCTGTACTACCTCAGGACCCATGTATCTCCTTTCACCTGTCTCATGCCAATGAATGGTTGATCTACACTTCCTACCATACAACATCTCATAAGGTGCAACCCCAATGGTAGACTGATAACTATTATTGTAGGGAAACTCTATCAAAGGTAGATACTTACTCCAAGATCCACCAAAGTCCAGCACACATGCTCCCAACATGTCTTCCAATATCTGGATCTTCCACTCAGATTGCCCACCTGTCTGAGGATGATAAGTAGTACTGAACTTCAATTGTATTCCCATTGCCTTCTCTAAACTCCCCCAGAACTTGGAAGTAAAAGTGGGGTCACGATCTGACACGATCGACCTCAGCGCTCCATGTAGGCGCATGATCTCTCTCACATAGAGATCTACGTACTGGTCAACTGTATATGTAGTCCTCACTGGCAAGAAGTGAGCTGACTTGCTGTAGCGATCCACTATCACCCAAATAGAATCATGCTGACTAACAGTCCTGGGTAACCCCACCACGAAATCCATCGTGATGTCCTCCCATTTCCACTCTGGGATATCCAGAGGCTGTAGTAATCCTGCCGTCCTCTGATGCTCAGCCTTGAACTGTTGACATGTCAAGCACTTAGCCACATACTCTACTACATCCCTCTTCATCCCTGGCCACCAATACAATGACCTCACATCCTGATACATCTTCGTGGTGCCTGGATGCAAAGAGTAAGGTGTAGTATGAGATTCATCCAGAATCTCTCGCCTCATGGTAGTGTCTAATGGAACACATATCCTCCCCTTGTATCTCAACAAGCCCAAATCAGACACTGTATAATCTCTAGATGCTCTAGCCAAAACATCCTCTCTGATCTTGATCAGCTGTTGATCACCCAACTGACCGTCCTTGATTCTCTCAAACAGTGTAGACTGTAGAGTAATATTGGCTAACGGGCCCACCAACAAATCTATACCAGCTCTGGTCATATCATCTGTTAACTCTATGGCTATTAGCCTTGCACTATAAATTTGTCCAGAACCCTTCCGGCTTAAAGCATTCGCTACCACGATGGCTTTTCCTGGATGATACAAAATCTCACAATCATAATCTTTTACTAACTCCAGCCAACGCCCTTGTCTCATATTCAAGCCTTTCTGTGTGAAGAAGTATTTCAGGCTCTTGTGGTTTGTATAAATCTCACACTTCTCCCAATAAAGGTAGTGCCTCCATACCTTCAAAACAAAGACCACAGCCGCCAACTCCAAATCTTGAGTAGGATATCTCTACTCATACCCCTTCAACTGACGTGAGGCATAAGCGATTACCTTCCCTGACTGCATAAGAACACAGCCCAAACCCTAATGTGAAGCATCGCAGTAAATCACAAATTTCTCCTGATCTGTTGGAAGACTAAGAAATGTAGCTGTAATCAATCTCTGCTTCAGTTCCTGGAAGTTGTTCTCACATTTGTCTGACCAGACAAATTTTTGATTCTTGCGTGTCTACTCAGTCAATGAAGTAGCTTTGAGAACCCTTCCACGAAACGTCTATAATAACCTGCCAATCCAAGGAAAATTCTAACCTCAGAAGCATTCTTTGGCCTTGATCAATCTCTGACTGCCTTGATCTTTGCTGGATCTACCTTAATCCCATCCTTACTGACAATATGCCCAAGAAAAGATACCTAAGCTAACCAGAACTCACATTTCTTGAACTTTGCAAATAGTCTGTGTTCCCTCAGTCTCTGTAGAACCAATCTCAGATGTTGTTCATGGTCTGACTCTGACTGAGAATAAACTAGGATATCATCGATGAAGACGATCACAAACTGGTCCACGTAATCCTTGAACACTCTGTTCATCAGTTCTATAAAATAAACTGGGGTATTAGTCAATCCAAAAGACATGACTAAGAACTCATAATGCCCATACCTGGTATGAAAAGCAGTCTTTGGTATGTCTCCCTCCTTGACCCTCAACTGATGATAACCAGAACGAAGGTCGATCTTTGAAAATACCTTTTTACCTTGCAACTGATCAAACAAATCATGTATCCTTGGAAAAGGATACTTGTTCTTAATTATTAACTTATTCAGTTCTCTGTAATCAATGCACATCCTTAGAGAACCATCTTTCTTCTTTACAAACAGAATTGGCGCTCCCCAAGGTGAGAAACTAGGTCTGATAAAACCCAAATCCAACAGCTCTTGCAATTGTACCTTTAATTCTTTCAACTAAGTTGCGGCCATTCTCCAAGGTGCTCTAAACACTGGCTCTGTCCCTGGTTCCAGTTCTAGTCTCATTGGCACGACCAGAGTGGTGTCAACAGCATTGGCTAAGAATCCAATGCAACCTCCTTGCAATAGATCTCTAGCCCTCAAAACAGAAATCATTGGTATGCGGGGTTCATGCACAGTTCAAACAAACTGTGAATGCCAAAAAATGGACCAGAGCCATAGTCAACAGTTTCCCTCAATTAGCCTCGAGCAAGTGAAGCAGCCTAATATCTTGTCCTACACGAGACCCATATCTCATAGGAGCACTTAGTGAAAGTGCCCAGAAGGACCTAAGGGCCTTGCTATGCAAGGCTGCCCTTCCCCCACGGCCTCGGCCCCATGGCCTCGCCCCCATGGTCTCGGCCCCATGGCTTCATGCCCATGGCCTTGCGCCCATGCCCTCGGCCCCGTGGCCTCGCCCCCATGGTCTCGGCCCCATGGCCTCATCCCCATGGTCTTACGCCCATGCCTTCGGCCCCATGGCCTCGCCCCCATGGTCTCGGCCCCATGGCATCGGCCCTGTGGCCTCGCCCCCATGGTCTCGGCCCCATGGCCTCATCCCCACGGCCTCGCGCCCATGCCTTCAGCCCCATGGCCTTGCCCCCATGGTCTCGGCCCCATGGCCTCGCCCCCATGGCATCAGCCCCGTGGCCTCATGGCCTCGCCCCCATGGTCTCGGCCCCATGGCCTCGCCCCATGGCATCCGCCCCATGGCCTCATCCCCATGGCCTTGCGCCCATGCCTTCGGCCCCATGGCCTCGCCCCCATGGTCTCAGCCCCATGGCCTCGCCCCATGGCATCCGCCCCATGGCCTAATCCCCATGGCCTTGCGCCCATGTCTTCGGCCCCATGGCCTTGCCCCGTGGCCTCGCCCCCATGGGCTCGGCCCCATGGCCTCGCGCCCCATGGACTTGCGCCCATGCCCTCGGCCCCGTGGCCTCGCCTCCATGGTCTCGCCCCATGGCTTCATGCCCATGGCCTTGCGCCCATGGCCTCACGCTCCATGGCCTCGGCCCTATGGTCCCGCGTCCATGGCCTTGGAGGTGAGAATACTCACAAGTGGCAAGGTACACGCATGAATATGGAATGTACCTGCAAACCTAAAGAAGTCAGAGTATGGATATGGTACTTCTACCAGACAAGTAGTGGGAATGCAAGGATAGGAGTTAGAGCCCGTACGTCTATGGCCAGGAGTCAGTGTCGACACCACCACCTGCACCACTACGTCTGCCACCACTCCTCTGGCATGGGTACGGACAAGTAGTGGAGACATCCTCCTGACACCTGCTCCTGTACTGGATGTACAACCACGACCTCTGAAGCCACTTCCCTGACATAGTACTTATGTACCCCTTGGTCTCCTGGACCACCATGTACCAAGGGCCATTAGAGCCTACTATAAAAGGAACTCTAACACCACCTGAAAGGGGGTTGGAAGTTTTACAGTAGCAAAGGCTTGAGAGTTAATGAAAGATTGATTGATTTCTCCATTGTTATTCTGTCATAATTCTTGAGTTATTGCTTTGATTTCTATAGCTTTTTTATTGACGATCCTAACTTGATAATTTCTTCCAAATCAACCTAGTTGACGAATTCTCACCGTCAACACAAACAAAAAAGGATCCTCACCTTCAGGCTCAAAGGTGACCATCTTCCTTCTGCAATCAATGGTTGCCCCATACTTTACCAACCAATCCATACCAAGAATCATGTCGAAGTCAGTCATAACTAACTCTATCAAATCCAATGACAACTCTCTGCCCTCCACTGTCACTGGCAAAGATCTGACCCATCTTCTAGATACTACCAACTCTTCAGTGGGTAATAAAGTTCCAAACCCAACAGCATAATAATTACATGGTCTACACATTCTATCAATAATTCTACTAGCAACAAAAGAATGTGTAGCACCAGAATCAATCAAAACATTACAAGGGGTTCTAGCACTAAGAAGCTGAGATGTAACTACTGAGGGAGAAGCCTCAGCTTCTGCTTGTGTCAATGCGAACACTCGAGCTGGGGCTGAGCTGTCCACTTTCTTGGGTTCTTCTTTTATTGCCTTAGGGCAATCCTTCCGTAGAAGACCCACTGCTCCACATGAAAAGCAGGCTCTTGCCCTACACTCTCCCAAATGATGCCTCTTGCATCTAGGGCATTCAGGATAAGACTTCGAGGCCTCACTACCACCTTGACGAACCATTGAAATAACATGAGGTCGCCTATCAGAACCTGGATCTGGGAAAATGTCAGGAGCCTTCCTCTTTTGATCACTGGGGCCTCTGCCCCTACCAAAACCCATAAATGGAGAACTTGTTCTCCTTTCTGGCTGCATTATCTATCAAATCTTGTTCTCTGCACTCTGAACTATGGGTGCCTTCTTGACCACCTGTGCATAGGTAGTAACCCCTGCCACAGTGGTAATACGAACATCTCGGGCTAGTCTAGGCTGTAGCCCCTAGAGAAATCTCTCCCTCCTGGTCCCATCAGTGGGTACCAGCTCCATGGAAAACTTTGCCAATCGATCAAACTTCAGGGCATACTCAGTTACTAATAAACTTCCTTTAAGTAACCTAATAAACTCCTCAGCTTTTGCCGCCCTGATGGCATCGTTGTAATACTTCTCATTAAACAGAGTCTGAAAATCTTTCCAACTCAGAGCATTGATGTTTCTAGTCTGGGATATAACTTCCCACCAAATTCGGGCATCCTCCCAAAACATATATGTGGCACAAGCCACCCTCTCTTTACCAGTCACCCTCATGAATTCCGAGATGGTGGTAATCATGCTCATCCACAGCTCAGCTTTAGCAGGATCTGCACTGCCTTCAAATACTGGAGGTTGTTGCTTTCTGAACCTTTCATAGAGAGGCTCCCATTTGTTACCAACCTCAGACAGCTGCTGGCACTGATACAGGAGGTGCCTCAGATACACTAGCTACTATAGAAACCTGCTGTTGTCTCAGGAGGCGGAGTTCTTATCCCTGCCTCAACAGTGTAGCCTGCATCTCATTAAATAACTGCTGCTAGTTCTCAGGAGCTGGCTATGGAATCTGACTTTGGTCATTCTCTTGACTCTGATTATTATTCTGGCCTTGATCACCCTGGCTAGCTGATGTATCTGTCGGTCCTGGAATCATTCTTATCAACTTATATTGTGCTGCAATAGTCAATATGGCCAGTCAGGCAGTGATAACTAAACCTCTTGCCGCCTCACGGTCCAAGAACAAGTAGATAACTCTCATATTCAACATTCATACAAACATACAGATAGATACATGATTATAACATTTAGCATTTAACATGTATCAAATAATAGTTCACAATGAACAATACTATTAAGCATGCTCTAGCAATATCAGTACTAGTAAGTACGTTCTTGCTAATAGTGCAGTATTTAAGGCACAGTCTTAACATAGTGTCTCATGTAAACAGGTAAAGCATTTATACTATATTTAAGCAATTATATATATAACTACATAAATAGTTACCAAACCATGAGTCGAGCTTGTCTTCAGTGGTGAGTGTACATGCCCAGCCAGTCTATAGGAACCCTAAACCTTGGCACGCTCTGATTCCAAGTTGTAATGCCCTGGTTATCCCAAGACAGTTACTGTGAACTTTTAACCATGCTTAACTCGTTAATCGAGTTCTTTGGTTATAAACGTGCATCTAGGTGTCATTTTTAGGTTAAGGTAAAAACCAATCAAAAGGATAGGATATATTTCATTAAATACACAAAACTGTTCATGGGCCCATAAAATGTTTACAAGTTATTTACAATCCAAAATGGTCATTACAATTTCAAATTTATAAACCCGCCAACCTAAGCGAAAAAAATAGGGTAAACCCCCTAGTTCCTCTGAGAACTCCTTGGCCATTGTAGTCAAGCGGCCGCATATTTCCACATCACCACCTAAGCTCTCCACTCAAGGCTGGGTGAGCTTTTCTTTCCCTTTACCCGCACCACTTAGCACCCATGAGCCAAAGCCCAGCAAGAAAACTCAATACTGCAAGAATATAACATTAACCGATGATCATAATAATCATCTAGGGCTTTTAGCCCTAAATAGAAGAGTGACAATTGTAAAAGTCACTAAGGTGGGTTCCGATCCCTTTACAAATAAGTGATCACGTCACTAGCTTAAATCGAATAAGTGATCGATAAGCAAGTCACCATTGCAAACCAACCGAGTGACCATAGAGTCACTACTGTGGGTTCCGTTCCCTCTAGCCATGTGATGATACGGTCACCTGGGTCATTTGGCCTCGGCTCTAAGTAACTAGTCATAGAACTAGGCAAGCGCTTTTTAGTTTTCATCAAACTTAGGGTCGGTTCGGCATTAATGCTCATATTGAGTCATTCAATGCAGATGTCGATTAGATCTAATCTTTTATCGGCTTTGCATTCTTGACGCTTATTTTATTTCTGACTCTTAGGTCAATAACATACGACCAGTGCTTTTTACCGCTGTCGAACTTGACTAGTAAGTCATAGCTTCACAGACAGTCTGACACCATTGCCAATTCTAACTAGTAAGTCAGTGTCATGCACAAATAAGCAAGATTTTCTAAGCATTTAATATGCAATCAATGTCTACATTTAAACACTCAACATGCCTCAATAACAACCACACATGTCATATATATAGGGTGCAGTTTTCTTACCTCTGGTTCGAGCGAGAATTAATAAAAGAATGACCCTTGAGAATGATCAACTTTTTAGTTCCTTGACGGTCACCTGGTCATAACCAAATATAGGATTTCATCAATAAAATGAATAATAAAGGTTCCTGAACAAAAACCTAGCCTCCGAGACATCGAATCCTACTAAACTGGGTAGTAGGATCGATCCCGAGGCCTAAGGTTTGAATCCCCAAGCCAAAAACCTACTTTTGGCCAAAATGCCACTAAGGGTTGCGGCCCTCCCTCACCATGCCGCGGCCTACCCCTCTGCTAAAGGATCAAGAGCCACAGAACCATTTCAACTTGTACATACAGACATTTGTGGTCCATTAAATGTCCAAGCTAGAAGAGGTTATGAATATTTTGTCACTTTCATTGACGATTATTCAAGATATGGTTAAAGAATTCCAAGCAGAAGCTGGAAAGTAATTATGTAAATCACTAAAAGTGCTTCGATCAGATCGAGGTGGAGAGTACTTAGATTAATAATTTCAGGACCATTTGCGTGAGCATGGTATTCAATCCCAGCTCACTGCACCTGGAACGCCACAACAAAATGGTATCTTAGAAAGATGGAACAGAACCTTATTGGATATGGTTAGATCGATGATTAGTTTCTCATCATTGCCTTTGTGATTCTGGGGTTATGCAAGAAAATTTGATCTATACATACTCAACATTGTTCCATCTAAGTTTATTCAGAAAACACCATTGGATTTATGGAATGGTACTAAACCTAGTTTACGCCATTTTCGTATATGGGTTTGTCATGTACATGTGCTTAAAGGAAAAATTGGGAATTTGGAATCAAGCGCTGAGGTGTGCATGCTTGTAGGATATTCGAAAGAAACAAAAGGTTGTGTATTTTATAGTCCTAAAGATAACGAAATGTTTGTATCTACAAATGCTACTTTTATGGAGCATGATTATATAAATAACCACAAACCTCAAAGTAAAGTTGTACTTGAGAAAATGGTCTCAAATAAACAAGACCAATCACTAGCAGTGGCAAATGAAAAATGATGAGAGGATATCACTAGTTCTAGTCAGATTAATGGAGAGCTTCGTCGTAGTGGGAGGATTGCTAAACAGCTAGTTCGCTGTGAACATGAAGTTCAGATGCTTGTGTCTGACATAAACAAAGATGAGCCATTGATATATAGAGATGCAATGGAAGATTATGACAAAGAAAAATGGCTAAACGCCATAGACCTTGAAATGGAATCGATGTATTCCAATTCTGTCTGGACTCTTGAAGAACCACCTGAAAATGTTAAACCAATTGGTTGCAAACTGATATTCAAGAAGAAGAGAGGAATTGATGGGAAAGTAGAGACTTTCAAAGCAATGCTAGTAGCAAAAGGCTACATAGAAAGAAGGAGTTGATTATAAAGAAACTTTTTCACCTGGGCCATGCTTATATCTAATCACATACTCTATGTTGGGAATAGTGCCCTTAAAGCAAATGTAGTTGAAAAATGTTTTAAATGAAATAAATAATTGAATTCAATTATATATATAGACTATATCTGATATTATGTTGATAACATTAAGTAAATTTTAGAAAGTTCCAAAGTTTATCTATGTGATTTTAATCTCATATTGGTATGAAATGATCGTGATTAAGATAATAAACTTAAAACTGTTCACAGTAAAATAAAGTAATGTAATATTTAGATTAATTACTACTAGTACGGTTCGCTAGTATTATGAATACAAGTGACCTAGATTTGGGTCGCTAGTGTAGTAGGACACTTTAGTGAATGTACTTTGTATATAGTGATAAATAGAACTGGACCAGATGTGATTTGTTAATACTTGTTTAAACACTAATTCATAGTACAAATCAAACACATCAAACGATGATCATATACACGATGATCTTAATCCTGAGGTTGCTATGAACTCCTATATATGTCATCTGATCCTTTGATTCATGTGTTAAGGTTTGTCAGAATGATCAGGCTAAGAACAATTGTTTTGGGGACTCAATGATATATATGGCTGGGGACATAGTTTAACAGATATGGAATCTGTACATTCTTATAGATTGAATAATGGTTCCCTATTGGGTTGACTTTTGGAACTGAAAATGTTATGAGCGCTCACGTCACAAACTTGTTGTGACAGAACCATCACTAGTAAAGTCAATGGTACTCTAGGAACAAGATATAACTAACAGGGTAAAATGGTAATTTATTCCCTTTTAATTATGAACCATTAATAGAGGATTAACATTGTAAGTAATGATTATATCAATGGACACTTTATTCTTTAATAAAGTACTCTGTTAATATATGTCTTTAATTATCAAGAGTTCAATCTCATATTTATAGTGGAGTAATCATGAGATTAATAAATATGATTATTTAATAAAAAAGCATTGATTAATAATCTACTATTTATTGGAGCTTAATATTATAGGCCCATAGCTCCCCATGATGCCTCTATCAACACCATATCAATGTAAGATTTGATACAAATGTATAACTGTAATTTGGAAATTTGAGAAGAATTTTATTCTTCGGGTCAAGTATACAATTATATGATAATTGAGATTGAATCATTAATTTGGAATTAATTATTAATTTTCAAAAATATATTTATTAATTTAAATATATAATTTTTGAAATTCATATATATATAAATAAATAAAATTTTGAAATTTTGGATACCAAAAATCCACCAAGAAAAAAAATCGCTAAAGGGGCAAGGCACCCAAGAAGGAGGAATGTGTTATGTCAACATGTATAAAGTCTTCTACGAGTTACGACCCTTGTGGTGAGGAAGACTAGCATCTGAGGGCGAAGACCTCGTTATGCGAGGCCCAGAAGGGCTACGTGTCACGCACCCCTCACAACACCCAAGTGCCTCACACCATGAGGCTTCATATAGGTAGCCAGTCAAGTGCACTCGCTCACCCCTCACAAGGCCAAGCACCTAGCATAAGCGAGGCCCCACATAATTCGTGCAGCCATACATAACGAATTGGTGTGGTATATTCATATCATAACATATGAACAGTAAGACCTAACAGTCTTATTGAGACTAGAACTCATAGGGAATGAAATTTATGGATGGAATCAAATATATCGTAGTTACAGACAAAAGTATTCGGTTATTGCTGAAAAATCAATATACTTCTAATGTCGAATCAGGATCAACTAGGACAGAAATAAAGCATTGGGGTCGAAGGTGGCACACCCACAAGGGCCGCACATGGGATCGGCGTCTCGCCCCCAAGCCTCGCATAGCGAGGCCATGCGTCTCGCGCCACGAAGAGGTGCACCTTGTGCCTGGTTTCTCGCCCCGAGCCTCGCATAGCTAGGCCATGTGTGTCGCGCCACAAAGAGGCGCACCATGCACCTGGCATCTCGCCCCGAGCCTCGTACAACGAGGCCATGCGTGTCGCGCCACAAAGAGGCGCACCTTGCGCCTGCCGTCTCGCCTTGAGCCTCGCATAGCGAGGCCATGTGTCTCGCACCACGAATAGGCGCACCTTATGCCTGGTGTCTCACCCCGAGCCTCGCACAACGAGGTCATGCATCTCGCGCTACGAAGAGGCGCACCTTGCGCCTGGCGTCTCGCCTCAAGCCTCGCATAGCGAGGCCATGTGTTTCGCACCGAGTGAGGTGTACCTCGTGCCATACCTCGCCCAGCCTCGCACAGCAAGGCACACCACGCCTTGCCCACTTTCCATGCACCTTGCGAGACATCACGACCTCGCGCACTAGGGCCTCACACCACACCTCGCTCAGCCGTGCCAAGGTGTCGTGTACCCGTGCCGCACTTCATCTCGCCCAGATGCCTCTATAACGTGATGCCAACGCCTAGCGTAGCTATATGGAGTCTAGGACCTCTTGAAAGGGCATACGAGGGGCAATAACAGAGACCCAAGAACTATTGGGTATCAAGCCAATAAGTCGTGTAGACGACAAAGTATACCATTCATGTTAACACACAAGCTTTCCTACACTTAGTAGAATATGGAATAGCTTTGAGCAAATACATGTCGTGGAGATGTGAGGATAACCATCAGGTACAAAGTACCCATACGTGTACGGGTGCAGGACGTACAATCGTGAGGAGGACAGAAGCGTGACCCTGACATCTGTATCACGCAAGTAGTGGAGGTACGGATTTGTACAGAGAGTGGAAGAACTACATGCATACCTCTGACTATATACCAGGTCGACACCATAACCTTCTGCTCCACCACGACCTGTGCCATTTCCCTGACAATGTACCTATGTACAATCTTGTCCCCTGGCACCACAATGTATGAGGAGCCATTAGAGCTCCAGTATAAATAGATTATCACCCCTCCAGAAAGTGGGTTGGAAAATTCATTGTATGCAGATCATATTAAGCAATATACAAAGGCTTACTTGTAGAGTCTCAGAATGTTTACTTAGTTAGCTAGTTAGTAGTAGTTGTAGTATTTTAGATTCCGTGGATTTTGGTTCAAACCGGGACTTAGTTGGAAACTCCTAGAAATAGTTATGGATTTTATAAGTTTAACCTATAGTTTAAGAATATTAATTATAACATAATGTTTGATTAATATTGCTGGTCCTAGGTGTATTATTTATTATAACCTGAGGTTTAGATGACACCAATAAGAATATGACACTTGTCATAAGCATGATTATTATATAATTAAATAGATTTTTCGTAACTTTAGGGTACTGTAACTTCCGACCTATTTTTTACTCATTTATATTATGAATTTCGAAAACTAGTATTTTAGAAAGTTGTAGATAATTGAATTATCTTTCTAACGATATAAAGATGGTCTAAATGGGAGTTCTGCAGCTCTAGTTATGTGGATTTTACTACAGATGAGTTTAGAGTTACGAGATTTAGGAAGTTAAAAGTTAGGATTCTATTTTTTTATTTTTTTATTTTTGTTTTTAATTTTAAAAATCAAGCTTTGACTCCTTAGACCTCCCTCTGAATAATTTGACCAAGTACTAAGCCTTTGACTGACGAATATTTAAATATTTTCAATTAAATTCATTATTTTAATTCAAAGCCAAAAAGAAGATTTTTATTCCTAGAACTCTATAAATAGAACTTAGAACCCAGCCCTTTCACTTACTCTTCAGCTGTGATCAAATTCTAAGGTGTTAGTGAGACCATAAGAGTGATAAACACTTGGGTTGGGAAAAAGCTTTGCCATTGTTAAGCTTTATCAAATACTTGGGAAGTGAGGTTTAGTATATTTCGGTATTGGCGTTAGACCAATCCTTATGGTCAACTAAGGTACTCTTATTCTTTAAGTTCAATCCTTATAAATTCTTTAGTTTCTTTAGTCCTTTTATTCAGATCCTAACTTGTGATATTGGTTTTTGATTAGGCTCTTGAAACATAAAGATCTTTCTTGGTAAGTTTCGTCTTGAAGGTTTAGTTTCCACATTTATTCTTTACTCTTTAGAAATACTCACCATTCTATTGTTGGTTTTAGGAGTGTTCTAAGTCCTGCATTTGTTCTCAAATATCCCGGTTTTGGTAAGGAAAATATGATAGATCTTGTATGTTTGTATGATATGTTATGTTATATGTTATATGTTATATGTTATGTTATCTTATGTTTTATGTTAACATTATGTATAGTATGTTTATTGACCTTGGGCACATGACTTGTCTAGCTAGCAAGCCCCAATAATTTATGGGCATATGACTTGCTTGGCTAGTAAGCCCCACAATTCTATTGGGCATATGACTTGCTTAGTTAAACAAGCCCCAAGTAGTATGATGTCCATTGTAGTAGTATATGACATATGTTTATGGTATGTTTATAGTATATGTTTATGATATGTTTATAGTATATGTTAATGATATAATTTTATGTATATGTTTTATGTATATCCTTGATGGGCATTAGGCTCACTTCTTTATTTTTAGTTTGATGAAGGAAAATAGATACAAAGGCGGAAGGATTCTTGGAAGCTTGGTGTGTGTGTTGAGATGAATGGAGTGGATGGGCTGCGTGTCAATTCAAGGTTGACGTTATTTTCTTTAGTCTTTTAAAATTATGTTTTATGTATTTCCGCATTTAGCTTTGTAAACAATTTCATTTAAAGTTATGTTTTATTTTAAAACAATGAGCTCATTTATGTATTACAAATATTATTATTAAAGTTTTCCATAAAGTTATGAATTTTTCTCATGTATGTTCTCTTTAAAGTAGTAGTTATGTCTAGTAGGTTTAATGATCTAAGTCTTAGATTAGTTGGGTCATTACATTACTCCATTGTTGATCTGTCTTTATCTTTCCTCAAGCTTATTCTAAGTTCTTACCTAAATATCTCCATATTTACCTTTGATTTTTCCGATCTAATTTTGTTGACAAGATTTCGTTGTCAACAGTTTGGCGCCGTTTGTGGGAAGAACAAGCATCAAGCCAATGTTCTTTCGTCACTTCCAGAAATGAAAGATGCCAAGGCGTTCACAACGCTTGCCACAACTACAAAACGTTGAGGTCCACCTGAACGGAGAACGAATGAGGGCTTCCAGGAAAGACCCTCCTCTGCCTGGGCATGGAGATATGCAGGGAGGAATGTCCTCCCCCAAGGGAGGAGAAGGAAGCATCATCCCTGGTTGTCTAGCCCGACGGAGGTCACTCAGAGCCGCCAGTGTACCCACATCCCCGGTCCTCGGTGGCACCATGCTCAAGCTACCAAGACCTGAGTCCCTTGACGCACAGGCTTGGCAAGAGTCCCTGGTACACTTGGTGAGTTCCATCTCAAAGACTCGCTTCTACAAGGATGAGATTCGCGAGTTGCATAAAAAGACTCAAAGGCTGGAAACCACGATAGAGAACATGCAGGAAGGAAATTCAAGCATACCCTTCTTAAGCGTAAAGGGAAGGAGCATGAAAAAGGGGAAAATACCGTCCCCGCAGACGATGGGAGAACTCGACTTTCCACTAGTAAAACTCCCCAAACAAAGTACCATGAGGGACCTAGGCTGAAGAAATGCGCCCAGGAGCAAAGGCGAAGGGAAGACGATGGTCGTAAGAACGAAGCAGAAGTCACCTCGAAAGAGGTGCCCCTAGCCTAAGAGAAGAGCTCCATGGGAAGAGGTCAGAAGTAAGAAACGCACCCCCCACAACTCCCCCGAGAACACAACCAAGGTAAGGGATCAGCCTGAGAACCAACAAGACTCCTTATGCAAAAAGAGGAGGGAACTAAACATCGAAATGCAGCACCCTAAAGGCAAGATTATCACCGCACCTGGGGGCACAGAGATGGTGAAGCATTTGATTATGATTCGCCCTTCACAAGGGAGATCTAGGCTGAGCAAATCTCCGCCAACCTCAAAGAGCCTCGCATTACTTACAGACCCAAAGTATCACTTAGACTACTTTAATATCTTGATGAGGTTAAGAGGGGTCAACAGCAGAGCAAAATGTCATTTCTTTGTTGTTACACTTAAAGGTGTTGCATACAAGTTGTTCAAGAGGTTAATGCCAGGAACAATCAAATCCTGGAAGCAATTCTCTGGCGAATTTCTTCAGCGGCACAATGCGGTCGGTGATTACATTATGCCAATTACCAGCCTTGCTAACATAAAGCAAGGCAAAAATGAAAGCCTGAAAAACTATATCCATAGGTTCAATATGGAAGCAACAAAGGTGGGAAGTTTAACCAAAGCGGAGCTCAAGATGGTTATTACAGTCGGAGTTCATCCAGGAAGCAAGTTATGGGGCAACATGCTCAAAAGAGAAGTTTCGAATTCAGATGATTTCTTCGAAAGAGAATAGAATTACATACGTGTGGAAGATGTCCATAAGAACTCGCATGTTGAAGAAAGCGAACCTTCCTCCAGTCGCCTTACTACCAATAAGTTTGAAGATTCCATATAGAAGGGGACATCCTGCTAGAGAGGTTGCTGACCAAGTTTAAAATTGGACGAGGACCATCTAGCCATAAAAGTCCCGACCCGAGGGGAGATCACCTCAAAAATCGTAAAAGGGTCTCAAAGTAGACACTTGCAAAAAGGGTCTCAAAGTAGACGCTCGCAAAAAGAGTCTCAAAGTGAACACTCGCAAAAAGGGTCTTAAAGTAGACGCTCACAAAAAGGGTATCAAAGTAGACGCTTGCAAAAAGGGTCTCAAAGAAGGCGCTTGCCAAAAAGGGTCTCAAAGAAGATGCTTGCAAAAATAGTACTATGCCTAATGACGAGAAGGACGCTTCTCGCAAGAAATAATAAACATGCGCAGAAGTATATAAAAGGATAACTAGAACCCAAGGGGTCAACATGTCCTTATAGATACAATCAAGGTGCACCAAAGAGAGACCTATCGAGCCCCTTCGCATGGGCTCAAAAGGACCTCGAGCATAAAAAACACAAAAAATAAAAATAAATAAAAAGAAAGAGAAGAGTCTACAAGAACGCCTAAAGGCCTCCCTATAGACTGGGGGGCAAGTGTGGATACCAAAAATCCACCAAGAAAAAAATCGCTAAAGGTGCAAGGCACCCAAGAAGGAGGCATGTGTTATGTCAACACGTATAAAGTCTTCTACGAGTTACGACCCTTGCAGTGAGGAAGACTAGCATCTGAGGGTGAAGACCTCGTTATGCGAGGCCTAGAAGGGCTACGTGTCACGCACCCCTCACGACACCCAAGTGCCTCACACCATGAGGCTTTATATAGGTAGCCAGTCAAGTGCACTCGCGCACCCCTCACAAGGCCAAGCACCTCGCATAAGCGAGGCCCCACACGATTCACGTAGCCAAGGGCCGATGGTGGTGCACCCACGAGGGCCGCACATGGGATCGGCGTCTCGCCCCCGAGCCTCGCATAGCAAGGCCATGCGTCTCACCTCGAGCCTCGCACAACAAGGCTATGCATCTCGCGCCACGGAGAGGCGCACCTTGCACCCGGCGTCTCGCCCCAAGCCTCGCACAGAGAGGCCATGCGTCTCGCGCAACAAAGAGGATCACCTTGTGCCTGGCGTCTCACCCCGAGCCTCGCATGACGAGGCCATGCGTCTCACACCACGAAGAGGTACACCTTGCGCCTGGTGTCTCGCCTCGAACCTCGCAAAGCGAGGCCATGCGTCTCACGTCACAAGAGGTGCACCTTGCGCCTGGTGTCTCGCCCCGAGCCTCGCGCCGCCTCGCATAGCGAGGCTCGCCATGCCTCGCCCACCTCCACACACCTGGCACCTTGTGAGACATCACGACCCTGCACATTAGGGCCTCACACCACACCTCGCTCAACCGTGCCAAGGTGTCGTGTACCTATGCCGCACTTCATCTCGCCCAGATGACTCTATGTCATGGAGATGTAAGGATAACCATCAGGTACAAAGTACCCATACGTGTACGGGTGCAGGACGTATGATCATGAGAGGGACATAAGCATGACCCTGACATCTGTATCACACACATAGTGCAGGTACGGATTTGTACAGAGAGTGGAAGCACTACATGCATACCTCTGACTATATACCAGGCCGACACCATAACCTTCTGCTCCACCACGGCCTGTGTCATTACCCTGGCAATGTACCTATGTACAATCTTGTCCCCTGGGACGACAATGTATGAGGAGCCATTAGAGCTCTAGTATAAATAGATCATCACCCCTCTAGAAATGGGGTTGGAAAATTCATTGTACACAGATGCTATTAAGGAATATACAAAGGCTTACTCCATTGTTGATCTGTGTTTATCTTTCCTCAAGCTTATTCTAAGTTCTTACCTAAATATCTCCATACTTACCTTTGAGTTTTCCGATCTAATTTCGTTGACGAGATTTCGCCGTCAACAGAAATTAATTATTTTATTTGAGTGGGAGAAAATAAAATTGGTAAGTCAAAAATAGTTTTTTATTTATTGAATTTTAAAAAAAGATGATAATGATGATTATATTTTTGAATTTTGAATTTTAAAATTTAAATTTTGAAATGTGGTTGTCATTTTTTCCTTAAAAAGATAAATACCTTGTTTTGTGGAAGTTTGATTTTACTTAAATAAATAAAAGAAAAATGCAAAATCCCTTAAAAGGGAATAGCAGTCCACGCATGGCACAGTCTAGAGACTGTGCCATCCGTCTACCACTACACTGATATTGTATGCGAATTTTTTTATTTTATTTATTTAATTAATTAATAATTTGAAAATAGTTTTTCATATTTGGTAAGTTAGATATTTACCTAAATCAATTCCTATCATCATTATGATATTATTATTATATTACTATTATTATTAGGAGTAATAAGGTAATAGAATTCTCTCTATATATATGATATAGAATAAAGAGAAGATATACAACATACAAGACATAGACATAAAAATACATTCAGAATAGTTCTAAAAAAAAAAAATTTCGGGCAAAAAGTTTATCAACTTCTACTTTATTCTAACCATTCTCAGACCATAATCCAAGTTCTCATGTGTTGAGAAATACTTGTGATTCATAAAATTGCAAACCCATGTTCTATATGTTCCCACACACATCTTGAGGTGTAGAGAACACTCTGGAAGATCGTGGTTTGAGTACTCAAAGCGTTGGATAGGAAGATCGATAAATATACGAAAAGACTCAAGCACACTTGATAGGCTTCAAGAGGTAATTTTTCATGTTCTCGAATATTTATGTGTTTGTATGTTATATATAAATAAATTGTATATTTATTTATATGTTGCATGATGTTACACCCAAATTCTGAGAATTGAAATTATGGTCTCAAAAGACAGGCTCGTAAAATGTAAGCTCGAAATAAGCAAGTGTGCCACATCATCAGCATTTATGCGGATTGGGTTTGGCAGTTTCGCTCAGCATTAAGAAGACAGAGATGGAATTTGTGAGCTTGGAACTACGTTCGGTCTCGAAGATGTTTCGAGGTTACAAGTCAAGCTCGAAGCTACAAATACAAGGGTTCAACACTTGTATAAATTTCTTGGTTTATTCTTATTGGCGATCGAGCACCAGTCAGGAAGGCTCGAGCCTGAGAATTGCGAGCTCGAAGAGGATGATCTTGATAAATTTACTTGCTAAGGACGAGGTTAACTAAAATGGCAAGCTCGTGATGTTGGTCGATCTCGGAAGTATATAAGTTATATGTTCGAGGTCAATAATCTAGTTTGAATACGGTTACTGTTTGAAAATCCCTATTTCTTGGGGATTTGTCTTAATCTAATAATGAATCTTGATTTATCATGTGATATTATGTAATTAATGCATTTATTTGTATTTATTTAAAATTTGAATTATAACTTCCTGAAATAAGAGGGAAGATATCTTGTAAACCAGTCTATAAATAGACTAGATAAATTCATTTGTAAGGACGCTAAATTTTGGATTGAGAAGAATCTACGGAAATTTCTTTCAAAAAGCTTTGAGAGAATTCCCCCATTCAATAATATTGACTCGTGGACTAGGCATATTTTAATTGCTGAACCAAGTAAAATATCGTGTATTTTTCATTGATTTTCCCAATTCTGTGCTTAGTGCTCTTTTATTTTAAGTTGAAAAAAACCTCGGAGACCTAGAGGACGTCTCTGAGGGAGCACGATTGATAGGAGAGCTGAGCAAGGGACCCAACAGGCTTAGCCAAGGCCTCAGAGAAACACTCGGGCTAGATATGCTGACAACCCGACTACGGAGCTGTCAACAGGGACCGGGAATAACCGAGCTCCTCCAGTAGCTCGGAATCTGAATTCTGAGACAGTAAGGAACTACCCGGAGCCTGCCCGGGACAATTCTGGACCATCTAGGCCCAACAATGAGAGGCAGCCACCGTCTCCCATAAGACATCCACCATCTCCCATAAGACACCGCTCGCCAGTCCAAGAGGCCCCACGGCTTGCACCACAGAGGTCGTCTCACAGTGGCAGTCGAGATGGAAACTGTCATGCCAGACCCAGACAGAGGAATGAGAGGGAGGATACCCAAGAGCATAGAGCTCCCCAACCTTCGGGAATCCAGGTTTCAAGATCACAAGTGGCTGGGACGAGGAGGCCAGCGGGTGACCCACCTCGTCATCTCTGGGCCTCGCAGCCGAAAAGGACTGTAAGCTTCGTAAGCGGGAGCTCAGATTACACCCAGTCCATAAGAATATCTAATACTGAGCCTAGAAATACTGGGAATCGGGGGAATCATTCTGACCTTCGGGATCACCTGAACCATAACCGGGGGCAAGCAAATTCCACGAACCCGAATTTGCGAGACCATTTGAATGGTCGAAAACAGTCGGCGTACAGAAATTAGAATAACCATATGCCAAGAAAAGGAGTTGTTGTTTTCATAAACAATAACCAACTCCTTCAAGTTCAAGCTCGACCCCCAGTAGATCTGGCCTAGGAGAAAATTGACCAGTTGGAAAGGGCGTTCGAGCTCTTGCAAGATGAGCGGAACATAGATAAGGCTAAAGAGTCCAACGAGTATCTCAAGCCTTTTTCCCCACATATATCTAATACCCCATTTCCACAAAGGTTTAGGATACCCCACGTAGCACCATTTGATGGGAACTCAGACCTGTACAGTCACCTGAGCACCTTCAATACCATCATGCGAGCCAGCAATGTTGGCTATGAGCTCCGATGCATGTTGTTTCCAGCTACTCTTACTGGACCAGCAAAAAATTGGTTCGAGAAATTTAGAAGACATTTGATCTCGTCTTGGGATCAATTAGCAAAGGAGTTTAAGAAAAAATTCAAAGCTATGGTTGGCATCAGACCTGAAGCCTCGACCTTGACTAATGTCCGACAACAGCAAGGGGAGTCACTAAAAAGTTACCTTACAAGGTTTAATATAGAAGTGGCTTGAGCCCGTAATGTCGATGATAGTAGCCACTTGATGGCTGTCAAAGCTGGTATACTACTAGGGAGTCCCCTTTGGGAAAATTTGCAAAGAAAACCCATAAGGTCGTTAACTGAGTTCAACTGGAGGGCCCAAAGGTTTTTCAATGTAGAAGAGGCGAGTTCGGCATTAAACATGACCTCCCAGCTAGTAACTACAATGAAAAACGTTAACTTGGCCTCAACCTCGGCAGCCCCATCAACGTCAAAACCCTCTGTGGATAACCCTTCTAAAAGCAAGAAAAATGAAGGGAATAACTCTGAGGTTAATGGTGGGAAAAAGAAGAAGGGAGACAATTATTTCTTCGTCTACACAGTGTATATCGAGCTCAATGAGACTCGGGAAAAGATATTTCTTGCCAACGAGAACCAGGTCCCTTTCAGGCGACTTGACCCAATGAGGAATCAAAAGGCAAAAATGGACTCCAATAAATACTGTAGATTCCACAGAGACACTGGACACACAACTGATGAGTGTCGATAAATTGAAGGATGAGATTGAAGGATTGATCTCGAGGGGATATTTCAGACAGTATGTAAGAAACCAAAATTCCAATCATGCCTCAACAAGTCAAAGGGCAGCAACTGCACAAACTACCCAACAGAATAACTCCCGGGCATGGGAGGATGAGCGAACTCCTCCAATTGATGGAGAAGATGTAGTAACCATCTTGGGGAGAGCTCATATTGTAGGATCGGGCAGAAACGCCCAAAAGAGATATGTTAATGAGCTAAATACTAGAGATGGTTCTCCCTACGAACCCAAACCACAAGCTCCAAAGCATTAAAGGGTTGAAAATCAACGCGTCACGTTTACCGAAGAGGACGTGTCACACGTCCAGTTTCCTCACAATGACCCTTGGTCATCACTCTTCAACTCACGAATACGAGGGTACGCAGGGTCCTGATTGATAATGGAAGTTATGTGAATATCCTTTACAAGGCCACTCTAGAAAAGATAGGACTCACGCTTCACGATTTGAAAGCATGTGCAACAACATTGTATAGATTTTTAGGAGAAGAGATTTCCTGTACGAGATCTATTGAACTCCCCATGACCTTGGGAGACTATCCAGTCCTGGTAACCAAGATGATGGAGTTTGTGGTGGTGGATACATTTTCGGCCTACAACATACTGCTCTAGAGACCCGTCCTAATTGGGTTGGGGGCAGTATCGTCTGTTAAGCATCTGGCCATCAAGTTCCCGACTTCTAGTGGCATCGGGATGTTGAAGGGAGACCAGCTCGCAGGAAGGGAATGCTACAACATTTCCATGAGAGGAAAGAATCAAACAAGTGCCCAGACACTTGTGGTTATTCAAGAGATGGACAAATCCCTTTTCGAGAAAGAAGAGGAGATCGACCCTAGAGTAGAAGAAAAGGTCGATCTCGAACCACTGGAGGAGCTCGAATAAGTGGAGCTCGGTGGAAGGGATGCCACGAAGTTGGTCAAAATGGGCAAGATCCTTTATGAAAGGGCAAGATAGCAATTAATTTTCTTCTTGAAAAAAAAAACCAGGAGTGTTCGCATGGTTGCACTCGGACATGGTAGGAATTAGTCTGAATGTCATAAGCCATGCAATAAACTTTGATAAGAGCTTCCCCCCGAAGCAGCAAAAGCGAAGGCTCCTGGACGAAGACAGAAAGAAGGCCCTTAAAGAAGAAGTCGAGAGGTTAAAAGAAAATTGCTTCATACGAGATGCTTTTTATCCTGATTGGATCGCCAATCCAGTATTGGTCCCAAAACCCAATGACAAATGGCAAACATGTATCGACTATTCAGATCTTAACAAGGCATGCCCTAAAGACTGCTTCCCCTTACCTCGGATAGACCAGCTCGTAGATGCCACTGCAGGTCACAGAATCATGTTTTTCATGGATGCTTATTCTTGATATAACCAGATTGCCATCCATGCGCCGAACTAAGAACATACGAGCTTTGTAATCGATAAAGGATTATATTGCTACAATGTCATGCCTTTTGAGCTCAAAAACGCTGGAGCCACATACCAAAGGCTGGTAAATAGGATGTTTGTTGAACAAATAGGGAATAACATGGAAGTTTATGTCGATGATATGTTGGTCAAATATAAAAATAACAATAACCATGTGGATGATCTCGCTGAGTGTTTTGTTGTTCTTTGAAAATACAACATGAAACTTAACCCACAAAAATGCTTGTTCGGAGTATCTTCGGGTAAGTTCCTTGGATTTATAGTAAACGCATGGGGAATAGAGGTTAATCTAGACAAGATTAAGGCATTGATAGACATGTCCTCACCTAAAAACATAAGGATGTTTAGAGCCTAACTGGACGAATGGCGGCCTTAAGTAGGTTTATCTCAAAATCTACAGACTGGTGCCTCCCATTCTTTAACCTTTTAAGAGGGGGTAAAAAGTTTGAATGGTTGGAAGAGTGTGAGCTCGTGTTTCAAGACCTTAAGAAACACCTCGCTAAACCACCGATCTTGTCTAAACCCATTACAGGAGAGATTTTGTACTTATACCTTGCTACAATCGAGCACGCCATTAGTACAATACTAGTATAAGAGGATAAGAAAATACAAAAACATGTATACTATGTCCGCAAAAGATTATTGGGGGCAGAATTGAGATACCCATTAATGGAAAAACTGGCCCTGAGCCTAATAAATGCATCTCGAAAGCTCCGACCCTACTTCCAAGCACATCCTATTCATGTGTTAACTGACCAGCCACTGTGACAAGTTTTGTCCAAACCAGAACCATGCAGAAGACTATTGAAGTGGGTTGTCGAACTCGGACAGTTCAAGATCACTTATCACCCAAGAACGATGATCAAATGACAGGCTCTGGCAGACTTTATTGTCGAATTCACTGGGATCACCAACGACGAAGTTGTAACCCCAGCCCTCGAGCTGTGAAAACTTTATGTCGATGGATATTATAACGAAAATGGATCGAGGGCAGACATCATATTAATTGTGCCAATAGGAAATCGCTTCCACTCGGCTCTGAGGTTTATATTTGAAGCGTCAAACAACAAGGCTGAATTTGAGGCATTACTAGCAAGACTTCGAATCGCCAATGAGCTCAAAGCAAAGGCTACACTTTGCTATAGCGACTCGCAGCTGGTTGTTAACCACGTCCTGGGGGAGTATCAGACTCGTGGTATAAAAATGGATGCATACCTAGAGAAAGTAAAAGCAGCACTCGGACAGTTTGAGTTCTACGCTATAGAGCAAGTCCCTCGGGAGCAAAATTCGAATGCAGACGCATTGGTCAGGCTCGCCACAACTAATGAGGCTAATACACTGAATGTGGTCCTAGTAGAATTTCTATCGACCTCGAGTATTAACGAGCCTGACAAAGTAGAAGTATCAATGATTGACTCACAACCAACCTGGATGATCCCAATAGTTGACTACCTCGAAACCGGCAGTCTCCCAGCAGACCGGAACGAGGCTAGAAAACTGATGTATCAAATTCCAAGATACACGATTGTGGAATGGAAGTTGTATAGAAGAGGGTATTCTATGCCATTACTTCGATGTGTAACTCCACCCAAGGCAAAAAATATTTTGGAAGAAATCCATAAAGGGTTTTATGGAGATCACACTGGGGGCATAGTTTATCAGAAAAGGTGATAAGGCAGGGGTACTTCTGGCCCACAGTCAAGGTGGACTCGTTCGAATACGTCAAACGATGTGATAAATGTCAACGGTTTTCCTCAATTCCACGAGCTCCACCCACCGAGCTTACCATGATGAGCTCCCCATGGCCATTGACAATATGGGGAATTGACCTCATAGGCTCCTTGCCAACTGGAAAAGGTGGAGTAAGGTATGTTGTGGTCGCAATTGACTATTTTACAAAATGGACCGAAGTTGTACCCTTGGCCACTATTACCTCGAAGAAAGTCCTAGATTTCGTAGTAAAAAATATCATCTGTAGATATGGGATGCCCAGAAAGATAGTATCAGATAATAGGACCCTGTTCGACAGTGATCTGTTTACACATTTCTACGGAAAAAAATGGGATAATAAAAAGTTTCTCCTCTGTGGCCCATCCCCAGTCAAACGGCTAGGTCGAAGCAATAAGACTTTAAGAAGCTCCATTAAGAAAAGGCTGGAAGAGGCGAAGGGGAAATGGCCCGAGGAGTTGCCTCAAGTCTTGTGGGCTTATAGAACCACAACATGGACTTCAACAGGGCATACTCCCTTCTCATGTAGTGTCCCAAATTTTTTACTTAGCTAGATAGTAGTAGTAGTAGTTTGCAGTATGTTAGATTCCGTGGATTTTAGTTCAAGTCGGGACTTAGTTGGAAACTCGTAGCAACAGTTATGGATTTTATAAGTTTATCCTATAGTTTAGAAATATTAATTATAACATAAGGTTTGATTAATATTGTTGGTTCTAGAAATATTATTTATTATAACCTAAGGTTTAGATAGAATTATTAAGAATGTGACACTTGTCATAATCATGTTTATTAAGGATTTAGGTATTTATGATGAATATATTAAACAAAAGAAAGATCTAGAAGCTCTAGAACCTTCCAGAAAATGTTAGGATCACGTTTAGACTTAGTCAAAACTGTTTTATCAATTCAAAATATGTTGAAAAAGTGCAAATACGTGTTTGATATATCAACATATGCTGATATATCGCAGCTTTAGGGGCTGATATATCGCCTACAGAAGATACGGAAAACACGTCGACTTCGCACGAACGATCGAACAGGGCTTGGGAATATGGGGGGAGGCGATATATCGCCTATAGGGGGCGATATATCGGCTCCAACTCTTATTTTTGAAAGTTTGTGATTTTAATTTTAAAAATAACCTTAACCACTTAGACCTGCATTTGAATGATTTTGACCGAGTTCTGGGAGTCTGTTGAACGAAAATTCAAATCTTTTTCATTTATTTATTCAAATTAAAAGGGGTTAGTTTCACTCCTTGAACTCTATAAATAGGACCTTGTTGACACGGATCTTCGTCAACAGGTAATTATACGAATAAGTGGGATGGATTAGTGCTAATTGGTGAACTGTAATATGAAAATAATTATATTTTAGACTGGAGAAACTAATATCATGGGAAGATGATCACTCCTTTCTTTTTAGGTGGGTCGAAGGTTAAAATCCCTCTAGTCCACCAGACGATATTATTGATATATCTTGACTATTTCTTACAGAGTGTTTCTTTAAAAAAATATGCCCAACCCCTTGCACTACCCAGGGTCTTGGTATTTATAGGAAGAAGATATCTGGGTTGGCAATGGGGTCATCCCGTGATCTCTTTATCCTTCACGTCATCTCTGTGACACTGATGATTAATTCCTAAACTTTGCAGTGAAGTGTGGTCTAATCAATAGGTAAGGAGGGATAATAGGCCGCATGGCCCAAATCAAGCGTGGGATGTCTGAACACGCACGTTTATAATGTGTGTCCGAGAATTCAGGAATAGAATAGACACGTGATGTCTGATATATGCACGTTTATATTGCGTGGATGACTTTACAAGGGTTTGGATGTCAGATCTCTGTTGCATCACGAGCTTAATGTGGCGCCAGCTCATGACACTCATATTGCTGACATGATGCCTCCAAATAGTAGTTAACTCTCTAATCAGCTCGGGCTGGACAAAAGGAGGCCCGTAACAAACAGCTCCGGGTGGACGATCTACACGTGTCAGATCGAATTAGGCCCTTTTCTAGCTCGTCAATATGCGCGGATATTTAGGGCGTACAGACCTAGTACTCAGTCATTTTCTTCATTCTTCAAGCATTTGTTCAGAGCCTCTAAGTTGCTAAGATTACTATAGAGATAAACACTTGGGTTTTTGGGTTTATAATCTTTATCATTCTAAGCTTTTCTAAACACTTGGGAAGTGAGATATAGTGTTATTTCGGTATCGAGGTATAGATCATGTCCTAGTTATCCAAGGCATTCTTATCTTTAAGTTCAATTCTTCATGGTTCTTTAGTTTTCTTTTATTTTCTTTTTAGATCCTAACTCTTGTTTATGATTCTTGGTTAGGTATTTAAGTTTCTTGAAACTTAAGGTTCTTTTCGGTAAGTTTCTACTTGGATGGTTTAGTTCTCTTTTCATCTTCATTCTTTAGAAATATTCATGGTTTGGCTATTGGTTTTTAGGAGTGTTCCAATCCCGTTCTTGTTCTCAAATATCCCAGTTTTTTGTAAGGAAAATAGGATAGATTATATGTGTTTGTATGTTTATGTTATTATATGTTTTATGCTATAATATGTATATGTATAAATATGTTTTGTAGTCCTTGGGCATATGACTTGCTTAGATAGAAAGCCCCAAGAATATGTTTTATAGTCGCTTCGGCATATGACTTGCTTAGATAGCAAGCCCCAAGAATTTTTATCATTTTCATGGTTTAGAGTTATGATTTACCCTACCTCGATTAGTAGAAAGAGGACCTAGATGGGTTATCATATACTACCATGTGATCTAACCTACCTCGATTAAAAGACAGAGGACCTAGATGGTTTATCACATGCCATGTTAATGAGTTAATGGCCATTAATATTGTAGTCCTATATGATATATGTTTTTATAGTCATATGTTTTATAGTATATGTTTATGTTATAATCTTATGTCTTATGATATATGTTGTTAGTAGATTTTCCTTGCTGGGCATTAGGCTCATTCCTTAATTTTTAGCTAGATGTAGGAAAATGAATATGGAAGGCGGAAAGATTCATGGTAGCTTGGCTTGTGTGTTGATAATGAATGGATTGAATGGACTACGTGAATGATTGAGGATGACGTTATTTTTAAGTCTTTTGAATTATGTTTCTCTTGTAATTCCGCACTTGTTTTTTTTTTAAACAGTTGATTTAAGTCTACTGTTTATGTTTTTATGTATTAAACAATGGGTTCCCATACCGTATTTTATATTTCATATTCTACTTTGTATTTTGCACAATATTTATTTTGGGGTTTTAAATAAAGTTATGTTATTTCTTATGTATGTTCCAAAAATAGTAGCTATGTCTAGTAGTTTTAATGGTCTAAGGTCTTAGAAATAGTTGGGTCATTACATCTCCCTAGCTTATGGATGCAAGGCCATGTTATTAATTGAGGTCGAAATCCCAACAATACGGCGCAATGCGTACAATCAGGCCTCGAACCAATCTTAGCTTGAAGAAAGTCTATACCTCATTGAAGAAAGACGAGATGAAGCCCAATTGAAAAATGCTACATACCAACAATGAGCTACTAGGTACTTTAACAAAAGGGTTCGAGATAGAAAATTCGGATTGGGAGACCTGGTGCTAAGGCGCATATTCTTAGCCACACGAGACCCGTCTGCTGGGGTACTTGGACCTAACTGGGAAGGGCCTTACCAGATCGAGTCTATTGTTCATCCTGGAGTGTATAAGCGAAGAATTGGTTCTGCGAGCTTGGAATGGTGAACATGTACAACCTTATTATCAGTAATGTAGGAATGGTGTTTTAATTGTAACCAAGCATGTGCTTGATTTTTGACTTTTTTCTAAATTTCGTTCAAAGAGTTGTATTTTCTTTTTTAGTGTTGTACTTTTTTGCAAACCCTCATAATTCAATAACCTACGATCATACTCATATGATATTAAGGGGGCATAAGTAGTATAAAATCATACCATAGGTTTGAAAAAATATAACATAAAGAAAAAGAAAAGTAATGTCTGGATTATTAACCTGACATGAAAATTTATAAGTGTATGGATTATTAACCAAACACGCGAGCTAAAAATGTCTGGATTATTAACCCAACATGAAAATTTATAAGTTTATGGATCATTAACCAAACACACGAGCTAAAAATGTATGGATTATTAACCCGACATGAAAATTTATAAGTGTATGGATCATTAACCAAACACGCGAGCTAGAAATGTCTGAATTATTAACCCGACATGAAAATGTATAAGTGTATGGATTATAAAACAAACACACGAACTAAATAAGTTTGGAATAAACCAACAAAACCTAACTGACAATAAAAAGTTGAAATTCTAGGTAAACCAATTGCATACTAAGTCGACTCTGGGACTGGAAAATTTTGCAAATAAGTTTCGACCTCGCAACCTCGAGAACATACTCGAGGATGAGGAAAAGTGACTTGAAAAGCAAAATATAACTAGACTACTAAAATTACATGCCAATTAAGTACTTTCGGGTACATGGTAAAAGTAAGGTTCGACCTTGATAATAACCAAGTCGAACATGGATACTTTGAATAAACTTTGCATGTGCATTGAAATTTGAACTTAAATCCAATAGATGTATTTTTATGAATAAACAAATATGAAAGCAAGTCCTTAATATTGGCAGGCTCAAAATATTTCGATCTAGAAATATAAGGCATAATATTAAGGTAAAAAGCTAAAGAAAAAATCAAGTGCATAGAGAGTTTCGAGCTAGAAAATGGTTTGCATAAAAATTGATCGCTCAAAATCAAGCTATAAAATTTTCTTTGCCCCAAGGGCACCAAAATAATAAAAGTAGTTACAAAAAAATTCAATGGGTCGCAACCCATAAATCTTGGCCTCAAGATTTGGATGTTTCTCCAACTGCAGCCCCCGAAGTCTCTGCTACTTCCTTGGCCTTGAGCATGGCCTCGTCCTCCTTGAGCCGAGCCTGCCACTTGGCGATAAAATCAGCCTCCAGATTGGCTAAGAAACTGGTGTCAAGGTCGCAATTGTTCACCCAAATTAAATACATTGACATATCTACGGCACAATATTTTTTGGTTTTGAACTCCTCCAGAAGACAAGTCTTCTCACCCTCAATGACTTCAAAGGTCATTTTATTTTCCTTCTCCAGCTTAGCATTTAGTTCTTGAATTTCCTTGATCTTGGAGTCTTTTTCCTTAATCTAGGAATTCTTAGCCTCAACCTCCTTCAGGGTCACCGCCAGCGTCGACTTGAAGTCAAGGACCTTTTGGACCTCTTTCAGAGCAGCCTGCAGCCTTGACTCGATCTCAAAAACTTTTTGAATGGCTGCATCTCTGGCCACCACCTCGAGCCCCATTTCTTTCAGCTCATCCACAAGCCTCAGCTAGGCATCTCTAGCTTCCTACGCACGCACCCTGCTCGCAGTCACCTCGTTGTTCAACATAAAGTTATGCTGAATGAAGGATGCGAAAGCCTATACACAAAAATATATACAGGTTAGCAAAGCACAATATAAGAATAAAATAATAAGGTTAGAGCCTAAATGACTAACCTAGGAGAAGAGATCGCCACCCTTGTGAAAAAGAGTGTTGGCATCCCGACAGGTGGTCAGAAACTCCCATTGAGGGGCCCTGAGATGACTGAGACTTCAACCCACATGGGTCAAGGTGTCAGAGCCTAGGTTGGCTCCATGGGATCCCGCTGCATTGTCAACCACGAACTCAGGAGCACGAGTTGAGATCGACAGGAAGCGCTCACGCGCAGGAGCTTGGCCTTTTCTCGCAGGGGCAGCATGGACCTTTTGGATGGTTTGGACAACAGGAGGTAGAGTAGAGGCAGGCATTGCTAGCTCGAAGACAATGCTCGGTCTGAGCTCAGGAGTAGGATCGGCAGGTTGACTCAAATTTCGAGCTACCGAGACTGGAGGTACCACCTCAGTCATTTTGGGCATCTTGGAGGGGCGACCTCCTTTTTGTGAGGCTCACTGGTGCTTAGTCGCTTTCGCAGCCATGGGCTGGTTGAGCACGTTCTCTAAGTCCGAGTCCATATCACCTTAAAAACATAAAGATCATACTTTAGTGATCGAGCAAGAGTCAGTAAAGGAAATAAGACTCAAGGATAACAAAAACCTAATCGATAGTCTCGACTGAGCTTGAGCTCGGGGACCAGAAAATTCCCCCATCTTCATAAGACACTGGGGGAGTCCCATCTCTATAAATGGCAGACAACCTTGAAAGGTCTCTATAAATGTTGGTTACGTATTGAACGACTACCCCATACCAAACCTTGTTCAGACTACACATTGTTTGATATTGACCTAGCAAGCTATCCCACCTATGAACCCTAAGATCTACCCATGACCATACTAAGAAATTATTCCTAGGGTCCTTAATGAGGATCATAATCTCGGGTTTGTGCTTAAGTAAGGATGGAGACCACATGGAAAATTTTAACACAACTTTAACTCTGTTAGCCAAGCTCGGTGAGGCTTCATCATGAGCTTCGTTGCCTGAGGCAGGCCAATCGTGTCGGCGGGAAGCAGGGGCATGAAACTGCGAGCTAGAAGATCTCCTCCTGGGAGGAAGTCTGTCAGTAGGGAGGGGCACGTGTTCCCACCTCGAATATTTGTGATATGCCAAGTCATCTGTGGATTGGTCTTCTTCTAATAGGCCGCAAGCCCGGAGCTGGTCTTCGTGAAGAGGTAGGACAAGGACCTTCGACCAAAATGAAGCTAAAGCATGGCTGCCTTGTGCTCCACCATCATTTCTGATGGGGTGAGGCAGTGGTAATTTGCTGCAGGAACAACTAAGTATGAATATTCCGAGCCTAACTATTCAATGGAAAAAGGGACAAGAATGATGAAATACTTACGGATGCGTTGGAAGGAATAAAATCTGGATGGAGCGAGACCGTCCGTCCAGAAAAACGTGAGCTTGAAATTTGGAGGGTGATTTGGCATATCCTTAAAAAGTCATTTTTCCTTCAGATAACACGATAGGTAGTAAAATCCATCTCCTCCACGAGCTCGAGAAGGGTTACACTTAAGACAAAAAAGATATAATATCTCTTGTTGCAAAGGCCCTTCCCACTTAAGCTCGTGGTATAGCGACTTGAGGGCTGACAAGACCCTGAAGGAGTTGGTTTGGAGCTGGAAAGGGGTGAGCCCAAAAAAATCAAAGATGTTCTTGAAATATGACTTCAGTGGTAGCAGAGCCCTCGCCCTCATGTGCTCGCGACTCCATGCCTCGAGCTTGATTTTACAGTCAGGATTGCAATCCCTCGGGGCAAAGCAGCTTCGTTCATTCAAGCTCGCTGCCTAGCACCTCAGGGTGCCAAAGAGCTTGAGGCCGTGATACGCCAGTAACTTGAATATCTCGCTGGTAGATGTGACTGAGCTCTAGTAGTGCTCAGCCTCGAAGAACTCCTCCTTCGAGGTGGGGATTGAGAAAGCTTGGGAGGTTGAAGAACGTGTTGAAGAGTCTTCCATTAGAGAGAATGAAAGTACAACAGGTTTGAAGGCAACGATGACTTTGAGATTAGGATCTAATGGAATAGGCCTGATCTCGAGGTTAGGATCAGGATAAACTGCCACTCGGAGTATCTTTCTCTTTTTCTCCTTGACCTCGTCCATTTGGCAACGAAAGCAGTCTTTAATATCCTCTTGCTCACACCTTTCTTTGTGCTCGAGTATTAGCCGCTGGTTTTGGGTGAAGGGCGATTTAGGACTGGGAGTTGATGGGAGGTATGGGATAGCGAACTCGGGCCCCCATCGAACATCAGAGTACTGCGACATCTAACAAGAAAGAAAAGGGTGAGGGCCCAGTATATTGGAAATCATAAGGAAAGTATAATTTTGATAACTCGATCTCGAAAGCTCGAGATAATGAGATTTCCTCAATCAAGACTAAAGCCTCAAAAGGGCGAGATTAACTTGAATGTGATCCCCGAACTATTGTAATATTCAGGCTTCGAGCGTGAACTCACGCGAGAGTAGGGAGGTTGATACTAGTTTCAAGGAATCCCGGATTTTCAGGAAAAAAATTGGCGATTACCCGTAAAGGTGATATTTTTGGGATTTGTACATTAAACCATAAATAAAAAAAAACCCCTATTTATTAGGCTACATGAAACTCTCTCTGACCAGAAAAATCCCATTTTACATTTTTACAATAGAGAATTTGGGTCTAAAACCGTGATTTTGATTACATTACAATAACTCAGATTAGAAGTTTGCCTAATATCGATCAAGCAGTCTTATAAAACTAGTGAAAAAGCAGTACATAGAAAACACGTAAAAAATATATATACCAAAGAAAGAGAATCAAGAATAGAAAGTACTGGAGCAATTGTAGGAGCGGTTGCAGGAAAGACTTCACAGTGTCGAAAGTGCTGGAGTTAATTTGTTTCTTCAGTTTGGAGAACATGCAAAGAAAAATATAATAATAAGGCTCTGGTTCGTCCTGGTTCGGTTTTTCTTTTCTCTGGATAATGAAATAAAAGTGATGACGAAGAAGAAAAGGGGTATATATATATCCCAGAGGGATGTCAAAGGTCGGACAAATCTAGGCCTTTGGTTTGATTTGGAATTTGATCCAATGGATGGGGTATGAATATGACAATGGTTTCAAAAAGTTGAGATATGAAAAGACGTGGGCAGAAGTAGGGAGTACTTAGCTCACTCGTGTCCATACTCGAGTATGGTAGGTGGCACGATTTTTGAAAGTAGAAGTTCAAAAGTCTCCTTCTCATAGGATTCAAACCAACACTTTTGAGGGGGAAAAATGTTACACCCAAATTCCGAGAATAGAAATTATGGTCTCGAAAGACAGGCTCGTAAAATGTAAGCTCGAAATAAGAAAGTGTGACACGTCATCAGCATTTATGCGGATTGGGTTTGGCAGTTTTGCTCGACATTAAGATGATGATGATGGAATTGGTGAGCTCAGAACTACGTGTGGTCTCGAAGATGTTTCGAGGTTACAAGTCAAGCTCAAATCTATAAATACAATTGTTCAACACTTGTATAAACTTCCTAGTTTATTCTTATTGGCGATCGAGCACCAGTTAGGAAGGTTTGAGCCTGAGAATTGTGAGCTCGAAGAGGATGATCTCGATAAAGTTACTTGCTAAGGATGAGGTTAACCAAAATGTCGAGCTCGTGATGTTGGTTGATCTCGAAAGTACATATGCTATATGTTCAAGGTCGATAATCTAGTTTGAATACGGTTACTGTTTGAAAATCCCTATTTCTTGGGGATTTGTTGTAATCTGATAATGAATCTCAACTATCATGGGATATTATGTAATTAACACATTTATTTGTATTTATTTAAATTTTGAATTATAATTTCCCGAAATAAGAGGGAAGATATCTTGTAAACAAGTCTATAAATAGACTGGAGAAATTCATTTGTAACGACGCTGAATTTTGGACTGGGAAGACTCTATGGAAATTTCTTTCAAAAAGATTTGAGAGAATTCCCCCATTCAATAATATTGACTCGTGGACTAGGCAGATTTTAATTGCTGAACCACATAAAATATCATGTATTTTTCATTGATTTTCCCAATTCTGTGCTAAGTGCTCTTTTATTTTAAGTTGACGAAAACCAGTGTCAACACATGATTAATAATATTGTATGTTAATGTTTCCGTCTGGATATTTTCTTGTTCATATAAACTGTTTATATGAGTGATGAAATTTTTTATTGTTGTGAACAATGGGCCCGCCACGCCTATTCCCATGCGTACTCTGAATGCTTTTCCAACACTCTTATCCATAGATGCTTGCATGGATTATAAGATTTGGAAAATGGACGTTAAAATAGATTTTCTGAATGGCTATCTTAACGAAACCTTTTACATGTCCCGACCAAAAGGTTTTGAAATTAAAGGTCAGGAGGAAAAAGTTTGTAAGGTTCTTAAGTCTATTTATGGACTTAAACGTGCTTCAAGATCTTGGAATCTTAGATTTGACGAAACAATCAAAACATTTGGTTTTGAACAAAACGTTGATGAACCTTGTGTTTAAAAAAAAATCAAAGATAAGATTGTGGTATTCCTCGTTCTTTACATTGATGATATTCTAGTCATTTTGAATGACATAGAAACTTTATCAAAAGTAAAAAAAATTGTTAGCTGAGCAATTCCAAATGAAGGATTTGGGAGAAGCCAAATATGTTATGGGAATTCAGATCTATAGAGATCGAAAGAACAAAATTTTGGCACTGTCTCAAGCAACTTATATTGATAAAGTGCTAGAACGCTTTGGCATGCAAAACTCCAAGAAATGCACTATGCCTACCTCAGGAAGAGGAGGAGGACAAGAAATGCACTATGCCTAACGCTTTGGTATGTCTCTGCAGTAGGCAGTCTAATGTATGTAATGTTGTGCACTGGACTTGACATCTGTTATGTAGCAGGGATAGTCAGTCGTTATCATCCAATCCTAGATTGAGTCATTGGACAACAGTAAATAATATTCTCAAGTATCTGAGACATACTAGAGATTATATTCTTGTGTATTCAGGTGGAGATTTGAACCCCACTAGAGATACTGACTCTAATTTTCAATCAACAAAGATAGTCAAAATTGACATCGAGATCGAGATCAGTTTTCACACTTGGAGGAGGTGTTGTAGTTTGGAGAAGTATTAAACAATCCAGAATTGCAGACTCCACCATGGAAGCCTAATACATAGTAGCTTATGAAGCAGCTAAAGAGGATGTGTGGCTCAGGAAGTTCTATATTGATCTGGAAGTTGTTCCAGGCATGGATAAGCCACTTATTTTGTACTGTGATAATAGAGGGGCAGTAGCTAATTCAAAGAAATCTAGAAGTCACAAGAGGGGAAATCACATCGAGAGGAATTATCACTTGATCTGAGATATAGTCAATCGAGGAGATGTTACTGTCTTGAAGATTACCTCTGAAGATAATCTTGCAAATCTGTTTGCAAATACTTTATTTATTCAATCTTTTCAGGGTCATGTAAGAAGCATAGGGTTGAGGGAAATGTATCATTTGCTTTAGGGCAAGTGGGAGACTGTTGGGAATTGCGCCCTTAAAGCAATTGTAGTTGACAATTGTTTTAATGAAATGAATAAATGAATTTATTTATTGTGTATATGTAGCTCATGTACTATATTATTGTTAATAATATTAAGTAAATGTCATAAAATTCCCAAGTTCATCTATGTGGTCTCAATCTCATATTGGTATGACAAAATCGACATTGAGATAATGGACTTAAATAGTTCACAGTAAAATAAAGTTGTGGAATCTTTAAATTAATTACTACTAGTACGGTCCACTAGTATTATGAATACATTTGACCTAGATTCGGGTTATTAGTGTAGTAGGACACTTTAGTAGAGGTACTTTGCATACTGAGAGTATGTAGAACTAGAACAGATGTGATTTGATAATACTTGTTCAAATATCGTTTCGTAGTATTATAAAACACATCAACTGATGATCATATGCAAATTAATCTTAATCCTAAAGTTACTATGAATTTCTATATTTGTCATTTGATCATTGATTCATGCAGTACGGTTTGTCAGAATGATCAGGCTAAGAACTATTATTTTGGGGATTCAATGATGTATATGGTGTTGGATTAGCTTATACAGGATCTTTATTTATTTTCATGTATATCTAATATTAAACAAATTAATACGAGATAGCCTAAAACATGTTTCTAAAATTGAATTCAAGAGAAACAAAGAATAGAATACTTACAGTATACGCAGCAGAATTAAATAGTCATTCCTTCAGTTTCTCTAACTCTTGTATCCTCTTTGTCGCAGAGTATTATCAAGAAACTGAACCGATCTTCTAATTTCTTCACAATATTCCAATGTATCCTTAGAACCACCTAGACTAGTGTGGGAAATTCTCAACACATGAGATAGTTATAGAGAGAAGAAGAGAAAATAACAAAGAGGCTTAGAAAATGACTTGTGTTTAGAGAGAATCTAAAACTACCAGAAAATCTGACTTGTGACTTATGTTTTGACTTCTCTCTAAGCACTCCTTTTATAGACTCAATTAGGCCATTCAATTTAATTAAAAAAACAATAAAATAACAGCCATTTTGAAGCCCTAGGTCGAAATTATCATGGGCTATAGGCCCGTGAAATTTCCATTTTGATTATAAGCACATTGGACTTAAAATCAATGCCTGTATTATTTTCTATTGATTTAATTAATTAACTAATTATTTAAATCCTTTATCAAATTAATTATTTATTATTTGAACCTTGATTTAAATTTATTTAGATACCAATTTATCTTAATTAATAAATCTGCCATAATTTCTCTTTTCTTCTCAAAATTACACAACTCTGTGAAACTATCCAAAATTGACTTGGTCAACTTTGATAATTCTAATTGATGATTAAATCAATTAATTGAGACTATCTAGATGATTTTATCCAAGGTACAATGGGGACCTATGAAATCAAGCTCCAATAAGTTATCATAAATCTAACAAATAAATTTACTAACTTATTAATTCCTCGTGACTCCACTATAGACTCGGAATTGCACTCTTGAATTCATAGAATGCTCTATAACAAATATAGATACGCTATTAATTATCCATTGTTACAACCATAATTGTCACTCAATCCTCTATAGACAGTCTACAATGAGATAGGACTAAAATATTGTTTTACCCCTCATTTTATTTTATCCTTAAAACACCTAGTTCCTTGTAAATGATATTTCAGTAAACTAATTTAATTACTGAAATGAGATCTCTATCATTTAACACCTTGAACCAAACTAAAAGGAAACCATCGTTTCACTTCTTCATCAGAAGCTATAGATGTTCATATCTATGATTAACACTCCCACTCAATTATACTACAGAGTTCCCAAGATGTAAGTATGGGCTAGTCCGTAGGGTAAGCTGGTAATGAACAAGTCAAAGAACTCAAATAATACAATCAGTTAGAATACTAACCACTCCGAATTGAGATTGAATTGACCTATGGTCAACTATATGATATGATTAGAATAGATAATAACGGCACGTTTACTTATCTTATCAATTGTCAATATCGATCCAGTCCGATGTAACAAATACATCCGATCTTATCTATTTTGCTAATGTTCAGGAAAGAACATAACACTATAATGTGTAAGTAGATCATATCGTAGATTGGCAAGTCAGTGTAAATCCGGTGCACTGACTAATCTTAGGACTAACTTATTTTGAACATATAATCATATTTATATTCCACTATGATTACGTCACTATAAATAAGATTAGCTATATGCTCGGGATTTAATAGAAGTTTATATTAAACAAATAATCATGAAAATAAAACATGTGAGCAAAGTTATTGACCAAGTCAAAAAATGATTTCTATTCTTTTATTGATAATAAAATGAGATTACAAAGAATTTGGGTTTTAATTAGGGCATAAAACCCCAACATATGGTTGGGGACATAGCTTAACAGATATGGAATCTATACCTTCTTATAGATTGAATGATGCTTCCCTATTGGGTTGGCTTTTGGAACTGAAAAGGTTATTGACATCAAATTTTTAATCAAATTATGAATTAACCTTCACTAGTAAAGTCAATGGTACACTAGGAATCAAGATATAACTAAAAGGGTAAAACAGTAATTTTATTCCCACTTAATTATGAATCATTAATAGAGGCTTAATTTGTATGTAATGATTATATCAATGAACAATTTATGGTTACAATAAAGTACTTGGTAAATATATGTCTTTAATTCTCAAGAGTTCAGTCTCATATTAAATGTGGAGTAATCATGAGATTAATAAATATGATTATTGAATCAAAGAGTTTTGTTAATAATTTATTATTTATTGGAGCTTGGAATTGTTGGTCCATAGGTCCTCGGAGTGGCTCTATCAACACTATTCAAGGTAAGAGTTGATACCAGGGTCAAACTGTGAATGGGTTATTTAAGAGAATATTTACTCTTGGAATAAATATACAATTATGTGATAATTGAAGTTGCATAATTTATTATTCCATTAATGCAATTTTTTAAATTGTATAGAAATAAAAGAAATTGATTTTAATCAATTATTTTTTTTAAGTGGGAAATAATAAATATGGATAGTCAAAATTGATTTTGATTATTATATTTATTTAATTAATAATAAGATGATAATGAAAATTCAAATTTTGAATTTTGAAATTTAAGTTGTTATCCCCTTATTTTAAAATTTAAGTTGAATTGTGAATTCCTCACAAAGATGATACCTTATTTGAATTTCTAATTATTAATTTATTAAAATAAATATGCATGAAAAATAAAATCCCCTTATTTTAGGGAAGTGTTACACACATAGGATTTCCTGGACTGCCCTATGCGTGTACCACAGTTGATAATGATCAGTTATTGATTCTTTTCATTTAATTATTTATTTATTTATTTATTTTGAAAAGGGTTTTATAATGGAATGTAAGACTTTGTCTTTAATTATCATTTATTTTATTATTATTAAGATGAGCAATTTTATTTTATTATTATTATGATAATAATACATATATATTCTATATGATAGAAAATAGGAGAATATTGATTTTTAAAGAAGCATCAGTAAAAGTGAACATCTTTTTCTCACAAAAGAAAAACCTTTCTCTCTAGCATATAATCAAGAGTCTCATGTGTTGAGAATACTTTTGATTGTCAAATTTGATTCTTGTTCTCTATGTGCCCACCCACATCTTGAGGTGTAGAGAACCTCTTGGAAGATCTTGGTGTGAGTACTTTAGCGAGGATAGGAAGATCGAATTATATACGAAAAGATTCAAGGATTCTTGACAAGCTACAAGAGGTAAATCATTTCATCTCAATTTCATGTATACAAATTTTGTTGATTAACATATTGCATATTAAAGGATCTGCATATAAAGTTGTTTATATGGAAAAAAAAATTGTAATGTACAATGCTTCCATTATTGCATTTTCTGCTACGCACTAGGAACAATACCTAACAAAGTCTTCAATCCCAAGCTTCCCAGCCTTAAATTTCCCTTAGTTTTTCTCAAAAACAACCAACCTAGGTGAGAGAGAGGAGAGAACGGGTGAGAGAGAGGGAGGGAGAGAGAGCTGCTTGAAAATGTTTTTCTGTTAATTCTACAATGTTCTCAATTGGAGAGGCTGGGTATAGCTATCCCTTAGGCAAGAAATGACTAAAATACCCTTGCCCTTAGATTTGCTCTCTTATGCCCTCAAGGGAAACTTAGTCTTTTGTCGCATATCCCGTTAATCATAATTAACACCTCATAATTCTCGTTACTTCCAATATCCTCAAATAATCATTAAACAATTTCCCATTACCCGATAAATTCTGGTAATGTACTAAATTACTAAAATACCCCTAAGTTCTACCTGAGTCGAGTATTTGATCTCGTTATGACTAGACCATTAACTTGCTTCCTAAGAGCGCCTCGTGCCGAATAACCCAATCATATCCACATAATAATGTGGTCTCAATCAATATATATATATATATTCAAATATGCCCTTAACGGGCCAAAATCACAAAAATGCCTTTCTAATAAAAAAAACGAGCCCACATACATGCAATTACTGTCACATTATAATATAACTCACATAATTCAATTATTCATGCATCAAATCACATAATAATTCAATTAAGTAGTTATTTCCCTCAGGGCCCCTAATCAAGGCACTAAGGCTTATTAGAAAATTTGGGATGTTACAACTATCTCCTTCATACAAGAATTTCGTCCTTGAAATTTTATCTGAATAGCTATGGATACTGATCCTGCATGTTGGACCCTGACTCCCAGGTTGCCTCCTCGAACTTGATGTTCCTCCATAATACCTTAATCAAAGGTATGATTTTGTTTCACATTACCTTGTCCTTCCTGTCTAGTATCTGGATTGGTTGTTCCTCATAGGAGAGATCTACCTGAAGCTCCAAATCCTCATAACTCAACACATAAGTCATGTCTAACACATACTTCTGAAGTGTCAAAATATGAAACACATATTGTACGGCCGACAGTGCCGGAGGTAAGGCCAATCTATAGGCCATCTGATTGATCCTCTCAAGGATCTCAAACGGTCCTACAAATCTAGGGCTCAACTTGCCCTTCTTCCCAAATCTCCTCACCCCTTTCCATGGTGAGACTCTAAGGAAGGCATAGTCTCCCACTTGGAACTCCATGTTCCTATGCTTGGGATCAACATAACTTTTCTATCTGCTTTGAGAAGCGAGCATCCAAGCTCTGATCTTCTCAATGGCCTCATTGGTCCTCTAAACCACCTCAGGACCCAAGTATCTCGTGTCTCATCCCAATGAATGGGATACCTGCACCTCCTACCATACAATAATAATGTAAAAATTGGTCATAACCAACTCTATCAAGTCAACTGACCACTCTCTGTCATCCCCTGTCATTGGCAGTGATCTTTCCCATCTCCTAGAAACTACTAACTCCCCAGTGGGCAATAAGGTTCTGAACCCCACAACATAATAATCACATGGCCTACACAGTCTATCAATAATCCTACTAGAAACAAAAGAGTGTGTAGCACCAGAATCAATTAAAACAGTGTAAGAGGTTCTAGCACTAGAAAGCTGACATGTCACTACTAAGGGACTAGCCTCAGCCTCTGCCTGTGTTAATGTGAACACTCGAGCTGGAGTCGAGCTGTCCGCCTTCCTAGGTTCTTCCTTCTTTACTCTCGGGCAATATTTCCTTAAGTTTCCCACTATCCCGCACAATAATTTGCTTTTGCCCGACACTCCCCCGCATGGCACCTCCTACACCTGGCACTCTGGGTAAGTCCTCTAGCCCTCATTGCCACCGTGGCAGTCTATTTGTATACCATGTGGCCTTCTGTCGGGGCCTGGAGCTGGAAAGGCAACAAAAGCCTTCATTTTCTAACCATTGGGGCCTCTACCCTTACCTAGACCCATGAATGGAGGTCTTATCCTCCTAGTGTCTCTCTTGATCGTGTTCTCGCACTAGATTTTGTTCTTTGCACCCTCTGCATTAAGGGCCTTCTCTACCACCTGTGCATATCTTGTCACCCCATGCACAGTGGTAATGCGAACATCCTGGGCTATCATAGGTTATAGCCCCTGAAGGAATCTTTCCTTCCTTGTCCCATCACTGGGCACCAAGTCTGCAGCAAACTTGGCTAACTTGTCAATTCTCAGTGCATACTCTGACACTGACATATTCCCCTTAAGCAGTTTACTGAACTCTTCATCCTTTGCAGCCCTAACTGCATCATTGTAATACTTGTCATTGAACATAGTCTTAAACTCTTCCCACTCCAGGGTATTAACGTTCCTGGTTTGGGATATCACCTCCCATAAAATTTGGGCATCCTCTCGAAACATGTATGTGGCATATACCACCCTCTCATTACTAACCTCACTCATAAATCCAGGATGGTGGTAACCATACTCATCCATTGCTTGATCTTAGCCAGATTTTTACTGCCCTCAACATTTCATAAAGAGGTTCCCAACTGTTCCCAGTCTCTGGCAACTGCTCTACTGTTGGCACCAACATAGGTGGTACCTCTGGCAAAATGTTCCCTGCAGGAACTTGTTAATGTCTCAGAAGGCAGATCTCTTCTTCTTGCCTCAGTAACCTGGCTTGCATATCAGCAAGCACTTGCTGCCAGTTTTCTGGAACTGGCTAAGATGTTTGGTCCTGAATATCATTATGTCCTTGTCTATCATTTTGGTCTTGTTCTTCCTTACCTCTTGATGAATCTATCTGTCTTGGAAGCATACTAACAAGCTTGTACCTTACTGCAGCAATCAATTCAGCCAGTTAGGTAGTAATATTTAAATCTCTTGCCGCCCTATCGTCCAAAACCAAACAAACAAACATTCACACTCAACATTCATGCTAATAAGCATGTCAATTCATATTCATACCCAAACATGGTGCTAATAAGCACTTCCTAACATTTATAAGCAAGTAACAATGCTAATAAGCATTTTCTGGCACTCATAAACAATTAACAATGTTAATAAGCATTTTCTTTAACATTTTGACAGTGCTAACAAGCATTTCCTAGCATACATGTACCTACAACAACACTAATGAGAATGTCTTGAGCTACATGTCCATATAGCAACGCTAATAAGTGTTTCCTTTGAATTCACAAGCAATATCAATGCTAATAAGCATATCTTTACAAATCATACAGTAGTCAAGGGCCAAGCCCTATCAGAATATCTCATGCTCCCTAATAAGGGAGGCATATAAGAAATTTATATCCTATTTAAGCAATTAAATACATTACCACATAAATAGTTACCAAACCCTGAGTCAAGCTTGTCTTTAGTGGCGAGTGTACATGCCCGGCTAGTCTTCAGGAACCCTTAACATTAGCACGCTCTAATACCAAGTTGTAACGCCCTGGATAGCCAAGACCGTAACACTGTCTGTTTTAAATGGTGTTATACTCTCTAAAAGAGTCTCTTGGCCATAAACGTGTAACTAAATGTGATTAACAGTTAAAGGTTAAAAAATTTGGTCAAAAAGGAATAACCATTTCATTAAAAATATTTACGTTCATACATGGGATCCCAACATAATGTTTAAAAGGTCTATTAAAGTTCAAAAGTTACAACCAGCCGACCTAAGCGGCAAAATAGGGTTTAACCCTACTTCCTCTTACACCACCGAAGCTCTCCAACTAATGGTTGGTCCAGCTCCCCTTTCCCCTTACCTGCACCACATAGCACATGTGAGCCAAGGCTCAGCAAGAAAACTTAAACTTGCTCATAAGCAGTTAATAATATATCAGAGAATCATAATAAGCTTGTCTAGCAGTAATAACTCTACTCATGCATGCATTATATGCAAATAAGTGACTACACTGTCACACAAGGGCCTGCTGCTCTAACTAGATGACTAATAAGTCATACCGGTGCCATGCCCTAGGATATGGGACTAATAAGTCACCTTGGGGCCCATTTCCCTATCCTCTGTATAACCAACCTTAGAGCTGACCCAGCGTACCTGGCGCTTAATTTTCCACGACCATTAGGTCGGACAAGCGTATAATGCACTCCTGATTAGGCCTAACCATGTCAACCAACACTCTATTGTCATCCTTAACTTATAAATCAATGCTTTCAACCAGCGCTATTGTCGTCCTTGACTTATAAGTTAATGCTTTTCTCAATCCGATAATGCAAACAAGCATACATTATATAAAAATTATCAAGATACAAAGCATTCAACATGCTTAATCAAACAATCACAAGAATAATCATAATCATTATCATGCTCAGTTACATAGATTTAATCCCTAATTAAATCTATATTAACAACTGGGCCAAGCCCTAATAACATACATCATGTATTGGGTGCAGTTTTCTTACCTTTGGTCCAAGCACAAGTTAAATATGAACAAACCTCGAGCACGATCCTTTCCCAAGCCCTAGCAGTACCCTAGTCATAACCATAATAAATGATATTCATTAATATTGAGTAATTAAAAGACTTCCGGACCGATTCCTAGTCTCTGGGGCCTCAAATTCTACTAAACCGGGTAGTAGAATCTTTCCTGAGCCTTTAGGTTTGAGTTCTCGTCACTCAAAACCTAACTTGGGAATTTATTCCTATGCATGTCATGGTGCCCTCTTATGAGTCGTGGTGCACCTTAAGTCAGAAATCCCCTTGGCTTAAATCCCAGGTACGCTCGCCATGGCGCAACCTTATAGGGTCGCGGCACGCCTGCAGGATTCAGAGAACCTCTGGCCCTGGGTTCACGTAAGTCGCAGCGTGACCCTACGAACCCAGTTTTTAGGTTTTTTCCTAAGCCATTTCTCACCAAAATCCATCCCAAACAAACCCCAAAGTCATAATTCAATCCCCAAGCATCATCAACACATTAACACCAACAAAACCCAGCCCTAAACTCACTCAAAACCCCACCAAAACTCAAAATCAAAACCCTGAGCCACAAAGCTCAAGAACACTTGAAAACCAAATAGAAATGATCAAAACAGACATTGGTGCTTACCTAAATTGTGAAATTCAACCTTCTAGCTGCACTAAGTCCCACCATACACTCTAGCCTTCAATCCCAAGCTTCCCAGCCTTAAATTTCCCTTAGCTTTTCTAAAAAACAAACCAACCTAGGTGAGAGAGAGAGGAGAGAAATGGTGAGAGAGAGAGAAAGGCGCTTGAAAATGTGTTTCTGTTAATTATACTATGTTCTAAATTCGAGAGGTTGGGTATAGTTATCCCTTAGGCAAGAAATGACTGAAATACCCTTGCCCTTAGCTTTGCTCTCTTATGCCCTCAAGGGTAACTTAGTCTTTTGTCACATATCTCGTTATCATAATTAACGCCTCATAATTATCGTTACTTCCAATATCCTCAAATAATCATTTAACAATTTCTCGTTACCTGATAAATCCCAGTAATGTACTAAATTATTAAAATACCCCTAGGCTCAACCCGAGCCGGGTATTTGATCTCATTATGACTAGACCACTAACTTTCTCCTTAGGATCGCATCGTTCTGAATAACCCTACTATATTCACATAATAATGTGGTCTCAATCAATACACACACACACACACACACATATATATATATATTCAAGTATGCCTTCTACGGGCCAAAATCACAAAAAGTCCCTTCTAATAAGAAACGGGCCCACATGCATGCAAATATAGTCATATTATAATATAACTCACATAATTCATTTATCCATGCATCAAATCACATAATAATCCAATTAATCAGTTATTGCCCTCCTGGGCCCTAATCAAGGCACTAAGCCTTATTAGGAAATTTGGGATGTCAAAGCGTGTTCTTTTATCGTCGTTCTCGGGTGATACATGATCTCAAACTGCCTTTGTTCGACTGCCCATTTCAATAGTCTCCCGAACTCTTCAGGTTTTGACAATATTTTCCTCAATGGTTGATCAATCAGCACATGTGCGGGATGCGTCTGGAAGTAGGGTCGAAGTTTTCAGGAAGCTTGTATCAAGCATAAGGCTAGCTTTTCCTTTAATGGATACCTCGACTCTACCCCCAGTAACCTTTTTCTTACATAATAAATAGTTTTTGTACTTTCTTGTCCTACCGAACAAGTACGATATCAATTGCATGTTCGGTCGTAGCGAGGTTGAAGTACAATGTTTCCCCTGTGAATGGTTTGGATAAGATAGATGGTTCAGCGAGATGCTTTTTAAGGGCTTGAAAAGTGAGCTCGCACTCGTCTGACCATTCAAACTTTTTTCCATGTCTTGAAAGATTAAAGAACGGTAGGCATATGTTTGTTTATTTCGATATGAGCCTACTTAAAGCCACCATTCATCTAGTTAAACTCTTGACATCTTTATGCTTTCGAGGTGAAGGCGTGTCAATTAAAGCCTTTATCTTATTCGGGTTTGCCTCTATGCCTCCAGTGTTTACTATAAATCTGAGAAATTTGCAGGAGGATACTCCAAATGAGCATTTTTGCGGGTTAAGTCTCATGTTGTACTTTCAGAGTATGGAAAAACACTTTGCTAGATCGTCAACATGGTTACAATTGTGTTTAGACTTGACCAAGATATCTTCCACATACACTTCCATGTTGTTCCCTATTTGCTCGGCAAACATTCTATTTACCAGTCTCTGGTATGTGGCACCGTCATTCTTGAGTCCGAAAGGCAACACATTGTAACAATATAAACCTTTATCAGTCATGAAGCTCATATGTTCCTGATCGAGTGCATGCATTGCTATCCGGTTATATCCAGAGTACGCATCCATGAATGCCATGATGTCGTGACCCGAGGTTGCATCCACGAGTTGATTGATTTGAGATAGGGGAAAGCAATCCTTTGGACACGCCTTGTTGAGGTCCAAATAGACAATGCAAGTTCGCCATTGTCCATTCGGATTCGGGACTAAAACTAGGTTGGCTATCCAATCTGGGTAGAAAGCATCTCTGATAAATCAATTTGCTTTTAGTCTTTCGACCACCTCTTTCAAGGCCTTCTTCCTTTCATCATTGAGGAGCCTTCTTTTCTGTTGCTTTGGGGGGAATTTTTTGTCTATGTTGAACGCATGGCTTATAATGTTTGGGCTGATCCTAATCATATTTGAGTGCGATCATGCGAATACATCTTGATTTCCCTCAAGAAACAGATTAATAGTTGTCTTGTATCCTTTGGAAGATTCTTCCCAATCTTTACCACCTTGGTGGTGTCTCTATCATCGAGTTCAATGTCTTCGAGCTCTTCAATTGGCCCGAGATCGACCCTATCCTCATATATCCTTGGGTTGATCTCTTCTTCGACCTTGTATATTGCTTCGCTTATTTCTTCAATAACAATCAGTGCTTGCACACTTGTTTGGCTTTTGCTCCTCATCGAGATGTTGTAGCATTCTTGGGCGGCTGGTTGGTCTCCTTTCAACATCCCAATACCACTAGGTGTTGGGAATTTTATGGCCAGGTACCTAACGAATGTAAATGCCCTAAGCCCAATCAGGGGTGGTCTCCCGAGTAGTACATTGTAGGCCGAAGAGGTGTCAACGACAATGAACTCCATTATCTTGGTTATCGAGATTGGGTAGTCTCCCAAGGTTACTGAGAGATCAATAGATCCCGTACTAGTGATTCCCTCCCCTGAAAATCTGTATAGTGTTGTTGCACAGGTTTTAGGTCTCGAACAGAAAGTCCCATTTTTTCTAGGGTAGCCTTATAGAGGATATTGACCAAGCTCCCATTATCGATCAGGACTCAGCACACCTTCTTATTGGCGAGTTGAAAGGTTATGACCAAAGGGTCATTATGAGGAAAGTTGACGTGCGAGGCATCTTCTTCGGTGAAGGTAATGGATTGAGACTCAATCCTCTGTTGTTTCAGAGCTCAGGGTTCAGGCTCATAGGGAGATCCATCTCCCATTTTGAGCTCCTGGACATACCTCTTTTGGGCATTTCTACCCAAACCTGCGATGTTTGGCCCCCCTGCGATGGTTATTACATTTTCTCCATCGATTGGGGGAGGTCAATTATCCTCCCTCACATCTAGGGTCACAAATTTCTCGGCAGGCTAGGTCGGAGTTGCCTTCTGTCCATGCGAAGCGTGGGTTGGGTTTCGGTTTCAGATGTACTGCACGAAGTAGCATCTTGAGATCAAAACTTTGATCTCATCCTTTAATTATCTGCATTCGTTAGTAGTATGACCTATATCCCTGCAAAATCTGTCGAACTTATTTGCATCCCTTTTGGATTTCTGGTTTCGCATTGGATCAGGTCATCTAAAAGGGACCTGGTTTTCATTTGCGAAAAATATATTTTCCCGAGTATCTGTGAGCATGATATAAAGTGTATAAATGGAGAAGTATTTTTCTCCTTTATTTGTCTTACCTCCACCAGCTTCTGAGTTATTCCCTTCATTCTTGTTTCTTTTAGAAGGGTTATCTCCTGAGGGTCGCGATGTGGAGTGTGTACCCGAGGTGGTGGCTGAGTTAACGTTTGTCATTGTAGTTATTATGGGTGTAGTAGTTAGCTCGAGCGTCGACCTTTCCTCTTCTACATTGACAAACCTCTAGGCCCGAGTATTGAACTTGGCTATCAACCTCACCTGTTTCCTTTGCATGTCTTCCCAAAGGGGACTCCCTAGCAATACTCCAGCTCATACTGCCATGAGGTGACCGTTGTCGTCGACATTGTGAGCTCACGCCAATTCTATATTGAACCTTGCCCAAAAACTTTAGTGACTCACCTGGCTACTGCCTGACATTGGTCAATGCGGATGCCTCGGGTTTCATGTTCTTCATTGCCTGGAACTGCTTCTTGAATTCTCGAGATAGTTTTTCCCATGATGAGATCGAATGTATCCAGAATTAGTCAAACCAATTCTTCATTGGGCCAGTGAGCGTGATTGAGAATAGCATACATCTGAGCTCATAACCAAAATTACTAGCTCACATTATCGTATTGAACGTACTCATGTGGCTGCCTGGGTCGGTAGTCCCATCGTAGGATGCCACGTGGGGTATTTTGAAGCCATGAAGAAATGGGGTATTTGAGATATGGGAGCAAAAGTCTTGAGCTCCTTGTCAGAATTGTAGGCCTTTTCCTTATTTTTTCCCTCTTGAAGGAGCCTAAATGCCTCTTCCAGTTGGTTGATCATTTCTTGGACCAGATCCACTAGAGGGGGAGCTTGCACTACTGGCAGCTATTTATTGTTCATAAGAAATCAAACTCCTTGTCGCAGTATAGGGTTATATTGATTCCCACATACTGGTTGTAAAGGCTCTCTCCGGGTATTTAAGTGTGTCTGCAGGTCCAGGTTTGGCTAATTAGATTGCCCCTGGTTCTGATTTAGATGATCTCAAAGGTCAGGATAACCATTTTGATAATTCTCGTAATTTCTAGGCTGGGTGTAATACACACTCACCAACCTACTATAATCCTGACTTCCGCCAAGGAAATTGACATTTTTTTCTGGCTTTTGCTACTGTGAAGCTCGTTGATTACTGGGTGGGTTTTCCACGTGCACCCTCACTCTGTTCGTTCGTGACCTTAACATATGACTCTCAGATGGGTGAGGTTGTCTATGTCCCAGATGAGCCTCACGCTTGTCCCCATGCTCGGTTCGAGCCCGATGGCTCATGTCTTGGCCCCCACTTCGAGCACTTTGAGAAGTCCTCTGAGTTGCTCGATCTTCTGCCTAGTTCCCACTGGTATGGCTAAGGTTCATCCCGTGCTAGAGAGGGATGCCTTATCGGAGAGGGAGGATGCTTAATAGGTGAGGATGGTGGCCACCTGTTATTCGCTTTAGAAGGCTCAGGGTTAACCCGGGCAGGCTCCAGGTTGTTCCTGACAAGCTTTGGGTAATCATTTCTAGCTATCGAGGGAGCTCGGTTATTCCTAGTTCCTGCAGGAATGCTTCTTATTGGGTACTTCCTAACAGGGTTCCGAGTAGTTTTTGTGACAATCAGTATCCCGTGATCTGTAGGGGGAAAGACCGAGTAAAGTTGTGCAATCCCACATCGCCTAGGGAAGGTCAAGTGTGATGATTCTGAGACTGTGTAGGTATGGGACTACAAAGTTGAAGATGTCTTAAATGGATTGATGGGTACTACCTATGCCAACAAGATTCATCTTCTTTTCGGTAGCCCATCACTTGAGAACTCCAAAGTTAAGCGTTCTGGACCTGGAGTAGTCGCATGATGGATGACATGTTGGGAAGTTTTCCCAGGAAGCATGCAAGTGAGGACATAACACACTAAAAATACTCGAGATAGTTTGCAGGGCCAGTCGTCATTCCAGGAAGCAGCCAATGTGACGCGGGGCCTCATAGTTTTCTCCAGGCTGATTATTCCCGATGTTTTAGGTCTCAGTTAAGCCTGTTGGGCCATTTGTTCGGCCATCCTGGCAGCCGTATTCCCCCAAGTTCATCCCCTGGTCCTCTGAGGTGGTACCTAAACTTCAATAGCTTGCCTTGCAAACTCCTTATTTAGTCATGCAGCCTCGGCCACTTGTTCACGCAACCTACGATTTTCTAGCTCCATTATTGGCATGTATCTTTCAGGATTATATCGCAAATGCTCATCGACCCTAGGATTCTGAATAGGCCATCTTCTAGAAGATGATGAGGCACTCCCCTCATTATGGCTCTGGTCCACAATGGGTTGTTTACCAGGCCTTCAGGGAGGGTCCTTAGTTTGAGGGGTACGCTCCTCGGGGATTTGAGGTTATGGTCGCCCACTGGTTCCAGGGATGTTCAAGGCAGCCATTGTTTTTGTGCAGGAGGTTTTACACTAAACAGTAGGAAGAATTTCTTAATTCTCTCAATGAAAGCTCCAAATTGTTGATGTCGTTTTTCGTCAACTTAATTATGTAGAGCAATAAACAATTAACCAGGAAGAAAAGAAGAAACACGAGATTTTTAATGTGGTTCAGCACTTATAATCTACCTACGTCCACGAGTCACTGTTATTATGAACTATGCATGAAAGCTTCAAGCAGAAGCAATTTTGCATAGTCTTTCTCAATACAAGATTGTCCTTCTCTACAAATGACCAGATCCTGGCTATTTATAAACCTAGTTACAAGAATATCTTCCCTTAATTTAGGGAAGTTAAGACATTTATTCCAATTAAAAATAAATATTTGAATAATCATAATAACACAACTTTAAATGCATTAAAATGAAGATCCCATAAAATTAGGGATTCGACATACGGTCTTAACTAATCCCAAAGGAATAGGGATTCCCTAACAGCTTTTTTGTGTGGTAAGCGCGTCATCGAGCTTGAACATTGCTTCAACGAGCTTTCGAGATCACTCATAGCCTCGAGCTCATCATTCCAGTTTTCATCTCCTCCTCACTTTCTAAGTCTATCAAGCTCATCCCTTGGAGAAGGTTAATGTTTTCGAGTCGGCAACTCATGCTCGAGCGCTGATAGCAGATCTGGAACCATTTGACAATTTGTACAAGTGTACTACTAACACTTGTTAATCCCGAGCTTACTCTTTATGAGCCTACATTTTGAGACTATTTATTTAATTTCAGAATTTGGGTGTAATAGGGATTGTCTATTTTATAACCGCTGTGCTGCCCAATTTTCTAAGAATATAACAAACACTTAATATATTGTAAGAAGAGATATTTTATTGCTTTTATATAAATATGCAAATAAATATGAATAGTAAATTTTAATAATTTATTTTTATTATTTTGTTTGGTAAATCAAGAATATAATTTTTATATATGTAAATTGTGATTTATGGTTAAAATACTATTTAACAGTTATTATGGTGTATAAATATTTTAGTTAATATTTGAATACTAAGTGTTTATCGAATTTTTTGGAAACTAGAGTTATCAACGATAAGAGAGCTTAGAAAGTAATAAATAAAGATTATCACACAAGGAGTTTTACGTGGTTGGGGCGTTAAAGAGCCTTAGTCCACGAGTCAATTGTATTATAGCTTTTTAAGAGCTTAAGTAATGAACTCTCAAAATTTTAGCAAAGTGTATGCTTCTTCGAAGAGAATTCGATCATTTTCCCCGGTGCACCACTGTTCATATTTATAGGCAAGTGAGTGCACTAGGCTTGGGCCGGATTAATCTGGGCCCAATAAGGGTCTAAATATTATTTTCTCTCTGATTGAGGCGTAATACAAAGGATTGAAATATAAAAAGTACATTAACCAAGGCCCATTGTGCCCGCCCAAACATAACCATACTAAAAGGCTCACGACAGAATACTGCGTCAGTGTGGGTGTCGTGGGCTTCGAGGCAGATTCGGGGGACAGGATCTGTCAGAGTAGTGGCAGTACAGTTTTGAGCTGACGGTGTACATTCTCGATGTAACCTCTTATGCATGTTAACTATGGGGACATAGCTCCACACTTCTTGGGGTGATGTCAGTATCAGGGATATTTTATCACGCCCAACCTGGCCACTGGGTCCAGGTCCATTTACCAACATCCCTCTTCATTTACCAGGACCCGGGTTCATCCACAGCCGTCCCAGTTTAATCTCGGACTTGGGAGTCATTACCTCTTCATTGCATCCCGAGAAACATCTCAGGACGCGGTCCCAGGAGCATGCAACACGCCCAGGCGATGGCCCTGGCTTATACTCCGGGATGCCCTTTGGGCTTTACCGAGACTTGGGTCGCCAATTTCGTCCTTTCTTCATCTACTAGGCCTGACCTAGGCTTTTAAGTCCCTGGAAGGTGGCCAATAAACCCAGAATGTGGATCCGTACACTCGGGGAGAACTGGGGATAACAATTACCCCCCAAGCCTTCATATGTTCTTGCACGGTGGAGGCTTGTTGCCTTCCCGGATCAACTATATACTTCCCGCTTCATTTCCAAGATGACAGGTACACTGTCGTGGGAAAGTGCCTGCCGAAAGCTCATGGAGTGAGCGCCTATTTAAACATCCTGGATCGAATCCTAAAAGCCCGGTCCGTTGACTAGGATCGAATCCTAAAAGCCCGGTTTGTTTACCAGAGCCCCAGTTCATTCACTTCAGGGCCGTTTGGATGCCTCCATTTCATTCAGCTTTATCATGATGTGCATACATGTCCTTTTGTGATTGACACATCGATGGCACTCGAATTTGAAGGGTCAGTAGACACTCTATTGGTTGCCGTGTTAGTAGTCGTATGTCAGCGCGACTTCCGAAACGTCCCATCCGCACGAACAACCTTTTTATTATCTCTGCATTAAAGAGGACCGTTGGATGGGGTGAATTTTGAGATGCTCTTCCCCAGGGTTGTTGGATCGGGGCTGCACAGATCACACTTTTGGGTAACCGTGACCCGGTACTCGAGTAGGCCAATTAATGTCCTTGCACGATCCAGGACCATCTGATGGGTGGGATCGCGCTGAACCGTTAGATCAAACATAGCCTTTTGGTTCTTATAAATACCCTTAGATTCTCATTTAAAATCTTCACACTCTCAAAACGAAATCCTATGAGGGACCTTTTATGTCCGAGCTCACCGACGACATTCACCATCGGCTACTTCGCCTTTGCTGTCATTTATTTCCAACGTGCCTGATCTCCGCACCTTTGCCTGAACGGACGACCTCAGTTTGTCCACTAGACGAACTTTTGTGTCGACTTCACCTGTTCAAGACTATGATTTTGTCGTCACTGTCGCCGGAAATACGTCATTCTTCACGATCAGCCCTTTCCAGTAAGCTATCCTAACTTTTTTCTTTTATTTCCTTGTGTTTATCATATCATCATATTGTTTTTATAACCATAAGGTTGCTAGAGCCCGTGCCTCTGTTTAGAGTGGCTCTGGGTGCATTAGAGTAGGTGAGGAAAAAGTTGCCTAGGTTTTCCCGGATCCTCTCAGGTTCAGGCTGTCCCTAGATAGACGGTAATAGGTTGGCTTAGGAAAAATTTAGCTAGAATACTTCCTGTTTGTTCCCGATCAGGGTCTTGCAGATCCTTGGAGATCCCAGATCTGATCCGGAGGGGACTCTTCCAAGAAATTCGTAGGAGAGCCCCCGTACCTTAACCAACCTTTTTGGGTTTTGGTGCTGACTGCTTGGTTTGTTTTGCTTCCTTTTATTCTCAGATCACCAGCTATGACTTTCAGCATCACCTTCCATTCAGAAGAACATGTTCAAACAACCCCTTTCACTCTGTTAGGACATAAGGCTCCCAGTGGCGACAGATGGGAGATGGATGGGGTCAAGAACCTGTTCCGGAACTATCGAATGTTGTACGCCCTGGAGAAACATTTGGGCGTGGAATCGATTCCTGGACTGTTCTACAACCGCCTAGCTAGAAAAGAAGAAAAAGCCCACACCGCCGTGGGCGAATTTGGGTCCTGGAGTGTGGACCACATCAACGCAGGAGCCACTCTCCCGCTTCACGATTACTTCGCGCAATTCCTCAAACTCGTAGGGATTGCGTCGTTCCAGCTCTTGCCTCAAGCATACTGACTGCTTGCGGGATGGTACATTTTCTGCGTGGCGAAGGGAATCCCGAACTCGACTCCTGTAGAGGTACTGTACTTCTACAAGCTCGAGCCGCAGCGTAATGCCAAGGATAAGACCTTGGATGGCTTCTCCAGCGAGTGGGTAAGTTGCTTTCCGTTTCCTTGTTTAATTCTGTTTTTCAATTTTTATTCCCCACTTTCAACTTACTGCCCTGGATGACAGGACCCTATGCCCAGACTCCCCTCACCCAGTTGATCCTGGATTGGAAAAAGTTCTATTCCACGCTAAGCGCAGAGGACCTGGACATAGGGGCTACATCAACACCGAAAACCTTCGAGTGGTCGGGATGTTGGTAGCCAACCAGATGATCAGGGCCCCTAACCTCTGGGGGATACAATGCGAGAAAGATCCATCCTTAAGGGAGGAACTAGCCCTCGAACACTTCAAGGCTGTGGAAGCCGCGGCCCTGGCAGACGCGACAAAAAGGAAGAGAGACCAGGCTCGACAAAAAGAGAGTACCACCTCTGAGGAGCTGGAAGCCCTTTTTGATGAGGGGACTCTCGGTGCTAGTGTATCAGGGTGAGGTAATTCACCTTTGCTTTTGACTATTGCTCCCCATGTTGGGGACTTAGTTAGGGATAGACTAGTTTATCATGGCCCCCTATTCGGGGATGATGGAGGAAAGAAACCTTCATCCCCAATCATTGTAGACCTGGAAACTCTCATGTACTCGTCTGGGTTCCTTCAATATGGGAACTTCCTGGGCCCGGATGACATGGGAGATCGAGTTCATTCCTTCACTTTAGGAGAATTGAATCGAGTCCGAGTTCTAGATAAGGGTTCGTCCTGGAGGACTTTTAGCTTAGTTTTTACTTTCACTTATCCTGACTCGTGTATTTTGCTAATTCTCTTTATGTTTATCGATTTCAGAAGAATCCAGCATGTCTAACCCGGTGGAGAAGATGAAGCAAGCCCTTGAGGCCTAGGCTGCCAAGGCCAGGGCTTCAGCTAAAAAAGCTACTAAAGGCGTACCCAAGCAGAAGATGCCAGGCACGATTCTCGAGGGATCGGTGCCAGAGTCGAACCCGATCGGGGAGGCCCCAATCCCGCCCCCCACTATGACAGCCCACGCCGAAACCGTGCCACCTCTCCCCGCTTGACCTACAGTTATTGATCTGGAGCAGGACCCTATGACTAGTCGAGGTTCTGAGAAGAGGGTCGCGGACTCGGCTGCGAGTGAGTCCACGAAAAGGGCGAAGAGGGCCAAAACCAAATACTCTTCTTTGGCCGAGGAATCTTATGGGGAAAGTCAATTTGCCACCTGGGAACTTCCATAAGCGCCCGTGCTTCCCATTAATCCTACTCTACCTGAAGAGGGAGAGGTGATCTTGCGGGAGGAGCGGTAAAAAATGGTGTCCCGGACATGGGAGAATGGTCAGGAGAAGAGGGAGGAGGTCTACCGGGCCTTGACGATTCATCACAAGGTCGAGTTCTCCGAGCGCCAAGAAACCTTCAGTGTTCCCCAGCCGATCATGGACCATCTTGTGGCCGAGACTGTGTTTCGTCCCAAACTGGGGCAGGAAACGGCTCCATTCACCGCAGACTTGCTGGAGATGGTTGGGGCTACTATGTCCAACCTCCAGTTGAAATGGTACGCCACCATAGCCAACCAGGATGCGCTATTCATCTTCCAGGCTATCTTCCATCAGGCCACCGCTGTAAGTTATCCGTTTACTCCTCATTTTGCTTTTCGTATTTTTAGTTCTACAAATTTTTCTAACTTCGATTCATTCCAGTACGCTTTATTTGCCCATCGAAATACCGACTTGGTGACCGAGATGGCGATGAAACTGGAGACGGGTTAGCTGGAGCTAGAGGCGATTGTTAACCAGTGGGAAGCCGCTAAAGAAGCCCTGGCCAAGGAGGTGGCTCAGGGAAAAGTGGACCGCGAAGAGGCTGCTCGAACTTGGTTCCAACTTAAAGATACTATGTCTCGGAGAAAAGCCGAGCATAGAAAGCTGGTGGCTAGTTTGGAGGCGAAGATTCTCCGTGTTAAGGCTCTTTTAGAGGCAGCCAAAGCCCAGTCTACCCAGGATCGGGAGAGGATCATCGGTCTTGGGTCTCGGATCCAGGCATTGGATGATATGCTTCAGCTAGAGGTGAAGGCGCACGGGGAGACCCGTTAAGAGAAAGAACAACCAGACACCTTACTGGAGGCTACCTTCGATGAGGCTGTCTACATGGCCTGGCTCCAGGACAAGAACATGAACCTCCTGCTTTACCCCAACCCTGCCGCGAAAAGAGACGAGTTTTAGGCCAAGGAGAAAGCTGACGCGGAACCCTTGGACGAGGAAGAGGCAGGCGAGGCCAACCCGGAGGCATCAGGACATGGGGAGGCCTAAGCCCGGGTCTTTTTCTTTTTGTTCTTGCTCTTTTTTTATTTTATTTCTTTTCGTAACCCTTTTATGGACGCGGGTGCATCCAAGAAAATTTATATTTATATACATCTTATTTTCCCTTGGCAAAAGCTTTCCCTTTGTATGAAAGTCAAGTGTTCGGTCCTGGTTCCAACGACCACGACCATTGTATATTTTTTTTTCTTTTTTTTTTCTTTTAACTTACTTTAATCATGCTGCCCAGGTTCCAATGGCCAGGGTCCTTGGGGAGTTAGAAATTGCTACCAAGTTTGTTTGTCCTGACTTTGGTGTTCAAGTTCCAACGGCCTGGGCCATCAAGGACTAATTGACCATTCAAGTCTGGGATGGGACATGGCTTTCTGCCTTTCATCCCATTCGAGTATGAACCTTCCGAACCATTTCATGTCAATGATGGGAATTATTTTTATGCCTGCGTCCCATCTAGTTTGTACCCCCCGGACCGCATCGGTCTGGGTTGGGACTAGGCGTTGGCCTTGCATCTTTCTGCTAGGGCTTGTTTGTACTTCCCAGACCCTGTTGGTCCAATTTGGGACTAGGTACTAGCCTTGCGTTCTTTCAGATTTGTACCCCCCGAACCTTGTCGATCTGGGTTGGGACTAGGTGTTAGCCTCACATCCTTTTGGGTTTGTACCCCCCGGACCATGTTGGTCCAAGTTGGCACTAGGCGTTAGCCTCGCATCCTTTCGGGTTTGTACCCCCCGGACCTTATCAGTCCGGGTTGGGACTAGGCATTAGCCTTACGTCCTTTCAGTAGGAGTTGGGTTTCCATTGCCATCCATTTGTACGGTCCGAACCAAGAGCATTTAGCTTTTGTTCTCGGACTTGCTCGTATGAATGGATATACCCCCCCCCCCCCCTTCGAGTGAGCGAAGACTAGTCTTGGGTCTCTTGTTTATGGAGACAAACGAGAACTTTCATTGTTTCACTATATTTCTTTATGATTTTTTGTACACATCATTTTTATTATTCAAGAGATCGCCATGGGGCATACATTGTTTACAAGGAAAATTAAAAGCCAAACCATTCTCTCATGACTACTGATAGTACTTACGGAGATGTTCTGCATTCCAGGCCCTTGGGACTTCGGTTCCGTCGAGTCACCTTAAGCGGTACGTTCCCGGACATACTTCATGTTGGATTTCGTATGGTCCTTCTCAGTTTGGGCCCAGAACCCCCACTCCCAGATCTTGGGTTGCAGGGGAGACTCTCAGTTTGGGCCGAGCGATCTTGCCTTGATACATGTTCAACTGAACCTGGGATTCTTCTCGGATCTCTTCAATATGGTCTAAAGATTCCTAGAGCAAGGCGTGGTTCTTAGCGGGATCATACATGTCCCTCTTGTGGGATGGGACAGCTGTTTCTACCAGGATGAAGGCTTTACATCCATACACCATGGAGTAAAGAGTGTGTCTGGTAGACGTTCATTCGGTGGTCCGGTACACCCATAGTACGCGGGGCAACTCCTCTGGCCACTTGCTTTTTCAGGCTTGAAGCTTTTTCTTCATCGTTCCCTTCAAGATCTTGTTGACGACCACAATTTTCCCATTTTCTTTAGGTCTGGTGATCGTGGAGAAGCTTTTGATGATGCCATGCCTTTCATAGAAGTCAGTGAAGTGGATGCTGTCAAATTGCTTCCCGCTGTCAGACACGATTTTGTAGGGGAGCCCGTACCGGCACACGATGTTGTTGATGACGAAGTTCAGGGCCTTTTACGAGGTGATGGTGTTCATGGGTTCCGCTTCGACCCACTTGGTGTAGGAGTCGACAGCCATGATAGCATACTTCACACCACCCTTTCTGGTTGGGAGCGATCCTACTAGGTCAATGCCCCATACCGCGAAAGGTCAGGGACTCGTCATTAAATTTATTTCCATTGGAGGGACTTGCAGGATCTTTGCGTACCTTTGGCATTGTTCGCATTTGCGGACGTAATCAACACAGCCTTTCTTCATGGTTGGCCAGAAATATCCTTGTCGCATGATTTTCTTGGACAAGCTGAGTCCAGCTGTGTGATCTCGGCAAAAACCTTCGTGCACCTCATGCATGATTTCACTCATTTCGGTCTCGTATACGCATCAGAGGTATGGCATGGATAGCCTTCTGCGATAGAGCTTTCCTTCCATCATGACATACCTGGGGACCTGTAACGACCCAAATTTGCTAATAAGGCTTAAGGGCCTTGATTAGCATGCCAGAAGGGCATAATTGGATGATATGGGATTTAAATGAATTAAATGCATGATTATGTGAAAAGCATGCTTATATGATTATTTGGATATTTATGATGCATGACTATGTGTATTGGTATGCATGTAGGCCCTGATTAGGTTATAAGGGCATTCTCGTAGTTTTGGCCCGTCGATGGCATAAATGTAAATATCTGTGATAAATTGATGAGACCACATTATTATATGGATATATTTGTAATCTGTGACTCGAGACGATCCTAGTGCGCGGTTTAGCGAAAAAGTCACGGCGGGGATTTATACCCGGCTCGGGGCGAGCCTGGGGGTATTTCTGGGAATTTGGAGAGTATATTGGGGTCAATTTTGAAATTAAGGAATATAATTGATGATTAGTTAGGTGTCGAGAAGTAAGTGGTAAATATTATAGACACGCGAGGAATTAGCGGGAATTGGGTGAAATGACCAAAATGCCCCTAGGTGGATTAAAAGGCTTAGGAAATTATGGGAGGATATTGTGGTCATTTGGCTTATAAAGGATAGGTATTATTAAGGTTTTATACTTAGTGGGATTCGTAGAAGGGGTTGGAATTCTGAAGGAAAGAAAAAAAAGTAAAGAAAGGGAATTAGAAGTCTGTTTTTCTCTCCATCGATTTAGGCTCTTCTCCATCAATTCTTGGGGTTTTCTTTGGAGCAGAAACTCAGGGAAATTCAAAGTAAAAGCTTGAGGCTAGGGTCCTTGGTCTTGCCTGAAGAATTGGCAAGGATTTAGCAAGGGAAATCCATTCATTTGAGGTAAGGTTCAAGGTAGTTTTCAATTTCTAGTATTGATGTTGAGCTGGTTTTTCCTAAGCAAAATTCTGTGGGAATTCTAGGGAATTGAGGCTGAAGATTTGAGGAAGAGAAGGCTAAGCAAGAGTGGTACAAAACCTAGGTTAAGCTCATCCATCAGAGGTGAGGAACTCAAGCTTAAGCTTTGTGATTTATGTGGTTTTATTGAGTTTCTGAGTTTTGGGTCCAACCATGGTGAATTCTATGTTTAGGGATCCATGTGATTGGGTTATATGTATTTGGGATGCTTGGGATGAGTGGAGGATGTTGATAAGCTTGTTTTTAAGTTTGGAAAAGTTTTGGTAAGGTTTGGCTAGGGAAAATCGAAGGAGGGAATGTTGTTCTGTGACTAGTGCTACAGCGTTAGCCTTTGGCCGCTATAGCGCTAGGCCAAGTGTTCTGAGGTGTTTTTTGTTCTGTTTGTAGTGCTGTAGCGCCCTCCAAAGAGTGCTGTAGTGCTACCTTATTTCCAGAAAAGGGTTTTTGGGTTATTTTCAAGGGTTTTTGCCCGGGGGTTCGGGGTTTGATTCCACCACCCCGTTTGGTGGAATTAGAGCTTCCCGAGGGCTCGGGATTGGTCCCGAGGCATGATTTTGTACTTGAGGTTTGGTGATGATTTTTATCTATGTTTGTGACTAGCTGTGTGCTAGGGCTCGAGAGGGATCGTTCTTGAGGATCAATCGATCAAGGCTAGCAAATCTAAAGGTAAGAAAACTACACCTGATTATGTGTTTGTGATAGGACTAAGTGCTCCAGTTAACTATATAATGTCATAGATGGTATTACGCCATGGGACATGTGATATACAGCCTAAGGGTGCCATAAATTATATTTTCGCACAGGGCGCGGCTCGGCCACTGGTAGTCGAGGACAGCTTAATATTCACTGAGCTCGGTTTAAGCGAGCCGGAGTCAGTGGGATCAATAGAGGGTGCGGCCTAAGGGCTTTAACCTTAGTTATCATATGTGGAATTGATTATTGATATGAATTGATATACTTGGTATGATGAATACTTGATTATCATAAATGCTTAAACTGATTTAGTACATGCTTATGCGGTATGAGATATCTAATTGTTTGTTGATTGATTGTGCTTTGTTATTATGTTTTCTTGCTGGGCCTTGGCTCACAGGTGCTATGTGGTGCAAGTAAAGGCAAAGGCAAGCTGGACCAATCCTGAGATGGAGAGCTGCGGGGTTGAGTGTACATAGTCAGCTGTTCGGCTGCCACGGCCAAGGAGTGGAACAAGACGGGATATGCTTAATTGTCTGTTTTTCCTTAGTATGGCCAATCTCTGCAATTAGATCTTGAATCTTTTGTAAACAGTCTTTAACTTATTATTTTTGGGATCCGATGTAAAGAGAAAATGTTTAATTATAAGAAATGCAGTTTCTGAAACCAAAATCTTTTAACCTTAGTTAAACTATAGTTTCAATAACACGTTTTTAATTAAATGTCTTGATTAGCAAGTCTTGCACCTTTATAAACACATAGTGTAACGGTCTTGGTTATCCAAGGCATTTCAGGACCTGGTACGGAAGCTTCCTGGCTGCTGCCCTGTCCGTGGGCAACTCCCCGGTTGTCAGGTATTGGATGATGGGTCCTATCCAGGACGTGGATTAGTCTATAGCGTTGATCGTGGGGTCTTGAATACTTGGTTTTGGGAGATGGTTGATTGGGACCAGCCCGAAGAGTTCTGCCTCTGCATCCGTGGCCAGTTTTACCAACGTGTCTGCAAACACATTTTGTTCCCTGGGGATCTGGTGGATGGAGTGCTTCTTGAAAGATTGAAGTATCTCTCGCGTCCGTGTCACATAAGCTGCCATCTTTTCCCCTTTTGTTTGGTATTCTCTCGAAATTTCTCTGACAACCAATTGGGAGTCACTATAGATCTCTAGGTTTGTGGCCCCTACTTCCTGGGCCAGGCGCATTCTGGCCAACATGGCCTCGTGCTCGGCCTCGTTGTTCGAAGCCTTGAACTGGAACCGCAGGGCGCTTTGTAACTGGTGTCCTTGTGGCGACACTAGGATGATCCCGGCTCCTGCTCCATTTTCATTCGAGGCTCCTTCTATGAAAACCTTCCACAAGGGTACCAGGGATTGGTAGGATTGTCCTCTTTGGTGATCTCGGAGTATTCCCGATGAAATCGGCCAGGGCATGTCCCTTGATTGATATTCTAGGGACATACGCAATGTTGAACTGACTCAGCTCAATGGCCGAGTTCAAGAGCCTTCCCGAGGATTTGGGTTTTTGCAACACTTGTCGCAAGGGATGGTTGGTCAGAACTCTTATGGCATGGGCCTGAAAATAAGGCCTAAGTTTCCGGGACGTGATTAGTAGGAAATTTTTTTAATTTTTTATTAGTGGGTAGTGTGATTCCACACCTAATAACCTTTTGCTTACGTAATAGACTGGGAGTTGTGCCTTCCCGTCTTCCCGTACTAGTGCAGCACTGATGGCATGTTCGGTCTTGGCCAAATAGAGGTACAACGGTTCTCCCTCCACTAGTTTTGCTAGTATTGGTGATCAGGCTAGATGTTCTTTTAGTCCTTGGAATGCCTCTTCGCATTCAGCTGACCATTTGAACCTTTGGCTTCCTCGAAGGAAGTTGAAGAATGGGATGCACTTATCTGTGGCCTTTGAGACAAAACGACTAAGGCGGGTATCCGCCCTGTCAGGCTCTGAACATCTTTGTGCTTCCGTGGCGAGGGCATGTCAATTAGTGCTTTCATTTTGTCCGGGTTGGCCTCTATTCCTCGGTAGCTTACTATGAACCCCAGGAACTTCCCAGATGCCATGCCAAAGGTGCATTTTTTGGGATTCAACTTCATCCCATACCTTCAAATGATCGCAAAGGCTTCGGCCAGATCATCAGCATGTCCTCCAGAGGTCTTGGACTTGACCAGCATGTCATCGATGTAGACCTCCATGTTCCTTCCTAGCTGGGCTTGGAACATTCTATTGACGAGCCACTGATATGTGGCTCCAGCGTTTTTGAGTTCAAAGGGCATGACGATGTAGCAGTACACCCCCTTGTCGGTTTGGAAGCTGGTATGTTCCTGGTCCACTACATGCATAGAGATCTGGTTGTAGCCTGAGTAGGCATTCATAAAGCTCAAGATTTTGTAGTCAGATGTTGCGCCCACCATCTAATCGATCCGGGGGAGCGAGAAATAATCTTTAGGGCAAGCTATGTTGAGATCTGTGAAGTCAATGCACATTCTCCAAGTCCCATTTGGCTTAGGCACCATCACTGGATTAGCTAGCCACGCGGGATATAACGCTTCTCGGATGTAGTTGATCGAGTATAATTTTTCAACTTCCAGTTTGAGAGCTTCTTCCCTTTCCGCCCCTAGGGGTCTCCATTTCTGCCGGACCGGGGTCGCATCTGTAATGCCCTACTTCCTTAGAGTCGTTACTAAGTGAGTTTAAACTGTGCAATTAAATCGCTAATTGAGGTTTTAAGACAAAAGTGTAATTAAACCATTAATAGAGTCTTATACTTTGAAAATAATTCCATTCATCGAAAATCATAAATCATTTGACATTTGGGATCCCAAAATAATGTTTAGAAATATTTACAACTCAAAAAATATATAATTAAAGTCGATTAAACGACAAAATCTAGGTTTAGTATAACCATCTCCCAAAATACCCCTGGCCGTGGTAGCCAGGCAGGCCAAACATGTACGCGCCGCTTCATGCTCTTCGTACTCATGGTTGGTCGACTTTCCCCTTGCCCTTACTTGCACAACAGAGCACCCGTGAGCAGAAGCTCAGCAAGAAAACCCTCACAAGCAAATAACGTAAGAATATTTCACATTCAACATATAATTAAGCCATCATCAGGCTAAACACGTACGGCCATGCTGTTCCAGGTGCTTTACCAGACCCTGGGTTTGCGGTCCACACCATGAGGATATCCCAAGTATCCTTTAGGGTCTCACCCTAGCAACTCGCACTCCGCGTGCTAAACGCTGCTCCTGGCCCCTTGCCGTTCTCGGCCTTCGCCGTTCTCGGCCTTCGCCATTTCCGGCTTTTGCCATTCATTCACATATATGCACATATAGCATAATTAAGTAGATACTTAAACACGTATAAACTCAACCAAAGGGGTTATGCCCTGCAACACAATCATATAGGGTCGTGCCCTACAACACAAGCTCTACGAGTACAACAGTTTTCTTACATGTGTCCCGTGCTTTCCAAGCACCAATGTCCCGAGCACAGTCCCCTAGTCTGAGCCTCACTGAAACCTTAGTCACAACGCACCAACAAATTCCATCCATCAAGTTCTAATCCATTAAATAACTTTGGGTCATAATTCTAGTCTGCGAGACCTTGAATTATATCAATCCGAGTGATAAAATTCATCCTGAGCCTTAACTTTTGGATTCCGAAGCCTAAAACCTCTTTGAAGCCCAAAAATGCACTAAGCGTCACGACCCGCCCCCAACCAGAGACCTCCAACCCCATAGCAGGGCAGGCTGGCCGCGGCCCTAGCTAGGGCATGCCGCCGCCCGCCCCTCTTCCTGACCTCCATTCTATTCTAGAGGGTCGCGGCTCAGCAAGAACAATGTCGCGGCCCAACCCCTTGAACCCAGAAAAATCCTCCATTTTTACAATGAAAACTAATCCAATTAACCCCAAAATCAACCCAACAACTCAAGCTAACCATCACAGAAGTTATACCATGGACTTAGTAACAAAACCTAACAATAATTCTAGCTCAAAACCTCATCAAACTCAAAGATGGTTCTTCACCCAACACACATGCAATACTCTAAAATTTCAGCAGAAAACTAGTATAATTCACTAACTTAAGAGCTTACCTTGAGCTGAGTTAAATCCCTGGATTAGTTCTCTAAGCTCCAAGCTTCTAGCTCCCAAAATTCCCAGCTCCAATTCCTTAGTCTTTGGTTAGTTTCCACCAAAATGCTCCAAGTTTCCAAAGGGAGAAGACTCCAAGAGAGAGAGGAAGAAAGAGGGTTGGTTTCCTTAGCTTCTAAACACTTCTCCAATTTTGTTTTTATTTAACTTAAGTTTCTAAGGTTATCTCAAAGCTCGGGGTGCCAAAAACACCCCCGAGGGAAAAATGGTAAATTTCCCCAATATTCTTTCCTAAATATTCTATCTTCAAATATATCTCCAAATATTTATTTCTATAACATGTTAACCCCATAAAACGTCTAACACCCGAAACACCCCTCGACTCGCCCCAAGTCAGATTTTTGACCCTGTTGTGACTTTCTAGCTAACCGCTCCCTTGGACTGTCTTGGATCGTGCAACACAGATATATCACAAGTATATCACAATTATCACATTTATGCCCTCAACGGGCTAAAATTACAAACATGCCCCTAATAACCAAGCGGGGCCCACATGCATAGTTAATTCACCTAAACATGCATCACTAATCACATACTCATACAAATACACACATTATGATAATAAATCACTTATTGCCCTCCAGGCATGCTAATCAAGGCCTTAAGCCTTATTAGCAAATTTGGGACGCCAAAACATCCTTGTCGATATTCAAGGCGTGGCAGATGATATTGCAGTCGATCCCGGTCATATCCAAATGAGACCAGGCCAAGACATCCTGGTTCTCCTTCACCTGGGTGATGATGGCGGCCCGGACCTCTGCATTCAGGTTCTTCCTGACTTAGATTACCTTGGTCGGGTCGGTGTCGCTGATGCACACCTCTTCAATCTCCTCCATGGGCTCCAGTACACGATCCTCCCCTATCCGAGGGTCTAGCTCATCTTCTTCCCGGATAATCCGTCTTACCGGGGGAGGAGGCAGAACTAGATCGGCGTTTTTTTCCTCAAAACGTTCTTCGCAGACCATGTAAATGGGTTGGGCAGATACGTGGTAACATTTCTGGGCACTTTTCTGATCTCCCTGGATTGTTCTTACTCCTCCGTTGTCGCAGGGGAACTTCTTGCAGAGGTGGCGGATGGAGGTAATAGCCCTGAAGTCGACCAATGCGGGCTAACCGAAGATCATGTTGTACGTGGTAGGGCAGTCCACCACTACGAACGTACAAAATTTGAACAAGCCTTCGATCTCGTTCCCCAGTGTTACGGTCAACTGGATTTTTCCTATCGGGAGTATTGAATCTCCATTGAATTCGTAGATCTGGGTTGGGCATGAGGCCAGATCTGCCTCAGTCAAGCCAATTGCGATGAAGGCTGGCTTGAACAAGATGTTGACAGAGCTTCTGTCGTCCACCAATACTTGAGACACCATCTTGTTAGCTATTTGAGCATCAATAACCAGAGGATCATGATGCGGGAAATGGACGTTGCGGGCGTCTTCTTCTGTGAAGGTGATGGGTAGGTTCATCAACTTCGGGCGTTGAGCCGGTGCTTGGACCAAGGCGCATTCCTCTTGGTCGTGTTCAAGCTCGCTGAGGTAGCACTTTTGATCATTATGGGACGGTCCTCCCAGATGGGGCCTGCCCGATATGGTGGCTACGTGACCATCTACTCATGGGGGCGCGATCCCGGCAAGGTAGGGCATTCCAGGTCCAGGCACCTACACAACGAGGCCCCCCTAAGGGGCCTATGCTCCCAGGCCCATCGCGTATCCTCCCTGGGGAGGTGGGTACGCTCCAGGTGCACCCGAGATCGTGGATTGTCCGGGGACTACTGGCAGTCTCGGAACACCCACGGGCATCCTGACCTACTTGTGGAGATGTCCCAGCTTAATCAAATTTTTGATTTCGTCCTTCAACTGTCGACATTCTTCAGTTGTGTGGCCTACCTCCATATGGTATGCGCACCTTTTGCTGGTATCCCTTGGATTATTTCCCCCTTTGAACATGGGGGCGGGCTTCCGGTAATGAACCGTCCTTTCTGTGGCCAGCTATATATTTTCCTTGGTATCCACTAAATTGGTGTATTCTGAATATTGGGGCTCGTAGCCCCTCTTTCCCTTCTTAGAGGGCTCGGACCAGTTTTGTCCTTTCCCAGATCTCTTTCCCCGGGAGGGGTTCACACTTACCTCAGTTCCCCCCATCTGGGACGGCTGGGCCCCGCCGGGAGCAGCACTGTATCCGACTGGCGCCACCCTGTACCCGAGCAAGGGGTAGACTGAGCCGGAGTGTATCCAAAAGATGTAGGACCGTAGACCGTAGGTGCAGCAGAATTCATTCCAGGCATACCTACCGATCTTGGCGCTATTGGGGGAGTTAGGTACTACGGGCTGGGGAGCCAACTGCCATCCGAATGCTTGGATTCGGGCCTCCTCCGAGTTGATAAAGTTGTATTCCCTCCTTATGAATTCTTCGAGGGTGGCCGCCTTACTGCGATGCATGTCGTCCCAGAGGGGAGACCCAGACCGGATCCCGGATTGTAGGGCCACCAGGCGATGCCCATTGTCCACCTTTGTTTTTTAGGCTTCTTCTGTGAAACGCTGGATATAGGCCCTTAGAGTCTCCGTGGGGAGCTGCTTAATATTAGCGAGGGCACTGATCTGCATATCCATCCTCATGGCGGCAACAAACTATTTGCTGAACGCTGACTGCAGTCCGGACCAGGACTGGATGGAACCCGGCTTGATCCTCTTCCACCATTCCTCCGCAGGTCCATCTAGAGTAATCGAAAAGCAGAGGTACTTTTCGTTGTCGCAGACATGGGCTACGGTCATTAACCGATTAGAGCGCGATAGATGGTCCCTGGGGTCGATGTTCCCAGTGTAGGCGGGTAAATTCAGCATTTTGAACCCTTTGGGGAGCACCACATCTAGGATGTGTTTGGCGCAGGGTTCCTTTTCCTCTTCTTCGGAGTCAGAATCTCCTCCCTCCTGCTTGCGGACCAGGCGGTCCGTGACCTTTTTTAAGGCGACTAGCTATTCCATGAACTGTCTGACCATACTATCATCTAGGGGAACCCTCTCATTCCACCTGTCGTTGAGGTTATTTCTCAAATCGCCTCATAGAGGCAGATCTTTTCCTTGCGGGCCCACTCGTTTTAAGCATTCAACCTGTCGCACAGGTCTACCTGGGACGTGTCGTCCCCTGAGCTTAGGGAGTTTGGCTCGTCATCGTGTTGGCATCCTTGGTGATTTTTATTCATAGAGGCTCTTGGGCAAAAAAGTCGTTCCCATCTAGTCTGCCTATGGGTAGCCCAGGGCCTGGTACCCAACGAACGCATCCCTTGCAGATTGATCTGGTGGTCCCGTCCTGGGATGGGATGCACTTTCTCTCTCCTAGGGAGCGGCCGGGGGTTGACCCTTGTTTTCTTGATGGGAGGAGTTTTCCCCTGGGGGTTTTCTTTTCCTTCGGGGTTGGCCGCTTTGGCTTCCCTTTCTCTTGAGCCGGGTTAGTCAGACTCTGTTCGGGAGCTTGTCCCAGGTGAGGAATTGGCCTCGCATTTTTGGGCACGTTATTCCTAGCCTGCAGAGCAGGCGGTTGTGTTCTTGTAGGCGGAACAACTGGAGGACTGGCCGCCAACCCTTGGGCGGCAATGAAAGCTTGCAGGGCCAGGAGGGATTCTTGCATCCGTCGAGTGGCTTCTTTTTGTTCAGCAATCTTGGCATCTTGGTCCAGGACTTGTTGTCTTAATTTTGTCACCTCTAGGTCCTCCTGATCGGGGTCTATTTCTTCTAGGATTGCTGGATCCTCAGCTTCGAGATCATGGTATTCCCCCTCATTTTCCTCCTCTTCCTCGTAGTAATCTTCCTCATAATCTGCCCCACCTTCATAGTTCTGTGACTCGTCAGGCTGGGGCATCTAATAAGGTGTGCCCTTAGGTTGATTCTGAGGAAGAGGTTGGCTGGGCATTGGCTCTCCATTGCCCTGTTCTTGGTTAGTAGGGTCGAAAGTGATGTGTCTTGTGTTCACCATTATTGCAGATGTTCAAGATCAACTCAAGCTTTCTTCAGCTCTCAATGAAAGCACAAAAATGTTTACCGAGTTTTTCGGAAACTAGAGTTATCAACGATAAGATAGCTTAGAAAGTAATAAATAAAGATTATCACACAAGGAGTTTTACGTGGTTGGGGCGTTAAAGAGCCTTAGTCCACGAGTCAATTGTATTATAGCTTTTAAGAGCTTAAGTAATGAACTCTCTGAATTTTAGCAGAGTGTATGCTTCTTCGAAGAGAATTCGATCCCTTTCCCTGGTGCACCACTATTCATATTTATAGGCAAGTGAGTGCACTAGGCTTGGGCCAAATTAATCCGGACCCAATAAGGGTCTAAATATTATTTGCTCTCTAATGGAGGCGTAATACAAATGATTGAAATATAAAATGTACATTAACCAAGGCCCATTGGGCCCGCCCAAACATAACCATACTAAAAGGCTCACGACAAAATGCTGCGTCAGTCTGGGTGTCGTGGGCTTCGAGGCAGATTCAGGGGACAGGATCTGTCAGAGTACTGGCAGTACAGTTCTGAGCCGACGGCGTAGATTCCCGATGTAACCTCTTCTGCAGGTTAACTATGGGGACATAGCTCCACACTTCCTGGGGTGATGTCAGTATCAGGGATATTTTATCACGCCCAACCTGACCACTGGGTCCAAGTCCATTTACCAACATCCCTTTTAATTTACTAGAACCCGGGTTCATCCACAATCGTCCCGGTCTAATCTCAGACTTGAGAGCCACGACCTCTTCATTACATCCCGGGAAACATCTCCGGACGCAGTCCTGGGAGCATGCAACACGCCCAGGCGATGGCCCTGGCTTATACTTCGGGATGCCCTTTGGGCTTTACCGACACTTGGGTCGCCAATATTTGTCCTATCTTTGTCTACTTGGCCTGACCTGGGCTTTAAGTCCCTGGAAGGCGGCCCATAAACCCAGAATGTGGATTCGTACACTCGGGGAGAACCGGGGATAACACTAAGATAATATAAAATATTATTTTCATACAGTTATTGATATTTGTAAGAACATTGACTTTTGTAGAAATTATATTTATTTTATCAATGTGAGATTTTATGACTAATTAATAATAATATAAATATTTATATTTATAATATTATCATTATATCAATTATTACAATTTTATGCTAAAAATATGATTTCTTTTATAAAATGATTATTTGAATATATACATTCACATACATATGGTTATTAAGGTATGTTGTTATTAATATTATCAATATGTTTAAAATTATTTTAATAATGTTGACCCTCGATTTGGCCAACGACACGGAGTCAAAAATACGACAAGAAATGAGAAGATAATTAAGAATGGAATCTAATGGTAAAGAATAGACACAAATGATTTATAGTGGTACGGCCCCAATGGATGGTAATGACCTACGTCCACTTAGTGCTATTATTAATATTGAATCACAATGCCGTGATCAAAGAACTAGGGTTCTTGAGTTTCACAAGCCTTAGGGGAAATACAATTGTTTGGGGGATAATCGCACTGTATGCTCTTTCTCTCAGTATTCAGAGAAAAGATTCAAAAGACAAAAAGTCCCTTCCTTGAGCTCTCTCATGCATATTTATAGGCTCAAGGGGGGTTACATGGGCCAATGGGCCTTAACTATCCTTAATCTCCATGTATCAAGGCAATAAAGAGGAAATAATCAACGTAGTTATTATAAGATTACAATCTTTTAAGGAAATAAGCTGAAGCATATGACCAGCCTGGTCGCATCTAATCGTAAGGTTTGACGAAGGAACGGGTAGCTGGTCGATAATCGAATAGCACCTCTTTGTTTTGACTCTGCCATGTGTCAACCACGTGTGAGAAATCCTTGCCACGTCATCAGCAGCCGTTTTTGGGTAAACATTTGCCCCCCCCCCGCCCCAAGTTTATTTTACTGCGACCAGCATAAAGTAAACTTAGGAAACCGACTCTTCGCGTACCCCACCAAATCTGTCAGAGTCGCCCATGCCTTCTCGAAAAAGGTAACTAATCATGTACAATCAAGTCTTTTCGGTTTCCCAAAAAATTGTCTAACGGCTATTGCACTTCCCCATACTTTGAAAAAAAATTCCATGATTACCTCTTTTACGATGCCACGATCACTATATAAAATACCCCAAGATCACATTTTTACTTTTTACTTTTCATTTATCTTCTCTTCTTCAAGAACTCTGAAGAACTTCAACCATCAGAGCCCAGAAAACCCATGAGCTTTCATCGCTGATCTAAGGAACTCTCGCTCAGACGTTCAAAACGTTCGTGTTCGTACTCTAACTTTCATCCAAGTAAGTTTCCCGAATCTTTCAGTCATTTGAGATGTCATGCAAAACCATTTTATATCTGTTTTGTATCTGAGCTCTTGGATGTTCTTGGCTGAAACTATTTTGGGTTAAGTGGGCATATTGATCGATGTTTGATAGGGTAGTGAAATAATGTTTTATAGGAGTTAGGAGTCAGTTTGGTAGTTGAGATTGTAGATTTAGGGCGTAAAATCGAAGTAAAAATTAAATTTTTAAGATAGCAAAAAAACTGGGTTTTTCCCGCCCTTTCAGAGTCGAAAAGTTTTTCCTGAAAAACTTTTCACTTCTGCTTTTTAATCTATTTTCCAAACTGTTCGCTTGAAATACAGTGTTTTTATCAGAATGTTGCTGGTCATATAAAAGCTTAACTTTTATACACGAGTAGCTTTATTCCAACTTTTAAACACAAGGTTTTAGGCCTTAAATTCTCATCTCCCATTTTCTGTTCGCAGATTTTCATGCAAGATCCATGGGGGTGAGAGGCCTATCGATGACGACTTGCTGGCCCAATTGCTTGAGGACGAGGAGCAACTGTCGCTGTTGATACCATAGATCCATTTTTCTCATGTCACCCCAAACATTCCATTGTCCCCACTTCAAAATATGGGTTGAGTAAAGTCCAAAGCTCAGAAAAAGAAACCATCCGCTTCCCCATCAAATCAGCCTGCTCCTCTGGCTGAAATTCCTTCGACCAGTGGTCTGGAAGAAAACACCCACAACCCTGGAATCCAAACTCAAGCCCAACTCTGAAATGCCATTCAACTAGATGTTGAATGGTACATTGTCCCTCCTAGTCGAGTAGCGATCATGATGATTTCAAATTACATTAAGAAGTATGGGCTTCCTGGGGTGACCCTAGTCCAACCTACCAGAGACCAATGGGCAAATCTGCCTGGAGGCGCCTTCAGCGCCTGATCGAGGTATCACATCGAGGCAGGAGCGATCCTGCCTCTCCATCCTTTCTTCCAAGGAGTGGCCAACTATTTTGGGGTCGCTCCTTTCCAAATAACCCCGAACGGGTATAGAATGCTCTCTGCACTCTATATCCTTTATAGCCATAAGAAATGGCCTGTCCCCACACCACACGAGGTCAACTATTTGTTCGACCGAGAATCCAACCCCAATCAAGAAAACACGGGGTTCTTCCATTTCTGTCACCAGGAAACGACCCGCACTTTCTTGAGTGATACCATCTTTATATCCAATGTGGGAAAGTACCATCTAGAGTACTTTCTGACTACAGACATGGTCGCCAACAACTTGGCCTTCACCCAAGGAGGTAATATTTTTACTCTCCTGGTCATTTATTTTTCTTTAATTCTTCCTACATTTCCCTTAGAGATTTAGTGCATTTCGGGCCCGTGGCTGCGACCGGCTCCCACTCCAGACATGGAAGTCCGATCAGCACTCTTGGCCAGCATGTGACGTAGAGAAGATCGTCAAACAGCTAGTCACAGAGGCTAACCTGAGGCTGGTTGGGATTTTGGCACTTCACCAGGATGTGAGGGAGTCAACAGCGGGGAGTGCCACCGGTGAGGAGATTCCTGAGCAGCACCCAGACGTGTTGCAACCTCAAAGGAGGAGGAGGACTGGAGTGACAATCAGGGAGCCCTCCATCACCCTGCGAGTTTATGCTCCCCCTACCCCACTGGGAAAGGGAAAAAAGAAAGCCACCGAACCCTCTGCTCCCATCGACGAGTCCTCAGATGAGAACGGTACTGTTTTCTCATTCTTAGATAGTTTGCAAATTCCCTGTCACTTATTTGACGGGGACAGCAACTTCAAGTATACTCCAAACTTAAATTCAAATTTCTTCCAGGCAGTAAGTGAGGGTAGAAGTAGTTTAGTAAGTAATGTAGCAACCAGTAGTTGTAGCACGGTTACTTTACTTATAATCTCCTTACTTTATTTTTTTAGTTCCATCTATATATTTGGTCTCACTGCTCGTAATATTTCCTTTTGTCCAGATATGTCGTCTGAAGATGTGTTTGAGCATTACAAGGCCGCTGCCGCTTCCTCGGGCAGGAAGAAAAACAGCAAGAGGGTTCGGGGGGAGAGCAGCAAAACTGCTTCAAAGAAGGCCCAGACTGAGGGTCCTTCAGCAATTGTTCCTTCGAAGGAAAACACGACACCTCCCTCTCCACTCGACCAGCCGGCCTCAACCCCACTGGTCGATCAGCACCCCACTCCTCCAGCGCCTTCCGATCAGCCACATCGTACTCAGCCCAAAGTCTCCCTGTCCATCACCGTGGTCAGTTTGGCCAGGGAGAGAATATACAAACTCTCCAAAAACAAATGTAGTTAAGAGGCCATCAACGGTACCATCACCATGGAAACCGACCAAATAATAAATCGAGGGCTGAATGAGATAGTCAGTGTAAGTTGCTTTTTGTTGCTGAGTAATTTACTTTTAATTTTCTTCCATCACCTTATTCTTTTCATCTGGTCCCAAGGATTGCTGACCATGACTGTTGGCTGGCATCGCGCGGGTGCAATGGTATCCCAGACCAAAAACTTTGACACCAGGCTTGCTGAGGCTATGGAGGCGCTTGAGGGAAAGAATGTTGACATGCTTGAGAAGAACACTGAACTGGTCAAGCAAAATGGGGAACTGTTTGAGAAAAAAGCAGACCTGAATAAGCAAAACGATGAACTGCTCGACCAGAAAGCCACGCTGACCGAGGAGCTATTTGAAAGTTGGGCCCCCTGAACAAATCCAATGAAGATAAAGAAAAATTCAGGGAGAGTGCCAAACTCAATTACCAACAATCCAAACAGCTTGAGCTCGATTTGACTGCGAGCAGGAAGGAGACGAAGGAGCTTGAAAGGTGTGTGAAAGAGCTCGAAGAAACTGATGCCAAAAACTTGGAAAAGTATAAGGAAGCCACCCACCTTTGCTTCTACGAGTTTTGGAAGCACGATCAGAAGGCCGACTTCAGCTATCTGTCTAAGCGCTTGAGATGGACTCTAATGTCCCAGTGCACCATTCGCATGGAGGAAGAAGAAAGTGCTAAAATTCCTTCTTCTCCAGAGATTTCCCTGGCAACGGGGATTTATGGCGCAGACAATGAAGCAGGCGCCACTGTCGACTAGCACGCTCCTTAAGATCCTCCAGCCTTGTAGTCTTTTTTATTTTCTTGTTATTTTTTGAATACACGACCTGCCGGTCGTGATGTAAAGACAATTACTTTTTTAATTTTTAATTTTTATTGCTGCATGGGCAGCTTTTACTTTTAAAAAACAATTACATCCAAGCAGTTGTTGCTCGCGGTGTAAAGGAATTTCTTTTGATATTAGAATATTTTTATGTTATTATAACATATATTCGCATGACCAAACTTAGCATAGTACTTTGGTTTGATTTAACAAAATACAAAATTTTAAAAAATACTCTAAGTACCCTAGCATGCTTTCACTTATTTTGCTCATGTGTTTACATACCTTTTGATATGCTTTTCTTACTAGATGCCTTATATGCCCCCCAAGTGATTGAGGAGCTTTAGGTCATTGGTCACTTGCCTTGACCAAAACATGTTCGAACATTACTGCTCGGAGGAAAGAATTTAAAACGATAATACAGCAAAACAACACACGTAATGAGCAAATACTTGTAGTAAATACAATAATTGGCAAGAATGACTGGCTGTGCACAGTCCCTTATATTTCTCGTAATAAATGGACAAAACATGTATGTACGAGTGATCAATAAGATCTTACACTTATAAGCGATCAGTCACGTAAAATGACCAACCCTTTTTCATAACTTGTAAAAAGTAAAATTAATACAAGCCAATTCTTTAAGAAGAATTGTTTATTGATAGTACTTGCGCAGGTGTTCTCCATTCCCATAGTGAGGAATGAGATCTCCATTTAAGCGAGAAAGTTTATAGGTGCCTGGATGGAGGACTTCTTCAATTTGGTATGGTCCTTCTCAATTAGGTCTGAGTACTCCAACAGTCTGGTTGCGGGTGTTAAGGAAAACCTTGCGAAGTACTAGAACTCCGACATTGAATTTCCTTTCACGTACTTTAAAATTGAAATACCGAGCGACTTTTTGCTGGTAAGCAGCTACTGGGAGTTGGGCTTGCTCTAGCCTTTCATCGACCAAATCAAGGGATTCCATCAATAGCTGGCTATTAGAGCCTTGATCGTAATTATTCTGCGATGCGACGGCGGATCTAACTCAACAGGCAACATAGCCTCATATCCATAAGCTAAGGAAAATGGAGTATGACCTGTCACTGTTCGATGAGAAGTTCTGTACGACCAAAGGACTTCAGGCAATTGTTCTGGCCATGCTCCCTTTGCTTCCTCAAGTCTTTTCTTCAGAGTATCCTTTAGCATTTTATTGACTGCTTCGACTTGTCCATTTTCTTGAGGATGAGCGACTGAAGAAAAGCTCTTTATAATTCCATGTCGTTCGCAAAAATCTGTGAACAGATCACTATCAAACTGGGTGTCGTTGTCTGAGACAATCTTCCTTGGCAATCCATAGCGACATACAATGTTTTTTACCACAAAATCCAACACTTTCTTGGTCGTTATGGTTGCGAGTGGCTCATCTTTGGCCCATTTAGTGAAGTAATCAACAGCAACCACAGCGTACTTGACGCTGCCCTTTCCTGTAGGGAGAGATCCGATTAAATCTATACCCCAGATTGCGAACGGCCACGGACTTTGCATCTATTTCAACTCATTAGGGGCTGCTCGTGGAATTTTGGAGAACCTCTGGCACTTGTCGCATCTCTGCACAAATGCCATCGAGTCTTCATTCATTGTTGGCCAGAAGTATCCTTGTCTTAGGATCTTTTTTTATAAGCTTTGCCCCCCAGCATGTTCCCCACAAAAGCCTTCGTGCACCTCTTTCATAAATTCCTTGGCCTTCTCTTTCGAAATACATCTGAGGAGTGGCATTTAGTATCCCCTCCGATACAAAATTCCATCGACCAGAATATATCTAGCATCCTATCGCTAAAGGGTCTTAGCTTTGTTTCTGTCTGCCGGTAAGACGCCCTGCATAAGGTACTCTATGTATGGTGCCATCCATGTATCAGCCACTTGGATCACCAAAGAGGTCTCTTCTTCTTGGATGCTTGGCACAGATAGTCACTCAACTGGCATTATGTTCAGAGTATCAGCATCCTTCGTACTTGCTAATTTGGGCAAAGCATCAGCGTTTGAATTCTGGTCGCGAGGAACTTGCTGAAGGGTGTACCTGTCAAACTGCGCTAATAGATCCTTTGTTTTGTTTAAGTAAGCGACCATTTTTAAACCTCGAGCTTGGTACTCTCCCTTGATCTGATTTACCACCAGTTGAGAACCGCTGTAGATGTCAAGCTCCTTTATGTTCATGTCCCTGGCCAATCGTAACCCAGCGAACAGTGCTTCATACTTGGCCTCATTGTTAGAAGCAATGAAGTCAAACCTGATTAATGCCCTTCAGGCATCATCAAAATCACACCTGCTCCTGCGTGATGTTCATTAGAGGAGTTGTCCGTGAACAACTTCCATGAAGGAGTTTGGTTTTGAGGCTCAGGTTCTTTAGGTTCTTCTGGCTGCTTGCCATCTGGAAGCCTAGTGAATTCTGCGATGAAGTCAACAAGGGCTTGCCCTTTTATTGCTACTCGTGGCAAGTAAGAGATATCAAACTGCCCAAGTTCGACCGCCCACTTCAATAATATGCCCGAGGCTTCTGGCTTCTGCAGAACTTGTCGTAGAGGCTGGTCGGTCAAAACCGTGATTGGGTGAGCTTGAAAGTAGAGTCGCAGCTTCCTAGAGGCTAAAATTAAGCAATAGGCTAACTTTTCAATAGGAGGATACCGCAGCTCCGCCCCAATTAGCCTCTTGCTTACATAATAAACAGCCTTCTGGCGTATCTCGACCAGTTGGTTGGCCTCTGTGGGGTGAACACGACCCGCATAGAATTTTCCGTAGAATTCCTTCACAAACATCTCCTAGGATACTATACTAGCAGGAGGGAACTTAAAGAACCACTCCTGGGCGGTGTCAGATAGTGTTGCAGGGAAGATCCTACAGCGGGCATCTTCTGACACTCTCTGTATATCCATTTGTATCTCAAATTTGTTTACATGAGATACTGGGTCTCCGTACCCATCAAAGTTTGGCAGTGTTGGCATTTTGAATTTACTGGGGGTTTCTGCCACAACAATCCTTTGTACAAATAGAGTGCCCTCCTCCGGTCGTACTCTATGTGGGATGTTTGACCCCCGACCAGCTGTTGTACTGCCTAGTTCAGAGCATCAATCTGAGTCTGAACTGCTTCTGGGATCGTTGGGGCTACCAGTGCCGGAGGAGCGTACTCATCGTGCCTCTCACGACGGTCATTGAGTACGTCCCTCAAATCATCATCCCTGCGCCTCTGCTCGCTAACTCCTAGTCAATCAAAGACGTTATGTTGCCTGGGTTGCCTCCCAGTGTTATGGCTTGCTAGCCTATTTTCCCTAGGTTGGGAGCTTCTGTCTCCACCTCTTTCCTCATTCCTTTGACCAGCATTTCCTCTGCCAGAATCGGCTTCATTATAGTCATGGCCATCTCTAAACTGTGGCCGACTACGGCGTGATCAGATGTTCACGCTATTTCCTCCTCGGGCTGGAATTTCCCGAGTGTCAGGGGGAGGACTGCGCTGGTTGTTGAGCCCCCATGCATTATTATACCGTGGGGGACCCCTGACCGCAGAGCCCGACTCGTTGTTCCTTCTGATGGCAGAAGGATGCTGCCCCCTGCTCAGTGGATTTGGCTCTTCGTCCCTGGGCGTCTAGGGCTGCGGGGTGGCTGGCCGACCCTATTCTGCCTCTGGCGCTGGGGATTGCCTCGACCAGCTTGAGATGGAGGTTGCTGCTCAGGATCCCGAACTGGGACATCATCCTGAGCCACAGGTGGCTGCTCCGGCCTTTGGGGTCTTGCCGGTTGGAGTGGAGGACTTGGATTGGGAGCCTGTTGTGGGGGGGCGCTCGGTGGCTGATCCGATTGAGAGGCCGGCATAGCCTGTCCTCAAGCCAGTTGAATGGATGCTTCGAGAGCAGCCATGGCATCCCTCTCCCGACGATCCATGTCCGCCTGCCGCTCACTCAACTCTTGGCGCTGACGTTCAATTTCTCTCTGCTGCAGCGCCATTATTTCTGCTCCGTTCTCCTGATTGGCCCTCAGATTGGTCAGCTCATCCTGCAACACCCCCAGTGTTGCCCTCAATGTTTCCGTATCCAACTCCTCCTCTTCAAACTCTAAATGTGGTTCATTCTCCGCCACATTTGGAGGAGGAGGTTGAGATGATGCAACGCCAGCAGCCGGTCCAGCTTTCTTAGATGTCTTTGCCATTAGATTTTCTTATAGCTTCTTGAGTTCAACTCTCAATGAAAAGCACCAGAATGTGGACCCTCAATTTGGCCAACAACACGGAATCAAAAATACGACAAGAAATGAGATGATAATTAAGAATGGAATCTAATGGTAAAGAATAGACACAAACGATTTATAGTGGTTCGGCCCCAATGGATGGTAATGACCTACGTCCACTTAGTGCTATTATTAATATTGAATCCCAATTTCGTGATCAAAGAACTAGGGTTCTTGAGTTTCACAAGCCTTAGGGAAAATACAAATGTTTAGAGGATAATCGCACTATATGCTCTTTCTCTCAATATTCAGAAAAAAGATTCAAAAGTCAAAAAGTCCCTTCCTTGAGCTCTCTCGTGCATATTTATAGGCTCAAGGGGGGTTACATGGGCCAATGGGCCTTAACTATCTTTAATCTCTGTGTATCAAGGCAATAAAGAGGAAATAATCAACGTAGTTATTATAAGATTACAATCTTTTAAGGAAATAAACTGAAGCATATGACCAGCCTGGTCGCATCTAATTGTAAGGTTTGACGAAGCAACGGGTAGCTGGTCGATAATCGAACAGCACCTCTTTATTTTGACTCTGCCACATGTCAACCACATGTGAGAAGTCCTTGCCACGTCATCAGCAGCCGTTTTTGGGTAAATAAATTTTGAAATAAGTTTATTTATAGATAACAATTATTATTAATACTACTTTAGACATTGCTCATGTTATTATTATTATTATTATTATTAATGTATCATAAAAGTACAATATCTTATGAGCAATGTCTAAAGTAGTGTTTTGTAAAGAGGATTATGATGTATGAATAGTATTAGCATTATGATGATACTAATTATTGTTATCATTTATGTGGTTTCTGGTATTTTTAATATACACTATCAATAGTGTATATTTACAATTTTGATAGAATTTAATGAATGATGTGCCTTGAATAGGATTTGTATGGATTTGATTGATAAACTCTTGGTGAGCAGTTTTAAAATAAGCTAAAGACCTAAGTTAAGTAAATTTCACATTTTGTGTGAGAAGCATGACTACATTGATTGTGTATGTCTGATGAGTTAAGTATGGAATGATGATGCATATGATGAGTATGTGATGAATAGTTATATGATTTATGTGTGGTATGAATATCATAATGGATTGTACGTCATCTAATAGATGAATTTTGTGATATGTGAAAGTTGTCTTAATTGGTTAAGTTTGATCTAAGTTATGTGCAAGTATGTGTTCTCATGTTGATGAATATATGGATTACCTTCCATGTTCATGATTTTGTTACCTGTTATGATATATGAAGCCTTTAAGTTTTTAGGCTGGAAACTTTAGACCTGAGTCATAGCTCTACGTTAAGTATAACAACGCCACCAACCCAAAGCTTCATATATTATGACTAAAGATGTTTTGAGTTATATAAGATGTAATACAATATCTTGATTGAATACCATCAAACATGAATCATGAACATGAACATTGGCATTTCAGCATCAGCATGTATGCATGACATGTACAATTATGTGATACATTATTATGTGATATAATACCATGCATAAGAATATGAGAAAAGTTATGAAAATCCTTGAAAAGTCTTATGTAAAGTTAAACATTTTATTGACAACAAGGTTTAAGCAAAGTGATAATAAGATGTTAAAAACGGTACCACTGTTTCAATGAAGCAATTAAGTAATTTCAGTAAAGAAGACAGAGGTCTATAAGGCTTATAGTGGCAACCCACTAGTGCGGGCTAGGTCAGAGTTGACCATTCAGATATGTTTGTCATGTTCCTGTCTTTCTCCTCCATTTATATGTGTAAGTATGGAAACTATGGCAATGATGAATTGAGTAACACGATGAGCCCAGCTGCGATGATAGATAGCTGGAGGAGAACCCATGGAATTTTATATTATATATGTAACAAGTTTTGCAGGCATTAACTAAATCGAGCAGTGTGCATAAAATATAATGAGCCCATAAAAATGTGAAAGTAAAATAAAGGGCATAAAAGTAAAGTTTTAAAGTGCATGATCAATAAATTAAATTTATAAGTATTATAAGTCAGCATATGAGTATATGTGCACTTCAACTCATGACATTCATGTGTATGTGTATGCATGAGATTTACTTATTGAGTGTTAGCTCATTATGTTATTTTCCAACATTTTTCCAAGTGTGGCTTTAGATGTTGGGCAACTTGTGGAGCACGAACTCAATAGCAAGCAATAGTGGTTTAGGATTTTTTTTTCATATTGTTATATTTAAATGTAAAGTATTCATACGTGTAATAATTTATATTAATAAGATTATATAAAATTTTTAATTTTTTTATTTCATAGTATCATTATATTTAATTTTTTTATTTCATAGTATCATTATATTTAATTTTTTTATTTCATAGTATCATTATATCATTATATTTAATAATTGACATAAAAGATAACAATTGTAATAATTAATAAACTTCAAAAATTATAACTGACAAGTAAAAAAACTCCATGCGTGCAACCGATTGCTTGTTATAAAAACTCAGCTACATGCATGTTCATAATTATCAATCACGACTAATAGCTACCATGTATACGATTGTTCATAGTTGTGCAGCATCCCTTGTTTAACTTGACATGCTGAAAAATACATGAGGTATCTTAAATGTATACCCATAACGTGTCATAATATAATTATTTTTTGCTTGTGTTTCATTCACTTTGTCATATTAGTTATTGTTATTGTTCTTTACAAGGGAATTCTAGTGTCTCAATCCTAGGACAAAGTTAAGAGATATTGTAGGCTCTCAAATAAGTTGTGTCTTATTTTAAAATTGAGATTATTGTTTGTATGCTCTTATTGGGTAGTTGAAGTATGCTTCTTAATTAATGGAATTCTTTCATTTTTCAAGAAAATAAAAAATTACACATGAGTGACTGAAAAAAAATATATGATTATGATAATTATATTATAATTTATTACAAGAACACAAAATTGATAAAAAAAAGTACCTCTTGCTTGAATATATTATTAAAATATATTTTTTAATTAATTCAACACTTATTATACACTCAGCTTGATTGATAATTTTTTTTATTATTTTAAGTAAAATTTATCTTTTCAATTTTTTTTTTTTTGTTTGGCTTTCACTTATTTTTATAAGAATATGATGAATTTTTGGTGAATGTGAGAATGGTAGTATAGTGACTTTATAGGGAAAAAATAGGTAAAAAAATTATAAAATTAGTAATATATGTAAACAGGAAAAATTACACATAGCATTCTAAATTTTTTTTCTTTTGAAAAAATACAGAATTTTACAAAAATTACAAAAAATACGGATAATAATTTGTAATAGCTTTGAAATTGCTTGTTAAAATTTTCTATTTAGTTTGTAAATTGTTTATAAATTATAACATATGATTACAAACTTGTAAGATTCAGTTACAAATGTATAAAATTTGATTAAAAAAAACTGTATTATTATAAATTTGTAAACTTTGTTTATATAAAAAAAAAACTCATGTATTTATAATTATGCTCCTTCATAATTTTATAATTCTTTCTAGATTCCATATTTTTAGTATTATTTTGATATTTTTGTAAACTTCCTATGTAAATATATATAGTTATTCAATTGTAAATTAATTACTTATAGTTATAAAGTTTTTCCTTTTTACCATAGTTGTGAAGTAATCCGAGAATGACTGACGTCAGCTAATGGGCTTAATTGGATACCTTTGGCCCAATTGCATGGAGTATAACCTGAAGACTTTTTAATGGATCTTAAAATGAAACTCGAAAAGTAACAATAAAATGGAATGACACTTTTATTACTAACAAAGTCAGAATGATTTATACTTCCTTTTTTTTCTTTTAATAACGAGAAAATTACATTATATATGGGATTTTCAAGGCTTTTTTTTTTTTAAGAATGTTCACTTTTATGGGTTTATTTTTCAATATTTTTGTATAAAATATAGTTTATGCCATAGTTTTAAGTTTTATTATTTTGGAATAGTATGTTTATAATTTGATTATTATTTTTTTAGCTTTTTTTTATTTTTTATATTAAATTTTTCTTTGGTTGTTTTGCAAAAAAATTTTCTTTTTTTTAATATGAATTGTGTTGATGCGGTTTTTCGCCAACGAGATATTAAGAAATAAAATGGGTAGATTAGTGCTTAATAATAAACCATAATGAAATACCAAGAACTCACTCAAAGACGCAGAACTTTTACGTGGTTCAGTGGTTAAAATCCACCTAGTCCACAAGTCAATATTATTACTATTTCTCTCTCTATTTTGGCAGAGTTTCAGTAGTACAGCATAATGGTCCCATTTCCTGTCTAATATTCCCAGTATTTATAGGGGAATTCCATGGACAGATTTGAGTAACAGTGTAAATAAAACCGCCTAACTACACATATGGTATATAATTAATACAGATTATTCCCATTTACATTGGGAAATGATCTGATAACATAATAAACACGTTCCTGTTATCTCGAGTAAGAAAGGACATAAATACGATGTAGCCTAGTCACTAATGAGCATATAAAGAATCCCCGAGTCTCTTGTGATCCTTCAGTATGTGTTATATCTAGGTCCTCACGAGCTGAATATCTCATCCGAGCTCAAGCTTGACAGCTATCTGACCCCTGCCTTGTAATAAGTCAAGGACAACATTAGACCTGACCATTATGAATATCGAGCTGCTCACATGGTTAATAACCAAATATTCTACTTGGTTATATTTCCACTTATTTACCTGCCAGCTGTACCCGAGCTAAGTGAGTGAACCTGTGCTAAAATTAGGGTACAACATTTGCCCCCCAAGCTCCTGCTCGTGTTTAATGTCGTCACTTTCTGGCATACACAGTAGGGGCTTTTAGACTTCTGTCACACAAAATCGTGCCTGCCTACTACTCAAGTACTGGACACGTGGCCTTCTGCGATTGGCGTCTGTTCGAGTTTCGAGGACTGAAACAATTGTCCTGTCAACTTTTTGCAGCCATCTGGTCTAATTAATCTTGGCCCTTGGATCTCGAGCTAACCCAATCGGATGGCCTAAATTAATTTCTGTGGTTTACGTATAAATATGGTGATCAGTCCTCAAACCTCGCCACCTTTATATTCAAACTCTCAAGTTTCCTTTCTTCTTCTCCAGAATTCCCATAACTTTTCATCGTATCCCAGACCTTCAAAAGCTTTTCAGGAGCTTCTCGTGGTCGTATCTACACCCTCTTCGATTCGAACATATTTCCTGTAAGTATTTTATCGCTTGGTTTGAAAAGTTTTTTTTTATTATCCAATGATTTTTTTTTTCTCAACAATGTTCATTGTTCGATATCGTTAGGCTATTTCTAAGTGCTAATAGGAAATAGGTTTCAGTTTAGGCTCCATGAGAGAACCCCCAACGTATTTTAGAAATAAGACATTCATAAAACTGGGCAAATTTCTGGGTTAATCTGGGGTAACCCTAATGGAAAATTGATTTAAAGAATACCTTTTTGGGGTATAGAAACCGAAGGGCTTTTAGGTTTAATACCAGGTAGCTTAGGGGTTATGATTCCTTAGGCGGTTTTGCACTAAACCATTTTCCAAAGGAAAGTAGTGGGTCTGACATTTCTGACATGCGGATCTCGAAGTATCTGGGGATTTTAAGAAACCAAAGCGTGTAGCCTAGGATATTGCGTGGCATCGCGCAATGAGGCTAGGACAAACTTTAGCTCGTATAAAATTTCAAATGCTGAAAGTAGTCCTCTTCGTCCTTCGTATCTTCACGACCATAGTTATAGACTATGTTAGGTCGCCTACTAACTAGGTCGATTTGTCGTCAGGCGATCTGAACTATGGCACTTCCAAAGAAGACCGCCACGAGCTCATCTACCCAACACAAGCACAAAGGCAAACAGATTGCCTCCGAATCTCCTATCCCATATTTTGGTCCTGTGGTGGAGAGGGAGGTTGTCGTCGATTCCAACGCTTTCTTCAAGGTTGAACATATAGTCTCTAAGATAACGACTCAGGGGAGAGTAAACAAAATTCTGCTGAGCAATAATATCGAGCTAGGAGCTGGCAGTCTCCTCGCACAACCTACCTTTGAAGGAGAACGGAGTTGTGCCCCTTCCAAGATGATTACGGGGCTTTCAGTGACGAGCACCTGAAGGCTAGTGCTTTCCTTCCATTGGACCAGTACTTCTTAGATTTTTTAAACTACGTCAAGTTGGCTCCCTTCCAGCTCCCCACGAATTCCTACAGACTTTTGGCGGGGCTAAAATATCTGTTTCTAAGGCATGAGTGGAACGTCCCCACTCCAGCATATATTTTATATTTCTTTTGCCTCAAAGCGAGCCCCGACCAGAAAGTGTGAGGTGATGGGTTCTACTACCTTATGCGGTTTCCGAATTCTACCTCCGTCATCGAGTTCCCCAGCCATCCAAACGATTATAAAGACTTATTCTTTATGTCAAATGAGTTCAAGAACTGCGAATATCAGTACTTCAACTGTCCTCGTATGTCTTCTATCTTTGTAATTTCAGCACGTGAATTTTGTCCTTTTCATTGTAGACAATTTTTTTTTACATATGTTCTGACTGAGTTTGTCCCTCGTGCAGCTATATTTGCAAGGACGGGAAAATCAATGACCCTCAGGGGGCAATACGAGACTTTGTCCAGTCTTCCCCCTCGGGAAAAAGATTATCGCCAGGTCGTGAATGATGTCACGATGTTGGCATGTAACTTGATCAGCGAGGGTTATACACTAGCTTTGAGGACCCGAGCTCCGCTCCTAGTTATCCTCGAGCCTCCCTCTTCCTAAGAGGCCTTGCCAGCCACTGAGGACACCAACGAGGAAGAGACCGAGGTGCCTCTCGTGTGAAAAAGGCGGGCTCCTGAAGTCGATTGGGGGCTCGACCCTGTCCGAGCTGCGTAAGGAGCAGCAGCCGGCTCCTCCGACCAAGGTAACCCATACCTATTTAGAGAGTTAGATCGGGTTGTTGCTAGCTTTAGGTTAGTACATTTTAATCCCAACCAGCTCGTTAGTTGCCATCCCACCGATTTGGATCTAAATTTAACCCTCTCCCAATGCGTGGATCGCTTGGTGGTATGCTATGACCACAGCTATCCCAGAGGCACCGTTGTAGTTGATAACACACTTAACGTTAGATCCTCTATCTTTGAAGAATATGGGACTAACCTTAGGACTTGGCCTTCTCTGCTCTAGGGTGCATTCGCTCTTGGGTTCAGGCAGTACGTAGATGAATCTAGCCCCAAGGAGGGACATGAACCCCCTAGGATCCAAGAGATTATAGGCTTAGATTCCCCCTCCTATCTGTTAGTCCCGGATTCGGCGGTCGTGCCTAGCCTAGTCCATACACCCGAGTTGATCGTAATAGATTCCTCCCCCAGCCCGGAGGGTAGGATCCTTATCCCCCATTTTTTTTATACCTTTGAAACATTACTCCTGTGAATTAACTCCCCTTTGTTTTTTTTTTTCAGGTGAAGAGATGGAATTGATAGGAGCTCCTAACTTAAGGAGTGCCTTTCAGGCTAAAAGGTCTGGAACGGGTCCCGTCGTGAAGAGGCCCAGGGTGGCGAAGAAGGCCACCCCTAAAACGGGGGATACTACAAAATCCACCTCTAAGGGTAAAGATGCAAGCTCCGCTCGAGAGCCAGCTCCAGTGACAACTATCACCGTTCGGCAAGTTCCTCCTCCTCCTCCTCGACATGTGCCTCCACATCCCCTAGTAATTCAAACCGAGGCCCCCATCGTCTGAATACCATTTGAGCCACTCAATCTGGATAAGATCCCCGGGGCCTTTCGGGGTATAGTGTATGAGACAGCGAGTCACATGGTGGGGCATGCCTATAAAGCTAGTGCTGGATCTGAGGGCCATAGAAGAACGCAGCCCGGAGGATGTCCTCAAGTCTTGAAGGGGATGAACCTCACCGTGAGTCCTTCTCCCACCTCTGAATTTTTTTCTTTACTGTGTTCTTCCTCTTTTTTTTTTATTGACTTGCTTTGTTATTCTGCAGCCCGTCCTGGCCCAATACCGAAGCATTACTCGTGCTAAGACCAGAAACGAACAGCTCCGAGTCAAGCTAGCCGCTACCAAAGCCACCCTGAATGCTGCTCAGGAGAATGAGCACACTGCCAAAGCTGCCTTGATAGTTGCTCAGGAGAGTGAGCATGCTACTAAGGCTTCTCTTATCTCTTCCCAAGAAGGCGAGTAGTCTGCAAAGACCACTTTTTCCGCCTCTCAGGCTCAGGTTGCAGAGGTGAACCACCGTGCTGAACAGCTTAAGGCTGAAAATGGAGAACTCAAAGCAAAGTTAGTCGAGGCTGAAGTTAAAGCCAAGGAGGAGGCGGCGTTGTCATCGTCAACAATGGAGGAGATGCTTTACCATTGTTGGGCTTTCAACCAAGACGGGAACTTCTCCTTCATGGAGCCCAGGCTATGGGATCCATATCTTACTAAATTTAAGACTCGACTTTCACAAGAACCCTTGGAAACTGGCGAGGCTTCTGGAGCAACAGAGGGAGATGGTGAGGAGGTTACTTCAGTGGGGCGAGCTGATGGAGCCCAATGTTCTTATTTAAGATTTTCTTTTGTAATCATTTTCCAACAATCCCTTGGGATAAAAATAATTGCCTTCGGGATTAGCTCGATTTTTTTTAATATACATCTGACTTGCGATCTATTTGTCTCCTTTGTTATTCTCATGTTTATGAATTCTTAGACTTTTGCACATTCAAAATCTTAAGGATCGTCTTTAGATCGAGATAGATTATATCAATCTTGGGTGTATCCGTGATTCTGCTCGCTTATCTGCATCGTACTCGTTAAGAATCAGGGCTTGGACCTGATTATATCTAGGGTTTTTAATAAGCTTAATAACATTATACTTGTTGAGAATCAGGCCCCGAACCTAGTTATATCCAGGGTTTCACATGATTTAAACTTAGTTCACGCTAGGTTATTGGAAACCCAAGCTTTTAAAAAGCCGTTGAATAATCAATTTTTTCTAGCTTCTAAGTTTCGAACTTAGTTATATCCAGGGTTTTAGATGAGTTAAACTTAGTTCGTGCTAGGTTTATTGAAAATTTGAGCTTTAAAAAGTCGTTGAATAATCAATTTTCACAGCTTCTAAGTTTTTAATCTTATCCAAGTATCCTTAAAAAAAAAAAAAAATTTAAACTCACTGTCCTCTGTTATGTGCCCCCCAAGTAACCAGGAAGTATAAACTTTCCTAGTTGCTTTTACAATTATAAGAACACGAGCTCACAATAATAAAAATAGGAAATGGTTATTTAATAATCCATCTGTTATTTAATTGAAACGACTTTTATAAACAATATTTACATTGATGGTAGTACTATTGATAATACTTTTTCAAGTGAAGAGCATTCCAGGTCCCTGGGACTACTTCCCCATTCAGTCGAGCTAGCTTAAAAGTTCCCTCGCGTAAGACTTCTACGATTTGGTACGGTCCTTCCCAGTTCGGGTCCAACACACCATCCTTGGGGTCTTTGTTCGCCAAAAAGACCCTTCTGAGAACCAAGTCGCCTAATCCAAGTCTACGCCCCTTGAATTTTGAATTGAAATAACGAGTGATCTTTTGTTGATAATGGGTGAGTTGTAACTGCGATTCTTCTCGTTTTTCTTCGATCAGATTGAGAGATGCATTGAGTATCCCGTTATTCTGTTCTTGTTCAAACATCCTTTGCCTGTGAGTAATTGGAATAATGGCCTCACTTCCGAAAGTTAGGGAAAAAGGAGTATGCCCCGTGGAAGCTGTTCGGGTCATAATCCCTTGGCTTCGTCTAACCTCTTCTTCAGGCTCTCCTTAAGGGTCTTATTTACAGCCTCGACCTGCCAGTTGGCTTGTGGGTATGCTACCGAAGAGAAACTCTTTGTTATGTCGTATCTTTCACAAAACTTTGTGAATAGATCACTATCGAAATGTGTTCCGCTATTTGACACGATCCTCTTAGGGATTCCAAATCAACAGATGATACTTTTCACCACGAAATCCAGGACTATCTTCGAAGTAATGGTTTCCAGAGGTTCTGCTTCTACCCACTTCATGAAGTAATCGATTGCCACTACCACATATCGAACTCCTCCTTTTCCTATAGGTAGGGAACCTATCAGATCAATTCCCCATGCTGCAAATGGCCATGGGGAGGAAATCATCATTAGCTCGACCGGAGCAGCTCGGGCAACTATGGCGAAACACTGGCATTTGTCACACTTCTGAACCTACAAGATCGAATATATCACTAAAGTGGATAAAAAATAGCCATGTCTTAGTACCTTCAGCACCAGGTTTTCCCCCCCAGCATGATCTCAACAAAATCCTTCGTGTATTTCTTGCAAAATGGTTTTGGCTTCCTCGGACAGAACACATCGTAGGAGAGGCAACGAATGACCACGTCGATATAAGGTCCCATCGACTATTACGTACCTTGGAGCTTGATAGAGTACTTTTCTCGGGTCTTTTCTGTCATCGGGTAACTTTCCAGTTATGAGATATTCCATTATAGGAGTCATCCAGGTCGATATTATGTCAATCATTCTGACCTCCGTTGTTTCTCCTGTTACACTTGGGCTCTCCAAGAACTCCACCGACACTACATTTAATGTTTCAACCTCTTTCATGGTAGCAAGTCGTGCCAAAGTGTCAGCGTTAGAATTCTGCTCGCGGGGTATCTGTTCAGTAGAGTTGTACTCAAATTTAGAAAGTTCCCCATTTACCTTAGCTAGGTAGGCTGCCATCTTGATGCCTCGAGCTTGGTACTCCCCCAATACCTGTGTTTACCATGAGTTGTGAACCACTGTAGCATTGGATGGCTTTTGCCTTTAACTCTCTTGCCACCCTCAGCCCTGCCAGTAAAGCCTCATATTCTGCATCGTTGTTGGATGCCTCAAACCCAAATCTTAGAACTATATGGAATCAATGTCCCTCTAGCGAGATTAAGATTATCCTAGCTCCTGATCCATTCTCGTTCGACGATCCATCAACAAATATTTTACATAATTCTTGCACCGGCTCCCTCATAAGCTCATCTTGAAAACTGGTGCATTCATCCATAAAATCAGCAAGAGCCTGACTCTTGATTGAAGTCTGTAGCATGTACAATATCTCGAACTGGCTAAGTTTGATGGCCCATTTTAAAAGACGTCCTGACGTTTTAGGTTTTTGCAAAACCTGCCTTAAAGGTTGTTCAGTTAAGACGTTGATAGAATGGGACTGGAAGTATGGACGAATCTTTTTGGAAGCCAATACCAGACAGAATGCCAGCTTCTCTATCAATGGGTATCGTAACTCAGCTCTGAGAAGCCTCTTATTTACATAATACACTAGTTTCTGAGCACGGTCTTCTTCTCGAACTAACACGGCACTGATTGCATTCTCTTTCACGGCCAAATAAAGGAATAGAGACTCTCCATGCATTGGTTTAGATAATACCAGGGGCTCGGCCAGATGCGTTTTTAGGTCGTGGAATGCCAGTTCACACTCCTCGGTCCACTCAAATTTCTTGTTTCCTCTGAGCAAGTTGTAGAATGGCAGACACTTGTCAGTGATTTTGAAATGAAGCGATTCAAAGCCGCCACCCTTCCAGTTAGGCTTTAAACTTCTTTTCGCAACCTGGGTGAAGGCATTTCCAATAACGATATGATTTTTTCAAGATTCGCCTCTATTCCCCTCATGCTGACTATGAACCCTAGAAACTTTCCAGATGCCACCCCGAAAAGTGCATTTTAAGGGATTCAGCTTCATGTCATATCTCCTTAGTATTCCAAAACATTCTTCTAGATCGGATACATGGTTATTGGCAGTCTTCGATTTGACAAGGATGTCATCGACATACACTTCCATATTTCTCCCGATCTGGTTAGCAAACATTTTGTTGACCAAGCGTTGGTATGTAGCCCCAATATTCTTCAATCTGAATGGCATAACTTTATAACAATATACATTATGCTCGGTCATAAAATTAGTATGCTCCTAGTCCGCAGGGTTCATCGCGATCTGGTTATATCCAGAGTACGCGTCCATGAAAGACATGAGCTCGTGACCTGCCGTGGCGTCTACCAACTGATCGATTCTAGGCAGTGGGAAACAGAACTTGGGACAAGCCTTGTTTAGGTCGGAGAAGTCGATACAGCTTCTCCACTTCCCGTTCGACTTCAGGACTAGCACGGGATTGGCCACTCAGATCGGGTATTTTGCCTCCCGGATAGACCCGCATTTTAGTAATCGAGCTACTTCTTCATCAACGGCTTCAACTCGGACCATTCCCAAAAGTCTCCATTTTTGGGATTTTGCAGGCACATTCTTGTCTAAATTTCAATTGTGCATAATTATATTCAGATTGATTCCCACCATATCCTCATGCGACCAAGAAAAGACGTCCAGGTTTTTCTGTAAAAAATCGACCAGCTCCGCCTTTCTTTTGTCGTCAAGATTCTTTCCAATCTTTACGACTCTTGAAGCTTCTTTGGGATCGATGTTTAGAGTTCTTTTATGGCTTTTATCTGTGATCTGTCTTCACCTATCCGCAGGTCAATGTCGCTGCATTGGGCGATCTCACTTTCCTCTTCCTACTGAGGCTCTTCCATCCCCGCGAGTAACATCTACTTCCTGGGCCAACGGTCCAGCTCTGATGAGAGTTTCAATCTCATCCTTCAGTTGCCAACAGTCATCAGTGTTATGACCGATGTCGTTATGGAATCGGAAAAATTTTGAGGGATCTCTCTTCGCCCTCTGGTTCCTCAATGGTTTTGTCTTCTTCCATGGAAGGCGATTAGAATTAGCCAGAAAAATGTGCTCCTGGGTGTCTGTTAGGTCGGTATAGGTAGCGTAGACAGGTTTGAATTTCTCCCCATAATTGTTTTCTTCATCCCGCTCTGGTCGCCCTCACCATTACCCTTCCTTTTGTTATTCCCCCCTTGGTTATTTTGGGCAACGGTTTGAGCCGTAGCTGCAACATCCGTTATCGCTCCAACAGGTTGGACAAGGGTCTGGCTGGTTCCTGCGATAGAAGCTCGCGCCTTCTCCAGGTTTATCCACTCTTGAGCTTGGGCCAAGAATTTGTCTACGCTCTTAACTCATTTTCTTTGGAGTTCCTCCCATAAGTCACCCCCGACGAGGATTCCCGTCCTCATTTCCATGAGCTTGGAACTGTCATCAACATCCGTAGCTCGTGCAGCAACATTGGTAAATCTGCTCAAATATGCCTTCAACGTTTCACCAGGTTGCTGCTTTACATTGGCTAATGAATTAGCCTCAACCCGAGCTACCTGGGAAGCTCAAAATGCTTTTTTGAAATCATAAGAAAATTTCTTCCATGAGCTTATGGAATGCCTCTTATATTGTTTAAACCACTGCCTGGCAGGTCTGACCAAAGTTGCAGGGAACAAGATACACCTTAGATCAAGCCCGACATTGTGGGCCATCATCATGGTATTAAACATCCTGAGGTGATCGGATGGATCTCCATCTCCATCAAACTTTGACATGTGTGGCATCCTAAAACCTACGGAATATGTTGTCGCCACAATGTTTGGAGCGAAAGGCTCAAGCTCCTCGTCTGAGTCGTAATCATCCTTTTCTTTTCCGGACAATAGTCTTTTCATTTGCTCTTCCATTACAGCTAATCTCTTAAGGGTTTGATCCTTAGTCCCTAGGTTAATTGGGGGCTGTTCAACAGCTCCCATCCTATCGTATGCGTTTGTCAGGTTATTGTCCCTTTAAGCTCGAGCTTGGTTCAGTGGGGCATTCCCATTGTCGCTTACTATGGACGGACCTCCTTTATGTCGAGTATAGCTAATATCTTCACCCCGAGCTGAATACCTTCTCTGCGAGTTCAAATGATCGTGCAAGTCGGGTTGTGGGTCATACCGAGGACTTTGCACTGAACTCAAATGATTTCTGAGGTCGCTCTCGGACCTGTCGCTACAATGACTTTCGGTCAAGTAACTTTCGTTTGCGAAGCTTACAGCTCGTTATTGAGATCGAGGGCTTGGATTCTCAACACGTATTCATAAAGCGAAAGTATTCGCGGATGGGGGAGGATTTCTCCTACTGTCCCCACAAGCTGGAATATCTCGTTGAGGACGACATGGTGCCAGATTTCTTACAGGTGACGGGGGATGCCTTATTGGTGAGGCTATCCTTGTTCCATTAGGAAAGACTAAATTAGTCTGCCTCTGTTCTACTCCAAGATCCCTAGATCTCGGTGCCTGGTGATTCAATCGTGGCACAGAAGGATTTTTTGGAGCATTATGCCTTCATGAGCCTATCCCAGCCCCTCCTCGTGGATTTTCATGGACATTTCTTGGGACTTGTGAAGAAGGCACCGAACTTGGGGTTGCAGTCCTGACTGACCAACTGACATGCTGATGACCCCTGTGATGGTCACTGGGCCGAGCATTCTAGTGATCTCGTTCTGCTGGCACAGAACTTGGAGTGGCGGTCCTGACAGTTTGATTTGGTTTAGATCGGTTATTCCCGTGGGACTTATGAGACCCACTTCCCCTGTTTCTGACATTAACGTCAGTTGCAAGAGAGGGTAACCGAGCAAAAACCTCCTCAATCTGCCTGTGTTGCCCTAATGAGATGGCTCCTCAGCTGCATGTTTTCCATCTCAATGGCAGTCAGATAGCCTGGACTAGGATTTGGCGGTAATGACGTCGAACTCCCGATATCTCCCTGACCCGCTGGTTGTTTTCTCGGGCGTTGTTGAACATCCGGTCCCCTTTCATTGGGAACAGCGGTATGATGGGCCTCCTGCCCACGAGTCTGTTTTGCCTCATTATCGTGCATTGAGCGAGTGACCACCATGATGAAAATGGACTGGAACTTATGTAGCACTAATTTACTCTCAATGAAAGCATCAAACTATTGACGCGGTTTTTCGCCAACGAGATATTAAGAAATAAAATGGGTAGATTAGTGCTTAATAATAAACTGTAATGAAATACCAAGAACTCACTCAAAGGCATAGAACTTTTACGTGGTTAAAATCCACCTAGTCCACGAGTCAATATTATTACTATTTCTCTCTCTATTTTGGCAGAGTTTCAGTAATACAGCATAATGGTCCCCTTTCCTATCCAATATTCCCAGTATTTATAGGGGAATTCCATGGACAGGTTTGAGTAACCGCGTAACTACACATATGATATATAATTAATACAGATTATTCCCATTTACATTGGGATATGATTTGATAACATAATAAACACATTCCTGCTATCTCAGGTAATAAATGACATAAATATGATGCAACCTAGTCATTAATGAGCATATAAAGAATCCCCGAGTCTCTTGGAATCCTTCAGTATGCGTTATATCTCGTCCTCACGACCTGAATATCTCATCCGAGCTCAAGCTTGACAGCTATCTGACCCCTAGCTCGTAATAAGTCCAGGACGTCTAAAATTATATCTGGCCATTATGAATCTGGAGCTACTCACATGGTTGATAACCAAATATTCTACTTGGTTATCTTTCCACGTATTTACCTGCCAGCTGCACTCGAGTTGAGTGAGTGAACTCGTGCTAAAATTAGGGTACAACAAATTGTGTTTAATTTTTTTTTTTTTTTTTTAGGTTTTATGTTTCTTTTTTCAAATACTGGGTAAGATAACCAGTTACTTGATTGACAACTATGTAAAAAAAATCCTAGAACTAGGTTAAATAACATGTACCAGGAGGGGTAACCAGTTATCCTGAGATGAGTAATTCTTTGCCATAAGAGGGGTAACCACTCACCATAAGAGGGGTGACGGGTTACTCATATTAAATATTAAAAGAAACATCAAATTTGAAGGAAAAAGAGGAAGAACACTTCATTAAAAATGAAAGAATAAGTAACTATGATTTTAATAACATGGGTAACCAGTTACTATAAATAACACGGAAATATACACACACATCAGAACGTGAAGGTAACCAGCTACACCCAGAAATATATACACAAAGAACGTGAAGGTAACTAGTTACCCCCAGAAATATACACACAAAGAACGGGAACGTTCCCCGTTACCATAGATCTGAAGATAAAAAAAATCAGATCCACCCCCTTTCCCTTCTCTCCCATCTTCTTCATATAATTTTTTTTTCTAGATTTGAATGTTCTCATCAAGGTAACTGTTACCTATTCACGTTTTCATATTTTTATTAGTTTTTTTTTTCAAATTGTGGTATTCATATAAGGGTTACAGTAAAAAGAAAATGCTCAAAAAAATGATTTGAATTTTTTTACATATAGTAGAAAAAACTATAAAAAAATTACAATAATAAAATATAATAAATAAAAAATTAGTAAAATAATTATGTAATGTTAAAATATTTGTGAAAAAAGGAAAAAAAATAGAATGAGTACAAAAAATGAAGAAAAATGAAGGAACAAAACTTAGGGAAAAAACTAAAAAAATATGAAAACAAAACAAAAGAGATGATGAAGGGGAAAAACGCAGATAAATGAATAAAAATGAAAAGAAGAAGAAGAAAAATAATGAAAAACTAGAAAGAAAAAAATATGAATGAAAAAATTAGTAGAAAAAAATGAAAAAAAGAGGAAAGAAAACTGAAAAATATGAACAAAAAAAATATAAATGAAATAAAAAAATAGATAAATCAATAAAAATGAAATGAAGAAGATAAATCGAAAAAAAGAAAGAAAAAAACGATGATGGAAAAATTGGTAAAAAAATAAAGAAAAAGGAAAAAATTGAAGAAAAAATAAGTAAGTGAAAAAAAGAAAAAATAATTTTGAAAAAATTATTAAAAATAAAGGAAAAAATGAAATAAAATCAAATTACATTCAAAATCAAATAAAGCATAACTATGATAAAAAAAATGTAGCATTATTATATTTTAGTTAGCTACTAATTGTGTTTCTCATACTTTAATATTTTCTTTAATAAATTTTCCCATACAAATTAAGAAAAGTATAATTCTCAAATTTTTTCACATTGATGGTATAAAAACCATATTTTTTAAAAATTATCTTTAATAATTTGTAGCAAAAATGTAATTTACTTGATATTTTTTACAAATCAATAATTCTTTAAATTCCAAAACTTATTGTAGGATTAATATTAATAAGATTAATGGCAATTGTGAAACTAATATACATGAAAATCACTAATCGAAAAAAGTAATTTAGTTTAAAAAAATAGCACAAACCTTTATTCCAACTTATTGTAAGATTATTTCTCAATAAGATCTAGTGGAATTTGTCAAACTAATAAACATGAAAATCTCGATTAATGATTTCAATCATATCATTGAAAAGTGTGATAGAAGTGACTTTTATATCTTTTCTATATAATAAGTGTGTAGATAAAAAAAATTCTTTTAACGGTTTTTTATTTTTTTAATGTTAACTTTAACAGAATATTTTTATATTTAACAAAATATTCTTATATTTAACGGTAGTTTGTAAACACTTAAACTTTAATAAAATAAAATTAAAAATTAAAAAAATTAAAATAGGATATTTTTTAGATGTTTTACAATGATAATTATTTAAAAATAATAAATAATTAAACAAACTAAAATATGATATTTTTTAGATATTTTACAATGATAATTATTTAAAAATAATAAATAATTAAACAAATTAAAATACGATATTTTTTAGATATTTTAAAATAATAATTATTTAAAAATAATAAATAATTAAACAAATTAAAATATGATACTTTCGAGATATTTTACCATGATAATTATTTTAAAATAATAAAATTATACGTTTTATAACTTAATTAAATTTAATTAAACTTAAACTCACTTATTAGAATAATATCATATTAAATATATAATATAATTTACTGTCAATTAACAACAATTTTTATAAAAAAAACTAGCAAGAAACTTAAATTTAAAATCCACGTATAATATTTAATATTATATTAAACATATAATACATAATCTCTTATTGTCATTCTCAAATTCAAAAACTATAACAAACATAAACTTAAACAAAAATAAATAAATTATTTAATTAAAATATGATATTTATTTGAAATTTATATGAAATTAATATAAATTTAATAAAAATAATTAATAAATTCTATAAATAAAACTAAGCAAAAATTCATATTACACGTTGATATATCTAGTGTATATATATATATGTTTTTTTTAGAAAAATTAACTGTTAAAAATATAGCTTTATTATATTACTAACTTTCTAAAAATTAATATGATATTTTAAATAATTAAGTTTAAGATTTTACAACTTAATTGTGTAAAAAAGTACAACTTATTTGTTAGCAAGTAGAAACCCAATGTATAAGAACAATGAATTTATAAATTCAACTATTGTATCATTATGCCCTCAAATATTCAAAAGTTGCATGCCTCTCCTTTGTATTTTCCATATGTTACAATTTTGCTACTCATTACATTAAAATTTAGTATTACACTAATATACTAAAAAAAACATATTTAAATGCCCTTTTGCTAATCCATCAACTTAATTTCATGCATAAAGTGATAACATACACGTTCGTAATTGAATTATGTTTGCTAGATTAAATAGCGTCACCCAATAACCAATAAAGTTTAAGAAAAACAAAACACAAAAGATAAAAGATAAAAAAATAAAGGAAATTAAAACAAGCTAATTGATATTGGCTAGCTCATGTAACTAGAATTCGTGGTGCGTGAGTTTATGGATCATCAGTTGGATTGGGCGGATTGCACGTGTTGTTCAACTTACCCAACATAATTCGAATTGATTTCAACCTCTCAAAAAAAAATGAAAAATTGTCATATTGATCGAGTTGGTCAGGTTAACCAATCGAAATTAGTATTAAATTTTGCTATCAAATTTCCCACTGTATTTCATACTTTTAGGTGATGTTTGGTCTGCTTGAATGGTAATGAGAATAGAATCAAAGTTATTATTTCATTGTTTGGTTTCACTTTTTTACTTTAAGAATCCATTCCATGGCAATGCTTTATTCTTACAACTAATGGAATCTAATTGTAGTGCTAAACCAATGGAGAGAATTGGAAAGGATTTCTATTATTAATTTTTAAATAAAATGGACTATTTTACCATTGAATATGTGCATGTTGTGCTTTATATATAAGTATATAAATCTATATATTTTAATATGTTTATATTTATAAATTGAATATGTGCATATTGTGCTTTATATATAAGTATATAAATCTATATATTTTAATATGTTTATATTTATAAATATATAAATCTATTAAAAAAATTATATAAGTCTTCAATATATGTGTTTATATATATATATATATATAAAAGATTTATTATTATAAAATTGTATAGGTGTGAAAGAGTGTATATATATAGGATAATTATCTTATATTTAAGCCCTATCGGTAGGGCTCTCACTGTTTCTCGACCCGTAAATAGTTTTCGGCGCGGTTTTTTTTTATGACCATGTATATTGTAGCTATATTTAGAGCATCTTGCAAATTTTCAGAAAATTCCGAATAGTTTACAGTACCGAAAACTAGGTTCAAACATATTGCTTTCCATGTGCAACAACATGTTTGAACCTAGTTTTCGGTACTGTAAACTATTCGAAATTTTTTGAAAATTTGCAGGATGCCCTAAATAGCTACAATATACACAGTCATAAAAAAAACTGCGCCGAAAACTGTTCACGGGTCGAGAACACTGAGAGCCCTACCGGTAGGGCTTAAAGTGAAGCCCCTATAGGAGAATTCCCCTATATATATATATATATATATTAACTGAATAAAGGTGTATATTTATTATTATTATTATTATTATTCAAGATGTAAGTTTATTTTTATTTATTTAAGATTTATTTTTGTTAATTTATTTAAAAATATTTACAAATTTTAATGAAAAATTATTTTTATCTTTTATTATTTAAATAATAATTTTCAATTATAAAAATAATATTCAAAGTGTTTAAAATATTAATATTATTTTGTTGAATAAATAACATTTTTGTCCCCCGAACTATTGTTGACGCCGTTTTTCGTCAACTTAAAATATAGAGCAATCAAACAATAGGAACTATGGCGCAGATGAATAATATGCTGGCACAACAAGAATTTTACGTGGTTCAGCAGTTAACTCTGCCTAGTCCACGAGTCTATTTTATTAAGACTTGGAGTTTTCTGGAAATCCTTCAGGGATGAATTCTCCAGAATTTCTCTCAGTATATCAAAAGATTTGTCATTTACAAATGTTCATGACCTCTCTATTTATAGAGAGTTCTCAGAGTTCATTCCCACATATTTCGGGAAGATACTTCTGCTTATTAATTAAAATAATGATATTAAATACTGTAACTCCTATAAACAAGGAAACGTCTCCTGACGACCAGGGGCGAATAACAGACTTGTTAATATCCCTTTAATGTTGGGATGTTACAACAATAAATATCATTAAACGTACGGAACGCGTTACATCAGATGACTCGTTGATCTTTCGAGGTCAGCAACCAGCATCATGTCGGTCAAGGTTTATAGATAAGTTAAGAACTAGCCGCCTTACTCCAAGACCAGCTCGGAGCAGGTAGATACCATATAGGTTGTTACATTTCGAGCTTGTACTCTTTTTAAGCTCGGGCTACTTGATCCGAAGACACCCGACAACGGATATACCCCGATGCTATGTCTTTCGAGCTTAGAAAGAACTTCGAGGTTAAATGTCTTCGAGGTAGGTTGCCATCTTGATTCGAGGGTTTAACATCTGGACCATGAACATGCGTTTTAGATATCTCGAGCTCACACTTGACGAGTCCAGCTTTCGAGGTCACAATCTCAAGTCTCAAAATTTGGGTGTAACATTTTTCCCCCTCAAAAGTATTAGTTCGAATCCTATGAGAAGGAAACTTTTGAACTACTTCCTTCGGGAACCATTCCGTCACACACTCGAGTATGGACACACGTCAGCAGGGTATTGCTCACTCAATGTACTTGAGTGCCTTGAAACTCTGCCCACGCCTATCCGCCTGACATCCTTTTGTGGTCCTATCATTTTATTTGTCCCTGGCCGTCAGATCTGATATGGAATTTGGCCAATGGCCCAGATTAGTTCAACTTTTAACATCCCTGGGGGTCTATAAATATATCCCCATTCGTCTTCCCCATTTTTCTTTCACGTTCAAATTCTCAAAGAAAAAAAACCAGAAATGTCTTTGCCCAGTTCTTGCATGTTCTCCAAGCCGAGAAGACAAAGCAACGTTGGACTTTTTGACTCAGTGAGATCGTACTTGCAACCGCTCATACAATCGTCTGTTTCTCTGTTTCCACCGATCACATTGTGTAAGTTTTCGGTTCATGGCTTCTTTGCGTTATATATATACATTTTTTTTTCTTCTTCATGTATGCTTATGCTTCTGTTACACCGTGGGCACTAGGATTTATTTTCGACCCATTCATTAGTTTAATGCACTAGGATTATGGTGTTTCGACTGATATATATAGTAGATTCAAACCTATTTTTTGTGAAAAAATGTCCAAATATGGTTCATTTTTTGGGTTTTCAAATTTCAAAGACCATATCTTGCACACCAAGATATCGGGTACAAAATCAGGGTTTTTTAAGGAATGCACGATTCCCAAAAAAATCACCTTTTTAATAACCGCCACCTTTTTCCCTAATATTTCGGAATTTCCCATAACATATCCACCTTCCTTCCTTTCGGTGGAATACACACTCTGAGATTGGCGTCATCCTTTGGATCGAGCTTGCCTTGTAGCCTCGATCATTCGAGCTTAGGTGCTATTTATCTCTTTATTTCTTGTTCGCTTGGCCCTCACCCTTTTGCTTTCTTGTTAGATGCCACAGAATTTGGGAAAGTGGTGGGGGTCCAAGCTCGTCATTCCTTACTCACCAGTAGCTTCGAGCCCAGAATCTCCTTTTACTCGGAACCAACGCTTAACTCGGGAGCACGAACTGAGGCATGAGCAAGAGGACACTCGAGACCACTTCTGACGTCAGATAGACGAGGTCGAAGAAGGGAAGAGGAAAAGACTAAGGGTCGCCCTTTATCCAGATCTGGACACCGAGCTTAGACCGATTCCTCTCAATCCTATGCTCAAAGTGACAATCGCCTTCAAGCCGGTGATCTTCAATTTTCGCTGATGGGGGAACCTTCTACCTCGCAGCCGAGGAGAGAATTCTTCGAGGCCGAGCATTACTGGAGCTCGGTTACGTCGCTAGGTCAGATAACTGATATTCTGGCCTTCCACAACATAGGACTATCGGGCTCACTGAGGTGTCAAGCTCTGACCTCCCACGAGCGAAGTTGTCGTTCTCCAGGAGATGGAAATCCTGACAGCAAGCTGAGATACGCAGCTTAGAGCCAGGAGCATATGAAGGCAGGGGCGGTAATGCCCCTTGAAGTCTTTTTTCAAGGACTTCACAGACTTCGTTGGGTTGGCTCCCTTCCAGCTCAACACCAATTCTTACAGGGTTCTGTCTGCCCTGAGGTCGCTGTACCACGAGCTGAAGTGGGCAGGACCTTCACCAGAAGAGAATTCATATCTCTTTTGCTTGAAAAGCAATCCCTCCCGCGCTCGGGGAGGAGATGGCTTCTACTACCTCTCGAGCTATCCCAAGGAGAAGAAGATGTTCGAGGATCTTCCCAACCATCCTCTTGATTTCAAGAAGGCCTTCTTCTGGACAGATGGCCTAGCCCCGTCTCGATTCTACTCATTCAGACGGATTTGTAAGTATCTCAACTTCCCTCATTTTTGTGCTCGAACTTTGTTTTAGGCTCGTGCTTAGTTGAAATGAGTTTGATCTTCCAGCCAATTACCATCGCCCTACCCCCTCCAAGGAGATGAGGGAGCACAGAGAGACTCTGCTCCGACTTCCCTACGGCAGGAGATCCCTCTCCTATCTCCTGCATGAAGACAAGCTCCGGGCGTGTGGGCTCTTAGGGTTGGATCAATGTACATCTGACTGGTCCAAAAAGAAGTATGATCGGTGGGAGCTCGTGCCTCTGCCAACCGGCAACCTTCCCCCACGGAGAGATGCGAAGCCTCCATCTCCAGCTCAACTTCATATGAGTCCACAATTGGGAAATGAGGCCAACGACGAGGCCTCGAGCTCGGGCTCGGATGAACAAGGTACAGTCATCCTTAGCTTGGATTTGTGGTCTCCTTCACTACTAAAACATAAACCCGATAGATTAATATTATGTGAGGACGATAGGAACCATTTCTATGTATGGTCTTAGGTAGATGAGAGGGTACATAGGTTCGATAGCTGGCTCGGGGAATACGACACCATGTATAGCATGAACGAGGTATGGAACGGAATAGCCGTCCAATACGGGACTAACGACTATAGGGACGTTTCGAGGTTGACATCCACCTGTAGGGAAGGTACTCCCCCCGCCTCTTCTGAAGATGGGGGAATTTCATGGTCGCCGAGCACAAGCTCGAGGGAGAGTTCCAGTTAGATTTCTCTCCACTTGTCTTTTTATCCCTTGTATGTCTGCATTATGTTAAATTATTTTGTTTTACGATAACTCATAATGTGGTGTAAATGTGCAGGCGAGATGGACTCCGACCTTGACAACATCCTGGTGAGTGGCGGAGCCAAGAGTAGTAAACGCCCCAGGGGGTCGTGAAAAACAGACCGGCCCGCCAAGGTTCTTAAGAGGACCGAGAAAATGCCACCTCCCCCGACTCTGGTCGCTCCGAGCACGGCTTTGAGTCCACCTGCTCAGGCCGAGACTTCCTTGTCGACCCTACCTCGCGCTCCTCCTGCCCCCCAGGTCAATCCCACAGTTGGTCCACCCCCGAAGAAGCCCTCGTCCTCAAAGACACCGCTACTTTCGATTTCTACTCATGTTGATAAGTATGTGATCGACAACGCAGCTGGACCCCACTGGGCTACGCTAGGCTCGGACGTTCTATCTCGGGTGGGTCAGAGTTTTGGCAGCTTCGACGCTCCTCACTAGCAGTTTCTGAACAATGCCCAGGACTGCAACACTCTTTACGAGAAGAGCATCGAGCTCCAGGCTGCGGTAGCCTTTCTTCTCTCGCTATTAGCTGTATTTACACTTGGTCCATATGCTAATTTGATTTCTTTGTATGCCAGACTCTTGTTGTCTCTGTCCAGCTCAATTATAAGCTGAACAACGAGGTCCATTCGAGCATGTCCCTTGCTCAGGAGGCGAAGGATCTCCAGCTCAAACTGAGTGATGAGCTCAAGGCAACAAAAGCAAAAGTGGAGGCAGCAGCTGAGGAGCTAAAGGCCAAGACTTTCGAGCTTGAAAATCTGAATGCCCGGCTCGCGGAGCTTGAGAAGGAAAATGCTCGGGTCAAGGAGACCAATGCCAAGCTTGAAGAAGAGAAGGTCGTCACTTTCAAGATCATGGAGGGTGAAAAGGCTCGTCTTCTTGAAGAGTTTAAGGAGAAAAATGACCGAGCAGTCGACATGGCCATGTACAGAATCTGGGCCAACAATGTCGACCTCGATACCAGCTTCTTAGGCCCTCTTGAAGCGAAGCTCGTGGCCAAATGGAAAGCTCGGCTTGATGAGGAGGAGACTGCTCGAGATGAGGCGGAGGGAGCTGGGGAGGATGTTGATGCTGAGAAGGCCAAGGAGAATGCTCCTCCTTCTTAAATTTTACCTCGGGGCTGCGTCCCTCTGAATTTCTTGTAATAGCCTTTTATGTTTTTTTTTTATTGTTATTATTTATGCCCATGGGGCCAAGACAATTCTACAACTCATAAAAGAGCTGCCTTTTTATGATATTTGAGATACCATTTTTTGTCTTCACCTTTAATATATATGCTTTACATTTCTTAGGCTGAAATATTTTGCACAATTTATATTAAAGTGTCATATATGCCTGTTTATTCATACAAACATAGTTTGGATTTAAGTTCAAGGTTCAGTGCATTCATGCATTGTTTGCTCGAATTATCCACTTCCGATCTAGTTATTTGTCAAGGTCAGATATTACTTTTACCATGCACCTAAAAGTGCTTATATGGCGTGTAATGCGAATGGTTTAGTTATATCTTACTTTTTTAGTTACTTTTTCTCTTCCTTGATTAGCTCCCCGAGGTTATGAGGTCGAAACTATTGTTTTGCAAGATACTACAGCCTCGATCTCGACTTAACACGAAGTGGGTTATGCTCCAACTTACCGTCGATTAGTTTTAGCTGGTTTGTTCCAAACCTATTAAGGTTGTGTTAGGTTTGTAATCCATACACTTATATTTTTATCTTTTGATAATTTGATTATGTTCAAACTTTCTTATCTCGCGCATTTGGCTATGTCCAAACACTTGTATGTTTATGATAGTTTGGCTATATCCAAACTATCTTAGCTCGCACATTTGGTTATATCCAAACACTTGTATGTATGTTTTTGATAGTTTGGTTATATCCAAACTATCTTAGTTTGCGCATTTGGTTATGTCCAAACACTTGTATGTCTTTCGTATACGCTTTTTATTTTTTTCAAGCTGATGGTATATGTACCACTAATGCCCCCTTAATATCCTATGAATGCGACCATAGGTTATTAAATTAAGAGAGATTGCAAAAAATACAACATATTAAAATGAAATCAAACTTTACTTGATAAATCCAAAAATAGAAAAACAGTACATATAAACAAGCATGGTTATAGGCGACATCCTTCCTACATTATTGATAGTAAGGTCGTAGGTGCTCGCCATTCCATGCTCGTGGTACCAGACTTCCATCCAATCTTGCCAACTTGTACACGTCGGGTCGGATGAATGATTCTATCTGATAAGGTCCCTCCCAATTTTCCCCGAGCACGCCAGTTGCTGGATCCTGTGTTGCCAAGAATACACGCCTTAGCACCAAATCTCCGACGCCGAATTTTCTATCTCAAACTCTTTTGTTGAAGTACCGGGTAGCTCGCTTTTGGTATGCATCATTTTTTAATTGAGCTTCGTTCCTTCTTTCTTCGATCAGGTCCAGAGTTTCTTTGAGTTGAGAGTGGTTCGAGGTTTGATCATAAGCGAGGGCTCGAATTGTGGGAATTTTGACCTCGATTGGCAACATAGCCTCGCAATTGTATGCCAGAGAGAATGGGGTATGTCCTGTTGATGTACGGGCCGTGGTCCTATATCCCATAGAACTTGGGGCAATTCTTTGGGCCATTTTCCTTTAGCTTCTTCCAACTTTTTCTTTAGCGAACTCTTTAGGGTCTTGTTTACAGCTTCGACCTGGCCATTCACCTGGGGATGGGCCACTGATGAGAAGCTCTTCATTATCCCCTTTTTTTTTTTTGCAAAAGTTGGTAAACAGATTGCTGTCGAACTGGGTACCATTATCGGACACAATCTTCCTTGGCATCCCATATCGGCATATGATGTTCTTCACCACGAAGTCAAGGAATTTCTTCGAGGTTATTTTCGCCAAAGGTTCGGCTTCAGTCCACTTCGTGAAGTAATCTACGGCGACTACTGCGTATTTTACTCCACCCTTGCCAGTCGGAATGGAGCCTATGAGGTCGATTCCCCAGACCGCAAATGGCCACGGGGAGGTCATCATAGTTATCTCGAATGGTGGAGCTCGAGGAATTGTGGCGAACCATTGGCACTTATCACACCTCTTGACGTAGTCGAACGAGTCTGATTTGATGGTAGGCCAGAAGTATCCCTGACGTATGATCTTCTTGGACAGGCTATGCCCCCCAGTATGGTCTCCACAAAACCCTACATGAATTTCTTCTATGATTTTCTTAGCTTCGGGTGGGGTCACACATCGGAGTAGCGACATGGAATATCCTCTTCTATACAGCTTTCCATCTACAATGGTATACCTAGGGATTTGATACATCAAATTTCAAGCCTTGGCCCGTTCTTCCGGGAGAACGTCGATCTCAAGGTATTCAACTATCGGAGTCATCCAGGTTGGCTCGGAATTAATCATACACACATCCTCTTATTCTGGCTCGTCAATACTGGGCGTCGCGAGATGTTCGATTGGCACGAAATTTAGTTCGTCATGCTCGGTAGAGGTAGCAAGTCTGGCTAAGGAATCCGCGTTCGAGTTCTGTTCTCGGGGGACCTATTCTATTGCATAGAACTCGAAATGCTCTAGTGCCGATTTTTCCTTTTCTAAATATTTCGCCATTCTTGTACCGCGAGCCTGGTACTCTCCCAAAATTTGGTTAACCACCAGCTGGGAGTCATTGCAGCAATGTATTGCTTTGGCTTTGAGCTCCTTGGCTATGCGAAGTCCTGCCAGTAGAGCCTCGTACTCGGCCTCGTTATTCGACGCGTCGAAGTTAAATCTTAAGGCATAGTGAAATTGGCTTCCTGCATGGGTGATTAAAATTACTCCTGCTCCCGCTCCATTTTCATTAGAGGACCCGTCAACATAAAGTTTCCATAGCTCGCGGGCCGGGGTTATAACTTCATCGTTGGCCACACCCGTACACTCCACTATGAAGTCTGCCAAGGCTTGTCCCCTAATGGTCATCCTTGGATGATAAGTGATCTCGAATTGTCCGAGTTCAATGGCCCATTTGAGTAGTCGACCTCAAGCTTCTGGCTTGGACAAGACTTGTCTTAGTGGTTGATCAGTAAGTACATGGATGGGGTGCGCTTGAAAATAGGGTCGGATCTTTCGAGATGAGTGAATTAGGCTGAGAGCTAACTTCTCCATCAAGGGATATCTTGATTCTGCCCCCAGTAATCTTTTACAGACGTAATACACGGGCCTTTGCACTTTTTCTTCTTCCCGCATGAGTACCGCGCTTATGGCGTACTCGGTCGTAGCAAGGTATAGGTACAGAACTTCTCCCGTAATGGGTTTTGACAAGATGGGGGGTTCTGCGAGGTGTTTCCTGAGCTCTTGAAAAGCCAACTCACATTCTTCCGTCCATTCGAACTTCTTGCCTCCCCTCAAAAGGTTAAAAAATGGAAGACAACAGTCTTTAGATTTTGAAATAAACCTACTTAGTGTCGCCATCCTGCCAGTCAAACTTTGGACATCCTTATGTTTCTAAGGTGAAGGCATATCGATCAGAGCCTGGGTTTTGTCTGGATTAGCTTCTATCCCCCGAGCATTTACAATGAAGCCCAGGAATTTTCCTGAAGATACTCCGAAAGAGCACTTCTGAGGGTTAAGTTTCATGTTATATCTCTGTAACACGGCAAACCATTCTTTGAGGTCATCCACATGGTTATTGTTAAGTTGAGATTTAACTAACATATCGTCAACATAAACTTCCATGTTATTACCTATTTGTTCGAAGAACATCATGTTCACGAGTCACTGGTAAGTGGCTCCAGCATTTTTGAGCCCGAATGGCATGACATTATAACAATACAACCCTTTGTCTGTTATGAAACTTGTATGCTATTAGTCAGGGGTATGCATGGCAATCTGGTTATATCCAAAATAGGCATCCATGAACGACATGAGTCCATGCCCTGCCGTTGCATCCACGAGTTGTTCGATCTGTGGTAAAGGGAAGCAGTCCTTAGGATAGGCCTTATTAAGGTCCGAGTAGTCAATACATGTCTACCATGTCCCGTTAGGCTTCGGGACCAATACTGGGTTGGCTACCCAATCGGGGTAAAAAGCATCCCTGATGAATGAGTTTGCTTTTAACATGTCTACTTCCTCTTTAAGGGCCTTCTTCCTATCGTCATCCAGTAGTCTTCGCTTTTGCTGTTTCGGCGAGAAGCTTTTGTCGATATTTAACGCGTGGCTCACTATATTTGGACTTATCCCTATCATGTCTGAATGTGACCATGCGAAGACATCCTGGTTCTTCTTCATAAAGCAAATTAATTGCTATTTGGTTTCTTCGTGGAGGTTTTTCTCGACCTTTACCGTTTTCGGGGGGTCTGATTCTTCGAGCCTGATTTCTTCGAGCTCTTCTAATGGTTCGAGATCAGCTCTTTCCTCCACTCTTGGATTGATTTCTTCATCTATCTCCAAGACTATCCCATCCTTAGTCTGAATAACGACGAGCACTTGTGCGCTCGCCTGCTTCTTTCCTCTTATGGAAATGCTATAGCATTCCCTTCCGGCTAACTGGTCTCCCTTCAGTGTCCCGATGCCACTAGAAGTTGGGAACTTGATGGCCAAATGCCTTACAGACGAGACTGCCCCCAGCCCTACTAGGGCGGGTCTCTCAAGCAACACGTTGTAGGCCGATGGCAGGTCCACTACTACAAACTCCATCATCTTGGTTGTTGAGACTGGGTAGTCTCCCAAGGTCACAGGGAGTTCAATGGACCCCATGCAGGAAATCCCTTCTCCTGAAAAACCGTACAACGTCGTTGCACAAGCTTTTAGGTCATGAAGCGTGAGTCCCATCTTTTCTAAGGTGGCCTTATAGAGAATGTTCACTGAGCTCCCATTATCAATGAGAACCCGGTGAACCCTCTTGTTCGCGAGCTGGAGAGTGATGACCACTGGGTCGTTGTGAGGAAACTGAACATAGGACGCATCGTCCTCAGTAAAGGTTATAGGCTGAGATTCAACCTTTTGGTACTTTAAAGCTCTGAGTTCGGGTTCATAAGGGGACCCGTCCCCAGTTTTCAGCTCGTTCACGTATCGCTTCTGGTCATTCTTGCTTGATCCTGCGAGGTGAGGCCCGCCCGAGATGGTTACCACATATTCTCCATCAATCGGAGGGGGTCTCTCTTCTTCCCTAGCCCGGGAATTGTTGTTTTGAGCAGGCGGCAATGCAGCTGTCCTCTGGCTGGTAGAAGTCTGATTATTGTTTTGGTTCCTGACATACTGCTTGAAGTATCCTCTCGAGATCAATCCTTTGATCTCTTACTTCAGTTTCCTGCATTCATCAGTAGTGTGTCCAGTATCTCTGTGAAATCAACAGTATTTATTGGAGTCTCTCTTGGACTTTTGATTTCTCATGGGGTCTGGACGCCTGAAAGGGACCTGGTTTTCATTAGCCAGGTAAATATTCTCCCGAGACTCGTTGAGCTCGGTGTACACCTTGAACACGGAGAAATACCTTTCCCTTTTCTTCTTCTTTCCCCCTTCCGCCTCGGGGTTAATTCCTTCATTCTTCTTCCTTTTGGAAGGGTTTTCTGCAGGGGGTTTCGAGGCTGATGGGTCTGCCGAGGTCGAGGCAGGATTTATGTTTGTCGTTGTAGTTATGGGCTGAGAGGTCATATTTAGTGTTAACCTCGCCTCTTCTACATTGACAAACCTTTGAGCTCGCCTATTAAACTTGGTTATTGACCTTACAGGCTTCCTCTGCATATTTTCCCAGAGGGGACTTCTCGGCATTACCCCAGCTTGGACGTCCATTAAATGACCACTGTCGTCTACATCCCGAGTTCGGGCAACTTCCAGATTGAATCTTGTGAGGTAGCTTTTCAACGTTTCATTTGGTTGTTGCCAGACATGTAGGAAAAAGCTTATACATGATCTTTATTTATTTTCATGTATATCTAATATTAAACAAATTAATACAAGATAGCCTAAAACATGTATCTAAAACTGAATTCAAAGAGAAATAAATAATATAATACTTACAGTATACGCAGCGGAATTAAGAGTCCTTCATTCAGTTTCTCTAACTCTTGTATCCTCTCTGTCGCAGAGTATTATCAATAAACTGAACTGATCTTCTATTTTCTTCAAGATCTTCCAATGTATTCTTAGAACCACCTAGACTAGTGTGGGAAATTCTCAACACATGAGATAGATATAGAGAGAAGAAGAGAAAATAACAAAGAGGCTTAGAAAAGGACTTGTGTTTAGAGAGAATATAAAACTATCAGAAAATCTGACTTGTGACTTATCTGTCGTCTCTGAAATCTTCTCTCTAAGCACTCCTTTTATAGACTCAATTAGACCATTTAATTTAATTAAAAAATCAATAAAATAACAGCCATTTTGAAGCCCTAGGTCAAAATTATCATGGGCTATAGACCCGTGAAATTTCCCATTTGATTATAAGCCCATTGGACTTAAAATCAAGGCCTGTATTATTTTCTATTGATTTAATTAATTAAATAATTATTTAAATCCTTTATCAAATTAATTATTTATAATTTGAACATTGATTTAAATTTATTTATTAATTTATATACAAATTTATCTTAATTAATAAATCTGCCATAATTTCTCTTTTCTTCTCAAAATTACACAACTCTGTGAAACTATCCAAAATTGACCTAGTCAACTTTGATAATTCTAATTGATGATTAAATCAATTAATTGAGACTATCTAGATGATTTTATCCAAGGTACAATGGGGACCATGGGCCTATGAAATCAAGCTCCAATAAGTTATCATAAATTTAACAAATTTACTAACTTATTAATTCCTCGTGACTCCACTATAGACTTGGAATTGCACTCTTGAATTCATAGAACGCTCTATAACAAATATAGATACACTATTAATTATCCATTGTTATAACCATAATTGTCACTCAATCTTCTATAGACGGTCTACAATGAGATAGGACTAAAATACCGTTTTACCCCTCATTGTATTTTATCCTTAAAACACTTAGTTCCTTGTAAATGATATTTCAGTAAACTAATTTAATTACTGAAATGAGATCTCTATCATTTAACACCTTGAACCAAACTAAAAGGAAACCATCATTTCACTTCTTCATCAGAAGCTATAGATGTTCATATCTATGATTAACACTCCCACTCAATTATACTACCGAGTTCCCAAGATGTAAGTATGGGCTAGTCCGTAGGGTAAGCTGGTAACGAACAAGTCAAAGAACTCAAACAATACAATCAATTAGAATACTAACCACTCAGAATTGAGATTGAATTGACCTATGGTCAACTATATGATATGACTAGAATAGATAATAACGGTATGTTTACTTATCTTATCAACTGTCAATATCGGTCCTGTCCGATGTAACAAATACATCCGATCTTATCTACTTTGCTAATGTTCTGGAAAGAACATAACACTGTAATGTGTAAGAAGATCATATCGTAGATTGGCAAGTCAGTGTAAATCCGGTGCACTGACTAATCTTAGGACTAACTTATTTTGAACATATAATCATATTTATATTCCACTGTGATTACGTCACTATAAATAATATTAGCTATATGCTCGGGATTTAATAGAAGATTATATTAAACAAATAATCATGAAAATAAAACATGTGAGCAAAGTGATTGACCAAGTCAAAAAATGATTTCTATTCTTTTATTGATAATAAAATGAGATTACAAAGAATTTGGGTTTTAATTAGGGCATAAAACCCCAACAAGACATTGGTCAGGGACGATGCCTCGGGCCTTATCCCGATCATGGATCTAAACTGCTTCTTAAAATCTTTTGAAAACTGATCCCAAGAAGTGATTGAATGTCTCTTATATTTTTTGAACCAGTTTTTCACTGGTCCTGTAAGCGATGCTGGAAATAACATGCATCTGAGCTCGTAACCCACATTACTTGCTCTCATTATAGTGTTAAATGTACTCAAATGACTATACAGGTCGGATTTCCCTTCAAAAGGTGGGACATGAGGAATCTAAAACCCTTGAGGAAATAGAGTGTTGGAAATGTGGGGAGCAAATGGTTCGAGCTCCTCATCACAATCTTCGTCCCGATTCCGACCTCGCTCATTCTGTAAGAGCCTAAATGCTCTTTCCAGTTGATCAATTCTATCCTGAACAGGGTCCACAGGGGGTATCGCCTGAAATTGGTTATCATTGATCACAATTCCAGGCTCGCGCCTTCGTAGGGGATCCTTGCGCCCATTTAGGTGATCTCTCAGATCTGGGTTCGAGGGATTACCACTCCCCCGATTCTGATTCAGGTGTTCCCGCAAGTCAGGGTGGTTCCTTTGGTCCCTAGTATTTCTACGTCCTTGATCATACATACTGACTGATTTTGTGTCCCCTGAGTCATCGCTGGCGAGGCTCGCCGCATGATTGTTTCGAGATGGATTCCTTTTAGGCTGCCTCGTCTCTGCAGTGCGAGACCGAGACATTTGGCTTCTCGTAGGCTGGGCGCCTCTCCATTCTCTAGCAGCTTCTCCATTCTCCTGCTTCCGTCCAGACCACCTTTCCCTATCACCCTGAGTCGGTTGTGTGTTCCTCCGAGGCGGTGAGGGGTATCTTATCGGCGATGGAGGGAACCGTATGGGTGATGGTGGCTGCCACCCATTTCGGGGTCTGGATGGTCCCCTCGCCTGTGCCGGCTCAATAACATTCTGCCTATTACCAGGATTCTGAGTCTGAGCCTCTGCAGGGGCTCGGTTATTCCCAGTTTCAACTGGTAACTCAGCAATTGAGTTAACCAGAGCTCTAGGCCGGGTGTTTCTTCCGGGCCTCGAGAGAGCAGGTTGCTCTGCCGGTGGCGAAGGTTGCTCCGTTCTTCTTGTGGCAGCGTTTTTGCGAGGTCGCCCACGAGGCCTGCGGGGAGGAACATGAACGTCTTGTGGAGGTGGGGCTTGGTTCTCAGGTGGAGGTTGAGGCTGAGCCGCCTGTGCCTCCGCAGTTAACCTAGCCAGCTTCTCATTCTGCTTTTTGGCTTTAGCCAACTATTTTCTTAACTGTCAGTTTTCGAGTTCCACAATGGTGACATACCGCTTGGGATTATAATACATGTCTTCATCATCCCTGGGAGCCGGAGGTCCTCGAGAATCGGAGGACTCACTTCTCTCTTCTGGTTCTGGATTCGTCATCGGCTGCTTCCCAGGGCGTCGTGGATAGTTTTCTTCAGGAATATTCTGATTATTTGCGGCCATAGCTAATCAGGGATTGTACTGCTTCAGGCTCTCAATGAAAGCACCAAACTATTGACGTTGTTTTTTGTCAACTTAAAATGTAGAGCAATCAAACAATAGGAACTATGGCGCAGATGAATAATATGCTGACACAACAAGAATTGTACGTGGTTCAGCAGTTAACTCTGCCTAGTGCACGAGTCTATTTTATTAAGACTTGGAGTTTTCTGGAAATCCTTCAGGGATGAATTCTCCAGAATTTCTCTCAGTATATCAAAAGATCTATCCTTTACAAATGTTCACGACCTCTCTATTTATAGAGAGTTCTCAGAGTTCATTCCCACATATTTCGGGAAGATACTTCTGCTTATTAATTAAAATAATGATATTAAATATTGTAACTCCAATATACAAGGAAACGTCCCCTGAAGACCCAGGGGCGAATAACAAACTTGTTAATATCTCTTTAATGTTGGGATGTTACAACAATAAATATCCTTAAAAGTACGGAACGCGTTACATCAGATGACTCATTGAATCTTTCGAGGTCAGCAACCAGCATCATGTCGGTCAAGGTTTATAGATAAGTTACGAACTAGTCGCCTTACTCCAAGACCAGCTCGGAGCAGGTAGATACCATTGAGGCTGTTACATTTTGAGCTTGTACTCTTTTTAAGCTCGGGCTACTTGATCCGAAGACACTCGACAACGGATATACCCCGATGCTTTGTCTTTCGAGCTTAGAAAGAACTTCGAGGTTAAATGTCTTCGAGGTTGCCATCTTGATTCGAGGGTTTAACATCTGGACCATGAACATGCATTTTAGATATCTCGAGATCACACTTGACGAGTCTAGCTTTCGATGTCACAATCTCAAGTCTCGAAATTTGGGCGTAATAACTATGACTACTATATGATCGTGCCCCTCGAATGATTTGCGATGTTAAAAATTCCCCCCGAACTATGCACATTACTGAAATATGGGACTTCTGTTAGATTTCGTCCTAGGTGGCTAACGGATTGATGATATAGCATTTTGTCTCTTGATGCGGCAGTGTCATGTGTAGAATAATTAGAAATTTTGCCCCCCGAACTTTGACCACTACCAAATTGTGTCCTTTTTATTAAGACTAATTTTTTTTTTATATGATAATTAAATCCTTAAAAATTAAAAAAAATCATTTTAAAATATTAAGAAAATAATCAATACTAAAAGTTTCAAATATAAAATTCAAATACTCAAAAATAAAAATCTAATTAATAGCAAATAATTTTTTTTTACTTTTTCTTTTCTTTTACAATATAAAATAAATATATTTTAATATAAAAATTAAAAAATAAATCCTAAAACAAAAAAATTTCCCCTTTGTCCTCCTCTTAAATTAAAATTTTTATTTATTTATTTAAGTATTTCATCCACCACTTTAATTAAAGGTATTTTTTTTGTTTTAGTATTTATTTTAAATGTTCATTCTAAAATAGTTTTAATTAATATTGTAAAAGAAAAAGTAAAAAATAGTTATTTGTTGATAATTAAAAAAAAATTATTTATTAAGGATTTAATTATTATTTTTAAGAAAAAATATTTTTTTTTTATAAAAGGGGTATAATTTGGTAGTGGTCAAAGTTCGGGAGGGGGGGGGGGGATTGATAATTATTCTACACATAGCACTGCCACATCAACAGACAATATGCTACATCATCAATCTGTTAGCCACATAGGATGAAATCTAACAGAAGTCCCATATTTTAGTAACGTACATAGTTCGGGGGGAATTTTTAACATCGCGAATCATTTAGGGGGCACGATCATACAATGGTCATAGTTCGGGGGACAAAAATGCTATTTATTCTATTTTGTTATATATAAAATCATACATATCATTTTAATTTATTATATTATTAATATTATAAAAAAAACATATTTGATGTAGGGAAATTTTTGTCAATTTATCACTTATTTCATTTCATTCACACACCAAATCAGACAAAATAATTTTGATTCTAATGTTCATTCTAACAACAAAGCAAACATCTTAATCAATTCTCATTACCATTTTTATTCCAATCAATTACCGTTCCATCAAACCAATGACCATCTTAGCTCTTACCGACGCTCTCATATTCTTGTATACGAGTTGAGAAAGTTTAGCAAACAAAGAAAAAAAAATTGTAATCACAAATAAATTTTGCAAGTTTCACAAAAAGAGAAAAATAAAATTTAGCCAAGAGAAAAACAAGGATATAATCATCATTTGCATATAGTTTATATAGGGGCATTATAGTTTATGTAAAATTCTCTTATATTTACACCCAAAAATATATAAAGACACCCATTGATTAAAAAAAAATTATTTTTTAAAATTATTTTTGAGACTTTTACTTAATTTTTTTATTTTGATAATCTTTAATTTCTATTTTTGTTAATTTTAATAATTTTACTTTCTCTTGTTTTCATATATATATATACATATATTTAAATAATGTATAATTTTTTAGAAAAAAATTGTATTTTAATCTTTTTGTTTTAATTTTTTCTATCTAAATATTTAAAATATATATTATTTAAATGTATTTTTTAAAACATGAAAAAGAATAAAAAAATATATAAAAATGTGAGCATAAGTTGAAAAAAAATATTTATATTTATATTAATTTTTAATAAAAATAGGGTGTCTTTAATCAAATTTTGGGGTGTTAGTATTACGCCCATTTAGATAAAGTTACAATAAATTAAGAAATTGTATGTGTTAGGATTGGTTAAAATACAAAGTCCAAGTGGTCTTACCCAAGTTACGTGTAAAATACTAAGGGAGTGTTTGTTTTGAGTAGTTGAGTTGCCTTGGAAAGTGTAGAGGGACTTAGGATGGAGGTGATATTAAACTCTTGTGTACAAAATGGTTCACTTTACCTTTAAAATACGTGTGGGGCACACACAAATTATTAACTTTACCCCTTAAAATTTGAACCAAACATAGGAAGGGTTTTAGATTCTCATTCCCACCTTTACTTTGCCCCATTCCAAACACCCCCTAAATGGTTTTACATAGTGAAGATGTGAAATTTGATTTTTTGTTATAGGAATTTTAAATTGGGTCCAAAGTGATACAGAGGTATCTAAGGATGCCCAAAAAGTTTGGGAGCATTTGGAGGTGTCTAAGGTCACTTTTGAGAAGTTGAACCTAGCTAAGTGGTATTGTGTCACCTTCTTGGAGGATGCATCGCCTAAAACCTTAGGGTTTTGGCGAAGTATCGCCTGATGAGTTCTTATAGACACGTGTTTTAAGTTTCAAATTATGTGTTTAAAAAATTCAATCCTATTGGTTGGGCTTAATGACGACGCCTACGCTATAAAAGGGTTCTCTCAGAGTTCTGATAGACTCGATCACTCTTTTAAATCTCTCTCTAACCCCTCTATCTCTAGCTCTCAAGATCATAAGTTTTCTCCAAGAAGTTCATAAAGAAAGTGCTTGTCTTTGTGAATTTCAATGCTTGTTCAATCCCAATTGTCTTTCCTACTAGAGAAAGCCTCAAGCATTCATCAAGGGCTAGGAAATAGAGATTTTGGACAATAATACATCTCATGTATAAGTCTTGGTTTTGATTCTCTCCATCAAAAGTTAAAAGTAGTGTTCTAACAAGGGTTTGAAGCTTACAAGAAGAACAAGGAGTTTTGTTCTACGACTAGGTTTGCATATCTCTACCTCAAACATTTCTTGGACTCTAGCTATCAAGTGTTATTGTGTGTAGATTTTTATTATTGTTGTAGTGTAATCTCACTTTCTCCCAACAGTATGTACGAAATAAGGGTGTTTAAAAAAAACTACAAACCCATTCAAACTGTTCACACCATACGAGCGCACACTACATCATGTAGTTTAAATTCTTTGTGGTGTGGTATGAGTTGTGTTTTTCCTAAACCATGTGGTGTAGTAGGTGTATAGTTTAAAAATTGTACAACCCTAAATTGGCTATCTTAAATACACAATATATTTTATAACTGAAAAGTGTTTTTTGACAAGGTTGAAGCAGTTGTCCCAACAGGTTTATGATCTGTCGCGACAACTTGTTTTTTCCAGATTTGTTTTCTTAAGTCTTAATTCTCTAGAATTCATCATATTTATTTGTAGCAATTTATTACTTGATATTTCGTCCATATATGTTGATATTCACTGAGAAAATATTATTTTATTTATAAGAATATTTTTCTTTAAATAAAATATATTTTTTATTTTTTACACTGTGAGACTTTTTGTCAATTGATTAAAAAATATTTTGTGATATTGTTTATTGACAAAATTCATGGTATTGGTCGACTGTGGAAAGAATGATTAAAAAAAAATATAGCTTCCTTTTTTTGTTATTTGGAAAAAGAGACTTTGTGTAATAACGAAAAGATTTTCAATTGATTTTAAAATATTCTTTTCCTTTTCAAAGAAAATAAAATTTCTTTATTTAAATAATGTTCCATGATATTTTAATCATTTACTATAGATCATGGGCTAAACTAGGAAAGGATTAGAAATTTAATTGATCAAAAAATTTGTTGGAATTAATCTGGACTATCAGTCTGTCCAAATACATTATATGTTGAGTCAGTTTCTCAATCTATATCAACAGAATCTGACAGACTGGGATAATTTTCTAAATAAAGAATTTGTGTGATTCTCTCTTTGATTTTTGCAAATTTCATGGACTGCTTTGAAAAATCATTTCAACTATAAATAAAAGTCCAAGCAGCCACAAATCCTTAGCTCTTTCACTTCTCATTTTTTAATATCATTTGTATTTTTGAGAGAGTTCTTTTTATGAGATTAAGAGTGTATACCTTAATCTAGTATCTAGGAGTTGTGTAGCTTCCTTTTGTATTCATCTATTTCGTATAGGAACATGTGTCATCTATTGATAACGAGTTCAACAATCTTCAAGAGAAGATTTTGCTAAGACTTTCTTCGAGAGGAAGAAATTATTCATCAACCTTTGAAGGGAGTTCAAGAGCGTCGGTGTCTCATCAAGAAACTTGATTTTTGAAGGGTGTACAAAAGCTTGCGGCATAAGTATAGAAGGAGTTTATCTATGTATAAGTCAATTGTGATTTTGTACTTTGTGATACCTTACTAATTAGTTTCATCTCTGGGCGTGGCCCCGTGAACTAAGTTTTTTGAACCACGTAAAAAACCTTGGTGTTGATTTTTTTATACTCGTTTTTTATTTCTGTAATAATATGTTCAAACAACTGGCTTAGTCGTTAGATTAGATTCTGATTCTGTCAAAATAATTTAATCACTATTCCACAATCTATTAATTTTTTTAATTTAATCACTTGGTAAACATTAAAATACGGAATTTCAAAAATTAGATTCTGATTTTGTCAAAATAATTTAATCACTATTCCGCAATCTATTAAATTGTTTAATTTAATCACTTGGTAAATATTAAAATACGGAATTTCAAAAATTTATATGTGCGGTTCAAATTGCACTGTACATCTCCATATGTTGCTAAAAGTTTGATTGTGTTTCTATGAACGTTATATTTTAATTATCTGGTAATTTTTATTTTGATTTGTAACTTAGTTATGCTTTTTATGTTTAATTAGAATCACTAAGAGTTTATATTTTATTTGGAGTTTAAAGTTTATATTGATTTCATCTTTAATTTTTTATAGAACTAATTTGTCTAAACTGTGTTGTATATTTTGATGTACTATGGTGCAGTTTGAAGTCATTATTTCAAATTATGCAATTTGTATAAACCGCACGTTGTATATAAGGCAAACATCTCCACAACAAATTAATATAAATCTATTGGTAATATATATTTAGTAAAAGATGCCAACATGACTAATGGATTTAGGAGTGCTTTTATATGTGATAAAAATTAATTTCATTATTATATGTTTATTAACCTTTGACATCAACAAACAAAGAGAAGAGATTTGAGATAGAGAGTAAGAGGAGGAAAAGAGGGGGCAAACTTTGAGACAAATATAGGTGCTGGTTGGGAGAGCTTATTAAAGTTTTTTTTGGGCTTTTAGCCTTAAGAAGGGCTTTTAAAACTGATTGGATGTATAATAGAAATTAACTTTGAGCTTTTAAAAGCTCTTTAAGCAAAAGTCAAGTCCACCAACTTTCTCAAAAAGAGCTATTTTAAGAAGACAAGGGAAGTCATTTTCATCTTTAATGATATTTTGATCATGACCATATTGACCTTTTTATTATGAAAGATAGTTTATTAATTACTGTTACATCCTTGGAATCCTATTTATCTTTTCCATTGTGCTTTTTGTTCCCCCTTCTCCTCTGTTAAACAACCCACGCAGACCATCAAAGCTCTAGCAGGTATTCTCTAATCTCTATTTTATATAAATATAGATATTGTTTTCATTATTATTTAAGTGCATAATATGTAAATCGAAGCCGATCATTGATATTTTTCCTTTTATGATCAAAATTTGATTTTGATTTTTCCATAAAACTCTTTTGCTTCTTTATTGTTTATAACTCAGAAGCTCATCCATCTATCATGTTTCCTATACAATAATAAACATTATTTAGGACAAGTACAAATACTTCCTGGTACAATCCAATTTTTTTTTTAAAGAAAATAACGTTGTTTCTTAACTCAAAATTTTAACACAACAACAAATAAACAATTTGTAAACTGCTTCTTTTTCATGGACTTGATGAATTCTCTTTGTTATGTCTAAAAATTAAAAAAAAATACAAGAAAACAAAACTTCACCACCAATTTACAAAAAATATGTTTTCTTTATGAAAATATTAATAAAAATACCACTTATTAAATATTAATTATAAATTTTTTAATTGGTAATTATTGTTTGAAGTATATTAAAATAAATGAATGAACTTTGGTATTCAAGTCCTAACCATACCAAATTTAGGTTTCCTAATCCTCTTCTTAGTGTATTGCTTGTGGCCCAACACTACAGGAAAAAGGGGTTTTAGCGACGACTTAAGTCGTCACTAATTCCCAAAATCTAGTCGCTAATTCTTTTAGCGACGACCTTGTCGTCGCTATTTGTCGTCGCTAATTGCTGGTCGCTAATTGGTTTTAATTAGCGACGAAATGAAACATGTCGTCGCTATTTCCTTTTAGCGACGACATGTGGTCGCTAAAAGATCCACTTTTTCGTCGCTGTTAGTTTGGAATGTGCTCTGATTTTTGAAATTATTTGGGTATTTAGCGACGACATTTTGCCTTTTTTGCGACAACATGTTGTCGCTAAAAGTCTTTTTTTTTTTCTTTTTTTTTTTTATGCCTAAAGAACTATTATATATACTTAAAAAATGTCATTATTCAATATATATACTAACACATTTTTTTGCTAAAAGATTTGAAATAAAAGAGAAATTTAATCATGCACAAAATTATATTTTTACTATAAATATTTATATAACAAAGTAACTACCATAGTAAAATTAAAATACATAAATATAAATATTTTTAACTAGGTGTTGTAGGATCGGCACCAGGACCTTGCTGAGAAGATCCAGATCCCGAGACTCCACCAATCCTAGCCAAGTGCTCCTCTATGGCTCGGAGTCGCTCCCTCACCTCTTGCATGTCTTGTGCGGTAGGAGGTGGTTGGGCTGGTTGAGGTACCTCAGCCGCTTCACAATTCGCCCTCGTGCGAATCCTACGACCAAGACCCGGCTGATAGCCTCGACGACGTCCAAATATCGTCTCAACAAGAATAATGTCATCATCTTCTCTCGGGATAGTACTCGAGGCAGAGGCGCTCGTAGATGATTGTGACTGCAGAGTGTCACGTATCTCTATCATATTTTCCTGTATCACACAATTTTCAAGAATATTAGAATTTACAACACAATAAAGTAAGAACATCATAAAATATAAATTTACTTACATAGTTATCTTTTGCTGCCTTGCTCACCCAACCTTCCCCGTCTATATACTTAGTCGTCATCCAAATCTCTGGAACCCCAGCAAGACACCCAGTTTGTAAATCACGCTACAATACAAGAAGTTTGAAAAAAATTAAGAAAAAAATTCATTATAAAAAAACATAAATAAAAATTATGTAAAAAAGAAAGTACCTTCTTGTAACGAAGGGCTGGCGTAGACTGTGAACCCTGCACGCTTCTCTGTTTTTGTTTTGCACGGTTCGCAGAGTTAGTCTCAGAACGCCTCTGCAAAGAACTTGTGTTAACCATATGTTAAATTAACAAAAATAAATTAAAAAATAATATTTTTGTGAATACCTTCACTTCAGGGCGATCAAAATACTGGAGCGCCTTCTGCCATTTCTCCACCACCAAACCATCAGGAGGATGTGCTCGACCATTCTTTTTTAAATGAGTTGACAAGTCATTCTTCCACTCCGAGTAACGATCAGCGCACGACCGTTGAATGCCCAAAAGAATGCCGGGGAGGTTCTCTGAGGCATATCGACTTCGACCAATGTCGAATAAATCATCCTGATTCAAAAATATAAAATAAATTAGCTAGATTTAATATTAAAGTGAACCCAATAAAAAAATTATAGAAATAAATTACCTCTAGACGAGGAAGTATGCGATCTCTAACTTCGCTGGGTACTTTATCCCATCGGTCGTAGTCGGGATCGGCATATTGTCGAATGAGAATGCCGATCTCTCTAGAGAAATGTTGGGAATAATTACCAATTTCTTTGTAAGTCTTCCCTCGAACATCCCACTCCAGTGGTAGTGGTCTACCTAATGCAACTCTAGCTTCTCGAGTTGAAAACCCCTTGTTGATGCCGCGCCTTTTCGTTTTAGTCGTCACTATTATTTCTCAAATACATATAATTATTATATACACATAAATAAATTAATTCAATATATTCATCCAAAATAAATAATTGCATGTGTTACCTCTCTCACAATCAGCCTGTATCTGCGTTGGATCTGGAGGAGGATTTGCCCCACCATCCCCTCCGTGATGTTGCATAACCGCAGAAGACATATCTAAAAAAATTGATGATATATATGCATTGATAAATTTGTACAATCAAATTTAAATATTATAAAATTTCAATACATTTGAACAATCTTTCAATGTAAAAATAATATAAGCTTCACTATAATATTCACTATCACCGAAAATAATATAGATTGCTGACATTTAAGATTCATGTGAGGTATTCTAGACACTTTATTTATCACCGAAAATTAAGAATATATATTTCTAACAGTTAAACTCAACATACCAACGAATAATGATATAATTATATATATGGTTATCCATAAATAATAAGTGCAAGCAATCTTTGAATGCAAAAATTACAACTTAATCATCACTATAATATTCATTATCACTATCATTCTCATTTTCTTCTACATTATCTTCTTCTAAGTCCATCTCTTCCTCTTCCTCTTCCTCTTCCTCTTCATCGACCATCTCCTCTTCCTCTTCATCGACCATTTCCTCTTCCTCTTCCTCTTCCTCTTCCTCTTGATCAACAGGAGTATCTACATTGACAACATATGGCGATTGATCTCTACGGCAAAAATTGATTTCAGGCAACAGACCAAGATCGACAAACAATTGGAAATCAGATGATATTGTGTCATGCATAACATCTATTTCAATGGGATCCAACTGTTCATCAGCTGCTGGGGTGTCCCACACATTTCTATGATGAACTTCTTCAACAATTTTCCAATCCCGGTCATTTTTCAAATCATCAAGATAGAAAATTTGTTTTGCCTGAGTTGCCAAGATAAACTTGTCATCTTTGTACCACTCGAACTTAGTAAATATACTGGTTATATTACTTTCATGCTTCATCCTACTCTTGGTAGGATCTGTATCAAACCATTTACACTTAAATAATACAACAGAACAACCAGCAAGGTATGACATCACTATAACCTCTTCTAATTGCCCGTAGAAATTTTTGTTGTCTACTCCGGGTACTAAGACACCACTGTTTTGAGTTTTCAAATTTTTATCTCTATCATAACACAAAAATCGAACTCCATTGACAATACACCCAGTGTATGAAGAAACAAGATTAGAGGAGCCGCTTGCTTAGGAGAATAACTCTTCAGAAGCTTCTGCAGATCCTGCTTGTCGAAGATTGTAAAGCTTATTGTAAAACCACATGGGGAACTCCTTTTTCTGTAATTGATCTAGGTTTTCAGCACCACTAGATAAAAGGATCTGCTTGTGCTCTCTACACATATAAAATATGAAAGACTTAAAAAATTTGAAAGATAAATGGAAGAGTAGATATATTGTTAGTGTGATCAAAGTACTTACTGAATATATGGGAGAATCTCAATGCAATTGTTGAGAATGTACCACTCAGCAGTTTTTTTAAGTTCATCGTCCAAAGTTGTTAGTGTCTTCTTACCGATCGGACGACCTTGAGATTGAAACACAGACAACTTCTTTAGTGATGGAATTGCATCAACATTTCTATCTGGACGATTAAACCTTGTTTCCACCCCTTTGAAGTACATAGAACAGAATGTCAATGCTTCATCAACGACATAACCCTCAGCTATGGACCCCTCAGGACGAGCTTTATTACGCACATAATGTTTCAATTTTTTCATGTATCTCTCAAAGGGATACATCCACCTCATGTGTACTGGACCTCCATCTATTGCTTCTTGAGGCAAATGTATCATTAGGTGAACCATAACATCTAAAAACGCTGGCGGAAAAATGATTTCTAGTCCGCAAAGAATTTCAACAATTGATGTTTTCACTTTCTCCAAATCAGAAACAATCAGAGTTCTAGCACAAATAATCTTGAAGAAAGTGCACAAGTCAATAATGGTCTTGGCAATTGGTTTTTCTAGGAATGAATGAACACCAATTGGCAAAAGACGTTGCAATATGACATGACAATCGTGGGATTTCAACCCAGTAATCTTATTGTCATTTTCAATCACATTCTTCCTTAGATTAGATGCAAACCCATCTGGAAATTTGACTGATTTCAAAAATCGACAAAACTTATGCCGATTTTCATGAATAAATGTGTATTTCGCTGCTGGCTTTTCCATTCGACCATTTACCATTCTCAGATGCAATTCTGGCCTTATCTTCATCTTCTCCAAATCTACTCTAGCGCTAACTGTATCTTTGGTCTTATTTTCCAACCCGACTATTGTGCCAACTAAGCTGTCGCATACATTTTTCTCAACATGCATGACGTCTAGGTTATGTCGCAACTTCATATTGGCCCAATATGGGAGCTCAAAGAAAATGCTTTTTTTACGCCAACCAACTTGCTCTTTTGTGCGTTTCCTTTTTGTCCACCGTAGCTAACATGCTTACCAGGAAGAGATTCAAGCATAAAATTCATTTGTGTGAAAATAGCTTCAGTGCTAAATTCCTCTGGAGGTGGTCTTTTCTCAACTGAACCATATAACTTCTTCTTTTTTCTAATTTGGTGTCCCATTGGTAAAAAATGTCTGTGACCGTAAAATGCAACCTTATTTTGCAAACGAACTGATGGTGTTGATACATTGCAAGTAGGACAAGCAGTGTAACCTTGACCACTCCATCCAGAAAGACTACTCCTCGCTGGAAAATCATTTATAGTCCACAATAAAGCTGCTCGAAGCTTAAAAAAACTACCATCAACAACATCCCGAGTCTGAACACCGTTCACCCATAATTCCTTCAACTCATCAACCAATGGCCTTAAGAAAACATCAAAATCTTTTCCAGGTGAATGTGGACCAGGAATTAATAAAGTCAACATAAAGTTAGTCTCTTTCATGCATAACCACGGTGGCAAGTTGTAAGTCGTTAACACAACCGGCCACATGCTATAAGACAAACTCATATTTCCAAAAGGATTGAATCCATCAGCAGCCAATCCAAGGCGCACATTCCTAGGTTCCATTGCAAACGCTGGATTGCTACGATCAAAATCCTTCCATGCTTTCCCATCTGCAGGATGACGCATGATACCATCTTCTTTAACACGCCCTTCATGATGCCATCTCATATGTTGAGAAATGTGCCTTGATGCATATTTTCGCATCAACCGAGGGGTTAATGGAAAATAACGCATAACTTTTTGGGGCACTTTCTTCCCCTTGGTATTTTTATCCACCCAACGATCCTCCCCACAAATTGGACACTTGTGTTTTCCAGCATTTTCCTTCCAAAACAATGCACAATCATGCTTACAAACATGGATTGACTCATAACCCAAACCCAATTTCCTCATCAACCTCTTCGCCGCATAATGTGACTTTGGTATCTTATTTGGAGATAGGAATGCATCTTCTAACAACTCCAAGATTCCATCAAAAATTTTGTTAGGAATTTTCCCCAACACTTTGAAATGCATCAACTTAGCTACGAAATTCAAAAATGTGTATTTTTCACACCCTGGGAATAACGGAGACTCCATCTCGGCAAATAAGTCATTATAGTATTGGCTAGTACCTCTGCATTCTGATGCTGGTGGTATCTCATCATCAACCTCATTCTCATCATCTTCACAATTGTTAGGTTGTGCTATATCATTAAGAACATCCATCATCTCATCCTCGTGACATTGGTGGACTACTCTATTGGTCGGTATTATTTCCTCCTCTCCATGCCAGTACCAATTTGTATAACTTCGTAGAAAACCATTCTCAAAAAGATGACTTTCTAGCACACCAATCGTTTGCAATTCGATATTAAGACACTTGTTACAAGGACACTTCACTAGTCCCCTTGTATCCACAAATTGTTGAGCTCTCTCAACAAATGCAAACGCTCCAGCAACATACTCATCAGAAAATTTATTTGAATTATTAATCCAAGCCTTGTCGATCGACATTCTATAGGACACTGCACAGTGTAAGAAATTATTAATTATTACATTGCACAGTGTAAGAAATTATTATTTGAATTATTATTTTTTTCAATGAATTATCATGTTTTACAAATAAATCATCAATAACTTATTAGATTAAAGTTTATTAATTAATAAATTAAGTGAGTAATTAATAATCAATTTAATTTCAATTTTATATATAATTTAGTAATTACTTTTATTTGATTTAATTATTTGTTTTATTATACTTATTTTATTAATTATTACTTTTATTGGTTATTAAATTTAGTAAAAAATTTATAAGTTTATGCATATTGACTATTTATAAAATATTTATGAAAGAGAACCACAAAATGAATAACATAAATCTTATGGTTATTATTTATTGTATAATTTTATTGATTCACTCATTACTACTTTTTTCTTTCTATTTTTTTTAATGAACGCAAATTGCTTGCTCAGAGTTGATGTATGGTACATATATACATAAATTTCCCTAAAAAAACACACACATGTACCATACATCTTAATTAGAAATATATCATATTTTTTCTTGGGTAAACCTGACTCCATATTTCTTGAGGAAAAATAGTTGCATCAAGAAAATTGATAGACTATTACAAAAGGATGGGAAGTAATTAAAGAAAAATAACATCACAAAGAGCAACAAATATACATATTATTATGAGAAACTCAAGACTTGTAAAAATAGTAAGACTTCTTTTTCTTGATAAAAAACAAATATACTATTTTAAATAGGACTAAATATGTGTAAATATCAATCTAGTTATAGGTAGCTATAGCTTAAACATATTGTATTAATTACATGGAATTGGATTAACCTCCACTTGACTCTATATTGGGTTCTCTTAGAACAACATATATTTTTCTACATACATTAAAGTTTTACAAAAATTCAGTTGAAACATGTATTCTCTTCAACTTATAGCACATAATGAAAAAAAAAACCAAAATAAACAATACTAAATATAGAGAATAAACACATTTGAAGAGTAAATACCTCAATAAATCAATCAAAATCCAAAGTCTTTTATTATAGAAAATCCTGCAAAACCAAGCTCCTGCTCAAATTACAATCAACAATTAATCCTGAAAATTAAAAATGTCGTGGTTAGTCAACAGAGTACAAATTAATAAAAAGAAGAGTAATGCAATAGTGATTAATTTTTTACAACAATTACAAGTGAAAATGACATAACTTGGTAAACTTGGGCACGATATTGTTACTTTTCATTTACTTGGAGATAAATGGCTTGGACATTTCCATGTAGTTTCCAAATTAATAGAAAAATCTATTGTCCATGCATGTATAGTCATAGATGATTATTTTTTCTAAAAAAATTCAGGGGGTACCCGTGTGCCCATTGATCCTTAAGATTCTTCAGTCATATATATATATATATATGTATATGTATATGTATATATGGGTTTGATCTTCGTCCTAGTTTAACTGCACCACTGGAATCTCTATCTCTAGCCAGTAAGTACTCTGTAACTATGACTTTTATTTAGCTTGGATTTTTAGTTCATGATCTGTTCACTAAAATGCTCCACTGGGTTTCTTTCTAAAAATGGATACAGCACCCATACTGGACTAGTCGCTGAGGTAATCGTTATCTTTCTTTTTGTCTGTACTGTCTTCTTTGCTACTGAACCCAATTTAACAAATTCAACCATTGTTGCTCAAAAACAAAAGCTCAGGGACTAAAATGAGTGTTCATGCATAGAGGGTATTGGTGCTAAAAACCAGAAACTAATAGATAGTTGTAATACATATTTAAAATCTAAATAGAAAAAAACTACTTTTTACTGATTTTTTTTTATTTCTTTCACTTTCTGTTACAAATTTTTTCTTTTCAAACAACTATTATGGCCTCTGTAACATCATCTCAGTCACATGGCGGCATCCATAAGAATTTCAAGCAAATCACCCTTAACCGTAATAATATATATGTATATAATGTTGTTCTTATATATGTTATGATTATATGTTTCACTGATTTATATCCAACTCGGTGATATAATAATTGTTAGGGCTGTTGCATGAAATTCTAAGAACAGACACCAAGTCAAGAAAATCATGGGAACAGAAGGTATACCAATGTATAATTTCTATGTCAATGAACTATCTTTGATTTTAATCATGAAGATTTTTGGTATGTTTTACATTCTTAAAAGCATTATTATAATAGCTCATATGCACTTTTATTTTTTCAGTAATATAATTTTATAGTAATAGATAGCCCTTCTTAACCTACTACGAATCTACTAGACTATATACAGAATCCTAAAGCAGTTTAACTCAATTCTCAGTTATCTATCTGTGATAAAAAAAAAAGATGCAGCTGAAATCAAAGCGAACTATATACTCTAAGCTAATTTATTTTGTCTTTCTAGAAGGATTCAAAATAGCTATAATTATACAAAAGCAATGTTCAAGATACAGAATAAGTGTGAGTTTTACAAACTTAAATTTGTTGTGACTAAAAATAAGGTTTTTGTTTTTATTTTTAAAAGTGAAAATAAGCATTTTATAATATAGTGAAGAAACAAGTCGTTGAGTTAATAAGACAAACCTTTTGCCCGGAATTCATAATGAGTACACTGTCTTGCAGTTAATGTGTTGTTTGGTGCATGTACCAGAAGAACCTGGATTAAAGGAAAGGCAGAGAAAAATAATGAAGTTGTTGAGCTTTTGGGTGTGAATACAAAAGTGTTTTAGTGAAAAAGAGTTCTAAATCAGTGAAAAAGACTGAATAGAACTTGTATTATTTATATAGAATAGATACAACTGAATTCTGTTATAAACCAACAGAATATATATATGTCCAAGAAAGAGGCTGTTAAGACAGCTGAAAATACAGTTGAAATAAAATAATTTGCAGTTAAATACAAGCCTAACCATATGTACTAACAGCCCCCTCAAGTTGATAGGGACCAACCACCACTACTCTCCTTATTGTGGTGCCTAATATTTTTTATTGCCCAAAAAATTTGTACATGTTTTTAAATCACGGGTGATAAAAAAACACAGAAAGCAAAAGTTAATGTGAGAGATTATTATATCAACTTGCTTCATTTGGCCTCTGTTCTCTGGTGATCCTGTATGCAAGAGTGGAAGTAATTCAATGAAACTCACTATTTCACAGTTACTATTTGACAAGATAATTTGGTGTCTGTCAGATGAGGACTGAGGGGCCCAAACTTGTTATTTTTCATAGATAAAAGAGGATATTATTCTCAAATAACACACACATAGCTAGACCTAAAGAAAGGCTTGTTATTTTATTGTTTAGTGTTGTTTAACTTAGACAAAAAAAAAAAAAAAGAATAGCATTGAGTGAGTCTTTACTACTGGGCATCCAATCTTAGTAAAAATAGTGAATCCTTTCAAACTGGGTTTCTGTTAAAATTTGGTTCTCTTTCCCTGATTTACCAACACAGGGGTAAAACATAAAAGCATATGTCAATGGTTAAATCATCCAAATTTGGCCAATCTATTCCAACCCTTTATAATAGTTTGTTTGTATGTGTAACGGGTTTAAATTATTAATGCTCACAAACCATACTTTAAATTGAAAACAACTGCTTTGCAGGATTAATTAAATTAGGGAGAGAGGGGCAAACAGTTCAATTTGCTTGCCATTGGCTTCCTAAAGCATTTGCTGGAACTTCCATAAACCATCAACATAAAGAGAACAAGATTTAAATTTCATATTTTAACATCAACAATAATACTGCAGTTTTGCTAAAAAAAAAAAAATGAAGCATAGTTATTTTTTTAAATGAACTTTTACTTTCTTCCCATTAATTTTCATATTCAGAACACAAAACATCTTTAACGCGGCAAAATGATCACCAAACAATGGGTTTAAGGATAAAGCAAAAAGAGTACGGTAAGTTGTAAAAGGGGTCCACTGATATTGCATATGTTGAGGTGCTGTCAATCAATATATGCATGCTCCTTGTAAATAACATCATGATGTTGTATACAAAAATTTTGAGATACTTGAAGACTGCCTCTGGATTGGTTATAAGAAAAATAGAAATAAAAAGGTGGCAGGGTAAAAAGATGTAGATTGGGCTGGTTCGATTGAAGATAGAAGAACTACATCAGTACATTGTTCTTTTGTTTGGAAAAAACTTGTAATGTGAAGAAGCAGTATATGGTGTCCAGCAGTAAAGCAGGAGCTTCCTTGAGAGCACATGCTCAAGGCACTAGTGAGTTGATGTGGCTGAAAAGATGTTGAAAGAGCTACAAACCACTAATGATGACCCAAGCACAACCTATTGAACAATTTTTCAACTTTGGTAAACTAATTAACCTCATATAAGTACAAAGCTTAATTCCCATGAAAAAGGGACAAATATTCTTAATCAAGGTAAGAATTGTAATATAATATAAAAAACTCTCAACCTATCAGAGGTAAAAACCACAAAGGATGTCATGTATGGAAACCGACCTTTAAATTCCATTCGAAGCAACTTGGTCATTTATTACTGACTTTTGTATAAAGACCATTATTTACAATTTTTTTTGTATAAAATTGATTGATTCGGTCAATTACTTCCATGACATGTTAAATTATCATAATTTTATTTTCAGTACACTGCTAAACGATCAGAGTGATCCATAAGAAAGAAAGAAGTAAAGCAACATATATAATATTCTGATAAGAATATACTTTATCTATATATATGTAATAGTAACAGCTAATTTTCTAATAGTAACAGAGAAATTAGTGTAAAAAGGCAAAAAGAACAAATGAGGGGAGTCAAGACATTACCCAAACAAGTCAAATACAGGTTTTGAAACATTGAAATAGAGAGATACCTGCAAAACAGAGAAGGAGTCGAGAGATACCTTCAGTCACAAAAGAATATATATATATAAATTAACTGAACAATACTAATAATAAAAAACTAAATATTTATATATATATATAAATATATGTACCCATGGAGCTCAGAGGAACCGTCTCCGTCTCTGATGGTTCTCACGGTTGTCTCCGGCGGAGCTTGGAAGAGCCACAGATGGAGGATGCTCGAGAGGATGGGGGTTCTCACATTCGTCTCCGTCTCTGATGGTTCTCACGGTCGTCTCCGGCGGAGCATGGAAGAGCCACAGATGGAGGATGCTCGAGAGGATGGGGGTTCTCACGGTTTGGGGTTGAGGTATGAGAGAAGAGAGTGGGGTCTGAGAGGAGATGGGGGTTCTCACGGTTTGGGGTTGAGGTCTGAGAGAAGGGCTTCGGTCTGAGAGGGGAGAGAAAGGGGTTTGGGGTTGAGGTCTGAGAGAAGGGCTTCGGTCTGAGAGGGGAGAGAAAGGGGTTTGGGGTATATATGGGTCTGAGGGAAAAAAAACTGGGGAAAACAAAAAATTTGGTGGGGAAAACAAAAATTTGGTGGGCTTTTTTATTTGGGTTCGCGGTAAATAGGGTAGACGTGGGGAGTAAGTCTAAAAGTACATCTAGCGACAAAAATCGGAATGTCGTCGCTAGATGTGTCGTCGCTAGAAACCAATTTTCCTGTAGTGCAAAATGGTTATTAAAGTAATCAAATTTTACGTAGATCAATGTTATTATAATAGGCTCATACAAATCAACATAGAAAAGCTAAAGTTGGTACATATTAAACAGAAACTAGGTTTGATTTATTATTGTTATTGTTATTACTTGTTCTCTTGGTAGTTTAGTTTATATTCAAAATTTAAAGTAGATGGCGAAGGAGCAAAAGGTAAAACAAAATCTATATGGGATCCAATATGGAATTTGGGTTGATTTGGCAGTAGAGCAAGTAAGAAATAGAACACATTTGAGTAAATTAGGTTGGAAATTTTTTATAAAAAAATTTAATAAGGCAACATCAACAAACTAGGATCGAAAACAGTTAAAGAATCATTGGGACAATGTCAAAAAATATTGGCAACTATAGGATGCATTGCTAAAAGGAGAAACTGGGCTTGGTTGGGACATGGAAAGACAAATTGTTGATGCTACGAATGAGTGGCAGAAACTGAATTGCAAGTATGTTACATAAACAATTTATTTTTTTCATTAACATGGTTATATTTTTACTAACTAAAATACATTTATAAAACAAAAATATCTAGGAGCTTCAAAATTTAGAGTGAAGGGTTTAGAGCACGCATTCAAGTTAGATGAATTATTTAGAGATGTTATAGCTACAGGAGCTAGAGCTTGAGGACCATCATCTGGATTATTGCCTCCTTTGTACAGGCAAGACTCTATTAATGGGAATAATGTAGATGATGTTGTTGGGGTAGAATCAAAAGAATCTAACCATGAAGAAGTAGAAGGTATAAATCGACATGAGAAAGTACTTGAATTAAAAAGAAAGCAATTCAAGAAAGGAAAAAAAAAATTCTACAACAGCAAAGTTAACCAAGCAACTTGATGACATTTGTGATGCTATTAAAAGCACGAGTTTGTATATAAAAACGAATCCACCTGGTTGTAGCATTCAAGAGGTTTTGGATAAATTAGTAGTGCTTCCTAAATGTCAACCAATGAGTCCACTTTTCAAGTTGGGAACTAGATTGTTTGCAAAGAAGGCAAATAGGGTGATTTTCGTTGCTTTGAAAGAACCTGAGTACCAACTTGAGTGGATAAAGGATCAACACTTAGATGGTTGAATGAGTAACTAATGTTTTGAAAAATTGACACACCTTTTGTGATATAAGAGACTTTTTTTTTTGTAGATGTGACATACACTTTGACTGTCATAATGTTGTCAATACATATTTTTTGTGATTTTACCTTGAAGGTAATGTCTTGTATGAGATATGAAACTTTATGCCATGTGTTAGAAAAATGTAGAACTCATTGAATGCTAACTTTGGGACAAATTTGTCTCACCTATAGTCTTAATATTTTTATTTTGATGTAATTGGTTACATGATGGAAATTGATTCAGATGATGATATCCATGATGAGTATGTCAAACAAAGTATTATAAATGACATGGAGGATGATGAATGTAATGACTCAAATTTCCTAATAAGGTTTAAGACCTTGATTAGGAGGTCAGGAGAGCCATAATTTATTTATTATGCCATTAAATGATTATGTGAATTATATTATTATATGATGATAAATGCATGCATATGGGTCCACTTTTCATTAAAAGGGCATTTTGGTAATTTGGCCCGTTGAGAGCATATTTTTATAATTTCATGCATGTTGGTGAATTATGAATAAGGCCACATTATAATGTGGATTTGTTCGATCCATTCGGCATGAGACGATTTTTTAATGCAAATTAGCAGTTTGGTCATAACGGGGTTAATTTCGGGGCTCAGGGTGAGTCTCTGGGCAATTTGATTATTAGTACATTACTAGGAATTAAAGGGTAATGGGATATGATTTATTATCATTTGAGAATATTGGGAATAACGAGAATTGGAGAACGTTAATTATGATTAACCGGAATAGAGGAGAAATGACGGTTTTAACCTTGGTAGCCTTAAGAGGAAATTAAATGACCTAGGGGCATTTTGGTCTTTTGACCTAAGGGATTATATAAACCATAGAAGGCTATAGAAAACAAAAACCAAAACAGAGCTTCTTTCCCTCCCTCACGATATTCTTCTTCTCTCCTTCTTTCTTTGAAATTGTTGAACCCCAATTGAAGATTCAAGCTAGGGAATCAAGCCTTGAGGGTTTAGGTTTGTGTTCAGCCATTGAAGAGGGTTTAATCTTGAGCTTGAGGTAATATTCAGCCATGAAATTTCTGGTTTTTACTCTATTTTGAAGTTAGTTTTGAGCTAGAACTTTTGATTATAGAATTGAGTAATTTGTGTGGTTTTTAGTGGTTCAAAGCTTGGGTTTTGTTGTTGTAATGTTGCTTGTGTTGTGGTAATTCTTGGTTTTGTATTTGGAGATGTTGAGTAGGTTTTTTAAGGATTAAAAGAGGGAAAAACGAGGTTTGATGGGAGAAAACAGGGGTTTTTGGTTGATGGGCAGGTATGGTCGCGACGCTTGGGAGGCAAGCCGCGACATAGGGTGTAGGAGCTTGAGGCTGGCGCCTCTGTTTGGGAGGCGGGTCGCGGCATGGTGGAGTAGGACCGTGTCTCTTAAGAGTATTTTTGGCTAGAAATGTGTTTTTGTCATGGGAACTCAAACCTTAGGCTTCGGGATCGTTCCTACTACTCGGTTTAGTAGGATTCGACGTCCCAGAGGCTAGGTCTTGGTCCGGGAACCCTTTTATTATTCGTTTTACTGATGGAATCCCATATTTGGTTATGACTAGGTGATCGTTCTCAAGGGTCATTCTTTTATTATTCCACACTCAAACCAGAGGTAAGAAAACTGCACCCAGTATATGACATGCATGGTTATTAATGAGGCATGTTGAGTGTTATATTTGTGGACATTGATTGCATATTAAATGCTTAGAAATCTTGCTTATCTGTGAATGGCACTGACCTATGAGTCAGGAATCGACAATGGTGTCAATATTGACTGTGAAGCTGTGACTCATTAGTTAGGTTCGACAGTAGTATTGAGCACTGGTCGTATGGTATTGGCTTATGAGTCAAGAACAATATTAGCGTGTTTAACGTAAGCCGAAAAGATTAGATCTAATAGACATAAGCATTATCATCAGAAGCATGAAATGCTTGACCGGCCTTAAGTTCGATGAAAACCAAAAGCGCTTGTCTAGTCTAAAGGCTAGTTATTTAGAGCCAGAGCCAAAAGGCTAGGGTGACCTACACGTCACATGGCTAGGAGGGTATGGGACCTCAGAGATAGACTTATCAGTCATCTACACGGAGATAGACTTATCAGTCATCTACACAGAGACAGACTTATCAGCCATCTACATAAGGATAGACTTATTAGTCATCTATACAGAGAGACTTATTAGTTATCTATATAGAGAGACTTATCAGTCATCTACCTAAGAGATAGACTTACCAGTCATCTAACCGATATAGACTTATCAGTCATCTAACCGAGACAGACTTATCAGCCATCCATACAGAGATAGACTTATTAGTCATCTATACAGAGAAAGACTTATTAGTCATCTATTTAGAGAGTGACTTATTAGTCAACTACTCAAAGAGACCTATTAGTTGTCTACCTCAGAAAGACTTATTAGTCATCTACCTCAGAGCGAGAGACTTATTAGTCATCTACTCAGAGCGCAGGATTCCACAAACATTTATTTGTACTTGCTTGCATGCATGAGTAGGGTTATTACTGCTAGGCTTGCCTATTATGACTTAGTAGCATGTTATTACTTGTTCATGAGCATATTGAGTTTTCTTGCTAAGCTTCGGCTCACGGGTGCTATGTGGTGCAGGTAAAGGCAAAAGAAAGCTGGACTATTATTGAGTTGGAGAGCTTAGGTGACGATGTGTACATATGCAGCTGCTCGACCACCACGGCCGAGGGTTTAAAGAGGAACTAGGGTTAAACCCTATTTTGCCGCTTAGGTCGGCTGGTTGTAAATATTTTGTTGTAATTAAACTTTAAATTATATTTTTGGGATCTCAATGTATATGGTAAACATTTTAGTGAAACGTTGTATCCTTAACCAAAATTTTAAATCCTAAACTCCTAATCATACTTAGTAACTCGATTATGGCCAAATCACTCTATTAGCGAGTATGACACTGTTTAAATGCACACTGTAACCCTGGGTAGTAGGGCGTTACAATGAACTTATTCTTGCCGTCACAAGAACAATAGTATACCATTGCAATAACTTTGTAGTGAAGGAACCATGTAGAAATTCTCCTCATAGTGGTTGTAAATTTATACAAGAAATACTTGAGGGAAATGATGCACGTTTTCGTGAGCAATTTCGGATGGAAACACATGTATTTGTTAAATTATGTGATAGGTGAATAAGTTATGGATTAAAATCTTCTAGAGAAGTTATGCTTGAAGAAGTAGTAGGCATGTTTTTTATGACTTTAGGACACGGTGTTGGAAAGAGAATAATAGAAGATAAATTTCAACATTCAGGGGAGACGGTGAGTAGACATTTTGACATTGTGTTAGAAAAAATGACTGCCTTTACTTTCGATGAAATTAGGCCACCTGAAAATTATGAAGAAGTCTTGCATTATATTCAAAATAATAGTAAATATTGGCCACATTTTAAGGTTAGTTTTCATTTGTTTTCTTTTTAATTGGCAGAACTTGTGTACTTATTTACATTCAAACACAATTTTATTAGATATATAAACTTAATAGGACTGCATTGGGGCTATTGAGGGGACTCATGTTTGTGCATCACTTCCAATAAATGAGAAAATCCACTATATTGGTAGGAAGGGACATGCTACACAAAATATTATGACTGCTTGTGGATTTGCTATGTGTTTCACTTTTGTATGGCCTAGATGGGAAGAAAGTGCTCATAATACACATATTTTTGGAGGCATTGCAAAATCCTGACATTAAATTTCCTAAACCACCACAAGGTGTTGTTTATTAAGAATTTATGTATACATATATATTCTTTGAATAATATTATGCAATTTTGTGAATTGTTATTGCAGATAAATACTACTTGGTTGATGTAGGATATCCAAATATTAAAGGTTATTTAGCTCCATATAAAGGAGAAAGATATCACCTTCCAGTTTTTCGTAGTAGTGGCCAGCCAAGAGGAATTCGAGAAAATTTTAATTATTTGCATTCTTCGTTGTGAAGTGTTATTGAGCGAAGTTTTGGGGTGTGGAAAGCAAAGTGGAAGATCTTGGATCGCATGCCTCCTTATGGATTCGATAAGCAAGTAGCGATTGTCACTGCTATTATGGCTTTGTATAATTATATAAGAAGAGAATCCATCGCTGATACCGAGTTTCAATCACATGATGAAAATGAAGATTATGTGCCAGATGATGAAGAATTGTTTATAAGTTTTACAACTGATGATAGTGATATGTAAGTTTTTTGTGATATAATTGCTAGAGAAATTATGTTGTGATTATCTTTATTTATATACGAGATTACATTAATATTAATATGCATAAATATGTTTATTAGGTAAATTTCATTATTATTATAAACACGTATGTACAAGGATTTTAAAATATTGAGAGTTACATGTTTATAAAAATACAAAAATGTGTATTTTTTTATTTTGGATACAAATTACAAATATATATTTTAAGTGAAAACAAAAAATAAAACTTTATAAATATATATAAATTTATATTTTATTTATTTATTTATTAAGGATATAATTTTCATAATATATTCTTTATAAATTTTTTAAAAAGTTTATCTAAAAAGACTTAAAAGCTCTTCTATGTTCAGAAAGCTATTTTGACCAAACAGATACTAAAAAGCTAAAACTTTTACTTCTCTTCTTCTTCCAACCAAAAGACAAAGTAAAAACCCAGCCAAACGAGCCATTAAGCGGCTGGCCTTAATGGAGGAGCAGATGAAAAAACTCATGTCTAGAAAGAACATTGATGACTGTGATTCTGATGGGGAGCTCGAGCCTTTTGTTCCTCATATTGCAGCAACTCTGTATCCTACTGGCTTCTGAATGCCAACCATGCCCACTTATAATGGAACCACTGATCCGTCCAATCATATAGGGACCTTCAACATACTGATGATGGTCCATAATGTAAATGTCGACCTAAGGTGTATTTTGTTCCCTGCAACATTGACTGGACCGGTCAAACTATGGTTATCTAAATATAAAAAATATTCAATCACCTCTTGGAAAAAACTATCGTCCGAGTTCAAGAGACAGTTTTGGGCTACGACGAAGGTCCAAGTAGAGGCCGATTCATTGGCTAACATCAAGCAGCAGCCCGGTGAATCCCTGAAGGCCTATCTTAGCCGATTCACAAATGCAGCGACCTAAGCTAGAGACACTGATGATAGCTCTAAACCCATGGCTATGAGGACGGGAATTACCGTAGGAGGAGATTTGTGGAAGGAACTCCAGAGAAAATGATTAAAGAGTGTAGATGAATTCTTGGATCAAGCTCAATAATGGATAAACTTAGAAGAGGCAAAATTTGTTGTTGCAAGAACCAACCGGACCCCAGTTCAGCCTGCTGGAGCGGTAACGGATGCTGTAGTTGTGGCTCAGCCCGCTACTCAGAATAACCAGTCGGGGGCACTAAACAGAAAGGGAAAGGTGAAGGCGACCAAAGCAGCTCTAAAAAGAATAAGCCCAGGGAGAAGTATAACTCCATCTACACTGCTTATACCGACCTGATACATGTGCGAGAATGTATCTTCTTAGCAAATTTACTTTCCTTCCATGGAAGAAACTAGAGTCCTTGAGACATCAAAGGGCGAAGAGAGATCCAGCTATGTTCTGCCGGTATCATAATGACATTGGCCACAACATTGATGATTTCCGTCAACTGAAAGATGAGATCGAGGCTCTCATCTGGGCTGGACCGTTAGCATAATACACTCGAAACAGGGTAGCTCCTAATCAACTGGCGGGGCAGAACCCTTAACCAACTCAAGCAAACTAGGCCAACCTTCAACTAGCTCAAGGAAATCAGATCATCCCTCCTCCTGTTGAAGGGGGAGAAATAACCACTATTGCTGGAGGGTCCCATTTGGCAGGAATGAGCTACGGAGCCCAGAAAATATATATCCAGGAGTTGAAGGCACATGGTGGCACCGAATTCATGCTGAAACAGAAGTTATCAAAACAACAGCAATTGGATAAACAACCAATCATTTTTAAGGAACATGACACTAGCCACATCCAATTCCTGCATAATGACCCGCTGATGATAACCATTCAGCTCTCCAATCGAAGAGTGTGAAGGATATTGATCGATAATGGGAGCTCTATAAACATGTTATTCAGGTCCACCCTTGAAAAGATGGGGCTTTCTGTAGCCGATCTTAAGACGACCTCAATGACCCTCTATGGATTTTTGGGAAAGGGAATGGAATGCTTAGGCACGATTGAGCTCGTGGTGACACTAGGGAACGAAGCACGAGTTGTAGCCAAAATGCTCGAATTTGTAGTAATCGATTGCCCTACTGCTTACAATGCAATATTGGGAAGACCCACGCTAATGACATTAGAAGCCATAACTTCAATTTTTCATTTAGCAATAAAATTTCCATCGTCTTTAGGTATAAGTACCGTGAAAGGAGATCACCTCACTTCTTGAGAATGATATAGCATTGCCATGAAGGGAAATCACAACCTGGGCAGCAAACCATGGTCATAATCGAAGAGCGGGAGGAGCCTCAATTGCAGCTCGCCCATTACAAGCAGCGAGTGACTCACTACTTTAAATCGAAAGTCAAAGGACGTAGACTCGAACTAGGTGATTTAGTGCTTTGAATGATGTTTTTGTCTAACAAACATCCTAAAGATGGTGTATTGGGACTGAACTAGGAAGGACCTTACTAGATCGTGGAAATCTTGCATGAAAAAACCTTCAAAATAGCTCGGTTAAGTTGAGAATTGGTCCCACGGACTTGGAATGCTCCACATCTCAAAAAATACTATAAGTAATAGGACAACTTTGTTAGATTTTAATATTTTTAACATTTTTATTCCTTGTACGGCTTATTATAAAAGTTTTTTTATTACAACCAAATTTGTATAATAAAGAATTTCTACGTATTTTAAACGTGGCACCAATATTCTTGTAATTTATCACAAGTTTATTTTGTAAAAGCGATCTAAAATATTCATAAATTCTTATCGCTTGAGGGCATATAATCCTCGAAGAGTCTTTGAAGTATTCATCAAATTTAAATAAAATTTGTGCAACTTAGAATTTGGAAAATCGATTACTCTACGATTTTGTAAAGCTCGATTTTTCGAAGAAATTTTGAAAACAAACTAAGTTGAGAAAATTCAAAGTAAAACAAAACCTAAAATTCAACTAGGTACAAGAATCTTGTATATAACCAGGTCAGAGGCTGATTCTTAATAGGTATAACACTATTAGGTGACCAAACTCCTGGATATAACCTGGTCATCAACCATAATTAACTGGTCGAGCCATCATGCATTTATCTCGTCTAAAGTTAACCCTTATGACTATGCAAATGTATAAGGACTTCTTAAAGTTCATAAACATCGCTAAATAATAGATAAAGGAGAAAAAAAATAGATCAGAAATTAATAAAACATGTACCAACATAAGTATGTGAATAACTCAAGGAAAAATAACCTTGAACTAAGCCCGAAGGCGATTGTCTCAGCTTTTAAAGCCTGATTACAAAGAGTTCAAAGAACTCGAAATTAAACATAAAAATAAGAATAAAGAAGAGGACACCGTAGACATCACTGAGCTCTGACAACTTTCTCATGTGAAGTCACCTCTTTATCACCCCCATTAGCAGCCCCAAAAGCCTCCACGGTCTCGACGAGCTCTTTCGATAATCAATCCTGGAACTTGGAAAGGTATCGCCCCCAAAGTTTCGCATCCAGGATTGAGAAGTCTCCTTCTTGGTTGTACACCCAGCACCGATAAGACATTTCCTCCAGAGAGCCCGTTGCCTCAGCAACCTCCTGCTTGGCCTTCTCAGTCTCCTGTTTGGATTTCTCCTCGTCCTCGGACAACCTCTTTTTAAGCATGTCAAATTCCTCAAGCTTCTTGTTGAGGTCGTCGATCTCGACCTGCAACTGGTCTGGACGCTAGCTCACCTTCATGACCTGTGCCTTGGAGATTCGCTCATTGTTCAGGGATGTCTTCTAGTCATTCTTAGCCTCCTCCCCTAGCCTTGTCTCTTTCAACTCGGATCCGAGAGATGCTGCGGATTTGTTTAAATAAGACTGCAATAAAAAAATAGCAGGGTTAGCTTGCGAAAAGGAGGGAAACTAAACAAAACAAAACGTGTAAGTAAAAGGATAACTTACCGTCAGGGTCATTCCTAAGATCGAGTCCAGTACATTCTCCGAGGGATGCTCCTCTATGGCTCTCAGGTCCTTGATGCTCACCTGATTGGCGTGGCCCTTCAAGTGACTTTCCATCTCATGGAAGGGCCCACGAAGTGCCTCTGGGATCTTCCCAACCTTGAGCAGCATAACTGGAAGTTGCACAGGAGGGGCCTCATCATGTACAACTTGAGGAATCAGAGCAGGTTTACAAGGAAGAGGCGGAGGGGCTTCTTGAGTGGTAGTTGTTATTACCCGAGCTTGCTGCGTCTTTGGTTGTTGTTACTTCTGGGTGGAGCTGGCACCCTTATCTTTTGTAGGGGATCCAGTGGTATCTCCGGCTCCGGAGGTGGTTTTCTTTGATACTCTCTGCTTCTTGACGACAGGTCCAGCTACGGCCCCAGCAGGCTTAAAGGCGCTCTTTAGGTCCATGTTTTCGTCTACAAGAGAACGAGCAAAAGTGTTAGATTCAATGAATGAGTCAAGATAATGCAAAGCAAAAGGGAGAAAATCCTCCCTCCGAGCTAGAAGGGGAGACAACTATAAATAGCTCTGGATTCTGATCTGGGCTAGACTCGACCTCTCATTCACAAATGGTTGGAGGTGGAGTTGAATCTAAAAGTTCTATCTCGTGAGGCTCACTAGGTTTGGGCACCTCAATCAGACTAGGTTCATACTCAGGCTGCCAAAGGCATGACGACCCTGGCGAATGGACTCCCAGGTCAGAAGGTTGTCCTATACTAGTTAAAAATTGTTGACCTAAACCTAAAGGTATTCTCTACTATGATAGTGTATTTAAGGAGAGCCAGATCATGGCAGACAACTAGATGATCCACGCACTATTGAAGTGTGATATCTATATCCTAGTCTGCGTAATTGTGACTCACGACCCGTCTCGGATCATACCGAGCCAAAATAAATTCGACAGTAGCTCAGTTTATGTCCTATCATTATTACCTTGGACGGAGGTGTCGGATGTTGCCCCCGAATCTTTTCGCCCTTGTTTTCCCTCAATTCTCAAGGCCACCTTAGCAGGCTTCTTGCGCACCAAGGGCACGACCTCCTATTTTTCTTCTTCCTCGACCTTCTCAACAACTGGAGCTCAAGATCTCAGCTTCAAGGTCTGACCTTCCTTGATCAGACCACATTTCACCTTGGGCAGTGCGGTTGGCCAAGGTTTCGTATTGAACTCCCAAGGTCACAGATCGTTCTGTCCTCTTGTAAATAGCTGCACGAGATAGTCACTCGATCAAAATCACCAATTAACTTAGCAAAAATAAAGGATTCAAATAAAGAATTCACATGGCTGGGAAACTTACAAGGGTGGTTGAAGTATATGTGCATGCAGTTCTTGAACCCATTGGACATAAAGAATACATCTTTAGAGTCACTCAGGTGGTTTAGGAGTTTGATGATGGAAGCTATGTTGGGGAATCTGGTGAGGTGGCAGAAACCATCACCTCGACCCTTTGTCACTAGATGGGCCTTGAGGCATAAAAAATACATAATATTAATAGGAGTGGGGACCTCCCACTTATGCTTCAAAAATAAATATTTCAACCCCGCCAGGAGTCGATACGAGTTCGGGGGCAGTTGGAATGGTGCTAGTTTGACGTAGTTTAAAAAGCCTACGAAATACTGATTTAGGGGAAGGAAGACACCTGCCTTCAGGTGTTCATCATTTCACGCTCCAAAGTCGTCCTGGAGCGGGGTGCAGCTCCGCTCTCCATCCAATGGAGGGCGGGCAATAAGTATTTTGGGACCCATCTCGATCCCATGACTCAACAAGATTTTGTTCACCTTGTTCTGAGTCTTTATTCAAGACTCGATGTGCTCAGCCTCGAAGAAGGCGTCCGGTCCAACCTCGACTTGTCTTTCCACCATTGGATCAAAGTGGGTAATGTGGGTCTCGGAGGCGACCTGCTTGTCTTTCTTTTTTTTTTCTATGAGGAGGAGCTCGCTATTGAATTCTTCTTTTGACTGACCATAATTTAGTTTGCCTGGTGACAAAGCGGCCTGCTAAATTATCACCTGATACAATTGCGTGGATTCACGGGTGATCAGGAATCACGCACCATAAACTCAAGAAACCCTAATACTTCGGGATTCGTATGTCAGACCTAGTACCTCTTTGGAAAGTAGTTAAGTGCAAAACCACTAAATATTGTGACCCTTAAGCTACCAAGAAATGAACCTAAAAATCCTCAAATCTTCAAACCAAAATATTCAAATGTTTATCTCTTAAACCTAGAAAAGCTAGAAACTGATCCATTTTTTGTGCATTATTCTTAGTCGTTCTTAATGATATCAGTTTTGGCCACATATAAAAACCTAAACTAAACTCGTGCAAGACCGAAACAAGTCAAAAATACCGAATTTTTTGTAAAACCTATTGGAAAATAAGAAAATGAAATTTAAACTAGATATAAAAGTACTTACAGTTTGGTTTCTTGGTCGACAAAGTGAAGAAAGAGAATAGGAAAATGTTGAATTAAAAGGTAGTGAGGCCCAAATTCGGTTCTCTTATTTATACGTAAACGTCGGGAACAAATCTAAGTCATACAATTAGATTAGTTTGAGATCCAAGGGCCCGAGTTAAATATCCCAAACAACAGCAAAAGGTTGACCAGACAACTATCACAGTACTCAAAACCCAAACAGGCGCCAGTGAAGAGCAGACACGTGTCCCATACTCGAGTGAGTATGTGTGCACGATTCCCCATAACAAAAGCAGAAACCTGCTGTGCGTGTCAGACATGACATCATGCACGAGTAGAGACTTGGGGGGAAAATTTTGTATCCTAAAAATACGAGCTGAATTATTCAGCACGGGGTACAACTGGTAGACAAGTGTATGAAGAAAATGTACATATAAAAAATATCTTGTTAACTCTGGAGTGAGCACCTCGGGCTTACTTAATAGCATACAACAACCAGAGAGTCTCTCGATCGCCTCTTACGCAAACAACTTAGTTCGAGGTACACATCGCCTAGATCGCCCTCGTGAATCTCTGAACATGACTCGAGTCTCTTCACATTGGTCCTACTACACCCAGCTCAAGGAGTGTGTTCAGCTCGTGGACACCTAACTATGATACACAGTGAAGGATCCCAAAATACTCGGAGATTCCTTATACGCCTAATAAATGCATAGATTTTATTATGTATTTATTACCCAATATAATGGGTATATAATTAATAGGTAGTTATGTATTTATGTAAATGAGAAGTTACCCAACACTACTACAAAAACTAGCTTTTAGGACACCATTTTAGGGCACTCACTTAAATGCGAGCCCTAATAACATCTCCTAGACCTTTTAGGACACTCAGTGAGGGTCTTTAAAAAATATATTTTAGGACACGCAGTACGAACCCTAATTACTGACGTGAGTCCTAAAAGACTATGAGGAAATTTGGGTCAGTGGAGATTTTCAATGGCACACTTTGAGTGTCCAAAAGAGTATTGATGGCATTCAAAGTGGGCCCTAAAATAATAATAAATAAATAAATTAAGTTTAGCTTTATTAAAAAAAATAATACAAAAATTAGAAAACCCTAAAATTGTACCAGCCCCTTCTTTCTCCTCTATTTTCTTCCAGCCGCCTCACACTCTCTCTCTTTATTTCTCTCTCGCATCCAAGATCTGCTAGCCCCAACGACCACCATGTCGGCAGCCACAAGCTACATGCGCCACCCCAGGAGATGCAGCACGCCACTGACCTCTGATCCCCGCGGGCCCTCCGCCTCACGTGCGACCTAAGGCGTCCAACGAACCCCCGAAGTTGCAATGGTAGCTCATCACAAGCTCTCTGCTATCCATGACCGGCGGCTCTTCGGCCACTGCCTGCCTACATGCACCACCCAGGCGTGTTCCTCGGCCCCGAAAACCCCCAACCCCGTGAGCCCAAGTCGTACGCTCCATCTAGCCCTCTCGATGGTGCCTTCAAAGTTTGATGACTTTGTGGGTTTCCAAAACTTTGTGGGCATTTTCCGACCGCCTCGAGCCACCCTAAGCCAAATGACCACCACCATTGCATTCCTTGTGCTTTGGGTTTCATCACCCAGTAGCTATTTTTCCCCAACCATCACCTTTGAGTGGTGGCACCACAGCCGCCGTCGCTGGAGTTCTGCCGCGGGTCTCTGCCATAAATATTAATTAATTTTTTAATAATTAAAAATATAACTTTTTAGGGCTCACAATGTGAGTCCTAAAAACAATCTTTTAGGACTCGCAATGTGAGCCTTAAAATACTTCACTTTTTAAGGTTATCAAATAGAGAACTCGCACCCCGCGAGCCCTAAAAAGTATTATTCGTAGTAGTGCAAATTTGTAAGTTACCATATTGATGTACATTACCCAAAACTGTCCATGGTAACCTCTTATAAAAACAAGGATAACAGACAAAAAAAGGGATCGACTTTCTATATGTCAAAACTCTTCTGAAATTGTCATAAACAATTTCATCAAGAGTCCTAAGCAGATCAATAAGAATGACTCGTGGACTGGGTATATTTTAACCATTGAACCACGTAAAATCGTGTGAGTATTTTGTGTTCTATCTTTTTGTCATTTCTTTCTATTTGGTTTATTAAAAGTGTAGTCTCTCTATTTTTGGATTTCTAAATCTCTTGTTAGTGCTAAAGCGGATGATTATGTCATGGATATGAGGGTTGAAAGGGTCATAAATGGTTATGAGGATGTAGAAGGAGAAGAGGGTAATGGTGAAGAGGAATTTGTTATGCATATGCCTGATGATTGGGGGGAAAGTGATCAAGAGAATGATGAGTATGATTCTGAAAGTGTGGAGGATGATGAGGATAGTGAAGTTGTTGGCAGTGATGAGGATGAAGAAGATGTGTTGATTCCGGAACGTGAGGAATGGGAACAATTCAGAGATGGGCAGGTTTGGCCAGAGATGATTATGAATTGGGTGACATTACCCAAGTTGAAGTTGAGATGGCCAAAGCATCCCAGCCACACCCTGGCAGCACAAGTAAGGGTTCGACCAACTTTGTAGATGAGCTTGACATGGGAAATGAAAGTCCAGTGTTAACTGATGTTGATTTAGGCCACACACCAAGCCAAACTCAGGTCCATGAAGATGCTGATTTGGGCCAGAGTCTAAGGGAAACCAACCAAGCCCATGAAGAGCTTGATTTGGGTCACACATCAAGACATCAAGCCAAACTCAAGTCCATGAAAAGCCTGAATTGGGCCAATGTTCAAGGCAAACCGAGCATAGAAAGAGTACACAAGTGGAGGTCCAACCAGATGCTGATTTGGGCCAAGGAAACTCTGCTGAAGACAAAGATTCTGTTGAAGAAGAGTATGCCCTAGATGATGAAGAAGAGAGGCAATATGAAGAGAATATTACTGAGCCTAGCCGATGGTGGGGTTCTGTGAACAAAGTGTATGGGCAGGTCCAAGCAGACAACTCAGATGGAGATTATGTGGATGAAGATGAACTGCAGAGCCTAGACAGTGACGATGGTGAAGGTGGATCTAAGAAAAGTAGAAAGCAATTTTTCCTAAGAGATGAATGGGCAGATTTCAAGTTTGTTCTTGGATTGGAGTTTGCTAATGTGAACCAACTTAGAGAGGCTTTAAGGGAATACTTCATAAGTACAGATCGAGAATTTGTATATGCTTTCAACAACTAGACAAAGCTTAAAGCAATTTGTAGAGAACAAGGTTATGGTTGGTGCCTATATGCTCGGGTACAGAAAAGGGACAGCACAACTTTCAGAGTGAACACATTAGCGGATGTTCATAACTGTGGCATTGTTTTTAACAACAAACATATTGATGCACCTTGGCTAGCTAAACATTTCTTGCCTCAGTTTCAAATGAATCCAAATATGTATTACATTAACTTCAAGGAGCTAACCTCCAACACTAAGTTCTCCCGCACAACCAGACATGTTTTTTACAATGCAAAGGCTAAGGCAAAGAAGATACTAGAGGGATCTGTGGCTGAACAGTATGCTGTATTGGAGGATTATTGCAAGAAAATTCTTGCCTTGAATCCTGGGAGCACAACCATCATTAAGAGCAACATAGTGAATGATAGAAGGTTGTGTGAAAGAGTCTACATATGCATGAAAGCTTGCAAGGATGGGTTCAAGGAGAACATAGATACATGGACTTGGTTCCTAAATTTGTTGAAGGAGGATTTTGAAGGACTAGATCATACAAAAATCACTATGATTAGTGATAAACAAAAAAAGGTTTAGGGAATGCTTTAGGTTTTGTATTTGAAGGTGCTGAAATATTTTGTGTGAGACATCTACATTCCAACTTCAAGAAAGAGTTTCCTGGTTTTTTGCTTAAACAAAAGTTGTGGGCATGTGCAAGGGCTACAACACTCGAGGACTTCAAGAAAAAAATGACATCCCTTAAAGAGGTTAATGAGAAGGCATATGACTGGTTAATGAAAAAAAATCCAAGTGAGTGGAGCAAGAGGCATTTTAGGTTTCATGTAAAGTGTGACATGTTATTAAACAATTTGTGTGAAAGCTTCAACTCAGCAAAATTGGATGCAAGGGAGAAGCCTATCATTACCTTGCTAGAAAAGATTCGGTTATGGTTAATGAGTAGATTATGTGTGAAAAGGGAGAGTGTTTCCAAATGGGTGCATCCTGTAGGAAAGAGGGTTAGGGAAGTCATTGAGAAGAACAAGCATGTGGCCAGACACTGTGATGGACCCAAAACGGGTATGTTTAAATATTTATACTCGCAAGCGCACGAATCGTATTTATAGAATAGTTTTCGTGTAAGCACGAGGTCGAACCCAAAGGAGTTGTCTAAAATAAAAAAAGAAAACTATTTTAAATCAAAAGTAATAAATTCTAACCTAGCTCCAAATATTAATGAGTTTTAATGTTATGAAGATAAAATAAAAGATTGAAAAATAAAGCTATTTAAGAGAATAAAAATAAAAGCAATAATGAGTTGACAATAAGTGTTAAAAGAAAAGATTATTAAGATACTAGAATCCACAAAATGTAAGTTTAATAATATTTATTAGTATATTGATTCTCAAGTTTTAGTGATAGTTAAAATAATTCAAACTATCATTTTCCAAGAAAGATTTATAATTTTAAGCACAAATTTCTTCTAAAAATATAGGATTTTTCTTCACTTTTCAAAATTATAATTTCAAAGCATTTAGTGTAAATCAAACTAATGAAATAACAAATAAATCAATGAACATTATTTATAAGGCAAAACATAATATTTTTGTTCTAAGCATGGATGTGTACAATTTAATGACACATCTTACACAAAGAATATTATGTTTATGCACTAATGAAGAACAAAGTGTAAATATGTTCTAACAATCTAAAATACAAGATATTTAAGATGAAAGAAATATGTGAAGAAGAAAAATCCATAAACTTTGTTGTATTACAAGGGAAATCAACATACAATATAAATATTACCTAGTTACAAGTTGCTTCATCATGATCTTAATAATCTTATGAAAAAGATTAGAAGCACATAACTAGAGTAGAAATTACAAAATAAATGACATACATACTTGCAAAATGCTCTTGAAAAACCCAAATGGAAAAGAGAATGGTAGAGAGAAAATGGGAGAAAAAGATGGTAACCAAAACATTAAGCACCCTAAAATGGTCTTGAAATTCCATATTTATAGCCAAAGTGAGATTATTAAAATAATCAATTAAAATTAATTAAATTGATTAGATTAATTAAATAAAATAAATATGGTATGTAGAGGTAAATTATAGGGTGTAATGATGATGTTGTGGTAAAAATGTGTAGACAAAATGGTAAAAAGTTGGCATTTTGTCATAGGGGACAAATGAGCAAATTGATGGGCTCAAGGGGATTTTGGTACGGCTGGGTGCTGGCGCAGGAGGTAGATGGCCGGGGACTTGGGCCGTGTGGTTTGGAGGCCCAATTGGCTTCAAGAGGCGTTGGGCCCAAAATCTGGGCTGGCGTTGATTTGTTGAGGCTCAACCGAGTGAGGTGCTAAACTGGTGGAGAAGCTGCTGTTGGTGGAGTGGCCAGGCGTGGTGTACGGGGCGTGTTGGCTGAAGGGAAATGGGAGAAAGGCAGGGTCACGTGGCTGGAGGAAAAGAGTCAGTAGTGGAGCTGCTGAAGGCAGCTAGAGTTGGGCCGGCGTGGGCCTGGTTGTGAGGCCCAATCCGTGGGACTGAAGTGAGATGGCTTTTTGCCAAAATTTGCTATTTTCTCTTCACAAATGCCACTTTTATTTCCTTTTCTCTTCTTTTTCAAGCATAAAAATTGCAAAGTACATCCTACAAAATAAGTAAATATTAAATTAGCATCAAATATTTTCAATTATAAAATATCTCATATTAAGTTCATGAAAATACTAATTGAAATTTAATTTATTTTGACAATTAAGTTCAATAACATCACATTTTTTTAACTTATAATCTAACAACACAAATTTCAAATAATTAAACTACAACATATTATAATAAAATATCTATAAAAACATATAAAAATCTAGAAAACTACAATAAGACTAAAAAATTAAAATTACATAAAAAATTAATAAGTTAATTAAAAACTCAAGAACTAAGCAACAATTAGCATGTAAAATATGATAAAATAACTCTAATTTGTAGAGTTATCACACTGCCAGTCCACTAAAGCAAACTCACACAAATTCCAAGTACATTTTCGTGACTCAGAGTGGTTCTCTGTGAATTTGGTGGATAGGGTGTGTACTTGAAGAGGTTACCAGTTGACTGGTATACCTTGTGGCAATGTCTTGGCTGCCATTTGGAGCTCCAACTTAAATGTGATGGATTTTGTGGATTCAGCTTACAAGAAAGAGGCTTTTATAGCTCAATATGCTGGTATTATAAAGCCAATGCCATCACCTGATAAGTGGCCAGATCCAGGACAGAATCCTATTCCACCTACTGAGAATGTCTTGCCTGGGAGACCTAAGAAATCAAGGAAAAGAGAACCAGATGAACCTCCTGCCCCCAATGCAACAAAAGCTCGAAGAGTAGGTCAGGCAAACTTTTGCAACAACTGTGGGAAACATGGTCACTTTTGATGTACTTGTAAGAGTCAACCTACAGAACAGGTATTGGGGCAAATTCTATATTCCTTTTGTTTTGATATGAACTGAAAATTACAGCTTATTAATACTAAGGTATGTTGTTTGCAGCCTGTTCAACGGAGAAGAATGGGAAGACCACCAAAGAAAAATCCAGCACCAGAAACTATCAAAAGAAAGAAGAGGAGGGTGAGACAAAAGGCAAGAGAGGCAGCACAAGCTTCATAATCTCAGCCACATCCACAAACCACTAAACATTCTTAGATTAGATAGTTGGAACATTTCATTTTGAGTCCTGACTTTGTTTTAATTAACTACAAAAACCCTTTGTTTTGACATGTTGGCTTAATTTTGATTTTATGTATAAGGTATAACCCTTAAATTGTTGCCAACATGTACTATGTATATGCTTAATCTAACCAAAGACACCACCTCAAACTTGCTGAAAACTGGTTAATGTTGTATTGGTCGTTATGTTGATGTTCAAATATGATGCCTAAGTTATTGATATTATTTTGCTATTATGTAATTTGTTAAATGCACCAATACAACCAAGTGACCTCAACACAATTTAACATAAAATTGTCAATCAAAACACATCAATTTTCACAAACAAAAAAGCAACACAATTTTATTTCAATTCCTTTTTCATTGTTACAACTCATGAGACCATTATATTTGTAAAACTACCACTCTTCAGCAGCAATACTAACACAATGACAACTACAAAATAAAATAAAAAAACAGTTTCCCCCAACTTATATTCAACCAAAGACCACTATTTGGATGAGCACACATTGTATAAACTTGTTTCCCAATTTCCCTATCACCAATATCTACATGTCTCTAATCATTACCCACATTTTCTTCCCCATTGCAATCTTCACCTTCAATTCTTTTGACCCAATCTGGAATCAAACCCTTTCCACCTTGACAAGTTTCTGGATCCACCCAACAAAAAAAATCACACCCCCCTCTGACTGTAATAAGGCAGAAAATATACAAGTTATTTCAGGAACACCATTAAAACCATGAATAATCAAGAACACCAGAAAATTTTAAAAAACTTACTTTCATTCTATAGCATGTTCTAAACCTTCTACCAGGATTTCGATTGGTCCAAAAGGTCCTCAATGCCAACGTTAAGTCACAGTCACAAGTTACTCCATCATACCTCACTGTACCCCTACCCCGATACCTCCCTCTGCTGTGTACTCGACCAGAAGAGCAAAATGAAACTTCACCCTCCATATTCCCAATCCTTCTTCTTCCTTAGCTCTTCTAAAATGGTTCCTTCTTCCACTGTCGACTTCTTCCTTGCAGCCTCTTCGAAAATGACTTTAGGTTTTGGGGGGTAGGTTTTAAAAATAAAATAAAATAAAATAATAATAATAATAATAATATTAATAAAATTAAATTTGAAAATATTTTTTTCTAGTTTTAAAAAATTAAACCTTTGATTAATCTGGAGCCTACACGTGTCCATTATAGCCCACTAACGGAGACCCTATTGATGAAATTGGATAGAATTACAGTTTTAGGATATTTGGGTACTTTACCTGCTAAAAAAAAGATTGGGTCCATACTGGGTATTTTCCCCAAACCTTGGATACTTATGCCACAAATATCCCTTTAACAAAACTTTATTTATAACGCTTGTTGTCATTGGTTGCGAAAACTTGAAAATGTTCCGTATCCAAAAACAATATATAAAGAATCAAAATATATTAAAGGTTGTTTTTTTTTTTTAAATAACAACATTGACTTTTAAAATTTTATGAAAATAAATAAATAGGTATATGTATTGGTATTATTACGTACACCCTTTATATTACTGGTCTACTCATCCTCAATTAATTTTGAGATCGAAACACAAGTGTCTTATCAAATCCCCACTTTATACCTATGTAACCTTTCTTTCTCAGCTCAATCTTTAAAATCTTCTCCTCCAATCTAATATTCATCACACTATCAAATCTTACATGACATCTTGTTCTTCTTTTTCCAAAATCAATTCTAATGATCAACTTCAAGTCTAGTTCTTTAGCCCTCCGAACCTGTCTTTGATACACCAACAACTTGAGTTGAATCAACCTGCTAGAAACCAAGTAAACCAAACACAAACACCAGCAAGCAATTGCACAAACACTACATCAACACAATTGTTAGAGAAATGCTTAAGAAAGTATTGAGAAAAGAGACAACAAAGTTATACAGATTCGGTCCAATATCAACCTACATCCAGTCTGAGTTTCTTTACTATATATATTACAATATACAAGTCTTTACAACACCTCACACCTCCATCTCTCTCCCATTCTCAACTCTGCACAACAATGGCAGAGCAACTCGGTTTGCTATACAAAGTAAACCTTTACAAAACTTTACACTAGTGTACAATCACTCTCAAAGATCTCTCACAACTCAATCAAACTCTTGTTGATTCTTGCGCGCACAAAATAATTTCTCGATCACTTGGAAAATGGTGACTATTAGATATATATGTATTTCAGTTGTATAGTTTCTGTCTTCTTTTATTTTTCGTTAGTTGCGTGAGTTTGTTGCAACTGTTTCAGTAACTGTTTCAGCTATATATACATAGCTCAGCCTCTGTAATCAGACTATTCGATCAATACAAAATCTCTTTTTCTTTTCCGCATTATGGTATCAGAGCCGGAAGGATAAGCCTTCCTTTCGATCCCTCTTCTTCTCCGACGATCCTTCTCCTTCTCCGCCGATCTTCTCTGCCGTTTTCTCTGTTGTTCGTACACTCTTCTCCGGCAACACGTCTTCGAATATGTCTAACACCGGTCAATCCCCATCTCCACCAGATGACCGTGATACATCCGCCATTGATGACTCTCCGCTTCCTCCAATCTCCTCTAACACAAGAACCCACCTTGAAGATCCATCAGATCCGTACTACCTTCATCACTCCGACAACCCTGGAAACATCCTTGTTTCACAGGTTCTTACAGGTCAGGATAATTACTCTTCTTGGAGTAGGGCAATGAAATTATCCATTTCTGTCAAGAACAAAATAGGTTTTCTTGATGGTTCGATTTCAAAGCCTTCCCCAACCGAGACTTCTTTGTACAATTCTTGGTGTCGCAACAACAACATCGTAATCTCTTGGATCCTCAACTCAGTTTCAAAAGACATTTCAGCCAGTATTTTGTACGATGATTCTGCCGCAGAGATTTGGAAGGATCTCCAGGTTCGATTTCAGAGACGCAATGGACCGCACATCTTCAACCTTCGAAAAGAATTGATGAACCTTAAACAAGACACCCAATCCGTGAGCATCTACTATACGAAGCTTCGTGCGATTTGGGAAGAGCTCTCCAATTACAGACCCAATTGTACCTGCAACAACTGTACCTGTGGAGGAATTAAGAAGTTCCAGGAGCATCATCATATGGAATACATAATGTCCTTTTCAATGGGACTCAAAGATTCTTATTCCCAAGTCAGGGGGAACATCTTGCTCATGGATCCCTTACCTGATCTAAGCAGATTTTTTCATTTGATTACTCAGGAGGAAAATCAAAGAAGTGATATCACTGCTGACCCAACTTCTTCAATGGCCTTTTCCCTTCAAAGCAATAGATCATTCACTCAAAGATCTGACTCAACAGCATCCAAACCATATCCTCCGAGAAGAAATAGGCCCTTTTGTACCCATTGTAATAATCTTGGTCACACCATTGACAAATGTTACAAGTTGCATGGATATCCTCCTGGTTATAAGCAGAAATCTTCCAAAGAATCATCGGCAAATCAATTCAATGACTCTAAGGATGACATCGATGCTACAAGACCCGAGCAAACACAGTCCAATTCCAAAGATGTAGCCGCAAATCAATTCAGCACTGCGACCCTCCTGCCTCAACTCACAGCCACCCAATATCAACAATTACTCAACCTTCTTGCTACTCAAGCTCCTGGTATGACTTCTACAGAACCAAAATATTCCTCAGGTAATCAAGAACTTGTGTTATCTACCAATTCTTTCAGACCTGTGCTTGATTCTTGGATTGTTGACACAGGGGCTACAAGACATATATGTTCTAATGTCCATAGTTTTCAATTTCTAAATCCTATAATTCCTACTAAACTCATACTGCCTAATAGTGATTCTTTATTTGTTCATCACAGTGGTTCAATTGCCATTAATCAAGATTTAGTTCTCACTGACGTGCTTTATGTTCCTTCTTTTAAATATAATATTATATCCGTTAGTTGCTTGACCAATCAAGGTTTTCTTTCCCTTAGCTTCAATTCTAATTGTTTCTATATACAGGAGATGCCAACCAGGAGGATGATTGGCACGGGTAAAGCCAGCAATGGACTATACATTCTGGACGAATATTTTTCTAAATCCAATTCATGTTCTCCTTGTCATGTTCTTTCCATTTCTGCATAAACTTGGCATTCTAGGCTAGGCCATCTTTCTAATAAACGATTGCATTTACTTAGATCTGTTTTGCACTGTAATGTTTCTGACTTACATAAAAATGTTCCCTGTTATGTCTGTCCAAAGGCAAAACTTAAGAAATTGCCATTTTCTAATAATAATCATTTTTCTACTCATCCTTTTGATCTTGTGCACTGTGATATATGGGGACCTCACCACATACCCTCTCATTCTAGTTATAAATATTTCTTAACTCTTGTGGATGACTGCTCTAGATTTACTTGGCTCTATTTTTTAAAACGTAAATCTGATGCTTTACAGATTGTACCACAATTTCTTTCATTCATTGAAACTCAATTTAAGTGTGTTCTTAAGAAATTTCGATCTGATAATGCACCTGAGCTAGCCTTCACAGATATTTTTGCTAAAAAGGGCATTTTGCATCAATTCACTTGTGTCGAAACACCTGAGCAAAATGCAGTAGCTGAACGTAAGCATCAACATTTATTGAATGTTGCTCGGTCACTCTATTTTCAAGCTAATGTTCCCATCAAATTTTGGTCTGAATGTGTTTCTACAGCAGCTTATATAATTAATCGCATTCCAACACCTAATCTTCAAAATAAAACCCCTTATGAGATCCTCTATAACACACCTCCTGATTATACTACTTTTAGATCTTTTGGTTGTTTGGCTTTTGCATCTACACTGACTGCTCATCGCACAAAATTCGATTCACGGGCTAGAACTTGTGTTTTTATGGGATACACCCATGGCATAAAAGGATATAGGCTTTATGATTTAAATACCAAAACTTTCTTTATTTCTAGAAATGTGATTTTTCATGAACATATTTTCCCATTTCACAAACTCAATACTTCACATTCCTTTACTGATCCTTTTTCTAACATAGTTTTGCCTTCTCTTGAAGTTACTAATACTCCTATTATTGATTCTTATCATGATAAAACTACTCCTATTACTACTGACATTTTTTCGCAGGATATGCCTTCACCACAGTCTTCCACAGCTACCACCTCTAACAATTTTACTCCTCCTGTAAATGATTCTGTTCTTGATGCTGCTACTGCCTCATCACCTTCATCTCAGCCTTTCCCTAGACGTTCCAGCAGGCCCTCTCGACCACCTGCCTACCTCCGTGACTTTGAGTGTCACTCCTCTATACATACTAAATCTTCTACTCTCTATCCCATCCATAATTATATGTCTTTTTCTAAGTTTTCTCCAAGTCATAAATCTTTTATTTGTGCAGTTTCATCTCAAATTGAACCTCAGACATATAAACAGGCCATTCAACATGACTCTTGGATTCAGGCAATGAATGATGAATTGCAGGCTCTTCAACGCAATAACACATGGACCATTATGCCTCTTCCGCCCAATAAACAAGCAATTGGTTGTAGATGGGTGTACAAGCTTAAATTTCATAATGACGGCTCCATTGAACGTTATAAAGCTAGACTAGTCGCTCAAGGATACTCTCAACAAGAAGGCCTCGACTATTTTGACACTTTCTCGCCTGTTGCCAAGATGGTTACGCTAAAGTTGCTCCTTGCCATCTCTACGATTAAACAGTGGCATACTCTACAAATTGATATTAACAACGCCTTCCTTAACGGCGATTTAAATGAAGAGGTATATATGTCTCTTCCCAAAGGCCTTACTGTTTCTCTTTCTTCTTGTGCAGATCCTCCCCTAGTTTACAAATTACACAAGTCAATCTATGGCCTCAAACAATCATCTCGGCAGTGGTACATGACACTCTCAGATGCTCTTCTCTCCGCTGGTTTTAAACAGTCACAGGCAGATTATACTCTCTTTACAAAGGGACAAGACGACCAGTTCATTGCTCTCCTTGTCTATGTTGACGACATCATCATCGCCGGCCCAAATCTCAAGCTGCTCCATCAACTTCGGCACTCACTTCATGCTCGTTTCAAACTAAAAGCTCTTGGTACACTCAAGTACTTCCTTGGTTTTGAAATTGCCCGCTCTGAACGTGGTCTCTTCATTTCCCAAAGACAGTACACAATCAATCTTCTTGAAGATACAGGATACCTGGGCAGCAAACCTGCCAAAACGCCTATGGATCCAAAGCTGAAACTTGACAACATCCAAGGTGAACCTTTGGCAGACCCCTCTCAATATAGACGCCTTATTGGACGTTTGCTTTATTTGACACTGTCAAGACCTGATATCACCTACTCGGTTCACACCTTAAGCCAGTTCATGTCTGCTCCCCGCACTACTCATCTACAAGCAGTCCACCACTTGTTACGGTTTCTGAAAGGCAGTCCTGGCCAAGGCTTACTCTATTCTTCTACTTCTTCTCTCCACCTCCGCGCTTTCTCCGACTCAGACTGGGCTGCTTGCCCTCTCACTAGGCGCTCTACTACAGGTTTTTGTGTGTTTATAGGCGATTGTTTGATATCTTGGCGAACTAAGAAGCAACCAACAATTTCCAAAAGTTCTGCTGAAGCAGAATACCGTGCCCTTGCCGCCACTGCCAGTGAACTCACCTGGCTGCAATACATCCTAGCTGACCTCCACATTCATTCCTCCACACCCGCTTTTATTTACTGTGATAACCTCTCTGCTGTCCACATCGCTAACAACCCCACATTCCATGAGCAAACCAAGCATATTGAGCTTGACTGCCACTTCATTCGAGACAAAATAAAGGCTGGTTCCATACGCCTCATTCCTGTTCGTAGTTCCCTCCAACTGGCAGATGCTTTTACTAAAGCTCTCTCTTCAACCTCTCTCAATTCTCATATCAGCAAGATGACCGTTCATGATATCCACCGTCCATCTTGAAGGGGGGGTATTAGATATATATGTATTTCAGTTGTATAGTTTCTGTCTTCTTTTATTTTTCGTTAGTTGCGTGAGTTTGTTGCAACTGTTTCAGTAACTGTTTCAGCTATATATACATAGCTCAGCCTCTGTAATCAGACTATTCGATCAATACAAAATCTCTTTTTCTTTTCCGCATTAGTGACTGACTAAGAGGACGCAAGCGAGTATATATAGAGCTTGGGGAGGTTATTAAATTTGATACGAGACATTTTATTAGCGACTAGTGTCATCTTTAATAAGGCTCCACAAAATGACTTGTAGTATTTTAAAAGATTTATCGTGTTTTCTTCACACCATTACTATCTTTTAATATTTTTTTGAAGAACATATATATTTCGAAAGTTGTGGGCTTGGCTATTTGTCAAATGTTTTGCACAAATATATATATATATATATTAATATTATATACACACCGATAATCATCGAACAAAAATTTGGAAATACAAGGTCTATAATAATTAGATACACGATATTCTTAAAGATCATGAATGTATACCTTAATTAATTCTATTATAACATACAAACTAAAGTCCTATATACTTGATCATCTGTTATATATATATATATATATATATATAACTAAGAACCTAGGGACAATCCATGTTATACAATCCATATTCCATATAACTAGAAAATATCACACCACTGAAGAAAGACAAAAGTAGCTAATTAGCTAGCAATAATAATAGGAAAAACATTTATATATATATAACCTTTTTTTTTTTCTTTAATATTTTAAGTTATAGTTTGATTATAGCAAAACAAAGTTATATATATTTTCAAGGCATGTATAACTTGTTGCCACATTTGCACCTCCATGCTTCCGGGTAGTACTCAGCCGTCACCGGATTCCCCGGCGGCACAGGCACGTGGACTGGTTTACACGGCCTACAGTTGCCGCATTTCCACAAACACCGGGGCGGCGACGACCCAATTCCGCTTAAGTATCTCGGAGCCGTCTTCATTAACGGTGGCGGCGTTACCATTTTCTCTGGTGGTTTCTCCGATCCCTGCGAAGATGACAATATTCCAATAAGTAGGACCAGTTTCATTACGTTAAGTCTCACAAGTTTATCACTAATTATAAACATTGTACAACAATAATTTCTTGTTGGACCATTCTGTACTGTGCGCATGGGGCTGCACGCGCACGTTAGTAACTTTCTTTATGATATGATAGCGTGCGGTATATAAAAAAAAACAATGAGCTATTCGATTATAATCTCCCAGAGATGGGCCGCGGACTGTAGAAGAGGAACTACATGTGACGAAAAAAAAATTCTGCCTTCCCAATTTTTTTATCTTTTTCTCACCAATTATTTTAAGAAACTAGATTGATGTATAAGACACAAGATTTATGTATAGTTAGAAAAAGAGAAAATTATAAATAATTTAAATATATATTAAATAAATAAATAAGGTATTTTTAAATAATTGACCAATTATTTTAAGACACTATGGAAAAAAAAAATTATAAATAATTTAAATATATATTAAATAAATAAATGAAAGATGGAGAAAAATAGAAAATTGGGTACAGGTGACAACCCAGCAGTCGTGTTTGCTGTATTTATATATATTGATGATCTGACGGCTTATCAGATCAGTGGAACCATTGGTACCTATGCCATGCGTCTTTTAGCCAGTAATAGTTATTGAGATGTGTGGTAAGAGATAAAAGAAGAGCAGTCAATAATAAAATTATCGTTGCCATCTTTTGCCAATGACAGTAGAATTAAACCCTCATAGTAGCACTGCTCATCATGAAATATAAAATAAATAAACAAAAATATATGTATTCAATTATGAATGAATAGCACTCAATTATGAGATTCAATGTAGATGACACTATTATTGACATCAAATTTCTCTTTGTAACTATTTATCTATAGTTTATGAGTTTTTCACAATGTGTAGTCATGACTTTTATAAAAATATACTTTGATAAGAAGCACTAATTTAAACTACCTGAAAATACGTATGATCAGCTTTGGCAGACATCGAACACCTGCCATCTGCATTGGAAATGAAAGAGAGTAAACAACAGTAGTGACTGGAATGGAGTTTGTGAGGGTTTTTTTTAGCAATATTTGAAATTTTATTGATATTGGCTTAATGGGTATTTTTCAATTTTGACGTTGAGTTACTAAACTAAGGAAAAAAGTGAAGAGTTGGAGTTGGAAAATGAATAATAAGAAAGGAGAAGAGACATATTATTACTCACCTGGGCATGTAGTTGTGAAGCTGATAGAACTGTAGAACAGTGCTGAAATAGTGAAGAGGAAGATGGGAACATAGTAAAATAGAGAAGGTTTAGTACTAATACTGAACCTTATTATTATTATTCTGTTTCTCTTCCACTCCATTAACAAGATTAAAGCTCAAAGTAAAACCCTTTAGAACGAGGGAAGAAAATAAGTTATTAACTAACTAGAAAGTAGAAGGAAAAAGAGAGCTGGCTCTGAAACTTGTGGTATTGCTGAAATAAATTATTGACAGTATATTTTGCCGATTTTCTTTCTTTCTTTCTATGATTAGACTGGGTTTATCACAATCTTCTTCGGTGTAGCTCCGGACTCAAACTCCACATATCTTTCCATGCAACAGTACAAGGTCAAATCAGTACCTAACATATCAAACTCTTTCACCCTTGTTTTTGTGAGATTGGTATTGTACGGCAAAGCAAGTTTGAGAGAGAAGGAGAGAGAGAAGAGGTAATTAAAGAAGGGTATGGTGAATATATGTCTATACGGATCGTCGGTTCCTAAGCCTTTGCCATGTTTGGATCTCGGTCTCTTTTGCAGCCTTTCGTCTCTGTCCTTCAGCTATTCCCAAACCCAGGAATCCTAAAACAACCACTCCTCTGCTACCTTCTGCTCTGCACTCTCAACTGCTCTTCTCTACCCTCTTTTTTTTTAAACCCCCCAGCCTCTTTTTTTTTTCACTTCTTTTGTTGGAAAATAATGGTAGCCCACTTTTTATAACTTCATTTTTTTATTGCTAGAATTGTTTAATACTTAAATGGTATTTATGGTTATTTGATGTTATGCTCAAATACCTGCAAGTTATAACTTAAAACATTTTCACATAATGACTTAGAATTGATACAAAATTGGAATGTGACAATTCTAGGCCATTGCATGCATTAATGATTTTAACAGTTTCACATAATTGCGCTTTTAGAATTATACGTGCTAATGTCATTTCCTTTGTGAGTAAATTGTGGCTCAAACACCAGTCAGATTTCAAGTGATTAGATGCTTTTGGAATATTTTGGTACTTGTATTAAATACATAATGGCATGGTATACAGTTCTCATTCAAATGGACCAAAATTCCTATTAACTCTGTTTTCTTTTGGACTTTTGGGGAAAGTAAAAAGTACATGCATCGCTGGAGTTTCTTGAGAAGGTTAAGAGGGTATTGTAGTAATTAACACTTTATGTCGTGGTGAATGTATGTGTACCTTCGAGTGCACCTATCAATACTCAATTTAATATTTGGTTTGATGAATTTTATTTTAAATTATAATATATCTGATATTAAATTATATAACCCAATATATCAATTCTTTTTACTACTTGATGAAGTCGACTTGATGAATAAAAAATTGCTGCATGACACATTAAAATACTCAACAATACATATGTATATGTGATATTGACGGTACCTTGTATAACTAACTACGTTATAGAGTAATTAGCAGTAAAATCTTATAATCTTTATATTTTGTTATACTTAAATACTAAATCTTTATTTTTTATGGTGAAATCTCACAAACTATCATTTTGTTAGCAAATTTATAATCTTGTTCGTTTTTCTTAATTACTATCAACGCATTGCCACCTCGCCATCTAAATTAATATCACATCATATATTTTTTAATTATTGTAAATTAAAAAATAAAGATATTTAAATTAATTTAAAGTAAAAAAAATCATTTTTATTTTAAAAAATATTTTTCTTTTCTTCTTCTTTCTTTCCTTTCCCTTTTTCTTATTTTTCTTCCAGCTTCTGTCGAAAGGAGCTTTACACGATGGTCAGAGCTTCACACAATGGTCGAAGCTTCACAATATGGTGGAGCTTTGCACAATGTTGGGTAGATGTGATGGAGTTCGCAGGTGGCACTAACACTAGGTAGATCAATAGTGCTAGGTTGTATTTAAGCGAAACAGATCAACGACCATCTCTCAACCTCCCTTTATTTATCTTCATCAATCAGTCTCATTCTTCCTCTGTGTTGTTATCATCTTTTGTGATATGGATTTGCAAGAATTTTTCTTCATTTTTTTTATCTGGGCTTGCAATGAATCTGGGGTTGAGAGGAGGAAAGGGAAAGTGTTTATGAACTGTGATTGAGAGCTTTCTCATAAATCTAGAATTTTTGTGTTGAAATATGGGTTTCATGTGCCTGTGTTTTCATGGGTTTGTAGGTGTTGAAATATGGGATTTTGGTGTTGAAATCTGGGTTTTTGGTACTAGACAGAGTCAAAGCTTGATGGTGGCGAACGGAGGGACGACCTCGTGGATGGTGGCTGACAAATTGACGGCAGCAAGATGACACTACTACAAAAACACATTTTGAGGACTCACCTAGCGAGCCATAAAAACAACTCATGATGTGAGCTCTTACAACTATGTGTGTCCTAAAAGTATGAATTTTTTTTAACAAACACCTCGTGAATTTTTTAGCACATCCATTGCGAGTCCTTAAAGAATTTTTTTTTTTGACATGTAGTGCAAGCCCTAAAAACTTATGTGTGTCCTAAAAATTTGAATTTTAAAAAATCATAAATTCCCTTCAATCCCTCAAATCACTCAATAATATAAAAATAAACACAAAAATCACTCAAATCACTGTCTCTCTCTCCTCGGTTCTTTCTCTCTCCCGAAGCTCCCTCTCTCTCTCCCTCTCTCTAGCTCGTCTCTGCCAAGGCTAGACGGCCGCCTTGTCGTCGCTGCCCATCGCCACGCGCCGCCCCACTCGACGCGCCTCCCCCCGAAACCCCCAACCATCGGAGCTCAGCCCCTCACGCGCGGCGTAAGGCCCTCAAAGGGCTTGTCGAAGTTTCTGCCATTTTGAGTTTTCCCAAACTTTCCGCCCACCTTGAGCCACCACCGCCACTATATTCCTTGCATCTTGGGCTTCAAAACCCACTAAAGAATCAAACCCAATGGCCACCGTGGAGTGGTGGCGCCGCCACTTGCGAATCCTAAAAAATCTTAGTTTTTAAGACTCTCAAATAGATGACTCGCGCCCCCGCGAGTCTTAAAAACTTTTTTAGAGCTTGCTAAAAAGCTTTTTTATAGTAGTGTGGTCTTCCTGTCTGATTGTTCATATGGAGATTGAACACAGAGGAGAAAAAGAACATGGGTAGAGTTTGGTGTGTTCATAAAGCTTGATTTGCAAAATTTAAGAGTTTATTTGGCAAATACTTTTCATCTAAGATTTGATTTGAATTTTGGGTTTTTGTTTATTGCTAAGGTGAGATTTTCAAAATTTTGGGTGTTAATTTTATTGTTCAACTCATGTTTTAGGCTTTTTGAATTTTGGTGTTTATCTCAAATTTTAGTTAGGAGAAGAAAAAGAGTTTAATGTTATTTTTTTATTTGAAATTAAAATGGTTTTTTATTTTTAACTAATTTGAATCATCTTTATTTATTTTTTTATTTAAACTAATTAATGAATTATGACGTGATATGAATTTTAGATGGTCTCGTGGTTCTATGCTAGCATATAACAACATGCAACTAACGAGATTGTAAATTTGCTGACAGGATTGTAGTTTGGGAGGTTTCACCATCATAAATAAAAATTGGGGATTTAAGTGTAATAAAAAGTAAAAATTAGGGGATTTTGCCATATCATTACTCAATTTAATATTAAGTTCTGCATATTTGATTTAAAATTAGAATATACAGTACTCGATATTAAATTACTTTAATCATGGTATGCCGCATCAAGTAATGTTGGATAGCTTTGGTATCCAATAGCAATTCTCTTTACTATTCCATGATTTCATAAAGAGGACAAATGGAGAATAGAAAGTTGCTACATGACACCTTAAAATACCTAACATGCATATGTCTATATGACTATATGAGTATGTGTTATTGATGGTTATTAAATCCAACCAAATATAAGGTGTATTCTTTTCATGTAATGGTAGACACTTTAATCTACCTTATAACATTAATCCCAGAGAATTTGTCTATATTGGCATCATGAAGAATTACCAATCGCTATGAGATCATCGTAGCCGTTAAACTATCCCTGACTGTCTTCTCTGGTAGCAGAAAACAGAAAAGAAAAGAAAAAAAAATTGATAGGAGGATGGCATGGCTAGTTGGATACTGAAAAGATGGTCTGGGCCCAGTCTTGGCTGTTTGTGAATGAAAATACTTAAAAAGATATTCGAAAGGCAAAGAGGTGTGGACAAATTGTCCAAACAAAAGAGGAAGAGAATTGCGTTTGTTTGGTGATAGGTTGTGACTGTGCCCCGTCTAGGACAAAATCCAGTTTTGTATAAACTTAATTTTCGAGATTTTGCCACATTTTTCTTTCATGGCCCAGTGATACTTTTGGGTACACCTCTTCACTTCAACCTTTTCCAACTTTTGTATAACTTGTTCTGCTAACCCATTTTCTTCTTTCTTTCCAATTTGACCATCTCACTCAATAATTCTCAGCTTATTAAACACAATTAATTAATTAATAACCAATTATTCATAAAATTTCCATGACCAAGTAAAAACGCAGGCATATATATTGGCACCAGAAAACTAAATAATTAGCTCCTACTTAAGTTCTATTATAATAACGAGTCACACTAAAAGTCTTAATTCTTGTAAAGACACATAATTGGCATAGTAATATGAAGTTAACAAGGTAATAAAAGCTTGGCCTTTTTTCTAAGAATAGGTAGGGTTTTTTTTTTATTTGTAATTTTGGGAATATATATGTGTTAAAAAAAAAAGATATATGTGAGTTAAATTCGATCGACCACACCTGAAAATGATATTGTCCGGTCCCAAAAACCACAGTTCTTCGCACATGCTCTTCTATATAAATGGCACTACAAACCGTCTGCAGCAGAAAAGGCTACACTTACTAAATCTAACCGATATCAACCGTGTGTCTTGTTTTTTTTAATATATAAATTAATAAATGAATAAAAACATATATCATCATTATCTAGAAAGTTCAATACATTTCTCTCTCTCCCTCTCATGAATAGTCAATAATAAACGAGGGAGAGGGTCCTCTCTATGTTTTCCTTTTCCTATAACACTCATTTTCATGGACAGAAGACAACGATTGATGAATATATATATATATATATATGTATCTGTATATATTCTTTCTGATAATGAATATCAACACAGTCGACGGACCAAAATAACTTATTTTGCTTAATTAATATTACGTTTGATCTATAAATCATAGCATTTTTTATTTTTCTCTCAAAAATGCATTCATTTAGGAATATTTTAAGTGGGTAGAGACAGTTTTGACAACATGGGATTCTTTTATCGTCTAGGATCAAATCAATGATATATAATAATTATAAGTAATTTATAATGACCACTGCTATCTCATTCATGCATGTATGGTCTGGTTTGTGTTATTGTGTATGGAAATTAACGAATACACCAAGCGTACGTGGGTGGCTGTATTTATATTCTGGTTATTTATATATTTTTTTTTTGGTAATATTATAATTATTTGAAGACATTGATGTGAATAAAAAAGGAAAAAAAAAGTAATGTCTGTCTGAGAATTTTGTTGCTATGCTTTTGTTGCTGTTAAGAGATATTAGAGGCATTTCTTATTTCTTAGATAACGACAATAATCTCTGTCTCCCTTATATAGTCTCCTAAATTGTGTTACTTTTGTAGCTCAAAATATATATGATAGTGATCTTACGGGGCCCGAGGGTAGTCATATATTTGTAGGTTACGAAACTATATATATATATATATATATATATATATATAACCTCTCTTAATTTCTTCCTTCGTGGTGGTTATGATTTCTTAGTAAAAAATAAAACTGAGAAAACAAACAAAGAAACAAAGTTTACAGCTTAGTATAATATTTTGTTCGATCGAATATTGTGATCACGGGCTTCGACCATACAATCGAAAGATCTTGATAGTAATATATGCATGATTTTAATTTGATCCAAATAATAGTTAGTATCGAATTATAGTACTAGCTTACTAGGTTCTCACGTCATATTTACACCAAAATTATATAGATTTCTAAATCCATATAAATACTTGTCATTCATTATACAAATTATTTTTATCTAACAATTAAAACATGAGTGTGTTTGAAGATATATCTATATATATGTTATCCCAAAACATATACACACCGTAGGAGGAAGACCATGTATACAAACATATGTACACAGTAAATGTTTCTAGTGCTTTAGAAATAGTATATCATCTATCTATAGATATACAAACATATACACTGTAGTTGTCATTATTATTTTCCATATATGTCTCATTGAAACCTTGTGGGGATCAGGAATACTTGGTCTGAATCGTTTCCAAATTGTTCAACATTATTATTAATTAATAACTCGATCTGACGTTAATCATAAAATAAATATCTGTTTTAGATAAATATTAAAAAAATGGTATGTGATTTGTCCTTATATATATAGCAGAGACAAGTACGGGGTAGTCCTGTTAATCTTTATTTTTTAAAACAAGTTATTTTATTTTAACATCGCTTTCATCAGCTTGGTCATATAGACTACTAGCATAGTCTTGTTTCAATAATATTTTTCTATATTTGCATCTCTACATCTTTGCTGTAGTATTTACTTTATTCTTCCTTATTTTATTAATAATAATAATAATAATTTTTCATATCATATCATACTGAACCTTTCACGTGATTATAAGCCACATTTATATATTGGAAAAAAATTTGGTGGGGGCTTGGCCTTTGCCTCTTCCAGTAGCGGAGTTTATGTATTTATTACGTGAAGAAATTATGTGTTTATGTATTTTTTAGGTGAATAAATTATAATTTAATTTTTTTATACGACAGTGTATATTATAGTTACAGTAGACATCTCAAAAAATTTCAAAAGAATTTAAATAATTTATGATGTTAAAAAAAATTTCAAATAATTTATTTTACGTGTTTTCGGTATGGATAGATTATAATTTAAATTTTTTTATATGATGGTATACAATGTAATTATTTAGAATTCCAGCAAATTTTTTGAAAATTTTAAATAATTTACAGTGCAGAAAATAAGAAATAAGTTGTTTTGATGCTCGTTTTATACGAGCACAAAATACGTTATTTTAAAGCTTCTTTTCGGTATCGTAAATTATTAATAAATTTTTAAAAACTAGTAGAATGTCCTAAATAATTATAATGCACACCATCAAATAAAAAGAATTAGATTATAATATTTTCATATTGGTCGTCCCCTGTATATGGTGATGGCAAAAGTTATTTCCCCACTGTAGTCGTCCCCATTATAATCATCCCCTATATATATTTTTTGATGCTCGAACCCGAGGTGAGGGCAAAAGACATGCCCATTATAATGGTCCTCTCTATATATATTTTTAAAGAACACACATTTATATTTGACCCTATCTTTTGGAGAGATACTGTGTGATTTAAATTCCCTTGTACGTGCAAGTTCAATTCACGTGCATGCTTTTCTTGTATTAATATAGATAGTGATATGATCGACTACATTAATGGCTTATACGTACAATCTCTCTTGAAATATTATCCTTTCCAATTCAAATTTTTTATTTTCTTTTGTTCGGCCATATAAATTTGTTGATTATACAATTCTTTTTGCCATAAAAGAATATTTTTATGACTATGTCATATCATATAAATTTGAACAGTAGTAGGTAATTATTGAAACTGACTTCATGCATATGCGTGACCTGTCTGCTATAAGATTTACATTATTCTATATATATACCATATGATAAAAGTATTGACAGAAAGTGATGAACAATGTTTGCAGCCTTTAACCCCTAAAGGCTTACTAATTGAAAAAGGACCCAGAACACAGTTTTTTTTAACCTTTACAGGGGTTACCTATATATATTTGCTTTGCATGGTCTAATGAAAGAGTGCATTTATTATTCTTCCCCAAAATACAAAACCCAAAATACAAAAAAAGTGATGTTATTTGACATCTTAAGAGTCTCAACACCAAAGTGTTGATACCAAAGTGTTGATGATGTTGGCGGTCAAGGATGTGAACCCCACCAAGGCTCCTGGTGTGGATGGTTTACATGCCTTGTTTTATCAAAGGTATTGGGCAATTCTTGAAGATGAGGTTATTAGCACTTGTCTAAAAATTTTGAACACGAGCAGTGATCTTAGCTGCCTCAACGAGACTTTGATTGTGCTCATACCCAAGGTAAATAAGCCAAAAAGAGTTGAAGAGTTCCGCCCTATAAGCTTGTGCAATGTGATCTATAAAATTATCTCTAAGAGTTTGACAAATAGACTACGAAGTACTTTGGGTACTACTATTTCTGAGGTCCAAAGTGCTTTTGTTAAAGGGAGAATTATTCATGATAATGCCATCCTGGGTTTTGAGAGTCTTCACTGCATGAGGAAGAACATATTTCAGAACGAAACTAAGTTGGCTCTAAAGTTGGACATGGTGAAAGTATACGATACGGTGGAATAGAGATTCATAGAACATATCATCCTCCGTCTTGGCTATGATGAAAGATGGGTGAAGAAAATCATGGATTGTGTTACCTCCGTTAGTTTTGCTTTCCTTATTAATGGAGAAGTTAAGGGCAACATTCTTCCTTAGAGGGGCCTTAGACAAAGGGATCCATTGTCCCCTTTCCTTTTCCTTTTTTGTGTGAATGTCTTCTCTAGGCTCATTGAGAAGGCAGAAGTGGATGGGAAGATGAGTAGGGTTAAATTTGGGGTTGTCAAAGTATCCTTGTCCAACCTCTTTTTCCACGATGAGAGCCTCATTTTTATGGAAGCTAGGGAGGAGGAGTGTACATGCTTCAAGGAAATTATGGAGAAATATACTAAAGCTTCTAGGCAGCTGGTTAACTTTGAAAAATAAAAGATGTGCTTTGGGAAACTAGTTAAAGAACATGACAAAGGGAGTTTAGCTAATATCATGAATTCAAAGTGGTGGATAACTATGGGAAGTATTTGGGCCTCCCCTCTTTTGTTGGGAGGAGAAATAAAGACATTTTTGTTGCCATTAAAAATAGAGTGTGGAACAAGCTCATGGGGGTGGAAAAACCCTCTCTTCTCTGGAGCGGGTAAGGAAGTGGTGATTAAGGCCATAATCCAAGTTATTCCTAGTTATAACATGAGTTGTTTTCGAATTTCTAAGAGTCTTATTAAATGCTTACATGGAATGACAACAATGTTTTGGTGGGGGTCTAATGGGGAAAGAAGGAGGATTCACTAGGGAAAGTGGGTTGAGCTTTCTAAGCCTAAGGAAAGGGAATGATTTAGATTTAGGAATTTGGAGCTCTTTAATCAAGCGCTTCTCGCTAAACACATTTGGAGGTGCAGTAGAAGATCAAATGAGTTGTGTAGTAGGATCTTAAAAGCTTGTTACTTCCCAAATTGCAATGTTCTAGAAGCTAAGGGGGTTCCATGGCGTCTTTTGTTTGGCGAGGCTTATTATGGGGTAGGGAGATCATATTGAAGGGCTTTAGGTGGAGGATTGGGGACGGAAACAACGTAAGATTGTTGAAGGATCCATGGTTGCCTAGACCATCAAGCTTCAAAATCTTCTACAAGTCGTGGCTTCCCCAAAACTTGTTTGTCATTGACTTAAAAAGGGAAGATGGATGTAGGGATGAGAGTTTCATCAATTGGCACTTTAATGAAAGTGATGCAAACTTGATTCTCAAACTACCTAGTGAGGATTGGAAAATAGAGGATAATATTACGTGGCACTATTCTAAAGATGGGGAATACAGTGTCAGCACTACTACAAAAAAAGTTTTTTAGGACTCGCGGGGCGCGAGTCCTCTATTTGAGTGCCTTAAAAAACTGGAGTTTTTTAGGACTCGCGTTGCGAGTCCTGAAAAGTTTTATTTTTTATTTTAAAAAAATTAATTTGTGGGTTTTGAATCCGCCGGCGGGGCTCCAGCGACGGTGGTGGTGGTGATTTAGCTAGTGGTGGCTGGAATATGCTCGGAAAGTTTGGGAGAAACCCATGAACGACCGAACTTCAAGTGCCTCGTTGAGGGCCTTAGGCCACGCGTGAGGTCGCCATCTACGGGGGTCGGGGGTTTTGGGGGACGGCGCTTCCATTGGTCCGGCGCGTGGCGGTGGCTGGAGGTGGGACGGAGGCGTTCGGCGGTGGCACTTCGGGAGAGAGAGAAGAGACTTTGGGAGAGAGAGAGAGAGGGAACCGAGGAGAGAGAGGGAAATATGGGCTGTGTGTTTTTTTGTTTTTGTTTTAATATATAATAATAAAACTTTTGTTAAAAAATTGGAGGCAATTCGAAATTTTTTAAAATTCAAAATTTTATGATACACATAAGTTTTTAGAACTCGCGGAGAATATTTTTAGGACTCGCATGCGAGTCCTAAAAATCTCCAGTTTTTTAAAATTCAAAATTTTATGATACACATAAGTTTTTAGAACTCGCGGAGAATATTTTTAGGACTCGCATGCGAGTCCTAAAAATCTCCAGTTTTTTAAAATTCAAAATTTTATGATACACATAAATTTTTAGGACTCGCAATGTGAGTCCTAAAAAGTCCAGGAGGTGTTTGTTTAAAAAAAAACTCAAACTTTTAGGACACACATAGTTTTTAGGACTCGCTCCGCGAGTCCTAAAACAAATTCCTTAAGGACTCGCAACACGAGTCCTAAAAGGTCCAGGAGACTTTTTTAGGACTCGCATTTATGTGAGTGTCCTAAAAATGTGTCCTAAAAAGGTATTTTTGTAGTAGTGCAGGAGTGGATACAAAATTTCCATGGGAATAAATGAAACTGATGAGGCCTTAGATATGAATCAAACCGAGTCTTGGTGGAACCACCTTTGGAAATTGAGAGTTCCTTCAAAAATCACACTTTTTTTGGAAGGTCTGCCTACTAATCGTGTGTTTTTTTGCAGGGGAGTTGATACTAACCAAGCTTGTTTCTGGTATGAAGGTGGACACATAGAAGACATCGAGCATGCATTGTAGCGATGTCAGAGGAAATTGGAAAACTGTCTCCACCAGGAACTGATACAGTCTTTGATGAACATGTCAAAGATATGCACAAACGAGGAGTTCGAGTTGTTCACTGTCCTAACTTGGCAGATTTGGTATTTGCGAAACAGAGAGGCTCATGGTGTACGCCCACCTGCTGCTATTGACCTTGTGAGCTGGAGTGCCAAGTATCTATCTGACTTTCAGGAAATTAACAGAGGCAAAAGTCACAACAAAGCCCAACAAAAGGTTAGATGGAAACCACCTAATATTGATTGTGTGAAAATGAATGTTGATGCAAGTTTAAGTGAGAAAGAGGGCAGCTATGGCATAGGCCCTATTTTGTGCAACAATGTTGGTAATGTGATCATGGCCTCAAATAAATTCTTCAATAAGCCAATTGGCATTATCACCGCGGAGCTAACTTCCATTTGAGATGGAATTCTTGCTGCTTTCAGTGCTGGTTATCATCAATTTAACATTGAGTCTGATTGCTTAGCAACAGTGAACTTATTAAATAAAGAAGCTGTTGGAACCCATGATTGTGATGGTATTATTCTTAGTATTAAACATATTATTTCTTACTCAAACTGTATCAATATTCAGGTTGTTTCTAGGCAGGCAAATATGGTATTTCATCTATTAGCCAGAAATGCTCTGTCTTGTAAAGCTAGTGCTTCTTGGAATGGGGTTGTACCTCTTGTTACTAGTCATGTTGTTCAGGATGACTTGCCTATTCCTTTGTAATGTTTGAGTATTGTTTGAAAGTATTTCAATTTAAAAAAAAAGTCTCAACACCATATGATGTAACAAAAGTTGATTGACACAATTTAAGATCTAGTCCTACATATTAAAATTTAAAACTAAAATAAATGAACTCAATATTAACACTACAAAAAAATAGTTTTGCTAGCACGTTTTAATGCCGGCAAAAGTCATGATTTGCGCCGGCAAAAATTGTTTGGCTTTTGCCGAAGCATTTTTGAACCGTCAAAGGCTATTGCCAAAGTTTCCTTGGTATTTTGACTTTAGCCGGCGCAATATGAATTGCGCCAGCTAAAGTACTATTTCCTATCGTAATAATGCGCCAGCAAAGGTGGGGCACACTAAGAAAAATTATTTTCCACAATAGGGGAAAACACTTTTGCCGACGTAATATTGCACCAACAAAAGCGATGACCTTTGCGGGCGCAATATCGTGTCGACACAAGTTTAACTTTGTCGGCGTAATATTGTGCTGGCAAAAGTCATCATTTTTTCTGGCATGAATTTGTGTCAGCAAAAGTTAGACCTTTATCGGCGTGACATTGTGTCGGGAAAAGTTTCACAATTGCGCCTGGAAAAGTTTGTGCTTTTTACCAACTCAGTTTTTTTCCGGTGCAATTTTGCACTGGGAAAAGTTATATTAATTTTTTTATTTTATTAAATAGAAACAAATTATAAAATAAAATTATTTATTATCTAATAATTTTAATTTAATAAAAAATTATATTAAATTACATTAATTGATTAATTGTTTAAAACTAAATTAAAAATTTATTTGTACTAAATTAATTAAATTAAAACTATTAATTAGTTAATTGTATCCACTAATGTAATAACACATGAAAAAAAAGTAGTCCATGGTACTAAATTAAAACTATTAATTTGTTTATTATCTCTAATAATCTAAATTTGAAATAAAAAAAATGGTCTACAAATGTTGACTGGCGTCCTCATCCTTGCCCCCATTAGATGCACCGTTGTCATCGTCATCGTCATCGTCTGGTGGCCAGTCTACAGTAAAATCAGGCACCATAGTTGTAATGTCTCAAAATCCCTAATGTGGTTTAATGGCTGGATTAGTAAGTCGGGAGGGTCATAATTATTTTATTACGCCATTAAATGATTATATGCATGTTTATGTGAATTATATTATAATATGATGTTAAATGCATGTATGTGGGTCCACATTTGATTACAGGGGTATTTTGATAATTTGGCCCGTTGAGGGCATATCTGTATATTTTGGTACATGCTTGTGATTAATTGTTGAGGCCACATTATAATGTGGATTTGTTCGAGCTATTCGGCATGAGATGATCTCTGAATATAAATTATCGGTTTGGTCATAACAATTTTAAGCTCGGGGCTCGGGGTGAGTCTTGGGATGTTTCGGTGATTAGAGCGTTACCGGGAATTAAAGGGTAACGGGATAAGAATAATTGGTATTTGAGAATATTGAGAATAGCGAAAATTGGAGAGCGTTAATTATGATTAACGAGATAGGTTGAAAAGGGCGGTTTTACCCTCGGGAGTCTTTAGAAGCTTTTAAATGACCTAGGGGCATTAAGGTCATTTGGCATGGATATATATGATTTATTGGCTGTAGAAACCTGTAGAAAGAATAGAACAAAACAGAGCCAAACTTCCTCCCTCACGTTCATCATTTTCTCTCTTTTCTTCTTTGGAATTTTTGAAGCCAAATTGAGGAATTAAGTTAGGAAACTAAAGGTTTGAGCTTAGGAACTTGATTCATTCATTGAAAGGGATTTAAAACCAGTTTGAGGTAAGATTTTATCCATGAATTTCAAGAATTGCTCTGTTTTTCTTATGGTTTTTAGTCAAGATATTTTGATGTGGTTAGTTGGGAATTCATGGAGGTTTTTGAGAAAATTTTCTTGGGTTTTGTCGTTGGTATGTTGATTGTGTTGTGGTAATACTTGGTTTTGGATTTGGAGAGGTTTGAGTGAGTTTTTGGAAGGATTGAAAGAGGAAAAAAACGAGGTTTTAATGGGAGAAAACAGGGGCTTTGGCTGCTGGGAGGCAATGCTGCGGCGCTTGGGAGGCAATAACGCGGCATTGGGTGAAGGAGCTGAAGGCTGTTGCCTCTGGCTTTTTGGGAAGGGTCGCGGCGCTTGAGGGCCATCTTGGCCAAAAGTGTGATTTTGACTTAGGGATTCAAACCTTAGGCCTCGAGATTGATCCTACTACATAGTTTAGTGGGATTCGATGTCCTGGAGGCTAGGTCTTGGTCCGGGAATATTTCATTATTCATTTTATTGATGGTGTCCCATAATTGGTCATGACCACGTAACCGCTAAGGGACAAAAAGATAGATCATTCTCAAGGGTCGTTCTTATATTAATTCTCACTCGAACCAGAGGTAAGAAAACTGCACCCTGTGTATATGACATGCATGATTGTTGTTGAGGCATGTTGGTTGATAAATGTGGACATTAATTGCATATTAAATGCTTAGCAGAGCTTGCTTACTTGTGTATGGCACTGATTATTCAGGGACGACATTGGTCGCATATTACTGACTTGAGAGTCGGAAACGACATAAGCGCGTCATGAACGCAGGGCCGATAAAAGATTAGATCTAATCGATATCAGTGTTGAATGACTCTGGGAGCATTGATGCTGGACCGACCCTAAGGTCGATGAAATTTATAAGCACTTGACTAGTCTAAGCTAGTTACTCAGAGCCAGAGCCTAAGGCCTAGGTGACAGCTTGTCACATGGCTAGGGAGTGGAATTCCACGGTTATGACTCTATGGTCATGCGATAGGTTATATTGGTTGTAACGCCCTGGTTACCCCAGAACAGTTACGGTGAACCGGAAATTTGACTCGCTACCCGAGTCCTTTGGTTAAAAACGTGCATCTAAGTGTTATTAACAGGCTAAGGTGGAAAACCAATAAAAAGGAAAGGATATATTTTATTTAATACATAAAACTGTTCATGGGCCCATAAAAACATTTACAAGTTATTTACAACTCAAAATGGTCATTACTGTTTCAAATTTACGAACCCGCCAACCTAAGCGGCAAAAATAGGGTAAACCCCTAGTTCCTCTGAGAACTCCTTGGTCGTGGTGGTCAAGCGGTCGCATATGTACACATCACCACCTAAGCTCTCCACTCAAGGCTGGGTGATCTTTTCTTTCCCTTTACCTGCACCATATAGCACGAGCCAAGGCCCAGCAAGAAAACACAATATAGCATGAATATAATATCAACAATGATCATAATAATCATTCAGGACTTTCAGTCCAAAGTAGAGGAGTGACAATTAGAAAAGTCACTAAAGTGGTTCTGTTCCCATTAGCCATGCGACGATAGGGTCACCGGGGCTTAACAAATATGTGAAACTTTCACTAGCTTAAACAGGTTAGGTGCATGATGACTAATCACCAACATAACCTACCTCATGACCATAGAGTCATAACCATGGGATTCCGCTCCCTAACCATGTGACAAGTAGTCACCTAGGCCTTAGGCCCTGGCTCTGAGTAACTAATCTTAGACTAGTCAAGCACTTATAGGTTTCATCGACCTTAGGATCGGTCCAGCATTAATGCCTTAGAGTCATTCAACACTGATATCGATTAGATTTAATCTTCATTTGGCCCTCCGTTCAGGATGTTTATGTCGTTTCTGACTCTCAGGTCAGTAATATACAACCAATGCCATCCCTAACTAATCTGTGCCATACACAAGTAAACAACATCTGCTAGCATTTAATATGCAATCAATGTCCACATTTATCAATCAACATGCCTCAACAACAATCATGCATGTCATAAACACAGGGTGCAGTTTTCTTACCTCAGGTTCGAGCGAGAAATATAATAAGAACGACTCCTGAGAACGATCGACCTTTTGATTTCCTTAGCGGTTACCTAATCATAACCAATTATAACCTCCATTAATGAAAATCAACAATGAAAGGGTCTTAACCTAAACCCCACTCTCGGGACCTCGAAACATGCTCACACGGTGAGTAGATTCAATCCCGGGCCTTAAGGAATGAAACCCCGAGCCAAAAACCCTTAAAAACACTCAAAACACGATTCTAGAGGAACAGAGTAGCACTACAGTGCTGCTCCCTAGTGCCCCAGCGCTATACTCAAAACCCCCAAACACCCAGAAAACATCCTGTGTGGCGCTATAGCACCCTCTGATGGGCGCTGTAGCGCTACCCCCAGACTGATGCTCCCCTGAAACCTCCTTCTTCGACTCCTTCAATTCTAACCCGATTCCAATGCTTCCAAATCCCTTTTTTGGTGCCAAATGAACCCAAAACCCATCCTCACATACCCCAAGCATCACAACCACAAGAACCCTAGCCAAAACTCCCAAAAAAATCAATCATTCAACCTAGAAATCCCAACTGAAAACCAGAACTAAAACAGAGCAAAGCATGGATTTTAATGGCTAGAAACTTACCTCAAGCTCATATTATGATGCTCTTCAATGGTGGAACACACTCCCAAACTCTCAAGACTTACTTCCCAAGCTTGAATCCTCAAGAATGGCTGAAAAATTACAAAGAAAACTGAAGGAGAAAAGGTACGGGAAAGCTCTTGAACTATACTCTGTTTTCACTACCTTTCTACAACCTTAATGGCTTATATCTATCCTAGAGGTGAAAAGACCAAAATACCCCTAGGTCTAATAAGGGTTTCTAAAGGCTCCCGAGGGCAAAATTGACATTTCCCACTTATCTCGTTAATCATAATTAACGCTCTCCAATTCCCACTATTCTCAATAATCTCAAACACCAATAATTCATATCCCGTTACCCTTTAATTCCCGACAACTCTCTAATCATTAATATCACCCCGAGACTCAACCCGAGCCTCGAACTTAAACCTGTTATGACTAAACCGCTAATTAATATTTCAAGATCGTCTCATGTCGAATAGCTTGAACTAACCCACATTATAATGTGGTCTCAACAATATGTCACCAACATGCATACAAATATACAATTATACCATCAATGGGCAAAATTACCAAAACACCCCTGTAATGAAATGTGGACCCACATGCATGCATTTAACATCATATTATAATATAATTCACATATACATGCATATTATCATTTAATGGCATAATTAAACAATTATGGCCCTCCCGGCCTACTAATCCAGCCATTAAACTGCATTAGGGATTTCAGGGCATTACATTGGTGACCTGTTCATCGAGCACCTATCCTGATAAGCTAGTGAAATGATCACTTATTTGTAAAGCCCCGGTGACCCTATCGTCACATGGCTAGAGGGAACGGAACCCATCTTAGTGACTTTTGCGACTGTCACTCATCTGTTTTGGAATGAAAGCCCTGAATGATTATTATGATCATTGTTGATATTATATTCATGCTATATTGTGTTTTCTTGCTGGGCTTTGGCTCATGGGTGCTATGTGGTGCAGGTAAAGGGAAAAAGAAGCTCACCTAGCCTTGAGTGGAGAGCTTAGGTAGTGCTGTGTACATATGCCGCCACTTGACCACCACGGCCAAGGAGTTCTCAGAGGAACTAGGGGGTTTACCCTATTTTTGCCGCTTAAGTCGGCGGGTTTGTAAACTTCAAACTGTAATGACCATTTTGAGTTGTAAATAACTTGTAAATGTTTTTGATGGGCCCATGAACAGTTTTATGTTTTAAATAAAATATATCATTTCCTTTTGATTGGTTTTCCACCTTAGCTTGTTAATAACACTTAGAAGAACGTTTTTAACCAAAGAACTCGGGTAGCGAGTTAAATTTCTGGTTCACCGTAATTGTTATGGGGTAACCAGGGCGTTATAACTTGGTATCAAAGCATGCCAAGGTTAGGGTTCTTGTAGATTGGCTGGGCATGTACACACATCACTGAAGTCAAGCTCGACTCATGGTTTGGTAAATATTTATGTAGATATATGTAAAACTGCTTAAATATAGTATATATGCTTTACCTGTATGCATGAGACACCATGTTAACCTGTGCCCTGAAATATTATATCCTCAGTAACTGTGTGCTAAATAGTACTGAGATTGTTGGAACATACTTATTAGTATTGTTGATTGTGAATTATTATGTGATACATGCTAAGTGCTAAATGCTATAAACATGTATCTGCTTGTATAATTGTATGACTGTGGAATATGATAATTGTCTGCTTGTTCTTGGACCGTAAGGCGGCAAGAGGTTTAGTTATTACTACCTGATTGGCCGTATTGATCATTGTTTCAGCAAGGTATCAATGATAAGAATGAATCCAAGGCAGACAGATGTGTCAGCTGGCCAGAGTGATCAAGGCCAGAATAATAACAATCAGGGTCAAGAAAATGACCAAGGACAGATTCCACAGCCAGCTCTTGTAAACTGGAAGCAAATAATTAGTGATCTGCAGGCTACAGTGTTGAGACAGGGAGAAGAGCTTCGTCTCCTGAGACAACAACAAGCACCTGCAATGGCCAGTGTATCAGAGGCACCTCTTATGTTGGTGCTAGCAGCTGGGCAGCTGCCTAAGGTTGGAAATAAATGGGAGGCTCTTTATGAAAGGTTCAGGAAGCAACAACCTCGAGTTTTTTAGGGCAGTGCAGTCCTGCCAAGGCAAAGTAGTGGATGAGTATGATTACCACCATCCTGGATTTCATGAGGGTGACTGGTAACGAGAGGGTGGCTTGTGCCACTTATATGTTTCAGGAGGATGCCCAAATTCGGTGGGAGGTTATTACCCAGACCAAGAATGTTAATGCCCTGAGTTGGGAAGAGTTTCAAACTCTGTTCAACGAGAAATATTACAATGATGTCATTAGGGCGGTAAAAGCTAAGGAATTCATTAGGCTACTTCAGGGAGGTTTGTCAGTCACTGAGTATGCCTTGAAATTTGATCGTTTGGTAAAATTTGCCATGGAGCTGGTGCCCACTGATGGGACCAGAAGAGAGAGATTTCTGCAGGGGCTACAACCCAGATTAGCTCGTGATGTACGTATTACCACTGTGGCTGGGTGTATTACCCTGGTTGCCCCAGAACAGTTACGGTGAACGGTGGACCGAAAATTTGACTCTCTACCCGAGTCCGTTGGTCAAAAACGTGCTCTAAGTGTAATTAACAGGTTAAGGTGTAAAACCAATAAAAAGGAAATGGAGATTTTCATTACAAACTGCTCTGCAGAGCTAAACAAAACGTTTACAAGTTGTTCTCAGTACAAAATGGTCACTACTGTTTAAAATTTACAATCCCGCCGACCTAAGCGGCAAAAATAGGGTAAACCCCCCTAGTTCCTCTGAGAACTCCTTGGCCGTGGTGGTTAAGCGGTTGCATATGTACACATCACCACATCAGCTCTCCACTCAAGGCTAGGTGAGCTTTTCTTTCCCTTTACCTGCACCACATAGCACCCATGAGCCAAAGCCCAGCAAGAAAACAAAACACTTTTCATAAACATTATCAAATGATTATCATTATAATCACACTGAGCATAAAGCTTTCAAACAAAAGAGTGAACATCACATGAGGTCCTGATAAACCATACTGAGTGACTGGCAAGCAAGTCACTAATTCAAATGGAAGAGTGGCTGCTAGGTAAGCCACTAACCTTCAACAGGTTCTGGTAAACCATACTGAGTGACCGACAAGAATGTCACTGTTTCAAGTGGGAGAGTGGCTGCTAGGTAAGCCACTAGCCTCCAAGCGCTTAATTCATTCATCGACCCTCGGGGTCGGTCTGGCATTAACGCTCTTTGAGACATTCAATGTTGATAGTTGATTAGATATAATCTTGTTGGCTTACGTTAACACGCTAAGGCCGCCCTGACTAATGAGTCAGCTCAATGTGACCAGTGCCCAGTACCACTGCCGTACCTGACTAATAAGTCACAGCTTCACAGTTGATACTAGCACCTTTGCCAAATCTGACTAATGAGTCAGTACCATGCGCAAGTGAGCAACATATGCTAAACATTCTTTATTCAATCCAAGTCCATATTAACACAACCAACATGCCTCATGAATATCCATGCATGTCACACTTGAGGTGCATTTTTCTTACCTCTGGTTCGAGCGGGAATGAATTAGAAAAACAACCCTGAGAACGATCAACCTTTAGATTCCTTAGCGGTTACCTAATCATAACCAATATAACAATTAATAAAATAAATTAATAAATGGTTTACAATCTAAAACCACACTCCCGGGATCAATCCCCCACTCTCGGGATTCTTAATATACTCAAACGGGGCAAAGGAACCAAACCCTGAACTTTAAGGATCATTCCGAGCCCTAAAATAGGTTTGCTGAAAAATGGACTAGCGATGCAGCCCCATCAAATGGCGCTGCAGCCCTATTTCCAAGTCAGAGAGCCCATCTCTGAGCCCTGAATAGCGCTGCTGCGCCCTAAGTGGCGCTGCTGCGCCAATTACAAACCAGAAACTTTCTGGTTCATCTTCTTTGCGATTTCTCTTGAAACCAAACCCTCCAAACCAATCCAAAACCTTACCAAAACACCCAATTCAACCCCTAAACTTCATCTACATCATACCCTCATCAAAACCCAATCAATCTTACACAAAAGCTCCCATTGATTCCAACTATCCACACCAAAACTATAAGCTGAAAACTATAAAGTAAAACAGAGTATGGCTTGTTTTTCATGGATGAATTCTTACCTCAAATGGAATTAAATTCCTTTTCAATGGATGAACCGAGTCTACAACTCCCAAGCTTTGATTTCCTAGCTTGTATCTTCAAATTGGGACCAAAAACTTCAAAGGAAGAAAGAGAGAAATGGATGTACGGGAAGGGTAATTCTTGCTCTGTTTTTCTATTCTGTTTCTACAGCCATCCAAAGCCATATAAATCCAAACCCAAATGACTAAAATATCCCTAGGTCTTTAAAAGTTTCTAAAGCCTTCCCAAGGGCAAAGTTTGTACTTTCGAACCTACACCGTTAATCATAATTAACGCTTCCTAATTCCCGTTATTCTCAAAATTCCCAAACACCAATAATTCATGTCCCGTTACCCTTTTTACTTTCGGCAACGTTCTAATCATTAAAACATCCCGAGACTCACCCCGAGCCCCGAGCTTAATCCCGTTATGACTAAACCGCTACTTTAATACTTAGAGATCGTCTCATGCCGAATAGCTCGAACAAATCCACATTATAATGTGGCCTTAACAATATATCACCGACATGCATCCAAACAAACAATTTACCCTCAATGGGCCAAGTTACCATCACACCCCTGTAATTAAAAATATGGACTCACATGCATGCATTTCACATCATATTATAATATAATCAACATATACATGCATTTTATCAATTAATAACATAATTAAGCATGTATGGCCCTCCCGGCCTACTATTCACGCCGTTGAACACATCGGAGAATTCGGGGCATTACATTGGGGTTACTGTTAGGAGTGTGTCCTAAAAGCATGTAAAGACATTTGTTTTTCTGTGAATAAATAAATACAATGGTTTATTATTATTGTTATATTTAGATTGTTAAATTATTGTTTAAATAATTTTGTAAATATCAGAAAAATTCCATATTCATTATTGAGGATGTGATCTTGTATTAGTACAAGAGAATTAAGATCACATGAATGAATAAAAATAGTCAACAACAACAAATTAAAGTTATGGAATTCTTTAATTGGAGTTGTAAGTACGGTTTACTGAGTATCATAATGATACAAATAATCTAGATTCGGATTATTGATGTGAAAAGACATCTCGGTAAATGTGTTTTATATAATATGATTATATATGACATGGACCGATATGAATTACAGTCTTTATCCAAAAACCATTTAACAATAAAGACTTATCATAACTGATGATCATTTATAGATCAACCTAAATCCTGAGTGTTCATGAACTCATGTTCATGTTTATTAAATCTTTTGATTCATTCGTTAAGGTCTCTTCAAAGAATGAGGCTATTGACTTTTGTTTTGGAGATTTAATATCATGGATAGTTGGGAACATGTATCAACAATACGGAATCTAATCTTTCCTAATGGATCGTATATTAGTTCCCTTAAGGGTTAATTCTGGAACTGAATGATTTTGAGCTCAAATCTATAATTAGATTATAGATTAATTATTCACTAGTGAATTAATGGTACTTAAGGAATAAGAAGTAAATTAGAAAGGTAAAATGGTAAATCTTCCATTCTAATTTATGAACTAATTAATTAGAGGGTTGAACTATTGAAAGATGGTTATATCAATGGACGACTTAAGAAAAGATTTCTGTAAAAGTATATCTATAACATAAATAGTGCAATTCTGAATTTATAGTGGAGTAATATCAGAATTAATAAATTAACTATTATAATTAAAGAGTTTAATTATTTAGTTTCAATTTATTGAAGCTTAATGTTATAGGTCCATGGTCCCCGAAATGGCTCAAACAATCACTGACAAAGGTAAATACAAAAATGGGCAAAAAGGACTTATGTGATAAGTAAAATATTTTTCTATGTATCAAACATAATTATTGTTTAATTATGTGTAATTAATTAATTATTTGATTTAACAAAAATATAATTAATTTTGAATTAATTTATTTTTGGGATTTTTGGTATTTAAATAATAATAAAAATTGGGAAAAATCACATGCCATCACAAGCATGTGGTACATGTGTAGCACAGTGCACAGTCACTGTGCTACACGCATAAGAGAGTGTGCTTAGTCTCTTGATTCCACAATTTTAGTTATTTAAATATTAAATAAATAATGAGATATTTTAATATGATTAAAATATTATTATTTAAACAAAAATCTGATAACTTATCAGTTATTTTGAATTTGTTTAAAATAACAAATATTTTAATATATTGGATATATTAAATATAGGATATCAGTTTTACAGAACGTAACTTTTCAGGGATAGAAAAATATCTAGAAATCTCTCTTAGAGAAAGAGAACAGTGACAAAAAAAAAAGTCATTGTTCTTCACAAAACCTAGGTCGAAACTTTATCAGATCTCATGTGTTGAGAACATCTGATAAATAGTTTTTTGCCTATTGTTTGTATAGCGAGCCCACACTCGTTCTTTGTGTGCTGAGAACATTTTGGAAGATCTTGGTGTGAGATCTCAAGGATTTAGCCATACAAAAAGATAGCAGCAAGGAAGGACCTGAGGTAATTTTTCTATTCTTGTCCTTGATTCAATATATATATATATATGCATGTGAAGAAGTAGATCTAGAAATCTTTTGGGATTAAACTGACAATTTGATTGTTGTTCCGCTGCGTATAATCTCTGATTTGATCAATAAAAACCAACAGTTACTGTTATATTATTTTATAATATAATGTAATATTATATTATTTTATAATATAATGTTTTAGATTAAATAAATGTGACATAGAGTGTCACATATTGTAACATATAATAGAGAGTTACATTATTTGGATATATGTGAAATATTCAAACATGTAACATATTTGGTGTTACAAATTCATCACAAATTTGTAACTCCTAAATATCACCCATTATTGTGTAGATTTGTTGTTACACAATATTGAGATGAATTTCTTAAAGCCATATGAGAAATGGCTGATAGAGATGTGATTTTAACTCCCATATTGTGTATGGAAGTTACAAAATCAAGTGGGAATAAATTGGAACGTTTTGGAAAAAACTGAAAAATTTGTTGCTGAACTTGACTGAGGGCCGCGGCGCCTGGAACATGCACCGCGGCCCTAGTGGCTGACAGCTTCATACAATTTCAGTTTTTATCCAATTTTGAACGATTCCAACAGCCAAGTAACTCCCAAATCTCTATTTTAATTCCATAAAACACTCAATTAATAGTTGGTAACAGCCATGAGGTTGGTGGAATTTGAAATTCAAAGGGTGTCTCTAAACTCTATAAATAGGAGCCTAATGCTCACTTGTAAGACACAACTTTTCTATCCACTAGAGCACTTGGCTAGAAACACCTTGAGGCTTGATTATTCCAGAAAGCATTTCCTATAATCTGTGAGAGATCCCTTAGTGCTTCAGTTAGGGGGAAATAAGCTTTTGGACAAAGGTTTCAAACCTTGTTCAAGTTGGTGATCCCCAACACTCTTCACTTTGGTTGTGTGAGTGAGAGTTTATTGTTTTGGTTCTTGTTCTTATTTTCTTCTATTGCTCTTTCTTATTTTCTTCTTATACCATTTACTTGTTCTTTTGTTTAAAAGTTGTAATCCTTTTATTTCCTTTGTTCAAACACTTCTAGTTTACTTGTATCTTTTTGTAATAAAGTTGTACTTTCTATTTCTATCATCTTACATCTCCTTCTCCTTTTATTTGTATTTTTTCAGTTATAGAGTTGTAACACTTTATTTAATCAATCCTTGTCTATTGTAATATTTTGCATAGAGTTGTAATATTTTCTTACCATTTCCATTGAGGCAATACATATTTTCCTAACAGTTACTACCTATGCACAAGTGGTTGAGAAGGCACTCACAGCTGAGAGTGCAGAGAACAAGATCTGGCGAGACAGTGCAACCAGAAAAGAGTTCAGGAGGACAGGTCCTCCATTTGTGGGTTCTGGTAGGGGTGGAGGACCCAGTGAGCAGAAGAGGAAGGTTCCTGACACCTTCCCAGTTCCAGGTCCTGATAGGCGATCCCGTGGTGTTTCAATGGGTCGTCCAAGTGGTAATGAAGCCTGGAAGTCTTATCCTGAATGCCCTAGATGCAAGAGGCGTCACTTGGGAGAGTGTAGGGAAAGGGCTTGCTTCTCTTGTGGAGCAGTGGGTCATCTTAAAAAGGATTGCCCTAAGATCAAAAAAGAAGAACCCAGAAAAGCGGACAGCTCGGCCCCAGCTCAAGTGTTCGCATTGACACAAGCAGAAGCTGAGGCTTCTCCCTAAGTTGTTACAGGTCAGCTTCTTAGTGCTGGAACCCCTTATAATGTATTGATTGATTCTGGTGCTACACATTCTTTTTTTGCTAGTAGTAGTATTGATAGACTGTGTAGACCCTATGATTTTTATGTTGTGGGGTTTGGAACTTTGTTACCCACTGGGGAGTTAGTGGCATCCAGGATATGGGTTAGATCTTTGCCAGTGACAGTGGAAGGCAGAGTGTTGTCAGTGGATTTGATAGAGTTGGTTATGACTGACTTCGATATGATATTGGGTATGGATTGGTTGGCAAAGTATGGGGCAACCATTGATTGCAGAAGGAAGATGGTCACCTTTGAGCCTGAAGGTGAGGATCATTTTGTGTTTGTTGGTACTGTGCATGGACCTCGTATACCTATGATTTCTGTATTGAGGGCTAGGGATTTATTGCAAGGAGGTTGCATTGGATTCTTAGCCAATGTGGTTGATACCACTAAGGTCGTGCCAGTGAGACCAGAAGATACCAGACTTGTTTGTGAATTCCTGGATGTGTTTCTAGAAGATTTTCCAGGGTTTCCATCGCACAGAGAGATTGAGTTCGTGATAGAATTGGCACCAGGGATGGAGCCAGTGTCTAGAGCACCTTACCAAATGGCCCCAGTTGAGTTGAAAGAATTAAAGGTACAGTTGCAAGAGCTATTAGATTTGGGTTTTATCAGACCTAGATTCTCACATTGGGGTGCACCAGTTCTATTTGTAAAGAAGAAGGATGGTTTTCTAAGAATGTGTATTGATTATAGGGAACTGAATAAGTTGACAATTAAGAACAAGTATCCTTTTCCAAGGATAGATGATCTGTTCGATCAGTTGCAAGGTAAAAAGGTATTCTCAAAGATCAACCTTCGTTCTGGTTATCATCAGTTGAGGGTCAAGGAGGGAGACATACCGAAGACTGCTTTTCGTACCAGGTATGGGCATTATGAGTTCTTAGTCATGTCTTTTGGATTGACTAATGCCCCTGCTGCATCTATGAACTGAGTGTTCAAGGATTATCTGGACCAGTTTGTGATCGTCTTCATCGATGATATTCTGGTATATTCTCAGTCTGAGTCAGAGCATGAGCATCATCTGAGGTTGATTCTACAGAGACTGAGGGAACACAGGTTGTTTGCAAAGTTCAAGAAATGTGAGTTCTGGTTATCTCAAGTGTCCTTTCTTGGACACATTGTCAGTAAGGAGGGGATTAAGGTAGATCCAGCAAAGATTGAGGCGGTCAGAGATTGGCCAAGGCCAAAAAATGCTTCTGAGGTTAGAAGTTTCCTTGGATTGGCAGGTTATTATAGGCGTTTCGTGGAAGGGTTCTCAAAGATTGCTACATCGTTGACTGAGTTGACACGCAAGAGTCAGAAATTTGTGTGGTCAGATAAATGTGAGAATAGCTTCCAGGAACTGAAGCAGAGCTTGATTACAACTCTGATTCTGAGTCTTCCAACAGATCAGGAGAAGTTTGTGATTTATTGCAATGCTTCTCATCAGTGTTTAGGCTCTGTTTTGATGCAGTCAGAGAAGGTAATTGCTTATGCCTCACGTCAGTTGAAGGAATATGGAAAGAGATATCCCACTCATGATTTAGAGTTGGCAGCTGTGGTCTTTGCTTTACAGATATGGAGGCATTATCTTTATGGACAAAAGTGTGAGATCTATACAGACCACAAGAGCCTGAAATACTTCTTCACTCAGAAAGATCTGAATATGAGACAAAGGCGTTGGCTAGAGTTAGTGAAAGATTATGACTGTGAAATTCTGTATCATCCAGGAAAAGCCAATGTGGTAGCTGATGCTTTAAGCCGGAAGGGTCCGGGACAGATTTTTGGTGCGAGGCTGATAGCCAGAGAGTTAGCAGATGATATGACCAGAGCTTGTATAGAGTAGCTGGTGGACCAGTTGGCCAATATTACGCTTCAGTCTACGCTTTTGGAGAGAATCAAGGAGGGTCGGTTGAGTGATCCACAACTGATCATGATTAGAGACGATGTTCTGGTTGGAGCATCCAGAGATTATACAGTGTCTGATTTGGGCTTGTTGAGATACAAGGGCGGATATGTGTTTCGTTAGACACTGCTTTGAGGCGAGAGATTCTGGATGAATCTCATACTACTCCTTATTCTTTGCATCCAGGCACCACGAAAATGTATCAGGATGTGAGATTGTTGTATTGGTGGTCGGGGATGAAGAGGGATGTAGTGGAATATGTGGCTAAGTGCTTGACATGTCAGCATGTCAAGGCTGAGCATCAGAGGCCGGCAGGGTTATTGCAGCTTCTAGATATCCCAGAGTGGAAGTGGGAAGACATCACGATGGATTTCATGGTGGGCTTACCCAGGACTGTTGGTCAGCCTGATTCTATTTGGGTGATAATGGATCGCTACACCAAGTCAGCTCACTTTTTTCCAGTGAGGACTACATATATAGTTTATCAGTATTTAGATCTCTATGTGAGAGAGATCGTGCGCCTCCATGGAGCACCTAGGTCGATCGTGTCAGATCGGGAGCCTACTTTTACTTCCAAGTTCTGGGGGAGTTTACAAAAGGCCATGGGTACACAATTGAAGTTCAGTACTGCTTATCATCCTCAGACAGATGGGCAATCTGAGAGGACGATCCACATATTGGAAGACATGCTGCGGGCATGTGTGCTGGACTTTGGTGGATCTTGGAGTAAGTATCTACCTTTGATAGAGTTTTCCTACAACAATAGTTATCAGTCTACCATTGGAGTTGCACCTTATGAGATGCTATATGGTAGGAAGTGTAGGTCTCCCATTCATTGGGATGAGACAGGTGAAAGGAGATACTTGGGTCCTGAGGCAGTTCAGAGGACCAGTGAGGCCATTGAGAAGATTAGAGCTCGAATGCTTGCTTCTCAAAGTAGACAGAAGAGCTATGCAGATCCCAAGCACAGGAACGTGGAGTTCTAGGTGAGAGATTATGCCTTCCTTAGATTCTTGCCATGGAAAGGGGTGAGAAGGTTTGGGAAGAAAGGCAAGTTGAGCCCTAGATTTGTAGGTCCATTTGAAATCCTGGAAATGATTGGTCAGGTGGCTTACAGGTTGGCCTTGCCACCGGCGTTGTCAGCCGTGCATAATGTGTTTCATGTTTCAGCTCTTCGGAGGTATGTATCTAATGTGAATCATATTTTGAGATATAAAGATCTGGAGCTTGAGCCAGATCTCTCCTTTGAGGAGCAACCAGTTCAGATACTTGACAGAAAGGATAAGGTCCTCAGGAATAAGACGATACCTTTGGTTAAGGTATTGTGGAGGAACAACAAGGTCGAGGAAGCGACCTGGGAGCTGGAGTCAGATACGCAGAGTCAGTATCCCGAGCTATTCAGGTAAATTTCGAGGATGAAATTTCTGTAAGGAGGGGATAGTTGTAATGCCTCAAAATCCCTAATGTGGTTTAATGGCTGGATTAGTAGGTCGGGAAGGTCATAATTGTTTTATTACGCCATTAAATGATTATATGTATGTTTATGTGAATTATATTATAATATGATGTTAAATGCATACATGTGGGTCCACATTTGATTACAAGGGTATTTTGATAATTTGGCCTGTTGATGGCATATTTGTATATTTTGGTGCATGCTTGTGATTAATTGTTAAGGCCACATTATAATGTGGATTTGTTCGAGCTATTCGGCATGAGATGATCTCTGAATATAAATTATCGGTTTGGTCATAACAGTTTTAAGCTCGGGGCTCGGGGTGAGTCTCGAGGTGTTTCGGTGATTAGAGCGTTACCGGGAATTAAAGGGTAACGAGATAAGAATAATTTGTATTTGAGAATATTGAGAATAGCGGAAATTGGAGAGCGTTAATTATGATTAACGAGATAAGTTGAAAATGGCGGTTTTACCCTCGGGAGTCTTTAGAAGCTTTTAAATGACCTAGGGGCATTAAGGTCATTTGGCATGGATATATATGATTTATTGGTTGTAGAAACCTATAGAAAGAATAGAACAAAATAGAGCCAAGCTTCCTCCCCCACGTTCATCATTTTCTCTCTTTTCTTCTTTGGAATTTTTGAAGCCAAATTGAGGAATTAAGCTAGGAAACTAAAGGTTTGAGCTTAGGAACTTGGTTCATTTATTGAAAGGGATTCAAAACCAGTTTGAGGTAAGATTTTATCCATGAATTTCAAGAATTGCTCTGTTTTTCTTATGGTTTTTAGTCAAGAGATTTTGATGTGGTTAGTTGGGAATTCATGGAGGTTTTTGAGAAAATTTGCTTGGGTTTTGTTGTTGGTATGTTGATTGTGTTGTGGTAATACCTGGTTTTGGATTTGGAGATGTTTGAGTAAATTTTTGGAAGGATTGAAAGAGGAAAAAAATGAGGTTTTAATGGGAGAAAACAGGGGTTTTGGCTGCTGGGAGGCAATGCTGCGGCGCTTGGGAGCCAATGTCGCGGTATTGGGTGCAGAGCCTCTGTTTTTTTGGGAAGGGTCGCGACGCTTGAGGGCCATCTTGGCCAAAAGTGTGTTTTTGACTTAGGGATTCAAACCTTAGGCCTCGGGATCGATCCTACTACCCGGTTTAGTGGGATTCGATGTCCCGGAGGCTAAGTCTTGGTCCGGGACTATTTCATTATTCATTTTATTGATGGTGTCCCATAATTGGTTATGACCAGGTAACCGCTAAGGGACAAAAAGACAGATCGTTCTTATATTAATTCTCACTCGAACTAGAGGTAAGAAAACTGCACCCTATGAATATGACATGCATGATTGTTGTTGAGGCATGTTGGTTGATAAATGTGGACATTGATTGCATATTAAATGCTTAGCAAACCTTGCTTACTTGTGTATGGCACTAATTAGTCAGGGACGACACTGGTTGCATATTACTGACCTGAGAGTCAGAAACAGCATAAGCGTCCTGAACGCAGGGCCGATAAAAGATTAGTTCTAATCGATATCAGCATTGAATGACTCTGGGAGCATTGATGCTGGACCGACCCTAAGGTCAATGAAATTTATAAGCGCTTGACTAGTCTAAGCTAGTTACTCAGAGCCAGGGCCTAAGGCCTAGGTGACAGCTTGTTACATGGCTAGGGAGTGGAATCCCACGGTTATGACTCTATGGTCATGCGATAGGTTATATTGGTGACCTTTTCATCGAGCACCTATCCTGATAAGCTAGTGAAATGATCACTTATTTGTAAAGCCCCAGTGACCCTATCGTCACATGGCTAGAGGGAACGAAACCCACCTTAGTGACTTTTGCGACTGTCACTCATCTGTTTTGGACTGAAAGTCCTGAATGATTATTATGATCATTGTTGATATTATATTCATGCTATATTGTGTTTTCTTGCTGGGCTTTGGCTCATGGGTGCTATGTGGTGCAGGTAAAGGGAAAGAGAAGCTCACCCATCCTTGAGTGGAGAACTTAGGTGGTGCTGTGTACATATGCGGCCGCTTGACCACCACGGCCAAGGAGTTCTCAGAGGAACTAGGGGGTTTACCCTATTTTTGCCGCTTATGTCGGCGGGTTTGTAAACTTGAAACTGTAATGACCATTTTGAGTTGTAAATAACTTGTAAATGTTTTTGATGGGCCCATGAACAGTTTTATGTTTTAAATAAAATATATCATTTCCTTTTGATTGGTTTTCCACCTTAGTCTGTTATTAACACTTAGAAGCACGTTTTTAACCAAAGAACTCGGGTAGCGAGTTAAATTTCTGGTTCACCGTAACTGTTTTGGGGTAACCAGGGCGTTACAATAGTGCTCATCTGATTCACCAAAGCACTGAGCAAGAGTTGCTAACAGAGTTGATGAACCTTAAGCTTTTAATTTTCCCTTATCAATGCCTCCACTAGAGGTGACACTTTGTCAACCATTTGTGATGGGGATGAAGGTGTGGCCGCTTTCCGCCAATTTCCTTGAGCCTAGACAACGCACCAAAATATTTCTTGTAGCGCGAGCAGGGCCCAAGGACATCAGTTACAATGTCCATATCAGGAGGGAAGTCATCAGCATGATCGCTAACCAGGAAGCAGCAGACGATGCAGCGGGTGTACTCTGCGATGCTCGACGCTCAGTCATCTCATTCTGCACAATAAAAAAACACACACACATATATATATATATTAGATTTCAATATAACATTGAAAGAAAATGACTAAACAATACGAACAATTCTTAAAGCAAAGTTATTGCTTATTTCTTTTGAAAGTAGTTCTTTATTATCTATCTGCCAACACCACATCATTAATGGATGCAGACCAGTGATTGGAAAAACATGCAAGTAATTTTATTTCGGCATGTGGGAGCAAATGGACTAAGTTATTTGAGCACGGTAATCCATATCTGAATCAAAAGTATGCAGATATTGCTGATATATATGCTAAGAGCAGTTCATTCCTGGGGGAATTTAAGTCCCATAAAGTTAGCCAAGAACAATTACATGATGCGTTAATTCCCCAAGGAATAAACCGCTCTTAGCATATATATCAACAATATTTGCATACTTTTGATTTAGATATGGATTTTCACGACCAAATTAACTTAGCCCATAAGCTCCCATATGCGGAGACAAAATTAGTTACGTTATTTTTCTAACTTGGTCCACAACCATTAATCATGAAGATATTGGCACATAGATCATATAGTTTTAATTATTATTAATTTAATTAATAATTAATAAGAAACTACTAATTGATACAAATCAATTAGTAATTATAATTTATTAATTATTTACTAAACTTTTAGTTAAATGATAATGAATTTTTAAATTAATACACACTTTAATAGAGTTTTAAGGTTAGGCAACATTACATATTTCCTCCTTCTAAGACATGAGGTCACCCCACACTCCATGTAATAGGTATCACTCTATGAGTCAATGATCTTTCTGCAATGGGAGGCTTGGGGAAGTGCACCTCATGCCACCCAAGCCTAACATTATGCCAAAGGGACTCACCCTGCCTCATCACATCGATAAGTGACGAGACCTTATGTAACACTATGCCTCATCCAAGGGTCATTTTCTTTTCCTATAATTATGATGTAATACTCTTTGCACAACACACAACAAATACACAAGTTCGTGCTTAAGAATTAGAATCTTTCCTTTTCTACTCTCTTGAAGGAAAACATTCAACTTAAGGAATCTTCCTATGAGAAGTTCCTCTCCATCTCTACTTACAAGCAAAAGTGCCTCCTAAAGTACGCTCTTTTTTTACTCCCCACAATTAACAACAACTGACCCCCAATTTCAATACTAGGCCGAAGAGAGTTGGAAGTTCAATATGCACCAACAAGTCTTTTTTTTTCCTTTATGTAACTATATGCTATGATTGGTTAAATACAATGTGAAATTGGTTAGGCACGAAGAGGTGCAAAATCATTACGATTTCACAAAGTCAACATGTGAGAGTTGACTTTCAGTATAGGCATTTATAAATCATTTTTTTGGGTCCAAAGTATTTCTTTGGAGTATATAAGAGTACCCAAAAATTTTGGGAGCATTTGAGGATGTTTTGAGACAAGTTTTGGAGCGCCAAGTTAGTGGCATCTGGATGCATCGCCTATGGGAGGCGACATGTCACTTGGCCTTGGAAGAATGGACCAGGCGCCTGGAAGGAGGCGCCTGAGCCGTCCGTACGATTCCATACAATGACGTATTTTGGCTCCAAAATTCAAATTAAAATTATCTAACCTCATTGGTTGAGTCTAATGAGGTTCCTATACTATTTAAAGGTTTCATTTGAGTTAATTGGTAACTTGATCACTCACCTCTCTCTCACTCTAAAACCCTCTCTCTCTAGCTCTCAAGATTACTAGTTTTCTCCAAGAAACTCATCAAGCATTGCTTGACTTGCATGAGTTTCAAGGTTTTTTAAATCCCAAATCTCATTCTACTTGGTTGAAGCTTCAAGCAATAAGGGAAGGCTTGAAATAGAGATTTTGGACAACATTATTCTTATTGTGTATAAGCCTTAGATGTTCCCCAAGTTTGAAGATTCAAGTTTCTGAAAATAAAAGGTTATATCTCTCTAAACCCCAACTTTGTATTTTTTTTCATTCTATTGTGTTTATGTTGTTAGTATTGATGATTAAATGTTTTGACGTTCATCTTATAATTATTTAATCACTTAATCCTTTATAATCAAGATTTGCATTCATACCATGAACATGATTCTTTGATTATCAAGATATGCATTCATACTTTGAATAAGGTTCTTAATTAGCATCTAAGGTTTGCAATATTGAATTATTCCTATTATGCTTTGTTAATTAATAAAGTGTAAAGTCATAAATTCCCAACAATATATACTTATATAATCTAATTATACTTTGTAACTTATTGATTAATGTTCTTGTAGTTGATTCTCATATTTAGCTGCTATTTTTATGGTTTAGTACTTTGTTATGAATATTGCTAGTTAATTTATATTATGGTTACTGATTTTGGTTTTGTTGGTTCTTAGTGTTTGCATGTTGTTTAGGTTTGCCTAGTAATTTTAGTATTTATGTTTCTAATTTTTTTTCTTGTTTAGCAACCTGTTTTTATATTACTGAAAATATTTATAATGGGTACTATTGTGTTACTACTTTATTATTTAGTAGTTTTCAAACTTTTCAGTCATTGCTAGTTTAGTAGTTGGTTGATAAAAATTTTAGTTTCTCAGTAATGATTAATAACAATTTTAGTTTCTTAGTAATTGTGGATTGCTTGTTGAAATGTGGTTATTGGGTTGGTAATTACTTTCCTATTACTAAAATATTAGCAATTAGCTATTGTGCTTATTATCTAAAAATATTAGTAATGGTTACAATTATGTTACTAGTTTATTGTTAAGTTACATTGAGGTTGCTATGTGATTTTGCTGTGTCGTTCTGCCAAAGCCTAGTGAAGATCTTATGTCTATAAGGTTGCATTGAGGTGTGAAACATTGAGACACAATGTGAGCTCTCGAATTGCTTTGACATTATAGTTGTCAAATTTAGTCGCGATCGTGATTCTCGTTTTGAATTAGCATCGCAACTTGAAAAGACTGAGCCGCAATGTAAGTACTTGCACCTTTTTTCTCTATTTGATTTTGTTGTAAACTAGTGACTTGTTATAATTGTGAAGCTAAAAAAACAAATAATTGGTTACTATGTCGTGATTTCTAGATTTTAGATGAAAAAAATAGTTTATATTCAAGATTTAATCCAACATCATTAGTAAGCCTTGATTCTTTTATTGGAATTCCATATTGGTTGGTTTTGATTTTAGATATCACACAATTAATAATAATCACAATCGATTTTCAAACAAAATTGCGTAAAATTACAAGCTGTCATTGCAATGCATTCTTGATCCAAATTCTCAAAGTAAAAGAAGATGACTGTGATAAAGTTAATTACAAAGTTATTCAACCTACAAAATTAAAGATATGAATTTTGCCATTATTATTTTCAGAATATGTATATATATTTTGAGAATATAAATATAGAGCATTGATAAGTTCATTGTTATATACATATATATATATATATTGCAAATTCTTTCGTATTTGGATGATGCTAATTTGGTGTTTTAAAAGATCTTCATTTTGTAAGTTTTTTATATTTAAACTAAGTTGTAATTTTTGTTGATAACACTGATATATTTGATGCAATTTTGGTTTAAGAATTTTATTGGCTACAAAAAGAAGTTTCAAGATGAAGTTGAGATGTAATTCTAATGTGTTTTGAAGTCTCTAAGCATATATGGTGATGTTGCAGTGAATGAAGCTTGAGTAGAGGCTTACAAAATCAAGAGAAGTGAAATTTGGAGCGTTGGTTGCTACTAAAAGAAGTGGTGGCCACGACCTAATTACAAGGAATAAGGATTTTGGAAACAGCAAGTTTTGGCCGGCGAGTACTTCTTCAAGTAGCGGCCAAAATACGATTTTTAAGAGAAACTATGCACTGGCCGCGGACACTACTTTTCCAGGCCGTGACTCAAGGCTAAATCAAGCACACTGGCCGCGACAGCCACTTTTCCAGGTCGTGGCCAATCAACGCGGTTTCAGTTTCTATGTTATTTTTAATTAGAATTTTAAGAGGATTATAAAGAGTTTTAGGGCTAAGGTTTCATAAGTTTTTAATTACGAATTCTAGAGATTAGAATAATAGAGGAGAGGACAACAAATTTCCTACATCAAACTAGTTTTTCCTTCTTTTCTTTAAAACTCTTTAATTTCAATTATGATTATGTTATTGGTTATGTTTGTAATTATGGAGTAATCTTCTTTTAGGCTAAGGGTTATTTCAAAACCAAAAACATGAATTCTTAATTCTCAATAATGAATGTTATTTCTTGATTTCTCCAATGTTAAATTGTTTCTATTCTTCTATGATTAATGTTATGGATTATGTGATATCTTGTTAGATGGCCAACTAATTAGGATGTTTCATTGTTCTACTATCATCTTATAATTACTATTCACCTAATGTTTACCGAGTTTTTCGGAAACGAATACAAACAAAATAATAAAAAGATAAGAACTGTAGAAGTGCAAAAATATAAATAGACAAATAGGTTTTTTACGTGGTTCAGGCGTTAACGAGCCCTAGTCCACGAGTCGATGTTATTATACTTGTAGAGAATTACAGTAAAATGGCTGGTGTACAAGAACCTCACAAACTCACAATGTTTCTCTCGGGTTCTCTTGAAGAAGATGAAGCTAGAGAGATTTTGGCAAAGTTCTTGCTCTTTAATCTGTTGGCCCTCTCTCCTATCATAAAATGAGGAGGTCTTTATAGCTAGGGTTTTGGATTAGGGTTTTACTCTGCCCCCATGAGTCTTAATTACACCAGCCGTCAATAGGGGATACAATTACCGTGGTAGCATGGCTACCAGGCTCTACGTAGGTATAATTACATGAAAATATGGGGAATGTCAAAAGGCAGCCGTCTTTTCCAGGCTGTCAGCGGAACAGTAGGCGAAAAGGCACTTTTAGGCGTGCTGGGATGTGTGCGGCCTCGACCTGTCAGGCGTGTCAGGCGGGATCCTGTGTCAGGTGAGTATCATTCCAACTATGCCTCCTCCGTGACTCGACCGCCTGGTCTTCTTCTGTGCGAGGCACGTAACTGTATTCGCGAAGGTAACCTGAAGAGCTTCTCCTGAAAGGACCTTCCCCGAAGGATATCCCTTCGGGAGTCTGGGAGAATTGACGAGCTTCCGGGTCGCGGTTGCTTGAAAGAGCGTGCTAGACACTAAACGGGAGAGGCGAAGCCTTTCTGTCCATCCGCGAGCCCTGGTCACCCTTCGTGAAAGACTTTGATAATTCTGCTTCCCCGAGGCTATCCATCTAAACGCTATCCGGAAATCTGGATAACACCTAATAATTTAGGGTTCTAAGTGTATGTGATAATTTACAATTGATAGTATTGTCATAGGTATTATTGATTGCGATGAAGTTTAGAACCTAGGTTAAACGAATTATATGCTAAATTGATTTGTTGCTTATATTAACCTATCTCCACATAAATTAATGTTATTCCTAGGTTAAATAGATTACATGCTTCATGGATTTATTGCTTGGTATAAAGATTTAATTATTGAGCACTTCACCTTGATTAATTGTAATTGGGAGATTGAGATAATTGACTGCTTCAGCGTTATCTACATAATTAATAATTTAATTGGGAAATCATAATAATGTTTATTATTGTTGGTCTTGAATGATTGTGGAGGGTGGAGAATGACTCTTAGCTGTTTCTTTAAATCGTTATGTCAACTCATTATTGCTTTTATGTTTATGCTATTTAAGTTTCAGTTTGAATAAAAGAATCCCTTCTTAAATTTTCGTTGTAAATTCTTGAATAATAATTTGAACATAATCCTCGTGGGTTCGACTCGTATTTACCGTTATACTGATATAATTGGTAATACTGAAAAGAAAATAGTAATTAAATTTGACACGGCACACGACACCCCTCAAATGTTTGGTGTCGTTGCTGGGGACTATTGTTATTCACTTTATTATTCGAATTTATTTGTTTGCAACTATTTCGTTTTTACTGTGGAATTGTCAGGTGTATTGTCTAGTGAAGACAATACGCAAGATTGACTACAAAAAAACAAAGATTATGTAACGCCCTACTACCCAGAGACTGTTACGGTGTGTATTTTAAACAGTGCTAAACTCGCTAGACAAGTCATTTGGTCATAATCGTGTAACTAATTGTGATTACGATTTAGGGTTAAAAAATTTGGTTAAGATACAACGTTTACTATATACATTGGGATCCCGAAAATATATTATAAAGGTTAATTACAACAAAATATTTACAACCAGCCGACCTAAGCGGCAAAATAGGGTTTATCCCTAGTTCCTCTTTAAACCCTCGGCCGTGGCAATCGAGCAGCCGCATATGTACACATCATCACCTAAGCTCTTCAACTCAAGGATGGTCCAGCTTTCTTTTGCCATTACCTGCACCACATAGCACCCGTGAGCCGAAGCTCAGCAAGAAAACTCAATATGCTCATGAACAGGTAATAACATGTTACTAAATCATAATAGGCATGCCTAGAAATAATAGCCCTATTCATGCATGCAAATAAGTCCAAATAATGATTGTGGGCCCTGCCCTTTGTATAGATGATTTATGGACCTGCCTTTTGTATAGATGATTTATGAGCCCTGCCCTTTGTATTGATGACTATCAAGTCATAACGAGAATAGACGGCAAATCTGTCCATATAAAATAAGTGACTCAAATAAGTGACAATTAAGTCAAGCAATGGGGTTCCGTACCCTAATCAAATGAGTGAATATCACTTTATGATTTTGGTAATCATACTGGGGCTTATAGCCGTAATCAGATGAGTGAGTCACACTTTGGGCTCCGTACTAATCAGAAAGGTGACTGATGAGTGAGTCACACTTTGGGCTCTGTACCCTAATCAGATAGGTGACTAAAGAATCACACTTTGGGCTCCACACCCTAATCAGATAATTGACTGATGAGTGAGTCACGAACTTGGGCTTAGCACCCATAGCCATGTGACGTTGCAGTCACCTGAGCCTTTTGGCCCTGGCTCTAAGTAACTAGCCTTTAGACTAGACAAGCGCTTTTAATTTTCATCGAATTTGAGTTCGTTCAAGCATTAATGTTCATGATGATCCATTCAATGCTTATGTCGATTAGATCTAATCATTTCGGCTTGTATTGAACACATCAATGTCATTCTTGACTCTTAAGCCAATACCATACGACTCGTGCCGATTTCTGACTCATGGGTCAGTGCCATACACAAGTAAGCAATGCAACCAGGCATATATTATATGTCAAATATCCAAATGTAGGGCATTCAGCATGCTTACTTAACAATCACTAGCATAATTATGATCATGCACATTTATAGAGACTCAAGTTCCAATCAATCTTATATTCAATATTCATGTCATGCCCTAATCACATGTATCTCATGCATCACATGCTGGGTGCAGTTTTCTTACCTTTGGTCCAAGCACAGGTTACCAATAAACAAGCCACAAGCACGATCCCGTTTCCAAGCCCCTAGCGATAACCTAGTCACATCCATAATATAAAACCTCATCAAAATGAGTAAGTAATAAATTCTTCCAGACCCAACCCAAGCCTCCGGGACGTCGAATCCCACTCAACTGGGTAGTAGGATCGATCCCAAGCCCTAAGAGTTAAATTCCCACGACTAAAAACCAAATCTGGGAAAAATTTCCCATAAGCGTCGCGGCCCCCCAAACCATATGCTGCGGCCCACCTCTAGACAGAAGCCAGCCTCTTCTCTGACTGTGCCAAGCGCCGCAGTGCACTGATCCTATGACGCAGCCCAAAACCTGTGTTTTCTTCATTTTAAAACCTTCCAAAAACCTACCCAAACATATCCAAATCCCAAAATCAAAGTTCCCAAACATCCTCATGATCCAAAACCAACAAAACCCAAGCTTCAACTAATTTAAAAACTCATCAAAACACAAAATCCAATTCAAGCTTAAAAACTTAAAACTTAAAACTTGGATTACCTCCGATTGAGTTGTTTCCCAACTAAATCCTCCGACTAAAAAGCTTCTAATCTTCCCTAGAACCACTATGCCTCAATCCTTGCTTGAATCCGAGTCCTACAACTCAAGTTTCCTTCTAAAATGTGATTGGGTGTCGAAAATGGAACTTTGAGGGAGAGAGAACGTTCTGAACGTTCTTTTTATTTATTAATAGGTTACTTCAAGTTTAAGTAACCTCAAGAAAATCCTAATGCTCGAGGTCCCGAAAACGCTCCCGGGGGTAAAATAGTCAAAACTCCCATAATTTCCCCCTGGCCTCACTAACTCCCAATTTATCATCAAATATTTATTCCCATTACCCAATATCCCGGTAATGTACTAAATACCCCTTGACTCACTCTGAGTCAAGTATAAATCTCATTGTGACTTTCCCACTAGCTTGCTTCCTAGGATCGCCTCGTGCTGAGTAACCCATGCATAACCAAATAATAATGAAGCACCACACACATATCACATATATGCCAAATATGCCCAAAATGGAAAAAAATATGAAAATTGCCCAATTAAATAGAAGTGGGCCCACATGCATATTTAATACACCTAAACATGCATATCTAGTCATATTATGATATAACTTACATAATCATGCATATAATCATTTAATGACATAATAAATCAATTATGGTCCTCCCAGCCTCCTAATCAAAGTCCTAAGCCCTTATTAGGAAATTTGAGTCATTACAGATTATCTTGAGCCATCTTCCGTGTCACACTCTTCAAGAACTATCACTGATAATCCACTATTTCAGTGTCATTATCAACGTGTAAAGTCTGTTAAAGAGTCATTATCGTTTGACAACGAATCTGATTTTGACGATTCAGTTCGATCTTATAGAACTATGGCCCAGCAAAGGACGTTGAAAAAGTTGGCAGCGCCGGATCTTGACTAACAACCACTTTGCATCCAGTATCCACCTTTGGATGTAAAGTTTGAGTTCAAGTCAGGCCTCATTCACTTATTGCCCTCTTTCCATGGGTTGGTCGGTGAGGACCCGGATAAACATTTGAAGGAGTTTGATATTGTCTGTTCTAGTATGAAACTTGCTGCAGTGACTGAAGAACAAATTAAGATGTGAGCTTTTCCTTTCTCCCTGAAGGATGCAGCTAAAGAGTGGTTGTACTATCTTCCACCTGGTATTATTGAAACCTGGAATGGTATGAAGACTGTGTTCCTAGAACGATATTTTTTAGCATCTAAAGTTGGAAGCATCAGGAAAGAGATATGTGGTATAAGGCAATATATAGGGGAGTCATTGTATGAATATTGGGAGAGATTCAAGCGGTTGTGTGCTAGTTGCCCTCATCATCAGATAAGTGACCAACCCCTAATCTAGTACTTTTATGAAGGATTACAATCACTGGATAGGAGTATGATTGATGCAGCCAGTGGGGGTGCACTAGTTGATAAGACTCCTGCTGCAGCCAAGAGCTTGATTTCTAATATGGCTGTCAACTCACAATAATTTGGCATTCACCAAGATCCTAATCCACCACCAAAATCAGTTAATGAGGTGAGAAATTCAAACGAGAACTAACTTGGTTATCAATTGGCTCACTTAACTGCAGTGGTACAACAACTTGCTTTTGGCCAACAGGTGTGACCATGTGGAATATGTTAAGTAGTGGGGCATGCTATTGATACTTGCCCTACTCTATTTGAGGGAGAGATTGAGGGTGTTAATGTTGTAGGTAATTTCCCAGGTCAATTACGCTAGATGTACTATGAACCTTTTTCACAAATATATAATCTTGGCTGGCGTGATCATCCAAATATTCATTATGGGAATCACCAACAAGCTGCTCCATAGTCTACACCTATTCAACCACTTGGTTTTTCTCTTCAACAGCGATCTCAACAGAACTATGCACCTAGAACTATGCAAGCACCACACATTACTCAACCACCGAGTACAAAACCCTATATTGAAGATTTAATCAATGAAATTGCTACAATTATGCTTCAGTTTCAGCAAACTACCCAAGCATCCATCAAAAGTTTGGAGAATCAAGTGGGACAACTAGCGACATCATATAATAGGTTGGAAGCTCAATTTTCTAATAAATTTCCTTCACATCCTGAGAAGAATCCCAAGGAGAATGTAAGTGCGATAACACTACAAAGTGGTATACAATATGAGCCACCCACACAACCTTCATTGTCAGCTACAGTGCAAAATCAAGTAGTAGACAACTTCATCCATGATGAACCATCAATGCAGAAAAAGTCACATAAACCAACTATGCCTACCTATGTCCCTCGTCCACCTTTTCCAAGAAGATCAAAAAAGTTTAAGAAAGAGGAAGTTGACAAGGAGATTCTTGAGACTTTTTGCAAAGTTGAGGTAAACATTCCATTACTTGATGATATTAAATAAGTGTCACGTTATGCTAAATTTTTGAAGAAGTTGTGCACGAATAAGAAGAAATTGAAGGGTGATGAAAAGATAAGTGTGGGGGAGAACGTCCTTTCTGTTCTCCAAAAGAAGCTGCCACCAAAATGCAAGGATCTTGGAACCTTTACAATTCCTTGTATGATTGGGAATAAAGGATTGAGCGATGTATGATAGATTTTGGAGCATCAATTAATGTCATGTCATATTGATCATATGCTTATTTAAATCTTGCAAAACTAAAGGAGACAAAATTTATTGTTCAACTGGTCGATCACACTAATGTTTATCCTTTAGGGGTAGTTGAAGATGTGCTGGTGAAGGTTGATGGCCTTGTCTTTCCAGCAGATTGTTATATACTTGAAATGGGGGATGCATCAATACCCAATCTGGCACTGGTTTTATTTAGGGGGCCATTTTTTATGACAACAAATACAAAGCTGGATGTTAGAGCAGGAACACTGACAATGGAATTTGATGGTGAATTTATCAAATTCAATGTGTTTGATTCTCCTGGTAAGATCAGAGGGAATGAGACTTCGTTGAAATACCCAACATAAAGATCTTAAGAGCAGCATTCAATCAAGCCAACGACGTTAAACAAAGCGTACTTGGGGGAGTTTTCTTTTCCTTATCTTTTGTTTTATTTTCATTGAGGACAATGTACTATTTAAGTGTGGGGGAAGGGAACAATTTCATTTTGTCTGTTGTTGGATTTTTTTTTTCTCTCTGTTATTTTTTCAGTTTTTCATTTTTTTTATTCGTTTGTGTGTTTTCTTGTGTTGGTCTTGTTGAACGTAGTAGTCGATGATAAGAACTATGGATTGTATTGAATGTGATGCTGGGTAATGATGAATTTTGTATGATTTGTGTGCTTAACCCATGTGTGATTGCTACTTAAGCTTGAGCTTGTATTTTGGAATTTATGTACACAATTGATTTTACTTCTTATTTGTATTGGAAACAATTTTTGCATGTTGGAACTTTAAAGTGCTTATCACTCTAGAAAGCATTGATTAATTATTTGGGGCGAAATCATGAGTACACATAGTTAGGGAGATGATTAAGGCAAGTTCTTTTGATCGTTTGAGCCTTTTAAGCCTACCCTTGATTTGTTATTCCATATTTTTCTATTTTTGAGCCATAATGACTGTTCTTTTCTTCTATGAACCTAGAATCTAGACCTTTGCAACTTTGAAAATCTTAATCCTTTCTTGTAACCCATTGCACCATAGTCATAAGTGAATGTTATTTTGTGGGATGAATATTATAAATAAGGGAGGAAAATTATGTAATGGTTCTTTTGTTTGGGTTGTGCTGTGAATGTAAAGGGTCTCCTATTTCCCTGTGAAATGTGAATTGAAAAAAAAAAAGAGTTTGCAATGAATTTATATATAGATATTGCAAAAGAATAAGTGTGGGGGAAATAGTGAGATCAATGTGAAAAGAAGAAGATAAAACATTGTTTTAATCTAGATCTGTATGAGAAGTTTGTGGGAAGATCTAAAGATTAGAAAGAAAAAAATGCTATGGTGTGAATTGAGCCTAAATATAACTTTTTCATCTACCTCTAACCTTAACCTTACATTACAAGCTTATAAAGACCTTTTGATTCTTGGTTATGTGTATTTATATTAGTGGAGAATAATTTGTCAATGTCTATGGAGTGAATGTTCTTTCATGAAAAGTATTTTCTATACAAGAGACACATATATGCAGGGATTGATTTTGATACATCTAAGTGGGTAAGATTGATTGTGAATGAGGTTATAAAGATTGAATTTAAGTATTGATTCACCCTGGGGTTGAAATTTTAATGAATATGGAATTTGGATTTATTTTAGCATTATATATTTATGTGATTCTCTGAGACAAACATCACTTTCAACAAGATTGTTGCTTAGTTGAGTCTAGTTTATTTTGTTTGATGTTATTTTTATTATTATTTTTATTTTAGTTTTAGTTAGTTTATAAGGGACTAGCAAAGTTCAAGTGGGGGGAATTTGATAAGTTCATTGTTATATATATATATATATTGCAAGTTTTTTCGTATTTGGATTATATTAATTTTGTGTTTTACGAGATTTTAGCTTCATTTTGTAAGTTTTCAACATTTAAAGTAAGTTGTATTTTTTGTTGATAACACTTATATATTTTATGCAATTTTTGTTTAAGAATTTTATAGGCTACAAAAAGGAGTTGCAAGACAAAGTTGAGATGTAATTCTAATGTGTTTTGAAGTCTCTAAGCATATATGGTGATGTTGCGGTGAATGAAGCTTGAGTAGCGGCTTAAAAAATCAAGAGAAGTGAAATTTGAAGCATTGGTTGCGGCTCAAAAAAGTGGTGGCCGCAACCTAATTACAAGGAATTAGAATTTTGGAAATAGCAAATTTTGGCCGCAAATACCCAAGTTGTGGAAATTCAAGCAAAATTAATGAGATTCACACATCTATGCTTCTTATAATTAACAATCAATGAAGCCAAAAAATATTTTGAAAATAAAAATAACAAGACCATAATAAAAATTCGCCTACCATTAATAACCACTACCAGTGTGTTCCAGAATTTGGTCAAAGATTTGGTTCAGACATATAATCAAACACTTGGTACTCAACACATAACTACATTACAAGAGACTTCACTTCCACTCTTTCTCATTCCTATTTCCAAAATCAAACAATAAATCAACTACTCTATGACTTCGACAGCGACACCAATACTTAAAACTGAACAAAAAAATGATAAATTTACCATAATCACAAAAGGAAGACCTACCCAACTCATGCGAGAATCCACACCAACACAACGCCATTATAATTAATCAATTTTATAGACCCCTCTTGTTCACAAGAATTTAAACGAATACATCCAACCACAACACTAAAACCCATTAGAAACCAAGAATGCAAACTCACAACAAAATACTTTTAGGGGCACTATATTTACACCCCAAGAATATATAAAGACACCCCATTAATTAAAAATTAGTTCATTTTTAAAATCATTTCTAACACTTATTAACAATTTTTTTGACATTCTTTAATTTCTTTTTTTTTTGTTGATTTCAATAATTATATTATATATTATTTTCATCATTTTTTTAAATAATGCATATTTTTTTAGAAGAAAAACTCTTATTTTAACAAGTTTTTTTTATATTTTTTGTTTATTGTTTTATTTAAATATTTTAAAAATATATTATTTATATGTATTTTTTAGAATATGAAAAAGAAAAATTTAAAAAATATATATAATATATATTAATTTTTAACAAAATGGGGTGTGCTAATTAAATTTTGGGATGCAAATATAATGCCCTTACTTTTATCTTAAGTGTAAATACAACTGACCAATCAAACTAAAATACACGTATACCCCCCCAACATGTTCATAATTTCAAAATAATAAAAAAATTAAGAAAATATTATAAAACTATTAAGAATACTGAAATATAAAGTATAAAGAAATAGACAGAGTAATAGAGAGAGATGTAAAGAGAGAGTGAAACTCTTGTATGTGTTATTTCAATGGGGGAATGACCCTTATTTATATAAATAAATAAGCCCTAAGGAAATCAGGTAACTACTCTGAATACAATAAAGAATTAATGCTGATATTTTACTTTGGATAACCTAGTGATTCTTCATTATTATGGACATCCATATATATTATATTTATAACACTCCCCCTTGGATGTCCATGAAAACTGACTCATTAAAAACCTTGCTAGAAAAACCTAGTAGGACAAAAACTTGGCCAAGGGGAAAAGAGTGCAGTGTATATTTACTCCCCCTCATTTCAACGCTCTTGAAGATCCTTTAATTAATCCATTATGATCTTATGTACCATCTTTTCGAACATTGATGTTGGTAATGACTTTGTAAATAAGTCTGCAAGATTGTCGCTTGATCGAATTTGATGAACATCAAATCACCACTCTTTTGAAGATCATGTGTGAAGAAGAACTGCGATGAAATGTATTTAAATCTATCTCATTTAAGGTATTATCATTTTAGTTGAGCAGTACATGCATCATTATCTTTATAGAGAATTGTTTGTATTTCTTTATCGGGTGATAATCAACATGTTCCTCAAATATGTTGTTTCGTTGATCTCAATCACACGTTTTCCCATTGCCTCATGAATTGCAAGTATCTCGACATGATTTCAAGTTGCCTCGTTAAAAACTTTGTCAGGAAAACCCAGTGGGAAAAAACCTGGACTAAGGGAAAAAGAGTGAAACACGTATATATCTCCCCCTCATGTATATATCCATGGTAACTTTAGTGATCAAATATCTCATATGATTTTTATTGTAATTATAAATCACCATAAATTATCTATGATCACGTATTTACTATAACTCTTCTAGAGCATATATGTAGAGTGGAATATGAATAATTATCCAGCATATTAAATCAATCATGTATATAACATTGTTCATTATCATATCATATCAACAATGTTATAATATGCATCATATTTGTGGATATTCATTATCTATGACTATGTTCAATCCAAAATTTGAAAGTTAAATATGATCACATGAATGAATATATTCGATAATATCAATTTTCATTTGCAATAAAGATGGTACTTCGAGACCATATATTCGTTGCATCTCGTTACATGTTCTTTAATTTCTACATCAAGTGATCATGTACACTATGATTCTGTAATGCCCTTGTTACTCCAAGACCATTACTGTGAACTTTAAACCGTGCTTAACTCACCAAACGAGTCATTTGGTTATAAACGTGCATCTAGGTGTCATTAATAGACTAAGGTGAAAAATCTCGATCAAAAGGAAATGATATATTTTATTCAAAACATAAAATTGTACATGGGCCCATAAAAACGTTTAAAAGTTGTTTACAATCCAAAATGGTCATTACAGTGTAAAAGTTACAACCCGCCGACCTAAGTGGCAAAAACAGGGTTAACCCCTAGTTCCACAAAGAAACACCTTGGCTGTGGTGGTCAAGCGGCCGCATATATACACATCGCCACCTAAGCTATCCACTCAAGGCTGGGTGAGCTTTTCTTTCCCTTTACCTGCACCACATAACACCCACAAGCCAAGGCTCAACAAGAAAACTCATTACTGCATGTATACAATATCAATTGATGATTATGATAATCATACTGGGCTTGTATCCCAAATCAAATAAGTGAAGATCAATAAATATTCTGATAATCATACTGGGGCTTGCAGCCCAATCAGATAAGTGACTATTAAGTCACACATTGTGCAGGTGACTAATAAGTCAACCTCTAAGGATCTGTTCCCTGTATAGATGACTAATAAGTCCATCTCTAGGGTTTTACTCCTTAAATAGATGGCTAATAAGTCCATCTCTGGGGATCCGCTCCCTAAGCCATGTGACATGTCGGTCACCATAGCCTTTTGGTTCTAGCTCTAAGTAACTAGCCTTTAGACTAGACAAGCGCTTTTGTTTTCATTGAACTTAAGGTCGGTCAAGCATTTCATGCTTATGATGATAATGCTTAAGTCGATTAGATCTAATCTTTTCGACTTGCATTAAACACGCTAATACAGTTCTTGACTCATAAGTCAATACCATACGACTAGTGCTCAGTACTACTGCCGAACTTGACTAATAAGTCACAGCTTCACAATCAATACTAACACCATTGTCATTTCTGACTAATAAGTCAGTACCATTCCCAAATAAGCAAGACTGCTTAGTATTTACAATGCAATCAATGTCCACATATAGAGCATTCAACATGTCTCATCAATAACCATGCATGTCACATACTGGGTGCAGTTTTCTTACCTCTGGTTCAAGCGAGAAATAATAAAAGAACGACCATTGAGAGCGATCGGTCCTTAAGTTCCCTAGCAGTTACCTAGTCATAAAAAATATGGAATCTCATCAATAAAATAAATCAAAAAGGTTTATAATCTAAAACCTCGCTCCCGGGACCAATCCAGTGCTCTCGGGACTCCCAATCCACCCAAACGGGGTAGTGGAATCATCCCCCGAAACCCAAAGTCATCCCGAGCCTTAAAAATAGGTCTTGCTGAAAATGACCTAGCGTTGGGGTGCTACTAGGTAGCGTTGGGGCGCTGCCCCAAGTCAGAGAGAACCCCATTCTCTCATCTGCCTAGTGCTGGGGTGCCACTGATAGACCAAAAAAATTCTGGTCTTCTCCCCCGCGATTTCCCCTGAAAACCAAGCTTTAAAATCAACCACAAACATCACCCCACCTATAATTTAACCCCAAAACTTCATCCATACCTTAACCTCATCAAAACCCAAGCACACTTTCTCAAAAACCTCATTGAATTCCCAACTATCCAAATCCAAAAATCTCAGTTGAAAACTAACTCAAAAACAGGGCATACAAGAAAAAACATGGCTGAAAACCTTACCTCAACTTGAATCGAATCCTCTTCAATGGTTGAAATAAGGTCCTAAGCACTAAACCATGATCTCCTAGCTTGAATCCTCAAATGGAGTTTCAAAAATTCAAAGGAAGATGAAGGAGAATGGTGATCGTGAGAGAGGAAGGAAAGACACTCTGTTTTTGCTTCAGCTTATGTCCTTCTACAACTTTCTAGTTTTAAGTATAATGCATGGTCAAAAGACCAAAATTCCCATAGGTCATATTTATTTCCTTAACAGCCTCCGAGGGTAAAATCGTCAATTCTTCTCTAATCTCATTAATTATGACTAATGTCCTCCAATTCCCAATATTCTCAAATACTAATAAATCATATCCCATTACCCTTCAATTCCCGGTAATGTACTAATCATCAAATTACCCCGAGACTCACCCTGAGCTCGATAAATAACCCCGTTATGACCAAACCGCTAACTTGCATTCAAAGATCGTCTTATGCCGAATAGCTCGAAAAAATCCACATTATAATGTGGCCTCATCATAAATCACCAACATGCATGAAAATATACAAATATGCCCTAAATGGGCCAAATTACCAAAATACCCTTATAATGAAAAGTGGACCCACACGCATGTATTTATCATCATATAATAATATAATTCACATAAGCATGCATATAATTATTTAATGGCATAATAAATCAATTATGGCCCTCCCGGCCTTCTAATCCAACCATAAAACCTCATTAGGGATTTTGGGCATTATAACTATCCCCTCCTTACGGAAATTTCATCCTCGAAATTTACCTGAACAGCTCAGGATACTGATTCTGCATATCTGACTCCAGCTCCCAGGTCGCTTCCTCGACCTTGCTATTCCTCCATAATACCTTAACCAAAGGTATCATTTTATTCCTGAGGACCTTGTCCTTTTTGTCAAGTATCTGGACTGGCAATTCCTCATAGGAGAGATCTTCCTCAACCTCCAGATCTTCGTAACTCAAAACATGAGTCACATCAGATACATACTTCTGAAGAGCTAAAACATGAAACATGTTATGCACGGCCGACAATGCCAGTGGTAAGGCCAACCTGTAAGCCACCTGACCAATCATTTCTAGTATCTCAAATGGACCTACAAATCTAGGGCTTAACTTGCCCTTCTTCACAAATCTTCTCACCCCTTTCCATGGCGAAAATCTAAGGAAGACATAGTCTCCCACTTGGAACTCCACGTTCCTGCGTTTGGGATCGTCATAAATTTTCTGTCTACTCTGAGAAGCGAACATCCGAGCTCTAATCTTCTCAATGGCCTCATTGGTCCTTGAACTGCCTCAGGACCCAAGTATATCTTTTCTCCTATCTCATCCCAATGAATGGGAGATCTGCATTTCCTACCATACAACATCTCATAAGGTGCCACCCCAATGGTAGACTAATAACTGTTGTTGTAGGAAAACTCTATCAAAGGTAGATACTTACTCCAAGATCCACTAAAGTCCAACACACATGCTCGTAGCATGTCCTCTAATATATGGATTGTCCTTTCAGATTTTCCATCTATTTGAGGATGATAAGCAGTACTGAACTTCAATTGTGTTCCCATGGCCTTCTGTAAACTCCCCCGGAACTTGGAAGTGAAAGTAGGGTCCCGATCTAACACGATCAACCTCAGTGCTCCATGAAGGCGCACGATCTCTCTCACATAGAGATATGTGTATTGGTCAACTGTATATGTAGTCCTCACTGGTAAAAAGTGAGCTGACATGGTGTAGCGATCCACAATAACCCACACTGAATCATGTTGACCAATAGTCCTGGGTAACCCCACCACGAAATCCATCGCGATGTCCTCCCATTTCCACTCTGGAATGTCTAGAGGCTACAATAACCCTGCTGGCCTCTGATGCTTAGCCTTGACCTGTTGACATGTCAAGCACTTAGCCACATACTCCACCACATCCCTCTTCATCCCAGGCCACCAATACAATGATCTCACATCCTAGTACATCTTCGTGGTGCCTGGATGCAAATAGTAAGGTGTAGTATGAGATTCATCCAGAATCTCCCATCTCATAGCAGTGTCTAACGGAGCACATATCCGACCCTTGTATCGCAACAAGCCCATCTCAGACACTGTGTAATCTCTGGACACTCCTGCTAATACATCCTCTCTAATCTTGATCAGTTGTGGATCACCCAACTGACCCTCCTTGATTCTTTCCAAAAGTGTAGACTGTAGCCTAATATTGGCCAACAAGCCTACCACCAACTTTATACCAACTTTGGTCATATCCTCTGCTAACTCTCTGGCTATCAGCCTCGCACTATAAATATGTCTCGGACCCTTCCGGCTTAAAGCATTAGCTACCACATTGGCCTTTCCTGGATGATACAAAATCTCATAATCATAATATTTTACTAACTCCAGCCAATGTCTTTGTCTCATATTCAAATATTTATGCGTGAAGAAGTACTTCAGGCTCTTTTGGTCAGTGTAAATCTCACACTTCTCCCCATAAAGGTAATGCCTCCATACCTGTAACGACCCAAATTCGCTAATAAGGCTTAAGGACCTTGATTAGTGTGCCTGGAGGGCATATTGGGATTTATGTGTGACTTTAATGAGTAAAATGCATGGTTATGATTTAAAGCATGTTATATGACTATTTGACTATTTGAGATGCATGACTATGTGTATTAGTATGCATGTAGGTCCTGATTATGTTAGAAGGGCATAATTGTAATTTTGGCCATTTTGGGCATAAATGTATTGATATGTGCTGATTGTTGAGACCACATTGTGATGTGGATGTATCTGTGATTTGTGACTCGAGACGATCCCAGAGAGCAGATTAGCGGAAAAGTCCAGACGAGAATTTATACCCGGCTCGGGGCGGGCTTGGGGGTATAAACAGGAATTTAGAGAATATATTGAGATTAATTTTGATGATGAGGAATACATATTTGGTGATTTATCAGGTATTGGGAAGCAACAGGAAAATATTATAGACACTTGAGGAATTAGCGGGAATTGGGTAAAATGACTAAAATGGCCCTACATGGACAAGAGAGTTTAGAATTAATAGGGAGGGCATTTTGGTCAATTGGCTTCTTAGAGATAAGTTTATTGAGGCTTTATATACTTAGTGGGATTGATAGAGAGAGTGAGATGGCTGTGGAAAAGAAAGAAAAAGGAAGAAAAAGAAAAAGAGAGAAAACAGAGGGGTTTTTCCAAATGGGGCAGTTTGTGGATTCTAGCACCATTTCTCTTCAAATTTCTTGGAGAAAAGCTCAGTGGAGAGCTAGGATAGGCTGAGCATCAAGGATCCTAAGTTAGACTTGAAGATTTGGCAAGGGATTAGCAAGAACACATCAACTTTTGAGGTAAGTTTTTAGAGTTTTTAGTTCATGGGTTTGGCTGGTTTAAGTTGTGTAATTAAGCTGAATGATGGGAACTTTAGGGGAATTTCTGGGCAAGCTTTAAGGAAGAGCAAGCTAAGGAGGTCTAGGAATTGAATCAAGGTTGAAATTGCATCAACGGTATGAATTCTAAGCCTTTAACTTTGATGTTTGACTGAATTTCTGGGTTTAGGGTTAATCATGGTAAATTTTGTGATTTGGGATGAATCTGCTTGGGTTTTGAGGATTTTGGATGCTTGGGATGAGTGGAGAGTGTTTATAAGCTTGATTTTGAGTTTGGTAAAGATTTGGGGAAGTTTGGGTTGAGATTGGATCAAAGAAATCGCAGAAAAAGAAAATGAGGGTTGCCTGCCTGCAACTAGCGCTACAGCGCTAGTCTTTGGGCACTGTAGCGCTAGGCCCTGTTTCTGGGGTGGTGTGGTTATGCTTGTAGCGCTATAGCACCCTCTTTTGAGCGCTGTAGCGCTACCCTGTTCCCAGAAAGGGGTTTTTGGGTTATTTTTAAGGAATTTTGACCTAGGGTTCGGGGTTCGATTCAACCATCTTGTTTTGTGGATCTAGGACTTCCCGGGGGGCTCGGGATTGGTCCCGAGGCTAGGTTTTCGGACTTGAGGTTCGGTGATGAGTTTGACCTATGGCTGTGTTTAGGTGTGCGCTAGGGCTCGAGTGGGATCGTGCTCAAGGAGTCAAGTGTTGAAAGCTATCAAATTGACAGGTAAGAAAACTATAGCACCCGTAGGACAGGGCATGGGCCCATAGTGTGATTGCAGGGCACGACCCTATATTGCATTACATGTTAGGGTGCAGACTTAATTGAATTGATATCAGGGCACGACCCTAAATTGCATTACATGTTAGGGTGCAGACTTAATTGAATTGATATATGTTTGAATGTTATTTGAGTTATGCTATTTGTGATTATAGTAAGAATGAATGGCAAAGGAGCCGGGAACGGCAAAAGAACCGAAACGGCAAGGAGCCGAGAACGGCAAGGGAGCCGAGAATGGCGAAAGGCCGAGAATGGCAGTGGGGCCAGAAGTAACACTTAGCACGTGAAGTGCTGGTAGACAGGGTAGGACCCCAATGGATACAGGGGATATCCTTACGGTGAGGACCGAGACCCCAGGCTTAGGTAATGCCTCTGGGACGGCATGGCCGTGTTTGTTTAGTTTGATGGAATACTCATTTATCTGTGGATAATCTGATATGCTAACTATATAATCAGCATATGTTATATACTGTATGAGTTTTCTTGCTGAGCTTTGGCTCACGAGTGCTCTGTGTTGCAGGTAAGGGCAAAGGTTGAGTCAACCAGCCATGAGTACGGAGAGCGTGAAGCGACGCGTACATGTTTGGCCTGCCCGATTGCTTTAGTTGGGGGTTTATTTGAGAAATGGCTGTAATAATCTATGATTTTAATAATTAATCGACTGTAATCTTATTTTAAGTTGTAAATAGTTTTCAAACCTTATTTTGGGATCCCAAATGTTAAATATTAGAAGTTTTCAATGAAACAACGCATTTTTAAATATTACAACCTTAACTTTTGCTTAGTCACACTTTTGTTTTAAAAACCTCGGTTAGCGAGTTCATTGCACATTTTTCGTTTTAAAACTCACTCAGTAACGACTCTAAGGAAGTAGGGCGTTACAACTTGGTATCAAAGCGAGCCAAGGTTTATTGGTTCTGGAGATTGACTGAACATGTATGCTCGCTGTCAGTGACAAGCTCGACTCAGGGTTGGTTGGTATGATTGATTGACATGTTTGAACATATGTTTGAATGCCCTGTTTGCCTGCTTATTTATTTGGAGCATGAGGAATGAGTTGACATATGCATGAGATACTGTTGGGGCTGGGCCCTTGACTATTGCATGTTGAGATTAAAGTGTGCTGAATAATATTATTATGCATGTGGATGAATATTGGGATAATGGTTCGCATATTGAGTTTATGTGGTTAATTGTTTAAATTGAATTCGTATGTAATATCCGTTTATTGGCTTATATGAAGCATGTTGAGACTTGAGTATGCTTAGTGGTGTTAAAATCTGGTAGCTAAATGTATATCATTGTGGTTTTGGCCTAAATATGCTTTGTGTATGCATGATAACTGTGGTTATTTGGATCTAGTTGTGGTTTGGTTCAGAGTATGAACCACAGAGCTCATGAGTTTGGTCAGTATCGGCAGATGAACTCGAATTGTTTGTTCCTAGAAGGGTTAAGTGGACCTGATATTGTGTTGAAGGGGGATTCTAGATAAAAGTTGGAGTTAGAGATCTCCATGTATCCCCGAAAGCTGCAGCAAATCATCACTAGTGTGTGAGTAAGCTGTGGAATTTAATAGTTGAGATGGAACAGAAGGATACCGGACTTCTCTGGGAAAATAGCTGATTTATATGTTTTAACAGTAAGGTTACCGGTGTTGGTATTATGAGAGTATGGACAGATAAGGGTATTATATGAAAGTCTTAAAGGGTGTTATCCTCTGGTTTTGAGGAAAGTTCGGGTTGACAAAGAATTTATCAGTGGATGGGCAAGGTTAATTCCACCCTTGGTTATAAGGGGATGAGAGCCCATGACTAAAGGGTTGTGTTAAGTATTGCGCTAAAGGGATGCCTGGAAACGGCACTTGGGCTGAGGCATTGGCGTGCTGGGTTGGAAAGAACCTAGATGATGAATTGATAGAAGAGGTTATAAAGACATGATCTGAACTATGGAGAATGGAGGCCTTATAAGATTGGTTTGGAATGATAAAGTAGCAACAGTGTGAATTTATGGGCTTTGCGAATTGAGTAATTCATTTCGGGAAATTGATATGGATGGATGCAGTTGAAAATGATGATGACCCATTTAAGGATTTAAAATCTGAAATAGTCTAAGGTATTTGTGCCTCTCTGATGTGTGTACTCACTATCTGTATGGGGACAGTAGAGAGGGCCATGTTGTTCGAAGAACTAATGAATGATGTATAGAGCATGAGTGCTAGAGCTGCAATAGCAGTGCTTCTTTTGACGGATTATAGTAAGGATAGATTTTCGGTAATCAAAGCAGAAGAACCCCGAAAAGCTTGATAGTTCTTAGTTTTGCCAGAAAGGGGGGAAAACCTGATTGACTAGATAGCCGTCAGGATAGTGATGGAAATCGGTGAAGTTATCTGCTATGCATCGGAGGCAGGAGATGCCACCTGGAAAGGGGTCAGGTGAGAGCATGACTTCTACATAGAATGACTCGATATGTGAGGATGGACTTCCCATGGTGAGGGAACAGAAAACTAGAATGCCTCGCTACATTCGAAGTTCGAGGCTGATTCCTCGAGGATGAGTATTCAACTGAATGGTTTATGCTTTGGTCACGTAACGGACTGGAAGAACTCGGTGTCGAGAATGTTCCGAGAGGGAGTTAGACATAGAGAGTTTTCCTCATGGGTGCTATATGTGAGGCTGAAGGTAGTAATACTTATTGAGAAGAAATTAGAAACTTCTGGCAGATGGATTGGGATGCAAGTGATCAAGAAGTGCATAGTAATAACAACAGAGTTTGTCTTATGGGAGCCTCAGCATGAGTCACAGTGAGAGAGTTAATCAATTAAGAAATAACCATGGATTGTAGAGGATATCATCTGGAGTATGTTAATGAGACTGAGTGGAAACTGAGCTGACCAGTGGGAAAATTATATGGGTATGTAAAGAAAGATTGGGGGTACTTCAAGGTCGGACTACAGATAGGATTGGTATCAAGAATGTTGTCAAAGATGGTATTGGCTGACAGAAAGATCTATTGAAGCAATCGAAGGAATTTGACCCTAGAGTAGCCAGAGCGTTATACTGCGGGGATTGTTAGCATCGTTGGGTTAGAACAAAAAGTACAATGTTGGATACAAGATGGGATGATGTCTCCAAGAGTTGATCTATGACCTGGTTATTACCAGCTGGGAACCAAGGATAGAGACATTTCATGAAATTTTATTTTGCACCGGGTAGGGTGTGAGGAGTTGGTAACAAAGATTCTAGATTGGTTTAAGCTACAGCAACACGGGTAAGTTCTTAAAGTGGAGAATACAAGAATGGTATAGGCAAGTCCCCTTCAAGTTCACAAGCAATATGTGTGGATTACTCCCAGATGGAAAGGGAGAGCAAATGACTATTATGCGGAAGACGTTAGTACTAAGGGCAGAGTCACAAGTAATGCTATACGAAGAATCAGTTTGGGTTTCATTAAGAGTGCTCCGAGTAGAACTACAAGAAGAAGGGACAGGTAAGAAGATTTGATCTGAAGCCACAAAGAAGCTAATGAAGAATATCTGAAGAATATAAAGCATAATAGGACTTGTAAGCGCGTCATCTATCGCATAAGTATCTCCGGAGACAACTACATCAGAGATGAGGAGAACAGTAAAACTTGAGGTTAGCGGAATGAGTGGTGTCAAGTCAGGAAAATTCAGAAGACAAGGTAAGAATTGATTGGTATCTGGCGATGCTGGATTATGTGTGTGATATGGTTAAGTATAGAGTGATAGCATAAAGGACCTGATCCATGATGAGGATATGGAACTGTGGGGGTGCATCATAGATTGGGCACGCCCAGGCGCAAATTGACGTGAGGATGGATCGAACCTTGCGGGAGGTGAAAGAATGGATCATGGTTGATATACTTGGAACGTTAAGTCGACAGTTGTGCATATCATAAGGTACTTAAGTGTTGGGTATTAGTAAGAAAGTTAAAATTGAGACCCAGATGTGGTGAAAAGTAACAGACGGGTGATCGGTGTTTGAAATCCTCGTTTGAATGAGGGGAAATTTAATTGGAGGCGGAACTCCTAGCTGGGAGGCGTGTGTCATTCAAGGATTAACGCTATAAATTGTAATGGAGTGGACAACGCAACGACTGAGATTGGCATCGCGTTAGTAGGTAAGGATTAACTGGTGAGTGTCACTGAACTTTGGAAACCAGAGTGTTGGATTTGGTTGAAGCAGGGAAGAACCTTGCCAAGGTGGTACAAGTTAGGATACCAGGATCGAGTGAAGGATCCCATTTGAATTTGGTTTATGAATGAGAATTTTGAATGGATATTATTCCACCTCCTAGGGTACGTTGTACCAGGAGGGTTGATCGAGTGACGGAATTTAGTGATTTCTTTTGAACACTGAGGGGTTAAGTGATGTGGTGGTGTATCGTGGGAATAGACCACTTTAGACCTTAAGTAAGGTGTTTGGACATGAAAAGTTTTAACTCAGTTGATTGAGTTAATGTAGTTGGTTCAGGTGAACTGGTTTCAGGGTAGGACGACGATGATACTGAATTGAGACCCTATAGTATTTTAAATTTTGGAAAGGATCTAGAGAACGAAGAGAACAGAGTGGGAATTTGGAATTATCAGTTGATTGCAAGTGTAATAGCAGTCTGAAAGCTTATCAGATACCTTATAGAATTAAGCGTTGACTATGCGAATACTTGAGATATTAAGGGAAGTGTAATCCCTGATAAGTTGGTCATGGTGGCAAATACTGGCGTCTTGTTAAAGTAACACGACATAGGACATGGTAAGAGGTGAAAGGTAGTGAATACTACGATTTGGCATTGGTTCAGAGAGAAAGCCAAAGAGATTGTTGGAATTTTTAAGGCAAGAGTGTCTGCCTATCTGGAAGAATAAAAGAGCTTGTAAATTGTTAAATTTTGAGAAAATAAAGTTTCGGGATGAAAGATTTGTATCTCTCTACGTAATAACAGACGATGATTTGTATGGTGTTCAGAGAAAGAAGGAAGAGTTCTGACTCTTGATTCAACATAAATTCTGAAGTTGTACCAAGGGTTAGGCCAGCGGAGCCTACCAATTGATCCCACCTAGTAGAGGTGATGACTTTTGGGTATCTCTGGAATCAGGAATAAGACAATGAATTGGTCATTGTAATCTAGGAAGACCCTGATGCTTCAGCAGGGTTGCGGTGTTAACGAGGGGCTAACGAGAGTATGGCTATTAGACAAGATCTTGTGGGGCAAGATTGTTACTCTTGTAAAAGTGTTGTGGAGAAGCAAAGTAAAGGCGGTGGACCTTGGAAATCATGGTCAGGGTTGTGGGTTTACTGACTGATGTGTTTGGGTAAATTTCGAGGACGAAATTTTGATGGGGAGGGGATAGTTGTAACGACCCAAATTCGCTAATAAGGCTTAAGGACCTTGATTAGTGTGCCTGGAGGGCATATTGGGATTTATGTGTGACTTTAATGAGTAAAATGCATGGTTATGATTTAAAGCATGTTATATGACTATTTGACTATTTGAGATGCATGACTATGTGTATTAGTATGCATGTAGGCCCTGATTGTGTTAGAAGGGCATAATTGTAATTTTGGCCATTTTGGGCATAAGTGTATTGATATGTGCTGATTGTTGAGACCACATTGTGATGTGGATGTATCTGTGATTTGTGACTCGAGACGATCCCAGAGAGCAGATTAGCGGAAAAGTCCAGACGAGAATTTATACCCGGCTCAGGGCGGGCTTGGGGGTATAAACAGGAATTTAGAGAATATATTGAGATTAATTCTGATGATAAGGAATACATATTTGGTGATTTATCAGGTATTGGGAAGCAACGGGAAAATATTATAGACACTTGAGGAATTAGCGGGAATTGGGTAAAATGACTAAAATGGCCCTACATGGACAAGAGAGTTTAGAATTAATAGGGAGGGCATTTTGGTCAATTGGCTTCTTAGAGATAAGTTTATTGAGGCTTTATATACTTAGTGGGATTGATAGAGAGAGTGAGATGGCTGTGGAAAAGAAAGAAAAAGGAAGAAAAAGAAAAAGAGAGAAAACAGAGGGGTTTTTCCAAATGGGGCAGTTTGTGGATTCTAGCACCATTTCTCTTCAAATTTCTTGGAGAAAAGCTCAGTGGAGAGCTAGGATAGGCTGAGCATCAAGGATCCTAAGTTATACTTGAAGATTTGGCAAGGGATTAGCAAGAACACATCAACTTTTGAGGTAAGTTTTTAGAGTTTTCAGTTCTTGAGTTTGGCTGGTTTAAGTTGTGTAATTAAGCTGAATGATGGGAACTTTAGGGGAATTTCTGGGCAAGCTTTGAGGAAGAGCAAGCTAAGGAGGTCTAGGAATTGAATTAAGATCGAAATTGCATCAACGGTATGAATTCTAAGCCTTTAACTTTGATGTTTGACTGAATTTCTGGGTTTAGGGTTAATCATGGTAAATTTTGTGATTTAGGATGAATGTGCTTGGGTTTTGAGGATTTGAGATGCTTGGGATGAGTGGAGAGTGTTTATAAGCTTGATTTTGAGTTTGGTAAAGATTTGGGGAAGTTTGGGTTGAGATTGGATCAAAGAAATCGTAGAAAAAGAAAATGAGGGTTGCCTGCCTGCAACTAGCGCTACAGCGCTAGTCTTTGGGCGCTGTAGCGCTAGGCCCTGTTTCTGGGGTGGTGCGGTTATGCTTGTAGCGCTATAGCGCCCTCTTTTGAGCGCTGTAGTGCTACCCTGTTCCTAGAGAGGGGTTTTTGGGTTATTTTTAAGGGATTTTGACCTAGAGTTCGGGGTTCGATTCAACCATCTTATTTTGTGGATCTAGAACTTCCTGGGGGGCTCGGGATTGGTCCCGAGGCTAGGTTTTCGGACTTGAGGTTCGGTGATGAGTTTGACCTATGGCTGTGTTTAGGTGTGCGCTAGGGCTCGAGTGGGATCGTGCTCAAGGAGTCAAGTGTTGAAAGCTATCAAATTGACAGGTAAGAAAACTATAGCACCCGTAGGATAGGGCATGGGCCCATAGTGTGATTGCAAGGCACGACCCTATATTGCATTACATGTTAGGGTGCAGACTTAATTGAATTGATATCAGAGCACGACCCTATATTGCATTACATGTTAGGGTGCAGACTTAATTGAATTGATATATGTTTTAATGTTATTTGAGTTATGCTATTTGTGATTATAGTAAGAATGAATGGCAAAGGAGCCGGGAACGGCAACGGAGCCGGGAACAGCAAAAGAGCCGAAACGGCAAGGAGCCGAGAACGGCAGTGGGGCCAGAAGTAACACTTAGCACGTGAAGTGCTGGTAGACAGGGTGGGACCCCAATTGATACAGGGGATATCCTTACGGTGAGGACCGAGACCCCAGGCTTAGGTAATGCCTCTGGGACGGCATGGCCGTGTTTGTTTAGTTTGATGGAATACTCATTTATCTGTGGATAATCTGATATGTTAACTATATAATCCGCATATGTTATATACTGTATGAGTTTTCTTGCTGGGCTTCGGCTCACGGGTGCTCTGTGTTGCAGGTAAGGGCAAAGATTGAGTCAACCAGCCATGAGTACGGAGAGCGTGAAGCGACGCGTACATGTTTGGCCTGCCCGATTGCTTTGGTTGGGGGTTTATTTGAGAAATGGCTGTAATAATCTGTGATTTTAATAATTAATCGGCTATAATCTTATTTTAAGTTGTAAATAGTTTTTAAACCTTATTTTGGGATCCCAAATGTTAAATACTAGAAGTTTTCACTGAAACAACGCATTTTTAAAGATTACAGCCTTAACTTTTGCTTAGTCACACTTTTGTTTTAAAAACCTCGGTTAGCGAGTTCATTGCACATTTTTCGTTTTAAAACTCACTCAGTGCTCTAAGTTAGTAGGGCGTTACAATACCTTTAATTCAAAGACCACAGCCGCCAACTCTAAATTATGGGTGGGATATCTCTGTTCATACTCCTTCAGCTGACGTGAGGCATAAGAAATACCTTGCCTGACTACATCAAAACACAACCCAAACCTTGATGTGAGGCATCACAGTATATCACAAACTTCTCCTGATCTATTGGAAGACTCAGAACCGGAGCTGTAATTAATCTCTGCTTCAGTTCTTGGAAGTTGTTCTCACACCTGTCTGACCACACAAACTTCTGATTCTTGCGTGTCAGCTCAGTCAATGAAGTAGCAATCTTAGAGAACCCTTCCACGAAACGTCTGTAATAACCTGCCAATCCAATGAAACTCCTCACTTCAGAAGGACTCTTTGGCCTTGGCCAATCTCTAACCACCTCAATCTTTGTTGGATCTACCTTAATCCCCTCCTTACTGACAATGTGCCCAAGGAAAGATACCTAAGATAACCAGAACTCACATTTCTTGAACTTTGCAACAATCTGTGCTCCCTCAGTCTCTGTAGAACCAACCTCAGATGTTGCTCATGTTCTGACTCTGACTAAGAATAAACCAGAATATCATTGATGAAGACGATCACAAACTAGTCCAAATAATCCTTGAACAATCTGTTAATTAAATCCATAAATGCAACTAGGGCATTAGTCAATCCAAAGGACATGACTAAGAATTTATAGTGCCCATATCTAGTGCAAAAAGTAATCTTTGGTATGTCCCCCTCCTTGACCCTCAACTGATGATAACCAGAGTGAAGGTCTACCTTTGAGAATACCCTTTTACCTTGCAACTGATCAAATAGATAATCTATCCTTGGCAGAGGATACTTGTTCTTAATTGTTAACTTATTTAGTTCTCTGTAATCAATACACATTCTCAGATAACCGTCCTTCTTTTTCACAAACAGAACTGGTGCACCCCAAGGTGAGAAACTAGGTTTGATAAAACTCAAATCTAACAACTCTTGCAACTGTAATTTCAACTCTGCTGGGACCATTCTGTAAGGTGCTCTAGACACTGGCTCTATCCCTAGTGCCAGTTCTATCACAAATTCAATCTCTCTATGCGATGGCAACCTTAGTAGATCTTTTGGAAACACATCCAGAAACTCACAGACTAGTCTGGTCTCTTCTGGTCTCACGGGCATGACTTGAGTGGTGTCAACCACACTGGCTAAGAATCCTATGCAACCTCCTTGCAATAGGTCTCTAGCCCTCAAAACAGAAATCATAGGTATATGAGGTCCATGCACAATACCAACAAACGCAAAAGGATCCTCACCTTCAGGCTTAAAGGTGACCATCTTCCTTACCCCATGCTTTACTAACCAATCCATACCCAGAATCATGTCAAAGTCAGTCATAACTAACTCTATCAAATCCACTGACAAGTCTCTGCCCTCCACTGTCACTGGCAAAGATTTGACCCATCTCCTGGATACTACTAACTCCCCAGTGGGTAATAGGGTCCCGAACCCCACAGCATAATAACCACATGGTCTATACAATCTATCAATAATTCTACTAGCAACAAAAGAATGTGTAGCACCATAATCAATCAAAATAGTATAAGGGGTTCCAGCACTAAGAAGCTGACCTATAACTACTGAGGGTGAAGCCTCAGCTTCTGCTTGAGTCAATGCGAACACTCGAGCTGGGGCCGAGTTGTCCACCTTTTTGGGTTATTCTTTTCTTACTTTAGGGAAATCTTTCTTGAAATGTCCCACTGCCCCACATAAGAAGCAAGCCTTTGCCCTACACTCTCCCATATGGCGCCTCTTGCACCTAGGGCACTCAGGATAAGTCTTCCAGGCCTTACTGCCACCCTGCGGCCAATTGAAATACCACATGGTCACCTATCAAGACCTAGAGCTGGGAAGGTATCAGCGACCTTCCTCTTCTGATCACTGGGGCCTCCACCCCTACCTGAACCCACGAATGGAGGACTTGTCCTCCTCAACTCTCTTCTGGATGCATTGCCCCACCAGATCTTGTTCTCTGTGCTCTCAGTTGTGAGCGCCTTCTCCACCACCTGTGCATAAGTAGTAACTCCAGCCATAGTGGTGATACAAACATCCCGGGCTAATCTAGGTTGTAGCTCCTGGAGAAACCTCTCCTTTCTAGTCCCATCAGTGGGCACCAGCTCCATGACAAACTTTGCCAATCTATCAAACTTCAGAGCATATTTAGATACTGATAAACTCCCCAGGAGTAATATGATAAAATCTTCAGCCTTTGCAGCCCTGATTGCATAATTGTAGTACTTCTCGTTGAACAGAGTCTGAAACTCTTCCCAACTCAGGGCATTGACATTTCTGGTCTGGGATATAACTTCCCACCAAATTTGGGCATCCTCCCGAAACATGTATATGGCACAGGCCACCCTCTCATTACCAGACACCCTCATGAAGTTAAGGAAGGTGGTAATCATACTCATCCACTGCTCAACCTTAGCAGGATCTGCATTGCCCTCAAATATTGGAGGTTGTTGTTTCATGAACCTTTCATAAAGAGGTTCCCATTTGCTCCCAACCTCTGGCAGCTGCTCAACTGTTGGCACCGCTACAGGTGGTGCCTCAGGTAAAACGTTCCCTGTAGGAACTTGTTGTTATCTCAGGAGGTGACTTTCTTCTTCCTGCCTCAATACTATGGCCTGTAAATCATTAAACAACTGTTGCCAGTTAGCAGGAGCTGGCTGTGGAATATGATTTTGGTCATTCTCTTGACCATGTTTGTCATTCTGACCTTGATCTTCCTGGCCAATTGATGAATCTGTCTATCTTGGAATCATACTATCAACTTATACTGTGCTGAAACAATCAATGCGGCCAGTTAGGCAGTTATAACTAAATCTTTTGCCACCTCACGGTCCAAGATCAACAGATAATCACCCATATTCCATAATTATACAGAAATACAAATTGATACATGATCATAGCATTTAACACGTATCAATTGATAATTCACAATGAACAATACTAATAAGTATGTTCTAGCAACATCAGTAATGTTATCCCTCAAAATTACAAGGATGTCGTGGCGAATGAGAATGAGACACGTGACATCACCAATCAGGGAAAAACGACAAAGTATTGAGAAAAGACCGATGGGCAAAACAGATAGGTCCAGGACCTAGGAAAGTCGACCAAGCCTAAACCCCCTAGGGGTGGTTGGCCTGACCCCTACCCCTAGGGGTGGTCGGCCTGACCCCCTACCCCGGGGGTGGTCGGCCCCAGCATGCAGAAGGGCCCCTAGGGGCGGTCGGCCTAACCCCAACCCCTAGGGTAGTCGGCCCCAATCTGCCCAAGGACCCCTAGGGGCGGTCGGCCTGACCTCAACCCCTAGGGTGGTTGGCCTAAGCAGGCCCAAGAGCCACCTGGGTGGTCGGCCTGAACCCCTAAGTACAATTCATTGAGAAATAATTACTCTCGTTCAACACCCAATCTTTAGTCATCAGGCCTAGCACCTAAGTCTCATATACTGACAGAGACTTGACATTTTCCTAGAAGTTTCAATCGTGCATTGTCTACCACGATCTAAAGAAACAACAAGAAGACCCACGATCTCATGATCATGGGGAGGTGTACACATATCTTCACTACCTGGTAATCGTGTGCCAAACCATGATCCCAGTATGATTGGTCATGTAACAGCCCCTGGGTACTATAAATGAAGGACCCAGGGCTTCACTTAAAGGGACTTTTTTTTACTCTCTTTTCTGGATCTGATCTCTTTCTCTGGAATTTCGGGAGAAAAATCTTACTAACAAGTGAACTCACCTGTGACGCCCCACATCACTATGGCTGCTTTTTGGAATGATGACGGGCCCTACAAACCAAGACAAGTCTTTCCAGCGTGCTTTGTCCTCACTCGCACACTTCCTGGGAAAACTTCCCAGGAGGTCACCCATCCCTAGATTACTCCAGGCCAAGCACGCTTAACCATGGAGTTCTCAAGTGATGGGCTACCAAAAAGAAGATGCATCTTCCTGATATAGGTAGTACCCATCAATCCATTTAAGCCATCTTCAACTGTGTAGTCCCATACCTACACAGTCTTAGAATCATTGCACTTGACCTTCCCTAGGCGGTGTGGGATTGCACAGCTTACCCGGTCTTTCCCCTTACAGATCACGAGATTTTGACTGTCACAATCACCCCCCCCTACGGGCCCGACGTCCCCGTCGGCCACACTTCCGGCTGGGTCAAGGCTCTGATACCATTTGTGACGCCCTACAAACCAAGACAAGTCTTTCCAACGTGCTTTGTCCTGCACACTTCCTGGGAAAACTTCCCAGGAGGTCACCCATCCCTAGATTACTCCAGGCCAAGCACGCTTAACCATGGAGTTCTCAAGTGATGGGCTACCGAAAATAAGATGCACCTTCCTGATATAGGTAGTACCCATCAATCCATTTAAGCCCTCTTCAGCTGTGTAGTCCCATACCTACACAGTCTTAGAATCATTACACTTGACCTTCCCCAGGCGGTGTGGGATTGCACAGCTTACCCGGTCTTTCCCCTTACGGATCACGGGATTTTGACTGTCACAATCAACCCCCCTTACGGGCCCGACGTCCCCGTCGGCCACACTTCCGGCTGGGTCAAGGCTCTGATACCATTTGTGACGCCCCACGTCACTATGGCTACTTTCTGGAATGACGACTGGCCCTACAAACCAAGACAAGTATTTCCAGTGTGCTTTGTCCTCACTCGCACACTTCCTGGGAAAACTTCCCAGGAGGTCACCCATCCCTAGATTACTCCAGGCCAAGCACGCTTAACCATGGAGTTCTCAAGTGATGGGCTACCGAAAAGAAGATGCACCTTCCTGATATAGGTAGTACCCATCAATCCATTTAAGCCCTCTTCAACTATGTAGTCCCATACCTACACAATCTTAGAATCATTACACTTGACCTTCCCCAGGCGGTGTGGGATTGCACAGCTTACCCGGTCTTTCCCCTTACGGATCACGGGATTTTGACTGTCACATCACCAGTTTGGACTTGTAATTGTCAAGTGACTCAATACTAAAAGCTAAGTAGATTAGGTTATTACTGTTCATCTGAACAAGGCTGAAGCACTATAAAATTCATGTGTGTTTATTTAAGATAATCGTACTCTGTCATTTATTTTGTTCAAAAGGCGTCGTATACTATACATACAATCGTTGGCCAATTTCACAAGATTAGTCTGCTATACTTCGGAAGTACGGATGAAGAGGAAGTAGGGCCCCAGACCTAATGGCAGAATGTGTCCAAGCACACATACCTAGAGGGGGGTCCTCAGCTCTGTCATCTAGACCAGGGATAGTGATGGACATGTCAAAGAGGTCAAAGGTCTTCCTCAAGTTCTTTACCTTCTCTTCAGTCATGCCAGAGGTCGCCCCCTTGAACCAAACAACCTCATAATCAACAGGGCGAGGCTTCTCAACCGGTTTCCATATGATCTCACTGGTGAACCTCATAATCAGCAAGGCGAGGCTTCTAAACCGGTTTCCATATGATCTTACTGGCGAAGGTGGCCCCAGAATCTGATAAATGGAACTCCTTTTGTCGTCTCTTCTTCTGCTACTTAGCTGGCGAGACTGTCTTGCTCTTGGAAGGAGGGCGAACTACCTTAGGACGGAATCTATGAATGGGACGCTCATGAGGATGAGCAGTATGGCGACGTGAGCCCTCAATATAATCTTGCCGAGAAGAAGATTGATGGGGAACCTGACTAGTATCTCAGTGCGAAGGGCGTTGCAATGGTTCTCGCTGACCTGACCTATCCCGCTGAGAAGAATGACTTCGCTGAGGTGTGCCTTGGGTGCCTTGGGAGCCGCGGGGCGAATTGTGTTGAGAAGTAATCTGAGAAGAGCCCGACGAGAAGCCCTGAGTGATACGCTTGGCAATCTGAGGATCATCTTCAGAGGGTTGCCGATTTTTCTGTTTCACTCTCGCCTGGACAGTACCTCTTTAAGAAATCTTCCTCACTAAATAAGTATAGAGTGGAACGAGGGAGAATCCTTTTCAAACTTTCCAAAAACTCCTGGGGAGTACACTCACTTACTGACTTGTCTGATGAAGAGGAGCTAGACATCTACAACAAAAGAAAAATAAAGATTAAAGTTACTAAATGAGCATAATGGAGCCAACGGCTGGGGGCACGTTCATGAACTAAAAAGTAAAAATGAATAAATCAGGAGCAAAATTCTATATAGGGGGTATATGGGGGTCGACCTAGTGAGCCTAAGCATAGGCCAACTACCCCAAGGAAGTAAGCTTCAGAAAAGTGCCTGAGGATCGTTCAAGTCTCTAGAATATTTTTAGGATCCCAGGTGGTCAGCTTATGCTTGGGCCGACCACCCTGAATCCTTGAAAATCACCTAAAGGAAGAAACGGGAGTGCTCGGCCTATGAAGCTCTAAGGAGGTACTCGGCCCATGCCAAGGAGGTACTCGGCCCAAACCTGGGCCTATCCCTGGAAATCACCTAAGGAAGAAAAGGGAGTGCTCGGCCTATGAAGCTCTAAGGGAGAGCTCGTCCCATGCCAAGGAGGCACTCGGCCCATGCCAAGGAGGTGCTCAGCCCAAACTGGGCCTATCCCTGGAAATTGCAGGCACCAGGTTTGGAGTCCCAGAAATCGCCAGGACTATTGAGTGTTCGGCCTAGGGTCTTGCATCCCTAGAAATCGCCCAGACTAAGTCCTTTTACAGAGAAATCTTGATTCAAGAAGGTCAATTAGTTTTGATCAGGATACAACAGAGCAAGAAGATTCAGACAAAAATTCCTCAAAAATACAAAGTGTTTCTTACGAATCTAAGCACATTTAAATTAAATGATGTGAGGATTAGAGGAAAGTACTTACCAAAGATCTGAGTTTGAGCAATTTTTCAAACCAAAACTATTTTCTAATTAATTTTTACCATGTTTTACATAAAATAAAACATATATAAAAATTAATAGCATAGAAAACACTACAAAATAACCTAAAAATTTACTAAAATTCACATAAAATCAATATGCTTCATAAACACATGAAAACCATCCAATTATTCAAACATATCAAATAATCCAATTTTAAACATGTTCATGCATGAAAATAAAGATTACCAAAGGCTCTGAGGCCAGTTGTAGGATTAGCTTATACAAGATCTTTATTTATTTTCATTTATATCTAATATTAAACAAATTAATACGAGATAGCCTAAAACATGTTTCTAAAATTGAATTCAAAGAGAAACAAAGAATAGAATACTTACAGTATACGCAGCGGAATTAAAGAGTCCTTCCTTCAGTTTCTCTAACTCTTGTATCCTCTCTGTCGCAGAGTATTATCAAGAAACTGAACCGATCTTCTATTTTCTTCACAATCTTCCAATGTATCCTTAGAACCACCTAGACTAGTGTGGGCAATTATCAACACATGAGATATATATAGAGAGAAGAAGAGAAAATAACAAAGAGGCTTAGAAAATGACTTGTGTTTAGAGAGAATCTAAAACTATTAGAAAATCTGACTTGTGATTTATCAAACTTCTGTTTTGACTTCTCTCTAAGCATTCCTTTTATAGACTCAATTAGGCCATTTAATTTAATTAAAAAATCAATAAAATAACAGCCATTTGGAAGCCCTAGGTCGAAATTATCATGGGCTATATGCCCGTGAAATTTCCCATTTGATTATAAGCCCATTGGACTTAAAATCAATGCCTGTATTATTTTCTATTGATTTAATTAATTAAATAATTATTTAAATCCTTTATCAAATTAATTATTTATAATTTGAACCTTGATTTAAATTTATTTGTTAATTTAGATACCAATTTATCTTAATTAATAAATCTGCCAAAATTTCTCTTTTCTTCTCAAAATTACACAACTCTGTGAAACTATCCAAAATTGACCTGGTCAACTTTGATAATTCTAATTGATAATTAAATCAATTAATTGAGACTACCTAGATGATTTTATCCAAGGTACAATGGAGACTATGGGCCTATGAAATCAAGCTCCAATAAGTTATTATAAATCTAACAAATAAATTTACTAACTTATTAATTTCTCGTGACTCCACTATAGACTCGGAATTGCACTCTTGAATTCATAGAATACTCTATAACAAATATAGATACGCTATTAATTATCCATTGTTACAACCATAATTTTCACTCAATCCTCTATAGACGGTCTACAATGAGATAGGACTAAAATACCGTTTTACCCCTCATTGTATTTTATCCTTAAAACACTTAGTTCCTTGTAAATGATATTTCAGTAAACTAATTTAATTACTGAAATGAGATCTCTATCATTTAACTCCTTGAACCAAACTAAAAGGAAACTGTCGTTTCACTTCTTCATCAGAAGCTATAGATGTTCATATCTATGATTAACACTCTCACTCAATTAGACTACCGAGTTCCCAAGATGTAAGTATGGGCTAGTCCGTAGGGTAAGCTGGTAATGAACAAGTCAAAGAACTCAAATAATATAATCAGTTAGAATACAAACCACTCAGAATTGAGATTGAATTGACCTATGGTCAACTATATGATATGACTAGAATAGATAATAACGGTATGTTTACTTATTTTATCAACTGTCAATATCTGCCCAGTCTGATGTAACAAATACATCCAATCTTATCTACTTTGCTAATGTTCTGGAAAGAACATAACACTGTAATGTGTAAGTAGATCATATCGTAGATTGGCAAGTCAGTGTAAATCCTATGCACTGACTAATCTTAAGACTAACTTATTTTGAACATATAATCATATTTATATTCCACTATGATTACGTCACTATAAATAAGATTAGCTGTATGCTCGGGATTTAATAGAAGTTTATATTAAACAAATAATCATGAAAATAAAACATGTGAGCAAAGTGATTAACCAAGTCAAAAAATGATTTCTATTATTGTATTGATAATAAAATGAGATTACAAAGAATTTGGGTTTTAATTAGGGCATAAAACCCCAACAGATGTGACGAATGAGAATGAGACACATGACATCACCAATCAGGGAAAAATGACAAAGTATTGAGAAAAGACCGACGTGCAAAACAGATAGGTCCAGGACCTAGGAAATTCGACCAAGCCTAAACCCCCTAGGTGTGGTTGGCCTGACCCCTACCCCTAGGGATGGTTGGCCTAAGCAGGCCCAAGGGCCTAGAAGTGGTCGGCTTGACCCCCTACCCCGGGGGTGGTCGACCCCAGCATGCACAAGGACCCCTAGGGGTGGTTGGCCTAACCCCAACCCCTAGGGTAGTCAGCCCCAATCTGCGCAAGGATCCTAAGGGCGATCGGCCTGACCTCAACCCCTAGGGTGGTCGGCCTAAGCAGGCGCAAGAGCCACCTGGGTGGTCGACCCACCCTATCTTCCATGGGGTGGTCGACCTAAACCCCCAAGTACACTTCACTGAGAATTAATCGCTCTCGTTCAAACTGAGATCAGTAGGCCTAGCACCCTGAAGATCAATAGGCCTAACACCCAGAGGATCAACAGGTCCAGCACCCAGAAGGTCATAGGTCCAACACCCAAGCTTTAGTCGTCGAGCCTAGCACCTAATCTCATATAGCGACAGAGACTTGACATTTTCCCAGAAGTTTCAATCGTGAATTGTTACCACGATCTAAAGAAACAATGAGAAGACCCATGATTTCATGATCATGGGGAGGTGGACACGTATCTCCACTACCTGATAATCGTGTGCCAAACCACGATCCCAGTATGACTGGTCATGTAACAGCCCCCTAGGTACTATAAATAAAGGACCCAGGGCTTCATTTAAATGGACTTTTTTTTTACTCTCTTTTCTGGATCTGATCTCTTTCTCTGAAATTTTGGGAGAAAAACCGTACTGACGAGTGAACTCACTAGTTTGGACTTGTAATTTTCAAGTGACTCAATACTAAAAGCTAAGTGGATTAGGTTATTACTGTTCATCTAAACAGGGCTAAACCACTATAAAATTCCCATGTGTTTATTTAAGATAACCGTACTTCGTCATTTATTTCGTTCAAAATGTGTCATATACTATACATACGACCGTTGGCCAATTTCACAGGTCAACAAGTACTAATAAGCATGTTCTTGCTTATGATGCAGTAGTCAAGGCCCATCCTTATTAATGTATCTCATGTAAGCAGGTAAAGCATTTATACTTTATTTAAGCAGTTAAACTTATAACCACATAAATAGTTACCAAAACATGAGTCGAGCTTGTCTTCAGCGGTGAGTGTACATGCCCAACCAGTCTATAGGAACCCTAAACCTTGGCACGTTCTGATACCAAGTTGTAACGCCTTGTTTACTCCAAGACCGTTACGGTGAACTTTAAACCTTGCTTAACTCGCTAAACGAGTCATTTGGTTATAAACGTGCATCTAGGTGTCCTTAATACGCTAAGGTGACAAATCTCGATCAAAAGGAAATGATATATTTTATTTAAAACATAAAATTGTACATGGGCCCATAAAAACATTTACAAGTTGTTTACAATCCAAAATGGTCATTACAGTGTAAAAGTTACAACTCGCCGACCTAACCGGCAAAAATAGGGTTAACCCCTAGTTCCTCTGAGAAACACCTTGGCCGTGGTGGTCAAGCGGCTGCATATGTACACATCGCCACCTAAGCTCTCCACTCAAGGCTGGGTGAGCTTTTCTTTCCCTTTACCTGCACCACATAGCACTCGTGAGCCAAGACTCAGCAAGAAAACTCATTACTGCATGTATACAACATCATTTGATGATTATGATAATCATACTGGGCTTGTATCCCAAATAAGATAAATGAAGATCAATAAAGATTCTGATAATCATGCTAGGTCTTGCAGCCCAATCAGATAAGTGACTATTAAGTCACACACTGTGCAAGTGACTAATAAGTCAACCTCTAAGGATCTGTTCCCTGTATAGACGACTAATAAGTCCATCTCTAAGGTTCTGCTCCTTAAATAGATGGATAATAAGTCCATCTCTAGGGATCCGCTCCCTAAGCCATGTGACATGTCGGTCACCCTAGCCTTTTGGTTCTGGCTCTAAGTAACTAGCATTTACGCTGCAAGTGTTATTAGACTCATTCTGACTCAATTTAAATAATATTGATTTGCAGTTGACATACATATATGTATGATTTTATCATTTTGAACTTCTAGTTCTATTTTGTGCAAGGATTATTTTTCAAAATATTCATCGATCCAACTGCATTTCTCTCTCCCTGATCGAGAGAATATTTAAAAAATTAATACAATCTGTAGGGATTTCAATATATCATAAAAAATTAATATTTGTTTAAACTCATATATATTTTTGGGTCATTGAACTTCAGGTTCAATAAATCACAGTTACGAACATATTTCATTTTCAAGAATGAGTCATATATATATGTGTGTATAGTTGAAAATATACAAGCTTATAATTCTTGTAAGTTTATGATTATACGACCTTATCACATCGATAAGAAATTATGCAATAAAATTCCAATAATGATTCAATGCAAAGTGAATATAATTAAATACTTTATCAAAATAATATAAACAAATTTCTTGTATATCTTGGACAAGATGAATAACTATATAGAAAAATAGTATTTAGAAGAAATATAATTTCAACTTATAAACAATTATGAAAAATTTGTGAAATGAATGCACTAACATTCTAATGAGTGACTTTTATAAATGATATATACGAAGTAAAAAAAATTTAACAATAAAGTTGGACAAGTTAAAATATTTATAAACAGAACATTTGAAAACTAGTTGAAATATATATATTTTTCTTTGAAAAATACAAGATATTCAAATTTACTTTTACTTCCCATGTGCAAAATATATGTACATATTTTCTTGAGCACCATATAAGAATTAATAATAAAAAGAATATTCTGGTTCTTCATCTAAATTTAGGCAAATTTATACATTTCATTGTATATGATTGATCATTCAATTAATGAACTTCAAGTTCACTATACTTGGTATTTCGCTAAAATTTTCAACATATACATAACCACTATAAAAGTTTCATTTTTGTTTATATACTAGAGAATGAAATAATTTTAATATCCTTCAAAATATATAATAGTATTGATTCTTCAAGAATCAAATTTCTCAATTTGATTTTTGTAATATATTTTGTTCAACAACATTATATTTAACAATTTTATCTATCAATGGTGTGCTTGCTTAAAAGCACAATTATTTTTCAAATATAAACTTATCATTCATTCAAGTTAATACAGAATGGTAATAATCATGTTTGTTGTAGCCAAATAGATATAATCATAATATGAATATATCACTTATTTTTCTTTCTCATTTCTTTCCAACAAGTGGTCAAATTTATTAATGAAATAAATCATTCCTTATTCTTATGACTTGATATATTATATAATTAAATGTACAACCGGTACATATTATAAGTCATTTTTTGTCACATTCACAATTATATAGAAATTGTACATCTGTTACATAAAATATGTTTAATTTTAGCTAGCAATATGTTGTGTTAAGGTTTCAGAACATTTTCAAATAATCTTTGTGACTTTATAACACTTTGATGAATGTAATTATAAATTACATTTTGATCAATGACAAAGTTCACTATAATACTAATAACTAGATATTCACTTCTAGGAATGCGCAATGAATAATTGATATAAATAATGAATCATTCACTTCAAGTAATAACATTGAAAAGACTATACTTGCTTCTGGCAAGAAATATTGCATATATAATAACATGACTAATAATATCAATACTCTTTAAAATAAAATTTACTTTCTATCATTCTCTTCAGGGAATAATATTTAAATGTACAACAAAATTGATATACATGTTAACTTCTTTATTGTATAAGAAACACACATCCAAGTCAATATAAAAGGTAGTTACACCTGAATTAGTTTATTATCTTCATATTTGTTTTTCAATCTTGTTTATCATTATTTCATATTTTAATGTTTTGATGCAATTTTCTTAAAATTTTTGGGACTTGAAAAATCAGTCACCAACTGCATCAATCATAATACATTTAAATGTTTTTTAATTGTATTCATAAATTTCATATAATTGACAAATATGTGAAATATTCACTTCAATAAATTTGGCTAAAATATCACAATTCTTTAGAAATTATGTTTCTTTTATATATCTTAATGAATAATATCACTTTTGTATAATCTTCAGGATATATGGAAGATCTTATCTCAAGGATCTATAATTTTTTTTCAATATGCTATAGACATGGAACTTTACAAATTCTAATGTAATCATTTGTAAATAACTATAAAATAAATACTATAGAGAAATCAATATTAAATATGTGAGATAGTAAGAACACATACATATGAATATAATCATATTTACGATAACAAGATATTGAACCATCTAATACTATCACAATGGTAAAATAATAATCACATATACATTTTTTGTTATGATCAATATATATATATATAGTATGATAATCATATAAATATATCTTCGCAATAACATGTTTTTACCTCAATAAACTATGATAACTAGATGTTTGGTAATAAATTTTGTTATTAATACAAGATGGTGGTTGAAGATTGAATCATCTAGTTCAGATTCAACGAATGATTATGACTAGAGATTCATGATAAGAATTTGAACTTACAAATAATGATAATTAGATAATCATACTGATAACTTGTTATAAAACTATTAAGAATACTGAAATATAAAATATAAATAAATAGACAGAGTAATAGAGATAAATAGACAAAGAGAGATGAAAAGAAAATGAAACTCTTACATGTGTTATTTCAATAAAGGAATGGCATAAATAAATCTTAAGAAAATTGAGTGATAAATCTAAATACAATAAAAAGTTAATACTGATATTTTAATTTAATTAACTCAACCATTATTCATTATTCCATCCATATATATAATATTTATAACACAAAAAACTATTATTTATGACACAAAACTGTGTACAATCCGGTTGTAACATGTAATTCGACCGCAACAAACAAGTAGCGTCCACAACTTTGTCGTTTGAGTGTGTCAAACCTCAAATCCAAAGTGAGGTTTTACATAACTCCCGTATAAAAAAATATTGAATTTTGATCATATAAATAGTCTAAAAAGTGAGAACCCGACCTTCAGACCCGTTCTTCAGAGCGCTAAAACGACACGGGTTCTTCCACTCTCGTCATACCCCAGATTGTAATAGTAATACTATAGAGAGAGTATCCCTTCCAGTTTGGGATGCGTGACTTTCTTTCTGACACAGAAGAAGTTTACAGAAACTCGCGTGCGGACGTTACATTTTAATTTAACTCAAATCAACACTACTAATACTAAATTTGCAGATTTCTCGCTCCTCAATTATTTCTTTCTTTCTTTTTTATTTGAAAGTTTTTGGTATTTTCAACCCCAAACTTTGCTATTTTTAAATTATAAATAAATTAGAACACAACTTGTATTTTTCGAATTTAAAATGGGGGAACAGGCAGTCGGGAGGGAGAGTGAGAGAACATAATAATAAATAAATAATATAAAAATGTTGTAGCAGACAAGACTATGAGCTGAGCCTGAGCTTTGAGATTCCCGGTTCATTTTCCCAGTAAAATATTTAAAAAAAATACACTTTATTATTATTTTTGAAAAATAAAAAAAGAAGAAGCCCAGAGTGACTAGTTCTTCAGCTTCAATAAACGATTAAACATAACAATCCAAAAACTGTTTTTTGTTTAGAGTAAAATACCATGTTTTTGGAGCCCAAATAGACTTTCTACTACTGCTACTACCTAGGGCCTAAGATCAAAAAGAAGCACAAGCTAGTTTCTGAGATGAGACTGGACTACTCTGAGAGTTCTTGTTACGACGTGGTGTGAAGCTGACCAGAGCAGAAGAAGCCACTGTACATTTGCTCTTGCGCGTAAGATTTTACAGTAAGTAGACTGTGATCGTTGTTGTAGTTGTTTACTACATTTATAATTACGAAATGGTAATGGGAAATGGCTTTTGGGTTGTCTGAGACAATGGGTTTCTTTTGTTTATAGTTAGTTTTACTTTTGTGCCATTGTTGCAAAGTAGGCTAGGTTTATATATGTATATATTTATTTTAGCATTGTGGGTATTTGATGCTGAAGCCTTCTCAAGCTCCAAGTTTTAATCTTTCTTCATTGTAATGGCTGGTCTGGTTCGTTTGTAGATTTCTTGATTGTGGGTTTTTCTTCTACTTTGGTTTTGGGGTCTTTTTTCAAAACAAATATATGTATGGTAATTCAAATAGTGGTGAATCTGTTAATTGTTTAATATTTTTTCAAGTAGTTCCTAATGTATGTACCACTAAGAATCCTGTTCGTTTTTCTTTAAACCAGGTGCTGTTTCAACGCCGGGAATCTCGGTTTTATTTGGGCTCTTTCATGGATGCTATGCTTGTGTTTGAGCCCACTTGTATAGTATAATCGTAGTGCTTTTTTATGTTTTAATATTCTGGTGGAAGACAGTGTAGTTTGTCCATTTGATATTAGATCTGTCTGTATTGGTTTAGCTTTCAAGATTTTTGATCCCATTAGAGATGGAAGTTGTAGCCACTAAACCTTTCAAAACCTCCTCAAACATATCTGAAATCGTCTCCAAGTTTGCCAAGGTCTGTAAATTAAGGTCCATTGGTGTGTTTGCCTCTGAAAACAATGCCTCACTTGTTGATGATAGCCGGGATTCGACAGAGGAGACTGGGTTTGATGGTGAGAAAGTTCATCCCCAACCTACTGAACTTCTGAGGGAGAACAGTGGTGAAACAGAAATAGAGAAGTTGTTTGACATTGTTTCAGCTCTGAAATCATCTTATATTCGGCTTCAAGAAGCTCACATTCCCTATAATCCCAAGATGATTATAGCTGCTAATAAACTTGTTGTGGCTGAGCTTGAAGCGCTCTGCAAGATCAAGCGCGCCTACAAGGAGAAGCAATTCAGAAAATCCGAGTCTGATTTGTCTCACATTGCTCTCCTGCAGGCAAAAATTGAAGTAAATGAGGGGTTTGTTGAAGAATTGAAGTTCCAAGTGAAAGCTAAAAATTCTGAGATCAAACAACTGGCACAAGAGCTGAAAGAAGTAGATGTTGGCAATGCAAAACTTGCTGAGAAGATCAAGCAGATGAGTGTGGAAAGAAAGTTTGCTGTTGTATACAACGTCAACACTTTTCAGAAAGCTTTTGCAGCTGCTTCGAAGTCAATCCATGATTTTGCAAAGCCATTAATTAGCCTGATGAAAGCTTCGGGTTGGAATTTAGATCTGGCTGCAAAGTCTATTGGAGAGGAAGCTGTTTACTCAAAAAGGTCTCACAAGAAGTATGCATTTGAAGCCTACATAGGGCGAAGAATGTTTAGTGGGATGGCATTAGAAGGACATAATGTGGATGATGTCATGAGGTTTGATGACCCGATTGATGCTTTGATCAATGATCCAGACTCAGAGTTTTCCAGATTCTGTGGAAAAAAGTACCTGCTTGTTGTTCATCCAAAGATGGAAGCATCATTTTTTGGGAGTCTAGATTACAGGACGTTTGTATTGAGTGGCAAGCATCCTAGAACACCATTCTACCAAATATTTGTCAAAATGGCAAAGTGGGTTTGGGTTTTACAAGGCATTGCAGGATCATTAGACCCCAAAGCTAAAGCTTTTGCTGTCAACAGAGGAAGCAAATTCTCAGATGTTTATATGGAATCCATGGTGGAGGATAAGGAAGGCGCAGCTCATTTCGTTCAAGCGGAATCTAAGTGCAGAGTTGAGTTTATGGTCATACCTGGCTTTAAAATTGGAGAAACATTATTGAAGTCCCGAGTTTATCTTTCCAAAGTAGAATCCCCTCTTGGTAAATGCTAGATGGAGGTGCTCTACTGACTGGTAATTTTGCAGAACCTAATTGTCTATTGCTTTGAAAATGTTTATAGTTAGCTCCAGCCTCTAGCTACTAAGAGCTGTTATTGGAGTTTTTTAACTGCAGCTTGTTGAGATTATTTGAGTTTAACCCTCAAAGCTGAGAGTATGTAGTTTCCAATTGTCAGTTTTTCACAAATATATTGTTCTGGACGGACTGCATGAAATCTTCTTTTTTTGAACTGTAAATAAATATTTAGTTAATTTTGCAAATTTTTTTAGGGTGCTTGTTGAAGTACTCAGGAGGATTGTTGTCTTATTTGGTGTTTTAAGGTAATCTTTAACAATAACATCTAAGATTTTTTTTTTCAAAGTTCCAAAAGACTGAGAAAGTTGGAAGATATTCTGTGGGTTCACATTCTCATACATCAAAAGTATAGCACATATAAAAAGCTTGATGAAATACTACTACTGAATATAAAATGTAAAGTTCGAATTAAGAACTAATAAGGGCTAAGTTTCAAAGTTATTGGGAGCCATCAACTCCATCAGTGTCTGTAGAAAACAAGTCGTTGCACAGCTCACCATAAAATCTACTAACCAAATCAACAAAAACAGGACACTTAAGATTCCTCCAGCAATAGAGAAGCTCTTCTATGTCCATCAAGTCCCTCACTTTTCCTTCTTCAACAATCATCTCCACCAAGTAGTTCTCGAAACTCCTGCAAGCATCTTCGACATCCTCAAGACCTGAAACATCCCTTTTACCAGCCCTGTTAGCCTTTAGATAAGCCGGTGTGAGAGGCGACGGAAAGAGTATTCCTTCACCAGAGCCTCTGTCAGAAAAACTCTTGAGCTGAACTAGTCTGTTCATCTCTTCTGTCTTCCTGCTAGAACCAAAAGCTGTTGCTAGCAATGCAGTAATTCGATTCCTTTTCCTTGGTGGTTTTGTGGCTTTATTGTTTCTATGACGATGTTTAAGAGGTCTTATAAAGACGGGTCTCTTAAGTTTGATGAATTTGAAGCTTGGAAAGAGTTTTCTGCATGGTTTAAGAAGCTTGGATTTCAAGGAAGCTAATGCTTTCACTGTCATATCTAATCTAGTGATTGGAAAAAGCAACGTAGAGTTTAAGGAATGGAGCAGAATGTTGGTAACATTTTTTTTTGCTTTTGTTTTGTTCTGGAAGAAGAGTTTGTTTGCTCACGGTTGGTGCAATAAAGAGAGAGAGAGAGAGAGACAGAAAGAGATTTGTGAGTTTGTTAAAGAGTACTTTGTATTTGTACTTTTCTTGGTTCTCTTTTGTGTAGAACAAGATTAATTTGGGGTGCTAATCACGTCTTATAAAAGTGGCGTACCATGAAATAAAAGCGTGTTTGGATTTTATGTCCTGATTGGTTGCGAGTTTAAAAGCCTGCCCTTTTGACTTCGAAAGGGGTGCAATTGTAAGAGTTGGAAACAAGATATCCCATACCCGATTAGTGTGGACCTAAACTATTATGTCATAACACCTTGATTACAAGCAATAATTACTTAATTGTCTTATACAAAATCGGCCCATGCTTGTAGGAAAAACACCCAATATCTTTGTTTTCTTTTGTAAATTTTAAAAGTTAGATTTGTTGTACCAATATTGTATGAAACTTGTATAATTGTGATTGATTGGAATGATAATTTTGTGTATAATTAATGAGAACATAAAATTTTTATGTTTGATGGTAGGTAATTTTTTTCTTTAACTTTTAAAAGAATAACATAAATTTATAATGATTATGTGCCAAATTTATGAGTTTGCATAAATACTTGAATAATTAAACGTGGATAGGTATTTGAGGGTGGTGTCACTGCCCCCCACTAATTTGTTGTTGACATTTTATACATAATTTGGTGTCATTCTGTCTAAAAAAATTAATAATACCTTAATTATTATCTATATTTTGCCCCCACTAATTTCTTTTCTTCTCTACTTTGCTCCTACAAGAAATATTGACTATCTCAGCCGTTAGTGGACTCAAGGTATTTCAAATAAATGATAATTAATTAAAATCCAAAAATTTAATCTAATGAAAACTATAAGTTAGGAATGTCATTGAGTTATTACATAAACCTAAGAAGATAATGTTTTGATATTCAGGCATAGAGCCAGGGGCTTCACCCCCACCACAATTTTCATTTTATAATTTTTTTTTTTGTAAAATTAATGATTTTTTTTATAGATCCAATCCTTTATTAAAAACAAAAATCAAAACCAATCCCTTAAGAAAAATAAAAAACAAATAGTCCTCCTTATTTAAAGAGCTTGTTCTGTGGATGTTCATATTATAATGTCAAACAAATTTATATAAGAATTAATGGAGAGAGATTGTTTATGCTTTTTTCGTTTGAGGCTACGTGTTAACTCTATAAAAAATGATTAAAAATATAAATTTTGAGAAGTTATTTGTTATGTGGGTGTTCATTTCTTTATAAAAAACATATGATATTTTGAAAGAAAAAAAGAAACCACCCTTAAGCCAATGACTGACTTCAGTAACTTCTTAGTAATCAGAATGACACTAAAAAATAAAAATAGAAAAGGAAAGGAATGATACCAACAAATACTTGCTTCACACAACCATTGACTTATTAACTTCAGAGGAATTATTTGATAATTCTATATTATGTCATAAACAAAAGAAACTCTTTGTTTCTCTATATATTTAAAAAAAAATATCCTATTTGCACGTCACATTTTCTTGCTACTATTTCACTTGTTTTCAAAAATGCCCATTTCATGATTTCTTTCATCTCTTTCTAGCTCCATCTTCTCCTCCCTCTACCACCATGGCCAAGGCCAACAATGCCCCTCCATCACCACCCACCCACCCACCCACCTCTTTTTTTTTTTTTTTTAAGTTTTCTCTTCTCTTTTTCTCCCTTCCCCCCTCCATTTCCCCTCCCTCTTTCCCCCTCCATTTCTCTTCTCTCTTAAGTAATTCATGGAAATAAAAAAAATTACCCATGATAGTTTTTGATGATTTGAAACTTAAATCTACTAAAAATTAAGACATTGATTTATGCATTTCGAACATATCTTGGCATGGTTTTTTTAAAAAAAAATTTTTATCAATTTTTTTAGATCTGAAATGTAAAAAATTGTAGAAAACTTGATGGACCTCGATATATCTCGATGCCCAACTCAATGAGCCCTTAAAAATCATGATTTTCATAAAGAAAATGATATGCCTCGATGAAATTCGACACACCTCGATGAAACTCATAAAAATGCATAACTTTTTACTCGGGTGTACGATTTTTTTATTTTGAATTTGGGTATTTTTTTCGAGATCTACACGGTTGAGATGTGTTTATATACATTTGAGAATTTCAAAGCTTGAAAACACCCCAAAGTTCAAAACAAAACCCCAATTTTTTGAATTTGGATATGTTTTCATCCTTTAAACTTCTGAAATATGTATGTACATATCTCAAACGTATAGATCTAAAAAAATACCTGAATTAAAAAAATTACCTCAAATGGACACTTGAGTGGAAATTTATGCATTTTCAATTAATTACATCGAGTTCCATCGATGTTTGTCGAGGTGAGGCCTTAAAATCATGAATTTCACGATAAAACTCGATGCCCCTCGATGCACCTCGATATACTTCGATATACCTTGATGTCCAGCTTGATGGACCCTTAAAATCATGATTTTTATTGAAAAAAAGGATTTGATACACATCGATGGACCTTAATGAAACTTGATGCAATTCATAAAAATACATAACTTTTCATTCGGGTATCTGTTTGAGGTGATTTATTTTTTGAATTTGGGTATTTTTTTCGAGATCTACACATTTGAGATGTGTATATATACATTTGAGAATTTTAATGCTTGAAAATGCCCCAAAGTTAAAAAAATATCCCAAGTTTTTTGAATTTGGGTATGCTTATAAGCTTTAAACTTCCAAAATGTGTATATAAACATCTTGAACATGTAGATCTCAAAAAAATACCTAAATTAAAAAAAAAAAATCTCATCAAACAGACGCCTGAGTGAAAAGTTATGTATGTTCAATGAATTGTATCGAGGTGAATCAAGGTCTATCGAGGTTGATCATTTTTTTTTTCACAAAAATCTTGATTTTTAAGGCTCCATCGAGCTGGGCATCGAGGCAGCATCAAATTTCATCGAGACATATCATTTTTTTCACAAAAATCTTGATGTTTAAGGCCCCATCGAGTTGGGCATTGAGGCCTCATTGAATTTCATCGAGGCATATCATTTTTTTCACAAAAATCTTGATTTTTAAGGCACCACCAAGCTGGAAATCGAGGTGCATCGAGTTTCTACAAATTTCAGAGTTTCAGATTTGGATAAAGTTGCGACAAAAACCAAAAAAATGAGGCCCAAATTTGTTCGAAATGTATAGATTAGTGTTTTAACTAAAAGTTTTCTTAGTTTAAGCTTTGACTCATAAAAAAAAATCGATGGTGTTAATGGGATGGGAACTTCGAGGTGAAAGGAGATGGTGTTAATGGAGGTCTACCTTCCACATTAACAGCAGTGCTCCTTCTCATAGTGAAGAATGAAGAATGATTCTGGATATTTTTTTTAACAATAGTGAGTTGTGATGGTAGTGTTGTGGCTGTCGTAGGTAGAAGGAAATAAAGAAGAAAGAAATGAAAGAGAGAGAAATAAGAGAGGAATATGGGAGAGGTATTTTGGGAAGAATGACAAACAATAACTTTTTTTTTTATGTGTAAAGTGTGATGCATTTTTTTTATTTATCCCCCACATAATGCATAAAAACTCAAATTTCCCTATAAAAATTGGGAGTCTGTGTTACCATCCAAACTTTATTTTATTACATAAATCTCTGTCTTATTAGTATATGAAGCAGTCCTAATTTCAAAACACAGTCTCAGGAAAATGATTATAAGATGTGGCCAAGGAGAAAAGGAAAAACTTTGGTGACTTTAATGTGGCTTTTGGTTTGTTCAAACTTTTTTATAAGACGTGGCCAAGGAGAAAAGGAAAAATGGCAATGATTTGTATCAAAATGGGAAAGTTGAAAAGTTGATGAATGGGTGTGAAAGGCCTTATTTGGCCGAGTATAGGAAGAGAGAGAGGGAGGAGTCGGTCAAGGGAGTGAGGGAATCAAGGGGTAGGTTTCCTTTTTTTTTTACAATGACATTTTTCTCCTTGATTACTACCATTATCCTAATTGATTTATCAAATTAAGGGAAAAGGGGATTGGGAAAGTTACCATTAACATTAGGGAATAGGGTTAGACCATTAGGGAAAATAGAAGGAAAAGCATCAGCTTGTGTATAACGCCCAAAACGTGCATCCACTAAGCGGTTGTTGTAGTATAGATCGGGCGGTCGATCCCACAAGGAGGCAAAGAGATAAAGTTAATCAATAAATAAAGTTTTGAGATAAATAATATGAGAAAAATAGAACAAGTGATATTTTTGTTGTTTTTGAGATTTAAAGATTAGAAATAAAGATAGAATAAAGTGTGATGTAACAATAGGTAACAAGTGTGAAGGATCAAGAGTCACCAATATGCATACTTATTTATTTGGATATTTGATTCACAAAAAAATTACACAAATGGATAGTTCACATCCCAACTATTCATTTGGAAGATTTAATATTGAAGCACAAATATATTTCACAAAAATGCATTCAAGTGATTAGTATTATTTACTATGGAAGGATGAGATAAATCTTATGAGAAATCTAAAAATGACATTATACCATTGACAATAATGCAATAAAAGATTGGACATAAAACCTAACACAAATATTACTTTTACTATTTATAAAATACATAGAAAGAGCATGACTAATTCTATATAGATTTAGCAAAAGTAAATATATATGAATGAGATTGAGAAAAATGATAAAGATATTATCTATATAATTTTCACTAATTTGATAATACATAGAAAGTGCTTGACAAAATCTATATACTATTAGTAAACATAAATAAAGATAATAAGATGAAGAAATAGAGATGAAATAAAATAAATCACTCAAATATATAAACTTTAAGCAAATAGTGAATCAAAAATACCAAACAAAGTCATAGTGCATATAAGATCATCCTAACCTTCCTAAGAAGGTTAGCCTATTATGCTAGACATTCTCATGAAATTCTAGAGAGAAAACATGAAAAATGAGACTAAAATTTAGTAGAGTTTTGCAACCTAAAAATTATATACAAAATGTGAAATGAGAGTCCCTATTTATAGAGGGAGAAAATGACTAAAAAGAAATTAAACAACAAAATGGGGTTTATAAAATAAATCTGAAATATTAATAATAAAATATGATTTTGAAAAATTAAATCTTATTATAAATATTAACCTAGTAATTTTGGTGTATGGTCAAAAAGCCATTTTTCTAAAATACCACAAAGTATGAACTTTAAAGCTCAAAATGACAATTTGCAAGGCCCAATACCCACAAAATATGGGTTGAAGGTGGCTGGTGGCAGAAGTGGATTTTGACCCATTCCCAGCCAATGGGGAGGCACCACGTGGCAGTGGCTCGGGCCAATGGGGAGGCACCACGTGGCAGTGGCTCGGAGAGGAGAAGGCAGATAGGCTGGAGGTGCTTCGGATTGGGCTGTTGCGAGTTGGGCCTTCGTTTGGGGTGTTGGGCGGCTGGGCCTTCGTTGGGGGGAGCTTGGGCGTGGGAAGGTTGGGTCTGCTGAAGCTCTTGTGTTGGGCCTTTGGGAGCTTGCGCTGGGCCGTTGCAAGTGCCGGGAGCAGCGTTTGGGGATGCTGAGAAGGTGCATTGGGATAGTGGAGGACAGGTGGCTTGCGGCTGGCTTGGGAGGCGGCTGGGCTTGGGCCAACGAGCCTGGGCTTCTCCTTCAGATTGGGCCACTTTCTTTCAAGAAAAGTGCCACTTTCTATTCTCTTTTTTCAGATTTAATTATTTTCTTTTCTCTTCATTTCAAAGTGTCAAAATACAACTTTAATTCCTACAAAATAACAATAAATTAAATCATAATTAAATATTTTCATTTATAAAATATATCATATTAATTAATGAATATAATAATCAAAACTTAATTTATTTTGACATTTAAGATCAATAAATGTGCACTTTTCACCTCTAATCACAACTCCCAACTAGCTTATTGCTAGTACCTAGCAATTCAAGCAGATAAAAATTATTACCAAGATGAATTAGTGAACTAAATTATGCAAAATCACTTAGCAAAATGTTTAGTGAGAATTTAGAAAATGCTATTTAAAATTATTAAAGTTGTAATTCAAGAGTTTTGTGTGTGTGTACCAAACCATATCGTTTTTTCCAAAATTTACAACACAAAGAATATTGAAAAATCACCAAAGAATAAAGTCCCAACTCCAAATCCTCACAAAAGTATTGAAAGTATTTTTATGGGAGATGATTGACACTCTTGGAGTTGGAAATTTATCAATTAACACTCAAAAATGAATGTTATCGTTTTAGGACAAACAATGTTAACGAATATTGATCAAAAGATAGACTAATCAATTAATTAGAATCTAAATGACATAAGAACCTTTGTGATCTTACAAAATGATATTAATAGCCAAAATAAAGAACAAAACAAAAATAAAATACAATTTTTTTTCTTTTTATGTTTTTTTATAACATAAATTGAAAACAAATATAGTAATGTTGAATTTTTTTATTTGACAATTTTTTTTCTTCAACAAAACTACAAAAGATGAAGATGAAAAATGTTGCTCTTGTTCTCTTTTTTTTTTTTCATTCATATATATATTTTTTATATTTCTTCTTCTTTTTTTATATAATTTTTTTTGACAAGAGACAACATAAGAATAATAAAAAATTACAAGAATTTAAAAGGAAAATTACAATAAAATACAACAAAGGCTCTTAAAAACAAAAAAAAAAATTATCCCTCTAGTAAATGTCATGTTTTAAATCCCAAAAATTAATTTTACCAACTCAAATGATCAATAGAAGTTTTCAAAGTTGTTTTCTTATTCTCACATCTCACAAAAATTAAAAGCTTTAAACTTTAGGATTTTTCTCAATTGACTGTGTGAATTTTTTTTAATGTTTGGTTGTGCATGAAATTACTCTAAAAAACTACTTCCTAATAGTAAAAATAGCACAAACTATCTCACCAAGATTTTGTTGTCATGAATTTGGCAAAGAATTAACTCAAAATTTCAAAATGGTATTCAAAATATATTTCAATGCATGAATATGCATACTACCCCCAACTTTAAATGAGACATTGTCCTCAGTGTCTAACGTTAAGCTCATTGTGGGAGAAAAAGGGAAAATGATAACCAACAAAACCCCGAAAAGTAAAATTCGCAACATAAAATAAAGACACAAACTAAAATAAAGCACACTAAAAAGAAAGATAAAATCTGATCAGTCTTTGGTAGACAAAAGCATCACTCTCAGGTAAGTCTACCAACTGCATATTTGCGTACTATCTTGTATCAAAAATGAATTTTCTTTTATCCTGCGTCTCAAAAATAGAAGCGTTAGTAACATTTTCAGGATAGAGAAATGTTTGAGTTCAAAATCGTCGAGGAAATTGGGTGAATTTTTCATTGCAAATATGTTTATGATTTCCTCAACGATTAAGTCTATCACATAAGTATGATAGCTTCCATTGTTCTTTGGAGTGGTGGGAAAAATTTCAGTATGGGAAAGAGTTTCACTCCAAATGGTAATAGCATCATCCTCATCAGGTGTAGAACTGAGAGTAGGGGATGGTGTTATGGCCTCAGGTTGGGACGAGAATTGACTTAAATTATGTGAAATAATAACGTTTGTCAATTCTGAAAGTTGAGTACTAGTTTCCCTAAAATCTTCCACAAATTGTCTATTGAATTCTCTTTGCTCCTTTATAAATGTGTGTAAAGTGTCCTATAAGGAATTTGCATTAGTGCATACATTATATGGAGGTTCATGTGGGAAGTTAGAAAAATTTTGATCAAAATTCATGTGAGGCGGTGCATGGTAGTTGTACTCAGGCTTCCAACTAAAATCTACGGGGTTGGTCCAACTAGAATTATGATTCCTATGGTCGACTCTTGCAATGTTACAATAACGATCATCATAATCTATCTCAGGAACCTCGTAACTTTCTCTTTCAAACATAGTTTCTAAGACCTCAAGTTCTCGGTAATCTCTCACACTAAGTTTGCATGCACTCCTAAAACAGCTAGTACCCTCAGTAGTACTAGAATTACTATTGTTTTCAAATGAAGAATAATACATTGGAAAATACATCTCGAAACGTTTCTTTTCTTCTTCATTCATTTTTTGGGTTTTTTTTCTTTTTTTATTTGCTTTTGTGATTTTTTATTTTTGATTTTTGACTTTAGTTGTTTTGCTTGTTTCCAAGTCGATTTGAGGTTTTTAGAACGGTCCCACTTAAGACCCACACTTTATTTAAAACTCCTCGAGGTTCATAGATAATTGTGGAGGGGTCACAATTCATAAAAACGGTCCTCTTGCAACCAACACTCACTAGAACTCCCCGAGGTTACTAAGTAAGCATGGATGAAACTTTACTCAAATTGACCTTTAAGAAAAAATTGTTTATGTTGACAAAATAAGCTTTGTTTTTATTATTATTAATTTTTTTTTGTATTTATGATATTTTTTAAAGATTTAAAACCTAAAAATTAAAAAAAAAACTAATAATAAAAAAAATAAAATAAAAAGACAAACATAGCAATAATAACTAAAAAAAAAAATCTAAACGCAAGAAATAAGATGCTTACAAAGCTTAAAAAAATATTATAACAAAAAATTAAAGTAGCACAAAAGTAAGATATAGAAAAAAATGTAACAAATCCTAAACACAAATAATTAAAATAAAAAAAGAAATAAATTAAAACTAAACTAACAAAATATAAACAACCAATTTATATATATATATTTTTCAAGTTTTTTTTGTTTTTTTTTACTACAATAAAAAAAAATAGAATAAAATAAGATACCAAAAATAAATTAGCAAAAAAAAAAAAAAACTAAATATACACACAACAAGTTTTTTTAAATATTTTTTTTTTACAACAATAACTAAAAAAGAGAAAAAAAAATAACAAAAGGAATACTAACAAATCCTAGAAAAGAAAGGATAGCAAAATTTTTTTTTTTAATATTTTTTTAGCACAACAATGACATAAAATAACTAACTAAAAAAAAGAACAACAACAAAAAAAGATAGTAGTTTTTTTTTTTTAAAAAAAGAAACAAGAATAAATAAGGGAGATCTAAAATAAATAAATAAAAAATTTCTAGAGAAAATATACACAAAAAAAAAAGAAGATAGAATTACTTACCACTTTTGCAAAATTTATTGAAAAACTTTTTTTTTTCTATTACCTCCCCGGCAACGGCGTCAAAATTTGTTTAACGCCCAAAACGTGCATCCACTAAGCGGTGGTTGTAGTATAGATCGCGCGGTCGATTCCACAAGGAGACAAATAAATAAAGTTAATCAATAAATAAAGTTTAGAGATAAATAATATGAGGAAAATAGAACAAGTGATATTTTTGTTGTTTCTGAGATTTAAAGATTAGAAATAAAGATAGAATAAAATGTGATGTAACAATAGGTAACAAGTGTGAAGGATCAAGAGTCACCAATATGCATACTTATTTATTTGGATCTTTAATTCACACAAAAATTACACAAATGGATAGTTCACATCTCAACTATTCATTTGGAAGATTTAACATTGAAGCACAAATATATTTCACAAAAATGCATTCAAGTGATTAGTATTATTTACCATGGAAGGATGAGATAAATCTTATGAGAAATCTAAAAATGATATTATACCATTGGCAATAATGCAATAAAAGATTGGATATAAAACCTAACGCAAATATTACTTTTACTATTTATAAAATACATAGAAAGAGCATGACTAATTCTATATAGATTTAGCAAAAGTAAATATATATGAATCAGATTGAGAAAATGATAAAGATATTATCTATATTATTTTCACTAATTTAATAATACATAGAAAGTGCTTGACAAAATCTATATACTATTAGTAAACATAAATAAAGATAATAAGATGAAGAAATAGAGATGAAAGAAAATAAATCACTCAAATATATAAACTTTAAGCACATGGTGAATCAAAAATACCAATCAAAATCATAGTGCATATAGTGTAATGACCCATTACTCTAGACTATTTGGACCATTAACGAAACTATACATAAAACTTACATTTTTACGAAAATACCATAATTTATTGAGTAACTTGCAAAATGAGAGTTATTTACAAACAAAAAGAATACTAAGAAGGATTATGGGATCCCATTGTTTTAAAACAAAAGATGATTTAAAAATGAAAGACATTACATATTTGTTCCGTTGAATATACACATAAAATCATAAAAAATTTAAAAGGAGACTACATCCTCGAATCGAATAACGCTCGGCCCCTTGACTCCGTTCACCATCGATACACATCCTCCAAGCGTCACGAATCTTACCGCCTCTAAAGCTTATTTTCCTGCACATAAACAGAAAGGAGTGAGCCTAATGCCCAGCAAGGAAAATCTAACACATAGTCATAAATATAAACATAATTTCATAATAACGTAAAGACATATCATAACACATAATTCACTTATTATAATGGCCATTATTACTTGGGGTCCCATAGACTAAACAAGCTTATGCCCATGAGATTAGTGGGGTCCTACCAGCTAAATAGGCTTATGCCCACAATCTTTTTGGGGTCTTGTTAGTCAAATAGGGCATATGCCCAAGCCTACAACATACACATCAATAACATATTCACAACATATGAAAACATAACACATGAAATAGCATAAACATAAACATATAGATTCTAGCCTATTTTCCTTACCAAAGTTACCGGGATAATGGACCGAGTTGGGACTTTTGGAACACTCCTAAAACCATAAGAAAGAGTAAGTCTAAAGAAAGGAGATGAAATGAAAGAGATGGAAAGACTAAACCATAAAAACATACTTACCAACTTATATGCTTAAGAGCTTGGATTCCCTAACCAAAATAAGAATAAGGTTAGGGGACTGAGTAGAAGGTTTTGAGAAAGGAAATAACATAAAATACAGAAAGGAACTAGAGTTTTGGGTTTACCTCAAAGATTGCAAGATCACTCTAACCTCCACCGAAATACTATAGAACTCACTTCCCAAAGTGTTTGATAAGCTTATGATGTTTAAGCTTATAGTTTTTCCCCAAACCAAGTGTTTACACTCTCACACTCACTTAACACTAGCAGCTTCTGAACTTAGAGCAAATGGTGAATAATGGCTGGGTACTAGGTCCTATTTATAGAGTTTGGGAATGAAAATATCTTGATTTTACTTGAATAATAATAATGGCTTTTTAGGTGAAAATCATTTGAATAATCGTTCAGCAGAGGCTGAAGACTCGTTCAGAAGATGCTGGACTGTTGAAGGAGTTTGAATGGCTGAAAGGAAAATAATTCAAAAGTATTTGAAAACATGCTGGTGGAGGCGATATATCGCCCCCTATAGGCGATATATCGCCTGGACCTTTGTTCCCGAGGCGACCGTGCATCGATTCGTGTTTTCCGTATCTACGTGCTGCGATATATCGCCCCCTATAGCTGCGATATATCGGCATACGCTGAATATTTAAACACGAATTTACACATTTTTAGCTAAGTTTGAATGGAGTAAACAGCCTTGACTAAGCCCTCAACGTACTCAAAGCTGCTGACTGACCCTATAACATTCAAACTTTACCCTTATTTAATTTAATCCTCAAAAATACTTAATCCTTAATTACCATTCAAAACATGTGCTTAAAATCCTATTGGTTGATGTCTAAACCTTATAATATAATAATATAATCCTTAATATCAGTCACATTAATCAAACCTTAGGTTATACTTAATATTCTTAAACTATAGGTTAAACTTAGAAAATCTATAAGTACTACTATGAGTGTCCAAATAACTCCTGGTCTGAACCAAAAATCCAAAGTAACAATGATAACACTAAACATACTATAATACTACTAAACAATTAGCTAAGTAAAGTTCTTGGACTCTACATATAGGATCATCCTAACCTTCCTAAGAAGGTTAGCCTATTATGCTAGACATTCTCATGAAATTCTAGAGAGAAAACATGAGAAATGAGACTAAAATTTGGTAGAGTTTTGCTACCTAAAAATTACATACAAAATGTGAAATGAGAGTCCCTATTTATAGAGGGAGAAAATGACTAAAAAGAAATTAAACAACAAAATAGGGTTTACAAAATAAATCTGAAATATTAATAATAAAATATGATTTTGAAAAATCAAATCTTATTATAAATATTAACCTAATTATTTTGGTGTATGGTCAGAATGCCATTTTTCTAAAATACCACAAAGTATGAACTTTAAAGCTCAAAATGGCAATTTGCAAGGCCCAATACCCATAAAATATGGGTTGAAGGTGGCTGGTGGCAGAAGTGGGTTTTGACCCATTCCCAGCCAATGGGGAGGCGCCACGTGGCAGTGGCTGGGAGAGGAGAAGGCAGATGGGCTGGAGGTGCTTCGGATTGGGCTGCTGCGAGTTGGGCCTTCGTTGGGGGAAGCTTGGGCGTGGGAAGGTTGGGTCTGCTGAAGCTCCTGCGTTGGGCCTTTGGGAGCTTGCGCCGGGTCGTTGCAAGTGCCGGGAGCAGTGTTTGGGGATGCTGAGAAGGTGCATTGGGATAGTTGAGGACATGTGGCTTGTGGCTGGCTCGGGAGGCGGCTGGGCTTGGGTCAATGGGCCTGGGCTTCTCCTTCAGATTGGGCCACTTTTTTTTCAAGAAAAATGCCACTTTCTATTCTCTTTTTTCAGATTTAATTATTTTCTTTTCTCTTCATTTCAAAGTGTCAAAATACAAATTAATTCCTACAAAATAATAATAAATTAAATCCTAATTAAATATTTTAATTTATAAAATATATCATATTAATTAAATGAAAATAATTATCAAAACTTAATTTATTTTGACATTTAAGATCAATAAATGTGCACTTTTCACCTCTAATCAGCTTGAATGCTCATTTGCTTTGTGGTGTCGTCGGTAGAGGACAGAAGAGAGAAAGGGAGAGCACGAGCAAGGGAAGAAAGAAGAAGGAGGAGAAGAAAAGAGAGGGGTTCGAATCTCTCTATAGGCCTTGCTTGGTTTGGTTGATTCTTAAGTTTAGATCCTCTCCTTAATTTCTAGTGTTTGATTTCTCTTCTCTTGTTCTTGTGGTGTTCGAAAGTCCCTAGGGGGAGTGATCAAGGGTGGTGGCCATTTTGAGTATTGAACTCTATCAAACGAGGTAGTTGATCTCTAGCTTTGTTTTTGTTTTATGGTTATATTGAATGGATTGTTGATGTTTTGATTCCTATTTTAATTTTTCTATGTGTTGATTGATGTTGTTTTCAGAATACCTAAATATGATATATGATGTTATGTTAATCTCTTGCTATTGGTATGTCTTGATCTTAAAGTTTTGGAGCATGGTGATTTTGATGATATGACACCTAGGGTTTGCCCTATGTTTTGGTTGCTATGGGTTATTTGATTTTAATGTTCAATGTAAAAGCAAGCAAGGATGATGGTAGATACATGCTAGGTTTCATGCAAATGTGAATGGGGCTATTGGTATTTTTATGTTTGTTGTTCATGTGGGTTTCAGCCTAGGGAGATTATTACTGCATGTTGATTTTTTTTTTATTTGATGTCACATAAAATCATTAGAAACATGTTAGATTATTTTGTTAAGTTTGGGAATTGGTATTAAGTCCCTTACAAATGATGATCTAGTTGGTAAATGAAGATTTGGTCTAAGCATTTTTTTAAAGCATGATTAAGAGTGGTTTTCTTTTATTTATGCTTGCTGTTTTTTTTTTATAATTTGTGATGATAATGGTAAATTAATGTTTTGAAATGCACATATGATTCCTCAAAGTGGTATTTGAGTTTAAGTAAATAAAAATGCATATTATTTCTTATGATAATGGTGTTTTTATCAAATTAAAATAATCAGATTTTGTATATTTTATGAAAGAAAATATAGTTTTAATCCAATCTTGTGATTTTAATTAAATAAATAGTTGCTGGAATTTTTGGTTAATAGTAAGAAAAGTCTTTTAAATGAGATAAGTAAAACCAGTGCATCAAATAAATTAAACCCTATGCTATGTATATGATGAATGTGATACCTTCAACATGCAGTTTTGTTATGAATTTTCAAATTTATAAACATGCAGTTTTTTTTAAGAGATTAATAAAATTATTTTCTAAAAGGGAAAAGAAACTTATTTAGTTATTCTAAATAGCTACAATTATGTTAACATTGTTTTGCTATTTAAATAATAAATGTAATTATTATTTTATGATAAATAAGAAAAGACTTAATGGATTATTTTATTAAGTAAATATGTTGTATTAAAATTTGTATAACAAATTTTGGGATTTAAAGAAACAATTAATGGTAAATAAAGAATGATGCTGAATTTTGTTTGAAAATGCAAGAAATAAGCATGTAGGAATTATCGTTTTAAAACGTTGAATTTTAAGAATGCTCACACGTATGCATGCTGCATGCTGCATGCATTTTTACATTCAAATATATGTCTATTGTTCAAATACATGACTTTTATTTTGTAACCATGAAGGGTTAATGGGTAGAATTAAAATTATTCTTTTATGATTTTATGTGGAAATATTGTATATTTGCAATTGTAGTGCAACTTGTACCACGTGTGCATGGTATGTATGTTGGCCATGAGTAGTCTTACGTGATTCTAAGAGACGAACGTTTGATTATGATTATAGGCTCGTTGTGATGTATTCTAATTTTTGCTTTGCTCAAACTTGAGGTAAGGAAGTTAGATAAAATTTTCTATGTTTATGTTATGAAATGGTAAGACTTGTATGATTCAAGAATTAATGTGCTATGGAAAAGTAAAATTATATCTTAATATGTTATGACAAGTATGATGCAACATGTATTTTTCTATGTTTTGATGCGAACTGGATTGCATGTATTTGTATTATTAATGAAAAAAAAAGGTTGCTAATGTGTTAAACACAACGCAACATATGAGTTACTAAGGATATGACGTAACTCAAATGGCGGATGTGCCTAGGTTATTCAAGGACCTGAGATCTTGTTTACCTCATAGAGGAGGTTTTACCAGCCCTATTATATTGGTTACCTAAAGATGTGACATGGACAACAGAGGTGCCATGATGACAAATAGTGTGCTTATGTTGTACGAATGTGATACATGATTATGATCTCATTTATGATTTTGAAATATGAGAATGATGATGTTATGAACTGTGTTGCTATATGATACATGTCTTTCTCGTCTTTTCTTTGATTTTGTTGTACTTCCATACGGGGGTTTTAGCTCTCCCCTTACATTCCCCCTTTCAAATAGTCAATAAGGTTTCCCTATGGCACGTACTGTGATGTGGGGAGTTCTGACGTCTGAGTGTGTATGGCGTGGGGGTTTTCTATGAAAGAATAAGCGATCAATATGAGCGCCGAGTTTTAAAGAAACTATGTTATAGATTTTATTTTCAACTATGGCAGTAGGACTTAAACTTTTATTTTTCTTTTAGACATTGCACATGGATACTTTATTTTTATTTTTAACTATTGGGCCCAAACTTGCATGTTTTATCAAGGCCTCACTGAGTTTATCTTTCAAATGGTAATTTTCTATTATTTATGAGATACGTGACGTTTTTACAAAGTAATAGAATAAGGTGTTTTACAAATGGTATCAGAAACGGTCGTTCATGTTTACAAGGACCCTCCCCATACATGCTAAAGATGGGAAAATCTCACCTCACTGCATCGTAAGTACTTGCTTTAAATGTTATCTTTATTTTTCTTGCTTTTAAATATTGTAGTTAGAAAGAGGCCTCTTATTATTAGACCACTAAGAAACAACTACTTAAAGATATTCGCACGATACCTAAGGTTCAACTTGATGAGGATCATGACGATTGGAGGATCGCCATACTGAAAACGACAACGGTAGTTTGTTACCGTATTCAAGGATTGATTAACAAAAGTAGGGCGTTGTTGTGGTCCATTGAGCAATACTGGGTGATAAGGGAATCACTATATATATATCCTGAGGCTCTCCTCCAGTTGACCATGGCATGGAACGATGTCGTCCAGAATGATTTGGACTTCAACATGTTCGAATACACGATTTACGACCTCGTAGACAATTACAATTTTAGTTGTTTAGAGTCGGTCACGGTAAAGAAGGACAACAGAGGATGGAGGAACGATTTGAGACAGTGCATGAACTGGAAGGGGAGATGACACGTCAAGACGTGATGAACGCCATACCAAAAATGAGCGCCAGGTTGAGGACATTGACTAGCGCTCTTGATTACTTCCACATTCTGGAAGACGTCTTTGTTGAGAATTGTGCCCTGAAAGCATATGTAGCAGACATTTTCTTAAGAAATAAATAAATAAATTGAATTTGTTATGCATATATTTTATGGACTATATTATTCTGTGATAATATTATGTAAATATCAAAAAAATTCATAAGTTCATATATGTGATCTCAAACACATATTGGTACGAGAGGATTGTGTTTGAGATAAATGAACTTGAATAGTTCGCAGTAAAATAAAGTTAAGGAATCTTTAGATTAATTACTGCAAGTACGGTCCACTAGTATTATGAATACATGTGATCAAGATCTAGATCACTAGTGTAGTAGGACACTTTAGTGGAGGTACTTTATATATTAGAGAATAAATAGAACTGGGCCAGATATGTTTATTAATACTTAGTTAAATACCATTTCGAAGTATTAATTAAATATATCAACTGATGATCATATACAAATAGATCTTAATCCTGAAGTTACTATGAAATTTTGTTTATGTTATATGAGTTCTTTGATTCACTCGTTAGGGTCTGTCAGAATGATCAGGCTAGAAACTTTTGTTTTGGGAACTCATTAATGTAAATGGCTAGGGACCTAGTATACAAATATGGAATCTATACCTTCTCGTAAGAGATTGAATAATGATTCTCTTAAGGGTTGACTTTTGGGACTGAAAATGTTATTGAGCTCAAATTCATAATTTAGTTATGAATTATCCTTCACTAGTAAAGTCAATGGAACTTAAGGAAACAAGATATAATTAAAAGGGTAAAACAATAATTTTATTCCCGATTAATTATGAATCATTATTAGAGGGTTAATTTGCATGTAATGATTATATCAATGGACACTTTATTTTATAAAGTACTCAGTAAATGAAAGTGAAATCTCATATTTATAGTGGAGTAATCATGAGATTAATAAATTAAGATTATTTAATTGAAGAGTTTAATTAATAATCTCAAATTTATTGGAGCTTGGAATTATAGGTCCATAGGTTCCCCTAACGGCTCTATCAGCACTATTCAAGGCAAGAGTTGATATAAATAGAAAAATGGTTGAAATACATAATTAGAAGAAATTTGTTCCTTGGCCCAAATATGCAATTATGTGATAATAGTGATTAATTAATTAATTACAAATTAGTTGTGATTAACAAAATTAATTAATATTTAATTATTATGTAATTTTTGAAATTATATTAAATAATGAAATTTACTTTTGAAATTATATTAAATAAATAATTAATTATAATTTTTGGAATTATAATAAATTAAATATTTAATTTCAAAATTTAAATTGGTTTTAATTAATTGGTAGAATTAATGAAATATCTTTATTTGAGTGTGAGATAATAATCTAATAAGTTCAAATTAGATTTGAATTTAAAAGATTGATATTTATTCAAATAATTAATTATATTTGATAATTAGTTAAAAAGATAATTAATTCAAATTTGAATTAATTATCAGGTTGTTGGATTTTTATCTAATAATGTAGTTTGAATAAATAATTAAATAATTATGGAGAAATAAAATATCCCTAAAATATAGGGTGGTACATGACACACACAGTCCATGGATTGTGTGTGGCGTGTACTATACAGTTTTTCAGGGATAATTTTTTTAATTTTATTTATTTAATTAATGGAAAATTCAAAATTTAGTTTTTGGATATTTTCATTAATGAGATAATTAATTAATTAATTAAAAGATAAATGGTAAATTGGTTACATATTTATTATTTAAAAATTTAAAAATTTTCTATTTAAGTTAGACTTATCAAAAAATAAGAAGACAGACTGTTATTCGGTCTAAAAGAAAAGAACGATACTTTTCTATCTCTCCCTGAAAAAGATAAAGAACCAATCTCAGGCCTATTATCTTAATCTCATGTGTTGAGTACATCAAGTAGAATCATAAATTAACTATCCTTTATTCTCTAAGTGCCCACACACTTCTTGAGGTGTAGAGAATGTTGTGGAAGATCTTGGTGTGAGTACCTGGGAGTAGCTTGGATAGGAAGTTCGTTCAAATTACGAAAAGATAGCAATGACACTTGATAGGCATCAAGATGTATGTTTTCTATTCTTTTATTGCTTATGATTAATGTATGTATATTAATGGCTCCGCATATTTAAAGGTAGTTTAAATATGTTAAATATTTTTTTGTTGTACACTGGGCCAACCCACCACCATTCCACTGCGTATTAGGAAACTCATTCCTAACAATTGGTACCAGAGCCGTCATTAATCTCTGCATACATTAATTACTGTGTGGGCATGATATGTATTCTTATGTTATTGTAATATATGTGAATGGATGGTTGTATGTATGTTTAAAGTTTATTCTTAAGGGTCGTTAATTATATGGTGTTTTGGGTTTAGGAATTGTTCTTAAATTTCTAGATGAAAAATGTAAGCCATTATGGGGCACAAGAATTTTTTGTAATTTAATTTTCTGCATTAAAATATTGGAAAAATTCTGTAAGGCCCAAGCCCCGGGTTCCGTGCCCCGAAGCCCGAGCCTAAGCCCAGCTGCATGTGCCCTTGCGCTACTGCCAGCCCCGCGCGCACCCCTGCGCCACTGCCGGCCCCTCGCGTGCGCCCCTGCGCTGCTGCCGACCCCGCCTGCGCCGCTAACCCCACACGCGCCCTTGCGCTGCTGCCAGCTTCGAGTGTGCCTTGCGCCTGCTGCCTCACGCCCATGCGCTGCCCATCTTGGCAGCTGCCGTGCCCCATGCCGAGCCTTAGTGTACCGCCGACTCTAGTGTTTTTAATCCTAGGGTTTGCACATTGTTATTCATTTAAATTGTGGGCTTAATTAATTTTAGCCCATAATTAAAAATTGTTTTATTTTGAATTAATTGTTTGAGCCCAAATTCAAAAATGAGCCTAATAAGTTTTTGGGCATTAAAGCCCAAGTTAACTATTCTTAAAATTTGTTTAAGATAATTAAAAGTTATTTTAATTCAAAATTAAATGGATAAATGACTTAATGGATTAAGACTACTTGTGAAGGCCCAAAGTTGAAGATAGAGATCTCTTTAGGTCTTATTTAGTTTCTTACATTTTTGTGTATATTTTTGGAAGTGTTGTAATTTTTCTAGAAATACCTAAGACACCCGGCCTGCCATTATTTATTTAAATGTTTGAATGTGATTAAATTGTTTAATATTTTATCATGCATTTTTGACATACCACATATATTACCCACACAGTATTTAAAATTATGCATGCATCTCATATGAGTAGAAACATGCCTTAGGATTGTCCTTTGTGATTATATGCTTTATGTGATGAACCATATAATAATAAATCTAGTATTTAATAATTTTTTTATTAAATAATAAATTATTTTCCTAATAATTATAGAAAATTAAAATTGAATTAATTAGAGCATAGTTCTATAATTTTATTTTTGCTTAATATGATTAGTAATTATTAGAATATCATTTGGTAAAAATAGATCACTTTATTTTTGCAAACTAATTAAAAAGCATAGGATGTATTGAGAAAACACATATCTTAAAATAGTGAGTGGGAGAGGGAGTTATGACAATAAGTCCCATAGTCTCCATTATTAGTTGGCACCGAGGTAGCATGGAGAGGGCCACGCGGCACCATTACTTGTGTCCCCCTAAGGAAGGCTTCTGATTGTGTTATTCTCAAGGCAAACTTCTTTTCCAAGAATATGATTTAATGATGTATTTCAAGTTTGACTGACCCTAAGACACACTCTTGAGTTAAGTCATTGATCTAAAATAATGGGTTACACTCACAAGGTACATTAGGCTTTCGAGCGGACTAGTGTATTCTTGACCAAATAAGCGGTTGTTTATAAGTCAAAAGAGAAATATTGATTTGAGTTTTCTCTTATAAATTTGAGAACTTGTCTCAAAATTAATTTGGAATTAGTTTGACCTACCTTAAGGTTGGTCAATTAATGTTCAAATTAATTAATCGTGAAATTAATAATTATTTTTTTATGTGTTATTTAATTGTTGCATTCACGCATCACGTTTACTATTATGAAAATTACTGATATTTATTATATGCATAAATTCATTTTTATTTATTTATTTTCAACAATCATGTCTAGCTTAAATCCTGTATCTTCTTTACTTGCAAATGAAAAGTTGACTGGTGAAAACTACATGAAATGGAAATCAAACTTGAACATTGTATTAATATGTGAGAACCATAAATTTGTCTTGACTGAGGAATGTCCTGAAGTCCCTCCCGCTACTGCTGCCAAAACTGCAAGGAAAAAGTTTGATAATTGGATCTTATCAAACAACAAAGAAAAGTGTTATATGCTTGCAAGTATGAGCGATGTGCTTAGGAAGAAGTTTGAGAAGATTGAGAATGCTTATGATATCTAGGATTCCCTTCAAGATATGTTTGGACAGCAGTCAGATCAGTGCAGGCATGAGGCAACTAGATCCTACATGACCAAGAAAATGAAGAAATGAGTTTTAGTTAGAGAACATGTATTAGACATGATCAATATAATGCACGATGCCATTATCCATGGGGAAATCATTAATGAAAGGACTCAAGTAAGCATTATACTTGAATCACTTTATCCAACTTTTAAAGGTTTCACAACCAACTATGTAATGAACAAATTGTCATATAACATGACACATTTGTTGAATGAATTGCAAACTTATGAATCTCTTAACAAAGGTTTTGAGAAAGAAGGAGAAGCAAATGTTGCTGATTCTAGCCGATCCTCTTCAAAGGCTAAAACCAAAAAGAGGAAAAATGGAAATGGAAAGAATAGGGAGAAAGAAAAAGACAAGAATTCAAAGAAGCCTAAAAAGTCATCCAAAGACAAAGAGAACAAGAGCACCAAAAGCTTCAAAAAGAAGACCCTTAAAGGGACTTGTTTTCACTGTGGAGTAGATGGTCACTGGAAGAGAAATTGTCCAAAGTATCTCGCTGACCTGAAAGAGAAAAAGAAAGGAAAATTTGATTTACTTGTGTTAGAAGCTTGTTTAGTGGAAGACAATTCCTCGTCTTGGATAGTAGATTCAGGAGCAACTAATCATCTTTGTTTTTCTCTACAGATTCTTAGTTCGACGAGGAAGCTTGTTGATGGAGAGGTGACTATGAGGGTAGGCAGTGGTCAGATTGTCTCCGCAGCAGCAGTTGGAACAGCCCGTCTGGAATTTAAGAAGAATACATTTGTTGTTTTAGAGACGTTTATTATATTCCTGGATTTTCTAGAAACTTAATTTCTGTTTCTATGTTGCATGAGCATGGTTTTAAAATTTCTTTTAATAATAATTCGATTGTTATTTCAAGATATGGTTTTAAGATATGCTCTGCAAAATCTATTGATGGGCTTTATAAAATGCAAGCTAAAGAGAAATCTGCTTATAATTCTGAATTATTTAAAACAACTAATCCTAGATCTATTAAACGACAAAAGACTGATTCCGATAGTGAAACATATCTGTGGCACTTGAGATTGGGCCATATTGGTCTAGATAGAATTAATAGGCTTGTAAAGGATGGTCCTTTGAGAGAACTATCTATTGGATCTCTCCCTGTTTTTGAATCCTGTCTAGAAGGCAAGATGACCAAGAGACATTTCTCTGCTAAAGGTGCAAGAGCTATAGAACCACTTCAGCTGGTACATACGGATGTTTGCGGTCCACTTAATGTACAAGCAAGAGGAGGTTATGTATACCTTGTCACTTTCATTGACGATTATTCAAGATATGGTTACCGATACTTAATGCAAAGAAAATCTGAAACTTTTGGAAAGTTCAAAGAATTTCAAGCAGAGGATGACAAAGCAATTAGGTAAATCACTGAAAGTTCTTTGATCTGATTGAGGAGGAGAGTACTTGGATTTTGAATTCAAGGACCATCTACGCGAGCATGGTATTCAATCCCAACTCAAAGCACCTGGAACGCCACAACAAAATGGTGTTTTAGAAAGACGGAACATAACATTATTAGATATGGTTAGATCAATGATGAGTTTCTCATCATTACCACTGTCATTCGGGGGCTATGCGATTCAATGTGCTCTATACTTATTGAATTTTGTTCCATCTAAGTCTATCCAGAAGACACCCATGGAATTATGGAATGGTTGTAAACCTAGTTTACACCATTTTAGAATTTGGGGGTGTCCTGCACACGTGCTTAAAGGAAAGACCGGGAAGTTGGAATCACGCTCTGAAGTGCGCATGTTTGTGGGATATTCCAAAGAGACTAGAGGTGGAATTTTCTATAGTCCAAAAGAAAATAAAACATTTGTATCAACAAATGCAACTTTTCTTGAACATGACTATGTCAATAAGCACAAACATCGTAGTAAGGTTGCACTGGAGGAGATTGTCTCGAATGAAGTTGCAAAGTCACCAGCAACAACCAATGAAAAACGGCTAGAGGAAACTGCTAGTTCTATTCAGAATAGTAAAGAGCCTCGTCGTAGTGGGAGGGCCATACGCTATGAACACGAAGTTCAAATGCTTGCGTCTAACATAAACAAATACGATCCATTGACATTTAAAGATGCAATGAATGATTCTGACAAGGAAAAATGGCAAGACGCTATGAACCAAGAAATGGAATCAATGTATTCCAGTACTGTCTGGGTTCTTGAAGATCCATCTGAGAATATCTGTAACGCCCCAACTCCAGGGACCGTTACAGTGTGCCTTGTAAACAGTGCTTAACTCGCTAATTGAGTCATTTGGCCAAAAACGTGTAACTAAGTATGATTAGCGGTTTAGGGATTAAAATTTTTGGTTAAGATATAACATTTCATTAGAACGTTTATTATATATATTGGGATCCCAAAAAATATAATTTAAAGGTCTATTACAAGAAGATATTTACAACCAGCCGATCTAAGCGGCAAAATAAGGTTTAGCCCTAGTTCCTCTCCTTCAAACCTCGGCTGTGGCGGTCGAGCAGCTGCATATGTACACATCGTCACCTAAGCTCTCCAACTCAAGGATGGTACAACTTTCTTTTGCCTTTACCTGCACCACATAGCACCCGTGAGCCGAAGCTCAGCAAGAAAACTCAATATGCTCATGAACAGTAATAACATGTCATCAAATCATAAGACACACACCTAGCAGATATAGCCCTATTCAGCAGGCAAATGAATCCACGTATTGTTGAGTATATCACATCAACCAATGATCATAATAATCATATAGGGCTTTTAGCCCCAAATAGAAGAGTGACAGTTGTAATAGTCACTAAGGTGGGTTTATTCCCAATAGCCATGTGACGATAGGGTCACCAGGGCTTTATAGATAAGTGAGCATTTCACTAGCTTAGACAGGATAGGTGCATGATGACTAGTCACCAACATAACCTTCCTCATGACCATAGAGTCATAACCATGGAACTCTGTTCCCTAGCCATATGACAAGTACTCACCTAGGCCTTAGGCCCTGGCTCTAGTAACTAGTCTAAGACTAGGCAAGCGCTTATAGGATTCATCAACCTTAGGGTCGGTCCAACGTTAATGCTCCTAGAGTCATTCAACGCTGATATCGATTAGATCTAATCTTCATTTGGCCCTGTGTTCATGACGCTATGCCATTCCTGACTCTTAGGTTAGTATCCCTGACTAGTCAATACCATATACAAGTAAACCATGCCACCAAACATATATCATATGTCAAATATTCAAATACAGGGCATTCAACATGCTTACTCAATAGTTACCAGCACAATTAGGATCATGCATAAACACAGAGGCTCAAGCTCTAAACAATCTCATACTCAATATTCATAGCATGCCCTAATAACATGTTTCTCGTGCATTACATGCATCACATTTAGACATCCAACATGCATCAAGAATAACCATGCATGTCACATATACACAGGGTGCAGTTTTCTTACCTCTGGTTCGAGTAAGAACTAGTAAAAGAACAATCCTTGAGAACGATCAATCCTTTGATCCTTTAGCGATCACCTAGTCATAACCAAATATGGAATCCCATCAATAAAATAAATCATAAAAAGGTTTATAATCTAAAATCTCACTCCCGGGATCCATCCCACACTCTCGGGACTCCAAATCTACCCAAACAGGGTAAAGGAACCAACCCCCAAGCCTTAAAAGTCATCCCGAGCCCTAAAATAGGCTTGATGGAAATTGCACTAGTGTTGGGGCGCTGCCTAGTGGCACTGGGGTGCTGCCCCAAAGTCGGAGAACCCCAGAATCTGCCCTGCCTAGCGCTGGGGCGCCATCAGCAGACCAGAAACTTTTCTGGTCTTCTCCCCTGCGATTTCCCTTGAAAAAAAAACCTCCAAACCAATCCCAAACATCATCAAAACATAAAATTCATCCCCCAAACCTCATCTACATCACACCCTCATCAAAACCCAAGCAACCCAACTAAGGATCTTCCATTAATTCCCAACTAACACATCAAAATCCCCAACTGAAAACTAATTACAAAAACAGGGTATAACAAGATTTTCATGGATGAATTCCTTACCTCAAGCTTGATTTAGATATCCTTCAATGATTGAACCAAGGTCCTAAGCCCTCAAGCCTTGCTCTCTTAGCTTGCTACCTCAAATTGGCTCTCAAAAATTGAAAGGAAGAAGGAGGGAAGAACATGTACGAGAGGGAGAGAAAGAGATGAGGATGATGCTCTGTTTTCTTATAATTCCACAGCCTTCTAAACTCAAAGGGCTGATATATATCTTAGGGGTGTAAAGACCATTTTTCCCCTAGGTCAAATAAAGGCTTCTAAAGACTCCCAAGGGTAAAATCGTCATTTCCTGCCTATCTCGTTAATTATAATTAACACCCTCCAATTCCCATTATTCTAAATATTCTCAAACACCAATAATTCATATCCTGTTACCCTCTAATTCCCGGCAACGTTCTAATCACCAAATTACCCCGAGACTCACTCCGAGCCCCGAACTTAATCTCGTTATGACTAGACCGAAAACTTGCATTCCATGATCGTCTCACGCTGAATGGTTCGAACCGATCCACATATAATGTGATATTATTTATAATTCACCCACATGCATGAAAATACACAATCACGCCCTCAACGGGCCAAATTACCAAAATGCCCTTATAATTAAAATGAACCCATATGCATGCATTAACCATCATAAAATAATATAATTTACATAAACATGCATATAATCATTAAATAACATAATAAATCAATTATGGCCCTCCCGACCTCCTAATCAAGGTCCTAAACCTTATTAGGAAATTTGGGGCATTACAATATCAAACCCATTGGTTGCAAGTGGATATTCAAGAAGAAAAGAAGAGCGGGTGGGAAAGTAGAGACATTCAAAGAAAGGCTTGTAGCCAAAGGCTATACACAGAAAGAAGGGGTTGATTATGATGAAACCTTTTCTCCTGTAGCCATGCTAAAATCCATTCTTATACTTTTATCCATTGCTGCGTGCATGGATTATGAGATTTGGCAAATGGATGTCAAAACAGATTTTCTGAATGGCTACCTTGACAAAACAATTTACATGTCTCAACCAGAAGGGTTCGAAGTAAAAGGTCAAGAGAAAAAGGTTTGCAAGCGTCTTAGGTCCATCTATGGACTCAAACAAGCTTCTAGATATTGGAATCTTAGATTTGATGACACAATTAAAACATTTGGTTTTGAACAAAACGTTGACAAACCTTGTGTCTATAAAAAAACCAAAGATGGTGTAGTAGTATTCTTCGTTCTTTACGTTAATGATATATTAATGATTGGTAATGGCGTAACATCATTATCAAAGGTAAAGAACTGGTTAGCTGAACAATTCCAAATGAAATATTTGGGAGAAGCCAAGTATGTTCTGGGCATTCAAATTCTTAGAGATAGACAGAACAAAACTTGGCACTGTCTCAAGCAACTTAGATTGATAAGGTGCTAGAACGCTTTAATATGGAAAACTCCAAAAAGGGTGATATGCCAACCCATTCTGGAGTATTCCTTTCCAAGGAGCAGTGTCCCAAAACACCTCAGGATGAGGAAAATATGAGACAATATCCCTGTAACGCCCTGGCTACCCCAGAACAGTTACGGTGAACGGTGGACCGGAAATTTGACTCATTGCCTGAGTCCTTTGGTCAAAAACGTGCTCTAAGTATGATTAACAGGTTAAGGTACAAAACCAATAAAAAGGAAATGGAGATTTTATTATAAACTGCTCTGCAGAGCTAAACAAAACATTTACAAGAGGTTCTCAGTACAAAATGGTCACTAGTGTTTGAAATTTACAATCCCGCCGACCTAAGCGGCAAAAATAGGGTAAACCCCCTAGTTCCTCTGAGAACGCCTTGGCCGTGGTGGTCAAGCGGCCGCATATGTACACAACACCACATCAGCTCTCCACTCAAGGCTAGGTGAGCTTTTCTTTTCCTTTACCTGCACCACATAGCACCCATGAGCCAAAGCCCAGCAAGAAAACATAACATTTCTCATAAACATTATCAAATGATTATCATTATAATCATTCTGAACATAAAGCTTTCAAACAAGCAAATGAACATCACATGATTTTAGCAGGAGAGTGGCTGTTAAGTAAGCCACTAGCCTCCAGGCTCTGTTTGATCATCGACCCTCAGGGTCGGACAGGCATTAATGCTCCTTGAGTCATTCAATGCTAATAATCGATTAGATCTAATCTCCGTTGGCTTGCGTGAACCACGCTAAGTCCATCTTTGACTAATAAGTCAGCGCCAAGTGACCAGTGTCCAGTATCACCGCCGAACTTGACTAATCAGTCACAGCTTCTCAGCTGACACTAACACCTTTACCAATTCTGACTAACAAGTCAGTGCAACGTGACCAGTGCCCAGTATCACTGCCGAACCTGACTAATCAGTCACAGCTTCACAGCTGATACTAGCACCTTTGCCAAACCTGACTAATTAGTCAGTGCTATGCTCAAGTGAACAACATATGCTAAGCATTCCGTGTTCAATCCATGTCCATATTACACAATCAACATGCCTCACAAATATCCATGCATGTCTCACTCGGGGTGCAGTTTTCTTACCTTTGATTCGAGCTAGAATGAGCAAAAGAACAACCTCTGAGAACAGTTTAGCTTTTAGTCCTTTAACGGTTACCTAATCACAACACATTTAGGATACCATTAATAATCAAGATAATTAAGGGTCTCAAACCATTATTTAACCTCCAAGAGATCAATCCAAGCTAATCCAAGTAGCAAGGACACTCCCGAGGCCTAAAACTAGGTTTCCGGGGTCAAAACGAGCAAACGGGGCGAAAACAGGGCAAGGGCTGCGGCCCTAGCACCTTGGGCCGCGGCCCCCAGGGTTCCCAGAGGCTAGGGCCGTGGCGCCCTTCATCAAGGGCCGCGGCGCCCAGCAGGCACAAGGCCTCCACCTGCTTCTTCAAAGAAGGGCCGCGGCGCCTCAAGAACAGGGCCGCGGCACTCCACCCTGGGCCATTCCCAACCGCGTTTCTAACACTCCAAAGCCTCCAAAATCATCCCTAAACATTCCCCAATCATCAAGACAAAGTTCCCAAGCTTCCCCATGCATCAAAACCCTCAAAACCCAAGGCTCGAACGAACCAAAAACTCAACAATTCACAAAATCAATTCAAAGCTTAGAAACTCGGAAAAACTCAAAACTTAAACCTCGATTACCTTCAATTGGGTTGTTTTCCGTCGAATCCTTCGGTTAAGAAGCTTCTAATCTTTCCTAGGATCGCTATGCCTCGATCCTCACTCGATTCCGACTCCTAGAACTCAAGATTTCGTCAAAAAGGCTCAAACGGTAAAACGAACTTTGAAAAGGGAGAACGGAAGGTTTTCTATCGTATGTTCTATCTGATAAGCTACTTCAACCTTAAGTAACCTCAAATAAAACCTAATGCTCGGGGTCCCGAAAACACCCCCGGGGACATTATAGTCAAAACCTCCAAAATTTCACCCTGATCTCAAATATTCCCAACTTATCATCAAATGAACATTTTTATTACCCCAAAATTGACCCCATTATGGTAAAACCGCTAATCCACTAAAAATAACCGTCTCATGTTGCTTAGCTCGAATATATCTCCATAATAATAGAGTCTCATTCACAAACCAAGTTATGCACCCAAATACACAAGTTACCCTCAACGGGCCAAATTATCATCATACCCCTGTAATTGTAAATATGGACTCATATGCATGCATTCCACATCATATCATAATATAATCAACATATACATGCATTTAATCGATTAATAACATAATTAAACAAGTATGGCCCTTCCGGCCTACTATTCTTGCCGCTAAACTCATCGGAGAATTCGGGGCATTACAACTATCCCCTCCTTACTGAAATTTCGTCCCCGAAATTTACCTGAACAGCTCGGGATACTGACTCTGCATATCCGACTCCAGCTCCCAGGTTGCTTCCTCGACCTTATTGTTCCTCCACAATACCTTAACCAAAGGTATTGTCTTATTCCTGAGGACCTTGTCCTTTCTATCAAGTATCTGAACTGGCTGCTCCTCAAAGGAGAGATCTGGCTCAAGCTCCAGATCTTCATAACTCAGAATATGGCCCACATCAGATACATACCTCCGAAGAGCTGATACATGGAACACATTATGCACGGCAGACAACGCCGGAGGCAAAGCCAATCTGTAAGCCACTTGACCAATCCTCTCCAGGATCTCAAATGGACCTACAAATCTAGGACTCAGCTTGCCTTTCTTCCCAAACCTTCTCACCCCTTTCCACGGCGAGACTCTGAGGAAAACATAGTCTCCTACCTGGAACTCCACGTTCCTGCGCTTGGGATCTGCATAGCTCTTCTGTCTACTTTGATAAGCAAGCATTCTAGCTCTAATCTTCTCTATAGCCTCACTAGTCCTCTGAACTGCGTCAGGACCTAAGTACCTCCTTTCTCCTGTCTCATCCCAATGGATGGGAGATCTGCACTTCCTACCATATAGCATCTCATAAGGTGCTACTCCAATGGTAGACTGGTAACTGTTGTTGTAGGAGAATTCTATCAAAGGCAGATACTTACTCCAAGAACCACCGAAATCCAGTACGCATGCTCTCAGCATGTCCTCTAGAATCTGAATCGTCCTCTCAGATTGCCCATCTGTCTGAGGATGATAAGCTGTACTGAACTTCAACTTCATCCCCATGGCTTTCTGCAAACTCCCCCAAAACTTGGAAGTAAAAGTGGGGTCCCGATCCGACACGATCGACCTAGGTGCACCATGGAGCCGCACGATCTCTCTCACATAGAGATCTGCATACTGATCAACTGTATATGTAGTCCTCACTGGCAAGAAGTGAGCTGACTTGGTATAGCGATCCACTATCACCCAAACAGAATCATGCTGACCAGTAGTCCTGGGCAAGCCCACCACAAAATCCATCGTGATGTCTTCCCACTTCCACTCAGGAATATCCAGAGGCTGCAGTGACCCTGCCGGCCTCTGATGCTCAGCCTTGACCTGTTGACATGTCAAGCACTTAGCCACATATTCTACTACATCCCTCTTCATCCCCGGCCACCAATATAACGATCTCACATCCTGGTACATCTTCGTGGTGCCTGGATGCAAAGAGTAAGGTGTAGTATGAGATTCATCCAGAATCTCTCGCCTCAATGCAGTGTCTAACGGAACACATATCCGCCCCTTGTATCTCAACAAACCTACCTCAGACACTGTATAATCTCTGGATGCTCCAGCCAGAACATCCTCCCTAATCTTGATCAGCTGAGGATCACTCAACTGACCTTCTTTGATCCTTTCTAACAATGTAGACTGTAGCGTAATGTTAGCCAACTGGCCCACCAGCAACTCTATACCAGCCCTGGTCATATCATCTGCTAACTCTCTGGCTAACAGCCTCATACCATGAATCTGCCCCGGACCCTTCCGGCTCAAAGCATCAGCTACTACGTTGGCTTTCCCTGGATGATACAAGATCTCACAATCGTAGTCTTTCACTAACTCCAGCCAACGCCTTTGCCTCATATTCAGGTCTTTCTGGGTGAAGAAGTATTTCAGGCTCTTGTGGTCTGTATAGTTCTCGCACTTCTCTCCATAGAGATAATGCCTCCATATTTTCAAAGCAAACACCACAGCCGCCAACTCCAAATCATGAGTAGGATACCTCCTTTCATACTCCTTCAACTGACGAGAAGCATAGGCAATAACCCTCTCTGATTGCATCAAAACACAACCCAAACCCTGATGAGATGCATCACAGTAAATCACAAACTTCTCCTGGTCTGTCGGAAGACTCAGAATCGGAGCTGTAATCAATCTCTGCTTCAATTCCTGGAAGCTGTTCTCACACTTATCTGACCACACAAACTTCTGGCTCTTGCGTGTCAGCTCAGTCAAAGCACTTGCAATCTTTGAGAACCCTTCCACGAACCGCCTGTAATAACCTGCCAATCCAAGGAAACTTCTAACCTCAGAAGCATTCTTTGGCCTTGGCCAATCTCTGACCGCTTCGATCTTTGCTGGATCTACCTTAATCCCCTCCTTACTGACAATGTGTCCAAGAAAGGATACTTGAGACAACCAGAACTCACACTTCTTAAACTTAGCAAACAATCTGTGTTCTCTTAGTCTCTGCAGAACCAACCTCAGATGCTGCTCATGTTCCAACTCAGTCTGAGAATACACCAGAATATCATCAATGAAGACGATCACAAACTGGTCTAAGTAATCCTTGAACACTCTGTTCATCAAATCCATGAAAGCAGCAGGGGCATTAGTTAATCCAAATGACATAACTAGAAACTCATAATGCCCATACCTGGTACGAAAAGCAGTCTTCGGTATATCTCCCTCCTTGACCCTCAACTGATGATAACCAGAACGAAGGTCGATCTTAGAGAATACCCTCATACCTTGCAACTGATCGAACAGATCATCTATCCTTGGCAAAGGATACTTATTCTTAATTGTCAACTTATTCAGTTCCCTGTAATCTATACACATTCTCAGAGAACCATCTTTCTTCTTTACAAACAGAACTGGCGCACCCCAGGGTGAGAAACTAGGTCTAATGAAACCCATATCCAGCAGCTCTTGCAACTGCACTTTCAATTCTTTCAACTCAGCTGGGGCCATTCTGTACGGTGCTCTAGACACTGGCTCCGTCCCTGGTGCCAATTCTATAACAAACTCAATCTCCCTGTGTGGTGGCAATCCTGGCAAATCTTCTGGAAACACATCCAGAAACTCACATACAAGTCTAGTATCCTCTGGTCTCACTGGCATGACCTGAGTGGTATCAACCACACTGGCTAAGAATCCAATGCATCCTCTCTGCAAAAGATCCCTGGCCCTCAACACAGAAATCATAGGAACACGGGGTCCATGCACAGTACCAACAAATACAAAAGGATCCTCACCTTCAGGCTCAAAGGTGACCATCTTCCTTCTGCAGTCAATAGTTGCCCCATACTTTGCCAACCAATCCATACCCAGTATCATATCAAAGTCAGTCATAACTAACTCTATCAGGTCCACTGACAACTCTCTGCCCTCTACTGACACTGGCAAAGATCTGACCCACCTTCTGGACACCACTATCTCTCCAGTGGGTAACAAAGTACCAAACCCCACAGCATAAAAATCACAAGGTCTACACAACCTATCAATAATGCTACTAGCAACAAAGGAATGCGTAGCACCAGAATCAATTAACACATGATAATGGGTTCCTGCACTAAGAAGCTGACCTGTAACAACTGAGGGAGAAGCCTCAGCTTCTGCTTGAGTCAACGTGAACACTCGAGCTGGGGTCGAGCTGTCCACCTTTCTGGGCTCTTCTTTCCCTAACTGAGGGCAATCTTTCTTAAGGTGACCCACTACTCCACACAGAAAGCAGGCCTTTGCCCTACACTCTCCCAAATGGCGCCTCTTACACCTAGGGCATTCAGGACGAGCCTTCCAGGCTTCATTGCTCCCAGGACGACCTATTGTAACACCACGAGGTCTCCTGTCAGGACCTGGAACTGGGAAGGTATCAGGAACCTTCCTCTTCTGATCACTGGGGCCAACACCCCTACCAGAACCAACAAATGGAGGGCCTGGCCTCCTGAAATCCCTTCTGGCTGCATTGTCACGCCAGATCTTAATCTCTGCACTCTCAGCTGTGAGTGCCTTCTCCACCACCTGTGCATAAGTAGTGACTCCTGCCACAGTGGTGATGCGAACGTCACGAGCTAACCTGGGCTGTAGCCCCTGGAGGAATCTCTCTCTCCTGGTCCCATCAGTGGGCACCAGCTCTTTGGCAAACTTTGCCAAACGGTCAAACCTTAAGGCATACTCAGTAACTGATAAGCTTCCCTGAAGTAGCCTCATAAACTCATCGGCCTTCGCCGCTCTTATAGCATCATTATAGTATTTCTCATTAAACAAGGTCTGAAACTCCTCCCAGCTCAGAAGATTAACATCTTTAGTCTGACCAACCACCTCCCACCATATCCGGGCATCTTCCCGAAACATATAGGCAGCACAGGCCACCCTCTCACTACCCACTACCTTCATAAAGTCAAGGATAGTGTTAAGCATGCTCATCCATTGCTCAGCTTTAATAGGATCAGCGCTGCCTTCAAAAACAGGAGGTTGCTATTTCCTGAACCGCTCATAAAGAGGTTCCAATCTGTTTTCAACCCCAGGTTGTTGCCCAATAACTGGCACTGACACAGAAGGTGCCTCTGGTACATTAACCACTGCAGGCACTTGTTGCTGCCTCAGGAGACGAAGCTCCTCTCCCTGTTTAAACACTACAGCCTGCAAATCATTAAACAACTGCTGCCAGTTTGCAGGTGCTGGCTGTGGAATCTGGGATTGGTCATTCTCTTGACCCTGACTGTTATCATTATTCTGACCACTCTGGCCAGCTGTAGTGTCTGTCTGTTCTGGGTTCATTCTGTCACTGATACCTTACTGAAACAATAATAACCAATACGGCCAGTTAGGTAGTCATAACTAAACCTCTTGCCGCCTCACGGTCCAAGAACAAGCAGACAATTATCATATTCCACAGTCATTCAATATGCACAAGCAGATACATGTTTATGGCACTCAGCACTCAGCATGTATCACATAACAGTTCATAATATCTCATGCATATAGGTAAAGCATTTGCACCACATTTAGGCAGTTATGCACATAACTACATAAATAGTTACCAAACCAAGAGTCGAGCTTGACTTCAGTGATGTGTGTACATGCCCAGCCAGTCTACAGGAACCTTAACCTTGGCATTGCTCTGATACCAAGTTGTAACGCCCTGGCTACCCCAGAACAGTTACGGTGAACGGTGGACCGGAAATTTGACTCATTGCCTGAGTCCTTTTGTCAAAAACGTGCTCTAAGTATGATTAACAGGTTAAGGTACAAAACCAATAAAAAGGAAATGGAGATTTTATTACAAACTGCTCTGCAGAGCTAAACAAAACATTTACAAGAGGTTCTCAGTACAAAATGGTCACTAGTGTTTGAAATTTACAATCCCGCCGACCTAAGCGGCAAAAATAGGGTAAACCCCCTAGTTCCTCTGAGAACGCCTTGGCCGTGGTGGTCAAGCGGCCGCATATGTACACAACACCACATCAGCTCTCCACTCAAGGCTAGGTGAGCTTTTCTTTTCCTTTACCTGCACCACATAGCACCCATGAGCCAAAGCCCAGCAAGAAAACATAACATTTCTCATAAACATTATCAAATGATTATCATTATAATCATTCTGAACATAAAGCTTTCAAACAAGCAAATGAACATCACATGATTTTAGCAGGAGAGTGGCTGTTAAGTAAGCCACTAGCCTCCAGGCTCTGTTTGATCATCGACCCTCAGGGTCGGACAGGCATTAATGCTCCTTGAGTCATTCAATGCTAATAATCGATTAGATCTAATCTCCGTTGGCTTGCGTGAACCACGCTAAGTCCATCTTTGACTAATAAGTCAGCGCCAAGTGACCAGTGTCCAGTATCACCGCCGAACTTGACTAATCAGTCACAGCTTCTCAGCTGACACTAACACCTTTACCAATTCTGACTAACAAGTCAGTGCAACGTGACCAGTGCCCAGTATCACTGCCGAACCTGACTAATCAGTCACAGCTTCACAGCTGATACTAGCACCTTTGCCAAACCTGACTAATTAGTCAGTGCTATGCTCAAGTGAACAACATATGCTAAGCATTCCGTGTTCAATCCATGTCCATATTACACAATCAACATGCCTCACAAATATCCATGCATGTCTCACTCGGGGTGCAGTTTTCTTACCTTTGATTCGAGCTAGAATGAGCAAAAGAACAACCTCTGAGAACAGTTTAGCTTTTAGTCCTTTAACGGTTACCTAATCACAACACATTTAGGATACCATTAATAATCAAGATAATTAAGGGTCTCAAACCATTATTTAACCTCCAAGAGATCAATCCAAGCTAATCCAAGTAGCAAGGACACTCCCGAGGCCTAAAACTAGGTTTCCGGGGTCAAAACGAGCAAACGGGGCGAAAACAGGGCAAGGGCTGCGGCCCTAGCACCTTGGGCCGCGGCCCCCAGGGTTCCCAGAGGCTAGGGCCGCGGCGCCCTTCATCAAGGGCCGCGGCGCCCAGCAGGCACAAGGCTTCCACCTGCTTCTTCAAAGAAGGGCCGCGGCGCCTCAAGAACAGGGCCGCGACACTCCACCCTGGGCCATTCCCAACCGCGTTTCTAACACTCCAAAGCCTCCAAAATCATCCCTAAACATTCCCCAATCATCAAGACAAAGTTCCCAAGCTTCCCCATGCATCAAAACCCTCAAAACCCAAGGCTCGAACGAACCAAAAACTCAACAATTCACAAAATCAATTCAAAGCTTAGAAACTCGGAAAAACTCAAAACTTAAACCTCGATTACCTTCAATTGGGTTGTTTTCCGTCGAATCCTTCGGTTAAGAAGCTTCTAATCTTTCCTAGGATCGCTATGCCTCGATCCTCACTCGATTCCGACTCCTAGAACTCAAGATTTCGTCAAAAAGGCTCAAACGGTAAAACGAACTTTGAAAAGGGAGAACGGAAGGTTTTCTATCGTATGTTCTATCTGATAAGCTACTTCAACCTTAAGTAACCTCAAATAAAACCTAATGCTCGGGGTCCCGAAAACACCCCCGGGGACATTATAGTCAAAACCTCCAAAATTTCACCCTGATCTCAAATATTCCCAACTTATCATCAAATGAACATTTTTATTACCCCAAAATTGACCCCATTATGGTAAAACCGCTAATCCGCTAAAAATAACCGTCTCATGTTGCTTAGCTCGAATATATCTCCATAATAATAGAGTCTCATTCACAAACCAAGTTATGCACCCAAATACACAAGTTACCCTCAACGGGCCAAATTATCATCATACCCATGTAATTGTAAATATGGACTCATATGCATGCATTCCACGTCATATCATAATATAATCAACATATACATGCATTTAATCGATTAATAACATAATTAAACAAGTATGGCCCTCCCGGCCTATTATTCATGCCGCTAAACTCATCGGAGAATTCGGGGCATTACAATCCCTATGCCTCAGCGGTAGGCAGTCTAATGTATGCCATGTTGTGTACAAGACCTGACATTTGTTATGCAATAGGGATAGTCAGCCGTTATCAATACAATCCTGGATTGAGTCATTGGATTGTAGTGAAGAATATTCTCAAGTATCTTAGAAATAATAGAGATTATATGCTTGTGTATTCAGGTGGAGACCTGAACCCCACTGGTTACACTGATTCTGATTTTCAATCAGACAAAGATAGTCAGAAATTGACTTCTGGATCAGTGTTTACTCTTGGAGGAGGAGCAGTAGTCTGGCGAAGTATTACCCAAACCAGAATTACAGACTCCACCATGGAAGCCGATTATATAGTAGCTTATGAAGCAGCTAAGGAGGCTGTGTGGCTCAAAAAGTTCTATTCCGAACTGGAAGTAGTGCCAGATATGGATAAGCCACTAGTCCTATCCTATGATAACAGTGGGGCAGTAGCTAACTCAAAGGAACCACATAGTCACAAGAGGGGAAAGCACATCGAGAGGAAGTATCACATGATAAGAGAGATAGTTTATCGAGGAGATGTTGCAGTTATGAAGATAGCCTCAGAGCATAATCTTGCAGATCCTTTCACAAAGACTTTATCCATAAAATCTTTTAAGGAGCATGTAAGAAACATGGGAATTAGAGAGATGCCTCATTTGCTTTAGGGAAAGTGGGAGATTGTTGGGAATTGTGCCCTGAAAGCATATGTAGTAGATATTGTTTTAAGAAATAAATAAATAAATTGAATTTGTTATGCATATATTTTATGGACTATATTATTCTGTGATAATATTATGTAAATATTAGAAAAATTCCTAAGTTCATATATGTGATCTCAAACACGTATTGGTACGGGAGGATTGTGTTTGAGATAAATTAACTTGAATAGTTAGTAGTAAAATAAAGTTAAGGAATCTTTAGATTAATTACTGCAAGTACGGTCCACTAGTATTATGAATACATGTGATCTAGATCCGGATTACTAGTGTAGTAGGACACTTTAGTGGATGTACTTTATATATTAGAGAATATATAGAACTGGACTAGATATGTTTATTAATACTTAGTTAAATACCATTTTGAAGTATTAATTAAATATATCAACTGATGATCATATACAAATAGATCTTAATCCTGAAGTTACTATGAACTCCTGTTTATGTTATATGAGTTATTTGATTCACTCGTTAGGGTCTGTCAGAATGATCAGGCTAGAAACTTTTGTTTGGGGAACTCATTAATGTAAATGGCTGGGGACATAGTATACAGATATGGAATCTATACATTCTCGTAAGAGATTGAATAATTGTTCTCTTAAGGGTTGACTTTTGGGACTGAAAATGTTATTGAGCTCAAATTCATAATTTAGTTATGAATTAACCTTCACTAGTAAAGTCAATGGCACTTAAGGAAACAAGATATAATTAAAAGGGTAAAACAGTAATTTTATTCCTGATTAATTATGAAGCATTATTAGAGGGTTAATTTGTAAGTAATGATTATATCAATGGACGCTTTATTTTATAAAGTACTCAGTAAATGAAATATCTATAATTACAAGAGTCCAGTCTCATATTTATAGTGGAGTAATCATGAGATTAATAAATTAAAGTTATTTAATTAAAGAGTTTAATTAATAATCTCAAATTTATTGGAGCTTGGAATTATAGGTCCATAGGTCCCCACAGTGACTCTATCAACACTATTCAAGGCAAGAGTTGATATAAAGGGAAAAATAGTTGAAATACATATTTAGAAGAAATTTGTTCTTCGGGCCAAATATACAATTATGTGATAATAGTGATTAATTAATTAATTACAAATTAGTTGTGATTAACAAAATTAATTAATATTTAATTATTATGTAATTTTCGAAATTATATTAAATAATTAAATTTATTTTCGAAATTATATTAAATAAATAATTAATTATAATTTTCAAAATTATAATAAATTAAATATTTAATTTCGAAATTTAAATTGATTTTAATTAATTGGTATAATTAATTAAATATCTTTATTTGAGTGGGGGATAATAATCTGATAAGTTCAAATTAGATTTAAATTTTAAAGATTGATATTTATTCAAATAATTAATTATATTTGATAATTAGTTAAAAAGATAATTAATTCAAATTTGAATTAATTATCAGGTTGTTGGATTTTTATCTCATAAGGAAGTTTGAATACATAATTAAATAATTATGGAAAAATAAAATATCCCTAAAATATAGGGTGGTACACAACACACATAGTCAATGGACTGTGTGTGGCATTTTTCAATTTTATTTATTTAATTAATTAATTAATAGAAAATTCAAAAGTTAGTTTTTGGATATTTTCATTAATGAGATAATTAATTAATTAAAAGATAAATTGTAAATTGGTTACGGATTTATTTTTTAAAAATTTAAATATTTTCTATTTAAGTTAGACTTATCAGAATATAAGAAGACAGACTGTTATTCGCTCTAAAAGAAAAGAACAATACTTTTCTATCTCTCCCTGAAAAAGATAAAGAACCAATCTCAGACCTATTCTCTTGATCTCATGTGTTGAGTACATCAAGTAGAATCAGAAATTAACTATCCTTTATTCTCTAAGTGCCCACACACTTCTTGAGGTGTAGAGAATGTTGTGGAAGATCTTGGTGTGAGTACTTGGGAGCAGCTTGGATAGGAAGTTCGTTAAAATTACGAAAAGATATCAAAGACACTTGATAGGCATCAAGAGGTATGTTTTCTATTATTTTCTTGCTTATGATTAATGTATGTATATTAATGGCTCCACATATTTAAAGGTAGTTTAAATATGTTACAAAATTTTTGTTGTACACTGGGCCAACCCACCACCATTCCGTTGTGTATTAGGAAACTCGTTCCTAACAGTCTTCGACTACAGCTTAGGGGACGAGTCCACGATTGAGGACTAGAGTCCGTCTTGAATTTTCTTTCAATAAATGTTAACGAATAAAATGTAACTTCTCTTAAAAATCCTTAAGAACTTATGGATTTTTCTTTTGGTTATTTAAACACTTTGTTGGATGTTTAAATTTATGGGGTAATTTTGAACCAACTTTGGATATTATGGTTTAATATTTTCTCTTTTATAAACTCTAAATGGTGTGGATATGAGAATGTATGACAACTTTCGTGAATTTCTATAAGTAACCAAACCATTATGCGATTTATCATCTCCTATGAATTTCTTTTGGTGCCTTAGAATTTCTAATGTCAATGAGAGGAAGAGGAGCAAGAGGAGGCAGGGGAAGAGGTAGAGGCCGAGGAAGAGGTGCTTCAGCAAGTCCTAATGCAGTAGAAATTCCTGATTTGGGAATGCCACCAGCTCAACAAGCAGCCCCAGCTACACTGACCGTGGATTTGGCAACAGAAATAGTGAGGTTGAAGGAACAATTGAGACAGAGGGATGGGGAGTTTGCTCAAGCCAGGCAAGTACCCCAAGCACCCCAGGTACTAGTGGCACAGCCTGAGCCTTTAGTACCACCACCAGCACCCCTGCCTATGGCTTATGGGTTTGAGCCAGTTTATGAGCGTTTCATAAGCAAGCCCCACCTAGTTTTGAAGGGAAAGCTGACCCTATGGTGGCGGAAGACTTGTCGAAGTCAATAAAAGCCATATTTGATCACATGGAGTTGAACAACCATCAGAGGGTTTCATGTGCAGCTCACCTACTCATGTTGGACGCAAGAATATGGTGGGATGGAGTGAAGCAGACTTGTGACTTGAATAATATGACCTTAGATTTCGTGGTGTAGAGTCCCAGAATGTTTACTTAGTTAGCTAGTTAGTAGTAGTTGTAGTATTTTAGATTTCGTGGATTTTGGTTCAAACCGGGACTTAGTTGGAAACTCCTAGCAATAGTTATGGATTTTATAAGTTTAACATATAGTTTAAGAATATTAATTATAACATAAGGTTTGATTAATATTGCTGGTCATAAATATGATATTTATTATAACCTAAGGTTTAGATAGAGCCAATAGGAATATGACACTTGTCATAAGCATGATTATTAAGGAATTAAGTATTTTAATGATAAAATAAGGAAATATAAGCTTTATTATTCACCAGAAACTGTTAGGGTTGTAGTTTGACTCAGTTAAAGCAGTTATCCAACTTCAATTATGTTGAAAAAGTGCAATTACGTGTTTAAAATATTCACGTATGCCGATATATCGCAGCATTGGAGCCGATATATCGCCTGACGAAGTATACGAAAAACACGCTGACGATGCACGAACGTACGAACGGAGGCTCGGGACTAGGCCAGAGCCAATATATAGCCACATAGGGGCGATATATCTCCTAGAGTGATATGATTTTTGAAACTTAGTTTTTATTTTATTTTAAAATAAACCTTAACTACTTAGACTTGCCCTGAATAGTTTTGACCGAGTCTTCACCCTCTCATTGACGAATATTCAAATATTTTCAATTATTATTCATTATTTTATTCAAATCAAAATAGGGTTAGTTTCACTCCTTACCTCTATAAATAGGACCCAGTACCCAGCCCTTCCACTCACTCTTCAAGCTGTGATCACAGACCCCACGGTGCTAGTGATTCCATAGAGTGATAAACACTTGGGTTGGGAAAAAGCTTTGCCATTCTTAAGCTTTATAAAATACTTGGAAAGTGAGGATTAGTGTATTCCGGTATTGAAGTTAGACCAATCCTTAAGGTCAACTAAGCTACTCTTATTCTTTAAGTCCAGTTCTCTAAAACTCTTTAGTTTTCTTTAGTTCCTTTTATTCAGATCCTAACTTTTGATATTGGTTTTTGATTAGGTTCTTTAAACTTAAAGATCTTCATGGGTAAGTTTCTTCTTGAAGGTTTAGTTTCCAAAATTATTCTTTACTCTTTATAAATACTCACCATTTTTATTGTTGGTTTTAGGAGTGTTCCAAGTCCCGCATTTGTTCTCAAATATCCCGGTTTTGGTAAGGAAAATATGATAGAATTTTATATGTTTATATGATATGTTATGCTATCTTATGCTATGTTATCTTATGCTACATTATGTATAGAATATTTATAGACCTTGGGCATATGACTTGTCTAACTAGCAAGCCCCAATAACTTATGGGCATATGACTTGCTTGGCTAGCAAGCCCCACAAATCTATTGAGCATATGACTTGCTTAGTTAACAAGCCCTAAGTAGTATAATGGCCATTGTAGTATTATATGCCAAATATTTATAGTATATGTTTATGATATAATTTTATGTATATGTTTTATGTTGTTAGTAGTTTTTCCTTGCTGGGCATTAGGCTCACTCCTTCACTTTTAGTGTGATGTAAGGAAAATAGATACAAAGGCGGAAGGATTCTTGGAAGCTTGGCGTGTGTGTTGAGGTGAATGGAGTGGATGGGCTGCGTGTCGATTCAAGGATGACGTTATTTTCTTTAGTCTCTTTAAATTAAGTTTTTATGTATTTTCCGCATTTAGCTTTGTAAACAATTTAACAATTTTATTTAAAGTTATGTTTTATTTTAAAACAATGAGCTCATTTATGTATTACAAATATTATTTTAAAGTTTTCAATAAAGATATGAATTTTTCTCATGTATGTTCTCTTCAAAGTAGTAGTTATGTCTAGTAGGTTTAATGATCTAAGTCTTAGAAATAGTTGGGTTATTACAGTTGGTATCAGAGCAACGATCCATTTACATGAAATTCTCCTTGATACACACGCTCAAGCTCCGAATCCAACCGCCAATGTAAGTATTTATGTTTTAGTTATTATGTTTATGAGTTTTAGCTAACTTTTTAGTCTCATGTTTTCAGTTAAGAATGGATGGAGCTTTATCATATAATGATATTTGAGCCATTAAGGCCTTAAAAAGGATTAGAGAACCAAGAAATACTGTAGGAATATTGGAAATAATCACTCAGAGATTTCTTTTATTCCATAATCAAATAGTTCATCTCCAAACGACTAAGCAAATAATGATGAGAGCTACGGAACAATATATTTTAGTAATTAGGCTTTTTAAAGATTTTCCTTTTGTAATTGCTACTTTGGAAGAAATATGGGAGACAATAGATATTGAAGATGAAATACCAGAGGCGAGAGATATTCTTTTCTTATAATTAGGTTTACCTCTAAGATTGAATTTCAATTCACAAGAGAATAAAAGAATATAATCTTTACAAATCTTCCCCGAGGAATTTTTGAGGCTCACGAAAATGATGATTATGAACAAAAGAATATAATCTTTACGAATCTTCCTCGAAAATGGTTCCTACGAATTTTCTGAGGGTGACCAAGTTCGTTAGAGGACTTAGACCAAAGATTGAGCTAGGGGTCAAACTAGCAAACCCATGAAATACTACCTATGCCGATGTTCTAGAAACGGAAATAGAAGTAGAAAGGCTTCAGGCGAATGTTAGTAAAGAAGAGGCCAGTAAGCCTGAGCCTAAACATCAGAGTCAACATCAGAATGGTCAGAACAACCACAACAATCAGTCCAACAACAATAGTAATGGTCAGAAGAGACGACATCTTGACAACAAGCAATCCGATAACGATAAAAGGGCACAGACGAACAATAGGCCGGGTTATATTGAATACCCGCAATGTGCTAACTGCCAAAAGAAACATCCTGGTGAATACCGTGCAAACACCAAGGGATGCTACAACTATGGTTAGGAAGGACACTGGAAGAGAGAATGTCCCCAACTCAAGCCAGAGGGAAAAAGGGACGGCAAGATGGTTCCTGCCAGGGTATTTACCTTAACCTAAGGAGAAGCTGACGCTAGCAATAAAGTAGTTACAGGTCAGGTTTCTATCCTCCATAATATATGTTATGTATTATTTTATTTGGGAGCCACTCATTCCTATATCTCGTTAGGAATGATAGAGAAATTAGACAAACCTTGTGAAAAATTTAGAACTAGGTTTGTAACCGAGTTGCCTTCAGACAAAGTAGTCCTATCATCGCGGATAGTACGAGGCATACCGATCAAGATAGAGGACGTAGAACTAGAAGGAGACCTAATAGAACTGGAGATTAAAGACTTTGACGTGATACTTGGAATGGATTGGCTGGTAAGGCATAGCGCAACCATCGTCTGCAAACGTAAGCAAGTGATGTTCGAGACTCCTGATGACCAGAAACGATGCTTTATGGGACAAGTTTTAGGACTACGCACACCGCTTATTTCATCTCTTAAAGCTCAGAGGATGATAGAAAAAAGGATGTCACACATTTCTAGCCAGTGTCACGGATGTGGTAAAGGAGACGCCACTGAAGGTTGGAGACGTCCATATTGTAAAGGAATTTCCAGAAGTATTTCCTGATGACTTATCAAGGCTACCGCCGACTCGGGAAGTTGACTTCATGATCGAGCTAGTATCGGGCACCGAGCCTATCTCCAAGGCACAATACCCGATGGCACCTACCAAACTTAAGGAGTTAAAGACGCAGCTACAAGAACTATTAGACTTGGGTTTCATTAGACCAAGCCATTCGCCATGGGGAGCACCGGTTCTATTCGTGAAGAAAAAGGACGGAAGCATGCAGATGTGCATAGATTATCAAGAGCTGAATAAGGTGACAATAAAGAATAATTACTCGCTACCCTGGATTGACGAATTGTTTGATCAACTTTGAGGAGTGACCGTGTTCTCAAAGATTGATTTACGGTCCGGGTATGATCAGCTCAAGGTACGGGAAGAGGATGTTCCCAAGATATCTTTTATAACTCGTTATGGGCATTACGAGTTTTTAGTTATGTCTTTTGGTCTTACCAATGCTCTAGCCGCGTTTATGGATTTAATGAATAGGGTCTTTAAGAACTACTTGGATAAATTCATTGTAGTGTTCATTGACGATATCTTGGTGTACTCAAAGGACGAAGTCGAGCACGAGAAACATTTAAGGTTGATCTTGTTACGACTAAAGGAGCATCAACTTTACGCCAAGTTCAAGAAGTGCGAATTTTGGCTTTCACAAGTAGCATTCCTCGGCCATGAAGGGAAGAGCAGTGGTGTAGAGTCCCAGAATGTTTACTTAGTTAGCTAGTTAGTAGTAGTTGTAGTAATTTAGATTTCGTGGATTTTGGTTCAAACCGGGACTTAGTTGGAAACTCCTAGCAATAGTTATGGATTTTATAAGTTTAACCTATAGTTTAAGAATATTAATTATAACATAAGGTTTGATTAATATTGCTGGTCATAAATATGATATTTATTATAACCTAAGGTTTAGATAGAGCCAATAGGAATATGACACTTGTAATAAGCATGATTATTAAGGAATTAAGTATTTTAATGATAAAATAAGGAAATATAAGCTTTAGTATTCACCAGAAACTGTTAGGGTCGTAGTTTGACTCAGTCAAAGCAGTTATCCAACTTCAATTATGCTGAAAAAGTGTAATTACGTGTTTAAAATATTCATGTATGCCGATATATCGCAGCATTGGAGCCGATATATCGCCTGACGAAGGATACAGAAAACACGTTGACGATGCACGAATGTACAAACGGAGGCTCGGGACTAGGCCATAGATGATATATCGCCACATAGGGGCGATATATCTCCTGGAGTGATATGATTTTTGAAACTTAGTTTTTTATTTTATTTTAAAATAAGCCTTAACTACTTAGACCTGCCCCTGAATAGTTTTGACCGAGTCTTCAGCCTCTGATTGACGAATATTCAAATATTTTGAATTATTATTCATTATTTTATTCAAATCAAAATACGGTTAGTTTCACTCCTTACCTCTATAAATAGGACCTAGTACCCAACCCTTCCACTCACTCTTCAAGCTGTGATCAGAGACTCCAAGGTGCTAGTGATTCCATAGAGTGATAAACACTTGGGTTGGGAAAAAGCTTTGCCATTCTTAAGCTTTATAAAATACTTGGGAAGTGAAGATTAGTGTATTTCAGTATTGAAGTTAGACCAATCCTTAAGGTCAACTAAGCTACTCTTATTCTTTAAGTCCAGTTCTCTAAAACTCTTTAGTTTTCTTTAGTTCCTTTTATTCAGATCCTAACTTTTGATATTGGTTTTTGATTAGGTTCTTGAAACTTAAAGATCTTCCTAGGCAAGTTTTGTCTTGAAGGTTTAGTTTCCACAATTATTATTTACTCTTTAGAAATACTCACCATTTTTATTGTTGGTTTTAGGAGTGTTCCAAGTCCCGCATTTGTTCTCAAATATCCCAGTTTTGGTAAGGAAAATATGATAGAATTTTATATGTTTATATGATATGTTATGCTATCTTATGTTATGTTATCTTATGCTACATTATGTATAGAATATTTATAGACCTTGGGCATATGACTTGTCTAGCTAGCAAGCCCCAATAACTTATGGGCATATGACTTGCTTGGCTAGCAAGCCCCACAAATCTATTGGGCATAAGACTTGCTTAGTTAACAAGCCCCATGTAGTATAATGGCCACTGTAGTATTATATGCCATATGTTTATAGTATATGTTTATGATATAATTTTATGTATATGTTTTATGTTGTTAGTAGTTTTTTCTTGGAAGCTTGGCGTGTGTGTTGAGGTGAACGGAGTGGATGGGCTGCGTTTCGATTCGAGGACGACGTTGTTTTCTTTAGTTTCTTTAAATTACGTTTTTATGTATTTTCCGCATTTTGCTTTGTAAAAAATTTAACAATTTTATTTAAAGTTATGTTTTATTTTAAAATAATGAGCTCATTTATGTATTACAAATATTATTTTAAAGTTTTCAATAAAGTTATGAATTTTTCTCATGTATGTTATCTTCAAAGTAGTAGTTATGTCTAGTAGGTTTAATGATCTAAGTCTTAGAAATAGTTGGGTCATTACAAGTGGCAATGAAAAGAGGCCTAGGACCCCGACCACAAATATAAATAATCCCAACAATCATAATCACCGCAACAACCGTAATAGTCACAACAATGATCGTAACCGCGAAAATCACAAGAACAACAAAGTTGAGCACCCCAACTGCCCCTAAATGCTCGCGATGACCCTTGGGAGAATGCCATGCCAACACCAACAAATGTTATAAGTGCGGTCAGGCAGGCCATATGAAGAAGGATTTTCCACTGTAGAAAGCGGGGTAGGGCAGTAACAACAACCTAGTGTCAGTGAGGGTTTTTGCATTGACTGAATAGGAAGCAGCCAACAGTAACACCGTGGTCACAGATCAGCTCCCTATTTCTGGTATGATATGTAGAGTCCTTATTGATTCTGAGTGACTCATTCTTATGTTGCTATGAATGTGATTGATAAACTGGGTATGCCTTGTAAACAATTTGAGCGTAGTTTTAGTACAAGGTTACCATCGGAGACATTATGTCATCAACTAGGTGGTTACAATCAGCATCTATAATAATAAAGGGCAGAGAGTGCCCCGAAGACCTTATATAGTTAGACATACCAGACTATGATGCCATACTTTGCTTAGATTGGTTGTCCATATATGGAGAGATGGTAGACTTTCGGCAAAAGACCGTAGAGTTTAGACCAGAGGAAGGAAAACTCTTTTCTTTTGAGGGAGAAGGGGCGGGTTTTCATACACCCATTATATCGGCACTGGAAGCGTGGCAGATAAATATAAGGAGACAGAGTTGAAACCAGAAAATGTCCACATCGTTTGTGAGTTTCCAGAAGTGTTTCCCGAGGATTTACCAGGTTTACCCCCGGACAGGGAAATCGAATTCGTGATCGAAATTGCACTAGAAACAACACCAATATCCAAAACACCCTACCGAATGGCACCTGTAGAGTTGAAGGAACGCAAGACCCAGCTACAATAATTGTTGGATATGGGGTTCATAAGACCTATTCATTCGCCATGGGGGGCACCAATCCTGTTTGTGAAAAAGAAGGATGGAAGCATGAGAATGTACATCGATTAACGAGAACTCAATAAGGTAACCATTAAGAATAAATATCCTTTTCCTAGGATAGATGACCTTTTTGATCAACTGCAAGGGGCATCAGTGATCTCAAAGATTGATTTGCGATCTGAGTACCATCAGTTGAAAGTGAAGGAATGAGACATTTCTACAATAGCTTTTAGAACTCGCTACGGACATTATGAATTCCTAGTAATGTATTTTGGACTCACTAATGCCCTAGCGACATTCATGGACATGATGAACAAAGTATTTAAGGACTACTTGGATAAATTTGTAGTAGTGTTTATAGATGACATCCTTATCTACTCAAAGACTAAGAAAAAGCATGAGGAGCACCTGAGGTTGACGCTAAACAAACTATGAGAGCATCGACTATATGCTAAGTTCTCTAAGTGTGAGTTTTGGTTGGAACAAGTGACTTTCCTAGGGCATATAGTGTCCAAGAATGGAATAACATCGGACCTAACAAAGATCGAGGCCATTATAGATTGGCCCCAACCAAAGAATGCCTAAGAGGTTCAAAGCTTCTCAGGGTTAGTGAAGCATTATCATAAATTTTTTGAGGGTTTTTCAAAGATTGCCACACCCTTGACCAACTTGACCCGCAAACACCAAAATTTCACATAGACTGAGAAATGTGAAGAAAGCTTTTAGACTATGAAGGGTAAGTTGATCTCTGCACCTATCCTTTGTGTTCCCACAGAGGGCAGGAAGTTCATGGTGTATTGTGACACATCAAAGAACGATTTATGTTGTGTGTTGATGCAGAATGGGAAGGTGGTAGCTTATGCTTCAAGGCAGCTCAAGGACTATGAGCAACGATATCCCACCCATGATCTTGAGTTAACAGCAGTGGTGTTCGCACTAAAAATATGGGGACATCACCTTTATGGGGATAAATGTAAAATGTACACCAATCACAAAAGTTTGAAATACTTCTTCACTCAGAAAGAACTGAATATGAGACAACAGAGGTGGTTAGAGTTAGTGAAAGACTATGATTGTGAAATTCTATACCACCCGGGCAAGGCCAATGTGGTGGCCGATGCATTAAGTAGGCGAGGACATGGAAGTGTCTTAGCTCTGAGCACAATAGAGATGCCTCTACAGAAAGAGATTATAAACGCCGACATTAAGTTCATGACAAGAGGCCTAGCAAACCTCACTCTACAGTCCTCCCTATTGGAACAGATTAGAGAAGGGCAAAAAGTGGGTAAAACCCTAATGAAGCAAGAGGCTTTGGTACAGAAAAGTGGAAGCGGTGACTTCACTATGTCTAACGGTGGATTACAGCGATATAAGGATAGGATCTTTATGCCAAACAATGATGAGATGAAGGAAAGTATTATGATGGAGACGCACACTGTAACGTCCCAAATTTCCTAATAAGGCTTAGGGCCTTGATTAGGAGGCAAGGATGGAAAATTATGTGATTATGTGATATATATGTGCATCATTATGTGATTATGTGAGTTATATTATAATAGGACTTGATATGCATGTTTTCGTGTATTAAATATGCATGTGGGCTTATTTATGATTAATTGGGTAATTTTCTTAATTTGGCCCATTATAGGTATATTTGGCATATATACGGTATGTGTGTTGTACTACATTACTATGTGGATATGTTTGGATTACTCAGCACAAGACGATCCTAGGGAGCAAGCTAATGCGAAAGTCACAACGGGACCCATATTTGACTTGGAGTGAGTCAAGGGGTATATTGGGTATTTAGCACATTATTAGGATATTGGATAATGTGAATAATTATTTGATGATATATTTGGAGTTATTGAGATCAAGAGGGAATTCTGATAATTTTGACTATTTTACCCCGGGGGCGTTTGTGGGACCCCGAGCATTAGGATTTTCTTGAGGTTACTTAAGCTTGAAGTAACCTGTTAGAAACATAAAATGAACGTTCAGTACTGTAATGTCCCAAATTACCTAATAAGGCTTATGGCCTTGATTAGGGGTCACGATGGAAAATTATGGAAATTACATGTTTATGTGTTTTATATGCGTGAAAATATGTGATTATGTGAGTTATATTATTATATGACTTGATATGCATGTTTAGGTGTATTAATTAAACATGTGGGCCCGTTTCTTATTAGAATGGAAATTTTCGTAATTTGGCGCGTTATGGGTATATTTGGCATATATGTGATATATGTGTGAGACCACATTATTATGTGGATATATTTAAGTTACTCGGAATGAAGTGATCCTAGAGAGCAAGCTAGTGGGAAAGTCACAACGAGATCAATATTTGACTCGGTGTGAGTCAAGGGGTATATTGGGCAATGGGAATGATTATTTGATGTTATATTGGGGGTAAGTGAGATCAGGAGGAAATTATGGGAATTTTGACTATTTTACCCTCAGGGGCATTTTTGGGACCCCGAGCATTGGTATTTACTTGAGGTTACTTAAGCTTGAAGTAACCTGTCAGAAAGAAAATACGTTCAAAATACTTTTCTCTCTCTCTCTCTCTCTCTCTCTCTCCCGTTATTCCTTATTATCGTTCGTCGCATTTTCAAAGGAAACTCGAGTTTTAGGATTCAGATTCAAGCAAGGACCGAGTCATAGTAATTCTAGGAAAGATTGGAAGCTTATTAACCAGAGGATTTAGCAAGAAACAATATAATCATAGGTAATTTAAGCTTTGAATTTCTGATTTTCCGTTTTCTAAAGTTTCTTAAGTTTTGAATTGGATTCTATGTTTTGATGAGTTTTTGAGTTGTGTGAAGCTTGGGTTTTGATGGTTTTTGTCCATTGAGATGATTGGGAACTTTGTTTTTGGGATTTGAATATGTTTGGATAGGTTTATGGAGTGTTTTGAAATGGGAAAAAAAGTTTTTGGCTGAGTTCAAGATCGGGTCGCGGCCCTGTTCTTGGGTACCGCGACCTAAGCTTAACAAAGAAGAGAACATAGATGATGGGCATTAGGGCCGCGACGCCTGGTAGGCGGGCCGCGGCACGAGGTGTAGGCAATAAAGGGCAGGGGCCTCTGTCTGGAGGCAGGTCGTAGCTCAGGGGTGTGGGGCTGCGGCGCTTAAGGGGAAAGTTGGCCTTAGGGAGGTTTTGAGTGTGGGAACTCAAACCTAAGGGCTTGGGGTCAATTCTACTACCTGGTTTAGTAGGATTCGATGTCCTAGAGGCTAGGACTCGGTCTGGAAGCCTTTATTTACTCATTTTTGATGAGATTCTATACTTGGTTGTGACTAGGTTATCATTAGGGGCTTAAAATCGGGATCGTGCTTAAGGGTCGTTCTTATTTTACATTATACTTAGCGCAAGGTAAGAAAATTGCACCCATTATGTGACATACGTGATTAGGGCTTGGCCAGAATACTGAATATGGTTTTGATTGGGCATTGGCCCCTGTAAATGCACATGATTATGATTATGCCTATGATTATTGAAGAAGCATGTTGAGTGCTCTATATATGGATGTTTGTTATATGATGAATGCCTGTTAAGCATTATACACTTGAGAAAAAGCATTGACTTATTAGTCAAGGACGACAATAGCACTGAGCGCTGGTCGTAAAACATTGACTTATGAGTTAAGGGCGGCAATAGCGCGTTGAACGCTGGTCGATATGATTGTATCTAATCAGGAGCGCATTACACGCTTGTTCGACCCAATGGTCGTAGAAAACTAAAGTATCAGGTACACTAGTTCAGCTCCAAGGCTGGTTATGTAGAGGATAAATGAATGGGCCCCAAGGTGACTTATTAGTCCCAGATCCTAGGGCGCTGAGACCCCAATGTGTCTTATTAGTCATGTGCTTGGGAAATGGGCCTCGATATAATTTTTTTAATCATTTGTTTAGGGTATTTGGTCCCATATGACGTTATAGTCATTTATGTGACTAGTATGCATGCATGAGTAGTGTTATTATTGCTGGACGTGCTAGACATGCATCTGATCTGTATATATTGTTCAAGCACTTGCATTATGGGTGCGACATGGTGCCGGTAAAGGGAAAGGAAAGCTGGACCAGCCATGAGTTGGAGAGCTTAGGTGGCAGTGTGTACATATGTGACCGCTTGGCCACCACGACTAAGGTTTCTTAAAGGAATTAGGGTGTAACCCTATTTTTTCCGCTTAGGTCGCCAGTTTGTAACTTTTGAGTTGTAATGACCATTTTGGAACTATAAACAACCTTGTAAATGTTATTATGGGATCCCAGGTACAGTTTACTATTTTTAATGAAACATCCATTCCTTTAAACCAAAATTTTTAACCCTGGACCAGTAATCACACTTAGATGCACGTTTATGGCCTAGTTACTCGTTTAGCGAGTTAAACACTATTTAAAATACTCAGTGTAACGGTCTTGCCTAACCAGGGCGTTACAAGTACGTTCTCTCTCTCTCTCTCTCTCTCTCTCTCTCTCTCCCTCTCATGTTCCCGTTTTGACGCCCGTTAGCATTTTTGAAGGAAACTCAAGTTTAGGACTCGGATTCAAGCAAGGATCGAGTCATAACGATTCTAGGAAAGATTAGAAGCTTATTAGCCAGAGGATTTGGTGAGAAATAACATAATCAGAGAAATTTAAGCTTTGAATTTATGAGTTTCTGTTTCCTAGAATTTCTTAAGTTTTGAATTTGGATTTTACGTTTTGAGGAGTTTTTGAATGGTTTGAAGCTTGGTTTTTGATGGTTTTGGGCCATTGAGATGATTGGGAACTTTATTTATGAGATTTTGGTATGTTTGGATAGGTTTTTGGAAGATTTTAAAATGAGAAAAACAGAGTTCTTGGCTGTGTTCGTGGTTGGGCCGCGACCCTTTTATTGTGTGCTGCAGCCTAGGATTGAAAAAAAGAGAGGTTTTTGGCTGTTGGGGGCACTTTGGGCCGCTTCCCCTTTTTTCAGGCTGCGGCCCACGACGCAGACTAAGAAGGATTTAGCCCCGTTCTTGATGGGGTCACGTCCCAAAAGGTTAAAAATGGCCAAAATAGGTTTTTATTGATGGGAACTGAAACCTAAGGGCTCGAGATCGATCTTACTACCTGGGTTGGTAGGATTCGACGTCCCGGAGGCTAGGAGTTGGTCTGAAAGCCTTTATTTACTCGTTTTGACGGGATTCTATATCATGGTTGTGAATAGGTTTTTGATAGGGATTCAGAACTGGGATCTTGCTCAAGGGTGGTTTATTAGTAACCTGTGCTTGGACCAAAGGTAAGAAAACTGCCCCTGGTATGTGATGCATGTGATACATGTGATTGTGCATGAATGTTGAATATGAAATTGATCATAGCTTGAGTCTCTGTAAATGTGCATGATCATAATTAATCTGGTGATTGTTGATGAAACATGTTGAGTGCTCTATATTTTGATATTTGTTGCATTGTGAATGATGGAATACACTGCTTATCTAAGCTACGCACTGACTTATTAGTCAGAAACCACAATGGTGTTTAGCGCTGGTCGTGAATCTTTGACTTATCAGTCATGATCGGAAATAACGCATTGAACACTCGTCGATATGATTAGATCTAATCAACAGGAGCATTATATGCTCGATCGACCTATTGGTTGAAGAAAACTAAAGTGTTTGGCTAGTCTAAGACTAGTTACTCAGAGCCAGAGCTAAAAGGCTCAGGTGACTGGAACGTCACATGGCTTAGGGCGCAGGACCCCAAATTGACTTAATAGTCATTTATTCAAGGCACAAGACCCCAGATTGACTTAATAGTCATTTATTCAAGGCACATGACCCCAGATTGACTTACTAGTCATTTATTTAGGGCACAAGACCCAAAATTGACTTAATAGTCATTTATTCAGGGCACAGGACCCCAAATTGACTTAATAGCCATTTATTCAGGGCGCAGGACCCCAGATTGACTTCACAGTCATCTACTCAGGGCCCAGGACCCCATAATCATTTATTTGTACTTGCATGCTTGCATGAATATGGTTATTACTGCTAGGCATGCTTATTATGATTTGGTGACATGTTATTATCTGCATATGAGCATGTTTGAGTTTTCTAGTTGATCCTCAACTCATGGCTGCTATGTGGTGCAGGTAAAGGTAAAGGAAAGCTGGACCATCCTTGAGTTGGAGAGCTTAGGTGACGATGTGTACATATGTAGCTGCTCGACCATCACGACTCATGGTTTAAAGAGGAACTAGGGTTAAACCCTTTTTTGTCGCTTAGGTCAGCTAGTTATAACTCTTTTATTGTAATTAACCTTTTAAATTTATTTTTGTATCCCAATGTATACAGTAAATGCTTTAGTGAAATGTTGTATCTTTAACCAAATTTTTTAACCTTAAACCGTTAATCACATTTAGTTACACGATTATGGCCAAATGACTCATTTAGCTAGTTTATCACTATTTAAAATACATAGTGTATTGATCCCTGGATAGTAGGGCGTTACAAATTGGTATCAAAGCGAGCCAAGGTTAAGGGTTCTTGTAGACAAGCCGGGCATGTGCACTCGTCACTAAAGTCAAGATCCACTCAAGGTATGGTAACTATTTATGTGGCTATGTGCTTAATTGTTTATATATGATATAAATGCTTTACCTGCATACCTTATTAGGAAGCGTGAGATTCTGATAGGGCCTGTCCCTTGACTATTGATATGATTATGTGATTACTTGCTCATTGAATATATGAACGTTTTATTTGCATGCTGGAGTTGAGAGCATGGTATGTATGTTGGAAGAGCAGGGGTTATGGATTGATGCATGAATGTTGTGGGCATGTATTTTGGAACCGCAGTGGAATATGAATGTGGTGTTTTGTGATTGTTCCCGTGGGTGAAGGCTTTTGAATGTGCCAATCATATTTAATGGATCAAGTTATTGACTGTAGACTAATAAGAGGTTATGTACCCAAGGCAGTTAATGGGACCAAGTGGTGGTTATACCGAGGCTGAGAATTACAGCCAGGGCTTGAACCTTTCACCTGTCCCTCAAAATTTGCATAAGGTGTTTACAGATATGTAATTAAGATTGCAAAGGCAAGAGGAAGAGATCAGGTGTTTAAAACAACAACAGGTTTTTTCAAGGAACCCATCTTCCTTTGTTATGCCAAGAGTGGCACCAGTATTGGCTCAGCCTAGGGTTGAGAAAAGGTGGGAATTTCTATGTGGAAGATTCCAGGATTATTACCCTCTAGTTTTTGAGGGAGGCCTAGATCCATTCAGAGTTGAGCAATGGACGGGCATGATCCTCGACAGTATGGGGGTGGTAGGTCACGACAGGGTGATCTATGCTACATATGTGTTGTGGGAAGATGCCCAGACATGGTGGGAAGTGGTATTCTAGACACGAAATATAGATGTGATGAGCTGGAAAGAATTTAGGCAGCTGTTTAATGAAAGATATTACTGTGATGCAATCAAGACTGCTAAGACAAGTGAGTTTATGAACCTGGTTCAAGGAAATGCAACAGTAACTGAGTATGTTAACATATTTGATGGGTTGGCCAAGTTTGCTTTTGACATGATACCCACAGATGCGTTCGGAAGGAATGATTTATCTAGGGATTGAATCCCAGAATAGCTCAGGGCGTTAGAGTCGCCCCAGTACATGAAATCTCGACCTACGCTCAGGTGGTAGGGAAGGCTCTTGTTGTTGAGAGCATAGGAAATGAGATTGGGAAGGAGAGTGCTAGAGAGCGCAGAGCTCAAGCGGTGATACCTCCGTTTATTGGATCGGGAAAGGACAAGGATTGGAAACCCTACCCGACATCCACTCAGTGTAAGAGGCACCATCTGGGAGAATGTCGAGCAAGGGAATGTTTCTTATGTGGGATGTTTGGGCACCGTAAGAGGGATTGCCCAAGGCGAAGGAAGGATGACCTGAAGGGGACAGATAGCTCGACTCCAGCTCGAGTGTTCGCTCTGAAGCAGTCATAGTTACAGACTGAGATTGAGATTGGGGATGGTTCCTCAGTAGTGGCAGGTAAGCTTTTTAGTTCTGATTTGTTGTATTATGTTGGTTGGTTTTGGTGCCATGTTTTTCTTTGCCTTGTTGCATCTAGAGAGGCCTATACTTGATATACGAATTACATGGTTATGTTGTGATGAGAATGTGGTACCCTGTGGGTAATTTTAAGAGATGAGTTAGATTATTATAGAAAGGACTCATCTGTTGACTTGATAAAGTTGGTTATGACTGACTTTGATTTGATCCTTAATATGGATTGGTTAGCCGAGTTTGGGGCAATGATAGATTTCAAGGAAAGGATGGTAACCCTTGGGCTTGAGGGTGAGAAACCCTTGTATTTGTTGGCACTGTGCATGGAACCCGTATGCTTATGACATCTGTACTTATAGCTAAAGACCTATTGTAGGAAGGATGCATAGAACTCTCAGCTAGTGTGGTGGATACCACTCAGGTCGTGCCAGTGGGACCAGGACATATTGGATTAGTCTGTGAGGTTTCAGATGTGTTCCAGGGGATTTGTCAGGGTTACCTTTACATAAAAAAAAGGAGAATGGTGATTAGGTTGGTGCCAGACATGGAATCAGGTCTAGTGCACTGTATTGAACGGCTTCAGCAGAGCTGTAGGAGCTAAAGTATTAGTTATTAAGTAAGACGATATTCTTTAAGGTGGATCTTCAATCTGGTTATTACCAGCTGAAGATCAGGGAAAAGGGTGAGCAGAAGATTGTCCTTTGTATCAGTTAGAGGCACTAAGAGTACTGAGTTATGTCTTATGGATTTGATTGATGCCTCAGTTGTTTTAATGGATCAGATGAATAGTGTGTTCAAAGAATATTTGAATTGGTTTGTGATCTTCTTGATTGACAGTATTATGGTATACACTCAGTCAGAGATTGGCCAAGGCCAAGGAGTGCCTCAGAGGTCTGGACTTTCCTTGGATGGGCAAGGTATTTCATGGGTTTTGTGAAAGAATTCTCGAGGATTGTTACCTCATTGACAGAATAGGAGATTGCCTATGCATTATGTTAGCTGAAGGATATGACCAGAACTGGAGTAGAGTTACTGGTGGGCTAGTTGGTCAATATTACACTCCAGTTTACTCTTTTAGAGAGTTCAAAGGAAAAAAAATTAAGTGAACCACATATGGAAAGAATTGAGAGGAATGTCTTAGCTGGATTAGCTAAGGATTATGTAGTGCCAGGTATGAGTTTATTGAGGTATTAAGATCGGACTTGGTATTCTAATGGACACTGAGATTAAATAGGATGTTCTGGATGAATCTCATACTACCCCTTAATCTATTCATCAAGGCATCATGAAGATGTACCAACATATGAAAGCTTTATATTGGTGGTCTGGGATGAAAAAGGATGTAACTGATTACGTGGAAAAGTGCCTAACCTGTTAGCATGTCAAGACAGAGTATCAGAATTCAGTAAGACCAATACAACCTTTGTACATTACATAGTGGAAGTAAGAGAACATCACGATGGATTTCGCGGTGGGGCTGCCCAGGATAGTGGGGCAGCATTATTCAGTTCCGGTTTTTATGGACCAGTATACAAAATTAGCTCACTTTTTATCAGCGAGGATGAATAATATAGTTAATCAGTATGTAGATCTTTTTGTGAAAGAGAGATAGTACGCCTTCTTGGGACTTTGAGGTCTACCCTGATGGAGAAGGCGATGAGTATACAGTTGGAGTTCAGTACAGTTTATTATCCTCAGATTGATGGTAAATCAGAGGGAGTTATCCAGTTATTGGAATGGCACCTTATGAGATGTTGTATAGTAGGAAATGTATATCGCTCATTCATTGGGATGAGATGGGTGAGATGTTATATTTGGATCTTGAGGTGGTTTAGAGGATCATTGAGGCTATTGAAAAGATTAGAGCTTGGATGCTCGCTTCTTAGAATATACAGAAAATTTATGTTGATCTGAAATGAAGGAACATGGAGTTTCAAGTGGAAGGCAATATCTTCCTTAGAGTATCACCATGGAAAGGGGTGAGGAGATAAGAGCAAGTTAAGCCCTAGATTAGTAGAGCCATTTGAAATCTAGGAGAGGATTGGTCAGGTGATCTATAAGTTGGCCTTATCTTTGGCACTGTCAGTTGTATACAATGTATTTCATATGTTCATGTTGAGGAAACATGTGTTAGACGAGACTCATGTTTCGAGTTATGAGGATCTGGAATTGGAGGCTGAGTTATCCTGTGAGGAACAACCATCCCAGATATGAGACAGAAAGAACAGAGTTCTGTGGAACAAAACTAAACCTTTGGTTAGGGTATGATACATAAACAATAAGGTTGAGGGAGCGACCTGGACACTGGAATCAGTTATGCGGGATTGATATTCCAAGTTATTCAGATAAAATTTTGAGGACACAGTTTCTGTAAGGAGGGGATAGTTGTAACGTCCCAAATTTCCTAATAAGGCTTAGGACCTTGGTTAGGGGGCCAGGATGGAAAATTATGGAATTATGTGATTATGTAATATATAAGTGCATCATTATGTGAGTTATATTATAAAAGGACTTGATATGCTTGTTTTGGTGTATTAAATATGCATGTGGGCTTATTTATGATTAATTGGGTAATTTTCGTAATTTGGCCTGTTATGGGTATATTTGGCATATATGTGATATGTGTGTGGTACTGCATTACTATGTGGATATGTTTGGGTTACTCGGTACAAGACGATCCTAGGGAGCAAGGTAATGGGAAAGTCACAACGGGTCCCATATTTGACTCGGAGTGAGTCAATGGGTATATTGGGTATTTAGCACATTACCGGGATATTGGGTAGTGAGAATGATTATTTGATGATATATTGGGAGTTATTGAGATCAGGAGGGAATTCTAGGAAATTTTGACTATTTTACCCTAGGGGGTGTTTTTGGGACCTCGAGCATTAAGATTTGCTTGAGGTTACTTAAGCTTGAAATAACCTGTCAGAAACATAAAAAGAACGTTCAGTGCGTTCTCTCTCTCTCCCGTTCCCTTTATGATGTCCGTTAGCATTTTTGAAGGAAACTCGAGTTTTAGGACTCGGATTCAAGCAAGGATCGAGTCATGACGATTCTAGGAAGATTAGAAGCTTATTAGTGGAGGATTTGGTGAAAAACGACATAATCAGAGCTAATTTAAGCTTTGAATTTCTGAGTTTCCGTTTTCTAGAATTTCTTAAGTTTTGAATTTGGATTTTACGTTTTGAGGAGTTTTTGAATGGTTTGAAGCTTGGGTTTTGATGGTTTTAGGCCACTGAGATGAATGGGAACTTTTTTTTTATGAGATTTGGGTATGTTTGGATAGGTTTTTGGGAGAATTTAAAATGGGAAAAACAGAGTTCTTGGCTGTGTTCGTGGTTGGGCTGCAACCTTTTTATTGTGTGTCCCGGCCCAGGCTTGAAAAAAAAGAGGTTTTTTTGGCTGTTGGGGGATCTTGGGCCGCTGCCCTTTTTTGTCAGGTCGCGGCCCACGATGCAGAGAGAGAGGGGTTAGCCCATGTTCTTGATCAAGCCGCGACCTAGGTTTTTGGGGTCGTGGCCCAAAAGGGCAGAAATGGTCAAAATGTGTTTTTATTGATGGGAACTTAAATCTTAGGGCTCAGGATTGATCTTACTACCCAGGTTGGTAGGATTTGACATCCCAGAGGCTAGGACTCGGTCTGAAAGCCTTTATTTACTCATTTTGATGGGATTCTATATCATTGTTGTGATTAGTTTATCGCGAGGGGCTCAGAACCGGGAACGTGCTCAAGGGTCGTTTATTGGTAACCTGTGCTTGGACCAAAGGTAAGAAAACTGCACCCGGTATGTGATGCATGTGATACATGTGATTGTGGCATGGCATGAACGTTGATTATGGAATTGATCAGAGCTTGAGTCTCTGTAAATGTGCATGATCATAATTATGCTGGTGATTGTTGATGAAGCATGCTGAGTGCTCTATATTTAGACATCTGTTGCATTTTGAATGATGGAATAAATTATTTATCTAAGCTACACACTGACTTATTAGTCAGAAATGACAATGATGTTTAGTGCTAGTCGTGAAGCTCTGACTTATCAGTCATGATCGACAATAGTAGTGAGTGCTGGTCATATGGAATTGACTTATGAGTCAAGAGTGGTAATAGCGCATTGAATGCTGGTCGATATGAGTAGATCTAATTGATAGGAGAATTATATGCTCGATCGACCTATTGGTTGAAGAAAACTAAAGCGCTTGGCTAGTCTAAGGCTAGTTACTTAGAGAGAGGACTAAAAGGCTTAGGTGACTGGAACATCACATGGATTAGGCCACAGGAACCCAAATTGACTTAATAGTCATTTATTCAGGGCACATGACCCCATATTGATTTAATAGTAATTTATTTAGGGCATAAGACCCCAAATTGACTTAATAGTCATTTATTCAGGGCATAACACCCCAGAGTGCCCCCAGATTGACTTAATAGTCATTTATTCAGAGCACATGACCCTAGAATGACTTAATAACCATTTATTCAGAGTGTAAGACCCCAGATTGACTTCACAGTCATCTACCCAAGGCGCAGGACCCCATCGTCATTTATTTGTACTTGCCTGCATGCATGAATAAGGTTATTACTGCCAAGCATGCTTATTATGATTTGGGGACATGTTATTATCTGCTTATGCATGTTTGAGTTTTCTTGTTGAGCCTTGGCTCACGGGTGCTATGTGGTGCAGGTAAAGTTAAAAAGAAAGCTGGACCATCCTTGAGCTGGAGAGCTTAGGTGACAATGTGTACATATGCGGCTGCTCGACCACCATGGCCGAGGGTATAAAGAGGAGCTAGGATTAAACCCTATTTTGCCACTTAGGTCAGCTGTTTGTAACTCTTTTATTGTAATTAACCTTTTAAATGTATTTTGGGATCCCAATGTATATAGTAAACGTTTTAGTGAAATGTTGTATCTTTGACCAATATTTTTAACCCTAAACCGTTAATCACATTTAGTTACATAATTATGGCCAAATGACTTGTTTAGCGAGTTTAGCTCTATTTAAAATACACAGTGTAACGTTCCCTGGGTAGTAGGGCGTTACACACACAACACCTTATTCCTTACAACCAGGCTCGACAAAGATGTACCTAGACCTTAAGGCGTTGTATTGGGGGCCTGGGATGAAGAAGGACATTGCTGAGTGTAATGCCTTAAACTCCAGGGACTGTTACGGTGCGCATTTTAAACAGTGCTAAACTCACTAATCGAGTCATTTGGCCATAATCGTGTAATTAAGTATGATTAGCGATTGAGTGATTAAATTTTTTGGTTAAGATATAACGTTTCATTAGAACGTTTACTATATACATTGGGATCCCAAAAATATAATTTAAAGGTTTATTACAAGAAAATATTTACAACTAGACGATATAAGCGGCAAAACATGGTTTAACCCTAGTTCCTCTTTCAACCCTCGGCCGCGGCGGTCGAGCAGTCGCATATGTACACATCATCACCTAATCTCTCCAACTCAAGGATGGTCCAGCTTTCTTTTGCCTTTACCTGCACCACATAGCACCCGTGAGCCGAAGCCCATCAAGAAAACTCAATATGCTCATGAACAGTAATAACATGTCATCAGATCATAAAGTGCATGCCTAGAAATAACGGCCTTAATCACGCATGAAAATAAGTTCACGTAATGTTGAGTATAAAACATCAACCGATGATCATAATAATCATCCAGGGCTTTTAGCCTTAAATAGAAGAGTGACAGTTGTAAGAGTCACTAAGGTGGGTTGCGTTCCCATTAGCCATGTGATGATAAGGTCACCTGGGCTTTACAAATAAGTGATCCTTTCACTAGCTTAAACAAGGTAGGTATTTGATGAAATAGTCGCCAACATAAACCTACCAAGTGACCATAGAGTCACTAACGTGGGATTCTGTTCCCTTAGCCATGTGACAAAATAGTCACCTAGGTGTTTGCCCATGGCTCTCAGTAACTAGCCATAGACTAGTCAAGCGCTTATAATTTTCATCGACCTCAGGGTTGGTCTAGCATTAATGCCCCTTTGAGTCATTCAATGCTGATATCGATTAGATCTAATCTATTATCGGCTCTGCGTTCATGACGCTTATGCCGTTTCTGGCTCTTAGGTCAGTAACACGCGACCAATGCCTATCCTGAATAGTTAGGGCCACGCACTAGTAAGCAATGCTACCAAGCATATATCATATGTCAAATATCCAAATACCACTAGAAGAAAAAAATAGTATTCATAACACTTTAAAGCTGCTAACCGGGAGTATTGATAACGCTTCTGAGAATGCTAACATAGCCCCTGTTATTAAAAGTCCTGTCTTTTCTATAACAGTTTTTGAATGTTATGTTCGATGTTATCTTAAACTATTCAATAACACATTTTTAGTTGCTATAATATTCAAATTATAACATTTATTTAGAGTATTTGGTTATAAATTTGAAGTTTAATCTTATACTTTATGCATAACACTTTTCAATTGTTACATTTGATTATTTTGATAGCATTTTTAATTTGTTATATTATATAAATCATAACGATTTGTTACACTTATAATATGTTTCGAAATCATAACATATTAAAAGTTCAGTAATAAAATTATGTTACTTTATTCAGGATAATATATTTTAAATTTTATTATGATAAGGATACTTATAAGGTTTTTTTTTTAATTAAAAGATTTTCATTATTTTATTTTGATAAAAAAAATCAAAATTAATCATAAAATGTAATTATCAATAGATTGATAAACCATAAGTATTACATTAAACAATAACTAATTGAAACCATGAATGTGCCAACTTCATGAGATCTTAGTTCTAACTTAAGTTTGAAAGCATAACATAATAAAATTTTATAATCTTGAACAATTTTTACTTCAAAAATGAAAAACAGAAACATTACAAGATACACAAAAGTAAACCATGCATGAAACTTGCTCCATCCTTCAATTCATCATCCTTTGTGCAGTTGTCTTTGTTGTGAGTCCATTTTCTTAGGTACAACAAAATTTAAATAATTAATGCTTCAACTTAAAATTAATAGTAAACTAAAAGAGTACATAAAAAAAGTTAATTACCTAATTATGACTTTATCAGCTGGCCATGCAATGTTAGTTATGATATCTTGTCTATCTAATAGAGTGAACCACATGGAAACCAGTCGAAATATCTGTAAGCACACTTGTTAGTTTCTTGAGGAATAACAATTACAACAATGACAATGTCATGTGTAATCCTTTCAACTAAAAATCATACAATTTCAGCAGTATATAACATAAAAGATAATAACAAGCAAAAGGTAACTGACTGACTTTGAGAGCCAGATATAAAAGACAATAACAAGCAAAAGGTTTCTAGCTGACTTTGAGAGCCAGATAATAGCATGTTACCAAAGTATCCTTGGAAATAAGTAAGAGGAAATCAAGGATTATAGATGTTATTTCCTTTTTTTATAGGATTTGTAGTTAATTATGTTTATTACGTTTTATTCTGTAATTAAGAGTATTAGTTGTATAAACCCTATATATATGTAATGGTTGTATTACGTTTTATTCTACAAGAAATACAAGGCATTTTTGTTTTAAAAAAAGAAAGAAATATTTCTTTAATAATAAAAAGCCTTAAGTCCAGCATGACCATCTCAGTTATATAGTGGAGCAAGTACCTACAGTAGAGATAAACTATGCCCCAGAAGTTCTACTATATAGATGGTAGAATTATACTGAAGTAAAAAAGAAATCTTAACTCATCATTGTACCTATGCAGATTTTCATTGAAATGGTCACTTTTAGTTTTGCTCACTCTGTGAATTATCTCCCATGTAAAGCAAGGAAAAATTCCAGTTTCCAGCATACCAAGCAGCCTCATACTGCAAAATAATTGATGACCAAAAAGATAGATGGTAAATACTACACTAGAGAGGTCAGCTGATAATGATATCACCCCTAAGAAAAAGAAAAAAAAAGGGACAACCATGAGTACATGCTTTTTTCATGAATTTATAACAACAGGTTAATGACAGATGCAAGAAAGTTGAGCACAACAAACTTTCACTCCTCTTTCATAGATGTCCATCAGAATACAAGTGATAAGGTTTTAAATTTTCACATAACCTTGGCACATGGAACATACAAGGACAATTAAGGTAAAAGAAGTTAATTTTTTGGGAAGACTGTGATAAATCACTAACAAATCAGTAAATCTCAAAACAACAATCTCTGAAAAAAAAAAAAAAAAGAAACCAATCTAGATGGTCAAAACTATTATAGCAAAGCTTGTTCAGTTGTATTACTTACCTTTAACTACAATTCAAAGCTAAGTATACATGTATTACTTACCTTGTTGGACAGAATGATCCCATATAAGCTGTCAGGTTCATTGATATGAGTGACTACTGAGACAAGTATCTCAATATGTTGAGGTAACTGAAGCAAAAGACCAAATAATACACATTAGAGAAATGGTATCAAACCAGAGGTCAAAAGGCCACCAGAAGTACTGGAAGAAAAATTTAAGAAGAGTATGAAAGCATCGAAACTCACAACTGCAGACTTTGCAACTGCAAGATAATCAATAGAAAGCCAAAACACTTGGGAACATAAACTTGTCAGAAAATGAGAAAGAAAGCAACAAAGTATCACACGTATTAATTTCAAAAGTAACAAATCAATTGTAGAAAAGCATTGTGCCAGATCCATATATATGTAGTATTGAAAAAGAAAGATTCACAAAAATATTACTGAATGTGTTTTTATTAATTGCTGTACATAGTATTACTCACTATTGTAAATATGCCTTAGTTTTGTGATCTTGTACTAGTTACCTGTTGGTGTCTATAACCCTTGTTCTATAAGAACCCATGTATACCTATATTTTCTTAGTAAAGACAACTAAAGTTTACAAGAAGTATGGTAAATGGTTAAAAATATAAAGAGAATAAAATCTACTTAGAGGCTAGATGCAAATGACTATTCTTTGCCTGCTTTACATTTAACAGGTCAATCAAAGATGTGGTCTTCAACTCCACACAGGAAAAACCAAGGATGAAGGATGTATGAAGTAACAGAAACTAAAAGCCACATCATGAACTTAGAAAATTAATCCATTAAACAAAACTGAAGGCCAAATTGTTGCTGTAGCCAGTTCCAAAGAAAAAAGCAAAACCAACCAAAAAAAAGTATTTCATTAGCATATTTGCATGAAAAATTACCTTCTTCCATAAAGAAGTCGACAATGACATTGTAGCCTTTCCAGAAGTGGAACGTGATTTAGAGCCATTACTAGAAGTCTTAGCACATTACGACACAAAGATGTATGCATTGTGAGTAGAATACTCAACAACCTCAAAACAACAGAAATTTCAACAAATGAATAAGAAACTGTATAAAATAATATAATATAATAAACCTTTGTATTTCCTTGCTTGGATTGTACAAAATAAGATCTATCTGTGACATAACATAATTGAAGTTCATTCAAGGCATTCAACAAGACTTGAATTGAATTCATTAATTTATTAGCTCTGTAATAATATGTTCTTGAACATGCATATAAAGCAATGACAAAAAATTCAATTCATTTCCTCCTAATAATGAGCAGATGTAACAGAATGCAGCATAAGACCAGTAAAGGTTCACCCAATAACAATTGAACAATTTTCCCAATATGAATTAAACATCTACCTAAAATGTGCTCAGGTACATTACATTACTGCTTCTGGATCAACTAAAGTAAAAAAATGAATAAAAAAAATAGACTGAGAAAATTAATCAATTTCTGTTTCTGCTCTAGAAGTAGATGAATAAGGCAGATTCAACTTTTGTCGAAGTTTATAAACTAGATTATTGTAAAAAAAAACACATAAACATATCACGAAAATGAGATTTTATATAGATTGTTGACTCTAATAAACTTGTTTTAATAATTATTTTGTTTCCTAGAAATCAGAACTAGATTAAGTTGCTTAGAGTTATCTGTTTCCTATATTTAATTTCATACAAAGGTCATTTATTTTAAAAAAATAAAAAATTACAACAATCATTCAACATTATTATAGTTTCAATACATGAAATGACATAAAACAAAAAATAAACTAATGAAAAAAGAGAAAGAAGAAAAAAAAACCTGCAAGGATATCAATTGTTGAATATCAATATCTAAGTCTCTCATCCTAGCTAGAATTACAAAAATACTTGGTAATAGAAGCTCTGCAACTTCAACTTTCAAAAACACAATCTCCTGGCATAATATGAAAGCAGGAAATACAATCTAATAAATTTGTTGTTATATTATTATGATATTCTTGAAGAAAAAAATATGAACAAAGGCTTTTTTTTTATAAATTATAATAAATCTAGATATACCACATAAACTTCAAAAGAACATATATACCTTAGAATTACATCTGTGCAATAGCCACAAAGTAAATGGGCAAGCAGACAAATCCATGTCTCAAATGTTTTACCATGTGTCACCCATAAAGTTGAAGTACCCAATGAAATTGTTTTCGCTGATAAGAAATTTAAGGAATCACTAATTGTGTATCGAACAAACATAATCAATTAAAGCTAAACTGAAAACATCAGAGAGCAGAAAAGAAAAACAGAGAAAAACACATATACATTGATTTGATTTTTCTCTTAAGTCGTTAGAAGTTGAGGAATACCAAGTAAAAGCAGAATAAAACAACTTTGGTTAGAAAGAAGCAGGAGTATCTTTGAAGTAGTTTACGTAGAGTTCTATTCTTTTTTATTTTTGAAAAAGAGATAGAGGCCTTAGTCAGAGACTGACCCCCTCTCAACATTATTGAGAGCCCTCACTTTTGGCGGAGGAATACCGTGGTTACAAAACAATCACAAAAAAACAAGCCACCAAAACCCCACAACAGACACCCACCCCCAACTTTAAAGCCAACTTTAAAGCCAGATATAAGCCACAGAGAGGCCTTTAGTGCTGCTGCAAAGAATGTGAGACACCATTCTAAATTCCTTAATTATAATATACTTACTAAGCTAGCTATAATAAATAAAAACACTTAGTACCACTATAATAAATAAGAGTTCAAGCAAGAATTAATACTGAAAATTTCTTAGGATCGCCACCATAGATCACCTATCTTAGCTAGCTAGTCTACTAATGACATGAACAGGCTTAGACAGACCTAAAACTCCAACAATATTGGTATTCACTCAAATAACCTTACAAAGAAATAAAGAAAGCTTAATACTACCTACTCAATTAAGCATGCTCTTATGTAGAACTATAATCCCTTTTCCAACATCCTAAGGACAACCTTAGAATCTAAATGATGCTAAAATTTGAAATTATATAACAATCAATCGAAAAATGTGGATTATTAGCACATCAAATGCATCTATACTCCAATTTCATTCATTTAATCTTTTGGTGCCACATTTGAGATAAGAGATGTCATTTCAAGTATCACTCACTTTTGATTTCTATATATTAGTACTCACACTGTAAATATGCAGTTAAGCAATTATAATACAATAATCCATAAAATCTAAAAGCAAAATAGAGGTGGTTTGTGATGAATGACAATTTTTAAATTGAGAAACTTGTTCCTCGGTCAAATTTTTCGAACATGCCACTGTGAAATTTTTCTCTACTAGAAACTCAAGCCCATATGGTGCGTTGATGAGATGATCTCCATTTAACATCTCACCAAAAATTTGCTTCTTTTATTTGAAATAATCTGTCATTATGATAGAGAAACAGAGAATTTTTTTTTTTTATATATATAAAGGTTATAGAAAACATATTAGAGGAAAAGACAAACTTAAGTTTAAGATGAAAATACCTGGTTTACAGAATGGAAGATAAAAATAGTGGTATTGTTTCATTGAAAATACAATGAAAAAAGAAAAGGCAAAAAATGCATAATCCATTAGTCAATCCAAAGTGAAATCCCTATGCATCTCAGGTCACAAATGACTTTCAAAAGCTCAATAATAGCATTTGAATTAGTATGAAATTTAACAAGAAAATTTATTCCTAGTGTTCAAGTCATGTATCTATGTCCCAAAAAATAATAATACAAATTATACAATAAAACCACGTATATTGATCATAATACCAACTCAAAATTAGTTAACTAAAACTTGAACACATTCACAAATGAAATCACAATACAGAAGGGCATTGGTAGTTACAAGTTAAATTTCTAAAAGTAAAGACATAGACGAATGAACAGTAAAATCACCTGGGATTTTGAAACGACCCCATTTTACTGACATATAAAGGAACAAAGTCTCTAGCTTTGTAGCTTCTGTAGTTAATATCAGAATCAGATCTCACTTGGCTACCACCACAAGCACAATCCATAATCAGAGCACAAAATATAATAAGAAGGAAACCTCACACCACTACTGTCCTCGATTATGGGCCTGCTCCTGAATCTAAGATAAAAATCATTGGCCTTGGCATGATGAATTCGAATATGATGAGATGCCATTACGAAAACACACCCCTCAACTTGCTCGAACATAATTGAATTCATTACAGGACCTCCATAGACTCAACAATTTCGAAGCCTGTGAACAAACAATGCATTAACACAGCCAACAAACCTCACCTCGCAAGAATCAAGGTCTGAAATTGTAAACTCACCAATCTCGGAACCATTGAATTTAATCACCAAAACCTCGCCCGTCTTGTTTCGAAACCCAGGTGAATCCAGAATCGTGTAGCCCATTTTCTCTGGTTTGACAATTTGAGCCTCTTTCTCTCTATTTGAATCAAGGCCGGGGTCTTTCTTTGGAGCTTTGTTCTTGAAAGAGGATTTCCTTTTGGGAACTAGATCAGAGCTCAAACTGTCGAGGCTTGTGGGAGAAGGAGCTGCTTTTGGGTTCCTACTCCATCGGTTCAAAGGAATGGAGAACTTACGGAATGGGCAGAGGAGGAGGCGGCTGGGAATAGTTTAGGTTGTGGATTAGGGATTTAGAAGATTAGATGAGGATGGGGATTCAGATGATTTCATTTTATTTTCGTGATATTAAGTTTGCCGCTTCATTTTGGCGCCTACAACTTTTTTTAATTCCGTGTTTTTTTTTTATAAATGAAACCGTGTTTTTTTTTATGGGATGTAGTTACTTATTTTATTAATAACACTTTGAATATATGACATTTATTTACCGTAATATATGCTAAAAAATGTTGTAGTGTACAGGGCATTCAACATGCTTACTTAACAATTGCTAGCATAATTAGGATCATGCATAAACATAGAAACTCAAGCTCTGGTCAATGTCATATTCAATATTCATGGCATGCCCTAATCACATGTTTCTCGTGCATCACATGCATCACATTTAAACATCCAACATGCATCAAGAATAACCATGCATGTCACATATGGGGTGAAGGTTTTCTTACCTTTGGTCCAAGCACATGTTACCAATAAATGAGCCACAAGCACGATCCTGATTTCAAGCCCCTAGTGATAACCTAGTCACAACCATAATATAAAACCTCATCAAAATGAGTAAATAAATACTTCTGGACCAAGTCCTAGCCTCTGAGACGTCAAATCCTACCAAACCGGGTAGTAAGATCGATCCCGAGCCCTTAAGTTTAAGTTCCCATGACTAAAAACCCATTTTGGCCATTTTTTCCATTTTGAACCGCGACCCCAAACATTAGAGCCGTAGCCCCACTCAAGTAAGGCGCAAAAATATTCTCTGACAACATTAGAGCCACAGCTCTACCCAATAAAGCCGCATCTTAAATAGGCCAGCAACCCCAAACCACCAGCTTCTTCAAGCTTGAGCCGCGGCGTCCAAGAACAGAGCCGCGGCTTAACCTTGAACCCAGCCAGAAAACCTCCTTTTCTTCATTTAAAAACATTTCAAAAACCTACCCAAACATATCCAAATCCCAAAATCAAAGTTCCCAAACATCCCCATGATCCAAAACCAACAAAACCCAAGCCTCAATCAAATCAAAAACTCATCAAACACAAAATCCAATTCAAGCTTCAAAAATTTAAAAACTTAGAACTTAAAACTTGAATTACCTCATATTGAGTTGTTCCCAACTAAATCCTCCGGCTAATAAGCTTCTAATCTTCCCTAGGATCGCTATGCCTCGATCCTCGCTTGAATCCGAGTCATAGAACTCAAGTTTCCTTCGAAAATGTGATCGAGAGACGAATATGGAACTTAGAGGGAGAGAGAACTTACTGAACGTTCTTTTTATTTCTTAAAAGGTTACTTCAAGCTTAAGTAGCCTAAAAGAAAACCTAACGCTCAGGGTCCCGAAAACGACCCCGGGGGTAAAATAGTCAAAACCTCCAGAATTTCCCCCTGATCTTACTAACTCCCAATTTATCATCAAATACTTGTTCCCATTACCCAATAACCTGGTAATGTTCTAAATACCCCTTGACTCACTCCGAGTCAAGAATAAATCCCTTTGTGACTTTCCCACTAGCTTGCCTCCTAGGATCGTCTCGTGCTGAGTAACCCTAGCGTAACCATATAATAATAAAGCACCACACACATATCACATATGTGCCAAATATGCCCGAAATGGCCAAAATATGAAAATCACCCAATTAATCAGAAATGGGTTCACATGCATATTTAATACACCTAAACATGCATATTATCATTAAATAGCATAATAAATCAATTATGGCCCTCCCGGCCTCCTAATCAAGGTCTTAACCTTATTAGGAAATTTGGGGCATTACATTGAGTTTGTTGCCAGATGTTTTACATGTCAGCAAGTCAAAGCAGAGCACCAAAGGCCAGCAGGGCTACTTCAACCGCTTTATGTTCCAGAGTGGAAATGGGAAGATATTGTTAGGAATTGCTCCTAGTGCGCAACAAATTTTTTTGTAATGGTAGTATTGTATATAACAATTTTTTCCCATATAAATAACTTTATATGAGGATCATTTAATATGCAATATGTTAATCAACAAAAATATGTATTCCTAAAAAATAATACTAAATGATTTACCTCCAGTAGCCTATCAAGATTCCTTGAATCTTTTCGCATATATTTCGTTCATCCTATCCTTGCTAGAGCACTCACACCAAGATCTTCCAAGATGTTCTCTATACCTCAAGATGTGGGTGACCACATAGAGAAAAAGAATCAAATTTGTAAATCAAAAGTATTCTCAACACACGAGACTCTTGATTATGGGCTAGAAAGAAATGCTTTTTCTTTTGTGAGAAAAAGATGATTTCCTTTACTGATCCTTCTTTTAAAAAAACTCATACTCCTATTTTCTATCATATAGAATATTTATATCATTATCATAATAATAATCAAATAAAATTGATCATCTTAATAATAATAAAGTAAATGATAATCAAAGACAAAGTCTTACATTCCATTTTAAAACTATTTTCAAAATGTTTTATTAATTAATTAAATAATTGAAAAAACCAATAACTGATCATTATTAGTAGTGGTACACACATAGGGCAGTCAATGAAACCCTATGCGTGTAGCACCTCCCTAAACCAGGGGCATTTGATTTTTCATGCATATTTGTTTTAATTAATTAATAATTAAAAATTCAAATAAGGTATCATCTATTTTAGGAAAAGATAACAACTTGAATTTCAAAATTTGAATTGTCGTTATCATCTTATTATTAATTAAATAAATAATAATCAAAACCAATTTTGACTATGCATATTTTTCCTTTCTCACCTAAATAAAATAATTGATTAAAATCAATTTCTTTTGTTTCTACACAATTTTGAAAATTGCATTAATGCAATAATAAATTGTACAACTTCAATTATCACATAATTGTATATTTACCCCGAAGAATAAATATTCTCTCAAATAGCCCATTCACAGTTTGATCCTTGTATCAATTCTTACCTTGAATAGTGTTGATAGAGCCGCCCCAGGGACCTATGGACCAATAATTCCAAGCTCCAATAAATAATAGATTATTAACCAAAACTCTTTGATTCAATAATCATATTTATTAATCTCATGATTATTCCACTATAAATATGAGATTGCACTCTTGAGAATTAAAGACATGTATTTATTGAGTACTTTATTGTAACCATAAAGTGTCCATTGATATAATCATTACATACAAATTAATCCTCTATTGATGATTCATAATTAAGTGGGAATAGAATTACCGTTTTACCCTTTTAATTATATCTAGATTCCTAGTGTTCCATTGACTTTACTAGTGAAGGATAATTCATAATCTATTATGAATTTGACGGCAATAACCTTTGTAGTTCCAAAATCCAACCCAATAGGGAACCATCATTCAATCTATAAGAAGGTATAGATTCCATATCTGTAAGCTATGTCCCCAACCATATACATCATTGAGTCCCCAAAGTAATAGCTCTTAGCCAGATCACTCTGACAAACCGTAACGCATGAATCAAATGATCAAATGACATATATAGGAGTTCATAGTAACTTCATGATTAAGATCATTTTGTATATGATCATTAGTAGATGTGTTTTATGATACTACGAAATGTTATTTAAACAAGTATTATCAAATCACATCTGGTCCAGTTCTTCATACTCTCAGTATGTATTCATAATACTAGTGGACCGTACTAGCAGTAATTAATCTAAAGGTTCCACAACTTTATTTTACTGCGAACTATTTAAGTCCATTATCTCAATCTCGATCCTCTCATACAAATATGAGATTTAGACCACATAGATGAACTTGAGAATTTTATGATATTTACTTGATATTATTAACAATAATATAGTACATAAGCTACATATACACAATAATTCAATTCATTTATTCATTCATTAAAACCATTGTCAACTACAATTGCTTTAAGGGCACAATTCCCAACAGATATTGCAATGGATTTTGTGGTAGGGTTACCTAGGACCACAAAACAACATGATTCTTCTTGGGTAATAGTGGATAGGCTCACTAAGTCCGCCCATTTTCTACCAGTTAGGACTACCTACTTGGCAGACCAATATGCAGAGTTGTATGTGAGCGGGATAGTGAGACTTCATGGGGTTCCAAAGTCAATTATTTCTGATCGAGGGTCAGTGTTCACGTCGAACTTTTGCAAGGGAATACAGAAAGCCATGGGTACAAGGTTAAAGTTCAGTACCGATTTTCATTCCTAGACTGATTGGTTGTATGAGAGGACTATACAGATTCTAGAGGATATGTTGAGATGTTGTGCATTGGACTTTTCAAAATCTTGGAGTCGATATTTACCCTTGATGGAGTTCTCCTATAACAATAGCTATCAGTCCACTATTGGGATGGCTCTCTATGAAATGCTTTATGGGCACAAGTGTAGATCTCCCTTGCACTGGGATGAGGTTGGGGAGAAGCAAATATTAGGCCCCGAGGCAGTTAGGGAAGCCAATGAGGCGATCGAGAAAATTCGCCAAAGGATGCTTACCGCTCAAAGTAGGCAAAAGAGTTACGCAGACCTTAAGAGAAGGGACATCGAGTTTTCAGTAGGCGAGTTTGTGTTCTTGAGAGTCTCACCAATGAAAGGAGTTATGTGTTTTGAGAAGAAATGGAAGTTGAGCTCGAGATTTATAGGTCCATATGAGATTTTGGATAGAGTTGGGCAAGTTGTGTACTATTTGGCACTGCCCTCAGTACTAGCCAAAATGCATAAGGTCTTTCACATCTTGATGTTGCGTAAGTACGTGTCTGATCCCTCTCATGTTTTGAGTTATGAGCCGTTACAGCTGAAGAAGGACTTGAGTTACGATGAACAACCAGAGCGTGTTATCGAAAAGGGAATTAAGGAACTGAGATCCAAAAATATTCCTTTAGTTAAGGTCTTGTGGAAGAATAGCATAGAAAGATAAGCAACATGAGAGCTAGAGGAAGACATGAGAGAAAGATACCTTCAGTTATTTGGTAAGAAAGAATTTCGGGACGAAATTCCTTTTAAGGAGGGTATATTGTAGCACACCAAATTTTTTTTAGTTTAAATAATTTTGTGCTTTGTTTTATTTTTAATTAATAGGTGCTAGAAATTTATTTTTAATTATTTGAATTATTGGTGTGAATTATGTGAATTTGTTTTGTTAGTTGTTTATTTTAATTATTTTAATTTGTAAGTAATTGAGTTTTGATTGAATGCACCAAGGTGCATAGTAGGTAGTGATTCACATGAGCAATTGTGTGTGCGCATGTGCATGGTATGCATGGTGAGCATGCAATAGATTATCGTGTGTTTTCCCACTTTATTTATTTATTCTATTAAAAAGGAGAAATAAGAAAGGAAAAATTCCAATGATTTTTATTAAAATGGGAAAGTTGGAAAGTTTTTGAATGGGTGTGAAATGCCTTATTTGGCCGAGTATAGGAAGAGAGAATAAAAATGATTACCATCCAACATTATACCTAAAAGTATTCCTTATGGTATTTTAAGGGAGTGAGGGAATCAAGGGGTAGGTTTCCAATTTTTATGATGATATTTTTTTCCCCTGATTACTACCATTAGCCTAACTGATTTATTCTGTATTATTATTATTTGATTTTAAGCAAAATTAAGGGAAAAAGGGATTGGGAAAGTTACCATTCACATTAGGGAATAGGGTCATGTAATGCCCCGAATAATTCTAGACCTCAAACCATTAAAAACTACTAAACATAACTACTATTTTGGAATACATTCAAGAGATAATAGAAACTTTATTTAAAATTCCAAAATATGGTAGGAATACAAAAAATGGTATGGGATCCCATTGTTTAAAATATAAAACATAAAACATAAACTTTAATTAATTATTTAAATACGAAGGGCATAAATACATAAAATCATAAATTAAAAGACTTGAAACAACTATATCCTCGATCTTTCATCAATCAATTCAATCAGTCCATCTCCAATACACATGCCAAGCTACCACGAATCCATCCCACCTTCCAAGTTTATTTTCCTGCACCATCTAAAATAAAAAGGAATGAGCCTAATGCTCAGCAAGGAAAATATAATAACAACATATATCATAAATCATAAAACTATATCATAAAACATATACTATAAACTTATGATGTAAAAACGTATATCATATAGGACTACAATATTAATGGCCATTAACTCATTGCCGTGGTATGTGATAAAACCATCTAGGTCCCCAGTCTACTAATCGAGGTAGGTTAGCTCACAAGGTAGTATATGATAACCCATCTAGGTCTTTTGTCTACTAATCGAGGTAGGGTAAATCATAACTCTAATCCACGATAATGATAAAAATCTTGGGGTTTGCTATCTAAGCAACTATAAGCCCCAAGCGACTATAACATAAAACATATATTCATATACATATAGAACATGTCAACATAACATAACATATCACATAAACATATAATAACATAATCTAACCTATTTTCCTTACCAAAAACCGGGATATGGAGACAAGAACGGAATTGGAACACTCCTAAAACCAACAGTTAAAACCATGAGTTTCTAAGAAAAAGAGATGAAAAAAATAGATCTAAACCATCAAGATAGAAACTTACCTAAGAACCTTAAGTTTCAAGAACTTAAATACCTAACTAAGAAGTCATAAAATCAAGTTAGGATCTAAAAGAAAATGGAAGAAAATAAAGGGACTATGATGAACTAAATCTGAGGATAAGAATACCTTGATAGACTAAAATGCCGATCTACACCTCAATACCGATATGTCACTCTATCTTACTTCCCAAGTTCTTGTAAAGCTTATATTGTAAAGCTTTTAAATCCCAAACCCTAGTTTTTTCTCTCTAGAGTAAACGTAGCAGCTTCGAGGCTTTGAAGAATACTTGAACGATGAGTGAAATGGCTGAGTGATTAGTGGTGAAAAATGCATATTTATTGATTTTAATGGCCAAAATAAATTAAGTTTAATTAATATTTTTATTGAATTAATATAATTTATTTTATAAATGAAAATGTTTGATTATGATTTAATTTATTGTTATTTTGTAGGAATTAAAGATGCATTTTGTCATAAAGAAAAGAAAGAAGAAAGAAATAAATAAAGTTGAAGAAAGGAGAAAAAGTTGGCATTTTTGCAAAAACTGAAGCCCAGAAATTAGGCCCAGCTCTCCCAAAGCCCAACGTAGCCTCTCACGCCCAAAGCCAGCCTCTCCTCCTGCGTTGACCAGGTCAACTAGCATACCTGCCAGCCAATCAAGCATCGCCACATCAGCACTTCCAGCTGCTTTTTTTGTCTCCCTCCCCAGCTAGCCGTGACACGTGGCGTACCCCTATTGGGCACGAATTGGTCAATATTTTAGCTGCCCACAAGCACCCATCAGCCCATATTTTGTGGGTATTGGGTATTGGACATATCTATTTTGAGCTTCAAAGCTCATTATTTTTGGTGTTTTAGAAAAAGATCAAATTGACCATACACCAAAATATCTAGGTTAATATTAACAATAAGATTTGATTTTTCAAAATCATATTTTATTATTAATATTTCAGATTTATTTTGTAAACCCCATTTTGTTGTTTAATTTCTTTTTAGTCATTTTCTCCTTCTATAAATAGGGACTCTTCCTTCACAATTTCTATGTAATTTTTAGGTAGCAAAACTCTACCAAATTTTAATCTCATTTCTCATATTTTCTCTCTAGAATTTCATGAGAATGTCTAGCATAATAGGCTAACCTTCTTAGGAAGGTTAGGATGATCCTATATGCACTATGACTTTGTTTGATATTTTTGATTCACCATGTGCTTAAAGTTTATATATTTTAGTGATTTATTTTCTTGCATCTCTACTTCTTCATCTTGTTATCTATATTTATGTTTACTAATAGTATATAGATTTTGTCATGCACTTTCTATGTATTATCAAATTAGTGAAATAATATAGATAATATCTTTATCATTTTCTCCATCTCATTCATATATATTTACTTTTGCTAAATCTATATAGAATTAGTCATGCTCTTTCTATGTATTTTATAAATAGTAAAAGTAATATTTGTGTTAGGTTTTATGTCCAATCTCTTATTACATTATTGCCAATGGTATAATGTCATTTTTAGATTTCTCATAAGATTTATCTCATCTTTCCATGGTAAAGAATAATATTCACTTGAATATATTTTTGTAAAACATATTTGTGCTTCAATGTTAATCTTCCAAATGAATAGTTGGGATGTGAACTATCCATTTGTGTAATTTTTGTGAATCAAAGATCAAAATAAATAAGTATGCATATTGGCGACTCTTGCACCTTCCTACTTGTTACCTATTGTTACATCACACTTTATTCTATCTTTATTTCTAATATTTAAATCTCCAAAACAAAAAAAAATATCACTTGTTCTATTTTCCTCATATTATTTATCTCTAAACTTTATTTATTGATTAACTTTATTTCTTTACCTCCTTGTGGAATCGACCACCCGATCTATACTACCACCACCGCTTAGTGGATGCACGTTTTGGGCATTAAACAACTTTTGGCGCCGTTGCCGGGGAGGTAATAGTGAAAAGAAAAAGTTTTTCGATAAATTTTGCGAAAGAGATAAGTAATTCTATCATTTTATTTTTGTGTATATTTCTATAAGATTTTTTTTTAGATTTATCTTACATACCCTAAAAAAAATAAACAAAAAAATCACTATCATTTTTTTTATTGCTCATTTTTAGTTAGTTTGTCATTTTTTTTTGGTCATTGTTGTACTAAAAGAAAAAAAATTGCTAACATTTATTTTCTAAGATTTGTTAGTTTTATTCTTAGTTTATTTTGTTATTATTTTTCTTTTGTTGGTTTTCTTTTTCTCTTTTTAATTATTTTTTTTGTAAAAAAAAAAAGCTTGTTGCGGTGTATTTTGTTTTTTTTTCTCTTGTAAATTTAATTTTGGTAACTTATTTCAATTTTTTTTTCTTTATGGTGCTCTCTTTCCTTGTTAATTTAAGCTTGTTGTACAAAAAAAGAATTAAAACAAAAAAGCTTTTTGTGTGTTTATTTAGTTTTTTTCTTGTAGCTTATTTTATTTAGTTTTTTTTTCTTGTAAATTATTTTATTTTGTTGTTATTTTTCTTTTGTTATTTCTCTTTTTTTTTCTTTCTTTATTTTTTTTTTATTATTGTTGAAAAAAAAATTAAAAAAAAAACTTGTGTGTGAATTTAGTTTATTTTTTTTTAAAATTTAGTTTTGGTATCTTATTTTATTCTATTTTTCTCTTTTTTTTTTATTGTAGTAAAAAAAATAATAATAAAAAAAAACTTGAAAAAAAAGATATAAATTGGTTGCTTTTATTTTCTTAGTTTAATTTCATTTCTTTTTTATTTTTTTTATTTGTGTTTAGGATTAGTTATATATTTTTTTTTCTATCTTACTCTGGTACTATTTTTTTTATGGTTTGTAGGATTACTTTAATTTTTTTTTGTTTCCTTAGTTTTTCCTCATCTTTGAAAAAATGTTACTTTCTTAGAAATATTTTTTAGCCCTTTTATTCATTTGTTTTATTTTTTTCTATAATATTTTTTTAGGCTTTGTGAGCATCTTATTTCTTGTGTTTAGATATATTTTTTTATTTCTAGGTTTGTCTCTTTATTGATTTACTTTGTTATTAGTTTTTTTTTTATGTTTAGGTTTTAAATCTTTAAAAAAAATTCATAAAATACAAAAATAAATAATAATAAAAAAAAACCAAGCTTGTTTTGTCAACATAAGCAAATTTTTACTTAAAGGCCAATTTGAGTAAAGTTCTATCCATGGTTACTTAGTAACCTCGGGGAGTTCTAGTAAGTATTGGTTGTAAGATGAGCGTTTTTATGAATTGTGACCCCTCCACAATTATCTAGCAACCTCGGGGAGTTCTAGATAAAGTGTGGGTCTTAAGTGGGACCATTCTAAAAACCTTAAATCAACATGGAAACAAGTAAAAAAAAAAAAAAAAAAAATCATAAAAATTTTTTTTTTAAAAAAATGAATAATGAAGAGAAGAAACGTTTCGAGCTGTATTTTCTGATGTACTATCCTTCAGCTAGAAACAACCATAATTCTAGTGGTACTGAGGGTACTAGCCATTTTAGGAGTGCATGCAAACTTAGTGTAAGAGAATACCGAGAACTTGAGGTCTTAGAAACTAAGTTTGAAAGAGAAAATTACGAGGTTCCCGAGATAGATTATGATGAATGTTATTGTGACTTTGAAAGAGTCGACCATAGGAATCATAATTCTAGTTGGACCAACCCCGTAGATTTTAGTTGGAAGCCTGAGTACAACTACTATGCACCGCCTCACATGAATTTTGAGCAAAATTTTCCTAACTTCCCACATGAACCTCCATATAATGTTTGCACTAATTCAAATTCCTTAGAGGACACTTTACACACGTTTATAGAGGAGCAAAGAGAGTTCAATAAACAATTTGTGGAAGATTTTAGGGAAACTAGTTCTCAACTTTCAGAATTGACCAACGCTATTATTTCACACAATTTAAGTCAATTCCCGTCCCAACCTGAGGCCATAACACCATCCCCTACTCCCAGTTCTAAACCCGATGAGGATGATGTTATTACCATTTGGAGTGAAACTCTTTTCACTACCGAAATTCTTCCAACCACTCCAAAGAAAAATGGAAGCTATCATACTGATGTGATAGACTTAATCGTTGAGGGAATCATAAACATATTTTCCATGAAACATTCACCAAATTTCCTCCACGATTTTGAACCCGAACATTTTCTTTATCCTGAAAATGTTTCTAACGCTTCTATTTTTGAGACACAGGATAAAAGAAAATTCATTTTTGATACGGGATAGTACGAAAATATGCAATTGGTAGACTTACCTGAGAGCGATGCTTTTGTCTACCAAAGACTGATAAGGTTTTATTTTATTTTAGTGTGCTTTATTTTAATTTGTGTCTTTATTTTATGTTGCGAATTTTACTTTTTGGGGTTTTGTTGTTGGTTATCATATTCCCTTTTTCTCGCATAATGATCTTAACGTTAGACATTGAGGACAATGTCTCATTTAAAATTGGGGGAGGATGCATATTCATGCGTTGGAATATATTTTCATTACCATTTTGAAATTTTGAGTTATATTTTTGCAAAATTCATGACAACAAAATCTTGGTGAGATAGTTTTTGCTATTTTTACTATTAGGAAGTAATTTCATGCACAACCAAACATTGAAAAAAAAATCACGCATTCAATTGGGAAAAATCATAAAGTTTAAAGCTTTTAATTTTTGTGAGAATGAGAAAACAACTTTGAAAACTTCTATTGATCATTTGAGTTGGTAAAAATAATTTTTGGAATTTAAAACATGACATTTACTAGAGGGATAATTTTTGTTTTAAAGAGCCTTAGTTGTATTTTATTGTAATTTTCCTTTTAATTTCTTGTAATTTTTTTTCTTTCTTATGTTGTGTCTCTTGTAAAAAAAAATTATATAAAAAAATATAAAAAAAAAAAGAAAAAGAAAAAAAAAGAAGAAATATATGAAAAAAAAGAGAACAAGAGCAACATTTTTCATCTTCATCTTTTGTAGTTTTGTTGAAAAAAAATTGTCAAATAAAAAAAATCAACATTACTACATTTGTTTTCAATTTATGTCATCAAAAACAAAAAAAAAAAAAACAAAAAAAAAGTTTGTGTATTTTTTTACCTAATTTTGTATTGTTCATTATTTTGGCTCTTAATATCATTTTGTAAAATCCTGAAGGTTCTTATGTCATTTAGATTCAAATTAATTGATTAGCCTGTCTTTTGATCAATATTCGTTAACATTGTTTGTCCTAAAATGATAACATCCATTTTTGAGTGTTAATTGATAAATTTCCAACTCCAAGAGTGTCAACCATCTCCCATAAAAATACTTTTAATACCTTTGAGAGGATTTGGAGTTGAGACTTTATTCTTTGGTGATTTTTCAATATTGTTTGTGTTAATTTTGGAAAGAACGATATAGTTTGGTGCACACACACAAAACTCTTGAATTACAACTTTGATAGTTTTAAATAGCACTTTCTAAATTCTCATTAAACATTTTCTTAAATGATTTTGCATAATTTAGTTCACTAATTCATCTTGGTAATAATTTTTATCCACTTGAATTGCTAGGGACTAGCAATAAGCTAGATGGGGGTTGTGATTAATGGTGAAAAATGCATACTTATTGATTTTAATGGCCGAAATAAATTAAGTTTAATTAATATTTTCATTGAATTAATATAATTTATTTTATAAATGAAAATGTTTCATTATGATTTAATTTTTGTTATTTTGTAGGAATTAAAGATGCATTTTGTTGACGCCGTTTTTCGTCAAATAGTAATAGAAGAGCACGTAAACAATGAATGACAATGGCTAAATGAAATAAAACAAATCAAACACGCGATTTTTACGTGGTTCAGCAGTTAAATCTGCCTAGTCCACAAGTCTCTGTTATTAATCTTAAGATTATCTCTGAAAATTCCTTAGCATGAATTCTTCAGAGTTTTCTCTCAAGGATCAGAATTTCGGTCCATTACAATGGTGCATGGCTTCTTTATTTATAGAGAAGGATGCAGAATACTATCCCACATATTTTGGGTAGTTACTATTTTGTGAATAAAATAAATGGCTTTAAATGCCTATAATCAGATATAAAAGGAAACGTCCCTGAAGACCAGGAAACGCATAACTGACCAAATAATATCCCACGATTCTTGGAGATTTACATTAATAAATGAGGATTACATCTCATATTTATAATACTTGTAGATATTCAAGGTGGTTATCGCGTATCTCTAAGGCTTTAGCATCCCAGGTCTCACGTCATTGCTCGAGCTAATGACATCTCCCGAGATCACGTGTCTTTCGAGATCGTACGTACATCTAGCTCGAGACCCCCGATCCGAAGTCGTCCCCGAAGATGAGTGTGTTCTCGGAGCTACCTTTCGAGATCGAGATCGTTTCGAGCTCATATATTCGAGGTCATATATCGTACTTTTCAGGCTCGATATACAATCCTGGAGCATACTTCAATCCTTACGAGACCATTTGTTGCGAATCCAACTTTCGAGGTCACATTTACCATGGCTCGAAATCTGGGTATAACATCTTGCCCCCTCAAAAGTATTTGTTCGAATCCTAAGAGAAGGAAACTTTTGAACTACTTTCCTCGAGAACTGTACCGTCACACCTTTGAAAATGGACATGCGTCAGCTGGGTATTGCTCACTTTTGGTACTCGAGTGCCTTGGAAACACGCCCACGATCGTCCGTCTGACAACTTTTCGGCGCCTTCTTGTCATTGATCCCCATCCGTTCGATCTAGTGAGGATTTCACTCGACGCTCCTGATTAATTCCTTTTCCCCACCTATATATACAAGACCCCACTCTTCATCTTCTTCACTTTCATCCTCATTCTCCATAAGCAAGAAAAGAAGAAAAACAAGCCCAGAGACCTCTTTGCAAAGTTCCTGTTCCGTGCATGTTTTCTCGACCAAAGAAACAAAGGAATCCTGGTCTGTTCGAGTCAGTGAGTTCTTTCCTGCAACCTCTTCTTCAATCAACGATCTCTCTGCAATCGCCATTACTGTGTAAGTATGCCATTTTTGTTTTCCATTTAAAATGTTCTTGCTGTGTGTGCTAGTTTACGTTCTTAGCATGATACGATAGGAGGTTTTGAACCGATAGGTTTTTATGCTTTCTAGATTTTCACTCTGGATGTTCGTCTCTGGTTTATACCCAGTTTTGACGTTTGAATGTGGTTCCCATTTTCTGGGTTTTGAAATTCTTAGGCAGCGTTTCTTGTACATTAAGTTTTCGGATAAAAACATGGGCTTTGACAAATGCACGAAACCCAAAAACGCTTTTCCTGGCTAACCGCCACTCTCCTTTCCCTCGAGTTTCGGGATTTTCAAAAAATTATCCACACTCCTTTTCTTTTTCGTGGAATACACGCCCCTGACTCTTCAATAAGGGTCTTAGTATTTAGTCTCGTTCTTAAATCTCCGAGCTCATTCCATCGAGCTCGTGACTCTTGCATGCATGGCCCTCACCATTTTTTCTTTCTCGCTAGATGTCACAGAATCTGGAAAGACGGTGGGGGTCATTGCTGGCAGTCCCTTACGAGTCGAAATCTCCGAGCCCGGAATCGCTCTTTGCCCGGAACCAACGTCGGATAAGAGAATACGAGCTTGCTCGCGAGCAAGAAGACATTCAAGCTCACTACCGCCGCCAGATAGACGAAGTCATCGAGGGGAAGAGAAGATTTCTTCGGGAGGCCATCTATCTGGAACCCAATTCAGGACCTACACCTATGCCCCTCGACCCTACGCTAAAAGTCACTGTTGCGTATCATCCAGGGGAACTCCAGTTTTCATTAACTTCATCCTCGCAGCCGAGGAAAGAAATGTTCGAGGCCGAGCTCTACTGGAGCACGGTTACCACAACCAGCCAAATATCCGAAATACTTGCCTTCCATGGCCTTCATTTGTCAGGCACCTTGAAGTGTCGGGCTCCGACTGGTCAAGAACGGAGCTGTTTCGCTCCTGGCGGCCGCGACGCCACAGTGAGAAACGCGGCATGGAGCCAGGAGCACATGAGGGCAGGAGCTTTACTGCCCTTGAAGTTATTTTTCAAAGACTTTACTGATTTCGTTGGGTTGGCACCGTTCCAACTCAACACCAATTCATACAGGGTGCTGTCTGCCCTGAGGTACTTGTACCACGAGCTGAGGTGGGAAGGACCTTCACCTCAAGAGATTTTATATCTCTTTTATTTGAAAAGTAACCCCTCCCGAGCTCGGGGAGGGGATGGTTTTTACTATCTCTCGAGCTATCCCAAAGAGACGAAGGTTTTTGGGGATCTCCCCAATCACAAGCCTTATTTCAAGAAGGCCTTCTTCTGGACAGATGGTCTGTCCCCGTCTCGACATTACTCGTTCAGGCGGATTCGTAAGTATTCTCGTTACTTTTATTCCTGAGCTCGAGACTTTAGTTCTTAAATCCCTATTTAGACGAAATGTGTTTCGCTTTTCAGCTAATTTTAAACGTCCCACCCCCAATGAAGCAATGATGAGGCACAGAGAGGCCTTGCTCCAACTTCCTTATGGCAGGAGGTCTCTCTCGTATCTATTACATGAGGACAAGCTCCGAGCTTGCGGGTTGTTGGGAGAGGGCCAGTCAACCTCTGACTGGTCCAGCAAAAAATATGAATGCTGGGAGGAGGTGCCACTGCCCACAGGCGCCCTTCCTCCGAGGAGAGAAAGGAGGCCATCACTCCCAGTTCGTCTGAGGAGTCCGCGGTCCGGGAATGAGGCCAATGATGAAGCCTCGAGCTCGGACTCAGATGAAGGTAAAGTCCTCCCTACCTCGAGGATGTGGTCCCCCACACTACTAGAACACAGGCCCAATAGGTTAGTCTCGTGCCCACAGGATAGATACCACTTCTACATATGGAGTTGGGTAGATGACTGTGTCCATAGGTTCGATAGTGGGCTCGGGAAATATGATACCATGTACACCACGGACGAGGTGTGGAATGGGATAGTTGTGCAGTACGGGACCAATGATTATAGGGACCTCTCGAGGTTATCACCTACTTATAGGGAAGGCACTCCCCCCGCCTCCTTTGAAGACGGGGGAATTTCATGGTCCCCAAGCTCGAGCTTGGGGGAGAGTTCCAGTTAGGTTTCTTCTATCATCACTCTATATGTCTGATACCGAAATTACTTGATGTACATTTCTCTTTTACTGACTCACTGTGTTGTGACTTATGCAGGCGAGATGGACTCCGACCTTGACGCCCTTATCGACAATGCAGGCTCCAAGAGGAGCAAACGCCCTAGGGCGGGGTCACTGAAGACCGGTCAGCCGGGCAAAGGCTCCAAGAGGTCCAAAAAGACACCTCCCCTTGCCCCGCCGGTTTCGAGCTCTATTGCTGCGTCGACTATCCAGGCTAGCGCCTCCACGATAATTCCATCCTCTCAGGCCGTCGTCTCCGCGGTTGCACCGACTTCACTGGTTGGTGCCTCTGCCATTGAGTCCCAACCTCCTGTGGTGGGCGAAACGTCTTCAGCTCAGCTTTCCAGAAGGCCTTCTGCTTATCGAGTTCAGAAGCTAACAATCTCCACCCATATGGACTCGTATGTGGTGGATAATGCTGTTGGTCCTCACGGATCTACGCTGATCTCGGATGTTATGTCCCGGATCGGCCAGAGCTATGGCAGTTTCGAAGCTCCTCAGTGGCAGTGCCTAACTGGCACCCGAGACCGCACTGTCCTTTACGAGAAGAGTATCGAGCACACTGCTGCGGTAAGTATCCTTCTATATTCCTTTTGCTTACATTCATACTGACCTGAGGCTAATGCCAGTTTCTTCCTTTTTTCAGGCTCTTGCCTTCACTGCCCAGCTCAATTACGAGCTGAACAACGAGATCCATTCGAGCAGGTTTCATGCTCAAGAGGCGAAGGACCTCCACCTTAGAGCGAATGACGATCTGAAGGCGGCGAATGCTAAGTTCGAGGCAGTGGTTAAGGAGCGTGAGGACATGGTCAAGGAGCTCGGAAAGCTGAGAGCTGAACTCGAGGAGCAAAAGAAAGATAATAGCCAGCTTCGGGAGACCAATAAGAAGCTCGAAGAGGACAAGGCCGCCACCTTCGACATCATAGAGGATGCCAAAACTCGCCTTCTTGCCGAGTACAAAGAAAAGAAGGAAAAGGCGGTCGACTCAGCAATGTACTGGATGTGGGCTTATAACGAAGAGCTGGACACCAGCTTCTTAGGTCCCCACGAGGCGCCGCTTCTTGAACGATGGAATGCTCGGCTCGAGAAGGAAGAGGCTGAACGGCTTGAGAAGGAGAAGGCTGAGCAGCTCGAGAAGGAAAAGGCTGCTCCGGGCACCGTTTCAGAGGAAGCTCAGGAGGATAGTCATGCTATTCGTCCTGAGGGGTCCGGTGCCACTGATGCTGAGAAGGCCAAGGAGATTCCTTTTCCTTGAATCTGACCTCGGGGAGATCAATTATCGGGGCTGCGTCCCCTTATTTCTGTAACTATTTTAATATATGCCCACGGGGCTGATACAATTTCTTTTACCATTCTTTTATATGCTTTACATTTCTTGGCTCGAAATATTTTGCATATTTTTATATTGATGAACCGGTTATGTCTATTTATTCATACAAACATAGTTTGGATTTGGGCTCGAAATTCGATGCATTCATGCATAGTTTATTCGAATTATCCGCTTCCGACCTCGTTACTTATCAAGGTCGGATATTACTTTAACCATGAACTCAAAAGTACTTATATTGTATGTAATGTGAATGATCTGGTTATATCTTTTTTTGTTTAGTCACTTTTCCTCATCCTCAGTTTTTGTTCCGAGGTTAAGAGTTTGAAACTATTTTTTTTTCTTAGATATTCCAGCCTCGATCTTGACTTGTCTCGTGATAGGTTTAGGCTCCTACTTATCATCGATCAATTTTTTGGCTGGTTTGTTCCAGACCTGTTAAGTTTGCACATCTGGTTAACTCCAAACGTTTTAGGATTTTGGTAGTTCGGTTTTGTCCGAACTATCTAAGCTCACGTATTTGGTTATATCCAAATACTTCATGTTTTTGATAACTCAGTTATCTAGGCTCGCGTACTTGGTTATTTCCAAATACTTTTTATAAATATATATTTCTTATTTTTTAATCTGACGGTATATATACCAATGATGCTCCCTTAATATCCTATGAGTGTGACCATAGGTTATTAAATTAAGAGAGATTGCAAAAATAAAAAGAAATACATATGGAACAAAATAGACCTTTTATTTGGTGAAATTCAAAAACAAACAAAGAAACTAGTACAGATAGAAATTCATGGTTACATGCAACACTTCCTACACTATTGATAGTAGGGTCTAAGGTGTTCTCCATTCCATGCTCGCGGTATCAGGCTCCCATCTAATCTCGCAAGTTTGTATACGCCAGGTTGGATGACTAACTCTATCTGGTATGGTCTTTCCCAATTCGGCCCGAGCACTCCAGCTGCTGGATCTCGGTTGGCTAAGAATACGCGTCTCAAAATTAGGTCTCCCACTCCGAACTTTCGATCTCGAACCCTCTTATTGAAATATCTTGTGGTTCGTTGCTGGTAAGCAGCATTTCTCAGCTGAGCCTCTTCTCTTTTTTCTTCGATCAAGTCTAGGGTTTCTTCGAGCTGAGTATGATTTGAATCCTGATTGTAAATTTGAGTTTGGATCGTCGGGATTTCGACCTCAATGGGCAACATTGCCTCGCAGCCGTACGCTAGAGAGAACGGGGTATGTCCTGTTGATGTCCGAGCTGTAGTCCTATATCCCCAAAGGACTTGAGGCAATTCTTCGGGCCATCGTCCCTTTGCCTCTTCCAACTTTTTCTTTAGAGAGCTCTTGAGAGTTTTGTTAACGGCTTCGACCTGACCATTCGCTTGAGGGTGAGCCACTGATGAAAAACTCTTTATTATGCTGTTCTTTTCACAAAAGTTGGTGAATAAGTCGCAATCGAACTGGGTTCCGTTATCGGATACAATCTTTCTCGGTACTCCGTATCGACATACGATGTTCTTTACCACGAAATCAAGGATCTTTTTCGAAGTTATAGTTGCCAATGGTTCAGCCTCCGTCCATTTCGTGAAGTAATCAACGGCGACTACCGCATATTTCACTCCGCCTTTTCCAGTTGGGAGAGAGCCTATGAGATCGATGCCCCATACTGCGAAAGGCCATGGGGATGTCAACATGGTCAGTTCGGATGGTGGAGCTCGGGGTATCGTGGCGAATCTCTGGCATTTGTCGCATTTCTTCACATACTCAAAAGAGTCTGTTCTAATGGTTGGCCAGAAATATCCTTGACGTATGATATTCTTGGACAGGCTATGCCCCCCGCTGTGGTCTCCGCAGAACCTTTCATGAATTTCTTCAATGATCTTCTTTGCTTCGGGAGGGGTTACACACCTAAGCAGCGGCATGGAATATCCTCTTCTGTATAGCTTTCCGTCCAAAATGGTGTAACGAGGAAGTTGATACATCAATTTTCGAGCCTGGTTCCGATCTTTTGGAAGAATTCCATTTTCGAGATAATCAACTATTGGACTCATCCATGTCGGTTCTGTTTCAATCATACACACATCTTCCTCGTCTGGCTCAGTAATGCTGGGTGCTGATAGGTGTTCTACGGGTACAACATTCAGCTCTTCATTTTCGGCAGAAGTGGCGAGTCGAGCTAAGGCATCTGCATTTGAGTTTTGTTCTTGGGGAACCTGTTCGATTGCGTAAAACTCGAAATACTCCAATGCGGATTTTGCCTTCTCCAGAGAAGCTGCCATTCTTGTGCCACGAGCCTGGTACTCTCCCAAGATTTGATTAACCACGAGCTGGGAATCGCTGTAGCAATGTATAGCTTTGGCCTTGAGCTCTTTTTCTATTCGCAGTCCTGCGAGTAGAGCCTCGTACTCAGCTTCATTATTAGATGCTTTAAAGCCAAATCTTAAAGCAGAGTGAAGTTTTCTCCCTGCAGGAGTGATCAGAATAACTCCTGCCCCCGCTCCATTTTCATTTGACGAGCCGTCGACGTAAAGTTTCCACAGCTCGTGGGCCGTGGTTATTACCTCGTCATCGGCTATACCAGTGCACTCCACTATGAAGTCTGCCAAGGCTTGTGCCTTAGTGTTCGTTCTTGGATGGTAAGTGATCTCGAACTGTTCGAGCATTTAAGGAGTCGACCTGACGCCTCTGGTTTAGATAGGACTTGCCTAAGTGGTTAATCTGTCAGTACATGGATGGGATGTGCCTGAAAGTAGGGGCGGAGCTTGCGAGATGAGCGGATTAAACTGAGGGCGAGTTTCTCCATCAATGGATATCTTGACTCTGCCCCCATTAATCTCTTACTGATGTAATAGACGGGTTTCTGCACCCTCTCTTCCTCTCGAATGAGCACCGCGCTTATCGCGTGTTCGGTGGTTGAGAGGTATAGGTACAATACTTCTCCCGTTTTGGGTTTTGACAGGATGGGTGGTTCAGCGAGGTGTCTTTTGAGCTCCTGAAAGGCTAGCTCGCACTCTTCTGTCCATTCAAATTTCTTACTTCCTTTTAATAAGTTGAAGAATGGAAGGCCACGATCCGTTGACTTCGAGATGAATCTGCCCAGGGCGGCCATCTTGCCAGTCAAGCTTTGGACATCTTTATGCTTCTGAGGTGAAGGCATATTAATTAGGGCCTTTATTTTGTCGGGATTAGCCTCGATTCCACGAGAGTTAACAATGAAACCCAGAAATTTTCCCGAAGATACCCCAAAAGTGCACTTATGAGGATTTAGCTTCATGTTGTATTTTCTGAGCACGCCAAAGCACTCTTCGAGGTCATCAACATGGTTCTTGTTAAGTTGAGACTTTACAAGCATGCCATCAACATAAACTTCCATGTTGTTCCCTATTTGTTCTAAAAACATCATGTTAACGAGCCGCTGATATGTAGCTCCAGCGTTCTTGAGCCCAAACGGCATAACATTATAACAATATAGCCCTTTATCTGTAATGAAGCTCGTATGTTCTTGGTCGGGGGCATGCATGGGAATCTGGTTATATCCAGAATATGCATCCATGAATGACATCAAGCCATGCCCCGCGTGGCATCCACGAGCTGATCAATTCTTGGCAGCGGAAAATAGTCTTTTGGGCAAGCCTTGTTGAGATCCGAGTAGTCAATACAGGTTCTCCACGTCCCATTGGGCTTTGGGACCAACACTGGATTGGCTACCCAGTTAGGGTAAAAAGCATCCCTAATGAAATGGTTTGCTTTTAATCTGTCAAGTTCCTCCTTTAATGCTTTCTTTCTGTCCTCGTCCAGCTGTCTTCGCTTTTGTTGCTTCGGGGGAAATCTTTTGTCTATGTTTAATGCGTGGCTCGCAACACTCGGGCTTATCCCCACCATGTCTGAGTGTGACCATGCGAAGACATCCTGGTTTTTCTTTAGAAAGCAAATTAATTGCTAATTTGCTTCGTCTTGGAGGTGTTTTCCGACCTTCACCTTCTTCGAGGGATCAGCTTCGTCGAGCTGAACATCTTCGAGCTCTTCCAATGGTTCGAGGTCAACTTTCTCCTCAATCCTTGGATCGATTTCCTCGTCAATTTCTAAAACCGTTCCATCTTTATTTTGTATGATAACGAGTGCCTGAGCGCTCGTTTGTTTCTTTCCCCTCAAAGAAATGTTATAGCACTCCCTTCCTGCCAATTGATCTCCTTTTAATGTCCCGACCCTGCTTGGGGTTGGGAACTTAAGGGCCAGGTGCCTCACAGATGACACTGCCCCCAGCCCGACCAGGGCGGGTCTCTCGAGCAGTACATTGTAGGCAGATGGTAAATCTACCACCACGAACTCCATTATCTTGGTCACCGAGACTGGATAGTCTCCCAAGGTCACAGGGAGTTCAATGGATCCAGTACAGGCAGTCCCTTCTCCTGAAAAGCCTTACAAAGTAGTTGCACATGCCTTTAGGTCACGAAGGGAGAGTCCCATTTTCTCGAGGGTCACTTTATAAAGAATGTTGAGTGAGCTCCCATTTTCTATGAGAACTCAGCGGACTCTCTTGTTGGCAAGCTGAAGAGTAATAACCAATGGATCATGATGAGGGAACTGAACATGAGATGCGTCCTCCTCAGTGAAGGTTATTGGTTGCGTTTCAACCCTTTGGCTTTTTGGTGCCCTAGGTTCGGGTTCATAAGGAGACCCGTGCCCTGTCTTATGCTCGTTAACGTATCGCTTTTGAGCATTTCTGCCCCCTCCTGCGAGATGAGGCCCTCCCGAGATGGTTATTACGTCCTCTCCATCTATCGGCGGGGGCCTGTCTTCTTCCCGAGATCGGGAGTTATTATTTTGTGCCGTCGAAGGCGCGGCTACTCTCTGGCTTGCAATAGTCTGTCTAGTACTCTGGTTTTTGACATACTGCCGGAAATAACCTCACGAAATCAACCCTTCGATCTCGTCCTTCAGTTGTCGACATTCATCAGTGGTGTGTCCGGTGTCTCTATGGAACCGGCAATACTTACTGGAATCCCTCTTGGATTTTTGATTTCTCATTGGGTCCGGACGCCTGAAGGGGACCTGGTTTTCAGTAGCCAGGTATATGTTTTCCCGAGACTCGTTGAGCTCGGTGTGCACTTTATATACGGAGAAATACCTTTCTCCTTTCTTTTTCTTTCCTCCTTCAGCCTCGGGGTTATTTCCCTCGCTCTTTTTCCTCTTGGAGGGATTCTCCGAGGTAGGCTGTGGAGCTGCTGGGTCAGCCGAGGTTGAGGCGGAGTTAATGTTTATCGTTGTAGTCTCGGTCTGCGAGGTCGCCTTGAGCGTTGACCTCGCCTCCTCTACATTGACAAATCTCTGCGCCCGTCTGTTAAACTCGGTTATTGACCTCACCGGTTTCCCTTGCATGTCATCCCAAAGGGCACTTCCGGGTAAAACACCAGCTCGGATAGCCATCAGGTGCCCACTGTCATCCACATCTCGAGCTCGGGCAACCTCTAGATTTAATCTTGTCAGGTAGCTTTTCAGTGTTTCGCCTGGCTGTTGTCGGACGTTAGTCAAAGTGGATGCCTCTGGTCTGACTCCCATCATAGCTCGGAACTGCTTCTTGAAGTCTCTAGACAACTGATCCCATGAAGTTATCGAGTGTCTCTTGTACTTTTTGAACCAACTCTTGGCAGGTCCGGCCAATGATGTTGGAAACAACATGCACCTGAGCTCGTAACCCACGTTACTAGCTCTCATGATAGTGTTGAATGTACTCAGGTGACTGCATGGGTCAGTTTTTCCTTCAAACGCTGGGACGTGAGGAATCCGGAACCCTTGAGGAAATTGAGTGTTAGAAATATGTGGAGCAAATGGCTCGAGCTCCTCGTCAGAGTCCTCATATCGACCATTCCCTCGTTCATTCTTTAAAAGCCTAAAGGCTTTTTCGAGCTGATCGATCCTTTCTTGGACTGGGTCCTTAGGTGGTGTCTGGAATTGACAGTCATTGATCATGATTCTAGGCTCGCGTCTCCGTGAGGAATCTCTACGCCCATTCAGGTGATTCCTTAGGTCCAGATTTTTCTGATCTCCCTTCCCCCTGCTCTGATTCAGATGATTTCGCAGGTTAGGACGATTCTTGCGGCTTCCAGTATTTTTACGACCTCGGTCGTGTTTACTGACGGACCTGGTCTCTCTGGACTTGTCACTGGTGAAACTCATTGATCGGTCATTTCGCGATGGGTTCTTCCCATGTCGCCTCATTTCCGCAGTGCGAGACCGGGACGTCTGAATTCTCTCAGATTGTGCGCCTCTCCGCTCCTGGAAAGTCTCCCTACATCCTTGTCTATCGCCCGTACGCCCTTGATCCTGATCTCGAACAGGTTGAGCGTTTCTGCGGGGAGGTGAAGGATACCTTATGGGAGACGAAGGGAACCGTATAGGCGACGGTGGCTGCCGCCCTTGCCTCGGCCTAGAGGGTCCAGAATTTGCCCGAGATGGGTCAATCGCGTTCGGTGCACTACCAGGAACCTGAGTCCGAGCCTCGGTAGGAGCTCGGTTATTCTCAGTTCCTGCAGGCACTTCCACAGGTGGATTAGGCGGGACCCAAGCTCGGGTACTCCTCTGGGGCCTAGGAGGAGTAGATGGCTCTGCTGGTGCCGGAGGTTGAGTCGGCCTCCTTGTGGCAGCATCTTTTCGTGGACGTCCACGGGGCCTCCGAGGAGGAACATGCACGTCCCTTGGAGGAGGGACTTGGTTTTCGCGCGGAGGCGGGGGCTGAGCCACCTGCGCCTCTGCGGCCATCCTAGTCAACTCCTCATTCCATTTGTTGGCTTCTGCCAACAGCTGTTTCAATTGCCGGTTTTCCAGTTCTACAATAGGAACATAACGCTCAGGATTGTAGTACATATCCTCATCCCTTGGTGGAGGTGGTGGTCCCCGGGAATCGGAGGACCCACTTCTCTCCTCAGCATCCGGGTTCTCCATTGGTTGTTTTCCAGGACGCCTTGGGTAGCTTTCATCAGGGGTGTTCTGATTGTTTGTAGCCATGAATCTCTTAGGGATGAATGCTTAAGACTCTCAATGAAAGCACCAAACTGTTGACGCCGTTTTTCGTCAAACAGTAAAAGAAGAGCACATAAACAATGAATGACAATGGCTAAATGAAATAAAACAAATCAAACACGCGATTTTTACGTGGTTCAGCAGTTAAATCTGCCTAGTCCACGAGTCTCTGTTATTAATCTTAAGATTATCTCTGAAAGTTCCTTAGCATGAATTCTTCAGAGTTTTCTCTCAAGGATCAGAATTTCGGTCCATTACAATGGTGCATGGCTTCTCTATTTATAGAGAATGATGCAGAATACTATCCCACATATTTTGGGTAGTTACTCTTTTGTGAATAAAATAAATGGCTTTAAATGCCTATAATCAGATATAAAAGGAAACGTCCCTGAAGACCAGGAAACGCATAACTTACCAAATAATATCCCACGATTCTTGGGGATTTACATTAATAAATGAGGATTACATCTCATATTTATAATACTTGTAGATATTCAAGGTGGTTATCGCGTATCTCTAAGGCTTTAGCATCCCAGGTCTCACGTCATTGTTCGAGCTAATGACATCTCCCGAGATCACGTGTCTTTCGAGATCGTACGTACATCTAGCTCGAGACCCCCGATCCGAAGTCGTCCCCGAAGATGAGTGTGTTCTCGGAGCTACCTTTCGAGATCGAGATCGTTTCGAGCTCATATATTCGAGGTCATATATCGTACTTTGCAGGCTCGATATACAATCCTGGAGCATACTTCAATCCTTACGAGACCATTTGTTGCGAATCCAACTTTCGAGGTCACATTTACCATGGCTCGAAATCTGGGTATAACACATTTTGTCATAAAGAAAAGAAAGAAGAAAGAAATAAATAAAAGTTGAAGAAAGGAGAAAAAATTGGCATTTTTGCAAAAACTGAAGCCCAAAAATTAGGCCTAGCTCTCCCAAAGCCCAACGTAGCCTCTCACGCCCAAAGCCAGCCTCTCCTCCTGCATTGACCAGGTCAACTAGCATACCTGCCAGCCAATCAAGCATCGCCACATCAGCACTTCCAGCTGCTTTTTTTGTCTCCCTCCCCAGCTAGCCGTGACACGTGGCGTACCCTTATTGGGCACGAATTGGTCAATATTTTAGCTGCCCACAAGCACCCATCAGCCCATATTTTGTGGGTATTGGGTATTGGACATATCTATTTTGAGCTTCAAAGCTCATTATTTTTGGTGTTTTAGAAAAAGATCAAATTGACCATACACCAAAATATCTAGGTTAATATTAACAATAAGATTTGATTTTTCAAAATCATATTTTATTATTAATATTTCAGATTTATTTTGTAAACCCCATTTTGTTGTTTAATTTCTTTTTAGTCATTTTCTCCTTCTATAAATAGAGACTCTTCCTTCACAATTTCTATGTAATTTTTAGGTAGCAAAACTCTACCAAATTTTAATCTCATTTCTCATATTTTCTCTCTAGAATTTCATGAGAATGTCTAGCATAATAGGCTAACCTTCTTAGGAAGGTTAGGATGATCCTATATGCACTATGACTTTGTTTGATATTTTTGATTCACCATGTGCTTAAAGTTTATATATTTTAGTGATTTATTATCTTTCATCTCTACTTCTTCATCTTGTTATCTATATTTATGTTTACTAATAGTATATAGATTTTGTCATGCACTTTCTATGTATTATCAAATTAGTGAAAATAATATAGATAATATCTTTATCATTTTCTCCATCTCATTCATATATATTTACTTTTGCTAAATCTATATAGAATTAGTCATGCTCTTTCTATGTATTTTATAAATAGTAAAAGTAATATTTGTGTTAGGTTTTATGTCCAACCTCTTATTGCACTATTGCCAATGGTATAATGTCATTTTTAGATTTCTCATAAGATTTATCTCATCTTTCCATGGTAACGAATAATATTCACTGGAATACATTTTTGTAAAACATATTTATGCTTCAATGTTAATTTTCCAAATGAATAGTTGGGATGTGAACTATCCATTTGTGTAATTTTTGTGAATCAAAGATCCAAATAAATAAGTATGCATATTGGTGACTCTTGCTCCTTCCTACTTGTTACCTATTGTTACATCACACTTTATTCTATCTTTATTTCTAATATTTAAATCTCAAAAAAAAAAAAAATATCACTTGTTTTATTTTCTTCATATTATTTATCTCTAACATTTATTTATTGATTAACTTATTTCTTTACCTCCTTGTGGAATCGACCGCCCATGTATACTACGACTACCGCTAAGTGGAAGTCACGTTTGGGCGTTAAACACTGAGTATTAAGTCTTATTTATGGATTTCAAGGAGTGAAACTAACCCCTTTTAAAATGAATAAATAAATGAATATAAATTGAATAGATTTGAATTTTTGGTTCAATAGAAGCCCAAAACTCGGTCAAAAATGTTCAAGAGCAAGTCGAAGTGGTTGAGGGCTGTTTCTAACCTTGGATTCCACAAAGTTTCAAAAATCAAACCTAAGGCCGATATATCGCCCTACCCTAGGGGATATATCGCCTAAGCCTATGCCCCGAGTCTTCGTGATTTTATTCGTTCGATGTCGACGTGTTTTCCGTATCTTCCGTAGGCGACATATCGACCCCTATAGCTGCGATATATCGACATACACAAATATTTTAAACACATTTTTGCATATTTTTAGTATATTTGAAGTTTGTTAAAACAACTTTGACTGAGTAAAATGTAATCCTAACAACTGCTGGAAGGTTTTAGACCTTCTAGATTCATCCATTATTAATTAATTCATCTAAAATCCTTAAATCATTAAATAAACAAGCATGTGACAAGTATCATGCTCTTAAAAATTCTATCTAAACCTTAGGTTATAATAAATAATATTTCTAGGACCGGCTATATTAATCAAACCTTATGTTATAATCAATATTTCTAAACTATAGGTTAAACTTATAAAATCCTTAACTATTTCAATGAGTTTCCAAAAATATCCCGGATTGAACCAATATCCACGAAAACTAAAATACTACAAGCTATTACTAACTACTACTACTATCTAGCTAAGTAAAATTCTAAGATGCTACACGTTAGACAATTAGGGTAAATAAAAGGAAAATCATGAGCTTGAAAGCTCATTTTCTTTGTCGTGTCGTTGGCTAAAGGAGAGAAGAGAGAAAGGGAGAGCACAAGCAAGGGAAGAAAGAAGAAGGAGGAGAGCAAAAGAGAGGGGTTCGAATCTCTCTATAGGTATGGCTTTGCTTGGTTTGGTTGATTCTTAAGTTTAGATCCTCTCCTTAATTTCTAGTGTTTGCTTTCTCTTCTCTTGTTCTTGTGGTGTACGAAAATCCCTTGGGGGAGTGATCAAGGGTGGTGGCCATTTCGAGTATTGATCTTTATCAAATGAGGTAGTTGATCTCCAGCTTTGTTTTTGTTTTGTGGTTATATTGAATGGAAAGGTTGAAGTTTTGATTCGTATTTAAAATTTTCTATGTGTTGATTGATGTTGTTTTGAGAATACCTAAATATGATATATGATATATGTGTTATGATAATCTCTTGTTATTGGTTTGTCTTGATCTTAAAGTTCTGGAACATAGTGATCTTGATGATACGACACTTAGGGTTTGCCCTATGTTTTGGTTGCTATGGGTTATTTGATTTTAATGTTCAATGTAAAAGCATGAAATGATGATGGTAGATACATCCTAGGGTTCATGTGCATGTGAATGGGGTTATTAGTATTTTTATGTTTGTTGTTCATGTGGGTTTCAGCCTAGGGAGATTATCATTGCATGTTGATTATTATTTTTTTATTTGATGTTGAATTTCCATTTTTTAAGATTACCAACTGAATTTAACAAACAATTTAATTAATATGGAATTGTTAAACAATTGTTTGAACAGACAGATATTCTGATGTATCAAGACAGATTACTAATGAATCAAAATACACGAACAGAAAGTAAACAAACAAAAAATAATGTGACACAAGAAGTTTTTTACGTGGTTTAGAAAACTTAGTCCACGGGGCCATGCCCAGAGATAAAATCAATTAGTAGAGTCTCAAAAGTACAAAAAGCAATTGACCTATACAAGTTTAGACTCCCTCTAAAACTTTTCCGCAACCTTGTAGTACTCCACTTTAATAACCTGATTTTGATAATCACCAAGAGCACAAAATCACTTTTGGTCTTGATGAGTGCTTACTTCATCCCGAAGTAAGACTTATGGAAATCTTCTCCCGAAGACTTACATGTCACGTACACAAGCTTTATCACCTGTTCAAGAATAAATAACACAAAGCACAAACAAACAAAGAGATTGTATAACAAAAACTACTCTTTACAAATAAAATAACTCTTCAAAAGCATAAAGCGTTAGAAATGGTGAAGTGGTAAGAATGGCTGCTGCTTAGGCCTAGTATTTATAGAGTTTAAGAACCCCTAAGCTAGCCAATCTCATTAATGGCCTAAATCAGACCAAATCGGGAAGTTACTCAAAATAACTTCTCATTTTATTTACTGCAGGAATTTCCAGAAGTGATAGACAACCATTCTGTAGCATCAGGAAATGGACGAACCTGGTCTTAAAACCCAACCAGGTTCATTTCAAAATTTCCTTCCTTTGGGCACAAGCTTCATTCAATTTCTTTATTTTAGACAGATAAAATCAACGGAAAATATACAGAGAAAAATTCTTTAATATACATACTCATTATAGGCAAGGTTACCATAAATTTTTAAGGAAACTTGACTATATATAAAATACATTTAGTAAAGAATTGATTCTCACCAAAATGTGACACAATCACACTTAAATACCCAATATATAATTTCGAAAAATACCATTTAAATAATAAAATATATTTATTAAAAATGTTAGCCAATAGTAGGATTTTACAATCTCCCACTTTGCAACTTTTTAGACAAAATATATTTTTAGCAATATGAGCTCAAAAACCTGCAGCAAAACTTTGTTTGAAAAAATAAAAGTTCCTAAGAACTCCCCCTACAAACAAGCACACTAACAAAGAAAAAATTTGTCAACTTTTTGATAAAAAGTTTAACAAACAATACCACACAACTCCCACCAGAGTTGTACACAAAACAAAACATAAAAATAAAACCATGCAGCAATCCAATACTCCCCCATTTTGTCTATCAAGGAGCCAAAATAACAATAATTAAAAACAAAAAACAAGGAACATGGTTTTTGTACAAACAAGATAAAATGGAAAAACATGGAAAATAGAAATAAACACCCTTTGCTAAGGCCGTCAGTTGAGCAAGGATTGCTTGTTGAGTGGCCTCTAATGTTCCAAGTCGATTCTATACCATTGTAAGACCAGTCCTGATAGCAAGCATTTTTGATGTCTTTAACTGTAAAAGAAAACCAATGACCCCTGTTCACACTGTTTTTTGTCAACTTAGAAATGAAGAGCAATTAAACAAAATACCAAAAGAGACAAACAATAAAAGACACGATTTTTACGTGGTTCAGCAGTTAAAATCTGCCTAGTCCACGAGTCAAATATCTGACCTGCTAGCCTACCATGACTTTAAGCTCTCGGGCGCTCTAATGTGTCAGCCTACGACCTTGAGCGAGCGGAGTTGATTTTCCCTGGGAGATGGAAATCCCGACAACAAAATCAAGTTCGCTGCATGGAGTCGCGAGCACATGAGGGTAGAGGCTCTGCTCCCCCTGAAGTCTACTTCAAGGAATTTCAGGACTTTGTTGGATTCGCTCCCTTCCGACTCCAGACCAACTCCTACAGGGTCCTCTCGGCCCTTAAATTTTTATATCACGAGCTGAGGTGTTAAGGACCCTCACCTCGAGAATTTTATATCTCTTTTGCCTCAAGGGAAATCCTTCTCGAGCTCGGGGAGGAGACAACTTCTTTTACCTCTCGAGCTATCTAAAGGAGAAGAAACTCTTTGGGGACATGCCAAACCATCCCCCGAACTTCAAGCTTGCATTCTTCTAGACGGATGGCCTCACCCCTTCGAAGTTTTACTCATTCCAACGCATTCGTAAGTACTTTTAAGACGAACCTTCTTTCTTTTTCACCCAACTACCGCCGTCCCACTCCCACCGACTCAATGGTGGAACATAAGGCAGCTTTGTTCCAACTTCCTTATGGTTGACCATCACTGTCGTATCTTCTCCACGAAGAGCGACTTTGAGCCTGTGGCCTTTTGGAGGAAGGCCAGTTGATTGATGACTCTGCCCACTGCAAATATTTCTGGTGGGAACATGAGCCCCTTCCTACCGACAAGCTTCCTCCCAGGAGGAGGTCTTTGAGCTCGCGGGCTCACCCCTTGCAATTCTCCATAATGACCATCTCGCTTCGGGAAATGAAGCTCAAGACGAGGCTTCGTCGAGCTTGGGAAGTGGAGGTAATGTTGTGCTTAGCTAAAAAATGTGGTCACCTTCCTTACTTAAGCACAAACTCGACACCTTAATCCTTTTCCCCGACCCTAGGGGTAATTTTTACGTTTGGGCCTGGGTAGATCATAGGGTGCATAGGTTCGATAGTTGGCTAGGCCTGTTTCAAACCATGTATAGTATAAATGAGTTCTGGGATGGGTTCACTGTAAAATATGGGACCAATATATATAGGGACCTCTTGAGGATACCCGTACTTATAGAGAAGGGACTCCCCCAGCATCCTCGGAGGATAGAGGAATTAATTGGTCGCCGAGCTCAAGCTCGATAGAGAGTACCAGTTAGGTTTCTTTTCTCCTTATTTTTGCTTCTTTTAGTGGCTTAGGCTCGTATAATAAACTGTAACTTGCATGTTTTGCAGATGATATGGAATCTAACTTGGACAACATGCTCAACCACCCCGCAGGAGCCAAGGGAAGCAAGTGCCCAAGGGCGTCTTAAAGAGAAGAACGCCCCTCCAATGCCCTGAATAAAACCGAGGTGACTCCTACAGCCTCAGCTGTCCAAAATCCGAGCCATGCTGTTGACCCTATACCCGAGGTCAGGGTCTCTACTGAAGTAGAGTTGGCAGCGCCTGTGGACCTCTTTGCTCCGGTCTTATCCCCCAAGCGACCTGCACCAGCCCCTAGAAAACCAGTCCCTACCCGGGAACGTCTTTCGTCTATCTCGAACCACGTTCTCGAGTATGTGATTGATCCAGCCACAGGGTCACACGGGATCAACTTGGGCTCAGACGTCTTATCCCGAGTCGACCAAATCCTTAGCAACCTCGGAGCTTCCCAATGGCAGATCTTTACCTTCTGCCGCGACATAAACACCATCTTTGACAAGGGCAGCGAGCTCTTCACCTCGGCAAGTCATTTTATTTTGTAACGTTGCCTATACATACTTATCTTGTATGTTTAATAACCCATTTTTGTTTATGTATACAGGCTTTCGCCGCATTTGTTCAACACAACTTCAAGTTGAGCAACAAGGTTTTAGCTAGCCAGGCCCTCGCTCAAGAGGCAAAGAACCTCCAGTTAAAGCTCATAGACGAGGTCAAGGTTGCGACGCTGAAGGTGTTCGAGCTTGAAAAGAAGGTGGAGGCTACCCTGGCATCTGCCCAAAAAGTTTCCGATCTCGAGTCTACAATGGCCGTGACTTTGAAAGAAGTCGAGGCCAAGAACTCTGAGATCAAGGAGAAGGTCTCCAAAATCAGAGAACTCCAAGAGCTCAACGCCAAACTGGAGGTGGAAAAAAGGCAACCTTTGATATAATCGAAGGTGAGAAGGCCCCCCTTCTTGAGGAGTTCAAGAAGAAAAAAGATCATGTTGTCGACATGGCGATGTGCCATATCTGGGTCAACAATCCTGATCTCGACACCAGCTTCTTGGACAACCTTGAGGCCGAGTTTGTTGAGAGGTGGCAGACTCGCCTCGACGAAGAAGATGTCAGGGCTGAGGTCGAGGAGACGGCTGAAGCATCCGGAGCCGCTGAAGGGGAGGAACCTGCTCTGTGAGGGAGAGGTCATGGGCTTCGTCCCATTAATATTTTTTGTAATAATTAACTTAATTTATACATGACCTTAGGGCGAAGACAATTCTCAGCTCGATTCAGAGCTATTTTTTTTTTATATAGCAATGTTAATCTTTGATGCGTACAATTTTCTGGGTCGAAAATCTTTCATGCATTTGATTTTGCTTTCAACTTTTTGTTTTAATATTATGCTTTACATTTCGGGGTTGAAATATTTTGAACATGTTATATTAAAAACTCGCTTTTATATTTGTTTATTTGTACAAATACATATATTGGACTTATGCTCGAATTCCAATGCACTCATGCACCGTTTGTTTGAAATATCGATGTCTGGCTTTGTTAATGTCAAGGCCGGACTGTCAAGGCCGGACCTTACTTTCACCATGTACTCGAAAGTAATCAATTGGCATGTAAGTTTAGTAGTTAAGTTATATCTTACTTATCTAGTCACTTTTTCTCATCCTCGATTAGCTCCTCGAGGTTGCGAGGTCGAGACAGCTTTAGCTCGCGTGTTTGGTTATTAGTCCATACACTTTTAGTTCGTGTGTTTGGTTATTATTCCATACACTTTTAGTTTTAATGCCTAGTTAAGTCCATGCAATTTTAGCTCGTATATACACTTATAAATTTTGTGTCGGGTTAGGTCCAGACATCTATATTAGTTTGCGTGTATACTTAAAATTTTCATGTCAGGTTAATGATCCAAACATTTTTATTCTATGTTATTTATTTTTTCAAACTTATGGTATGATTGTATACCACTGATGCCCCCTTAATATCCTATGAGTGTGACAATAGGTTATTGAATTAAGAAAGTTTGCAAAAAATACCACATTTAATTAAGAAATTTTTTTTTTGAACAAAAATTAACATTTTATTTAACAAGCTTGGTTACAACGAAAACATCATTTCCACATTATTGATAATAAGGTCGTAGATGTTCGCCATTCCAAGCTTGTGGAACCAACTCTCCGTTCAATCTCTCCAATTTTTACACCCCAAGTCAGATGACAGACTCGATCTGGTATGGTCCTTCCTAGTTAGGTCCGAGTACCTTGGCAGATGGGTCTCGTGTAGCTAAAAATACACGTCTTAGTACCAGGTCTCCCAATCCAAATTTTCTATCTCGAACCCTATTTTTAAAGTACCTTGTAGCTTGCTCCTTGTATGCAGCATTTTTAAATTGAGCTTCATCTCGTCTTTCTTCAATGAGGTCTAGACTTTCTTCGAGCTGGGATTGGTTCAAGGCCTGATTGTACGCGTGGCTCCATATTGTAGGGATTTTTACTTCAATAGGAAACATGGCCTCGCACCCATACACTAGGGAGAAGGGAGTATGCCTAGTTGAAGTCCGAGCTGTGGTTCGATAAGCCCACAAAACTTAAGGTAACTCCTCAGGCCACCTTCCTTTTGCCTCTTCTATCCTTTTCTTTATGGAACTCTTTAGGGTATTGTTGACTGCTTTGACCTGGCCATTTGACTGGGGATGGGCGACGGAGGAGAAGCTTTTTATTATCCCATTTTTTTCGCAGAAATGGGTAAACAGGTCACTGTCGAACTGGGTTCCATTGTCTGACACTATCTTTCTGGGCATCCCATATCGGCAGATGATATTTTTTTACTACAAAATCTAAATTTTTTTTTGAGGTAATAGTGGATAGGGGTTCAGCTTCGGTCCATTTCGTGAAATAATTGACCACGACCACAACGTACCTTACTCAACCTTTGCCAGTTGGTAACGAGCCTATTAGGTCGATTCCCCACACTGCAACTAGCCATGGGGAGGTCAACATGGTAAGCTCGGTAGGTGGAGCTCGTGGAATTAAAGAAAATCCTTGACATTTATCACATCGTTTGACATACTCGAACGCGTCTGCCTTGACTGTGGGCTAGAAATACCCCTATCTTATCACTTTTCTAGATAGACTATGCCCCCTAGTACGATCTCCACAAAACCCTTCATGAATTTCTTCCAAATTTTTCTTCGCCTTGGGTGGAGTTACACATCGGAGTAATGGCATAGAATACCCTCTTTGATACAACCATCCTTCCATAATAGTGTACCTCAGGATCTGATACATCAACCTCCGAGCCTGGTTCTGGTCTGCTAGGAGACTTCCAGTTTCGAGGTAATTGATTATTGGGGTCATCCAAGTAGGTTGTGAGACGATCATGCATACGTCTTCTTCGTCAGGCTCGCTGATACTCGGGGTCGATAAAAACTCTACCGAGACCACATTTAGTGTATTAGCCTCGCTGGTTGTAGCGAGCCTGGCCAACGTGTCTGCATTTTAATTTTGTTCTCGGGGGACTTGCTCTATAGCGTAGAATTCGAAATGTGTGAGCGCAACTTTTTCTTTCTCTAGGTACGCGGCCATTTTTATACCATGAGCCTGATATTCCCCTAGAACTTGGTTGACCACCAGCTGCGAGTCGCTATAGTAGTGTAGCCTTTGCTTTGAGTTCTTTGGCTATTTGATGTCCTGCTAGTAACGCTTCGTACTCAGCCTCGTTATTTGATGCTTCGAAGTTGAACCTTAAAGTGGAGTGGAATTGATTTCCGGCTTGGGTAATCAGTATAATGCCTACCCCCAATCTATTTTCGTTGGAGGATCCATCGACATAAAGTTTCCATAACTCATGGGCTGGGGTTACAACTTTGTCATTTGAAATTCCAGTACACTTGACAATGAAATCTGCCAAGGCTTGTCCCTTGATGGTCGTTCTTGGGTGGTACGTGATCTCGAATTGTCCGAGTTCGACAACGCACTTTAATAATCTTCCGGATGCCTTTGGTTTGGACAAAACTTGTCGTAGTGGTTGGTCAGTTAGCACATGAATGGGGTGTGCTTGGAAATAAGGTCAGAGATTTTGAGATGAATGTATCAGGCCGAGAGCTAGTTTTTCCATCAACGGGTATCCCGATTCTGCCCCCAATAACCTTTTACTGACATAGTATACAAGCTTTTGTACTTTTTTCTCTTCTCGGACGAGCACCGCACTAATGGCGTGTTAGGTTGTTGCGAGGTATAAATACAAGACCTCTTTCGTGATAGGTTTCGACAAGATTGGTGGTTTGGCAAGGTGCTTCTTAAGGTTCCAAAATGCGAGCTCGCACTTCTCTGACCACTCAAATTTTTTTTCCCTCTCAAAAGGTTGAAAAAAGAAAGACAACGGTCTGTAGATTTTGATATAAACCTACTTAATGTCGCCATCCATCCAGTTAAGCTCTGGACATCCTTGTGCTTCTGAGGTGAGGGCATTTCTATCAATGCCTTAATCTTGTCTGGATTAACTTCTATCCCTCGTGCATTTACTATAAATCTAAGGAACTTTCCCGAAGACACTCCGAACAAGCACTTTTGTGGGTTAAGTTTCATGTTGTACTTTCAAAGTACAGTAAAGCACTCTGCGAGATCATTGACATGGTTATCATTGTGTTTCTATTTAACTAACATATCGTCAACATAAAATTCCATGTTATTTCTTATCTGTTCGGCAAACATCCTATTCACCAACCTTTGGTATGTGGCTCCAGCATTTTTGAGCCCGAAAGGCATGACATTGTAACAGTATAAACCTTTGTCAGACACGAAGCTCGTGTGTTCCTGATCTGGTGCATGCATGTTGATTTGGTTATATCCAAAAAAAGCATCCATGAATGACATGGTGCCATGACCTGCAGTGGCTTCTACAAGCTGATCTATTCAAGGTAAGGGAAAACAGTCTTTAGGGCATGCCTTGTTAAGATCTGAGTAGTCGATACAGATTTGCCATTTGCTGTTGGGCTTCAGGACCAACACTAGATTGGCAATCCAATTAGGATAAAAGGCATCCTGTATGAATCAATTTTCCTTTAACCTCTTGTCCTCCTCCTTGAGAGTCTTCTTTCTATCATCATCCACGAGTCTTCATTTTTGCTGCTTTGGGGGGAAGCTCTTGTCAATATAGAATGCATGGCTCATGACATTCAGACTGATTGCTACGATGTCTGAGTGTGACCATGCGAACACATCCTGGCTTTCTCTTAAGAAGCAAATTAATTGTTGTCTTGCCTTTTCAAAAAGGTTTTTACCCACCTTCACCACCTTTGTGACATGTATTGCATCGAGCTTAACCTCCTCGAGCTCTTCCAAAGGTTCGAGATTGGCCCTCTCATCTACTCTATGATCGATCTCCTCATCAATTTCAAAAATGACTTTATTTATTTTTTGGATAACTACAAGGGCTTGCGCACTTGTCTGACTTTTTCCTCTTATGGAAATGCTATAACACTCCCTTCCTACGAGTTGGTCTCCCTTCAGCGTTCGATGCCACTAGAGGTCGGGAACTTGATGGACAAGTGCCTAACATATGACACTGCCCCCAGCCCAATCAGGGCGGGTCTCCCGAGCAGTACGTTGTAGGCCGATGGGCGGTCCACCACGACAAACTCCATCATCTTGGTTACTGAGACTGGATAGTCTCCCAAGGTTACAGAGAGATTGATGGATCCCATACAGGCAATCCCTTCTCTTGAAAAATAGTACAACGTTGTTGCACATACTTTTAAATCACAAAGCGCGATTCCCATCTTTTCTAGGGTGGCTTTGTAAAGGATATTCATCGAGCTCCCATTATCAATCAGGACTCGTGTACCCTCTTGTTCGCGAGCTGGAGTGTAATGACTAGGGGGTCATTATGAGGAAATTGGACATGTGATGCGTCCTCTTTAGTAAATGTTATGGGTTGAGTCTCAACCCTATGAGCAGCAAGATTAAATTCTTTTAAAAAATAACCTTACAGTTAACATAATAAACCATATACCTTTCATGATCATTATAGCAAAAATGATGAGAATGAGGAACAAAAGATGAACCTGAATCAATGTTTTTGGTTAGAACCTTATGAGCAATTGGACTAGGAAAAATCATGGGCTTCTTTCCCTTGGATTCGGAAGGTAGAGGTTCAAAAGGCTCAGACAGAGTATCTAATGCATCAGAATCATCATCTGATTCAACAATGCGTTCTTTAGAGGCAATCAGATCTTCAAGTTCTTGGGTAGATTCATACCTTTTGGTGCTCTCAGAACTTGAGTGCTCAGAAGGATTGGCTGCTTCACCAGATGGGTCTTCAGATGGATCAGCCTCAGAGGAAGAACATGCAGGTGGAGTGATTTTGAGTTTCTTCACTGGAGGATATTTATTTGGAGGAGAAGGCTTGCCTAGTTTTCTCCTTTCTTTGCGACTGCCGATGAACTAGAGGCAGTTGCTTTAGAGCGAGTCCTAGATGTAGGCGACATTCCAAAAATAGGTTGTATAGCAGCAAGGGATCCTTTTGATTTGACAGCCTCAAGTTTTGATGATTTAGGAGATGGAGTAGGTGACTCGATTGCTGAAGGAAGTGTCTTGGTAGGCACCACCTCTTCAGTTGGTGGTCCAGGCAAAGCAATCGGAGCTGGAGACAGGGATGGAAGTACTAACGAAGAGGTTGTGGACACAGGGAAGGTCATTTTGTGAGCCCTAGTCTTGACAGAGGACATCACAAATGATCATGAAGCCGCTAGAGGCAATGTTGATGGAGCATAACCACTCGCAGCAGCTGAAGGTTTGGGAGCTCTAGTGGTCTTAGTTTGGGCCATGGGTTCCTGCACACTTAGACAGCCAAGAGAACAAACATGTAGAGAGATGAAAAAAAATAAAGTGTGAGAGTGGAAGAGTGATCGTGGGAGTTGAGGCCAAACGTGGGATATAGGCTTAACAAAAGGGGTAGTTACCCGTTTTTTAATTATGAGAGAAAAAAGGAAACTTTTGTCTTAATTGTGACCAAACCAAAAATGACAACAAATATATATATATAAAGGAAAATTTTCAAATTGTCCTTTTTCTTCACATATTACACAATTAATAATTAGACAACCTTAACTTTAGAGAAAAAGATGACAAAAATGACACAAAATCATATTGGACAAAAAATAAACAATAAGCACCGAAATTCACCATACCCCTGAGATTCAATCGGTTTTTTTTTAAATATATATATTTTTTTATATAAATGACTAAAATATTTCCTTCTGTTGTTATCAAAAAAATATGAAACCTGAAAAACAATTATCTATCAAGACAAAAATTAAGTGAGTACTGATAATGTTATCAACATTATTTGATCCATATAACATGCTTACGAGTGTTGGAATAAAAATAATTTTTTGTAGAGCACAAAGTATTTTTAGGAAAAACATTAACATAGAGGATGAGACTTACAATTTTTTTCTTTTTCTTCATATAAAACATGTATTTGTGTGTGAAGTGTAAATAATAATTGCCCATGTTGGCAATTTTGACATTTTTCTGCAGTACCCAGAGGAGATGCTATCACACTACACCAGTGGTAGCCTTTTTCAATGGTATTGTGTCCACTATATTTTTCTAATTACATAGTCTCAACTTACTCAAGGTTGGCTTTCACACACCGGCATAGGTAGCTCTATTCTCACAGAGGAACCTAAAACTGAAGAAGATTTGATAATTTAGCTCAATGCCCTCTTAGTAGGTGATTTTCCCAGAAATAATTTGTGAAGAAATTTTTATTTTGAAACCAATAAACTTAGCATGTCATATATTCAAAAATAATTAATCTAACAGAAGGTAATCACAAAAGTTTTGCAATTGTTTGAGATTCGTTTAACAGTCAAAACACATAAGATATAAACAGCCGGAATGGTCATGAGACAATAAATAATTACATGCTACAAACCCCCAAGGATTTCCTAAGGGAATCAAACCAAATTGAATCAAGGGACTTAGTGAAAATATCAGTAATTTGCTTGTCTGTTTCAATGTATTCCAAGATTAGTGTCTTATTTTCAACAAGCTCACTAATGAAATGGTGTCTAATATCAATGTGTTTTGTGCGTGAATGTTGGACAAGTTTTTTAGAAATATTTATTGCACTGGTATTGCCACAAAAATGGTTAAAGTGTCTAATTCAAACCCATAGTCAGACATCATTTGTTTTATCCATAGTAGCTGAGTACAACAACTGCCGACTGCAATGTACTTGACCTCAGTTGTAGAAAGAGATATGGAATTATGCTTTTTGTTATGCCATGACACCAAGTTGTTCCCTAGATAGAAACACCCTCCACTTGTGCTTTTCCTGTCATCTGCATTACCTGCCCAATCGACATCACTAAAACACACAAGATTAGAATTTGTTTCTTTAGAGTACCAAATCCCATATTCTAAAGTACCGTGAACATATCTAATAATTCTTTTAACAACAGTCACGTGTGACTCCATGGGATTTCTTTGGTACCTAGCGCATACCCCAATATTATAACATATATCAGGACGACTAACAGTGAGATACAAAAGACTACCAATCATACTGCAGTATAAAGTGGGATCTACCTTAACTCCATTCTCATCTTTTGTTAATTTAATTGTTGTTCCCGTGGGAGTTTTGGTATGTTTTGTAGTATCAAGCCCAATCTTTTTACCAAGTTTTTGGCATACTTACTTTCAGATATGAACATACCATCTTCTAATTGCTTGACCTGCAAACCTAAAAAATATGTTAATTCACCCACTGTACTCATCTCAAATTCATCCGTCATTTGATGAACAAATTCCTGCACTTCAGGGTTAGATGTAGAATCAAACACAATATCATCAACACATATTTGTGTAATAATTATGTCTTTCTTGATTCTATTAATGAAAAGTTTTTTTATCTACTCCACCTCTGTGATAACCATGAGACACAAAAAATTGTGTTAATCGTTCATGCCATGCCTGTGGGGCTTGTTTCAAACCATACAAAGCCTTTTTTAATTTGAAAACATGATTTTAAAAAATGTGGATCTTCAAACCCCTTAGGTTGTTCAACAAAAGCTTCCTCATTCAAAATTCTATTCAAAAAAGCGGATTTAACATCCATTCGATGCAATTTGAAACCCATGATGCATGCAATAGCTAATAACAATCTAATCGATTCAAGTCTAGCAATAGGTGCAAATGTTTCATCAAAGTCCACACCTTCCACTTGAGTGTACCCTTGTGCTACCAATCTAGCTTTGTTTCTTACTATTGTGAAAAATTCATCACTTTTATTTGTAAAAATCCATTTTGTTCCAATGACATTAGTGTGATTTGGTCTGGGCGCAATGGTCCACACATCATTTCTCGTAAACTGTTCCAATTCTTCTTGCATAGCTTTAATCCAATCTTCATCAGACAAAGCCTCTTTCACATTTTTTTGGTTCAAGAGAAGAAGTGAAACACAAATGTTGAACGAGATTCACATACATTTTCCTTGTGCCATGCTCTCCTCCAAATCACCCAGAATGAGGTTAGCATGATGATTCTTTTTCACTCTGGCTGAGGGTTCTCTACACATGGAATCAATGATGATTTTTGGCATTTGTGTCTCTATCTATTTAGATGGGGATATATCAGACACCAAGTGTGATGGTTCAGTTGGTGTGTCTAATGCAGTAGGCAAAATTTCTGATACATCATTTTGTGCATCTGAGGCAACATACGCGTTTTCTATGAATTTGTCTATCTCCGCTTCTATTGAAAATTCTGAAAAATCCTTCATATCATCAACAACAATGTTAGCAGATTCCATTACATTTTTGGTTCTCATGTCGTACACACGATATGCCCTACTATTTATGGAATAACCAAGAAAGACCCTAACCTCACTTATAGCATCAATTTTTCCAATATCTTCGCGATTCCTCAATATGTAATAGACACAACTAAGAATGTGAAGGTAACTTACATTTGGACGTTTACCTTTCCAGATCTCATAAGGCGTTTTTGCGTTTTTGCTGTACTTGGACGTAAGAACACTCTGTTTATTATGTAGCAAGCAGTATTAATAACTTCAGCCCAAAATCGTTTGGACAATTTCTTGCTATTCAACATTACTTTTGCCATTTCTTGAAGAGTATGATTCCTTCTCTCAACAACTCCATTTTGTTCAGGAGTTTTGGGTGCTGAAAATTCATGAGAGATACCACAAGACTTATAGAATTCATCATACACAACGTTTTTAAATTCTTTATCATGATCACTACGAATTCTAACAATTTTTCCAATATTGCAATCTTTTTCAACTCTCAATTTTAAATAGATTTTTGAAAGCTTCAAATGTGTCAGATTTTTCACTTAAAAAATCAACCCAAGTAAAATGAGAGAAATCATCTACACATACAAAAATATATCTTTTTTCATTTAAACTCTCAACCTGAATCAGACCCATGAGATCCATATGAAGCAATTCTAAAACTTTTGAGGTATTTACATCCATAATACCTTTGTGAGTGATTTTTAATTGCTTTCCAAGTTGGCATGGCTCACACTTACCAATAGAATCTTTACCCAGTTTGAGTAATCCTCGAACAATACCTGCATTTGACAACTTTTCAAGTTTTTGAAATTAATGTGACCAAATTTTTCATGCCATAGATCAGTTGAATTATTTATGGCTAAGTGACATGACAAATTTTGAGAAAGAATATAACAACTGTCAATTGATCTAAACCTTTTTAAAACACAATTTCCATTTTTATCAATCACACTGCAATCATCACAAGAGAAATTAACAATAAATCCTTGATCACAAATTTGACTTATGCTAATTAGATTAACTTTCAATCCATCAACCAGCAGGACATTTTTCAGTTTAGGTAACCCTTCCACATTTAGAGTTCCCTTTCCAAGTACTTTACCTGCCTTACCATCACCAAAAGTGACTGCACCACAATTTTCAGCTTTAAAACTAATAAGAATATTTTTGTCACCTGTCATATGTCTAGAACATCCACTATCAAAATACTAAGAATTAGATGTATGAGTTCTATGACATGTAAATGTAGCAAGACAAGTATTCACATTCTTTTTGACCCATTTTTGTTTAGGCGCATGGTGTTTCTTTTGTACCTTGTATTTTTCATGATGAAAATAATTTGTATTAAAATCATTCATCATAGTAAAACATTTTGGTCGAATGTGAACTTTGACACCACAAAAATGACAAGTGGGAATAAATTTCTTAGTCCTTTCATTGGACGTCAGATTCTTATCTATCTGCCTCTTGGCTGATGAGACAGTCTGTGATGTTGATGGATCAGAAAACTGGAGTGATAGTGTAACGCCCTACTTCCTTAGAGTTGTTACTAAGTGAGTTTAAAAATGTGCTTTTAACTCGGTAATCGAGGTTTAAAATCAAACAGTGTAATTAAGCCATAAACAAAGAAAAGAATCGAGAAATAGTAGTTTCCATAGATAATTATAAAAAGTTTACACTTGGGATCCCAAAATACAGTTTAGAAACATTTACAACATAAAAACTATACCAAGTCGGCTAAACGACAAAATCTAAGTTCATTTACAAGCATCTCCCAAAATCCTCTGGCCATGTCAGCCAAGCTGGCCAAACATGTACACGCTGCCTCACACGTGCTGTACTCATGGTTGGTTGATCTTCTCCTTATCCTTACCTGAACAACAGAGCATCTGTGAGCCGAAGCCCAGCAAGAAAACCCACAAACAGGTAACACATGCAACACATAAGTCAAGCATAAAGAAAAATAGGCCACCAATGGCTAAACACATACGACCTAGCCATCCCAGGCGTTAACCAAGCCCTGGGTTCACGGACTATGCCGTAAGGATATCCCAGGTATCCTTCTACGGACTCGCCCTGGCAACTCGCACTCCTTGTGCTCAACGCTGCTCCCGGCCCCTTGCCGTTCTCGGCCTTGCACTCAACGTGCCTGACACCGTTCCCGGCCCCTTGCCACTCTCGGTCTACACCATTCCCGGCTCTTGCCGATCACTCACATAATATCATACATGATATTACAACAAGTACAGAATTCTAGCATAAACAGATAAAGGGCTATGTCCTGCAATTCTAACATGTTGGGTTCAACCCTGCATATCAATTCCATTAAAACACATTGGGCTCAGCCCTGCACACAAGCTCTATGGGAACAGGGGTTTTCTTACCTGAGTTTCGAGCTTTCTGAGCACCGATGCCCCGAGCACAATCCTTTAACGTGAGACTCGACGAAACCCTAGTCACAACACATTAACAATGTCCATCCATCAAATTCTAATCCAATAAATAACTTCAAGCCATAACCCTAACCTCTGGTTCCTTGAATTCTATCAATCTGGGTGACAAAATCCATCCTGAGCCTTACCCCTTGAGTTCCCAAGCCTAAAATACCCTAAAAACTCAAACTGGCACTAAGGGTCACGACCCCACCCACAAGAGCCGTGGATAGCCTCGAAACAAAGGCTAGCACCACACTGACCCCCACACAGGCCGTAGCACGCCCACCAGGCGCCGCGGCGCGCATGAGCTTCTCGGCCTCCCATGGCCGCGCGCGCACCCCTCTTAGGGCCGCGACGCTCTACACCAATCCCAGATTTTCACACCATTTTCTAAACCTTTCCTCAAGCCAATTCCTCCTAGAACTTGGCTAACATTTCTAGATATCCAGCACAATTATTCCATCACAGAAACAACATCAGATCCTCATTAAAATATGCTCCAAAACTTAGCTAGAACACCCAAAGATAAATCAAACTTAGCTAACATGCAATCCCCTAAAACCAGCAGAAATTTAAGACTAAAACTTAGTAATTAGAGCTTACCTTACAGAGCTTTGTCCCTAAATTTGATCCTCAATCCCCAAGTTTCAAGTTCCTAGAGTATCCCTGGTAAAATCCCTTTAATTCCTAGGACTTTTCTTTGAGTTTCTTCTTGAGTTTTGTCTTAGAGAGTGAGGGAGAGAGAAAAACAAGAGCTATCTTCAGTAAGAAGGAGATATGGGTCGATTTCTTAAGTTTCTAAACACTTCCCTTTTTGTTTTATTTGACTTAAGTCTAAAGGGTTACCTCAAGGCTAGGGGTACCAAAACGTCCCCGAAGGCAAAATGGTAAATTTCCCTAATAATCCCGCCTAGACATTCTATCCTCAAATATATCTCCAAATATTTATTTTCATGTCCCGATAACCCCATAACTCATCTAGTACTCAAATTACCCCTCGACTCACCCCAAGTCCGAATCTCAACCCCGTTGTGACACTCCGGCTAACCGCTCCCCAGGACTGTCTCAGATCGTGCTGTACAGACATGTCACATATATACAACATTTATCACACTTATGCCCCTAATATCCAGACGTGGCCCATATGCACATTTAACTCAATTAAACATGCATCATAATCATATATACACATAAATTCACATATAAGCACATTAACCCACTTATTGCCCTCCAGGCACACTAATCAAGGCCCCCAGGCCTGATTAGAAAATTCGGGTCGTTACAGATAGATAAAAAAATACAACATGTAATGAGCGAGCTGGAACAAACACAGTGTTTCCCTTTGATCGAAACCCTTTAGATCCCAATCTAGCATTGTTTCTTTGGCCTGCATTATGGACCTCCTCAAAAATTGTAGATCCTGGATTAAGCATTTGAACATTTCCTTTTATAAGATCAAGCTCTTTTTTCAGACGATTAATTTAAGCATTTTTATCAAAAATCTCAGTTTTAAGAATTTTAATATTTATTTCAAGTTCATCATTTCTGTAAGAAATAAATTTAATGTTTTTTGCATTTAATCTATTCACAGCACACAACTTAATACATTCATCATACATTTTTTGTAAGATTCTTCAGTGAATCTTCATTGACTTCTGATTCATCAAAATCAGCGTCGACAACATCAACAGTACCTGTCGTATTATCAGTAACCTTATTTACCGAAACAGTATTGTTTAGGCAAACAAATTGTCTATTTTTCTGCAAAAAACATGAAAATTTTGAGAGTACATATGTTAAAACAACATTCTCTCTCTCTTCATCACTGCTTTAAGAGTCATTGTCACTCCAAGTAGCATTCATACCTTTTTGATCTCTTTTCAAGGTATTTGCACATTCTGATTGAATGTGACCAAATCATTCATATTCCTTGCATTGAATACCCTTTTTATTATTAGGAAAAGATGGCTTTGAAGATATATTACCTTTAGAGAAATTCCTTTTGTTGCCCAATTTTTTAATATATTTTTTAAAATTTCTGGTCAATAGGGCCAACTCATTATCATCTTCATCCTTAGAACTTACCTTCTCAGAACTTTTCAAGGCAATAGATTTTTCTTTTTCTTTCACTTTGGTTGGTTTTTCTTTTTGTATGATTTGTTGATTCAGTTCAAAGCTTCGAAGAGATCCCATTAGTTCTTCTACCTTCATGGTATTCAAATCTTTGGCCTCCTCAATAGCTGTTAGCTTGGTGCTAAACCTGTCAGGTAAGACACGAACAATTTTTTGAATTAAAACAGATTCTTCTAATTTTTCTCATAAGGCAAAACATTTTTTAGCAATATCAGATAATCTTTCATAAAATTCAGTAAGAGTTTCAGTCTCAGACATCCTAAGATCCTCACATTTTTCTTTTGCAACATAATGGACCTAGAACGCTTGACATCAGCAGTTCCTTCAAATTGAGTTTGAAGAATTTGCCAAGCTTCTTTGGCCGGATCACAAGAGGATATGAGTTTAATATATCCTTCGCCAACACCATTGAATAAGGCATGTAACGCCTTGTTATTGTAACTAGACAGTAAATCATTAGCTGTTGACCAATTTAACTCAGATTTTGCCATTGTTTCTCTAGTTTTTTCATCAACTTCTGTTGGTGCTGACCACCTTGTCAAAACAATTCTCCATGCCTTCTAATCTTGAGATTTGATGAAGGCCTTCATCCTAACTTTCCAATTAGGATAAATTGATTCATTAAGCAATGGTGGTCGAGTTATAAAACTTCCTTCTGCAAAAAATGACATGTTGCAAACAAAAATACAAACAAACGGAAGGAAAAACACAAGATCTCGCTAAGAGTTTAGTGAACCGCTCTGATACCAATTGAAATTCCATTTTTTAAAATTAGCAACTGAATTTAACAAACAATTTAATTAATGCAGAATAGTTAAACAATTGTTTGAACAGACAGATGAACCTGCAATCTTCCATTCATCATGAAAACATAAGAAGTGCCACGGAGACACACCATGACCCAATGAATGAACCTGGTAGGAAATCTCAGACAGACCAGCAGCCTCTCCAGAAAGCACCAATCAACTGTATCATAGGCTTTGCTTAAGTCTATCTTGAAAGCACACCTCAGGGAAGTATTCTTCCTATTGTAATTCTTGATCAAATCTTGAAAGATGAGAATATTATGAGCAAGAGACCTCCCTTTTACAAAATCACCTTGATTCTAACTAACCAGGTTAGGAAGAACTTCCGAGAGCATACTACAAATCATTTTTGAAATACACTTATATAAAGTGTTGCAGCACGCAATAGGTCTGTAGTCAACCGCACTGCTAGGCATATCAATTTTTGGCACCAGAGCTAGCACTGTTTCATTAAGCTCTGCAGGAATCTTCCCAGTGTTAAAGAACTCAAGAATTGCCTCAGAAATTTCATCACCTATGTCTTGCCACATTGCCTTGTAAAACTCAGAGCCATAGCCATCAGGGCCTGAACTTTTTGTGCCCGGAATGCTAAACAAAGCCTTTTTAACATCAGCTTTACTAAACTTCCTAATAAGTCTCAGCTGCATCTCAACATCAAGACAAGGACCAAGATCAATGCATTGAGAATTAATAGGATCGTTGCTGAACTGGTGCTTCCCAGAAATCCCCTGAAATGATCCAGGAAATGTTGAACAACTTCATTGTAATCATCAATTACAACCCCTTGTTCATTCTGAAATGAAATAATTCGATTCTCCTCTCTCCTTTTTTTAATGCAAGCATGAAAGTACGAGTTGTTGTCATCACCCTTCTGCAGCCAAGTTACTTTGCTACGTTGAATCAAAAAGCTTCTATACATAGCAGAGTGATGTTGATACCTGAATGCAACAAGCTTTTCAGTCTCCTGAACTGAGTTATCTGTTTGGGAAGCTTGAGCTCTAGTAAGGGCTAGTTGATACTCACCTTTAGCTTGATGATATCCCTGCTCTACATCTCCAATTTCATCCATGTTGAAGGCTTTCAAAGCATGCTTGAGCCGGAGCAGCTTCTTAATCACACCCTGCAATCCCCTCACTGCCATAGGTTTGTTCCAGTTACCCTTAACAACATCCTTGAACCCTCTGTGAGAAATCCAAAGATTAAAAAATATAAATGGTTTTTTGCCCAAATTTCCATGTTTGTGAGTTTTAATTAGGCAATAACATTGATCTGAGTTAACATCCCATTGGAATTCAGCAATAGTGTTAGGCAATTCATCCACCCAATCTTCATTAATAAAAGCATGATCAATCTTCGAGTATACCCTATCCCCTCCATCCTGCTTATTGTACTAGGTATATTTAGAGCCAATGCTCTTGAGAGCAGCCATATGAATTTAAGCTATCAAGACAGTAGAGTCAAGAAGCTCAGCAGCACTTATTGTCTTCCCACCAGCTCTGTCATCAAAGTTAAAATCAACATTGAAGTCTCCTACAATCAGCCAAGGCTTTACATGTAAAGGTGTAGAAGAAAGACCCTTCCACATATCCAATCTCTCATAAATGGTGTTTAGGCCATACACAAAAGTGACCAAGAAAACCATCTGCATACCTGTTAATTTAACCAAGCAGTGAACAAACTGCTAGTGTTCCATCAGGACCTGAACTTTGATAAAAGACTTCTGCCAAATAACTAAAATTCTTCCTTCTGTGACATTACTGCAGTAATAATCCCAGCCAAGAAACAACTTAGCCATCATATCATCAACTTTATCCTTCTTCAATTTATTCTCTAATAAGGCACCAATCCCAACTTTATTCATCTTCAAGAGACTCAGGATATCACACTGCTTATCCCTCTTATTCATACCCCTGGCATTCCAACTAATTATATTGGAGCAGTACATCAACCTCTAAATGAGTTGATTTCCCTTTTTTCTCTCCTTTCCCCTGTTCCTGAACAACATTGAAAGCATTCTGTATTTTAGCTGAATCAGTCGCCACTAACTTCCCGATGATCTTTCAGTTCCCAACTCTCTTAGGAATCTCCCAATTTTCTTTGTTATCTTGCTCAGGAGTTAAAAGATTTTTCTGTTTATTTCCCCCTTCCTTACATGCCCTTTGAATCTCTACCCCTGACTCTTCTTGTTACTCACAAGATTCCTTAGTAGCATTAGGTTCCGAGCTGAATCCCCTGAAATTTCAGCAGTTGCCTTAATCTCAGTTTCAACATTAGTTTCATCAGTCTTCTTTTCAATCACACTCTTCTTTGCCCAAGTCTTTGGACCATTTTTCTTGCATTCTGCCATGTTATGGCCAAAGCCCTTGCAATTGTTACATTTGATGGGGAGCCATTCATACTCAACAAACTGTTCTTGCACTTGGCCTTTCTCATTCACAAAGTAAATAATAAACGGGGGATCATCTGTTATCTCCATTTCAACCAAAACTCTAGCAAATCTAATCATGGATCTTTCCTTAGTGAACTTGTCTACCATAATTGGTTTCCCTATGGTGCTAACTAAGGCACTAAGGAATTTTTGTCCCCAATATTGAAGCCCTAGATTAGGCAATCTGATCCAAAGAGGCACAGAATGAACTAACCTCACTGTGTCTAAATCTTGAGTCTAGGGTCGCACTATAACTGGTTTCTTGTCAAACTGCACAATTCCAATTTCCAACATTAAATCTCGAGTAGCCTCATCATTGAATTTGACAATGGTGAGTCCAAAATTCATCCGCACAACTCGTTCGATGCCAAGGTGTCCCCAGATATGTTTAAACAAAGCCTTCGAAAACTGCAAATGGGGGATTAGCTCCCATCACCATACATATCACCGCAGAGCTCCAATTTTGAGCTTGCTCTGCAACCTCTGCCATATCAATTTGAGAACCTCGCTTTCCATTTTTCATCATTGGTTCCTCATAATGAAGCTTGGCCGCTGCACTAATCTGATGTTTTTCTTTGAGTTTCGCCCAATGAGATTGAGCTGAAGATTGAAAGTCTTCCTTCTCAGTTTCCTCAGCCCAATTCGTTTTCGGCAATTCTTCCTCTGAGCTCCTCAGACCACCACGGACTAAGCTCTCATACATCTTCGATAATGGGTTATCCATCAGTTCCTTTTCTTCAATCATTTGCGTTAGCAAGTCTAACTCTGGAAGCGCAATCCGCTCTTGTTCCTTATTTGGAGATTCATTCACAATCGTGATTTCCTGGTTTTAAGGGGGCTCCTCGATTTGAGCTCGAGATGCAGGCTTTTGAGCAACCTTCTTCTTCTTCATCGCGGGAGAGAAGAGAGGTTCTACGCATGCCCTCTGTACACCATTTTCTTCTCTTTTTCTCTTTGGATTTTTGAGGATTGAAGCTAGGGAAGTGAACCTTAAAGTCACTTCCCTTAATTTCATAAAATCATCATAGTACTTGCCAAAAACATTTATGCATGCACATCATTATTTTTATACCATTTATACACAAAAATCAGCAAGCGTAACAAGTCATGAAATCCATCTTTTTACATCATGGTTCACAAAATTTACACAATAATCATACATATTTAAATCTATACAAATAAATCACAAACTCTAGCATGTAACTATTATCATATTGTAAATCTAAGAAAATCCCTAACATCACATTGACATTCAAATCATAGGCATTCTTCAAGGTCAATCATACATATACATGGCACAAGAACCCTAGGTCAAAATTCAAATGACCTAAATATAAAATCGAACCAAAACCTCCATTTACATCTACATGAACCCGAACATGCTTCTTTCTCAAAACAATGAACAAGTTCATAAAAAACCAAGAGAAACATAAACAAAACCAACATGAAATCCTTACACAGGCCTTGGCCGAATACTACATGTACATAAACATAAATACCAAGATCATCATGCTCAGCAAATCAAAACGTAAACCCTTCATGCATTAAAACACAAAAACCCTTCATCCCATGATCAAAATAACATGCCACCAAAAAATCGAAAGAGAAAACAAAACAAAATATCATTACAATCATCAATCCATAATCTCCCCAAGTAAACAAAATCAACACAAAGGTTGAGGGAGGAATCCAATACCTTCCATGAGAAAACATAAGAATCAAACTATGGCCACCACCTCGCCTAACCCTAGGCATTCGAACACAACAAGAACATGGGGAGAGAAATCAAACATTTAGAACTTAAGGAGAGGTTCCAAACTCTAGAATCAATTAAACCAAAAAGCCTTTACCTATCTAGAGATTCGATCCTCTCTCCTTTCTTCCCTTCTTCTTTTTCTACTTTTTCTTGCTCTCCTTCTCTCTCTAGAAAACGTCCACTCTCTCTCTCTCTCTCTCTCTCTCTCTCTCTCTCTCTCTTTCACACTGGGCCGACGGCACCAAGGAGCCAAAATGGCTCTCCTCTTCTTTCCTTCCCTCTTTATTCTAACCTAGCTCAAGTATAGCCTATTGAAGAAAAAAGGCAAGTTTCCTCTTCTTGTTATTTTCTTTTATTTTAATTTATTTGATTGAACAAAATAAATGGGAAATAAATCTTCCCTTTTCCCACTTATGCTGTCCCCCTCTCTTCCTTTCCCTTTCTTTTATTTTTTTAATTAAATAAACTAAATAAATCCAATAAAAGGAAACAATAAAATGTGTAGAAAATTCTATACAGGTGCACCATGCATATGCAAACACTCAAACACTAGGGTGCATCACTACCTACCATGCACCTTGGTGCATTCAACCAAAACCCAATTATTCAAAAATTAAAAATAAATAATAAATAAACAATTAACAATTAAATTCACAAAATTCTACCAAAGAATTCTAACAAATAATAAAAATAAATAAAATTTACAACTCTTAACTATTAAATAAAACCAAGCAAAAAATTAAAAAAAAATTGGTGCGCTACCAGCGCGTTGCGGCCCGTGTCCCTCAACAGAGAGGCATTTTGCCTCTGACTTGAGCGCACCGCGGCCCTTAAGGGGCTGGGTCGTGGTTCAAATGAAAATGTTGGCTGTTTAAAGGTTTTTAGCTCGGGAACTCAAATGTTAAGGCTCGGGAATGATTTTACTACCCGGATTGGTAGAATCCAAGGACTCGGAGGCTAGATTTATATATCGAAGTTATTTATTGTATTAGAACTTGATAGATGGTTATTATGAATACGTTGTTAGTAGGTTTTCAATGAGGCTCGGGATAAAGGGCTGTGCTCGGGATTGCGGTGCTCGGACAGCTCGGGCCACAGGTAAGAAAACTGTTTTATCCATAGAGCAGAGCGTGGCCCAAATGTTTGTATTATAGGGTGTGGCCCTATTGATTGAATTGTAGGGCGTAGCCCTATTGTTTATGTTTAATATATGTTTACATATCTATTGACATTATGCTATGTAACGCCCTGGATAGCCAAGACCATTACATTGTGTGTTTATAAAGGTGGAAGACTTTCTAATCAAGTCATTTAGTTAGAAACGTGTTACTGAAAACATAATAGATCTATGGTTAAAAGATTTCGGTCAGAAAAGTTACATTTCATATAATCAAACATTTCTTTGAACATGGGATCCCAAAAGTAATAACGTTTAAAAGACAGTTTACAAAACTTCAGGATAATAGTACAGCTACTAGCCATTCTAAGGGAAAAATAGACATTTAGGCTTTTCCCATCCTGTACCACTCCTCGACCATGGCAGCCAATTAGCTCACTATGTACATTCAGCCCAAAGCTCTCCAGCTCAGGATTGGTCCACTTTGTCCTTGCCTTTACCTGCACCATGTAGCACCCGTGAGCCAAGGCCCAGCAAGAAACCAGACAACAATGCATAATCATTAAGAAATCAATTTACAAATCAACAATCAGACAACACATAAAGCATAACCACATGCTTAACAATCCATAATAGTTACATAATCAGGTATTCAATATACCAAGTTCATCATTTATCATTAATAACCAAATCATATATTAACAAGGGTCGACACCCTTAGGTCGCACCCCCTGTTTATCCCACTGAATATTAAGCTGTCCTCAGCAACCAGTAGTCGAGCTGCTCCCTGTGCGCAAATATTGATTTCGACACTCTTAGGCTTCTTATCATATGTCCCATGGCATAATACCATCTATGACATCATACATATATAGGGAGCTCTTAGTCCCATCATTAACACATAATCGGGTGCAGTTTCTTACCTTTTGATTCCGATAACTTGATTAATGAAACCGACCCTCAAGCACGATCCCGTCCAAGCCCTAACGTACACCTAGTCACAACCATAAATTAGTATCATCATCAAAATTTAATTCCAAAACCTAGCCTCGGAACTAATCCCGAGCCCTCGGGAAGCCCTAATTCCACCAAACGGGGTGGTGGAATCAAACCTCGAGCCTCCGGGCAAAAACCCTAAGAAATAACCCAGAAATCCCCTTCTGGAAACAAGGTAGCACCACAGTGCCCTAAAGTGGGTTCTATGGCACTACAACCAGAGCCAGAAACGCCCCAAGCACCCAAGCCTAGCGCTATAGTGCCCAAGGACAAGCGCTACAATGCTACTTCCAGAACCAAAATGCCCAGATTTGTCTCCTTCAAGTTTCCTCGAACCAAAACCCCCTAAAACCTTTCCAAACCTCAACCATACTTCAAAACAACCCAACGAGAAAACTAGAACAGCCCATAAACTCAAATGTTCAAACTCAGAATTTCTTACCTCAAGTGGGGAATTCGACCCTAGTTTATCCTCCACACCTCCTTAGCTTTCACTCCTCAAAACCTCAGCCTTAGCTCCATGGAATTCCCATCAAAACGCAGCTTAGAAAACCATTTCAGCTAAAACCAGAAACTCAAGGGAAGAACCTTGAAACTTACCTCAATTGGGTGACTAATTTCTGCTGAATCCTCAGGCTTGATCAAGGCCCCAAGTATGAAGCCTTAGCCTAATGCCTCCTTTGAATTTTAGCTTCAAGTTCCAGAAGAAATGGTTAAGAAAAGACTAAACTGCATAAGAGAAAAGACCATGTTTTTCCCCTCTTTCTTTTCTCCTTCATCTTTTTTTTTTTTTTTGTCTCTTTTTTTTTCCTTCAACTTCTCAGATATTCTACACATTCCACTAAGGCTAAAAAAACTAAGTATAACTTATCCCTTATTAAGCCAAATGACCACATTGCCCTCCCAATAAAAACTAAACCTTTAAATCATTCCAAGGGCATTCTAGTCATTTGCTCCCAATTCCCGCTAATTCCTCGAGTGTCCCAAATAATCACTGCTTACTACCCGACCCCTAACTAATCACCAATTATATTCCTCAATATCAAACATCCTCGAATATATATCCTAAATTCCCATAAATACCCCCAGACTTACCCCGAGCCGGGTATAAATCCCTATCGTGACTTTTTCACTAAACCGCTAACCAGGATCGCCTCGAGTCACAAGCTGCAGATATATCCAAATAATAATGTGGTCTCAACAATTTATTACAAATATTTACATTTATGCCCTCAACGGGCCAAAATTATGATTATGCCCTTATAACCTAATCAGGGCCTACATGCATACTAGTACACATAGTCATGCATAACATATATCCAAATAATCATATAAGCATGCTTATCACATAATCATGCATTTAATCATTTAAAATACCCATAATCTAGTTATGCCCTCCCGACACACTAATCAAGGCCCTTAAGCCTTATTAGTAATTTTGGGTCGTTACAACTACCCATCCTAATGAGAATTTTGTCCTCAAAATTTACCTGAATAACTCGGGATATTGATCCTGCATTGCTGACTCAAGCTCCCAGGTCGCCTCCTCGACCATACTATTCCTCCATAACACTTTATCCAGAGGAATCGTCTTATTTCGTAGCACTTTATCCTTTCGATCCAATATCTGAACTGGTCGCTCTTCATAGGATAAATCTGTTTGTAATTACAGATCTTCATACTTCAGTACATGTGTTGTATCTGAGACATACTTCCGAAGCATAGAAACATGGAATACGTCATGAACTCCTGACAGTGACGGTGGCAGAGCTAACCTGTAAGCCACCTGACCGATCCTTTCCGGGATCTCAAAAAGTCCGATGAATCTAGGGTTAGCTTGCCCTTCTCCCCAAATCTCCTCACCCCTCACAGTGGTGAAATTCAAAGAAACACGTGGTCCCCAACTTGGAACTCCACTTTCCTACGCTTGGGATCAGCGTAGCTTTTCTGTCTGCTCTATGAGGTGAGCATCCTAGCTCGGATCTTCTCAATAGCTTCATTTGTCTTCTGAACCATATCCGGCCCCAAATACTTCCTCTCACCCATCTCATCCCAAAGAATGGGTGATCTACATTTTCTTCCATATAATATCTCATAGGGAGCCACTCCAATCATTGATTGATAACTATTGTTATATGAAAACTCAATCAATGGGAGATACTTACTCCAAGATCCCTCAAAATCGATCACACACGCCTTGAGCATATCCTCCAATACTTGAATCGTCCTCTCAGACTGTCCATCAGTCTGAGGATGAAAGGTCGTGCTGAACTTTAGCTGAGTTCACATAGCCTTCTATAAAATACCCCAAAATATGGATGTAAAGATAGGATCCCGGTCTGACACAATAGACTTAGGAACCCCATGGAGACGTACAATCTCCCTCACATATAACTATGCATACTGATCCATTGTATATGTCACCCTCACTGGAAGAAAATGAGCTAACTTGGTGTATCTGTCCACAATCACCCACACCGAGTCATGAAGTCTTACTATCCTGGGTAAACCTCCCACAAAATCCATTGTAATATCCTCCCATTTCCACTAGGGAATACCCAAAGGCTGAAGCAACCCTACTGGTCACTGATGCTCAGCCTTCACCTGCTGATAAGTTAAACATCTGGTCACGTACTCCACTACATCCTTCTTCATCTTGGGCTACCAATATAATGTCTGTAGATCCTGATATACTTCATGGTACCCGGATGAAGTGAGTATGGCATAGTATGAGACTCATCCAGTATCTCTCGTTTGATCCCCACTGTTGACGGTGAGAACTCGTCAACTAAGTTGAGTTGGAACAAATTATCAAGTAAAGATAGTCAATAAAAAAGCTGTAGAAATTTAAGTAATAACTCAAGAACAATGACAGAACAACAATGGAGAAATCTATCTTTCATTCAGTCTCAAGCACTTCCTACAGTAAATTTTCCAACCCCCTCCCATGTGGGAGAGGGGTCCTTCTTATAGTAGGCTCTGATGGCCTGGGATACATGGTGGTCCAGGAGACCAAGTGGTACACAAGTACTCTGTCAGGAGAGTGGTATCAGGCGTAGTGGTTTTGGCTCTGGTACACCGTTAGGGTCCATGGGAGTACCTCAGCTTTTGAACCCGGAACTGACTCCACTACTTGTCTTGTACAGGTGTCAGAGACGTGGTGGTGGTGTAGCCACTCCTTGTACTATTCCCAACCGCCACTACTTGTCGGGTACCGGTGTCAGGCCTGTCCCGTGATCCTTGCAGGCATGTACGTACCCCTTGAGGGTGAGGCCACTAGGCACGCGTGGCCCTTGGGACGAGGCCACTGGGCGTGCTTAGTCCTTGGGCAAGTCCACTAGGCACACGTGGCCCTTGGGATGAGGCCCCTTGGGGCGAGGCCACTGGGCGTGCTTAGTCCTTGGGCGAGGCCACTAGGCACGCGTGGCCCTTGGGATGAGGCCCCTTGGGGCGAGGCCATTGGGCGTGCTTAGTCCTTGGGCGAGGCCACCCTATGCTTGCATGTTACATGGGTGTTGCCCTTGACGGCGAGGTCACCCCGCGCGTGGATCCTGGTGGCGTCATGCGGTGCGCCCGCGCGGAGCAGGGGGTCGCACGGTGCGCGGGCGCGGAGCAGGGGCGTCGTGAGGTGCGCCCGCGCGGAGCAGAGGCGTCGTGAGGTGCGCGCGCGCAGAGCAGGGACGTCGCGCGGTCAGCGCGTGTGGGTCCTTGGCTGCACGTGAGGGGCTTTTGGCACTTGTTTTGGGTCTCCTACAAGTACCCGATTTTTAGCACTCACACTTCCCCCCCAGTGTAGGATAGTACCTTTAGGTGCTCTTGTAGACTACTCTCATCAATTCTTGTAAATAGGCCCTCATGCAAGGCTCATTATGTACACCTAACTTCATTAGCTTAGTGGTATCTAGACCCATAGTCTCTTCAAGATGTAAGGGGTTCAATCCCCCATCACCTCACTTTTTCCATAGTTTTTTTTTTTTTTTAAGTATGGGCTAATTTCTTGGGGTATCTATTTGGAGACTAACACATCCTTTTGGTCTATTTTTACAGGCCTATACTGTGGCTCTATGGTGTGCCGACTCGTCTAGCAACCTCTCCGCGTCTACTGCTGAGAGGGACTGCCTTACAGCTTGGGTCCAGGAGCTCGAGAAAGAGCTTGAGAAAACCCAGTCTAAGCTAAAGAAGGTTCGGGCCGAACTTGCCACCTCATCGGGGAGGAAGATGAAGGCGGTTGCCAAGGCCAAGGAGCTGAAGGACTAAGTTGCCAGCCTAAAGAGCGAACTCCAAGCGACCAAGGATATCGTGACGGTGTCGCAGAAGAGGGTTACTTATTTAGAGGCCGAAGTCGAGTCTATCAGGGTCGAACTCCAGACTGCAAGGGCCGAAGTCGAGGTTATCAGGACCCCTTGCAGGAGAGAAATGCTTCCTTGGAGGCGGAGAAGACTGTCATTGAGTACAGGTCCATAGACCGCGCCCTTTACAACGTATGGAGGCAGGATCCCAATTTTGATTTCTCTTCTTTTGGTGAGCATGCCGTCGCTCGAGCGGCCATGTGGAGCGCCCATGGTAGGAGGCCCAGAAGTAGTCATTTCATAATTTTTGTTAGCTAGCCCACCATGGGTGTGCGCTCTTTTTTTTTTTTTTGACTCTGTAATATCATTATCACTACCAGATTTCTTTTGTAACTCTTGTACTGTCTTCAAAACTTTCTTTTTCATTGTATATATACATGTGTTGCTATTTGTCTCTTATTCTACTACATTCAAGGCCCTTTTGAGCCTGTATGATGGGGTTTGGTTGGTTCCCCTCTTTTATTTACCAGGCTGGAGGTCCTTGGGAGCCCATGTGAAACGGTTCACTGGGACCTCTTTTGGTGCCTCTTGATTACTCTTATAAGGATATTTTGACCCCTTGGGTCCTAGCTATCCTTTTATATATTCTTGCGCGTGCTTATTATTTTTTGCGAGAAGCGTCCCTCTCATCATTATGCATAGTACTATTTTTGCAAGGGTCTCTTTTAGGACCCTTTTTGGCTAGACGGCTTGGTGGACGCTCTAGACTTATTAGTGTTGTCACTATACATTTTTCTTTCGTAAGACCTTTTGGCCTCCTTGATGTTCAAAAGGGTAGCTAATCCTTGTAAACCCAAGGGATGCCTTGCAAGGTCCTCTCCCTGTTTTTTGTATTTAAGGACTTCGCCTAAGGCCCCGATATAAGGGGTCCTTCTAGGACCTCCCATTAAAGGGTCCTTTTTAGGGCCATGGTCCCTTTTGGGTCCTCCTGATGGAGGGCCCTTTTTAGGATCCTCCTGATAGGGGGTCGTTTTTAGGTTCTTCCTAATTGAGGGCCTTTTTAAGATCCCCTGTTAGAGGGTCCTCTTTCAGAGCCTCTTTTTTAGGAGTCTCCTTTTTAGGAGGGCGAGGGGTCCTTTTTAGGATCCTCCGTTAGAGGGCCCTTTTTAGATTCCTCTCGCTAGCTGCATGTTATTGCCTCCTGTCCTGCCCCCCAAGGGTTTGGTGAAATTTATTTCGGCAGACACTTTGGCTGATGCCCGCGTAGCGAAGAAAAATAACACATGAAGTTGAAAACAGTTTCATTCATAACACGCGGTTTACAGCCGACTTTGTAAATAAAAAGGGGGTTACATCTAACTAGGAGGTTACCTAGGTAGCCTCTTTGATTCTTACTTGCTTAAGCTAAAACAACGAAGAACAAACTTAACATAGGTTATTTTGGCCCTGAGAGCTGAAGCCTTGCTGGTAGTACTTCTTGAGAGGTTCCGTAACCCGGAGGTCCAATCTTGTGCGGATCTAACTTGTGTGGGTCGCTCCTTCATACACAGCCATTGTCATTGGTATAGATGGTTTGGTGGCTGCGCGGAGGGACATGTTATGGCATTCCCTCGCTTCCTTTTGCTCCCCTTTCACGCATGCTACTCCCCCAAGGGGTGGGAATTTCATAGCTAGGTGATACACAGAAGTTATCGCCTTCAATTCTCTCAGAGAGGGTCTCCCTAATACCGCATTGAAGGCTGAGGTGCACTCCACCACGACAAGGTTAGCCATTATGGTGGTTTCCTTGGGTTGCTCCCCCATGGTGAGGGCTAATTCGATTGACCCTAGGGGTTGCATCGAATCTCCCGTAAACCCATACAAAGTCGTAGTGCAAGTTTTTAGGTGACGGAGGCTCAACCCCATCTTCTCTAGCGCTAGTCAATACAAAATGTCCACAGAGCTCCCGTTATCCACCATGACCCGACGTACCCTCATGTTAGCAAGCTGGGCGGTTAGAACCAGGGGGTCATTATGAGGGAAAGGCACCCCTTGTGCATCTTCTTCAGTGAAAGTTATTGAGTCATTCTCGCCTTTGAAGCTCTTCGGGGGGCGCTGCTCCAAACTTAAAACGCAAGGTGGTGGACTTCGTCTGGCCTCCTTGGCGTACTTGTCTCGCCCCTTCCTTGAATCGCCTCCAACTCCTGGTCCTCCAAAGATGGTCCTGACCTCTCCACGCACTTCTGGGGCCACCCCTCGTGCCCGCGGAGGGGTCTCTCCTTCTTCTGGCCTTTGGTTCTCCTTGCGCACATATCTGCCCAAATGTCCCCGGCGGATGAGCTCCTCGATTTCCACCTTCAAATGGCTGCACTCCGCGGTGGTGTGGCCGATATCCTTGTGATATTGGCAATACTTTCCCGGGTCTCTTTTAGACCGATCCTTTTTTATTGGTGGGGGCCTTTTAAAAAGGACCCGGTTTTCGTTCGTAACGAAAATATCCTCTCTCGCATGGGTGAGGTCTGTGTAAAAGGTGTAGGGGCTCTGTATGAGCTCGCCAGAGCGTTGGTGCTTCCGGGGACGATCGTCCCTCGTTCCCTCATATACACCCTTCTTCTTGGCACTGCTTTGGTTTTCCTGGGCAGAAGGTTTCGGGGGCGATAGGCCTTTTCCAGCTTTAAGGTTTTCGTGACCATCCTCCATGCGAATGTACTTTTGTGCCCGCTCGTATAAATCATCCAAGTATGTGACCTCTCTCTTGAGCATGTTATCCCATAACTTGCTCCCTGGGTGTACTATAGCGGTGATGGCCATTTTCAGCTCTCGGCGGGTCAGGCTCCCTACCTTAGCCGCCTCCATATTGAACCGGTGGATATAGCTCTTCAAACTCTCATTTTCTCCTTGTTTCACATTGGCGAGGCTGGTGTCTGGCATTGTGTAATCTCGCACGACGTGGTGCTGCTGGAGGAATTCATCAGAAAGTTGCTGCCAAGATCAGATGGACCCCGGTCTAAGCCTTCTGAACCATTTGTAGGCAGGTCCTCTTAAGGTGACAGCGAAGCAATGACATCGCGCCCCGTAGCCAATTCCCCTCAGCTTCATCAGGTCATTAAATGTATCTACATGATATTTTGGATCCGTGTTTCCTTCGTAGGGGGTCATGTAGGGCTCTTTAAAGTTGGCAGGGAGCCTGATGGCCTGGATCTCCTTGACGAAGGGTGACTCATGGTCGAATTCTTCCTCAAAGACCTGGTCGCCTGATGCGGTGACGACCTTGCTTCGCAGGCTCCTCATCTCCATGTCCAGGTCCTGCCTCCTCTTGCTTAGAGTGTCCCTCAAAGCGGATGGGCTAAGATCCGCCTTTCCCTTGCCCTCCCGAGGCGCCATAGGGGGCATGGTCCCTTTACCCGCCCTCTTTTTATTAAGCTCCTCCCATAAATCTGAAGGTGCTCTTTTAGAGGTGACCTCGTCCTCATTGTGAGGGGCAGCGTTGGTCCTTGGCGCTGGTTTCTGGGCCTGCTTAGGTGGTTCAGGGTACCCGCGTTGCTTCACTCTGGGGGTGTTACTGGTAGAGTGTCGGGTTCTCCCATCATCTACTGGTACGGTGGTCTTCACCCCATCATGGCCTTTCTCCTTCCTCTTAGGCAAGGTCATGCTTGATTTACCCTGTAATAGGCCATTCAAGACCTCTTGCATGTTCTCCAAGGCGGTTTCCAACCTTTGGTTCTTACGGTGGAGCTCACGTATTTCCTCTTCATAAAACCGAGATTTCGAACTCGAGCTCACGGAATGGACGCGGGGATGCTTATCATGCCTACGGGTAGAGGGGCCCGGGTCCTACCGGCCGGAGTTCGGTACCTGCGGTGGTTTTGGGAGAGGGAACTCATTAGCATTTCTCGGTGGTGCTCTTGGAGGAATTTCTCCAGGTGGATCGGCCGGTGACGAGGCCACTCTATCACCTCCGTGAACCTCAGGGTCCTTCGGGGGCTCCACGTCTCTGGGTGCAGGAGCTTCCTTCATGGAGGCCTTTAGCTGGACTCCGTGCAGGTGAACCTCTACCTCTCGTGGCTCCCTGAGTCACTTTGAACATCTTGGCATTTCTTCTTGCCGGAAACAACGGTGGAACAGTAGCTTGAAACTAACGTTCCCACAAACGGCACCAAACTGTTGACGGTGGGAACTCGTCAACTAAGTTGAGTTGGAAAAAATTATCAAGTAAAGATAGTCAATAAAAAAGCGGTAGAAATTTAAGTAATAACTCAAGAACAATGACAGAACAACAATGGAGAAATCTATCTTTCATTCACTCTCAAGCACTTCCTACAGTAAATTTTCCAACCCTCTCCCATGTGGGAGAGGGGTCCTTCTTATAGTAGGCTCTGATGGCCTAGCATACATGGTGGTCTAGGAGACCAAGTGGTACACAAGTACTCTGTCAGGAGAGTGGTATCAGGCGTAGTGATGTCGGCTCTGGTACACCGTTAGGGTCCATGGGAGCATCTCAGCTTTTGTACCCGGACCTAACTCCACTACTTGTCTCGTATGGGTGTCAGAGACGTGGTGGTGGTGTAGCCACTCCTTGTACTATTCCCAACCGCCACAACTTGTCGGGTACCGGTGTCAGGCCTGTCCCATGATCCTTGCAGGCATGTACGTACCCCTTTAGAGGTACCTCGTTCGTACTCTTTTTGTCTCTTGTGGGCCTACTTGGACACTGGCATCATGCACGCGTGGCCCTTGGGATGAGGCCCTTGGGCGAGGCCCTTAGACGTGCATGGCCCTTGGGCGATGCCCTTGGGGGCGAGGCCACTAAGCACGCGTGACCCTTGGGCAAGGCCCTTGGGGGCGAGGCCACACTATGCATGCGTGACCCTTGGGTGAGGTCCCTTAGGGGCGAGGCCACACTATGCATGTGTGTCCCTTGGGTGAGGTCCCTTGGGGGCGAGGCCATTAGACGTGCATGGCCCTTGGGGGCGAGGCCACTAAGCACGCGTGACCCCTGGGTGAGGCCCCTTGGGGGCGAGGCCACACTATGCATGCTTGACCCTTGGGCGAGGTCCCTTGGGGGAGAGGCCATTAGACGTGTGTGGCCCTTAAGGGCGAGGCCACTAAGCACGCGTGACCCTTGGGCGAGGCCCTTGGGGGCGAGGCAACACTATGCATGCGTGACCCTTGGGTGAGGTCCCTTGGGGGCGAGGCCACTAGGCACGCGTGGCCCTTGGGACGAGGCCCCTTGGTTGAGGCCACTGGGCGTGCTTAGTCCTTGGGCGAGGCCACCCTATGCTTGCATGTTACTTGGGTGTGGCCCTTGAGGGCGAGGTCACCCTGCGCGTGGATCCTGGTGGCGTTGTGCGGTGCGCGCGCGCGGATCCTGGTTGCGTCGCAAGGATTCTGGTGGCGTCGCACGGTGCGCGCGCGCGGAGCAGGGGAGTCGCATGGTGCGCACGGGCGGAGCAGAGGCATCGCACGGTGCGCGCGCGCGGAGCAGGGGCGTCGCGCGGTTAGTGCGTGCAGGTCCTTGGCTGAACGTGAGGGGCTTTTGGCACTTGTTTTGGGTCTCCTACAATTACCCAATTTTTAGCACTCACACCCACATCAGCTGGAATACAAATCCTCCCCTGATACCGTAGCAAACCAACCTCAGAAATGGAATAGTCCTTAGCTACTCCCGCCAAGACATTCTCTCTAACCTCCTGTAACTGAGCATCTACCAACTGTCCTTCCTTAATTCGCTCTAGTAGGTTCGACTGCAGAGTAATGTTGGCCAACCGGCCCACCACCATTTCTATCCCTGCTCTGGTCATCTCATCAGCTAACTCTCTCGAAATCTGGGTAGAACTATATAACTGACCTGGGGCCCTCTAGCTCAACGCATCTGCCACTACATTGGCTTTCCCTGGATGGTAAAGAATATCACAATCATAGTCTTTTACCAACTCTAGCCAATGTCTACGCCTCATGTTCTGGTCCTTCTGTGTGAAGAAGTACTTCAAACTCTTGTGATCGGTGTATATCTCGCACTTCTCCCCATACAGGTAGTGCCGCCAAACCTTCAGTGCGAATACCACCGCTACTAGCTCCAAATCGTGGGTAGGATACCGCTGCTCATACTCCTTCAGCTGTCGTGATGCATAAGCTATAACCTTCTCGTCCTGCATCAACACATAACCCAAACCTAACCTTGACGCATCGCAATAGACTACAAACTTTCCTCCCTCTGAAGAAAGACTCAACACAGGTGCAGTGATAAGTCGTCGCTTCAACTCTTGAAATCTATTCTCACACTTCTCTGTCCAGACGAACTTCAAATTCTTCCATGTCAATTCTGTCATTGGTGCCGCTATCTTCGAGAAGCCTTCCACAAACCGCCCGTAGTAACCTGCCAAGCCGAGAAAACTCCGAACCTCCGAGGCGTTCCTTGGCCTTGGCCAATCCCTAACCGCCTCCACCTTAGATGGATCCACCTTAATCCCATATGCACCAACAATATGTCCAAGGAATGTCGCTTCTGGTAACCAAAGCTCACACTTCTTAAACTTGGCGTACAACTGGTGCTCTCTCAACCTCTGTAGAACCTGTCGAAGATGAAACTCATGCTTTGTCTCTGAACTATAGTACACCAAAATGTCGTTGATAAAGACGATGATGAACTAATCCAAGAAGTCCTTGAAGACCTTGTTCATTAATTCCATGAAGGCTGCTATGGCATTGGTCAAACCAAACGACATGACCAGAAACTTATAGTGCCCATACCTCGTTCGGAAGGTCGTCTTTGGAATATCCTCGTCCTTGATCCTCAGCTGGTGATAACCAGATCGAAGATCAATCTTTAAGAATATCGTCTTACCCTGCAGCTGATCAAACAAGTCGTCAATCCTTAGTAGTGGATACTTATTCTTGATAGTTAACTTGTTTAATTCCCTGTAGTCTATACACATTCCTAGAGTCCTATCCTTCTTCTTCACAAACAAAACTGGGGCACCCCAAGGCAAGAAATGTGGCTTGATGAACCCCAAATCCAGAAGCTCCTATAATTGTATCTTCAACTCCTGCAGTTCTGCCGGTGCCATTCTATACATTGCTCTTGACACTGGCTCTGTCCTTGGTGCCAACTCAATGACGAACTGAATCTCCCTTTGCGGTGGTAGCCCTGGTAAGTCCTCAGGGAAAACATCTAAGAATTCACAAACCAATCTAGTCTCTCTCGGTCCTGCTGGCAGTACTCTGGTTGTGTCTACCACACTAGCTAGGAAACCTATACATCCCCCCTGTAATAGGTCCCTAGCTCTCAGTGCTGAAATCATAGGTATGCAGGGTCCACATACCGCTCCCATGAAGACAAAGGGATCCTCTTCCTTTGGCTCAAACGTCACCATCTTCTTCCTACAGTCTATAGTAGCCCCATATCTGACCAGCCAATCCATTCCTAGAATCATGTTGAAGTCCTCCATATCTAGCTCAATCAAATCTACAGAAAGTTCTCTACCACCAACTATCACTGGCAGTGCTCTAATCCATCTCCTAGAAACTACCAATTCCCCTGTAGGTAGTATCGTCCCAAACCCTGCAGTACGGTACTCACTAGGTCTACATAATCTATTAATCACCTTACTAGAAACAAAGGAATGTGTAGCACCAGATTCAATCAATACAGTAAAAGGAGAGCCATCGCTAGAAACCTGACCTGTCACTACCGAGGGACTAGCCTCGGCCTCTGCCTGTGTCAGGGTGAACACTCGAGCTGGAGTCAAACTATCCACCTTCCCTGGTTCCCCTTTCTTCATTGCTGGGCAGTCTTTCTTGAGATGTCCTACCATCCCGCACACATAACTGGCCTTAGCCCAACATTCGCCTGGATGGCATCTTCTGCACCTCGTGCACTCAGGATAGCTTCTCCATGAATCACTGCCTCCCTGACGGCCACCCTGAGTACCCCGATCTCTCCTATCAGGACCAAGAGCAGTCAAAGTATCAGGGGTCTTCCTCTTCAGATCACTGGGGCCTCCACCCCTACTAGGCCCAGAGTATGGAGGCACCGCCTTGCGGCCCTCCCGCCTTACTGCACTCTCCCTCCAGATCTTATTCTCTGCTTCCTCAGCGGTAAGAGCCTTCTCCATAACCTGAGCATAAGTTGTCCCCCCAGGAACTGTTGTAATCCTCACATTTCAGGCTATCATAGCATTAAGCCCTCTGATAAATCTGTCTTGCCTAGTTGCATTAGTAGGCACAAGATCTGGCGCAAACTTCACAAGTCTGTCAAACTTCAGGGCATATACAATACCTGTCATACTGCCCTGAACCAATCCCACAAATTCATTAACTTTTGCTACCCTGATGGCAACATTGTAATACTTCTGACTAAATAAATCTTTGAATCCTTCCCAAGTCAAAGCAGTAACATCTCTGGTCTGTGATTCCACTTCCCACCAAATACGGGCATCCTCTTTCAGCATATATGTGGCATAGGCCACTCTGTCATGTCCTTCTGTCCTCATGAAATCCAGGAGAGTAGTAATCATAGTCATCCACTGTTCGGCCTTCATTCGATCAGGTCATCCCTCAAAAATTGGGGGTCGTTGCTTCCTGAATTGCTCATACAACGGCTGCCATCTGTTCCCAACCTCTGCTGGCTGTACAACTAGTACCACTGCAGGTGGCACAACAGGGGCAGTACTCCGTGATGGAGCCTGCTGTCACAGAATTTGGATATGCTCATCATGGCTCTGTAGTCGTGCTTGCATGTCTGCCATAAGTTGCTACCAGTTCTCAGGGAATGGTGGAGGGGTCTGGCCCTGGCCATCATCCCTTGACTCATACCTACTGTCGGTAAGTCGCACAGATCGTCTTGGACGCTTAGCTACCCAAGTAAATCTGCAATCAACGGCTTGGCGGTCAGACTATGATGACAGGGTAATAATCCTTCCATGATCCATCATTGGGACTCAAACATTCACAAACAATCAAGATATAACCGTTTATCCAAGTATTCATCCATATATTCATTCACATGCATAGCAATGCTTAATAAGCATGCCTCAATATCATCACACAATAGTCAAGGGCCAGGCCCTATCAATATCTCATGCTTCCTATTAATCATACAGATATCAACATTCATATTCCTTTCTAATCATTTAAGCATATAATCATGTATACAAGATTACCAAACCCTGAGTCGAGCTTGTCTTTCGCGGAGAATGTACATGTCCAGCTAGTCTTCAGGAACCCTTAAACCTAGGATGCTTTGATACCAAGTTGTAACGCCCTGGATATCCAAGATCGTTACACTGTGTGTTTGTAAAGGTGCAAGACTTGCTAATTAAGTCATTTAGTTAGAAACGTGTTACTGAAACTATAATAGATCTAGGGTTAAAAGATTTCGGTCACAAAAGTTACATTTCATATAATCAAACATTTTGTTTGAACATGGGATCCCAAAAGTAATAATGTTTAAAAAACATTTTACAAAACTTCAGGATAATAGTATAGGTACTAGCCACTCTAAGGGAAAAACAGACGTTTAGGCTTTTCCTGTCCTGTACCACTCCTCGACCATGGTAGCCGATCAGCTGACTATTTACATTCAGCCCAAAGCTCTCCAACTCAAGATTGGTCCACTTTGCCCTTGCCTTACCTGCACCATGTAGCACCCGTGAGCCAAGGCCCAGCAAGAAACCAGACAACAGAGCATAATCATTAATCAATCAATTTACAAATCAATAATCAAACAACTCATAAAGCATAACCACATGCTCAACAATCCATAATAGATACATAATCAGGCATTCAGCATACCAAGTTCATCATTTATCATTAAAAACCAAATCGTATATTAACCAGGGTCAACGCCCTTATGTCGCACCCCCTGTTTATCCCACTGACTCTGGCCCGCTTAAACCGAGCTCAGTGAATATTAAGCTGTCCTCTACTACCAGTGGCCGAGCCGCGCCCTGTGCGCAAATATTGATTCCGGCACTCTTTGGCTGCTTATCATATGTCCCATGGAATAATACCATCTATGATATCATACATATATAGGGAGCTCTTAGTCCCATCATCAACACATAATCAGTGCAATTTCTTACCTTTTGATTCTGATAGCTTGATTAATGAAACCAACCCTCAAGCACGATCCCGTACAAGTCATAGCGTACACCTAATCACAGCCATAAATTAGTATCATCACCAAACTTCAATTCCAAAACCTAGCCTTGGGACTAATCCCGAGCCCTCGGGAAGCCCTAATTCCACCAAACGGGGTGGTGGAATCAAACCCCGAACCCCCAGGCAAAAACCCTAAGAAATAACCCAGAAATCCCTTTATGTAAATAGGGTAGTGCCACAGCGCCCACTTAGGGCGCTATTGCGCTAGAACCAGAGCCAAAAAGGCCCCAAGCACCCAAGCCTAGTGCTGTAGCACCCAAGGACTAGAGCTACATCGGTACTTTGAGAACCAAAATGCCCAAATTTGTCTCCTTCGAGTTTCCTCGAACCAAAACCCCCTAAAACCTTTCCTAACCTCAACCATACTCCAAAAAAAACCTACCAACACCTAGAACTCACCCCACACAATCCAACAACACAAATCCTAACCACATGCACCATCAATCAAAGAAAAGCAAGGTTGAACTCAAAAACTAAAGAACCCAACCAGAAAACTAGAACAGCCCAGAAACTCAAATGTTCAAGCTCAGAATTTCTTACCTCAAGTAGGGAATTCAACCCTAGGTTATCCTCCACACCTCCCTCTCTTTCACTCCTCAAAACCTCAGCCTTAGCTCCCTAAAATTCCCATCAAAACTCAGCTTAGAAAACCATTTCAGCTAAAACCAGAAACTCAAGGGAAGAACCTTGAAACTTACCTCAATTGGGTGACTAATTCCCGCTGAATCCTCAGGCTTGATCAAGGTCCCAAGTGTAAAACCTTAGCCTAATGCTTCCTCTGAATTTTAGCTTCAAGTTCCCGAAGAAATGGTGAAGAAAATCCTAAACCGCATAAGAGAAAAGACCATGTTTTTCCTTTCTTTCTTTTCTCCTTCTTCTCTTTTTTTTTTTTTTTTGTCTCTTTTGTTTTCCCGCAGCTTCTCAGATATTCTACACATTCCACTAAGGCTAAAAAAATTGAGTATAACTTATCCCTTATTTAACCAAATGACCACATTGCCCTCCCAATAATAACTAAACCTTTAAATCATTCCAAGGGCATTCTAGTCATTTGCTCCCAATTCCCGCTAATTCCTCGAGTGTCCCAAATAATTACCGCTTACTACCCGACACCTAACTAATCACCAATTATATTCCTCAATATCAAACAACCTCGAATATATATCCTAAATTCCCATAAATACCCCCATACTTACCCCGAGCCGGGTATAAATCCATGTCGTGACTTTTTCGCTAAACCGCTAACCAGGATCGCCTCGAGTCACAAGCTGTAGATATATCCAAATAATAATGTGGTCTCAACAATTTATTAAAAATATTAACATTTATGCCCTCAACGGGCCAAAATTACGATTATGCCCTTATAACCTAATCAGGGCCTACATGCATACTAGTACACATAGTCATGCATCACATATATCCAAATAATCATATAAGCATGCTTATCACATAATCATGCATTTAATCATTTAAATTACCCATAATCCAGTTATGCCCTCTCGGCACACTAATCAAGGCCCTTAAGCCTTATTAGTAATTTTGGGTCGTTACATGCTATGTGATGCGTATTGAGTGAACGACAAAGGCCGGAAACGGCAAAGGCAGGGAACGGCAGGAAGCTGAGTACGGTAAGGGGTTGGGATCATCATTGAGCACGCAGAGTGCAGGTCGTTAGGGCAAGACCCTCCTAGGATGCTGGAGTCATCCTCTCGGTGAAGACCGCGAACCCAGGGCCTTATAAAGCGCCTTGGACGGCGATGGCCGCCATGTGTTTTGCGTGTTGGCTATTTTGTTATATGTTGTGGATTGCTATGCATATGTTATTTGTTTTTTGTTGGGTTTTCTTACTGGGCTTTGGCTCACGGGTGCTCAATGGTGCAGGTAAGGGCAAAGGAAAGGTCGACCAGCCATGAGTATGAAAAGCGTGGAGCAACGGGTACATGTTCGGCCTACCTGGCTGCCACGACCATGGTTATTTTGGGAAGATGTAATATATTGGTAGATTTGTCACCTAAGTTGACCTTAAATGTATTTTGAGATGTAAAGTATTTTCTAAATAGTTTTTTGGGATCCCAAATGAATAACTTTTTACGTTTTCAATGAATGACCGCATTTTTAAATCAAATGTCTTTAAACGACTTTTATTACAGTTTAGCTATACTTTTAACCTAAAACTTCGATTAGTGAGCTAATGGCACATTTTTAACTCACTTAGTAACGTCTTTAAGGAAGTAGGGCATTACAAATAGAATATAGCTTTCTATGAATTAAGGGTTAAGATTTAAGTGACTTAAAATATAATGAGGCTTTATATTTTATTGAAAATTCTTAAGATAGTACTCTTGTGTGAGTTAGGACTTTATTTTTTCACAAAAATAATTATCACTTAGGACTAAAAAATTTTATTTGGTTATTTGAGAAAATAAGCTCTTTTTGGATAATAGAACTTATGGGTTTCTTAATTTACTAAAAATTGACCTTTTTAAATTAAAATATTAGTAAAATAAAAATCTATTTTTCAAACTTGATAATTCTAATTTCAGAACGATTTCCTTTACAATTTTAATAAATTGGGAGATAGCGTTTAATACTTTTATTTTATAAGGAAAATAAGATAGCAGTATTTGAAGTTTTCTTTAGGCTTAAGAATGTGGTCTCTTTATTCAATTGCGAACTTATTTCCAAATTGCCAGCACCATTATTTGTAGGCATGTGTTTTATGAATAATGTGATAAGGCTATAAATTCAAGGGTTTAGTCTAAGCTTTAAGATTTAAGAACAAATACTTTTAAAGTATTGAAAATTAATTACGTTAAGCTCCTCCCTAATCACTCAACTTAAAGACATAAACTTAATTAATCAAACACCATAATTAATCTGAGTCATTGTAAGACTTCCATTACAGTGTTATTTGCACGGGTAAGCTCATTTATGGACTTAGGAATCCCGCTTATCCGCTAAGGACAACTGGTAAGAAAACTTATGAATGTTTGGCTACAACATGACATGACTATTTTTAATTTAAGACTCAAGAACACAGTTGAAAACTAGTTCTAGAAGGTTACTTAAGACTGTTGTCCTATGGAGGTTTACATACTCACAATTATGGTAAGCAGTTATGATTATGACATCCGGCTAACTATTAGTATCAAGTACGTAAGAACTGGGTAGCTCCCGATAAGTAAGTAAGCAAGCATCGGATGCCTCCGATGACTTTGTAGGTATGCTTAGTTGGCCACCATTTTAAGTAAGACATCCGGTTTAACACCCGAGACTTAAGAGTCTTGTTAAACTCCGTGACATGTAAGTAAGACACCCAATTTAACACCCGCGACATAAGAGTTTGAATAAACTCCGTGACACATATGTAAGATGATTCCTAAATCAAGCCATTGAGATTACAAGAGTATGTTGAATTCTCCTAGGATTCTTAGTAACCGGTGTATTTAAGTATACACCTATGTGTGTGCTGAGTAAGTTAAGTATGATAAGATGATAAGTACGATATGTATGATAATGTAAGTTAAGTATGATAAGATAATAAGTACAATTTGTATGATATGCGTGTGTAAGTACGATAAGATGATAAGTACGATATGTATGATAAGTAAGTTTAGTATGATATGTACGATATGTAAGTTAAGTATGATAAGATGATAAGTACGATATGTATGATATACATGAGTATGTTAGATGATAAGTACAACATGCATCATATGCATGTTAAGTATGACAAGATGATAAGTATGATATGCATGTTAAGTATAACAAGTAAGTTATGGGTTAAGATCATATGTATATATACACTTGCTCTTGCATTTTTCTGCGTGCAGGTATACTTAGTTACGAAATCTGGTTATTCGGCATGACCATAAGTTTGCTAGGACGTTCACACATTCTTGAATTGTATGTTAGGGTTCAGTCTTCTGAAACCCTATTTATGGTTGAATATTTGTATGATCACTATTAGGGCTTCCTGATTGTCTTCTTTATGCTATGTATGTTAAGTTGTTTTTACTAAGCATTTTTCTTACCTAGTTTTTTCATGTTATAGGTAAGAAAAAATGCATGACAGATCAGTGAGCACTGGAGTATGTCATGCGGAATGTACACGTGGCCCGACTATGGAAGTCCCTACGCTTTTGTCAAGTTTTAGGTTATTTTTAAGTTGTGTTAAAAGTTTATGTCATTTATGTTTAGGCTGTTTTAAAGTTTCAAATACTGTAATTTTATTATAAGCATGCGCATGCTTCTAAACTAAGTAACTATTAAAAATATTTTTTATACAGTTTTTTGGGTCTTTTAAATAAACGAAAGTAAGATATTTTCCGCAAATGATGTATGTTTTCTGCAATTATGTTAGTCGTTTTTACTGGGTCGTTACATTATTAGTATTTAGGATCTTTAACACAATATTTTACATATTAATTAACTTCACAAGTATAAATAATAATAATATAATATTAACTTTTATAGTCTATATCACATTATATTATATTCTTATTAATTTTATAAGTATAAATAATGACTTATTAGTATTTAATATTTTTATGCTTAATCATGTTATATTCCATTTAATTATATTAGTATCATATATTGATTTTTTTTCAATTTTTTTTTCTAAATTTTATTAGGGTAGGGTTACCCATGGGTACCTTATACCCGTTAAGGTAATACCAGTACCCTACCCGCAAAAAATTATAGGGTAGGGTATGAGTAGAACATTTTTTATAGGGTAGGATCGTGGAATAGGCATACCCTACCCATACCCTACCTGTTTCCATCCCTATTTGTCATTGAACAATTTAGAGTGATTGTGGTAAGAAGCAATAACGAGGGCTCTATTGAAGGCGACAAGAGGATATTTTCCGTAAAGGTATAAAATTATAATCAAAATCATTTTATAGCAACTTGTGTCTTCTTTATTTGTTGATAATGTCATCACAAATAATTTAAGGAACATCAGTGTTATGCCCTGACTAATTCTAAACCTCGGACAATTAAAAACTACTAAACATAACTACTATTTTGGAATACATACATACATAAGATATTAGAACTTTATTAAAAATCCAAAATACGGTACAAAATAAAAAATAAGGTATGGTTACCCATTGTTTAATACATAAAACATAAAAACAAAAGCTTTAATCAATCGTTTAAATACTAAGTGCGGAAATACATAAAGCATAAATTTAAAGACTTTAAACAACGTCATCCTCGATCTTCCCGCAGTCCATTCAATCCATCCTTCCCCAATACATGTGCCAAGCTGCCACGAATCCATCTCGCCATCCAAGTTCATTTTCCTGCACCATCTAAAATAAAAGGAATGAACCTAATGCCCAGCAGGGAAAATCTACTAAAAACATATGTAAAAAATCATAAGACTATATTATAAAACATATACTATAAAACATAGGACGTACAAACGTATATCATATTGGACTATAATACTAATGGCCATTAACTCATTACCGTAGCATGTGATAAAACCATCTAGGTCCTCAGTCTACTAATCGAGGTAGGTAAGATCACAAGGTAGTATATGATAACCCATCTAGGTCCTCAGTCTACTAATCGAGGTAGGTTAAATCATAACTCTAAACCACGATAATGATAAAAAAAAAACTTGGGGTTTTCTATCTAAGCAATTATAAGCCCTAAGTGACTACAAAACATATTTATACATATATACATAGGACATAACATATCATAGCATACAAACATATCATAACACATATAATCTAACCTATTTTCCTTACCAAAACCGGGATATTGTAGACAAGAACGAGATTGGAACTCTCTTAAAACCAACAATAAAAACCATGAGTTTATAAAAAAAAAATAGACGAAAAAGAGAACTAAACCATTAAGATAGAAACTTACCAAAAAACCTTAAGTTTCAAGTAACTTAAACACCTAACCAAAAGCCATAATAATGAGTTAGGATCTAAAAGAAAAATTGAAGAAAATAAAAGAACTGTGATGGATTAAACCTGAGAATAAGACTACCTTGAATGATCTAGAACTCTGATCTACACCTCGATACCGAAAAGTCACTCTATCTTACTTCCCAAGTGTTTAGAAAAGTTTAGATTGGAAAAGCTTTTAACCCAAAACCCAAGTGTTTTCTCTTTGGAGCAATCTTAGCAGCTTGGAGGCTCTGAAGAATGGTTGAATGATGAGTGAAATGGCTGAGTACTAGATCCTATTTATAGAGTTCAAGGAGTGAAACTAACCCCTTTTAAAATGAATAAATAAATGAATAATAATTGAAAAGATTTGAATTTTCATTTCAACAGATGCCCAGAACTCGGTCAAAAACATTCAAGAGCAAGTCCAAGTGGTTGGAGGATGTTTCTAATTTAAATCCACAAAGATTCAAAAATGGCTCCAGGAGTCGATATATCACCTACCCTGGGCGGTATATTGCCCCTACATATGTCATGTGCTTTCGTGCTTTCGTTCGTGTGAAGTCGACGTGTTATCCGTATCTCCCGTAGGCGATATATCGACCCCTATAACTGCGATATATCGGCTTACGTTGATATATCAAACACGTTTTTACACTCTTTCAGCATATTTTGAATTTGTTTAAACAACTTTGACTAAGTAAAACGTGATCCTAACAGCTGCTGGAAGGTTCTAGAGCTTGTAGATTTATCCTTTATAAAAGTATTCATCCAAAATGCTTAAATCCTTAATAAACATGCTTGTGACAAGTGTCACGTTCTTATTAATTCTATCTAAACCTTAGGTTATAATAAATACTATTTCTAGGACCAGCTATATTAATCAAACATTATGTTATAATTAATATTTCTAAACAATAGATTAAACTTATAAAATCTATAATTGTTTCTATGAGTTTCCAACTAAATCCCGGCTTGAACCAATAACCACGAAAACTAAAATACTACAAGCTATTACTATACTACTACTACTACTGCTACTACTACTACTACTATCTAGCTAAGTAAAATTTTGAGACACTACAATCAGTAATTAAAGGCAATATTAGTTTTATAAAATCCATCATGTAAAAATAAATATGGCTTATAATTTTGTTTTTTGTTAATAAGATGTGGCAATCAGATGGTTGATTAGGTTTGAAATACCCTATGAATACCTACGATTTCCATATAACTACTACATTAGGGTGAGACCAGTGGCGACGAAAGAAACTGATTGCAACCTTTTGACCACTAACAGTGAAAAAGAACACTCTAGGTTAGTGTCACACCAATGGGAAGTGACTCAATAATTAGGTGGTAAATACCTATTAATTATCAATGGGTAATGTGGGATTAATAAATATGAGATGAGATCACTGATGGCATCATTTTTCATGTTGATTTTCCCATTTACACGTCTTATCGTTAATGAATTATTACCTAATATATAATATTCATAATTGACACAAAAGTCCTCTTTAAATATTAATAAATAATCAAATTTAACTACAGCTGAACTCCAAAACAACTAATAAACCACTTCAGTTGAACATTGTCATTTTACTAATTAACAACATTGGATTAAGATTGTAACACCCTACTACTCAGGGACCGTTACACTGTGTATTTTAAATAGTGCCAAGCTCTCTAAACGAGTCATTTGGCCATAATCGTGTAACTAAATGTGATTACGGTTTAGGGTTAAATTTTTTTGTCAAAGATACAATGTTTCACTAAAATGTTTACTGTATACATTGGGATCCCAAATACATTTTAAAGGTTAATTACAATAAAAGAGTTACAACCAGCCGACCTAAGCGGCAAAATAGGGTTTAAACCTAGTTCCTTTTTAAACTCTTGGCCGTGGTGGTCGAGCAGCCGTATATGTACACATCGTCACCTAAGCTCTCCAACTCAAGGATGGTCCAACTTTCTTTTACCTTTACCTGCACCAAATAGCACTCGTGAGCCGAGGCTCAGCAAGAAAACTCAAACATGCTCATAAGCAAATAATAACATGTCACCAAATCATAATAAGCATGCCTAGCAGTAATAACCATATTCATGCATGCATGCAAGTACAAATAAATGATTATGGGGTCCTCCGCCCTAAGTATATGACTGTTAAGTCAATCTGGGGTCATGCGCCCTGAATAGATGACTATTAAGTCACTTTGGGGTCCTGCGCCCTGAATAGATTATTATTAAGTCAATCTGGGGTTCTGTGCCCTGAATAAATGACTATTAAGTCAATCTAGGGTCCTGTGCCCTGAATAAATGACTGTTAAGTCAATTTGGGGTCCTGCGCCCTAAGCCATGTGATGTTCCAGTCACTTGAGCCTTTTATCACTAGCTCTGAGTAACTAGCCTTAGACTAGCCAAGCGCTTTAGTTTTCTTCGACCAATAGGTCGGTCGAGCATATAATGCTCCTGTTGATTAGATCTAATCATATCGACCAGCGACCAATGCGTTATTTTTGCTCTTGACTCATAATTCAATTCCATACGACCAATGCTTAATACTATTGCCGATCATGACTGATAAGTCAGAGCTTCACGACCAGCACTAAATACCATTGTCAATTCTGACTAATAAGTCAATGCGTAGGTCAGATAAACAATGTATTCCAACATTCCCAATGAAATAGATATCCAAACATAGAGCACTAGACATGCTTAATGAATAATCACCAGCATAATTATGATCATGCACATTTACAAAGACTCAAGCTCTGATCAAATTTCATATTCAACATTCATGCCATACCACAATCACATGCATCACATACTGGGTGCAGTTTTCTTACCTTTGGTCCAAGCACAGGTTACCAATAAACGACCCTTAAGCACAATCCTGATTCTGAACCCCTAGCAATCACCTAGTCACAACCATAATATAGAATCTTGTAAAAAGAACTAGTGAATAAAGACTTCCGGACCAATTCCTAGTCTCCGGGACGTTGAATCCTACCAAACCGGGTAGTAGGATCGATCCCGAGCCCTTAGAGTTAAGTTCCCACGACTAAAAACCAAACCTGGGCAAAAATGCACAAGCGGGCCGCGACTTGGCCCTGGGGGTCGTGGCGCACCTCCCTTATAGAGAGCCCTCTGTCTGGGCTTCAGGGGGCGCGCCGCGACTCTAGGGGGCAGAACCCTCCTGTTAATGGGTTCACACAGGTCGCGACTTGCTAGAACAAGGTCGCAATCCAACCTCGAACCCAACCATTTTCTATGTTTTCTCCCATTTAAAATCCTTCAAAAAACCTATCCAAACATATCCAAATCCAAAAAACAAAGTTCCCAAATATCTCAATGGCCCAAAACCATTCAAACCCAAGTCTCAATCAAATCAAAACGTAACTTAAAATTTGGATTACCTCTGATTGAGTCGTTTCTCAATTAAATCCTCCAGCTAATAAGCTTCTAATCTTCTCTAGAATCGCTATGACTTGATCCTTACTTGAATCTGAGTCCTAAAACTCAAGCTTCCTTTGAAAATGCGAACGACATCAAAAAGGGATAACGGGAGAGAGAGAACGTAATGAACGTTCTTTTATGATTTTGACAGGTTATTTCGAGCTTGAGTAACCTCAAGCAAATCCTAATGCTCGGGGTCCCAAAAACGCCCACTGGGGTAAAATAGTCAAAATTCCCAGAATTCTCTCCTGATCTCACTAATTTCCAATATATCTTCAAATAATTATTCCCATTACCCAATATCCCGGTAATGTGCCAAAAACCCGATATACTCCTTGACTCACTCCGAGTCAAGTATGGTTCTCATTAGCTTACTCCCTAGTATCATCTCATGTCGAGTAACCCAAACATATCTACATAGTAATACAGTACCACACACATACCACATATATGCCAAATATACACATAACGAGCCACATTACAAAAATTACCCAATTAATCATAAATAATCGCACATACATATTTAATATACCAAAACATGCATATCAAGTCATATTATAATATAACTCAGATAATCACATAATGATGCACATATATATCACATAATTCCATAATTTGTCATCCTGGCCCCTAACCAAGGCCTTAAGCCTTATTAGGACAAAGATATCCCATTTTTATTAATAAATAATATAAATATTTATTTTTGCTACATACCCACATATATTTCTATTTTTTTATTCTTTTTCATGTTCTTAAAAATACATATAGATAATAAATAATTTAAATATTAAGATATATAAAAATTCAACAAAAAATATTCATAAAATATTATTAAAGAAAAAGTTTTCTTCTAAGTAATTATGCATTATTTTAAAAGTTATAAAGATAAGATAAAATAAAATTTATTGTCGTTGCCGAATTTGGTACCTCAGGATGAAATCGACCACCATCCCTTGTGGTCGCATTCTTTGGACGACTAACAGTCAACTATAACAATCTTTTTGTTGTATTCATGATCTTCGAACACCGGTGTTGGTAATAGGTTCATTAATTGGGTTCGAAATACCCAATGATTAGCGAAACTTTTCAAAAACTACTATCTTGGGCTGTTTTGCGATAATAGACACTGATGGTAGCCTTTTCACAAATAAAAATCAACAAAAACGTTCTTCATTACTTCACTTATTACAATTGGAACAATACTTGTGGTAGTCATATTAGTGTCATTGTTGACCTTTGAACTCCACTAGTGGCAATTGAGTCATTAACTAGGTCTTAAACACCCCATCATCATCAATGGTTGTGAAAATTAGTATTTTATGGTAAGATCAACGATCATACCCTTTTCGATGCTGATGTTCATTTCTACTCAATAGTGATATTTTTTCCATGATTCGATATATATAATAGGGTGTTTCCATTGGCACTTCTCATTTTGCTCATTAATTAAATATTACAAAATATTTAATATTGGTAAATTGTTGTACCTACTTTTTTTTTTAAATGAACCATTAGTAGAAATTTAATTGTAACACAATTTCAAAACAACTAATATATCACTTTAATACTTTTTAGAACAATTATTAAGTAATCAAATACATCTTATTTTCTACTTCTTATTTAGGAAATTGTAATTTAGTTATGTTTATTTTTAATTGTTCTTCTTAATTAAAAATTATGATTAGTTGTTTATTTGAAAACATTAAAAGGAGAGTCCCGCATATTTTTTAATTTTACGTGGATAATAAATTATGAAATGTGAAAAAAAATTAGATAATACAATTATCTAGAAATGAGTAATTTTCTACCAAATTTGATTTAGATGTTTCATTCTTATTATCAATTAATATATATATATATACATATATTTTAACATGGGACATATTTTGTAATTTTATTTTGTTTTTAGTGACGGAGACAGACATTATTTTCAATAAAGGTTTCGCAATTGATTTTTTTTTAAAATAATTAGTTTTATTGCTTATTTTATATTTTTTTAATGAATAATAATTAAATATTTTAGTTATCAAACATTTAAATGTGTTAGCTTGGTTGAGTGAGTCTTATTTTCTTTCCTCAATGGTTTCGAAACTCCATATTACTTTTGCCTTTAAATCTATATAATTTTAATAAAAAGGTAGAATAGTCAAAGTGGTAATTATCACTACACCAAGTGCAATTATTTTTAATGTAAACAAAAATTATATTTATTGAATTTAAGTGTAGGCTAGAGTCTACGCACATCACCATGTGCTCCTCCCTGTCTATTTCAGGTTCTAAAAAATAAAAATAAATTATTAATATGGAAAAATATTACCTAATACTCAAATAAAATTAATATTAATTTTTCACTTTTATGCTTCGTTTTATAACACCTATTAAAATAGTTTTGTAACTTAATAACAAGCTATCTACCTTTTATTTAGTTGACCACAATGATTGGGTTACTTCTGGGCATCCTCTTTTTTATATCACTTAAATTATTTTAGTCACTTCACAACATATTTTTTTAGTAGTTTTTATAAACACTCTTTTTAAATTAGGTTAAGTTTGTATCACATATATATCATAGAACTCATTTGAATTAACGTATAGGAATATTCCATATTTTGTCTTGTAGCTATCACACTTCTCATTTTGGTTATTCCCAATTGGGTAATAATATTTTAAAACTTCACCCATACATGCACGTGAACAAAAAAGCATAATAAGAAGTGACCATTTCATGTTTGTATTTATGACAACTTTTTTAAATTATTAAAATAATTTAAAACTTTGATGAAATTTTTTATTTTTTCAAAGCAGGATATAAGAAGTGACAATAATTGTCTCAATACAACTTCAGATAAAGTTTCAACTTCTCATAATCAACAAGAATTAGAGAAAACTCTAAATTATGCAATATGAACCACTGCAATGGAAAGCAAATCGTGGGAGAGTCTAGTGGTGCTTCCACCGGTGGAACTGATTAGGGAAGTAGTAAGGACGAGTATATTCATCTGATGGTTAATACTCGTTGTGATGCTTGCACAAGATTGTATGGTTTTCCACACTACTGAAGACTGCTATTTCGAAACAAGAGTTAAAACATCAGAGTCTTGGGTGCAGCATGAACACTCTGAACAAAGTCCTAGGAAAGTGATAGCAAATGGCAGATATATATGATTCTATGATTATGTTCTTCATGATCATTTTTAGTTTTTTTTTAGGTTCGTAGACTTTTTGGTATTTTAAGTTTAAATTTTATTATTATGTATGTAATCTCTTATGGTGACACTCTATCATTTTAAGTATTTTTATTTTCGTGTTTAACTAATTGTCTGAGTGCCAATATATATATATATATATATATTACTTTACATGCATAACTAATCATCACAAAATCTTGAAAACATCATTTCAAAATAATGTTGTAGTATCACCAAACTATATGCTCCCAACATTTAATTTTGGTACTTTTTATTTCGATGGGCGCATGACGTTTATGTAATTAGGAAATGGGCCATGACTTAACAAGACAATTCCAAGTTGTTGGGAACATGGTAAGGACTTAGCCTATAAATACAAATGTTGAACTCATTTTCAAGCACAATCATCCATCTATACATTTAACCATCTCCATGCAAATTTAGGTACTTTTGTTCTAATATCATCTATGGCCACCAAAACCCGATGCAACGAGAACTGTCCCAATGCTCCCATTACCATGGGTACGCTGATGATGGAATATGTATTTGTGGTGCCGCCAAAGAAGTACAGTTTGCATTTGACCAACTTGAGTTGAAGCACGAGGAAGTTGAAGTTACTATCAAACAACTTAACAGTCATTTCAATGAGAAGAAATGGAGTTTTGGGTGGTTAAAAGGTCGTGCAAATCGTGTAGAGAAGTTGATGGATTCTATGGGGCGAGATATTGTCACCCTAAACCAATTTATAAGCCAACTTTAGGGGCTGATCTTCTAGTTACCACTGTTCGTTTTTTTTTTGTGGTTTGAGAAATGAGCTCTTTCTTTAAAAATGTATTCCAATTATTTCAGTTTGCTTTGAATATGTATTTGTCTTACGTTAATCAATGTTTTTTCTTGGTGAATCTTTGTTCTCTACTTTTACTTTGTTTGTTGTAGTAATATGAAAATATTAGTCTATAGAAGAACATTGTTAACCTTGTTTACATTGTTAACAATGTACTTCTATAGGCTAATATTTTTATATTACTACAACATAACAAAGTAAAAATAGAGAACAAAGATTTGGCAAGAAAAAACATTGATTAACAGAAGACAAATACATATTCAAAACAAACAGAAACATTTGGAATACATTTTTAAAGATAGAGCTCATTTCTCAAACCACAAAAAACGAACAGTGGTAATTAGAACATCAAGCCCTAAAGTTTGCGTATCAACTAGTTTAGGGTGACAACATGTAATACCTTGGTTACTCCAAGACCGTTACTGTGAGCTTTGAATCGTGCTTAACTCGCTAATCAAGCTCTTTGGTTATAAACATGCATATAGGTGTTATTAATAGGCTAAGGTGAAAACTAATCAAAAGGAAATGATATATTTTATTTAAAACATAAAACTGTTCATGGGCCCATAAAAATGTTTACAAGTTATTTACTGTAGAGTCCAAGAACTTTACTTAGCTAAAATAGATAATAGTATGATAGTATTTATAGCATTATCTTTGTAACTGTGGATTTTTGGTTCAGACCAGGAATTATTTGGACACTCATAGTAGTACTTATAGATTTTCTAAGTTTAATCTATAGTTTAAGAATATTAAGTATAACCTAAGGTTTGATTAATGTGACTGATATTAAGGATTATATTTATTATATTATAAGGTTTAGACATCAACCAATAGGATTTTAAGCACATGTTATGAATGGTGATTAAGGATTAAGTATTTTTTAGGATTAAATTTAATAAGGAGTAAAGTTTGAATGTTATAGGGTCAGTCAGCAGCTTTGAATACGTTGAGGGCTTAGTCAAGGCTGTTTACTCCATTCAAACTTAGCTAAAATTGTGTAATTTCGTGTTTAAATATTCAGCGTATGCCGATATATCGCAGCTATAGGGGGCGATATATCGCAGCACGTAGATACGGAAAACACGAATCGATGCACGGTCGCCTCGGGAACAATGGTCCAGGCGATATATCGCCTATAGGGGGCGATATATCGCCTCCACCAGCATGTTTTCAAACACTTTTGAATTCTTTTCCTTTCAGCCATTCAAACTCCTTCAACAGTCCAGCATCTTTTGAACGAGTCTTCAGCCTCTGCTGAACGATTATTCAAATGATTTTCACCTAAAAAGCCATTATTTTTATTCAAGTAAAATCAAGATACTTTCATTCCCAAACTCTATAAATAGGACCTAGTACCCAGCCATTTCTTCACCTTTTACTCTAAGTTCAGAAGTTGCTAGTGCTAAGTAAGTGTGAGAGTGTAAACACCTGGTTTGGGAAAATCATAAGCTTAAACATCATAAGCTTATCAAACACTTTGGGAAGTGAGATTCGTTAGTATTTCGGCTGTGGTTAGATTGATCTTGCAAGTCTTTGAGGTAAACCCGAAACTCTAGTTCATTTGATTTATGTTATGTTTCCCTTCTCTTAGTCTTCTACTCAGTTTCCTAACCTCATTCTTATTTTGGTTAGGGAATCCAAGTTCTTAAGCACATAAGTTGTGGTAAGCATAATTCTCAATGGTTTAGTCTTCCTATTCATTTTTATTTCTTCTTCTTCTTAAGACTCACTCTTTCTCATATGGTTTTATGAGTGTTCCAAAAGTCCCAACTCAGTCCATTATATCCTGGTAACTTTGGTAAGGAAAATAGGCTAGAATCTATATGTTTATGTTTATGTTATGTTATGATATGTTATGAATATGTTATGAATGTGTATGTTTGTAGGCTTGGGCTTATGCCCTTTTTGACTAACAAGACCCCAAAAAGATTGTGGACATATGCCTATTTAGCTGGTAGGACCCCACTAATCTCATGGGCATAAGCTTGTTTAGTCTAAGGGATCCCAAGTAATAATGGCCATTATAATAAGTGTATTATGTGTTATGATATGTCTTTACGTTATTATGAAATTGATGTGTATGACTATGTGTTAGATTTTTCCTTGCTGGGCATTAGGCTCATTCCTTTCTGTTTATGTGCAGGAAATAAGCTTTAGAGGCGGAAAGATTCGTGACGCTTAGAGGATGTGTATCGATGGTGAATGGAGTCAAGGAGCCGAGCGTTATTCGATTCGAGGATGTAGTCTTGTTTATGTTTTTATGGTTTTAGATGTATTTTCCGCATTTTCTATGTAACTCTTTTTACTTTAAGTTATTTTTGTTTTAAAGACAATGGGTACCCATATCCTACTTATTTTTATGAAAGTAACCTTTGTTTCTACAAGTTTATAATAAATTATGGTATTTTCGCAAATGTATGTTTTAGTAAGAATTTGTATGTATAGTTCGATAATGGTCCTAGAGTCTAGATTAGTGGGTCATTACATTTACAATACAAAATGGTCATTACAGTGTAAAATTTACAACCCGCCGACCTAAGCGGCAAAATAGGGTTAACTCCTAGTCCCTCTGAGAAACTCCTTGCCCGTGGTGGTTAAGCGGCCACATATGTACACATCGCCACCTAAGCTCTCCACTCAAGGCTGGGAGAGTTTTTCTTTCCCTTTACCTGCACCACATAGCACCCATGAGCCAAAGCCCAGCAAGAAAACTTATTACTGCATGTATATAATATCAAATGATGATTATGATAATCATCCAGGACTTATAGCTCTAAAAGAGAAGTGACAGTTGTAAAAGTCACTATTGTGGGTTCCGTACCCTTTACAAATGAGTGATCGAGTCACTAGCTTAAACAGGATAAGTGACTGATGAGCAAGTCACCAATGCAAACCAACTAAGTGACCATGGAGTCACTAATGTGGGTTCCGTACCCTTAGCCAGGCGACGATACGGTCATCTGGGCCTTCTATCCCTGGCTCTGAGTAACTAGTCATGGAGCTAGGCAAGCGCTTTTAGTTTTCATCGAACTTGGGGTCGGTCTGGCACTAATGCTCATGATGATTCATTCAATGCTGATGTAGATTAGATCTAATCTTTATCGGCTCTGCGTTCCTGACGCTTATGCCGCTTCGGACTCATAGGTCAATAACACTTGACCAGTGCTCAGTACCACTGTCGAACTTGATTAGTAAGTCACAGCTTCACAGACGGATCTGACACCATTGTCGATTCTGACTAGTAAGTCAGAGCCATTCTGTAACGCCCTGGATAGCCAAGACCATTACATTGTGTGTTTATAAAGGTGAAAGAAATGTTAATCAATTCATTTAATTAGAAACGTGTTGCTAGAACTACAGTTGAACTAGGGTTAAAAGATTTTGGTCTCAAAAGTTACATTTCTTATAAACAAACATTTTCTTTTACATGGGATCCTAGAAGTAGTAAAGTTATAAGACAGTTTACAAAAATTCGGGATTAAAATACAGTTACTAGCCACTCTAAGGCAAAATAGACATTTAGGATTTTCTCGTCCTGTTCTACTCCTCTGCTGTGGCGCCCGATCAATTGATTATGTACATTCAGCCCCAAAGTTATCCATCTCAGGACTGGTCCAACTTGCCCTTGCCCTTACCTGCACCACGTAGCACCCGTGAGCCAAGGCCCAGCAAGAAAACACAATAAGAGAGCATAATCATCAAGCAAACAACCAGGTAACTTATACAGTATAAACATGTACTCAACAGTCCAAACATTCATGTTATTCAAGTATTCAACATACCAAGTACATCATTTTATATCAATAATCAATTCACATATGATAACCAGGGTTAACGCCCTTAGGCCGCACCCTCTATTTATTCCACCCACTCCGGCCTGCTTAAACCGAGCTCACTGAATATTAAGCTGTCCTCAGCTACCAGTGGTCGAGCCACACCCTGTACGCAAGTACTATTTATCGCACCCTTAGGTCGTTTATCACATGTCCCATGGCATAATACCATCTATGACATCATGCAGATATAGGGAGCTCTTATTCCCATCACAAACACATAACTGGGTGAAGTTTTCTTACCTTTAGATTTCGATAGCTTTGTTCAATCCAATCCTCAAGCACGATCCCGTCTGAGCCCTAGAGTACACCTAATCACAGTCACAAGTTAGAATCAAATCCAAACCTCAATCCCAGAACCTAGCGTCGAGACCAATCCCGAGCCCTCGGGTAGACCTAATTCCACCAAACGTGGGGGTGGAATCAAACCCCGAGCCCCGGGGCAAAAACCCTAAGAAATAACCCAAAAACCCCTTTCTGGGAACAGGGTAGCACTACAGCGCCCTAAAGTGGGCGCTATAGCGCTACAAGCAGAGCCATCAGGCTCCCAGACTTCCAAGCCTAGCGCCGTAGCACCCTAAGGCTAGCGCTACAGCACTAGTCACAGCCAGGCACTACCCAGTTTTCTCCTCTTCGGATTTTCTCGAGCCAAACCTTTCTAAAACTCAACTAAACCTCAACTAAACTTCAAAACAATCCTCCCAACATCATCAACTCATCCTAAAAAAACTAACCACAAGTAATTCAATCACATGCACCCCAAAACACAACATCCACCATGGCTGTGCCTAGAGCTCAAAAACTCAGCAAAACAACAGAAATCACAAAGCCTAAAACTAGAGTTTCTTACCTTTGATGGATGAGCTTAGCCTAGGTTGTCTTCCACACTTGCTTAGCCTTCACCTCCTCAAACCCTTAGGTTTAATTCCCTAGAATTCCCATAGAAACTCTGCTTAGAAAAACCAATTCAATACCAAGCCAAGAACTGAATATTAACCTCAAAACCTTACCTCAAATGATGAACAACCTCAGCTAATTCCCCAACCTGATCAAGATCCCAAGTACATAGTCTTAGCCTAAAGCTCCTCTGAATTTTAGCTCCAAATTTCCAGAAGAAATTGATGAAGAAAAACCCAAACCGTTCAAGAGAATTGCACTGCTTTTCCCTTCTTTTCTTTCTTTTCTTCAGACTTCTACAATTTTCTACATAATCCACTAAGGCAATAAAGCCAAAACAACACTTATCTGATTCTAAACACCAAAAGTCCATATTGCCCTTCCACTTATAACTAAGCTTTTAAACATCTTAAGGGCATTTTAGTCATTACACCCAATTCCCGCTAATTCCTCGAATGCCTCTAATATTAACGCTTATTTCCCGACACCTAACTAATCACCAATTATATTCCTCAATATCAAAAATAGACTCCAATATATTCTCTAAATTCCCAGAAATACCCCAAAACTCGCCCCGAGCCGGGTATAAATCCCCGCGCGTGACTTTTTCGCTGAACCGCTCACTAGGATCGCCTCGAGTCACAGATTACAAATATATCAACATAATAATGTGGTCTCAACAATTTATCACAATTATTTACATTTATGCCCTCAACAGGCTAAAATTACGAACATGCCCTTCTAACCAATCAGGGCCTACATGCATTCTAATACACATAGTCATATATCACAGATATTGGAATAATTATATAACATGTGTTTAATCACTTAATTCACATATAATCTAGTTATGCCCTCCTGACACACTAATCAAGGCCCTTAAGCCTTATTAGTGAATTTGGGTCGTTACAGCTATCCCCTCCTAATGAGAATTTCGTCCTCCAAATTTTCCTGAATAATTCAGGATACTGATTCTGCATCGCTGACTCAATCTCCCAGGTCGCCTCCTCAACCCTACTATTCCTCCACGACACTTTAACAAGACGAATCGTCTTATTCCGTAGTACTTTGTCCTTCCGATCCAAGATCTGGACCAGTTGCTCCTCATAGGCTAGATCTGTCTGAAATTCCAAGTCTTCATACCTCAACACATGTGTCGAATCAGAGACGTACTTCCGGAGCATGGAGACATGGAATACGTCATGGACTCCTGACAGTGATGGTGGCAAGGCTAACCTGTAAGCCACCTCACCGATCCTTTCTTGGATCTCAAAAGGTCTGATGAACCTAGGGCTTAGCTTGCCCTTCTTTCCGAACATCCTCACCCCTCACAATGGTGAAACTCGGAGAAATACGTGGTCCCCAACCTGGAACTCAACTTCCCTACGTTTGGGATCAACGTAGCTTCTCTGTCTGCTCTGTGAGGTGAGCATTCTAGCTCGGATCTTCTATATAGCTTCATTTGTCCTCTGAACCATATTTGGCCCCCAAATACTTCATCTCACCCATCTCATCCCAATGAATAGGTGATCTACACTTCCTTCCATATAACATCTCGTAGGGAGCCACTCCAATCGTTGATTGGTAACTATTGTTATATGAAAATTTAATCAACGGGAGATACATACTCCATGATCCCTCAAAGTCGATCACACACGCTCTTAGCATATCCTCCAACACCTGAATCCTCGTCTCAGACTGTCCATCATTCTGAGGATGAAAGGATGTGCTGAACTTCAACTGAGTTCCCACAGCCTTCTGCAAACTACCCCAAAACTTGGAGGTAAATATAGGATCCCAGTCTGACACTATAGACTTAGGAACCCCATGGAGGTGTACGATCTCCCTCACATACAACTCTGCATACTGATCCACAGTATATGTTGACCTTACTGGAAGAAAATGAGCTGACTTGGTGTCTTTATCCACTATCACCCACACCGAGTCATGAAGCCCTACTGTTCTAGGTAAACCTCCCACAAAATCCATTGTAATAACCTCTAATTTCCACTCGGGAATACCCAAAGGCTGAAGCAACCCGGGTGGTAGCTGATGCTCAGCTTTCACCTGCTGACAGGTTAAAAATCTGGCTATGTACTCCACCACTTCCTTCTTCATCCCGGGCCACCAATATAACGTCCGTAGATCCTGGTACATCTTCGTGGTACCCGGATGAAGTGAGTACGGCATCGTATGAGACTCATCCAATATCTCTCGTCTGATCCCCTCGTCATTCAGAATACAAATTCGTCCCTGATACCGAAGCAAACCAACCTCAGAAATAGAATAGTCCTTAGCTACTCCCGCTAAGACATCCTTTCTAACCTCCTGTAACTGAGCATTTACCAATTGCCCTACTTTAATCCGCTCTAGCAGGGTCGACCGCAGAGTAATATTGGCCAACCGACCCATCACCAATTCTATCCGCACTCTGACCATCTCATCAGCTAACTCTCTCTCGATCTGGGTGGAACTATATAACTGATCTGGGCCTCTCCAGCTCAATGCATCCGCCACTACATTGGCTTTACCCGGATGGTAAAGAATATCACAATCGTAGTCTTTCACCAACTCTAGCCAACATCTTTGTCATATATTCAGGCCCTTCTGTGTTAAGAAATACTTTAGACTCTTGTGGTCGGTGTATATCTCGCACTTCTCCCCATACAGATAATGTCGCCAAACCTTCAGTGCAAATACCACCGCTGCTAGCTCCAAATAATGGGTAGGACACCGTTGCTCGTACTCCTTCAACTGTCGTAATGCATAAACTATGACCTTCTCATTCTGGATCAACACACAGCCTAAACCCAACCTCGAAGCATCGCAATAGACAACAAACTTCCCTTCCCCTGAAGGAAGACTCAACACGGGCGCAGTAATAAGTCATCGCTTCCCTTCCCCTTGGAAACTGTTCTCACATTTTTCTGACCAAATAAACTTCAAATTATTCCGTGTCAATTCTATCATCGGTGCCGCTATCTTCGAGAAGCCTTCCACAAACCGTCTGTAGTAAACCGCTAGACCAAGAAAACTCTGCACTTCCGAGGCGTTCCTTGGACTCGGCCAATCCCTAACTGCCTCCAACTTAGATGGATCCACCTTAATCCCATATGCACCCACAATATGTCCAAGGAATGTCACTTCTGGTAACCAAAATTCACATTTCTTAAACTTGGCGTACAGCTGATGCTCCCTTAATCTCTGCAGAACCTGTCGAAGATGAATCTCATGCTCTGCCTCTGAACTGGAGTACACTAAGATGTCGTCAATGAAGACAATAATGAACTGATCTAGAAAGTCCTTGAACACTCTGTTTATTAGGTCCATAAAGGCTGCTGGGGCATTGGTCAAACCAAATGACATGACCAGAAACTCATAGTGCCCATACCTCGTTCGGAAGGCCGTCTTCGGTATGTCCTCATCCTTGATCCTTAGTTGGTGATAACCAGATCGAAGATCAATCTTCGAGAACACCGTCTTACCCTACAGCTGATCGAACAAGTCGTCAATCCTTGGTAGGGGGTACTTATTCTTGATAGTCAACTTGTTCAATTCCCTGTAGTCTATACAAATTCTCAAAGTCCCGTCCTTTTTCTTCACAAACAAAACTGGAGCACCCCATGGCGAGCAACTAGGCCTGACCCCAAATCCAGAAGCTCCTGCAAATGTATCTTCAATTCTTTCAGATCTGCCGGTGCCATCCTATATGGTGCCCTCGACACTGGCTCTGTCCCTGGCGCCAACTCAATGACAAACTGAATCTCCCTACGCGGTGGCAACCCAGGTAAGTCCTCAGGAAACACATCCAAGAATCAGTAAACTAATCTGGTCTCCTCTGGTCTTGTTGGCGAAGCCCTGGTGGTATCCACCACACTAGCTAGGAAACCTATACATCCTCCCTGTAATAGGTCCCTAGCTCTCAACTTTGAAATTCTGGGTATGTGGGGTCCATGCACCGCTCCCACAAAGACAAAGGGATCCTCGCCTTCCGTCTCCAAGGTCACCATCTTCTTCCTGCAGTCAATAGTAGCTCCATATCTAACTAGCCAATCCATACCTAAAAGCATATCAAAGTCCTCCATACACAACTCAATCAAGTCTACTGACAACTCTCTACAATCAACTATCACTGACAGTGCTTTAATCCACCTCCTAGAAACTACCAGTTCCCCTGTAGGCAAAATAGTCCCAAACCCTAAAGTACAATACTCACTAGGTCTACACAGTCTATCAATTACCTTACTAGAAACAAACGAATGTGTAGCACCAGAGTCTATTAATACAGTAAAAGGAGAGACAACGCTAGAAAGCTGACCTGTCACTACCGAGGGACTAGCCTCGGCCTCTGCCTGCATCAAGGTGAACACTCGGGCTGGAGTCAAGATGTCCACCTTCCCAGCATCTCCCTTCTTCACTGTCGGGCAGTCTTTCTTGAGGTGTCCCACCACCCCGCACACATAACAAGCCTTAGCCCGACACTCGCTCGGATGGCGTCTTCTGCACCTCGTACACTCAGGATAGGTCCTCCATGAATCACCGCCTCCCTGATGGCCACCCTGAGTACCCCAACCTCTCATATAAGGACCAGGAGCGATCGAATGATCAGGGGTCTTCCTCTTTAAATCATTGGGGCCTCCGCCCCTACCAGAACTAGAATATGGAGGCACCGCCCTGCGGCCCTCCCGTCTTGCTGCACTCTCCCTCCATATCTTATTTATCGCCTCCTCAACGGTTAGAGCCTTCTCTACAACCTGGGCATAAGTTGTCCCTCCAGGAACTGTTGTAATCCTCACATCTCGGGCTATCATAGCATTAAGCCCTCTAATAAATCTGTCCTGCCTAGATGCATAATTGGCACAAGGTCGGGTGCGAACTTCGCAAGTTTGTCAAACTTTAGGGCATATTCTGTAACTGTCATGCTGCCCTGAACCAGCCCCACGAACTCATTTACCTTCGCTGCCCTGATGGCAACATTGTAGTATTTATGACTGAATAGGACCTTGAATCCTTCCCATGTCAAAGCAGTAACATCTCTAGTCTGTGATGCCACTTCCCACCAGATTCAGGCATCCTCTCTCAGCATATATGTGGCACAGGCCACTCTGCCATGTCCCTCTACCCTCATATAATCCAGGATAGTAGTAATCATGGTCATCCACTATTCAACCTTCAGTGGATCATGTCCTCCCTCAAAGATCGGGGGCAACTATTTCCTGAATCGCTCGTACAATGGAACCTATCTATTCCCAACCTCTACTGGTTGTACAACTGGTACCACTGCAGATGGCACAATAGGGGCAAAACTCCCTGATGAAGCCTCCTGTCGCAGAATTCGAATCTGTTCCTCCTGGCTCTGCAGCCGTGCTTGCATGTCTACCATAAGCTGCTACCAATTCTCAGGAACTGGCAGAGGGGCCTGGCCCTGGTCATCATATCTAGTCTCGGACCTGGTGCCGACTAGTCGTGTAGATTTTCTTGGATGCATAATTATCCAAGTCAATCTGCAATCAACGACTTGGAAATCAGACTATGATGACAGGGTAATAATCCTTCCATGATCCACCATTAGAACCCTAAACATTCACAAACAATCAAAATATAATAGTTCATCCAATTATCCAAATAGTTTCATTCACATGCATAGCAGTGCTGATAAGCACGCCTCAATATCATCATGCAATAGTCAAGGGCTAGGCTCTATCAGTATCCACTACAACAATCTTGACTATATATTACGGTAAAAATGACATATATTGAAAAGCGTTATTAATGGAAAAACACACGCTTTTTTTTTCAGTAACAATTTAGGCGCCAACTATTTCATTTGGCGCCTAATGAAAATTCTATTTATCCCATTTGCCTCCTCTGCCCTCTCTGTCACACTGACTCCATCGACTCTCTTCTCCCTCATGGCATCTCTCTTGCTGGAAGTAAGAACCCAGGAGTCTCCTGCCTATGGAAAGAACCCCTTCATTCCATCTGAACCTCTTTCCCCTTTCCCTCTTTCTCTCTTCAATTCTGAATGTGTGATCCTCTCAGAAATTAGGGTTTTTTCTTTCCCTCTTTCCTCTTCAAAACCTCACAATCGAAACTAAAGATGTTATACTCCCTAAAATTTTCCCACCTTCTGCTGGTCCGTAAACCCCCGTGCACTAGCACCAACTTTCGACATCTTCTTTGGATGGGTAAGTTTCTACACTTTTAGTTTCAGATTTTTGGCGATTTCTCCCTTACATTGCTATGTATCTATATCATATATTTATTTATATACATATATGTTTAGGTGTTTTATTACTAATGACAATGACAATGGTGCCGAAGATACTAAGAGCACTACCTCCACTTCAAATGACTCCGTAGCCTCCACCACTTCGACAACGGGGACAACGGAACCCCCGGAAGAGGCCGAAGAGACACCGCAGACAAAGCTTGAGTCCGAGAAGCCTGCTCCGATTTCTTCCAGGGTATCTTTTTTCTTCGTTATCTGTTATCTATATTCAGCAGTATGTTTGTAAGTATCTATTTCAAGAATTTTTTTTTTTTTTTTTTGTGTTGCTTGAATGGAATTATAGACTTAGCAAAACCAATTTCTAATTTTGTTATTCCTTATGGTCTGTTCGAAATGTGATTTTAAGGACGAAAGGGAAAAGCAAGATTTATGGGATTTTCATTATAAAGAGGGTTGAAGGAGGAAATTTAGGGATGTAAATTCAGTGAAAGTTTGGATTTTTCATTTTTCTTCACTGTTAGATTGACAAATATGTAAGTGATGTAAGTTGCGAAAGAAACTATTTAGCAAAATATTTTCCTCGGTCATTTCCCTATCAATTTTTTTCCTGGAAAAAAGTGCTTTAGTAATTTAGTTTACTATAGTGAAAGTGAGGTGTGATTTGAAACATAAGGTTCTGAAATTTCACTTTTAACTTATTTGGGAAAAGTACTTGATAGCAGTATAAAGAAAAACTATCTTATTTGGGAGATTGTTTGCTCTTTTTTAGTTTTTCTTTTTCTCGAGAGAAGCATATGGTTGTAACTAATCTACCATATACTGCCCATGATTATTTCTTGCAAGGTAACTGATTAGCACTGAGCATCCTGATATGCCATGTTACTCTATGATATAATGATATCAATAATGAGAAATAAGACATTGGGAGAAAGAGGATAGCCGAATTTATTTGCATACATCAACAAATATAAAACGATGGAAAAGATGACCCTAATCTATCAAAATATTCCTTCTTCAGCCACCAACACCACCATCATTTGGACTTACAACAATTTCCAAGTTGACTCTTTTAAATTGATGGAGCTTCTTGGACCAGAGAAGGTTGATCCTGCAGATGTAAAGCTCATTAAGGACAAGCTCTTCGGGTATTCTACATTCTGGGTGACCAAAGAAGAGCCTTTTGGAGACCTTGGTGAGGGTGTTCTTTTTGTTGGGAATTTAAGGGGGAACAGAGAAGAAATGTTTTCCAAACTTCAAAGTCAACTGGTTAAGGTCACTTGGGACAAGTACAACCTTTTTATGGTGGAAGAACCTAACTCAGAAGGTCCAGACCCACGTGGAGGGCCACGTGTTAGCTTTGGCCTGCTGCAGAAAGAAGTCTCAGAACCAGGGCCAACATCACTTTGGCAATATGTAATAGCTCTCTTTTTATTCCTTATTACAATTGGCTCTTCTGTGCAATTAGGAATTGCATCTCAGGTATAACGACTGATATTTTATAAATTTTATGATATTTCTACATTTTACCATTGGTATCTTTCCTTATCACATAAATGGTTCATTGAAATGGATATGATTTTACTAATTATTCTCAATAACATACCTTTTTGTTAAACAGATCAATAGTCTTCCACTAGAGGTGGTGAAATATTTCACTGCTCCAAATGCAGTTGAGGCACCAGATATGGAGCTGTTATTCCCATTTGTTGATTCTGCTTTGCCCTTAGCATATGGTGTGTTGGGGGTTCTGCTATTCCATGTGAATAGGATTTCATTTTCTTAAAAATAACTATAGAAAGGAAAAACACAAGTCACATTCAATCTGGCTGACCATGGGCATAATAATATGTAAATTATTTTCATTTCTCTGATTCTGTTCTACATGCAATTCTAAAAATAATATGTTCAGTTGTGTATGAGTAAGGGGTCTAGGGTTCGAACCTAAGTTGAAACTATGGATAATTACTTCTTATTTAGAAAATTAACCTGCCCATGAACCCTAAATTGATAGCAACTGAGGTGATGAAACTAAATAAACTGACTGCTATTTTAGTAAAATTTGACTTTATTTCTTTAGAGTTTAATACCCTATAACTAATAATTTGTTTAATTATTAATTCTTTTGTACTAATTAAATTCATACAGGTCATCTAAAAGAGTCACATAGTCAACATTGGTATTCCCTAAATGCACCATTTTGATATAATACCAACATTATTTTTAAACTTGAGATAACAAACAAGATTTGTATCTCTACAACACAGAAATAAGACAAAAACACTGCTGGAATTGTGATACATTAACTTTACAAGTTTAGAAAATAATGCATATCAGTTTATGCTCCACCTGTCTAATATTTCAATCAAATATCTTATATTTTCAAGTGATAGAGAATATCATAGAAATGTTACTCTAGAAAAATCATGAGTAACTTGGTGACTAACCTTTTGTTTAATTTTGTTCTTGTGCGAACCTTTTTGGGTTATGACTTAGTCCTATATTTCAATTATTTGACATATTATCAATTGAGTGCAGGAAGTTGGGCACTTTGTGGCTGCATTTCCCAAAAAAGTAAAACTTAGCATTCCTTACTTCATTCCCAATATCACCCTCGGAAGTTTTGGTGCTATCACTCAGGTGCGTACATGATGTAATTATTTATTCATTTCCTTTGTGCCTTGTTCTTCAAATAGTTTTAAATATATGTGTTTACTTTCTTTACTTCAGTAGGTAGGATCATTTATAAAAAAATTTAATGTTCTTTTTGTTCCTTTTTTGAGGATATGCTCTTGCTGCTCTTCACTTGTTACATTGTGTGTGTGTTTCAATCATAAAAATATTTTTTTGTCTTTGAAAAAACTAGTATAAATGAAAGAAGACAAAAAAGAAGTGTTTGAAATTTCTTTTTCTTTGAGAATTTTTTTATCAACTGTAAGAGTTTTCTAATTTGAATCATGTCTCATTGAAATTTTCATTATGTATCCTTATTATTTAGTTTAAGGTTTTTACTTAATCGGAAGCCTATTCATTTAGGTTCAATTGCATTCAAACTACTAGCTTAGTCATATCAAAGCAAAGATCTAAATTAATTAGGATAATAATATTATAAGAAAGATATATGATTAAGAATCACGTCTTTACTACATTGGCACATGAGAGGCATGGAATAACATCTTCACTCATGTTTTATCTTCTGATTTTTGACATTGTCCCTGTTGTAAGTATAACTTTACTTCTTTGGTACATAGTGACATTGTAAAGGGACTTGACCTCCAATGCTTTATATTGTTGAGCTGCTGTATTATTTTTTAAAGTTCAAACGACTACCTCCGTGAGCAAACTGGACTATTAATTTGTTATTTATCATTGTCACATACTTGCATTTTCTGTAGTTCAATCCTACCTAGTTAATTGTTCAATTTCTTGATTTCTAAGATTGTAGGGTTTTGGTGGGGGTTCTAGTTTCGTACTTGGTCTACTAAGTGGATTTGGGAAGGGGTTTTTTAGAATATATATTTATTGTTCATAAGAAAATTAATCATTTCCATAGATCATTAGAATGGAGATTAACTACAATAAATGTAAATCTTCTATAGAAATTCTAGATTCTGAGTCCTAAATTTTTTGAATTCGTCTACTTCCTTGTGCATATTTAAATCCAAAAATTGTACTCTAATTGTAACTATAGCTATTTTTCATGTCCTATGTGATGCAATAACTTGATCAAATACAATATCAATGGCTACATTTAACCCTCTGATGATGTATTTATTTTGACATGGCTATTTATATGTGCAGTTTAAATCCTTTCTTCCAGATCGGAGTACACAAGTTGACATATAACTTGCGGGGCCATTTGCTGGTGCTGCATTGTCCTTTTCAACGTTTGTTGTTGGTCTGCTGCTTTCATCTAATCCTGATGCCACAGGAGACCTGGTGCAGGTTCCAAGCATGTTGTTTCAAGGCTCTTTGCTTCTTGGGCTCATCAGTAGAGCCACTCTTGGTTATGCGTATGCCCCTGTTTTCTTTTTCAATCTTCATTATCAAAACTAAAGTAACCCTTGCCTGAATGTTTTCTAGCAGAGTTCATATTTTAAATCAAAGTTCAAGAAGCTTAATAATCTCAACTCAAGTAATTAGGTCATTCTTCATTAAAAGGAAATTATTTCATCAAAATATACCACAAGTGAATGAAACAGTACTATAATTTTTTGGAATATATAACTTTAAGTAAAGTGTAGTAAACTTCGAAAAGTAATAGAAGAGAACACAGCTCTCAAAATTAGTGGCTAGATCATTTTCTAAATCATTTTCTTTCAGGGTCATCTAAAGTGAATTTGATGTCTTTGAAACAAGATTACTTGGAGTGGAGAATGTTACAACGTACATACATTTGGACTATGTTAATAAGTATCTTGTTCATTAAGAAACATGGTTGAGACTTTGAAATCTAACCCTACTTTATTTACCCCTTGTGATAAGAAGTGGTTTCACTTATGCATATTTCTTATTTCCCCTTTGAAAAATAAGGAAAATTATCTTCTTCTGTTTTGAAATAATTTATGTTGTACCATTTTTTTGGATGCTCTATAAAAAGTCGTAATGAGGTTATTAACTTTCTTTTTTTTTTGTACTCTTTTAGTTTACTATTAACTCTAAGTTTAAGCATTAATTATTTAAACTCTTGTGTAGCTAAGCAAATCAACCACACAACGAAGATGACAAGTGCACAATGGAATGGATGATGAATTGGAGGGTGGGGCAAGCTTCATGGTTTACTTTTTGTGTATCTTGTTGTGTTTTTGTTTTTTACTTTTGAAGCAAAAGACGTGCAAGACTATAGAATTTTATTATGTATGCTTTCAAACTCAAGTTAGAACTAAGAACTTTTGAAGTGGATAGTGTCATGGTTTGAAGTAGTTTGTCTTCAAATGTAAAAATACTCATGGTTTATCATATATATATTGAATATTTTAGATTTTTGGATCTATTTAATATTACATTTGTGATCAATTGTGATTTTTTTTAATCAAAATACAATAATAAAATTTTTTTACAACAATTAAAAATGCATACTACAAAATAACAAAATGTTATTGCTGGGAGAATTTACATTAATTATGGTTCTTTTGTATAATATATTATAATTGTGAAAAAAAGTTATGATTTATATAATAGAATGAACTAAAAATGTTATAAAATGATCAAATATAACAATTTTCATAACAGTTGGAAAGTGTTATGCATAAAGTATAAGATTAAACTTCAAATTTATAACCAAATACTCTAACTAAATGTTATTATTTGAATATTATAGCAACTAAAAATGTGTAATTGAATAGTTTAAGCTAGCATCGAACATAACATTTGAATACGGTTATAGAAAAGACAGGACTTTTAATGACAGGGGCTATGTTAGCATTTTCAAAAGTATTATCAATACTCCCGGTTAGCAGTTTTTAAGTGTTATGAATACTGTTTTTTCTTGTAGTGATCTCATGCTCCCTATTAATCAAGCAGATATCAATAGTCATATTCCATTCTTTTCATTTAAGCATATAATCAGGCATACACAATTACCAAACCCTGAGTCGAGCTTGTCTTTCGCGGCGAATGTACATGTCCAGCCAGTCTTCAAGAACCCTTAAACCTAGGACGCTCTGATACCAAGTTGTAATGCCCTGGATAGCCAAGACCGTTACACTGTGTGTTTATAAAGGTGCAAGACCTACTAATCAAGTCATTTAATTAGAAACGTGTTACTGGAACTACAGTTAAACTGGGGTTAAAAGATTTTGGTCTCAAAAGTTAAATTTCTTATAACACAAACATTTTCTTTTACATGGGATCCCAGAAGTAGTAAAGTTATATGACAGTTTACAAAAATTCAGGATTAAAATACAGTTACTAGCCACTCTAAGGCAAAACAGGCATTTAGGCTTTTCTTGTCCTGTTCCACTCCTCCGCCGTGGCGGCCGATCAGCTGATTATTTACATTCAGCCCCGAAGCTCTCCATCTCAGGACTGGTCCAACTTGCCCTTGCCCTTACCTGCACCACATAGCACCCGTGAACCAAGGCCCAGCAAGAAAACACAATAAGAGAGCATAATCATCAAACAAACAATCAGGTAACTCATACAGTATAAACATGTACTCAACAGTCTAAACATTCATGTTATTCAAGTATTCAGCATACCAAGTACATCATTTTATATCAATAATCAATTCACATACGATAACCAGGGTTAACGCCCTTAGGCCGCACCTTCTATTTATCCCACTGACTCCGACCCGCTTAAACCGAGCTCACTGAATATTAAGCTGTCCTCTACTACCAGTGGCCGAGCCGCGCCCTGTGTGCAAGTATTATTTACGGCACCCTTAGGTCGTTTATCACATGTCCCATGGCATAATACCATCTATGACATCATGCAGATATAGGGAGCACTTAGTCCCATCACAAACACATAACCGTGTGAAGTTTTCTTACCTTTAGATTTCGATAGCTTTGTTCAATTCAATCCTTAAGCACGATCCTGTCTGAGCCCTAGAGTACACCTAATCATGGTCACAAGTTAGAATAAAATCCAAACCACAATCCCAAAACCTAGCCTCGGGACCAATCTCGAACCCTCGGGTAGCCCTAATTCCACCAAACGGGGTGGTGGAATCAAACCCGGAGCCCCCATGCAAAAACCCTAAGAAATAACCCAAAACCCCCTTTTTGGGAATAGGGTAGTGCTACAACACCCTAAAGTGGGCGCTACAGATCTACAAGCAGAGCCATCAGGCTCCCAGACGCCAAAGCCTAGCGCTGTAGCGCCCTAAGGCTAGTGCTATAGCGCTAGTCACAGCCAGGCACTACCCAATTTTCTCCTCTTCGAATTTCCTCGAGCCAAACCTTTCTAAAACTCAACCAAACCTCAACTAAACTTCAAAACAAGCCTCCCAACATCATCAACTCATCCCAAACAACCTAACCACAAGTAATTCAATCGCATGCACCCCAAAACACAACATCCACCATGGCCGAACCAAGAGCTCAAAAACTCAACAAAACAACAGAAATCACAAAGCCTAAAACTAGAGTTTCTTACCTTTCATGAATGAGCTCAGCCTAGGTTGTCTTCCACACTTGCTTAGCCTTCACCTCCTCAAACCCTTAGGTTTAATTCCCTAGAATTCCCACAGAAACTCTGCTTAGAAAAACCAATTCAATACCAAGCCAAGAACTGAATATTAACCTCAAAACCTTACCTCAAATGATGAACAACCTCAGCTAATTCCCCAACCTGATCAAGATCCCAAGTACACAGTCTTAGCCTAAAGCTCCTTTGATTTTTAGCTCCAAATTTCCAGAAGAAATTGATGAAGAAAAACCCAAACCGTTCAAGAGAGTTGTCCGGCTTTTCCCTTCTTTCCTTTTCCTTTTTTTCTTTCTTTTCTTCAGACTTCTACAATTTTCTACATAATCCACTAAGGCAATAAAGCCAAAATAGCACTTATCTGATTCTAAACACCAAAAGACCATATTTCCCTCCCACTTATAACTAAGCTTTGAAACATCTTAAGGGCATTTTAGTCATTACACCCAATTCCCGCTAATTCCTCGAATGCCTCTAATATTTACCGCTTACTTCCCGACACCTAACTAATCACCATTTATATTCCTCAATATCAAAAATAGACTCCAATATATTCTCTAAATTCCCAGAAATACCCCAAGACTCGCCCCGAGCTGGGTATAAATCCCCGCCGTGACTTTTTCGTTGAACCACTCACTAGGCTCACCTCGAGTCACGGATTACAAATATATCCACATAATGTGGTATCAACAATTTATCACTATTATTTACATTTATGCCCTCAACAGGCTAAAATTACGAATATGCCCTTCTAACCCAATTAGGGCCTACATGCATTCTAATACACATAGTCATGTATCACAGATATTCGAATAATCATATAACATGCGTTTAATCACTTAATTCACATATAATCCAGTTATGCCCTCCCGGCACACTAATCAAGGCCCTTAAGCCTTATTAGTGAATTTGGGTCATTACACATTCACAAGCAAGCAAGATTTGCTAAGCATTTGATATGCAATCACTGTCCACATTTAAACACTCAACATGCCTCAAGTATAACCATGCATGTCACATATAGGGTGCAGTTTTCTTACCTCTGGTTCGAGCGAGAAATAGTAAAAGAATGACCCTTGAGAACAATCGACCTTTAGTTCCTTGACGATCACCTTGTCATAACCAATTATGGGATTCCATCAATAAAATGAGTAATAAAAGGTTCCTGGACTAAGACCTAGCCTCAGGGACATCGAATCCTACTAAACCGGGTAGTAGGAACGATCCCGAGACCTAAGGTTTGAGTTCCCATGATCAAAACACTACTTTGGACACAAATTCTCTCAAGCGCCGCGACCCTCAGGCCCATCAGCACCACTCTTCCTCTTCAAGGAGCTTGGGCCGCGATGCTCTAGAATAGAGTCGCTGCCCCACCTGAAACTCAACCAAAAACCCCTGTTTTCCCCCTTCGAAGTCATTTCAAAACCTTATTAAAACACTGCCAATATCACAAAGCAAGGCCACCAATTATTACCACAACTTATCCACCATATAACCATCAAAACCTAGGCCTTAAACCATTCAAAACTTCATCAAATTCCCATTTCAATGATCAAAACTCCAATCTCAAAACCAATCCAAGAACAGGACAAGGAACTAAAATCTCGAATTAAAACCTTTCCTTAAGCTTGATTCGAATCCTCTTCAATGGCTGAACACTAGCCTAAGACCTCAAGCTTCAATCTCCAAGTTTGAATCCCCAAACTTGCCTCAAGATTTCAAAGGAGAAAGGAAGAGAAAATATGAACGGGAGGTGAGAAACCAGATACTCTGTTTTACAAGTTCTACAGCCTTCAAACTTAATATATAACCTAAGGTCAAATGACCAAAATACCCCTCGTGCTTAATTCATCTCTTAACAGCCCCCAAGGGCAAAACTGTCTTATTCCACCTATCACGTTAATCATAATTAACGCCCTCCAATTCCCGCTATTCTCAAATACTAATAAAATTATATCCCATTACCCTCTAATTCCCAGTAATGATCTAATCATCAAATCACCCCGAGCCCCGAATTCAACCCAGTTATGACCAAACCGATTACTTGTACTCAAAGATCGTTTCATGCTGAATGACTCGAACAAATCCACATTATAATGTAGCCTCAACAACAGTTCACCAACATGCATGAAAGTATACAAATATGCCCTCAACGAGCCAAATTACCAAAATGCCCCTATAATGAAATGTGGACCCACATGCATGCATTTATCATCATATAATAATATAATTCACATAAACATGCACATAATCATTTAATGGCATAATAAATCAATTATGGCCCTCCCCGCCTACTAATCCAACCATTAAATCACATTAGGGATTTTGGGGCATTACACAACATCTCGCCCCATAGAATCCATCAAATTTTCTAGACGATTTTTGCAAGCTTTTAACCAGCCATAATGCCATTTCATCTCATTGAAATGGTCGTTAAGTTGTTTGACAGCAACTTCAACTTCCTCATGCTTCAACTCAAGTTGGTCAAATGCAATCTTTACTTCTTCGGCGGCACCACAAACACATATTCCATCATCAACGTACTCATGGTAATGGGGACACATTGGGGCAGTTCTCGTTGCATTGGGTTTTGGTGGCCATAGATGATATTAGAACAAAAGTACCTAAATTTGCACGGAAATGGTTAAATGTATAGATGGATAATTGTGCTTGAAAATATATTAATTTACATGCATAATTAAGATTTTGTGATGTTTTCCTCACTTTATTCCCAACGACATTGCCACAAAAAAATGAAGATAATTCTTTTATGCATTGCATGCTTGTCACATGGGTAATAGTTTTTTTTAAAAGAAATGATGTGACTGATTTTGACAATTCACAACTCACATGGGTAAGTAGTAGAACCTTACCTACTTGGCATGGTGAGAATGACACCATTGACCAAGTTAAATAGTATAGAATCATAGTGATATTAATGAGATATAAGAGGATAAAGACCACTGACCTACTTGGCATGGTGAGAATGACATAATTGTACTAGTTAAATAGTATAGAATCTTACTAATATTGATGATAGAAGAGGATAAACACTACTAACTTACTCGGCATCAAGACAATGATAGGAAATCATAAGAATAGTAGAAAATGTGGGGAATGATAGACAAGAAAAGGCAAGAGAGACCACTTCATTAAATAGTGCACACGAATGACCATTTACTATTGCAATAGTACACGAGAATGACCAGTGTATTTTCTTGCACTTGACTTGTTCACTAGTTTATTGCTCATTTTTTATTAAAATTGTGGCAATGTCGTGAATAGTGTACATGAATGACCATGGGAAACATTTAAGAGCTACTAAAAAGAACCCTTGTTCGAAATTGCATGTTATCGTGTGTATAGTGTTATATAATAAATAATTAAATAATATGAGATAATTTATTAAATAATCTACCATTTATTTTTCACATAAAAAAACTACACTGATCTTGATAAGTCTATGTAATAGTTTTCCATTAATTTTATTTGAACCTAAAAAGATATTAATTATATATCAAAATTACTGATATGGTGACAATGATTGGATATCACAAGGTAAATAGTAGAAAATCTTAGCAATGATTGAGAAGAAAATACAAGAAAGATAACTTTATTAAATAGTGCACATGAATGACCATTTACTATTGCAATAGTACACGTGAATGACCAGTGTACTATTGCAATAGTGCACGTGAGTGACTATTCACTAGTTTGTTGTTTATTTATTATTTAAATTTTGGCAATCACGTGAATAGTGGGCACGAATGACCATGGGCAACAATTAAGAACCCCTTTACGGACCTAAATAGAGATTAATTATATATCCAATTTTGTTTAGATTTCCAATATATATACATGAATGAAAATGAGATTTAGTTATAACAAAAAAGATTACAATATATGAAGCAATGAGATGGGTACTCATTTAATAATTTGAACTAGTTATAATTTCATTTCAATGACTATACAGTAAAAATATAACTTGATTCCAACAAAAAATAGATAAAAAATAATACTCAGGTAATATTTTAATTAAGTTATTTAATTGCGTTAGAATTTAATATTTGCTTATTATCTAATTGGTGTGATTATTATATTTTTCTAATATAATAATAAGTAATAATTTAATATTGATACTTTTGAGGACAAAATTGACTTATAATTACTATTAATGTGTTAAAGATGTCGAATATTGGACTATTATGATTTAATAAATTATAAACATGAACCTTCAATTAATTGAGGTAATTTATTTATTCAATTTTTTACAGTGTTAATTAATAAATTGTTATTTGATATTCCCTCTGTATAACTATTTCAACCTATATTTTATTTGATGTTCCCTATGCATACTCCAATTATAGAATGAGAATTTAATAAAAGAAAATAGAAAACTTTTGTACCGATGGTGAATTTGTGGTGTTGTAATATTTACTACTTGTGGGAATCTTTAGGCAAGTGTCTTGTAATTGCAAAGAGAATGACCCACTTCCAAGTCATAAGTGGTATTTATTCCAAAATTGGAGGATATTATTGTACTTTTTTGTCACCTATTATAATAATTGAACACCAATATTAAGGAATCTTCAACAATGTCCAACAAATCTATATATGATACAAAGAAGATTGACGAAAGTTTGCACAACCTAACCCCAATTTTCATAATACCTAGTGGTTCAAAATTGTAATACCAGCAACCTGAAAATATGAACCGAGGGCGAGGGAAGGAAATTGTGGGAGAGTCAAGTGGTGTTTCTATAGGTGGAAGCGGGGGGAGGGGAGTGGAAGACATGAGTATATTCATCCCACGTTTATGCCTCAGTGTGTAATTGTACACCTTGATAGAATGGAAATATGGTAGGTCAACCTAATACACGAGAAAGAATCGAGAATGTGACTGAAAAACTAACTTTAAAATATGAAATGGAGATGAATGACAAGTTTGAGTTGAACATGGCTATGCTGAAAGAGGATATTAAGCTAAATAAAATTGGGAATAGTGTAAGGAATCTAAATAATGTGTTGAGAAATTAAAGTGCTTTGGAAGGTGAGGGATGTTGTGAAATGAGTTAAGATGTTGTTTATGTTTGAAGTTTTCTTTGTGCCTTTTTAATATTGCTTGCACTTATTTATTTAATGCATTGTGAATGACGTCGTACCATGATGTTTCGTGGGGCTTTTTACGTAATTATTATATATTAGGTTTAATGTTTAATGAATTGCGTGGTTGTTTTATAATTTTAATTCCAAATGTTATGGCAATCTAGGTGTAGAGTCCAAGAACTTTACTTAGCTAGTTAGATAGTAGTATTATAGTATTTATAGTATTATCTTTATGACTGTGGATTTTTGGTTCAGACCGGGAATTATTTGGACACTCATAGTAGTACTTGTAGATTTTCTAAGTTTAACCTATAGTTTAAGAATATTAATGTTAACCTAAGGTTTGATTAATATGGCTGACATTAAGGATAATATTTATTATACTATAAGGTTTAGATAAGAACCAATAGGATTTTAAGCACATGTTATGTATGGGTGATTAAGGATTAAGTATTTTGAGGATTAAATTTAATAAGGGTAAAGTTTGAATGCTCTAAGGTCAGTCACCAGCTTTAAATACGTTTAAGGGCTTAGTCAAGGCTGTTTACTCAATTTGAATTAAGCTAAAAATGTGTTATTTCGTGTTTAAATAATCAGTGAATGCCGATATATCGCAGCTATAGGGGGCGATATATCGCAGCACGTAGATACGGAAAACACGAAACGATGCACGTTTGCCTCGGGCATAATGGTCCAGGCGATATTTCGCCTATAGGGGGCGATATATCGCCTCCTTCAGCATATTTTGAATGCTTTTGAATTTGTTTTCCATTCAACCATTCAACCTTTTGATAAGTCCAGCACTTTTTTGAACGAGTCTTCAGCCTCTGCTGAACGATTATTCAAATTATTTTCACCTAAAAAGCCATTATTTTTATTCAAGTTAAATTAAGATCCTTTCATTCCTAAACTCTATAAATAGGACCTAGTACCCATCCATTATTCATCTTTTGCTCTAAGTTCAGAGGCTGCCAGTTGCTAGGTGAGTGTAAGAGTGTAAACACTTAGGTTGGGAATCATAAGCTTGATCATCATAAGCTTATCAAACACTTGGGGAAGTAAGGTTTTATAGTATTTCGGTTCGAGGTTTAGATTGATCTTACAAGTCTTCAAGGTATTTCCACACTCTAGTTCTTTGGTATTATTTCTTTAAAAGTTCTCATAGTCTTATACTTATTCTAACCTTATTATTATTTTGGTTAGGAAATCTAAGAACTCGCACATAAGTTTTTGGTAAGTATTTTCTCAATGGTTTAGTCCTTCCATTCCTTTCAATTCTCTTCTTCTCTAAACTCATTCTTTTTCAAATGGTTCTTAGGAGTGTTCCAAAGTCCCACCTCTGTCCTCTTATCCCGGTATTTTTGGTAAGGAAAATAGGATAGAATTCATATGTTATATGTTTTATATGTGTTATCTTATGTTTTTATGTTATGAAATGTGTTATGATAGGTATGTATGTAGGCTTGGGCATATGACCCATATGATTAACAAGACCCCAAATAGATTATGGGCATATGACCTACTTAGCTAGTAGGACCCCACTAATCTAATGGGCATATGACTTGTTTAGTCTATGGGACCCCAAGTAATAATGGGCATTATAGTATGTGTATGATATAAGTGTAATGTTATGTTATGTTTTTATGTTTCTATGAAATTTATATATATGAACTATGTGTTAGATTTTTCCTTGCTGGGCATTAGGCTCATTCATTTTTGTTTATATGTGTAGGAAAATAGGCTTAGTGGCGGGAAAGGTTCTTGGTAGCTTGGAGAATGTGTATTGAGGCGGAATGGATTCAAGAGCCGAGCGTTACGATTCGAGGATGTAGTTTGTTTTGTTTTTATGGTTTTTACATGTATTTTCCACACTTGTTATGTAATTTCTTCTTTATTTAAATTATGTTTTGTTTTCTTTTTAAAACAATGGGATCTCATATCCTACTTGACATTTTGTAAGTTTAGCCCTTATTTTTACAAGTTTTCTTAATAAAGATATGGTATTTTCACTTGTAAGTTTTGTTAATGGTTAGTATGTATAGTTTTCGTTAATGGTCCAAAAGTCTAGAGTAGTTGGATCATTACACTAGGAGAACTAATGTGTTCAACTATATAGTAAGTAGATATATATTGTTTTATCAAAATTGTGGTTCCTTGTATTTTTTTTTAGTTTGTTTCATAAAAATCACCGACGTTTTGGTAGGTAAGATGGAGAGGAGTAAGGATGTAGAGAGTAGAGGAGTGGAGACAATTTATTATTTCATTTTTAACACATTTAAAATGATATATTTTTTATTATTTAATGTCCTAAAATACAATATATTTTTAGATAATTAAACTCTGTTTATATTTTGTTAACAAAATTAATAATTCATTCTCTTATACTATCTTTGTCATGAATAGTAAAACTCTCTTTAATATCTATCAAAAGTTTAAAACTCACCCATTACATTAAATATTCAACAATTAATAAGCTTAGTTATAGATGAGTTTGGCAAATTAAAAAGGAAAATTAACATTTTTTTTGTAAATTGTAATTTTTTTAATACAATATATACAATATAACATATTTATGTTATTATCATTTTTCAAATATGTAAAAAAATTTGAGTATGATATACAATATATATATAATTAGGGCTCACTCAAGTATACATCATGCCTTAGGCAAAAATAATAATAGAGGACATTATGATAACAAAAAATTAACATTGTAAATATTTAATGTTTTTTTTATATTTTAAAAGACAAATTAAGAAAAAATAAATCTTCATATTCAAGTTTTCTTGGTTGAAAATTTTAAAAAGATAATATAATTAATTTATTTAATTTTTGTTACAGATATATATTCTTAAATTTGTGAATAGTGTTCTCATTCACTATTCACATTTTTTTTTATCAAACATAATTAATCTCTTTATTTTGTTCTAATTCATCTAAATTAATTTGTTAAAATTTTCCATCACATGAGTTGTGAAAATTGTTCTTATTAATTGCGAGAAATTTTTCAAGAGTCCCAATTTTCGAATCTTTCAATTTTTTTTCATTGTTTCTTTTATTAAGTTTTGTCATATCTATATTAATTTTTTATAATGAACATAATTTCAGCTTAATAATATAGTAACACAACAATGAGAATAAGAATATATATATTAAAAAATTACAATAGCAAAAAAATAATAAGATAATACTAACGCTCTATTATATTCAAATAAAATGCAATTCAACAAAAAAAAATTAGATAAGAGGGAAAGAAATATAAAACATAAAAAAATAATATGTATAAGGAGTTTTAATACTTTCCTTATAAAAGAAAGTAATTTTAAGACTAAGCAAATCAAGATATTTTTGCTCAAACTTTTCCAAACAAACCTTTTTGTTTATATTTTCTTGACAAATTTGGTAAAAGAGACTAGAGAGATGATTGCAATTAATAAATACTAGAAAATGGATCACCCTTTGAGAGGGAATATATATATATATATATATTAATAATTCAAAACCATTTATATAATGAAATTAGGAATACCAATAAGTAGTTACCGGTCTATTCCTCAAACATTTTAATAGTAAAAAAGATTTAGAAAGTTGTTAAAAATTGTTGGTCTCAATCCTATTAAGATTATACTGTCATTGTGATGTCATCTCAAGGTATGGTTAGAAACTATTCATTGTTATGGTATGTTGACACTCAGCAACAAAGAAAACACACGTCCAGTCTATTATTCTTATGTGTTTGGGGTACAAGTTTTATTCATATATCTTAAACCACGCCTATTTAAAAGGCATTTGGTTGAATTTATGTTGAAAGAATATAGTCCAAAAAATAGAAACTTTGGGAAACATTACATAGACCAAAGAAACTAATAAACAAAGTTTAAAACAATGTCTTGCGGAGAATATGGTACCCCAAAAAGTGCTTTCCCCGTGGTTTTCGTGACTCCTGGATCGTCAAGGGAAAAGGGTTCATCAATTTCGAGTCGAGGTTGGAAGGTGGCTCATAAAGTTGTCAAGTGTAGGAGATGCCCCATTTCAGAAAATGAGTTGGAGGAGGAGATGTGACTAAGGCGAAAGGCTAACAGACAATGCATTGAAGCTAGGGACCTTATGTTTGACTTGAGTGAAATTATTTTCAAACTATTGAAAACGTCCAACTTGGCAAGAGAACAGATGAGGGGGGTTGATGCAGTTGTTGAGAAGATTACAGACCTACTAAATAATCCATCATCCTTGATCGAGAGTATTACTCCTGTAGACTGACTTCCAGCATTGAAATCCTGCTACAAATCCCACAAGTCCTTTTAAGAGTATAGCCATCTTATTAGTAATCTTGTCTCCGTAACAATTCACCTACAATATTTTGTAATGTTTCACCTAAAATGTGTTGTGATTAAGTTAGAACAATATGCCAACTTACATGTAAACTTATCTTACTATAAGTTGGAGCAGTTGTTCTGACAAATGGGTTGGGTGTTAGATTATTTAGCAGCTTGTTTCATTGTGAACATGGCATGACTTGTATGGGTTTCGCAGTTTAAATTGTCAGCTATTTTCACTCATGATTATTTGTGTCAATTTTTAATTTTGGCTTTCATTGATCGAGTTTAATTTGGGTCAATAAACAAGTTTGAACAAAGAAAATAATATTTATATTATATTAGTAGTACGAATGTACACAATTTATATTATACTCTTTCCAAACTTTAAACATACCATTAATGCCCACACTTAAAACTACTAAATATATAATATTACACATGGAAAGGAGGAACCTAAAGTTGGACACAAATATCTAGTGTAAAAGACCTTGCATTATTAAATACTAGCATCTTGTGGTAGTTTTTAATTCTTCGAGACTTAGCTAACTAGTTGTCCTTTTGACCATTGTTTTCATCCTTGCGTACAATGTCAGATTAAGTTGGTGCGGCCTCCTTTCTCGCAAAAGTGGTGGCATTTCTTGATGTGCTTGCATTGTCCGCACTTGTGACATCACTTAAATCATTATTACCTTTAATTTTTGCATTGGTGGAGTTATCACTATAACCGTCAATGATTGGATCATTTTCTTCACTTATGAATGCCCATTCCTTTATATAATGCAAGTAGGGGTGAAACCCGAAACATTCATCATACACTGTCGATGCTGCAAAAGCTTCCTCAAAGGTTGCATACCCTTTGATGACTGATCCACTACCTTCCAATGTCGTCTCCTCTGCGTGCTCTATCTTGCCAAATATCCTTTGTTTGCCACCATCAAATAATACATAGTATTTCCAGTTATCCATTGAAAAATAAATAAGTGTATAGAACACTCAAGTGGAAGAAAATTGCAACTTATGAAATTCTTGCAAAAGGGATTTTTATAGTTGGATTTTTGCACTATAGCGCACCAATTTTTTTTTTTTTAGTTTAGTTAATTTTTTGCTTTGTTTTATTAAATAATTGTTAAGTGTTAGAAATTTATTTTTAATTTTTTGGTAGTAATTATGTGAATTTAATTGTTAGTTATTTTATTTATTTAATTATTTTAATTTGTAAGTAAATGAGTTTAGATTGAATGCACCAAGGTGCATGGTAAGTAGTGATACACATGAACAATTGGGTGTGTGCATGTGCATGTGCATGATTGCATGGTGAGAATGCAATAGTTTTTCCTACACATTATTTCCTTTTTATTTTATTTAATTAAGGAATTATAAGAATTAAAAATAAAATAAAATAAAATAAAAAAGCAGAGGAAATCAGTGATGAGCGTTTAAGACAATGGGAAAGGGGATAGTATAGTTTCCCTATTTGTGATCCAATTACTTGATTTTAGTGAGGAAATCAAGGGAGGATAGGTCAAGCCATTATTGAAGATTTTCTTTTCCTTTAGGGTTGTGCTTGAAATAAAAAGAAAATAGAGAGTTTTTCTCCCTCATTTGTGCGTGTGTATCATCGGCTAGAGAGAGATATATATAGAGAGAGAGTGTCGAGTTCTAGAGAGAGAGAGGGAGAGAAGAAAAATGTGAAGGAAAAGAGAAAAGAGGAGAAGGCCAAGGCTAGTGATCTTAAGGTATGGGTTGAGGCTCATAGTTTTATTTTTCTATGTTTTTCTCTCTTTTTCTTAATTCTAAGGGCAAAATGATGGTCATGATAGGTTTGATTGTCTTGCAAAAACTTAGAAGGTTGGTGGCTAGGGTTCAAAATCCCTAGGGTAAGTATTTTGTTTATGGTGTTTTGTTAGTTTCTACTTACTCTTGAATCCAAGATTCATGATTGTTTCTCTCTTCTTTGTGTGGGTTTCAAAACCCTAGGGGTAATCAAGTGGTGGCTGAATTTTGAGTCCTTGATTTCTACCAAGGAAGTTAATGAATTTCTCTACCTTTGTTGATTGGATGAGTCTATTCTTGGTTATGATTTTGTGGTATTTAATGGTTTGGTCAATATAGGTTGATGATGGAAGGTTGTTTTTTTGATTAAGAGATGGTTATTGATGATGTTGTTGAAACTTTGTTGATCTTGTTCTTGGGAAGCATGTAGGATTATTTGAGGTTGAATGTTATATGTTTGTGTGGTTATTATGATCATTATTATTTGTTAAATAAAGATTATGTATGATTAAGTTTTGACAAGGGTTTTGGTTTTTGATCTACTAAATATGATGATGGGTGTTTTTCATATTTTAGGAACATGAAAAAATTTGTTGATTTTGGGCTATAAGGGTTTCGACCTAGGGGTGGTGTTCAAAGCATGCTTGTTTTCATTTTTATGTTTTAATGTCAATTGTAATCTTAGAAACATGATAGGTTGTTTGTAAGATTTTAAATGGGTATATGTTAGTTTAGTTTTTTTTTTTTGAAATACTTGAATGATAAAAACGTGTCAGAGGTTATATCCAAGACATGATTAAAGATGGTTTTTCTTTTATTTATGCTTGCTGTTTTTTTTTTTAATTTGCGAGGATAATGGCAAATTAATGTTTTGAAATACACATGATTCTTCAAAATGGTATTTGACTAAGTAAATCAAAAGAACATATATTTTTTTCACATGTTAATGGTGTTTCTATCAAATTTATACATGCAGATTTTTTGTATATTTTATGAAAGAAAATAGAATTTTAATCCAAGTTTGTGATTTTGATTGAATAAATAGTTGCTGGGATTTTTGGATAAAAATAAGAAAAGTATTTTAAATGAGATAAGTAAAACTAGTGCATCAAATAAATTAAACTCTAAGCTATATATATAATGAATGTGGTATTCTCAAAATTTAAATATGTATTTTTCACACTATTATTTATGTGCAGTTTTTTTTTTTAAATGTGAAAAAGATTATGGTTTAAATCGATTTGTGATATTTAAACAAATTATTAGTTGCTGAAATTTTGAGTTATTAAGATATAATGATTATTTTATTTAAGATGAAATAGGTCCTATAACCCATAAATTAAAGTCTTAAATAATATATATGAAAATATAATTTTTTTCACACTTTATTTATGAATTTTCACATTTAAAACACATGCAATTTTTTTTAGATGAGTAAAATTATTTTCTAAAGGAAACAAGAAACTTCTTTAATTATTTTAAATAGCTACAAATTTTGTCACATTTTTTTATATGCTATTTAAATAATAAATGTAATTGTTATTTTATGAGAAATTAGAAAACGCTGAATGAATTATTTCATAAAGTATGCTATATTAAAATTTGTTTAACAAATTTTGGGATTTAGAGAAACAATTCATGGTAAATAAGTTTGTTGCTGAATTTTGTTTGAAGAGGCAAGAAATAACCATGTAGGAATTATCATTTTAAATCATTAGATTTTAAGAACGGTCCCATGGCATATCGCATGCAAATGCATTTTTACGTTCAAATAATATTTGCCTATTGTTCAAACATGTGATTTTTACAATGTAACCATGAAGGGTTAATAGGTAGAATTAGCACTATTCTTTTATGATTTTATCTTGAAATGTTGTATGTTTGCAATTATTGAGCAACTTATGCCACATGTGCATGGCACATGCACACGTGGGGTATGTATGAGTAGTCTTACGTGATTCTAAGAAATGAACGTTTGGTTATGATTATAGGCACGTTGTGACTTATTATCATTTTTTGCTTTGCTTGGACCTGAGGTAATAAGGAAGTTATATAGAATTTTCTATGTTTATGCTATTGTTGACCCTCGTTTTGGTCAACAACACGGAGTCAGATAAGCGACAGGAAAATAATACAAAGCTTGAGAAAACAATCTAATGGAAAATAAAGAACACAAAGAATTATAGTGGTTCGGCCCCAATGATTTGTAATGACCTACATCCACTTTGATACTATTATTAATATTGATCTTCAAAGGTGTGATCAAAGAACTAGGGTTCCTACGTTTCACAGACCTTAGAAGGAGAAAACAATACAAACGATGGATAATAGTAATGCAATTCAGAAAAAGATCAAAAGATCCCCCCTTGAGCTATTTCTTGTATATTTATAGGCTCAAGGAGGGTTACATGAATCATTTAGCCATATATTTCCTTAATAAACGGATCTTCAGGTTATAATGAAGAGATATTCTCGGATATCATTACAACTGTACAGATTTATTCATAAATAAACGGAGTATGCGACCAGGCTGGTCGTATATAAAACTTGAACTTCGCATATGTAAATATCTCAGGTCGATAGGTGAGCAACATCTCTGCCACGTGTCGAAAATTCTTGCCACGTCATCAACAACTATTTTTTGGATAAACATTTGCCCCCCAAGTTTATTTATTGCGACCAGCAATAAGTAAACTTAGGAAACTAACTTTTCGTATGTCCCACGAAATCTGTCAGAGTCCTTCGTGCGTTCTCGAAAACTGTGATCTAATCACGTCCAATCACACCTTTTCAGTTTCCAAGTAATCCCTTTGACGGCTATTACACTCCCCCATGCCTTGAAAAAGGTAACTCATGATTACCCATTTTCAATATATCTCAGCCATTATAAATAATCCCTGAATTTACCTTTTAACTTTTTACTAGCCATTTTCTTGCCAAGAACCTTCAAGAACTCCACCTCAGAGCTCAAAAGTTTTGAAGATCTTCCGTCGCTGTTCTAAGGATCCTCCATTCGCACGTCTAAAGTCGCTTCATTTCAGAACCTCCAACCTTCATCTAGGTAAATTTCTTCAACTTTCAAGCCCTTTCACATACCATGCATACTGCTATACAACTGTTTTGATTTCTGAAATTTTTGTGTTCTTGGGTAGAAATGCATGAGGATTGTGGGAATGTTGATTGATGCTTGATAGGGTAGTGCAGTTTTGCTCTGTAGGAGTTAGGAGCCAGTTTGATAGTCAAGATCGTAAGTTAGGGCGTAAAATCGAAGCAAAAATTCGATTTTTAGGCTAGCTGAAAAACTGGGTTTTTCCTGCCCCTTCGAAGTCGAAAAAGCTTTTTTCAAAAGACTTTTTATTTCCGCTTTTTGATCTGTTTTTCAAACTGCTCGCATAGAACTTAGTGTTTCTGTTAGAATGCTGCTGGTCGTAGATGCGAGCAACGTTATTCCAACTTTCAACATAAGCTCCCAGGCTGTGCGTCTTATCTCCTCCTTTCTATGTTTGCAGTTTACATGCAAGATCTGTGGGGAAGAGAAAGACCTATAGACGACGACCTATTGACTTAACTTCTCGAGGACGAAGAGCAACCATTGTCACTGATTCCTGACATCCCATTCTCTCGTGCCAACCAAACACTTCACCCGTCCTCACTCAAAGTATGGCTCGTGCCAAAACCAAAGATTAGAAAAAGAAAACCCCCACTCCTTCATATCAGCCTGCTCCTCGGGCTGAAACTCCCTCGACCAGTGGTTGAGCCTAAAATGCTCCCGATCCCAACATGACATTCAACCAGATGTTGAGTGGCATTTAGTTCGTGAGAGCAGAGTGACGATCAAGATGATCGCCAATTATATCAGGAAGTACGGTCTCACGGGGGTGACCTTAATCCAACCTAACCAAGACCAAAGGGCGAACCTGCCCGGAGGCGCCTTCAGCGCCTGGTCGAGGTTTCACATCGAGGCAGGGGCTACCTTGCCTCTTCACTCATTTTTCCAAAAGGTGGCCAACTATTTCGAAGTTTCCCATTTTCAGATAACCCCAAACGGATATAGGATGCTCGCTGCACTCTATATCATGTACAGCCACAAGAAATGGCCCTTGCCAACTCCTCATGAGGTCAACTACTTGTTCGACCTCAAGTCTAACCCCAACCAAGAAGGCACAGGGTCTTTTCACTTCTGTCATCAGGAAACCGGGCGCACTTTCCTGACTGACACCACCCATATATCAAATGTGGGGAGGTACTACCAGGAGTACTTCCTCACAACTGACATGATCGCAGACAACCTGGCCTTCGCTCAAGAAGGTAAAACTTTCGTATCATTGGCTGTTACTCCTTCACTTAGAGTTCTCCTCCACATTTTCTTAAACTGTGTATGTCTTCCAGGCCCATGGCTACGACCAGACCCAACTCCGGACATGGAGTTGAGATCGGTGCTCCTAGCCAGCATGACTGACGTAGAAAAAAGCGGCAAGCATCTGGTTACATAGGCTAATCTCAGGCTGGTTGGCCTCTTGACCCCTCATCAGGACATGAGGGAGTCAACTGCAGGGAGTGCCACACCTGAAGAGGAACCTGAGCAGCAACCACCAGCGTCGCCTCCACGAAGGAGGCCGACCGGGGTCACGATTAGGGAACCTGCTGGCACACCTCTAGCAGAGAGGCCCTCTGTCCTCCTGGGGAAGGGAAGGAAGAAGGCCACCGAGCCTGTCGAACACTCGGTTGAGTCCTCAGACAAGAATGGTACAGTTATTTCGCTTTTAGATAGTTTGCCAATTCCCTGTCACCTATTCGATGGGGACGGCAATTTTAAATATGCTCCAAATTTAGGCCCAGACCTCTTCATGTCAGAGAGTGAGTATAATACTAAAAGAGTCTATAGGATAGCGACCAATAATAATAGCTCGGGTATTTGACTTTGCAATCCTTCTTTATTTCTTTTCCTAATGTTATATACTTGGTCATTTATGCTATCTCACTATTCGATATTTTTCTTCTCTTTCAGACATGGACTCCGTAAATGTGTTCGATATTTACAACAGTCCTGAGGCTGCCGCGGCTCCCCCGAGCAAAAAGAAGACAAGCAAGAGGCACCACGGGGAAAGCAGCAAAGCGCCTCAGGTGAAGAAGCCTCACAATGCAAGCCCTCCGGAGGATAGGCCCTCTGCCACCACAACTCCATCCTCCCCTCACGAGCAGCAGATTCCTCCTACTCCAGCCGGATCGACTCCACCTTCCACAGCCCCAACCAACCAAACCCAGCAGGCCGATCCTGCTTCAACTGGGGGCGACATAACTGGTCGCGCCTTTAAATTGGTCAAGGAGAGGGTCGCTAAGATTGTGAAGAGTCACCGCTGCCAAGAGGCAATGGCTGCGACAGAGGCGATGGATGTTGACCTGATCCTGAACCACGCCCTGAACGAATTTACCAGCGTAAGTCATCTTTTTCTGCAGAAACATGTCTTCTTTATTTTATAGTTAGTCTAACTTCTACTTTGACTGCAGGCCATGCTGACCCTCACTGCCGCCCGTATCCGCTCGGGTGCTATCACTGAGCAGGCCAGAACTTTAGAGCAACGACACGAGGATGAACTTATAGTTGCCGAGGAAAAATATGCTGAACAGCTGGCAGTGGTGCTTGAGGAAAAGGCTAAACTGGCTAAGGAGTTGGAGGAGAAGCAGAGGTCTCTGGACAAAGCTCGTGAGCAGAGGGACCAATTTAAGGAGTCTAACCGCTTCAATTTCTGCACGGCCCAACAACTCGAGGTGGACTTGGTTGCGAGCAGGCAGGAGAATACTACCCTGGAGGACCGGATCGAGGAGCTTGAGAAAGCCAACGCCAGCAACTTGGAAAGGTACAAGGGTGCCACTCTTCGATGCTTCTATGATTTCTGGAAGCATAACCAGGGTGCCAACTTTGACTACCTTCCTGAGAATATGAGAGACGCCGAGCTTGCTCGATGCACTGCTCAGCTGGCCGAGGAAGAAAGGTCAAGGGTTCCTGCTTCCCCTGAAATCTCGCTGGCCGCTGGGATGGATGGGGCAGACAACGAGGCTGCAGGCGTCGTCGATGAAGGCCCTCCTCAAGATCCTCCGGCTGCTTAAGCTTTTTCTATTTATATTTTATTTTTTTAACTACACGACCTACGGGTCATGATGTAAAGACAATATATTTTTCGTTGCTGCATGGGCAGCTTTTACTTTTATTTGAACAATTACATCCGAGCAGCGACTGCTCGCGGTGTAAAAGGATTCGTTTTGATATTATAATATATTTGCATATTATTATAACATCTGTTCGCATGACCGAACTTAGCATATCACTTTGGTTTGATTTAACAAAATATCAAAATTTTGAAAAATACTCTAAGTGCCCTAGCATGCTTTCACTTATTTTGCTCGTGTGTTTGCATAACTTTTTAACGATATGCTTTGCTTACTTGTACCTTATATGCCCCCCAAGTGATCGAGGAGCTTTAGGTCCTTGGTCACTTGCCTTGACCAGAACCTGCTCGAACATTACTGCTCATAGCAATATGATTAGAATTATAATACAACAAAACAACACACGTAATGAGCAAATACTTGTAATAAATACAATAGTTGGAAAGAAATGACTGGCTGAGCACAGTCCCTTTTATTTCTCGTAATAAATGGACTAAACATGTCTGTATGAGTGATCAATAAGATCTTACACTTTTTCAAAACTTGTAAAAAGTAAAATTTATACAAGCCAATTCTTTAAGAAGAATTGTTTATTGGTAATACTTGCGCAGGTGTTCTCCATTCCAATAGCGAGGAACGAGATCTCCGTTTAAGCGTGCAAATTTATAAGTGCCTAGGTGAAGGACCTGATCAATCTGGTATGGCCCTTCCCAATTAGGCCCGAGTACTTCAGCAGCTTGGTCACGGGTGTTTAGAAAAACTCTTCGGAGTACGAGGTCTCAAACACTGAATTTTCTTTCTCGCACTTTAGAGTTGAAAAACCGGGCGACCTTTTGCTGGTACGCAGCTACTCGGAGCTGAGCCTGTTCATGCTTCTCATCAATTGAATCTAGGGATTCCGTCAATAGCTGGCTGTTAGAGTCTTGGTCGTATGTCAATCTGCGGTGCGAGGGTGGATCTAACTTGACAGGCAACATAGCTTCATATCCGTACGCCAAGAAAAACGGGGTATGACCTGTTGCTGTTAGGTGGAAAGTTCTGTACGACCAAAGAACTTCAGGCAACTGCTCTGGCCATGCTCCCTTAACTTCTTCAAGTCTTTTCTTCAGGGTATCCTTCAGCATTTTGTTAATTGCTTCGACTTGCTCATTCACTTGGGGATGAGCGACTGAAGAAAAGCTTATGATAATATCATGCTATTTGTAGAAGTCCGTGAATAGATCACTGTCAAACTGGGTGCCGTTATCCGAGACTATCTTCCTTGGTAATCCATAGTGACAAATGATGTTCTTGATTATGAAGTCAAGCACTTTCTTGGTCGTTATGGTTGCGAGTGGCTCAACCTCGGCCCATTTGGTGAAGTAGTTGACGGAAACCACTGCATACTTTACACCACATTTTCCTGTAGGCAAAGATCCGATTAGAACTATTCCCCAAACTGCAAAGGGCCATGGACTCTGCCTTTGCTTTAACTCGTTGGGAGCTGCTCGTGGGATTTTAGAAAATCTCTGACACTTGTCACACCTCCGTACAAACTCCATTGCGTCTTCATTCATGGTTGCCCAGAAAAAGCCCTGCCTTAGGATCTTTTTTGACAGACTTTTCCCCCCAGCGTGGTCCCCGCAAAAACCTTCGTGCACCTCTTTCATCAATTCTTTGGCTTTTTCCTTGGTAATACATCTAAGAAGTGGTAGTGAGTATCCCCTTCAGTACAGGATCCCATCGACCAGGATATACCTAGCAGCTTGTCGATGAAGGGTCTGGGCTTTGTTTCTGTCTGTTGGTAGCACGCCGCTTGAAAAATACTCTACATATAGTGCCATCCATGTATCTTCCATATGGATGACCAGAGTGGTTTCTGTTGATTGGATGCTTGGTGCCGATAGGCGTTCGACTGGCACTATGTTCAGAGTATCAACATCCTTTGCACTTTCCAACTTTGCCAAAGCGTCCGCGTTGGAATTCTGATCGCGAGGAACTTGCTGGAGAGTGTATCTGTAGAACTGGGCTAACAGATCCTTTGCTTTGTTCAGATAGGCGACCATCTTTAAACCTCGCGCCTGGTACTCTCCCAAGACTTGATTCCCCACCAGTTATGAATCGCTATAGATGTCAAGCACTTTTATGTTCATATCCTTGGCTAACCGCAATCCAGCGAGTAGTGCTTCATATTCGACTTCATTATTAGAAGCAGTGAAGTCAAATCTAATTGCATAGTGAAATCGATGCCCTTTCGGCGTTATCAATATCACTCCTGCTCCTGTGTGGGATTCGTTGGATGAACCATCTGTAAAAAATTTCCACGAGGGTGCTTGGATTTGACACTCAGGCTCGCTGGGCTCTTCAGTCTGCTCCCACCCGCGAGCTCTGTGAATTTGGCAATGAAGTCAGCCAAGGCTTGTCCTTTTATTACTGCTTGCGGCAAGTAAGATATGTCGAACTGCCCTAGTTCGACTGCCCACTTTAGTAATCTTCCTGCAGCCTCTGGCTTTTGTAGGACTTGTCGAAGAGGCTGGTCGATTAAGACCGTAATTGGATGAGCTTGGAAGTAAGGCCGCAGCTTCCTAGAGGCCAAAACCAAACAATAGGCTAACCTTTCAATGGGGGGATACCTCAACTCTACTCCGATCAGCCTTTTGCTTACATAATAGACAACCTTCTGCACACCTTCTTCTTCTCTTACTAGAACAGCACTAGCAACATAGTCCGTGATTGCCAGGTAGATGAACAAAGTCTCTTTATCGACCGGGTTTGACAGGATGGGTGGTTGCGCCATATGCGTTTTTAGTGCTTGAAAGGCTTGTTCACACTCATCTTTCCATTCAAATTTCTTATTGCCTCTGAGTAGATTAAAAAATGGGACGCACTTGTCTGTCGATTTTGAAATGAATCTACTAAGAGCAGAAATCCTCCCGATCAGGCTTTGGACATTCTTAATCTTCACTGGCGACTTCATCTCGATTAGGGCCTTCATTTTCTCGGGATTAGCTTCAATTCCTCTTGAGTTAACTATAAATCCCAAGAACTTTCCTGATCCTACTTCGAAGGAGCATTTAAGGGAATTTAACTTCATCCTATATCTATTCAGGACGTTGAAGCATTCCTGAAAATCCCTTACATGCACTTCTGCTTTCTTCGACTTAACCAGCATTTCGTCGACGTAAACCTCAATTTTTATGCCGATCATCTCCTTAAACATGTGGTTGACGAGTCTTTGGGAAGTCGCACCAGCATTTTTCAAACCGAAGGGCATCACCTTGTAACAGTAGAGCCCTGTATTCGTTCGAAAGCTAGTGTGATCGTCATCGGGGGGATGCATACTGATTTGATTATACTCAGAGTATGCAACCATGAATGAGAAGATCTCATGCCCTGCAGTGGCATCGACCAGCTGGTCGATCCTCGGGAGTGGGAAACAGTCTTTGAGACATGCTTTATTTAGGTCTGTAAAATCCACGCACGTACGCCACTTGCCATTCAGCTTGGGCACTAGTACGGGATTAGAGACCCACGATGGATAAAACGCCACCCTGATGAACCCATTCTCCTTCAGCTTCTCGACTTCCTCTTTCAAGGCCTTTGATCTATCTTTGTCGAGTAGCCTTCTTTTTTGTTGCATTGGTGGAATTTTTTTGTCGATGTTCAGGACATGGCGGATGAATGCAGGATCTATTCGGACCATGTCTTTGTGCGACCAGGCAAAGACATCCTGGTTCCTCCTTAAGAACTCCACCAGTGCTTGTTTTGTTGTTGTCTCTAAGTTTTTACCGACTTTCACAACTCTGGTCGGATTTGCCTCATCGAGTTGGACCTCTTCAAGGTCCTCGATGGGTCCCACTTCTTCTTCAAAATCCCCAAAGCGAGGATCTAGGTCTCTATCCTCACTTTGGGCAACGCCCTATTTGGTGAGATTATCACCTGAGCAGGCTTGAACATCAGTTGCCATTTGCAACTCCTTTCCGGTGGCATCTCTCGATACACCCTTCTTTGACTTGGTGACCGAGGCGTTGTAGCACTCCCTCGCTTCCCTCTGGTTTCCCAACACGCATCCTACCCCTGCGTCTGTTGGGAATTTCATTGCGAGGTGCCATATAGAAGTGACGGCTCGCAGGTCGACCAGAATTGGTCTCCCTATCACAGCGTTGTACGCTGAAGGACAATCAACTACTATAAAAGTAGTGAGTAATGTCTTGTTAGCAGGTGTAGTGCCTGCTGTGACTGGGAGTCTAATCGTCCCTACTGGGGCGAGCCCTTCTCCGGAAAAACCATAAATGGTTTGGTTGCATGGCTCCAGGTCTTTCACGAACAATTTCATCCTTTCCAGTGAGGACTTGTATAGGATGTTGACCGAACTTCCTATATCGACCAACACCATTTTCACCATCATGTTCGCGATCTGTACGTCCACGACCAGCGGATCGGAGTGTGGGAATCGCACGTGCTGGGCGTCGTCGTTAGAGAAGGTGATCAGTTCCTCCTCTGTTTGAGCCTTTTTTGGTGCTCGATCCACACTCATCATCTCGATGTCCTGGTCATGGCGCAGGGTTCGAGCATATCGTCCCTTGCTTTCCCACTATCTCATGCAATATGTGGGCCTCTACAGATGGTGAGTAGGGTACCTGCCACGAGAGCTGGCTGTAAAGGTGGAGAGCATTGGCGTGCATGCACCGACTCGTTACCACCTTGAGCCTCTCACTGAGAACCTCCCGCGGCTCGTACATATCTTCTTAAATGTCCCTGTCTTATCAGGAACTCAATTTCGTCCTTCAGTTGATTACACTCATTACTGTCGTGCCCGTAGTCGTTATGAAAACGACAGAACTTTGTTGAATCTCTCTTGGAGACATCTTTCATTATTGGTGCGGGTCTTTTGTAGGGCACGCTCAAGCTAGTCACCTGGTAGACCTTGGCTCGGCTTTCAACAAAGGCAGTGTAATTGGTGAATCTCGGTTCATACTGATTACCTTTAGGGCGCTTACTCTCGGAGGTCGAGGGTTCGTTTCTCGCCTGCTTTCCACCATTCTTACCATTGCCATTCCTGTTATCTTTGCCGTTGCCATTGGGCTTCGACTCGTTGGAGGGTTCTTCCTTGGGTCCCTTGTCTTTTTTGGTGATTTACCTTCATTGGCAGTCGCGTCCTTGAGCTTGATGTACCGATCAACTCGATCTAAAAACTCCTGGGTACTTTTAACCCCATGCTTTCTGAGGCTACTTCAGAAGGGAGAATGGTGCCTAACCCCAAAAATTAGGGCCATCATCTTTCCTTCATCGCCCACAGTCTTGGCTCCAGCTGTAACTCGCATGAAGTGCTGAACATATTCCTTCAAGGGCTCCTCATCTTTCTGGCGTGTCTCATCCAGTTGGTTCACCTCAGTGGGGTGCACACGACCCGCATAGAACTGTCCATAAAATTCCTTCATGAACATCTCCCAGGATACTATACTTGCAGGAGGGAACTTAAAGAACCACTCCTGGGCAGCATCAGAAAGTGTCGCTGGGAAGATCCTGCAGCGAGAATCTTCAGAGACTTTCTGAATGTTCATTTGTATCTCAAACTTGTTGACATGAGATACTGGGTCTCCATACCCGTCGAAATTTGGCAGTGTCGGCATCTTGAACTTACTGGGGATTTCTGCCACAACAATCCTCTGTACAAAAGAGGTGCCTCTCCTCCAATCGTACTCAATGTGTAATGTTCGCCCCCCGACCAGCTACTGCACAGCTTGGTTTAGGGCATCGATTTGAGCCTGAACAACTTCTGGGATTGCTGGGGCCTCTGGTGTCGGGGGAATGTACTCATCGTGCCTTTATTTGCGGTCGTTGAGTACATCCCTCAAATCATCGTCTCTTCGTCGCTCCGAGCTAACTAAAGACATTATTTTTCTTGGGCTGCACCCCAGCGTTATGACCTGCTGGTCGGTCTTCTCTAGGTGGGGGGCTCCTGCCTCCACCTCTCTCTTCGTTCCTCCAGCCAGCATTTCCTCTGCCTGAGTGGGCTTCATTGTAGCCGTGGCCATCTTTGAACCGTGGCTGGCTATGGTGCGACCAACTATTCCCTCTGTTGCCTCCTTGGGCTGGCATTTCCCGAGGGTTAGGGGGAGGTCTGCGCTGGTCGGTGGGTCCCCATGCATTGTCATATCGTGGGGGGCCCCTGACTGCAGAGCCTGCCTCTGAGTTCCTACTGTTGGCAGAAGGACGCTGCCCCCTGCTCGGTGGATGCGGCTCTTCACCCCCTGAGTGTCTAGGGCTGCGGGGCTGTTGCCCGGACCTATTTTGCCTCGGGTGCGGGGGATTACCTTGACCAGCCTAAGACGGAGGCTGCGTCTCAGGATCCCTAGGTGGGACATCATCCTGAGGCATAGGTGGCTGCTCCAGCCTCTGAGGGCTTATTGGCTGGAGCGGAGGACTAGGATTGAGACTTCTTTGAGGTGGCCCGTTTGGTGGCTGATTTGGCTAGGAGGCTGGCATAGCCTAATTCCTAGCCAGCTGGATGGTTGCTTCAAGGGTTGCCATGGCATCCCTCTGCCGACGGTCCATCTCCGCTCGCTCAGCTCCTGGCGCTGGCACTCTATCTCCCTTTGCTACGACGCCATTATCTCGGCAGCATTCTCTTGATTGGCTCTCAGATTGGCCAATTCATCTTGCAGCACCCCCAGTGTTGTCTTCAGGGTCTCAAAATCCAACTCTTCCTCATCAAACTCCAAATGAGGTTCATCTTCAGCCACATTTGGGAGAGGAGGTTGGGATGGTGCAGTGGCAGCCTGTCCAGTCTTCTTGGTAGTTTTCGCCATTAGATCTTTTGTCAAGCTCTCAATGAAAGCACCAGAATGTTGACCCTCATTTTGGTCAACGACACGGAGTCAAATAAACGACAGGAAAATAGTACAAAGCTTGAGAAAACAATCTAATGGAAAATAAAGAACACAAAGAATTATAGTGGTTCGACCCCAATGATTGGTAATGACCTACGTCCACTTGATACTATTATTAATATTGAGCTTCAAAGGTGTGATCAAAGAACTAGGGTTCCTGAGTTTCACAGACCTTAGAAGGAGAAAACAATACAAACGATGGATAATAGTAATGCAATTCAAAAAAAGATCAAAAGATCCCCCCTTGAGCTATTTCTTGTATATTTATAGGCTCAAGGAGGGTTACATGAATCAATTAGTCATATCTTTCCTTAATAAACGGATCTTCAGGTTATAATGAAGAGATATTCTCGAATATCATTACAACTGTACAGATTTATTCATAAATAAACAGAGTATACGACCAGGCTGGTCGTATATAAAACTTGAACTTCGCATATGGAAATATCTCTGGTCGATAGGCGAGCATCATCTCTGCCACTTGTCGAAAATTCTTGCCACGTGATCAACAGCTATTTTTTTGGATAAACAGCTATGAAATGGTAAGACTTGCATGTTACAATGAATAATATGCTATGTATATGATGATGCTATGTTTTGATGATAAATCATGTGATCTGGGAAAATAAATGTCTATCTTGATATGTATAACAAGTTTTATGCAACATGTATTTTCTTTGTTTTGATGTGAATTGGATTACATGTGTTTGTATGATGAATGAAAAGAGATGGTTGCTAGCGTGTTGAACGCAAAACAACAAATGAGTTACTAAGGATATGACATAACTCTGAGAGCAGACGCGATGAGGCTATTCAAGGACCTGAGATCCTGTTTACCTCATTAATGAGGTTTTACCAGCCCAGTTATATTGGTTACGTCAAGATGTGACATGGTGTGAAAAATGGTGAGAAATAATCACCGCCACTATATTTTATTTTCTGATACACAATATACAACCTAGGGCTAGAAATATATATAGGCTATACAAGAAACTACATTAAACACAGAATAGGATTCAATTCCTGTATCCCAGAGAACCCAAAATATCAAACATTAATACCCTATTTTTCTAACTATCAACACATGGACAACAGAGGTGTCATGATCACAAAGAGTATGCTTATGTTGAATGAATATTATGTATGGCTATGTTTCATTTTTGATTATGAGATATGGGTATGATGATATTATGAATTGTTATATTATGCCATACATCTCTTTCTTGTCTTATCTTTGATTTTGTTGTACTTCCTTACTAGGCTTTTAGCTCACCTTTTTACCTTTCCCCTTTCAGGTAATAAATAGGGTTTCTCTCTAGCACGCGATGTGATGTGGGGAGTTCCGACGTCTGAGTGTGTATGGTGTGGGGGTTTCCTATGAACGAATAAACGATCAACATAAGCGTCGAGTTTTAGAAAACTATGTTATGGACTTTATTTTTAAATTGCCAGTGGGACTTAAACTTTTTTTTTTCTTTAAACATTGCATATGAACACTTTATTTTTATTTTAAACTATGGGGTCCAAACTTGCATGTTTTATCGAGGCCCCACTAAATTTATCTTTTAAGTGGTATATTTCTAATTATCTATGAGATAAGAGACATTTTTACAAAGTAATAGAATAGAGTGCTTTGCAAATGGTATCAGAGACATGTTGTTCATGTTTCCAAGGGCCCTCCCCATACATGTTAAAGACGGGAAAATCTCAACTCACCACGTCGTAAGTACTTGCTCTAAATGTTATCTATATTTTTCTTGCTTTTAAATTTTTTAGTTTTGTAATTGTAGTTTAGAAAGATACCTCATATTATTAGAACCACTAAGAAACAATTACTCAAGGAGATTCGCACGATACCTTATTTTCAACTTGAAGGGGATCACGACGATTGTAGGATCGTCGTACCGAAAACGACAGCGACAGTCTGGGAACGTATTAAGGATTGATTAATAAAAGAGGAGAGTTGATGTGGCCTATTGAGCAATACTGGGTGCTAAGGGAATCATTTTATATATATCCTGAGGCTCTCCTCCACTTGACCATGGCATGGCACGATGTCGTCTAGAAGGATTTGGATTTCAGCACGATCGAATACACAATTTACGACCTCGTAGATAATTACGATTTTAGTTGTTTGGAGCTGGTCATGGTAAAGAAGGACGACGAAAAGATGGAGGAACGATTTGAGATGGTGCATGATTTGGAAGGGGAGATGGGGAGTCACTAAGAAGTGCACGCCATTCCAAAAGTGAGCGCTAGGATGAGGACTTTGGTTAGCACTCCTGATTACTTCCACATACCGGAAGACGTCTTCGACTACAACTCAAGAGACAAGTTTACGATTGATGACTATGGTCCGTTTCAAATTTTCTTTCAATAAATGTTAATGAATAAAATGAGACTTTTCTTAAAAACTCTTAAGAACATATGGACTTTCTTATGGTTATTTAAACACTTTATTGGATGTTTGAATTTTTCAATAATTTTGAACAAACTTTGGATATTATGGTTTAATTTTTCTCTTTTGTAAACTCTAAAGGGTGTGGATATGGGAATGTATGACAACTTTCATAAATTACTATAAGTAACCAAACAATTATGAGATTTATCCTCTCATATGACTTTCTTTTGGTGCCTTAGAATTTCATAATGTCAATGAGAGGAAGAGGAGAAAGAGGAGGTAGGGGAAGAGGGAGAGGCTGAGGAAGAGGTGCCTCTGCAAGTCCTAACACTACAGAAATTTCTGATTTTGGAATGCCACCAGCCCAACCAACAGCCCCAGCTACATCAACTGTGGATTTGGCTACAAAAATAGCAGGATTGATGGAGCAATTGATATAGAGGGATGAGGAGTTGGCTCAAGCCAGATAAGTACCCCAAGCTCCCCAAGTACCGATGGCACAACTTGAGCCTCCAGTACCACCACCTGCACCACTGCCTATGGCTTATGGATTTGAGCCAGTCTATGATAGCTTTAGGAAGAAAGCCCCACCTAGTTTTGAAGGGAAAGCTGACCCTATGGTGGCAGAGGATTGGTTAAAGTCAGTAAAAGCCATCTTTGATCACATGGAGTTGAACGATCATCAGAGGGTTTTATGTGCAGCTCACCTACTCAAGTTGGATGCAATAATATGGTGGGATGTGGTGAAGCAAACTCGTGACTTGAATTCTATGACTCGTGTAGACTTTGTTCAGGCTTTTGGCAAGAATTACTACAGTGCAGCTGTGTTGGTAACCAGGGTGGATGAGTTCGTGACTTTGGTTCAAGGGAACCTTTCTGTTACCTACTATGCACAAAAGTTTGATAGGTTGGCTAGATTTGAACCTAAGATAGCACCAACAAAAGCCATCCGGGTCCAAAGGTTTATGAGAGGACTGAAGCCAATGATTTGCTAGAGATGTCAAGATGACCAGTGCTGAGGTGGTTAGTTATGTTGAGGAGTTGGATAAGGCACTTGAAGCAGAATACTTGGAGGACCGTACATGGAAGGACAATGCTGCAAGATAGGAGGACAACAAAAATAAGGGCTTCCATGAGGGCAATAAGAGGAAGGCTAATGAAGGGAAGAACAGTGGCAATGACAAGAGGCCTAGACCCCTGCCACAAATTGCAACAATCATAACCACCACAACAATTGTAACAGTCACAACAATGATCATAATTGCGGAAATCACCAGAAAAACAAAGTTGAGCACCCTAGCTGCTCTAAATGCTCGAGACGACACTTGGGAAACATTATGTCATCAACTAGGTGGTTACAGTCAGCATCTATAATAGTAAAGGGCAGGGAGTGCCCAGCAGACCTCATAGAGTTAGACATACCAGACTATGACGCTATACTTGGCATGAATTGGTTAGCCAAATATGGAGCAACGATATACTGTCGACAAAAGACCATAGAGTTCAGACCAGAGGAAGGAGAACTCTTTTCTTTTAATGGAAAAGTGGTGGATTTTTGTACACCCATTATATCAGCACTCGAAGCTCAGAATATGATGGAGCATGGGTATTCGACATATTTGGCAAGTGTGGTTGATAAATCTAAGGAGACAGAGTTGAAACCAGAAATTGTCCACATCGCTCGTGAGTTTCCGGAAGTATTTCCTGAGGATTTACTAGGTTTACCCATGGACAGAGAAATCGAATTCATGATTGAACTTGCACCAAAAACAGCACCAATATCTAAAGCACTCTACCGAATGGCACCTGTAGAGTTGAAGGAACTCAAGACCCAGCTACAGGAATTGTTTGATAAGGGGTTCATAAGACCTAGTCATTCGCCATGGGGGGCACTAGTCCTCTTTGTGAAAAAGAGGAAGCATGAGAATGTGCATCGATTACCGAGAAAATTGATAAATCATGAGCCCAAATAACCCATCCAGTAATGATGAAATGTTTGTGTTCACAGGTGGAAGCGATTCAGAGAGTTATTATGGGTCTGAAAATAGGGGGGTGAGTTCAATGCTCCAATACTCAAGAATCCTTGTGAAAAATGTGCGCCATCAATTGAGGGCATCAACAAATTCGACCATATTCAGTACAAAATCATCAAATTGGCAAATGGAGTGGTAGAAAAATATAATGTTGCAGCAAATGAGATGGCTACCTTATTAGGGGCCGTTTAGGAGATGGAGAGGAAGCTGGACACACTCACTCGTATTGTAAAGGCTATCAATAATACACTAGCAAAGTGATACCTCTAGTAGGGTAGTTCCAATTATGTTCCTTCACATAGATGTTTTTGTACTTTCTTATTTAATTTTTTAAACTTTCGATGTTATGTTTGTAATTTTATTTTGACGTATTGTATTGTAATCTGTTGTTATTTAAAACAAAATTAAAAATGCGTAATGTTTTTAATTGATGCCTAATATTTATGTTAATATGTTGAAGATTGAAGTGAGGGAAAATTAATAGAGAAAGGGGTTGGAATACATTTTTCAGTTCTAAACATGAAAAAGACATGAACACCCGTTTGTGAGGACAGTGTGTTAATCAATCTTAACTAGGTGTTTGAAACATAAAACAAATATTAAACTTAACCATAACCAAGTGAATGATTTGACTATTTAACATAACAAATAATTAAATTTATATAGAAAAAGGTACATAGACCCATAAGTTAAATTTAGACAACCACGAAAGTGGGTAACCAAATGTTACATTTGAAGTGACATTTATACTAATGGTATTTTAATTTAAAATAATATAATTTTGGAATAAGGTCTCTTACACTTGAAATGACAATTCAAGGATGGTAATTGTATAATTATTTGTTATTTATCGGGCGGGGTCCAGCGTGGGGTCAATAAAGTGGGCATGTTTACATGTTATATATGTTTTTTTTTTTTAAGGGTACACGTGAATGAGTTGGGAACCCAACTTGATGACTTTTATAACTTGATATTATATATGTTGACATACTAGTTAACTTGTTTTTAAATAAGGACAAAATAAGATAATAAATCTTACACTTTAAATTTCCTTGTATAAATGGGTCTTGTATTATGTTAAAAAAAAGATGGTGCGGAGGGGGAATATGATTGCATGTCAACATTTTAAATGTGGTTATGTACATGTTGTTGGGATTTGTGCCCTTAAAGCATATTTTTGTATGAATGATTACTGTTAATTAAATAAAGCTAATATTTTTCACTCATATTTGTATTTAATTATACATGTCATTTATCATGAAGATCCAATATCATTGATGTAGTCTTGAATTAAGTGTATGTATAATGATATATATCAAAGAATATTTAATTCAAGATAATAATATAAAAATGGTTCGTAATCGCTAAATAAAGTGGGAGCTTTATTTAATAAAGATTATGAGTACGGTCTATCTTCTGTTTAAGACAGAACAATTTATCTAGACTATTAAGTGTAGCGACACAAAGAGATAGAGGTAGCGTATACAATATAGATTGTATAGGACTAGGACACGATGAAAGAAAGAACTTCTGATAATCTCTGTTAAAATATAGAAGTTCAACATTCATCAATCGATGGTTGTTTGAGACTTGAGTTCAATCCTGAAGTGAGTAATGAACTCCAATTTATGCTTTTATGACTTTTGACTTATCGAGTGAGGTTCAATATTCCTATGACCGAATTCCTAATATCTTGGAGTCATAGAACTATAAGTGGCTGGGAACATACTTCACAAATATGGAATCTGCTCCTTACTTAAATGAAAGCAGATTAGTTGTTCCTTTTAGTATTGATTCGGGACTTGAACATAGAGCGCTCAATTTCTATTAGAGAACAGAAATTTAATTCTATAATTAAATTTATAGAATAATGTTCATTAGAGGGTCAATGGAACTAATTGATAAAGACATAATTAAAGAGGTTAATGGACATCAAGACCTAGCTTTAATTATGAACAACTAGCAGATGGCCATAACTCTTACAATGTCTAAATCAATGGAAAACTTTATAGTTATAACTTTTAATAATATAAGACTGTAGTTTTGAGGTTCAACTATGAATTTCTAGTTGAATAATTCGTAGTTAATATATTAATTAATTGAACTAAGAGTTAGTGAAATTAATTAAATTCTTGGAGCTTAGAATTACGGGTCTATACTGTCCCTGTACTAGCTCAATAACACAGAGGTAGGATTTCAATATTAAAAGGAAATAACTAAAAATAATAAAGTATTATTTTAATCTCACAAATTAATATTATTTTTGAAATAATATTTAATGGAAAATAAAATTATATTAATAATTTTGTGAAATTAATTTTTATTGAAATTAATTTAATCGTATTTAATTTTGTGGTATAATTGTATACTACATAAAATAATATGATAAAGGCACAACAAATAACATTTTATAGAGATAAAATACCACAAGACCTAAAGCCCTATAGTTGGCGCCAAACCACAGTCCAAAAGGACTGTGGCCCATGCAGAGGCCCAATGTGATTAGGACTAGCTCTTCTTTTGATTGTTACATTAATATAACATAACATCATCAAAAAGACAAATCAGATGATTTTCACGTTATTTTGCCAAGAGAGAAAAATTGAGAACTTTGTTCTCTATGTATTGTGAGAAGAACACTCTATCATGTGTTGAGATTCAAAAGTGTATTCTTGTGTATCCTACCAAATAGCATAAACATCCACCTGTCTCCTTCTCTTTGTGCGAGCCATAGTATGGAAGATGGTGGATTAGGAGGATAAGACGTTATTTGATCTACACGTGTTCTACATCTAGAAAATGTATTTGTAAGTTTCTATTTTATTCAGATTATGTGTATGAGAAATATGTCATTCTAGTTATGGTTCCTATAATAATTCGTTCTTATGCTTTAATAATTATTATTATTGCATTGAAATATTATCTCATGCTTACGCTGCACTGTCAATCACATGATCAAAAACTAACAATTATTGGTACCAAAGGCAAGGTTGACATCATTTGTTATGAATCTGATATGTGTTTATTTGTAATGTATGAACATGTAGAGCACATGTTATGGCTTAAGGGTTGTTCTTATTTCTATTATATTTTAAATATGTTGAATTGATGTGTTGAATGAGATTGATCGTTAACTATATGGTTCTTTTTGTTTTTGGTTTTATTCTTATTTCTGAATAAGATTCAATGTACACTCATATTATTTTGTTAGGCATTGGTTCTTTCTAATTTTTTAAATTTAGAATTTTAATTATGCTCTTGAAAGAGATGTTATTCAATATGATTGAATACAATAATAGTCACTGAAATTACATTTGAATTATTATAGAAATCATTTAATTTTTTTACTCACGGTGATACATATATAAATTATATGATTGCAATTGTGTTATAGCTAAATGAATTAATGAGATCAATTCAGTTCTTCATGCTTGTATATTGTAACTTGCTGGTTATAGATGATGATCAGTTCAACTGATCAACAATGCAATTTTTTTTGCCGTGAGTGCCACCATATGCGTGAATGCACATTTGTGCAACTGATCTTTATTGATCAATTAATTTTTTTTTTTTTTAAAAGTTGTTAGCCGTGAGCAACTGTTAAGGAATTTTGTTTTATTTATATTATTTAATTAATATGATTAGTTACTTAATTTAAATAAACATATTTTAATATTTAATGTTAAAGATATTTACGAGAATAATTGGTTTATTAGTTGAATAATACAATTCTCTTCCTTAAAATGTGGGAAGTCGGTGATGCTTGTCAAATTCAAATTTAAATTAATTAATTCTTTTATTAATTAATTAATTTTAAATTTCAAAAAAATTAACTATATTAATTAGTTTTAAATTTTGAAATTTTAACTATATTAATTAAATTATTCAATTAATTATTTTATTGCCGATTAAATTGTTAATTGATAATTTTGGGAAACAAGACATTTATGTCTTAATTCAAAATTAAAAAAGTCAATTGATTACTTTTCTTAATTTTAGTATTGGGAACATTTGACTATTAAATTAGTCAAATATATTGTTTATGAAACAACATTATTAGTTTTCATGTCTTAATGAAAAATATATGATTTATTGAAATCAAATATTAATTTAAGAAATCACTAATAAGATTAATAATTTATTTTCATATAGAGAAATGAAAATTTTTGAACACCTTAATTGAAGTTAAAATTTAGTTTATAGAAACTAATCAATTATTAATTAAATATAATTGGAGTAATTATAATATGTAGATTAAGAAACTATATATTATAAATTAAAATAATTTTGAATTATTTTTCCCCAAAATTTGAAAATAGTTTTGGAAACTATTAGTTATTAATTAATAATTTATGAAATTATTATTTAATAAATGGTAACCATTTTCCATTAGTTATTAATTAATAATTTATGAAATTATTATTTTAATAACAAAAGTTTATGAACTTTTGATAAAGTCCTAATTTTGGAAATTAGGTTATCTCATTTAGAACCTAGGATTAGGGTTTAAGTGTGCAATTCCCAAGGCTTACAATAAAGGACAAAGCCCATAGAGATTACAAAAATCTTTGAAGCCCAAGGAATGCCTTGGTGTATTTTTGTAATTTTGTTTAACAAAGAGAACCCAATTAATACCCTAATGTTTAATTATATTGTATGATTGGTAACATGTTGATATGATCACTTCACATGCCATATAGAATAGGAATGCCCACTCATTCATTGCATCATTAAAATGGCATGCTATGTATGAATGTTAATTTTATTATTAACATGTCTCCTAGGATAGAAAAGTAGTATAGTTAATTTTCTACCATAAATGGACACAAATAATGTGAATTAGATTTAAGTAGTTAAATTGGGTAATGTTACATTAATAGCATGTCTAGATTACCTTAATATATTTTAGGGTTATTTTTGAGTTTAATACCTAGGAAAAACATAGTTTATAATTAATTAGTAATTGTTAGTAATTATTCTAAATTAGGTAATCTTTTAAGAGTTAAAATTTGGATTTACATAAGTGATTTATATTTCATAGTTAAACTTTGGTAATAATCACTTAGTAATTAAAATATGAGGTATTTTAATAGAAAATATTTTATTTCTAAAATAGTGAGTGGGAGAAGGTTATAAGGAACTATAACCTACGGTCTCTACTATTGGTTGAAAAACGCTAGTTCTAGTCAGGGCCTCAAGACAGCTTTGCTTTCGTCCTCCCTATCGGAAGGTGTTTTGGCTAGGATTTTAACAGGTAGACCTCTTTGCGATAGGGTTTTAAGATGTATTCCATGTTTTACCTATCCTATCGACGACACTCGTGGGTTAAGTCGAGAAACCTGAAATAGTAGGTTACAATCACGAAAAATATATCTACCCTAGCTGGATATATTTTTTACCAAAGTAACAGTAATTGTTTATTATAAAGATATCAAATATTTTGATATAATAACAATTGAGAGCATCTCGTTTTAACTAACAAGTATTTGACCTATCCTATCGACGACATTTACTTGTGTTGGTTATCTCATTGTTGTTATATGAATAGATTTTTGTATTTATTTTTATTTCATTGTACGAATACTATGATCTATGGTGTATGAGTGTATGGTTGTATTTATTATATTTTTTTTGTTTAATTATAGTAATACAATGACTAGAGGAAACTCACATATGTCCATTCTTGCTAATGACAAATTAATTGGTAATATTAAAAGGTGGAAAAATAACAAGAATTTATTGTTAATGATTGAACACATAACTCATAAGCCTAGCATTAACAAAGGCAGGGGAAAACAAGTTTCCCACTCCAGCAACAATGGGAATTGTTCACACTATCATACATATGGTATTGTAAGAGGAACAATAAAAGGAACCTCGAGGAGTAAAAGAACAAAAAGGAAAGTAAATCTGATTTGCTGGACACTGAGGGTTGTTTAGTAAAAAATAATTGATATGCCTGGATAGTTGATTCAAGAATCACTAATCATGTTTGTTCTGATTTGCAAAGGCTTAGCTCTTGGAGAGATCTCCAAGAAGGAGAGTTCACACTAAGAGTAGGGACAGGGGCTTTTGTTTCAGCAAGAGCAGCGGGAGAAGCGAAATTTTATTTTACTGAAAATAAATTTTTATCTCTAAAAGACATCTATTTTGTTCATGATTTTAAAAGGAATTTAATTTGTGTTTCAAAATATTTAGAACAATGCTATGCTATTTATTTTAATAATAAATATGTTATTATTTCAAGAAATGGTTCACATGTTTGTAACAGAAATCTAGAGGAAGGTTTATATGTGATAAGATCTTAAATGTCTTCACTACTCAATACTGAAATGTTCAAATCTAAACAACCAAAGAAAAAATGACAAAAAGTACCTCAAGGCAATACATCTCTTTGGCACTTAAGATTGGGTCATATTAACTTAGATAGGATTCAAAGACTAGTTAAAGACATGCCTCTAATTGAGTTAAAGGTCAGAACTCTACCGGTTTGAGAATCTTGTTTAGAAGGAAAAATGACCAAAAGATATTTCTCCTCTATAGGTGTTAGAGCCAAAGAACCTCTCGAGTTAATTCACTCAGAAGTTTGCGGTCCAATCAATGTACAAGCTCAAGGTGGTTATGAGTATTATGTCACCTTCATTGATGACTGCTCAAGATACGGTTACATATACTTGATGCAAAGGAAATTAGAAACTTTTGAAAAGTTCAAAGAGTTCTGAGCCGAAGCTGAAAATCAATTAGTTAAAACCCTTAAAATGCTACAATCAAATCAAGGCGGGGAATACCTTGACAAGGAATTTGAATATTTCTTGATAGATCATGGAATTGTTTCACAGCTCACTGCACCAGGTACTCCACAACAAAACGGTGTTGCAGAATGGAGGAATATGACTTTGCTGGACATGATGAGATCAATGTTCAGTTAATCATCGTTGCCCCTATCATTTTGGGGATATGCTTTACAAACAGCTGCATACATCTTAAACCTAGTTCCATCTAAGTCTGTAGCTAAGACACCCTCAGAATCATGGACAAGTCGCAAACCTAGTCTGAGGAATGTGCGTATGTGGGGATGTACAACACATGTGCTAAAACCTAAGATCGGGAAGTTGGAACCTAGATCTGAAGTATGTTTATTTGTTGGATACCCAAAAGGCATTAGAGGGGGTTACTTCTATAGTCCGATAGTACAGATCATATTTGTATCGACAAATGCTACTTTTCTGGAAGAATACTATATGCGGGACTTCAAACCTCGAAGTAAGGTTGTACTCGAGGAGTTATTTAGTGATAAAATCACACCACAACCGAACTTAGAAGTTGGAACAGAACAGACCACGATTCCAAACCAAGATATTATAGTAGTCCATCATAGTGGGAGAGTTGTAAGACAACCTATTTGTTATACTAGATTCAGAGAAGCACAAGTTGCCATATCTAATGACAATGTTGATGAACCGTTGACTTTCGGTCAAGCGATGAATGATCTTGATAAAGAACAATGGCTTGAAGCTATGAAGCTCGAGATGGATTCGATGTACTCCAACTCAGTCTGGGAACTTGTACATCCACCTCAAGATATAAAACCCATTGGGTGCAAGTGGATATACAAGAGAAAGAGAAGAGTTGATGGGAAAGTAGAGACTTTCAAAGCAAGGCTAGTAGCTAAAGGCTACACACAGAAAGAAGGTGTGGATTATGAAGAAACATTTTCTCCTGTGGCCATGCTAAAATCCATCCAGATCCTCTTATCCATTGCCAATCATTTTGACTATGAGATTTGGCAAATGGACATCAAAACGACTTTTCTGAATGGCCACCTTGATGAAAGTATCTTTATGGTACAACCAGAGGGCTTCATAGAACAAGGCAAAGAGCAAAAGGTTTGCAAACTGCAAAGGTACATTTATGGACTTAAGCAAGCGTCCATATCATGGAACATAAGATTTGACCAAGCTGTTAAATCTTATGGTTTTGATAAAAATGTCAATGATCCTTGTGTATACAACAAATTGATAAGGAAAAAGTGGTCTTTCTAGTTTTATACGTAGATGATATATTACTCATTGGGAATGATGTGAATAAATTATCTAACGTAAAAGTCTGGCTAGCCAACCACTTCCAAATGAAAGATTTGGGAGAGTCAAGATACGTTCTTGGGATACGATTAATTCGTGACCGCAAGAAGAAGCTGTTGGCACTGTCTCAAGCATCTTATATAGATAAAATACTTGCGAAGTATGCCATGTAGAACTCCAAGAAGGGTAACCTCCCATCTCATTATGGTGTTCACCTCTCCAAGAACCAATGTCCTAAGACACCCTAAGAGGAAGAGGAAATGAGACGGATACCCTAGGCCTCCGCAATAGGAAGCTTAATGTATGCAATGTTATGTATCGACCTGACATTTGCTATGATGTGGGTATAGTCAGTAGGTACCAGTCAAATCCAGGATTCGGTCACTAGACCGCAGTTAAACACATTCTCAAGTATCTTAGGAGAACGAGAGACAATATGCTAGTATGAGAGAATTTGATTCCAATCGGATATACAGATTCTGACTTCCAATCCGATAAAGATTCTAGGAAATCTACGTCGGGATCTGTTTTCACACTTGGGGTGGAGCAATTAAATGGAGGAGTATAAAGCAAGCTTGCATTGCTGACTCCACCATGGAAGCAGAATACGTTGTTGAAAGTGAAGCACCTAAGGAGGTTGTATGGCTTAGGAAGTTTTTGGGAGATCTGAAAATTGCTCCATATATGGATAAACCAATCATACTCTACTGTGACAACAGCGGAGCGACTGCCAACTAAAAAGAGCAAAGAAGCCATAAGAGAGTTAAGCATATAGAGCATAAGTACCACCTTATAAGATAGATAGTACACAGAGGGGATGTAATCGTTCAGAAGATTGAATCAGCAAACAACCATGATGATCACTTTATGAAGACGCTGACTGCTATGAGTTTTAATAGTCATTTCGTAGATTTAGGATTAAGCGACATGTCTCATCTACTTTAGAGCAAGTGGGAGATTGTTGGGATTTGTGCCCTTAAAGCATATTGATGTATGATTGATTACTGTTAATTAAATAAATTTAATATTTTGCACTCATATTTGTATTTAATTATACATGTCATTTATCATGAAGATCCAATATTATTGATGTAGTCTTGAATTAAGTGTATGTATAATGATATATATACAAGAGGATTTAATTAAAGATAATAATATAAAAAATTTCCATAATCGCTAAATAAAGTGGGAGCTTTATTTAATAAAGATTGTGAGTACGATCTATCTTCTATTGAAGACAGAACAGTTTATCCAAACTGTTAAGTGTAGCGACACAAAGAGATAGAGGTACCATATATAATATAGATTGTATTGGACTGAGACACGATGAAAGAAAGAACTTCTCATAGTCTCCATTAAAATATAGAAGTTCAACATTCATCAATCGATGGTCGTTCGAGACTTGAGCTCAATCCTGAAGTGAGTAATGAACTCGTATTTGTGCTTTTATGACTTTTAACTTATCGGGTAGAGTTCAATATTCCTACAGCCAAATTCTGGATATCTTGGAGTCATAGAACTACAAGTGGCCGGGAACATACTTCACAAATATGGAATCTGCTCCTTACTTAAATGAAAGCAGTTTAGTTGTTCCTTTTAGTATTGATTTGGGACTTGAACATAAAGCGCTCAATTTCTGTTAGAGAATAGAAATTTAATTCTATAATTAAATTTATAGAATAATGTTCATTAGAGGATCAATGGAACTAATTGATAAAGACATAATTAAAGAGGTTAATAGACATCAAGACCTAGCTTTAATTATGAACAACTAGCAGAGGGCCATAACTCTTGCAATGACTAAATCAATGGACAACTTTATAGTTATAGCTTTTAATAATATAAGACTATAGTTTTGAGAGCTCAACTATGAATTTCTAGTGGAATAATTCGTAGTTAATCTATTAATTAATAAAACTAAGAATTAGTGAAATTAATTAAATTATTGGAGCTTAGAACTACAGGTCCATACTATCCCCGTATTAGCTCGATAACACAAAGGTAGGATTTTGGTATTAAAAGGAAATAATGAAAAATAATAAAGTATCATTTTTAATCTCACAAATTAATATTATTTGTGAAATAATATTTAATGGAAAATAAAATTATATTAATAATTTTGTGAAATTAATTTTATTGAAATTAATTTAATCATATTTAATTTTGCAGTGCAATTGTATACTACATAACATAATATGATAAAGGCACTACAAATAGCATTTTATAGAGATAAAATATCACAGGGCCCAAAGCCCTGTAGTTGGTGCCAAACCATAGTCCAAATGGACTGTGGCCCACGCAGATGCCCAATGTGATTAGGGCTAGGTCTTCACAACATCAGAAAGATACATCAGATGATTTTCACGCTATTTTGCCAAGAGAGAAAAATAGAGAACTTTGTTAACTCTGTATTGTGAGATGAACACTCTCTCATGTGTTTAGATTCAAAAGTGTGTTATTGTGTATCATACCAAATAACATAGACATCCACCTGTCTCCTTCTATTTGTGTGAGCCATAGTATGGAAGATGGCGGGTAAGGAAGCTAAGACGCTATTTGATCTACACGTGTTCTAAATCTAGAAAAGGTATTTGTAAGTTTCTATTTTATTCAAATTCATGCGCATGAGAAAGATCTCATTAGTTATGGTTCGTAAAGTGATTCATTCTTATGCTTTAATAATTGTTATTATTGCATTGAAATATTATCATATGTAGGCATGATCAAAAACCAACACATGATAAAAAACCAACACATGTATGAGTGGTCGAGTCTCAATGTAGGCATGCCTTGTCTTTACTTCCATTTTATAACAAAATTGGAGAAAAGTACAATGAGTTGACATGTGTTGTGAATTATTTTTATTTTCTTGAAAAGTATACATACTCACTTTGGAAATCTGCAATCTTACCATTCCTTCCCAAATGAGGTAGAGCCTATAAATGGAACTTTGACTAACCAATTAGAAACCATATTTTCCTAGAGTTCAGAGACATCTCTCAAAAAACCTAGAGGACAAGTCTTTTAAAATTGAACCAATGGACCATTATTACAATGAAAATTATCAAAAAGAGCCACACTACCATGCCTTACCCACCCCTTACCATAATTTCTCTCTATGTGGAGTATCCCACAAAGTGTCCATTCAATTTGAGGAAGTTGTCATGCTCAATGATACAATATCCATCTTAGAAAGCACAGTCTCACCCTACGATGTAGAGATGGAGGCCCAATACAAAGATGTTAAGTTAATTGTCAAGAAGCTAGAGAAAAGGCTACGTGGGATGGAGACAAATATCCACACTTTGGTGGACTTACTATCACAACTCTTTAGGGGATAAAATACACAATGATTAGTTCTTTATGTGTTGTTGTTTTTATAATATGTTTTAGACTATTAAATTTATGATGTTTTAAAGTTAGTTATATTTTGTGAACTTTTTTGTTGTTGTAATGCACTCTTGCATTGTATGAACTTGTTAAATTTGTTTTTAGTTTTGGTTAATGAAATTTCAAGATTGTGTCAAAATTACAAGTTGTTCTCCATGATTTTATTTCATATATAGTAAAAAAAAATTAAAGTGTTACAAAAAAATGTGGAAAATATTAAATAATTAACACAATTAATGTTCAGTTAACAATTAGAAAATCGGGTCTTGGAGGAGTGTAGAAATATAATAATTTTGTTTATGATTTTTTTAGAATCCAATGATGTAGATTGATAGAACAATACATGGGTATTTTACCTTTATTTAAAAAAAAATAGTGACATTGGAAGTTCTAAATTACGTGATGCGTTTAGGGAGATGTGACCAAGTCACATGTGTGAAAAAATATTGCACTTAAAAAAGTGGACAAGACAATAGCAGTTACCATTGGTCAGCCTTTGCATGAAAGTTGCCTAGAATTGGTGATATTTTAATAATTTTTGCCTAGGTATTTATCGATATTATTCCCAAGACACTAATAAAATATTTATTGTTTACTTTCATCGAAGAGTTGTAATATGCAATTGAAAAATAATATTATATAAGAAACTATTGAAGTGCCTTATAAGTAGTAGCTCCATCTAAATAAACACATTATATGCATTCACAATGCCATATAAGACACATTTGAATGATTTTTGCCAAAAAAAGACACTTGCCATCTCCCTTGTACTTATGCACAAATCATGGGGTCCATTGAGAAAGCCATGTTTGCTGCCTCGGTGACAATCAATGGTCAAGTATTTCGTACCCCAACAATATTTTTTAACGTCCCGTAAAATCTCTTAATATAATTTGCGGAAAAACATAACCATTTTCTAAAATAAGGTAACCGAAAATCCATATATTTTTTTTTTCAAAACACGCAAGAGTTTGGAAGTATGTGCATACTTAAAAGAAAATTACAATGTCATAACTTTAAAACATTCAACAAGGCCAAATTAATTTCTTAGTTATCATATGGGTTCTAGTCCCCAAAACATAAATTCCCAAAAGGTCGGTCCACATGTACATCCTCCCAGATAAACTCCAACGCTCACTGATCCACTTTGCCTTTGAGCATACCTACAACACGAAACAACTAGGTAAGTGAAATGCTTACTAAGAACAACTTAACAAACATAACCACATGGTAGAGCAAGAACTTAAATAACTATAACTAGGAAGATAAACAACCATGAATAGGACTCTGATGAAATCGAACCCTAACATACAATTTAATAACGAGCGAACTATAATGCCCCGCGTTTAGAGCACCGGGTAAGCCCTAGTTCGAATATTTTAATTCCATGTATTATATATTATTTCAGGGGAACATTTTATGTTACAAGAAGTTGTGATGTGTGAATGCTTGCCATGCTGTGGTAAGTGTGGTTTTTTTTTTAGAAACCGAGACCTTTGGTCGTGGACTGGGTTGAAAACCCTAATCGGGTAAAAATCTCGAATTAATTAAATAGGAAATACTATGGCATAAAAATATTAATTTTTGTCTAACACTAGGACTTTATATTCGAGCCAATAAATTTAAGAAAAATTTATTGATGATTTAATTCCAATCAATCAGGTTTAAGAATGGAAATTCTTTCCCGAGACCCTAAGGACATTTTGGTCAATTTGAGTAAATTACCAAAATTATGTGTTATGTGACAAAATTTATTCTTGCTCACATTTATTTAATTAATTTTATCTTGGGATATTTAAAAACTATAAGATAAATTTTTGTTTAAAAATTAGAAGTGAAATTACCAAAGGGTCCTTGAAAGCCTTAAAGTGTGGTAAAATTTGGCAAGGGCATAAAAGTCTTTTCACAAGGGAGGAGAGATAAAGGTGGGCGGCTAGGCTATGCCTATGCACTCAAGTGTCTTATGACAGATATCCTAGGGAAGATTAAGAGACTACCCTAATGATTAGTGCTCGTCCATATTTTTGTCCTTAATCCTTTTTCACCAAAACTACACACTTCCCTCAAAAATCATTTTTTTTCCACTCAAGCAACTTTCTTTCTTCCCCTACACTCCCAAAATTGAAACCCTAAGTCCCCCAAACCCTCATTGCTTTATTTCTTCTCTTCTTCACAAGTTCAAGAGTACTCACCTCCGTTGAAGGAAGGAGATCTTCAAGAGTTCTAGCATTGTAAGTTTCCGATCATAGCTCTTCCTTCTCTTCTTTTTTCTCTTTCAAATCTGAAACCCTAAGAGGATTTTCTGCGCATGCATGTGGTTCTAATGGCCATGCATGTCATGGATCTTGTGTTCTAGGGAAAAAAGGGAAGTAGTTCCAAGGAGATTTCAAGGTTTGGAAGCTATTTGGTGCTTCAGTGAGAATCAAGGTAAGATTTTAGGATTTGGTTAAGTTTTATTTTCTCTTTCCACTCATCTCCATTTTCTACCCTAACACTCTCTAAAAATCAGCATGTGAAACCTATGGGGCTCGATTTGAGGGTATAGAATCCAAGAAGGAAGATTTGACAAGCTAAGGACTATCATCTCCAAGCTAGAACCATCAAAGGTAGATCTTTGGTTGGTTTTGAGTTGTTTTTGGTTATTGATGTTAGATTTGGTTGTATAGGTTGTTTTATTAGTTTTTGAAGTTTATTTTATGCTTGAGGGTTATATTGGTTGATTTTTTGATTTGCATGCATGCATGTGGCTAGGGTTTTGCTAGTTGTGTTTAGTTTTTCTAGAATGTGTAAAAATGCATGCTACCAAGTTTTCGTGGTCTGACTTCCAACTGGTCAGATCGTACCCTACTACATCTATTTATGAAAATTATTTGTATGTTTGCATAGTTCTATATGAGTAATTTAGTTTAGGATTTTTTTTTTTAAAAAAAAAGGTGTTTTCAAACCGAAGTTATGAACTTTTTGGCATCTTGATGTAAATCTGGAAAATTTCTGGGCAGCATGCACTGCCCAGATTGTTTTGACTTTTGAATGGGTTTTACTAATAAAAAATCTATGAAATTTTGTAATATTTTATTTTAAACATGTATAAGGGCCACTGTGAATTTTAAAGGAAAATATGTTAAGGTATAAGAGATATGATTTTTCAAAGTTTTCCATAGAATCTAGAAACAAAACTTCTGGGCAGCAAGCAGTGCCCAGGTGGCTTTAAACATTTGGTTGTGTTTTATTATTTAAAAAATTATGAATTTTTTTAGGAAGATAATTTATACATGAATAAAAATCCCTGTAAAATTTCAGAAAGAACTGGACTACAGTGTAAGGGAAATAAATTTGCAAATTTACTATAAAAATGGGGAAAAACTTCTGGGCAGCAAGCACTGCCCAGATCACTTTAAAAATTCGAATGGGTTTTTCCATCCCAAAAATTATAAAATTTTGAATTAAATTATTTAAGATGTGTACAAGGACTCCTATAAAATTTGAGAGGAAAATATGTTACGGTTTAAGAGAAATAATTTTTCCAAGTTTCCCTAAAAAACTGAAAGGTGGCAATTTCGAAACTTAACGAAAAGTTAATTTTACCATTTTATAAGTTAAGGGTCCAATTGCCCTTCTTTTAAAAAGAAAACAACATAAAGATAGATCCTAGGTTATGGGTAAGAATTGGTAAGAATGGGAGTTTGAGTTTTGTAGAACCTTTAAGAGAGCGATATGACATTGTTAGATATTATTTGAAACCGATCAATAAGCGGTATTTTTGTAAATAATAGAAAATGGTAAATTTTCATAAGAGGACGACAAGTTGATATTTTTTAAAGATATGAGTTGATTATAACTCATTTTTCCTAAAACTAAAATACGAGTTATCCGATAAATGAGTTCTTCATTTAAAGAATATTAAAATGCATGGCACGGTGAGCGTGTTGCAGCGAGACCGATGTTCCTATGATACTGTGACTGAAACGAAATCCGGCCATATACAATGTGAAGTGTATAAGAGACTATATTATAAAGTCCCTAAGAATTTATTTCATATAGCTATTGTGAAATATTAACTATAAGAATATGCCATAGTTTAATCTGAGTCATTGTGTGGTTTCACTACAGTGTTATCTAAGCATGAAGGATCGCTTTTGGATAGAAGGTTTCCACAAACAAGCACTAAGGAATCCGGGTAAAACAACTTATGATATGTTTGGCTGCAACACGTTAATGACTAGTTTAGATAACTGAGTTATTAGTTAATAATTTGAACTAGTCCTAGAAGGTTTACTCAACACTGTGGTCCTAGAGAATTCACATACTCATGACTAAGGTAAGCAGTTCGACTAGCTACTGTGACAACTATGAACTCCGGCTAGCCACTTGGGAACTATGTGAGAAATTGGTTCACCATTGATGCCTGTGTGGCTAAGGTCGGTTGGCCATCACAATATGTAAGAAGTTCGGCTTAACACCCATGACATAAGAGTTCAGCTAGCTACTGTGACAACTATAAAATCCGGCTAGCCACCATGAAACTATGTGAGAAACTGGTTCGCCACCGATGCCTGTGTTGCTAAGGTCAATTAGCCATCGCAATATGTAAGAAGTCTGGCTTAACACCTGTGACGTAAGAGTCCAGCTCGCTATCGTGACAACTATGAACTCTGGCTAGCCACTGGGGAACTATGTGAGAAACTGGTTCGCCACTGATGCCTATGTAGCTAAAGTCGGTTGGCTATCGCAATATGTAAGAAGTCCTGCTTAACACCTGTGACATTAGAGTCTGTGTTATATTATTTCATATAATATAATGTTAGATTAAATAATGTGACAAAATGTGATTTGTCACACATTGTAACATATTATTGAGAGTCACAAAAATTGGACACATGTGTGTGCCCAAAAGTGACATATTTTGAAGTTACAAAATCAGTTACAAATTTGTAACTCCCAAATATTACCCAATAATGTGTATATTATATGTTACACATTTGAGATTGGATTTCACAAGGCCATGATGAAATATGGCTGTTGGAGACATGTTTTTAACTCCCAATAGGTGTTTGGAGGTTACAAAATCACGTGGGAAAGGATTTGGGACGTATTGGAAAAATGACTTTTTTGTGTTGAAAATGGCATGTGGCCACGGCTACTGACTTTCAGTGGCCGCGGCCTGGGGGACAGAAGCCAGTGGCCCAGGCCGCGGCAACTGAAAAGTCATGGGCGAGGCTAGTGAGGCTGACAGCCTATATGGTTTTTCAGTTTTTTTGCAAATTGAATGGTTCTAACATCCCAAATAACTCCCAAATCTCCATTTTAATTCCATAAACATCCAATCAAACATTGGTAACATCCATGGGGGTTGGTGGAATTTGAAATTCAAAGGGGTATCTCAAACTCTATAAATAAGAGCCTAGTGTTCACTTGTAAGACACACCATTTTCCATCCACAAAGCACTTGGCTGGAAAATATACCATAGAGGCTTGATAATTCTAGAGAGCTATTTCCTAAAGAGATCCCTTAGTGCTTTGAGATAGGGGAAATAAGCTTTTGGACAAAAGTTTTGAACCTTGTTCAAGTTGGTGATCCCCACTACTCTACACTTTGGTTGTGTGAGAGTTTGTGTTTTCCATTGATCTTTTCATTATGTTGTTCTTCTTGTATTATTAGTGTATTGAGTTTGTAATCCTCTACTTCTATTTCTATTCACATATTCATTGGTATCTTTTGTCTTAGGGTTTTAGTTCTTATAATTATCTTCCTTCTCTTATTTCTATTTACTTGTATTTTGCGCAATTGAGTTGTAATATTTATTTAATCAATTACCTTGTCTATTGTATTTTTTGCATAGATTTGTATTTTGGTTTTTCCACTTTTCCATTGAGCAATAACATATATTCTTTAACAGTCCGGCTAGCTACTGTGACAACTATGAACTCCGGCTAGCCACCGGGGAACTATGTGAGAAACTGGTTCACCACTGATGCCTATGTAGCTAAGGTCGGTTGGCCATCGCAATATGTAAGAAGTCTGGCTTAACACCCATGACATAAGAGTCTGGTCAAACTCTGTGACACATAAGTAAGTTAATTCCGGAATCAAATCTCTATGGCTTAGAAAGTATGCTGAATTCCTCTCAGAGTTTGGGTAACCGGTGTAACTAGTTTACACCTGTCGACGCTATGGTGAGATATGTTAAGATGTATTAAGATATGTTAAGCTATGTTAAAATATGTTCAGATATGTTAAGCTATGTTGAAGGTTCCTCTAGAACCCTAAGTAAGTATGTATGTTATGATACGAGTGAGTAAGTAAGTATGTATGTTACCAGTTAAGACTGTATGTATGCTCTAGGATTTTCTGCGTGCAGGTGTACCTTCAGGTTATAAATTTTGGTTATGAGGCATGACCATAAGCTTATTAGGACGTTCGCACGTTCTTAAATTGTATGTTAGGGTTCGGTTTCATCAGAATCCTATTCTTGGTTGATTATCTGCCTAGTTACAGTTAGTTAAGTTCTTGCTTTGTTTATGTGGTTATGTTAGTTAAGTTGTTCTTACTAAGCATTTCACTTACCTAGTTGTTTCGTGTTGTAGGTAAGCTCAAAGGCAAAGTGGATCAGTGAGCGCTGGAGTTTATCTGTGAGGATGTACATGTGAACCAACCTTTTGGGAATTTACGTTTTGGGGATTAGAACCCATATGATAACTATAGTTTATTTTGGACTCGTTGAATGTTTTAAAATTATGACATTGTAATTCACTTTTAAGTATGTGCATACTTCTGAACTATGGTATGTTTTGAAAAAGTTTTTTTTTATGGATTATCAGTTACCTTATTTTAGAAAATGGTTATGTTTTCCGCAAATTATGTTAAGAGATTTTACGGGACGTTACACGAACGTCCTGGAAAACTTATGGTCATGCCTCCTAACCAAAATTCGTATCCTCAAAGTACACCTGCACGCAGAAAATCTAAGAGCATACATACAATCTTAACTAGTAACATACTTACTTGCTCAGTCGTATCATAACATACATACATACTTAGTCATTCGTATCATAACATACATACTTAATTAGTCATTCATATTTTAACATGCATACTTACTTAGGGTTATGGAGGAACCTTCAACATAAATTAACATATCTTAACATATCTTAGCATAGCTTAACATTTCTTAGTACATCTTAACCAATCTTACCATAGCGTCGACAGGTGTAAACTAGTTACAACGGTTACCTAGACTCCTAGAAGAATTCGGCATTCTTTCTTAGTCATGGAGATTTTATTCCAAAATTAACTTACTTACGTGTCATGGAGTTTAACCAGACTCTTATGTCACGAGTGTTAAGTTGGACATCTTACATATTTCAATGGTCAAACAACCTCAGTTACATAGTCAATGGTGGTGAATCGATTTCTCACTTAGTTCCCTGGTGGCTAGCCGGAGTTCATAGTTGTCACGGTAGCTATCCGGACTCAGAATCAACTTACTTATGTGTCCTGAAGTTTAACCAGACTCTTATGTCATGGGTGTTAAGCCAGACTTCTTACATATTGCAGTGGCCAACTGACCTTAGTCACACAGTCATCGGTGGCAAACCGGTTTCTCACTTAACTCCCCAATGGCTAGCCGGAGTTCATAGTTGTAACGGTAGCTAGCCAGACTGATTACCTTAGTCATGTGTATGCGAACCTTCTAGGACCACGGTCTTGAGTAAACCTTCTAAGAGTAGTTCAAATTATTAGCTTATAATTTAGTTATCTAAACTAGTCATTAACGTGTTGTAGCCAAGCATATCATAAGTTGTCTTACCCGGATTCCTTAGCGCTTGCTTGTGGAAACCTTCTATCTAGAAGCAAGCCTTCATGCATAGATAACACTGTAGTGAAACCCCACAGTGACTCGGATTAAACTATGGCATATTCTTATAGTTAATATTCCACAATCGCTACATTCAATAAAGTTCTATTAGAGACTCTATACCTACATTTCTCTTATACACTTTACAGTGTATAAAACCATATTTCACTTTAAATAAATTTACGGTACCCTGAGAAAAAATTTCCTTACCGCAACATATTCCCCGTGCTGGGCATTTTAATATTCTATCTCTAGGAGACCCTCTCAGTCGTATTACGCGTATTTTGGTTGCTTATAAAAGAAGTTTTAAACAACTCTTAATCTTAGAAAACCACCAACTTTCTACTCAAGTACGGAGTTTACCATTTTCCATTCTTTACCCAAAAATACCGCGTTTCGACATTTTTCAATTTATTATCTGCTAACGATAATACTTTTCGATTTACGGTTATATAAAATCTTACTCCCATTTTTACCATCTTTAAATCCATAACTTAGGATCTCTATTACGTCATTTTTGAAAAGAAAGGGAAATTGTACCCCGTGTTTAGAAAATGGTAAAAATGAATTTTCAATAACCTTAAACTAATTTGGGATTTGTTAGATAGCCAAAAACTTAGCTATTTTTTAGAACAACTTCATTTCCAATTCCAAACCTAACATTTCACTATTCATTTTAACGTGATAAAAATCCTACTTTTAAGCTCATATTCAATGTTAGGTTCTCTAACCACAACCCTTTAAAAATTCCGTTCACGTATTATGTGCCCTAATGACGGGAACTAGGTGAAAGCTCACATCAAAAATTCAATTTAGGTTAGGAGAACTAACCTCCTAAAACTCGTTTTTTGTTAAGGTTTGAAATTACTATTTTTCTCATTTTTAGGTATCTTAGAAAAATTATTACTCTTAAACCCTAACATCTTTTAATATAAAATTTTACCAGGGCCTTAATACCTATCTTAAAAATTTTCTCACCAAGTTTCAAAAAATTTGGGAAGGAAAAACACATTAAACCATTTAAACAAATCTGGCAGTGCCTGCTGCCCATGAGTTTTTCTCAGATTTTTAGGGTTGTTAGAAACATTATTTCTCTTACATTGTAGCCCGTTTTAAAAAAAAAAAAAAACTAACCAGGATCTTTAATCATATCTAATTTAGTTTCTCTCAAAATTTCATAATTTTTAGGATAGGGGAACCCATTCAAAAATTTAAGACAATGTAGGAAGTGTTTTCTGCCCAGAATTTTCGTTTTTAGATTATTAAGGAAAACTTTGAAAAACCATTACACTTGAACAATTTTGCATTTTCCTCTAAAAAATTTATGTGATCCTTATACATATTTAAACTAACAGTATACCAAATTTCAAGGCACTTGGCTCAGTAAAACGTGTTCAATATTCAAAACAATCTAGGCAGTGCATACTGCCCAGAAATTTTCCAGATTGCATCAAGATGCCAAAGTTCACAACTTTGGTTTGAAAACACATTTTTTAGATTTTAAAGAGCCTATACTCAAGTAATTATCTAGAACTGTGAAAACATATAAATTATTTCTATAAACAGAAGTAGTAGGGTACGGTCTTACCCTTTGGAATTCAAACCACGAAAACTTAGCAGCATGCATTTTTACACATTCTAGCAAAACTAAACACAACCAGCAAAACCCTAGCCATATGCATGCATGCAAATCTACAAATCAACAAAGCTAACCTTCAAGCATAAAATAAGCTCCAAAGACCAACAAAACAACCTATACAACCAGATATATATTAATAACCAAAAATCTACCTTTGATGTTTCTAGCTTGGAGATAAGGTTCCCTTAGCCTTTCAAACTTCCTCCTTGTGTTCTATGCACTCAAACCGAGCCCCAAGGTTCCACATGCAGATTTTTTTTTTAAAAAAAAAAAAAAGAAATGTTAGGGTAGAAGATGGAGGTAAGTGGAAAATTGCAAAAACTCTCAAAGTTTTACCTTTGTTCTCACTAAAACATCAACAAGCTTCAAATCTTTGAGATCCTCCTAGAACCACCACTTTCGAACCCTAGAACACAAGATCAAAGTCATGCATGGCTATTAGATCACATACATGCAACATAACCCATAGGGTTTCAGGTTTGAAGATAAAGAGAGGAGAAAAGTGTAGTAGGGTTTGAAACATACCCTTCTTAGTGTGGTTTTGAGCTCCTCCCTACTTCAATGGGGAAAGAGTGTCCTTGGCTCATGGAGAGAAAATGGCAGTAAATGGAGAATAGATGAGGCTAGGTTTCCGTTTTAGGGGAGAGGAAATAGAAGAGGTGTTTTTTGTTTTCTTGAGAGAAAAGGAAATTTTAAAAAAAATGATTAGTTGTGTAAGAGTGGAATGATTAGAGTTAAGCCAATGAGTGGGCGAGGCTCTTACACTTCCTAGGGTAGGTGTCCTAGGCTCTTGAGAGCCCTAGACATAGCCTTGACTGCCCCCCCCCCCCCCCCTTCTCTCTCTCCTCCCTTGGAAAAGACCTTAATGCCCTTGCTCCTTTTACTCACTTCTAATGCACTCAAGGGCCCTTTCGTAATTTCACTCTCCAAATTTAACCAAATTTTTACCCTATAGTTTTTTAATATCTCCAAGCTAAAATAAAATAAATGAGACCAGAAATAAATTTTGTCACATAACACATAATTTTGGTAATTTTACTCAATTTACCAAAATGCCCTTAGAGGCTCGGGCAAGGATTTCCATTCTTAAACCTGATAGATTGGAATTAAATCATCAATCAATTTTTCTTAAACTTATTGGCTTGACTATAAAGTCCCAGTGCCAGAAAAAATTAATATTTTTATGCCATAGTATTTCCTATTTAATTAATCTGAGATTTTTACCTGATTAGGGTTTTTTGGCCCGGTCCATGACCAAAGGTCTCAGTTTTTAAAAAATCTGCACTTACCACAGATGACTAACATTCAAACATCGCAACTTCTTGTAACATAAAATGTTCCCCTGACATAATACATAATACAGGGAATAAAAATACTCGAACTAGGGTTTACCTGGTGTCCTAAACGCGGGGCGTTACATATTTAACACGAAGAAGGAAGCTATGAAGATGTAGCAAGGATTGCATATGGCTTTCTCTCTGTTGAGAAAGGAAACTTTGAATCATCACGAAAAAGTGAAGGTAATCTCTTTTATATATTTAAAATGTCAAATATATTTTTTCTTTTAAGAGTTATTAGGTTTTTCATATTTTGTACTGCTGAACCCTAATGTATAAATCCAACTTTATTCAACAAAGGATCATCATCAAGTTCCCATGGTAGTAGCTCCACTTACATACCTTTTGAAGAAGACGTGTCGTAAAAAATATCCTGCAAGAACGTCTTCAGAGAAAGAATTGGAGGTTCCCAAGATATTATATAAAACGAACCAGGCCAGATCATTGTCCTACATTTATTTCACGTGTGGTGGTATAAGGTAGACTATTTGAAGGAGTTGAAGAGTGTTCGAAGAAACTGGCTGAGAGGAGTGTCGCGAAGGCCGCGTGTAATGCCTCAGACCGATTTTTTATTATTACACTCTTAATTAGGTCCAATCATAAATTGGAGACTCTATTTACTTACAACAAACCTTAATTAATCTTACTCTACTATAATTTTAAGCTGGTGCTACACCACTTTCAATGGTGTGGTTATGATTAATTATAAAATATTATGTTTAAAAAGTTTATACTATGAAAGTGTGTGACAATCACTAATCATACTATTAGATAATTTATAAAAATATTAAGTACTATTTCATATGGTACGGTAGTAGCTCATATTGGGAAGACTTTTTTTTTAATGATATTTAGTTATATTAATTTCCAATGATTGAAATTTAATATGGTGCTACTATTTAACCTTTTTGGAATGTATGATAGTTCCATGGAGCAATCATAGCAATGGAGCTAAAAAAATAGTAATAATAAATAAGTATTGTGTATATAATTTTATTTATGTTAAAAAATTACATGTGTACAATGGACACGTGTTAAATTATTTAAAAAATGATTGAATGAAATGTTATTGTGGGGTTGTACCTGTAATGTCCCAAATTCCCTAATGTGGCTTAGTGCTTGGATTAGGGGGCCAGAAGGGTCATAATTCATTTAATATGTGATAATGTGAATATATGCATGATTATGTGAGTTATATTATTATATAATGATATTTGCATGCATGTGGGCCATTTAAGAATGACATTTTCGTAATTTTAACCTGTTGAGGTCATAATTGTATAATTGTGTGCATGTATGTGATATATGGGTGAGATCACATTAATATGTGATTATGTTTAAGTTATTTGGCATGAGACGATCCTAGGATGGAAGTTAGCGGTTTGGTCATAACGGGGTTCATTACTAGGCTCGGGGTGAGCCTAGGGGTAAATTGGTGTTTAATGCATTACCGGGAATGAGCGAGTAATGGGATATGATTTGATAATTATTTGATAATATCGGGAGATACAAGAATTGGGGGACGTTAATTATGATTAACGAGGTCGGTGGAAATGACAATTATGCCCTCGGGTGGCTTTGAGGGAATAGAATGGCCCTAGTGGAATTTTGGTCATTTAGACCATTAGATAAACTCAGCCAAGTAGGTTGTAGAAGGACACAGGCAAAAACAGAGTTGTTCTCTCATCTCTCTCGATCATCTCTCTCTCGGTTTGGTGTTTGAGGAAAGGTTAGAAGATTGAAGCTTAAGGTTTTGAGGCTTCAGGGCTGAGAAGTGTGTTCAGCAACTGAAGGGATTTAATTCATAACTGGGGTAAGGATAATAAGCTTTAATTTTGAAGGTTTTACTCTGTATTTGAGGTAGTTTGTAAGTTTGACAGTTTGATTTTAGGATTGGGTGTTTGGTGATCTTTTAAGTGATATAGAGCTTGGGTTTTGTTGTTAGATTGGTGGTTATGTTGTATTAATGATTGGTTGTGATATTGGGATTTGTTTAATGAGTTTTGGCTGAGTTTGAATTGAGTAATATGTAGGGGAGATGGGTTCGTGGGGTCAAGTCGCGATTGAGTTCATGCAAGTCACGACTTGAGTAACCCTAGAGCCTTCACTAGGCTCTGTCTAGCAGGCGCACCACGACCCTCAGGGGCGAGTCATGGCCCACCCCTAGCACCCAGAAAGGGGGGCCTGTCTATCTAGGAGGCACGCCATAGCCCATGGGTTAGTTTTGAGGGCGGGTTTTCGAACCTTAAGGCTCGGGATCAAATCTACTAACCGTTTAGTAGGATTCGAGGTCCCGGGGATGGGTTTTAGTCCATGGATCTTTTATTACTCATTTTATTGATGTGATTTCATATTTGGTTATGATTAGGTGACCAATAAGGGCCTAAGGATAGGATCATTCTCAAGAGTCGTTCTTTATTTATTTTACCCTCAAGTCTGAGGTAAGAAAACTGCACCCAGTATGTGACATACATGATTATTGATGAGGTATGTTGAGTGCTCTATATATATACATTGGTTGCATTGTAAATGCCTAGAAGCAATGCTTATTTGTGAATGGAACTGACTTATTAGTCAGAAACGACAATGGTGTTTAGTACTGGTCGTGAACCTTTGACTTATCAGTCATGATCGGCAATAGTACTGAGCGTCGGTCGTAATGAATTGGCTTATGAGTCAAGATAGGCAATAGCATATTGAACGCAGGCCGAGATGATTAGATCTAATCAATATGAGCATTAAATGCTTGACCGACCTACTGGTTGAAGAAAACTAAAGCGCTTGGCTAGTATAAGGCTAGTTACTCAGAGCTAGGGCTAAAAGGCTTAGGTGACTTGATAGTCACATGGCTTAGGGCGCAGGACCCCAGGATGTCTCATTAGTCATATTTTCAGGGCATGGGACCCCAGAAAGGCTTAAATTCATCTATGTAACGCCCTACTACCTTAGGGCCGTTACTAAGTGAGTTTTAAAAGAAACTTTGTGCAAAGAACTCGCTAACCGAGGTTTTTAAAACAAAAGTGTGACTAAGCAAAAGCTAATGATGTAATCTTTAAAAATGCGTTGATTCAATGAAAACTTCTAGCATTTAACCTTCGGGATCCCAAACTAAGGTTTGAAAACTATCTACAACTTAAAATAAGTTTACAGTTGGATAATTATTAAAATCACAAATTATTAGAGCCATTTCTTGAATAAACCCCCAACCAAAGCAGTCAGGCAAGCCAAACATGTACGCGTCGCTTCACGCTCTCCGTACTCATGGTTGGTTGACTCAATCTTTGCCCTTACCTGCAACACAGAGCACCCGTGAGCCGAAGCCCAGCAAGAAAACTCATACAGTATATAACATATGCGAATTATATAGTCAACATATCAGATTATCCACAGATAAACAAGTATTCCATCAAACTAAACAAACACGGCCATGCCGTCCCAGAGGCATTACCTAAGCCTGGGGTCTCGGTCCTCACCGTAAGGATATCCCCTGTATCCATTGGGGTCCCACACTGTCTACAAGCACTTCATGTGCTAAGTGTTACTTCCGGCCCAATTTCCGCCCTCGGCCTTTCACTGTTTCTCGGCTCCCTTGCCGTTCTCGGCTCCTTGCTGCTTCGTCTCCGTTGCCGTTCCCGGCTCCGTTGCCGTTCATTCTTACTATAATCATAAATAGTATAACTCAAATAACATTCAAACGTATATCAATTTAATTAAGTCTGCACCCTAATATGTAATGCAATATAGGGTCGTGCCCTGCAATCACACTATGGGCCCATGCCCTGTCCTACGGGTGCTATAGTTTTCTTACCTGTCAATTTGATAGCTTTGAACACTTGACTCCTTGAGCACGATCCCACTCGAGCCCTAGCGCACACCTAAACACAACCATAGGTCAAAGTCATCACCAAACCTCAAGTCCAAAAACCTAGCCTCGGGACCAATCCCGAACCCCCCGGGAAGACCTAGATCCATAAAACAAGGTAGTGGAATCGAACCTCGAACCCTAGGTCAAAATCCCTCAAAAATAGCCCAAAAACCCCTTTCTGGGAACAAGGTAGCGCTACAGCGCTCTTAGGAGGGCGCTATAGCGCTACAAGTAGAACCGGAATCCCCCCAGAAACAGGGCTAGCGCTACAGCACCCAAAGACTAGCGCTGTAGCGCTAGTTGCAGGCAGGCAACACCAGTTTTTCTTTTTCTGCGTTTTCTTTGAGCCAATCTCAACCCAAACTTCCCCAAATCTTCACCAAACTCAAAATCAAGCTTATAAACACTCTCCACTCATCCCAAGCATCCCAAATCCTCAAAACCCAAACACATTCATCCCAAATCTCAAAATTTACCATGATTAACCCTAAACCCAAAAATTCAGTCAAACATCAAAGTTAAAGGCTTAGAATTCATACCGTTGATGCAATATCGACTTTGATTCAACTCCTAGACCTCCTTAGCTTGATCTTTCTCAAAGCTTGCCCAGAAATTCCCCTAAGATTCCCATCAATCCAGCTTAGATACACAGCCCAAACCAGTCAAAACTCAAAACTGAAAACTCTAAAGACTTACCTCAATTTTTTATGTGTTCTTGCTAATCCCTTGCCAAATCTTCAAGCCCAACTTAGGATCCTTGATGCTCAGCCTATCCTAGCTCTCCTCTGAGCTTTGCCCCAAGAAATTTGAAGAGAAATGGTGCTAGAATCCTCAAACCGCCCCTTTTAGGAAAACCCTCTGTTTTTCTCTCTTTTCTTTTCTTCCTTTTTCTTTATTTTCTTTCTTTTTCTCCACAGCCATCACACTCTCTCTATAAATCCCACTAAGTATATAAAGCCCCAATATACTAATCTCTAAGAAGCCAATTGACCAAAATGCCCTCCCTATTAATTCTTAACCCTTTTGTCCACACAGGGCCATTTTAGTCATTTTACCCAATTCCCGCTAACTCCTCAAGTGTCTCTAATATTTTCCCGCTTGCTTCCCAATACCTGCTAAATCACCAAATATGTGTTCCTCATTATCAAAATTAACCTCAATATATTCTCTAAATTTCCTATTTATACCCCCAGGCTCGCCTCGAGCCGGGTATAAATTCCCGCCATGACTTTCCGCTAATCTGCTCTCTGGGATTGTCTCGAGTCGCAAATCACAGGTACATCCACATAACAATGTGGTCTCGACAATCATCACATATCAATACAGTTATGCCCAAAATGGCCAAAATTACAATTATGCCCTTCTAACACAATCAGGGCCTACATGCATACTAATACACATAGTCATGCATCTTAAATAATCACATAGTCATATAACATGCTTAAATCACAATCATGCATTTTACTCATTAAAGTCACACAAAAATCCCATCATGCCCTCCTGGCACACTAATCAAGGCTCTTAAGCCTTATTAGCGAATTTGGGTTGTTACAATCTATCTAGGGCACAAGACCCCAGATGGACTTACTAGTCATCATCTGATTAGGCCTGCGAGCCCCAGAATGATTTCATAATTTATTTATATTGTGTACATGCAGTCATAAGTTTTCTTGCTGAGCCTTGGCTCACGAGTGCTATGTGGTGCAGGTAAAGGGAAAGAAAAGCTTACCCAGCCTTGAGTGGAGAGCTTAGGTGGCGAGGTGTACATATGTGGCCGCTTGAACACCACGGCCAAGGTGTTTCTCAAGGGAACTAGGGTTTAACCCAATTTTTACCACTTAGATCGGCGGATTGTAACTTAGTAAAATATATCACTTTAGCCCATTAATAACACTTAGATGCACATTTATGTCCTAATGACTTGTTTAGCGAGTTAAGAACTATTTAAAATACACAGTGTGACGGTCTTGGCTAACCAGGGCGTTACAATATCAGTCATGATATGTGTTCAGTCATTTATGGAAGTATTTTTGTTTCGCTACTCTGAATGATTACTTAAGTATGATAAATTTCTAAGTTATGATTAAATTTTGGACTTTATTAGTTTGAATAAGAGTCTATTATTTAAGACAAGATAAGTATAAGTAGATATGTCACACGTATTGGAAGAAATTATTTAGCATTTAAATTTGTTTGTTAAGATATTTATGGAAGTTATGAGAATTAGATAATTAAATGCAATTTTGGTAACTCTAGGATTTTGTAACTTATGATCCGGTTTTGACTCAGTTATGTTACGATTTTAGAAAAATGATATTTCTAAAAAAATTTAGATAATTAAATTAGCTTTCCAACGATACCAAGATTATTCAAATTCTACTAACAAAACTTCAGTAATGTTTATTTTACTGTAGATAGGTCTAAAGTTACGAGAATTCTAAGAAATGTAATTTTGAGAGATTTAAGCTAAGTTGGAACAACTTTGATTTGAATTCCTAGATTATAGCATATAGGCTTATGGAGGGAAGACTTAAATATAATTTAAAGAATTAAACTTGAGGAAGAATAGGCATAGGTGGTGTGTAGGCTAGAAACAAGCAACTAAGTGGGGTGTGTGGCATCAAAAGAAAAAATGGAGGAAATTGATTACCACAAGACTAGGGCTGGCTGAAACTTAAGAGGAGGGAAGGCTTGGAGGGAGTTCTCAAAATTTGAAAGGATGTTGAGAAATGTTGGGAGATAAACTAGGTGAGAGGTTATGCATAATGACTATAAATAGGTCCTTCAGCCTTCTATTTCCTTCACCATTTTCGAACAAGTACATGTGCATAAACACTCTTCATTTTTATTTTCATTTCTTCTCTGACCAAGATACACTACACCCCAAGCCCCTATCATATTTTTGAACCCTAGCTCATTATCCTATTCTCTTAAAACGGAAACACTACATCCTTGCTAAACATTTTTCTACATTGAAACCTTAAAGCTCTTAGTGACCGAAATTCTAGTTTATTTAAGGCAATTGGAAGATAGCATAATTCTTCAACGTTTCAAGATTCATTCATAGTCCGAACTAAGGTATTGATTCACAAAGTTAAGGGCACTTTGGGCGTGTGGTTCTAAGGATCTTAGCGCAATCATTCTTTTATCTCCATTTTCAAGGTAAAGAAATTAGGTAGATATTTATGTTATAATATGTATGTATAGAATATGTATGGCTAACATTGCAGGGACAGGAGGGATTTTTACATGAGGTAATGTGATTCTGGTTTGCCTATTGCGGTTATCTCTACCCTCATAAACTGTTTGTTTCATTATTATGTATGTAAGGACATTAGGTAGATAGTTATGTTAGAATATGTATGTGTGATATGTATGTATGGAATATGTATGGCTAACGTTGCAGGAACAGGAGGGACTTGTACGTGAGGTAATGTGGCTCTGGTTTGCCTATTACGGTTATTTCCACCCTCATAAATTGTCTATTTAATATTATGTATGTAAGGATATCCTTGGTTTTCCTAGGTTTATTTTTGGATTAAGCTATGATATTGGTAAGGTTTATGTATGATTTTGTATCGCTATGTTGAATAGGTATATGTATGTGATATAGAACTTGTTAAGTAAACTTTTTGCTAGGTATTATGTGATTGTTATGCTTATGTGTTTGTATGTATTTCCTTACTGGGCTTAGAAACTCACTCCTTATGTTTTATATGTGCAGATAAAACCAGGTAGAACGGTAGACTGATGAGTGTAAGTTGATTCCAACTAGGAGTGTGTGTATCAGTGAGGATCATATAGCTAATGGTTGTCAAAGGGAACACACAATTTTTATTAGTTTTTATTTATCTTAAATAAGATATTAATAAATGTTGTTTATTTTACATTATTTTATGCATTAAAGATTCTAATGTATGCTTTTTTTTTACTGGGTACCCTATTGCATTGTTTATAATAAAAATGGCAACATTTATTATTATTTTTCAACGCTTGACTTTATTATGTGATTTCATTAAATAAATGCGGGCGTTACAGTACCATAAATGGTAACATTCTCGAAATGTATGAGTTGTCTCATCCATGTTAACTGCTTTTATTTGACTTATTAAAATGTGTTGTGAAAATGGTGATATGTACCAAGATTGAACAAAATGATTTATTATGTGTTGGTTCATCATTTAAAAATTATAGTGATTTTATATTAAATTTTAAAATGTATGGTTAGTGTTGGTATTAGTTATGTTTGTTTGAAATTGGTGGAATTTTAGCACAAATATTTTTTCCATCACTAGAGAAAAAGTATTATCTGCCATTTTTTTAAGCTTTTAGTAAACATTACCAAAAAACTGTCATTCTTTACCAAAAAAAAAACATTACAAAACATATTTGATAACTCTACAAAATAGAGTTATTTTACTAATTTTATGTGCTAATTGTTGCTCAATTCTTGAGTTTTTAAGTAATTTATTAAGTTTTTAAGTAATTTTGAATTTATTAGGTTTATTTTAATTTTATAGATTTTTGTGTGTTTTTATAGTTATTTTGTTGTAAAATTTTATAGTTTAATTAATTAAATTTAATATTGTTAAGTTAGAAGTAAAAATATGCAATTTTGAACTTAAATGTTAAATATAAATTAAGTGATAATTAATATTTTCAAAAGAATTAATTTGATTGATTTTATACTTAAAAATATTTGATTATGACTTAATTTATGTTTATTTTGTAGGAAATTGTTATATTGTTGGTGCTTGAAAAGCCAAGAAAAAATAAAGAAAAGATTTTGGCAAAACTGAAATGAAAGAGCTGAAAATGTCATTTTTGAAGCCCATTCCGTGCCCCAGCCACCTGACTCATTTCGTGCCCCAGCCCGCCTGGCCCATTCCGTGCCCCAGCCCGCCTTTCTCCTTATTCCAACAGCTGCTTCCTCCTGGGCCCGTGCCTCCAATCCAGCCACTGCCTCAGCAGCCAGCCTCCAGCCGCGCTCCTCCCAGTAATCAACGCCAGCACCATCCTTGCCACCACCCAAAGCTTCACGTGCCCCAGCCGTGCCTCCTCGAAGCTCTCCCTCTAACCAACTTTCAGCCCAGCAAGCAGCCCCAAGGCCCAATTCGAAACACTCCAGCTGCTCCCCTGCCCAAAGCTGCCTTTTCCTATTTTTTTGAGCCCAACAATAGCTCACTTTTGTACCCTTGTCCCTTTTGCCAAAAATACCATTTTTTACCCAAACTTTTCTACACATTTTACCCCAAAACATCATCATTACACCCTAAAATTTACCCCTATTTGCCATATTATTATTAATTTAATCAATTTAATTAATTTAAATTTATTATTTTAATACTCATTTTTTTGGCTATAAATAAGGGATTTTGGTGCTTAATTTTGAGAGGAGGTTACACTGCACAAGTTCTACACTTTCAAGACTTCTCCATTGTCCTCTTTTTTCTTCTTTTTGGTCATTTTTCTATGAGTTTTTAGAGGAAAAATTTGAGGGTTCATCCTCAAAAATTTCCTATTTATGTTTGTAATTTTTTTGTTTGTATTTTATATTCTAGTTATGAGTTTCTAATCTTTTTAAGATTATTAAGGTGATGATGAAACAATATGTAACTAGATAGTATTTATGTTGTGTGTTGATTTCCCATTTTGTGCAATAAATTTTATAGATTTTTTTCTTCAAATATCTTCTTTCATCTTAAATACCATGTCTTTTTGGATTGTTAGCACATATTTACACTTTGTTCTTCATTAGTGAAAAAACATAATATTCTTTGTGTAAGATGTGTCATTAAATTGTACACATCCAATGCTTAGAACAAAAATATTATGTTTTGCCTTATAAATAATGTTCATTGATTTATTTGTTATTTCATTAGATTGATTTACACTAAATGCCTTGAAATTATAATTTTAAAAGTGAAGAAAGATCCTATATTTTTATAAAAACTCGTGCTTAAATAGAATATCTAATTTGAATAAGTGATGGTTTGTTAATTTCTACTATTACTAAAACTTGGGAATCAATGTACTTTTAAATATTATTGAACTTATATTTTGTGGATTCTATTATCTTAATAATCATTCTTTTACCATCTTGACTTCTAATATTAATTTAAGTATATATAATTTCTTTATTATTGTCTTTTATTTTATTTTCATTATTCAAAAATCTCTTCAATCTTTGGAGCTAGGTTAGAATTTGTTAATTTTGGTATGAAATAGTTTGCTTTTCGATTTTAGACAACTCATTTGGGTTCGACATCCTTGCTTACGCGATCACTATTCTATATGAACGATTCGTGCGCTTGCGATTTATAAATATTTAAAACATACCCGTTTTGGATCCATCAATATTTCTATATTCACAAATAAATTATTATTCATATATCACAATTATTTCATTATTCAAAAATACCATAAAAGCTAAATGTCTACATAATACCTTACTATGATAACACTTCCATGCAAAACTACTTCTAAGCTTATCTTGAAAGCCTATAACCATATCACTGTCAATCATTAATCGCATGAACCAATTCTTATATTTATTCAAATTCAACTTAGTCAAATCCTAATTGCAGAAGCCCTCCACGTGATGGTCGAGAAAATTAAATATAAATTTTAATTTTTACCTCATTAAAATATTTAATTTACAACATCTTTATAACTGACCCTCTCGAAATATTAATATAGCTTAAATATCTAAATTTAAATCCTTATGAAATCATTCATCAATAAAAACTAAAGGAATATTTGTGGCATAAGTACCTAATGTTTGGGGTTAATAACCAGCATGCACCCAATGTTTTTTTTAGCGGGGAAAGTACCCAAAGTCCCTGAAAGTGTAATTCCATCTAGTTCCATTCATTAGGTCTGTTAAGGTGATGACTAGACTAACACGTGTCATCTTCTTATTGCTCCATCTGATAATTATTTTTAAAAAGAATTTTAATTGATTTTAAAATAGAAAATTAATTAAAAAAATAAAACTGATTTTAGTTATTTGATTAAAAACAAAATAAAAACCTAAATTAAAATCCAAAACCTAAACTTATCGACTTCTTCATAGAATTATTATTTAACTAAAATAATAACAACACCCCCATTAATTAATAATTGTATATTAACTCAAACTTAAATAAATCTTATTCTAGAAACTACTTCCCATTAAAACTCTATTCTCCATAACTTTCAACCATTTTTTTAAACTAGACATAATTTGATACCAATTTAATTATTTATAACTAGTTTTGTAAAATGCCATAGACTACTACTTTGTAAAAGGTCATCATACTCATAGACTTATTTGAGGAAAACCACTTAACATATGAAAATCTAGTGGGGTCTTGCTAAAACATGCAAGTTGGGTCCAATAGTTTAAAATAAAAATAAAAGTTCTCATGTAAAATAAATGTGATTCAAGTCCCACTGATAAATTTTGAAATCTAAAAATCATAACATCGTCTTTAAAAGTTGACGTTTAAGCTAATCGTTTATTCGCCCATAGGATACCCCCACACCATACACACTCTGACGTCGGAACCCCTCACATCACAATGCGTGCCAAACAGATATCCTATTTATTACCTGAAAGGGGGAAAGCAAGAGCGGTGATCTAAAAGCCCAGTAAGGAAGTACAAACAACATACAAAGAAAAACACAACAAAGGCAAAATCATATCATAAGACTCATACAACATTATATCTATACATTGTCATACATCGTACTTAACATCATCATCATACATCATACATAAACGCTATCATCATACATCATATATAAATGTCATCATCATACATCATACATCATTATCATGCATCATATATCATTAACATATTAAAACAACATCATCACATCCTTGTGAACATGGCCCTCTCTCCTGTCCATGTCACATCTTGAGGTAAATAGGAGGCTCTAGTCCTTGAATAACCTTGGCGCATCCGCCCTATAAGTTACGCAATACCTTAGTAACTCGGGTTAGGTCTTATATCCTTAGTAACTCATTTGTTTTGTCGCGTTCAACATGATAACAATCATTCACTTTTTCATACAGCATACAAAACACATTCAATCCAGTCATATCAACACAAAGGAAATACATGATTCATCAAATTCATCACATCATCTCAAAATAGCATTTCATACTTCATATCACATGGTACTTCATCATACATAACATATATCCTCATACAAACCAATCTTACCGTTTCATAGCATAAGTAAAAGATTGTATCTAACTTCCTTACCTCAGGTCTGTGCAAAGCAAAAATGGAACAAACTTTACAATGAGCCTATAATCATAATCAAATAGTACTATTTAGCATCACATCAGATTTCTCGTGCCCAGCACATATACCCTATGTGTGCACGGGCCAGGCACACATGGTGCAAATTATACAAAATTTCCAAACATGCACATTTTTCACATAGAATCACAAAAGAATAATGCAAATTCTACCTATTATCCATGCATGGTTTCCAAGTAAAAATTATATGGTTGAATAATAGGCATATATTTGAACGTAAAAGTGCATTTGCATACGACATGCATACGTGGGAGCATTGTTAAAAAGTGACGTCAAAAACGTTAATTCCTACATGCTTATTTCTAACTTTTTTTTCAAATAAAAATTTAGCAACATGATTTCTTCACCATTATTTATTTCCTTAAATCCCTAAGTTGAATTTAACCACTTAAAAATAATTTATTTAACCTTCTTCTTAGTTTTTCATAAAATAGTAATTCCATTTATTATTTTAAATTGCATAGAAAAATAGCAAAACTTGAATCATTTAGAAGTACTTATAGATTTCATGTTTCCTTTAGAAAAATAACCTTTTCTTTAAAATTAACAAATTACAAGATTTGGTGTGAGAAAATATTTATTTAAGTGTGGAAAAAATATATTTTCACTTGTATTATTTAAGACTTAACTTATGTAGTGTAAACCCATATATGTTAAACAAAATAATTATTTTTAACTTATTAATCTAAACTTTCAGCAACTACTTATTTTGTTTAAAAGTCACAAGTGAATTTAAACCCAACATTTTCTTATTAAAAAAATTAAGGAAAAACCACACTTATTAAAAATGTGAAAATTCATTGTTATATTTAAAAAATATATATCATTTTAATATATTAACTTATTTCAATAAACACACATTATTTCTCTCATTCAAAAGACATTTCTCATTTTCACCCAAAACTTCCAGTAACAAATTAATCACTCAAAAATCATAAATTTGGAATTAAAATTTATATTTTCTTTATAGAATATATAAAAAAAAACTGTAGGTATTAATTTGAGTAAAAATATAATTTTAATGTGAATTAAAATACCCTTTTAATTACATAAAATCAACATAGCATTTGGAACATCACTTATGCATGCAAATCATTGTTTTACCAATTTACTCACCAATTATACCCAAAATTCAGCAAGCAATATTCATCATAAAACCTATTTTAAATTCATGCTTCTCAAAACTCAAATATTAATCTTCGTGTATCGACAATACACCAATTTATAAAAGATTTAAGACAATCCTTTCATTTAACCAATTAACCTAGCATGTTCTTATGCATAGGTGACACCAAAAATAAAAACTCACCATGCTTCATACTTATGGTCGAAACTTCATCATCAATATTTCATGCTTTCATTTTGCATGTTTACAAAATATTGGGGAGAATTACATTAGCATAAAATAGATCAAGACAACACTTAAGCCTTAGCATGCATCTATTAACATTTTTTTTAAAGGAACTCATTTAAAATCTTACAACCCTATCATGTTTCTAAGAGTAAATTGGCATTAAAACAAATGGTGAAACTAAACATGCTTGGGCATCAGCCCTAGGCCAAACTCCCCTAGCCAAAACAACCAAATCCCTTCATGCTTTTACATAGAACTTTTAAACCAACAAAACATAGCATCAAATCTTATTTCATACAATTAAAACAAAACCCTTCTATAGTCCAATCTTAATAAGATTTTTCCCATGACCAACAATAGAACAATGCCACGCTTGTCAAAACACAAGAATCAAAAGAAAAAAGTCTAGAAACCACAAGTATAAAGAGACATACCCTAGGATTGGACTTTTTTCCTCTTCTTTTTCTCCTCCTTCTTCTCTTTCTCTCTCTAAGTCGCTCACTCTCTCTCCTTCTCTCACTAGGCCGACGGCACCAAGAGCATAATGCTCTCTTCTCTTTTCTTTCCTTCCTTTTAATCTAACCTAGCCACACTAGTCCTAATGGGAATGGGTAAGTTTCCTCTTTCTAATTTTCCATTAATTTTGTTTGTTCTAATTTCTTAAATAAAGGGATTTTTCAATTAAACTAAAAGGAGAAAATACCAATTTATCTAGCCATCATCAATTTGCATCATCAAATTGCCACATAAAATAGGAAAACAATTCCTTCCTGTTGACGCGGTTTTTTGCCAACAGTGTATGAAGAAATAATAAGGTAGATTAGTGCTTAGTAATAAACCGTAATGAAAAATGAAATGAATTCACAAGAACACAAATCTTTTACGTGGTTCAGTGGTTAAAATCCACCTAGTCCACGAGTCTATATTATTATTGTTTCACTCTTTATTTTGGCAGAGTTTCAGTATTACAAAATAATGGACCATCTCCCTGTCCTACAATCCCAGTATTTATAAGGGAATTCCATAGATAGGTTTGGGTAACTGCGTGAGTCAATCACGCATACACATATTTATTATATTTAATACATATATTTCCCATTTATAATGGGATATGATTTGATCATAAAGTAAATGTTCTCCTAATATCTAGGACATCAAATATGACAGTCTGGTCATAAATAAACGTATAAAAGGACCCGAGTCTCTGGGGATCCGCGGGTGTGCAATATATTAGAATTACCACGAGTTTAATATATCCTCCAAGCTCGTACTTCGACAGCCGTTTGAATATTATCAGCTCGAGCTTCACAACCTCTGCATCCCTAGCTCGTATGACCACTGTGCAAGTCGAGCTGCCTACGTGGATAATAAAAAGATATCTTGGTTCTTTTCCGTATATTTATTTGACAGCTGTACCCGAACTGAGTGAATGAACTCGGGCTAAAATTAGGGTACAACATTTTCCCCCCAAGCTCTTGCTCGTGTATGACGTCGTCACTTTCTGACCTACATAGTAGGGACTTTTAGACTTCTATTACACAAAACCACGCCTGCCCACTACTCGAGTACTAGACACATGGTGTAATACAATTGGCGTCTGTTCGGGTTTTGAGGACTGCAATAATTGTCTTGTCACCTTTTTGCCGCTGTTTTGTCTATTTAACCTTGGCCCTTGGATCTTGAACTATTCCAATTGGATGGCCTAGACCAACCTACACAATTTATGTATAAAAGGGATGGCCAAGTTATAGACTTCACCACCTTTCATTTAAAAAATTTCCTCTTTTGCACTTCCAAACCTCTCTTCTTTTCCAGAATCCCCAAAAATTGTTCGCCGCACCCAGTCGCTCAGAAGTTTTCCAGGAACTTCCCTTCGCTAAGTCTACATATCACTGTCGAAGAACACACTGTAAGTATCTCATTCTTTGGTTTAAGAGTTTTTTTTAATGGACTTTTGTTCTTCACCATGTTCATCCACAATATTCACTGTAGTCACGGTTAGACTACTTCTAAATGTTTTTAGGGACTAGGTTTCGACTTAAGTTCAACGGGTGAGTCCAAAAGTAGCCCTAGAAATAAGACACTCATAAAACTGGGAAATTTCTGGGTAAATCTGGGTAATTTTAATGGTGAATCAATTTAAAGAATACCTATTCGGGATAAAGGAGACGAATAGTTTTTAGGTTTCAAACCAGATAGCTTAGAGGTTACGTTTGTTGGGTGGTTTTGTACTAAACCGCCTCCCAAGGTAAGTAGTGGTCTGGCAGTCTGACACACGAATCCCTAAATATTAGGGGTCTGTTAGAAAATCGAGATGCGTAACTTAGGGTATCACGTGGCATCATGCGATGGGGCTGAGGCTAACCTCAACTCGTATAACAAAAGTAAACCATTCTCCCCTTCGTATCCTCTCATCATAGACCTTAAATCCTCTTAGGCCGCCTACTAACTAGGTCATTATTCTCGTTAGGCGATCTGATGGCTCATGAAAAGAAAACCACCTCAAAGAAGAATGCATCAAGCTCGTCTGCTCAACAGAAGAACAAGGGGAAGCAGATAGCCCCAGAGTCTCCCATCTCGCACTTTGGTCCGGTGGTGGAGAAGGAGCTGGTGGTTGACCCAAATGCCTACTTCGAGGCTGAACATATCGTATCAAAGATCACGACACAGGGGAGGGTGAACAAAATCATGCTGAGCCACAACATAGAGGTCGGGACCGGAACTCTCCCTGCCCGACCTGCGTTTGAAGGGGAACGGAGTTGCTCCCCTCTCCAAGACAACTTCGCGCCTTAGAGTAATGAGCATCTGAAGGCTGGGGTCTTTCTTCCCCTGGACCAATACTTCACAAACTTTTTAAATTATGTGAAGTTGGCTCCATTCAGCTCCCCCCTTGGCGGGACTGAAATATTTATTTTTGAAGCATGAGTGGGAGGTCCCCACCCCGATAGATTTACTATACTTTTTCTGCCTCAAAGCTAGCCCGAAGCAGAAAGGGCGAGGTGACGGGTTCTATTATTTCATAAGGTTTCCCAACTCTGCCCCCGTCATCGAGCTTCCCAGCCATCCCAACGACTACAAATACTTGTTCTTTATGTTGAATGGATTCCGAAATTGTGAACATCGATGCTTCAACCGACCTCGTAAGTTCCTTACTTTTGTGACTTCAGCTCGTGACATTTTATTCCTTTCAAGATATTTCTTTTGTACATGTCTTAACTGAATTTGTTTCTCGTACAGCCATATTTGCTAGGACGGGAAAGTTCGTGACCCTCGGGGGTCAATACGAGAATTTGTTTGGGCTTCCACCCAGTGAGAAGGACTACCACCAGGTCGTGAATGACATCACGATGCTGGCCAGCAAGTTGATCAGCGAAGGTCAAACATTGGCCTTGATGTCCCGGGCTACCCTTCCTGTGATCCACGAGCTTCCCTCCTCTCAAGAGGAGGCCTTTCCATCCATTGAGGGCAAGGAGGAAGAAGAGGACAAGGTGCCTCTTGTGAGGAAAAGACGGGCTCCCGAGGCTGTCTGGGAAACTGATTTAGAATGAGTTGCATCAGGGGCATGAACCAACCGCCAAGGTAACCCATACCCCTATAGGGAATTAGATAGGGTTGTTGACAATTTTAGGTTAGTTCGATTTAACCCAAATCAGTTCGTCCATCATCGTTCTCATAACCCATATCATAATATAACCCTGCTCCAATGCATAGACCACCTAGTGGTACGCCATGACAATAGTTACCCTAAGGGCACAGTTGTTGTTGACAACACTTTAAAGTTTAGATCCACCATTTTTTAGGAGTATGGAACCAACCGTAAGACCTAGTCTTCTCTGCTCCTGGGTGCATTTGCCCCTGGATTTAGACAGTACGTTGAATCCAGCCCTGAGGAAGAATCTGAGCTTGAACCCCTTAGGATCCCAGAAATATTAACCATAGACTCTCCCTCTCCTCCATTAATTCCAAGGCCGGAGGTCGTGCCTATCCCAGTCAAAACACCCGTGCTGGTGATAATAGACTCCTCCCCCAGACCGAAGGGTAGGATCTTTATTTTCTCCATCCTTGTATATGTTTTTGACAACTTTATTTGTGAACTAACTCCTTTTTGTTCTTTTCAGGCGAAGAGATGGGACAACCTGGAGCTCCTGACCTCCAAACTGCTTTCCAAGTGAGGAAGACCGACTTGGGCCTCGTGGTGAAGAGGCTCAGGATTACAAAGAAGACCCCCTGCAGCGGGCAACACCTCAAGATCCCCTGCCAAGGGGAAAGATGCGAGCTCAACTCGGGAATTAGTTCCAGTGAGTTATGTTACCGCTAAGGTTCCCCCTGCTCCTCCTCCACCTCGATTCATGCCTCCTCAAGCCCAAGTAATACAATCTAAGCCTCCAGCCCCCACCGTCCCAGCCCTGACTTTTCGAATACCAATAGATCCCCATGATCTGGAAAAGATCCCTGAAGCTTTTCGGGGTATCATTTACGAGATGGCAAGCCATATGGTGGGGCACACCTATAGGGCCAGCTCGAGGGATCTGAGGACCATCGAGGAGCGGAGCCCGGAGAATTTCATGGAATCAGCTATTGGAATGAACCTCACTGTAAGTTATCCTTCATTGGTGATATATTTTTTTCATTGTGCCCAAGGGTATATCTCTGGCTTGTTTTATTATTTTGAAGTCTGCCCCGGCCCAGTATCATAGCATAGCCCATGCTAGGGCTAGAAACGATGAGCTTCGGGCTGAACTAAATGTTGCCAACACTTCCCTGGAAACTGCTTAGGAAGTCGAGCAGGTCGCCAAAACTGCTTTGGTGGCTGCTCACAAGAATGAGCGCGATGCCAAGGCTGCTCTTGCCTCATCCCAAGAGAGCGAGCAGGCTGCAAAGACTGCCTTGTCTGCCCTCCAAGCTCAAACTACACAACTTCAGGCCGAGGTTGATGAAGCCAAAGCAAAATTGCTCGAGGCCGAGGCCGCAATCAAATAAGAAAAGGCGGCCTCATTGTCATCCATGGAAGAGATGCTATACCAATGCTGGGCCTTTAACCAGGATGGGAACTTCTCTTTCATGGAACCCGGGTTGTGGGATCCGTACCTTGCAAAATTCAAGGCTCGAATTTTGCAAGAACCGCCGGAGACTAGGGAGGCTTCCGTAGTAGCTGAGGGGGATGGCGAGGAGGTCACATCTTTGGAGTGAGCTAGTGGAGCTCAATGATACCTTTTTTTTTTTTTTTGTATTTGTTTGTAATTGATTAACAATTTTTTTATTAAACAATTGCCTTCAGGCTCAGTCTGAGGTTTTTCTCCTCGGGATAATTTCAATATACATCTAACTTTTCGATCCATTTATCTTTCCTTTACTATATCTCATGTTTATGAATCCTTATTTGTACATTCGAGATTTTTGGAATCGATTTTTAGATCATGATAGATATTTTGAGCTCGGTTATATCCAAGTTTTGTGTGTTGATTTGTATCATACCTGTTAAGAGTCAGGCCTTTAACTCGGTTATATTCTGGGTTTTTAATTTATTTAAACTTGGTTCGTGCTAGGTTTATTGATAACACGAGCTTTAACAAGCCCTTGATACTAAACAATTTTCCCAACTTTCCAAGTTTCGGACCTGGTCGCGTCTAGGGTTTTAAATGATTTAAACTTAGTTCGTGTTAGGTCTATTGATAACTCGAGCTTTAACAAGCCCTTTGATTTTAAACAATTTTCCCAACTTCTAAAAATTTCAGACCTGGTTACGTCTAGGATTTTAAGTGATTTCAACTTAGTTCGCGCTAGGTTTATTGAAAACTCGAGCTCTTAAAAAGTTGTCGAATAATCAATTTTTCCAAGCCTCTAAGTTTTGGACCTGGTTATGTCCAGGACTTTAAATGATTTCAACTTAGTTCACGCTAGGTTTATTGATTACTCAAGCTCTTAAGAAGTTGTCAAATAATCAATTTTTCCAAGCCTCTAAGTTTTGAACCTGGTTACGTCCAGGATTTTAAATGATTTCAACTTACCAAGCAAGCTTAATTTTTCCAATCTCGGGTTATATGCCCCCCAAGTAACCAGAATGTAGAAACTTTCTTGGTTGCTTTTACAAAACTAGAACACGAACTCATACTATCTTAAAGATTATTTAATTATCCACCCATTATTTAATAAAATGGCTTTCATAAATAAGCCTTACATTGGTGGTGGTGCTACTGATAATATTTTTTCAAATGTAGGGCATTCCAGGTCCGTGGGACTACTTCCCCATTTAGCTGAGCTATCTTGAAAGTTCCTTCTCGCAAAACCTCAACGACCTGATATGGTCCCTCCCAATTCGGGCCTAAAACACCATCCTTGGGATCTTTATTTGCCAGAAATACCCTTCAGAGAACCAGGTCGCCCAGTCCAAATCTAATATAGCAAGTGATTTTTTGTTGATAATGGGTGAGTTGTAACTGCGACTCTTCTCATTTTTCTTCAATCAGATCGAGGGATGCGTTAAGTAGTCCCTCATTCTACTCTTGGTTGAATGCCATTTGCCTATGAGTGGCTACCATGGCTTCGACTAGAAGGACGACCTTGCTTCCAAAAGTTAAGGAAAAGGGAGTATGTCCCATGGAGGTTCTGTGAGAAGTTCGGTATGCCCGAAGTACTTGCGCGAGCTGTTCGAGCCATAATCCATTGGCCTCGCCTAACCTCTTCTTCAGGCTCGCCTTTAGGGTTTTGTTCACAGCCTCGACCAGTCCATTGGCCTGCAGATACGCTACTGAGGAGAAACTCTTAATAATGTCATATTTTTCACAGAAGTCAGTGAAGAGATCACTGTCGAATTGTGTCCCATTGTCTGATACAATATTTTTAGGAAGCCCAAATCGACATATAATACTCTTCACCATGAAGTCTAGGATTCTCTTTGAAGTGATGGTTGCCAGAGGTTCGGTTTCTACCCACTTCGTGAAATAGTCGATCGCCACCACTGCGTAACGAACTCCTCCCTTTCCCATAGGTAGGGACCCAATTAGGTTGATTCCCCATACCGCAAGTGGCCACGAGGATGAGATCATCGTTAGCTCAAATGGAGCAGCTCAGGAAATTATGGAAAAACGTTGGCATTTGTCGCACTTCTGGACCTACGAGATTGAATCTTTTGTTAAAGTGGGACAATATAGCCTTGCCTCAGTATTTTCAGTGCTAGGCTTTGCCCCCCCAGCATGATCTCCACAAAAGCCTTCGTGCACTTCTTACATAATGGTTTTAACTTCCTCGGGCAGAACACATCGTAGGAGAGGCAATGAATGACCACATCAGTACAATGTCCCATCCAGTATCACATACCTCGGAGCTTGATATAGTATTTTTCTTGCATCCTTTCTATCCTCAGGTAGCCTTTCTGTTGTGAGGTATTCCATTATGGGAGTCATCCAGGTCGGTCTTGTGTTGATCAGTTTGACTTCTACCATTTCTGTTACACTCGGATTCTCCAAGAATTCCACTAGCACTACATTCAATGTCTCAGCTTCTTTGGTGGTGGCAAGCCTTTCCAAAGCGCCAACATTAGAGTTATGCTCGCGAGGTATCTGTTCAATAGTATTGTACTCAAATTCGGACAACTCTCCCTTCACCTTAGCTAGGTAGGCCGCCATCTTGGTACCTCGAGCTTGATATTCCCCCAACACCTGATTAATCACGAGCTGAGAATCACTATAGCATTGGTTGGTTTTTTCCTTGAGCTCTCTTGCCACTCTCAGCCCAGCTAGTAAAGCCTCATATTCAGCTTCATTGTTGGATGCTTCGAATTCGAATCTCAGAGCTGTATGGAATCGATGCCCTTCTGAGGAGATTAAGATGATCCATGCTCCCGATCCGTTCTTTTCGATGATCCATCCACGAAGATTTTCCATCATTCCTACACCGGTTCCTTCAAGAGCTCTTCTTGAAATCTGGTGCATTCAGCCACAAAATCAACAAGGACCTAACTTTTGATTGAGGCTGTGGCACGTACCGTATCTCGAACTGGCTAAGTTCAATAGCCCATTTTATCAGACGTCCCGATGTTTTAGGTTTTTGCAACACCTGCCTTAAAGGTTGGTCAATCATGACGTTGATTGAATGGGACTAAAAATATGGCTGGAGCTTCTTGGAAGCCAATATCAGATAGAATGCCAGCTTCTCTATCAGTGGGTATAGTGACTCAGCTCCGAGAAGTCTCTTGCTTATATAATATACTGGTTTTTTAGCACGGTCTTCTTCTCGGACTAACACGACACTGACTGCATTTTCTGTCACAGCCAAATAAAGGAACAAAGGTTCCCCAGACATAGGCTTAGATAACACTGGGAGCTTAGCTAGGTGCGTTTTTAGGTCGAGTAATGCATGTTCATACTCTTCAGTCCATTCAAATTTCTTGTTTCCCCTGAGCAAGTTGTAAAATGGTAGGCACTTGTCAGTAGATTTTGAAATAAAAGGATTTAAAGCTGCCACCTTTCCAGTCAGACTTTGAACTTCTTTACGCGATCTGGGTGAGGGAATTTCTACCAACGACCTGATTTTATTGGGATTTTCCTCTATTCCCCTCGTGTTGACTATGAAACCAAGAAATTTTCCTGATGCCACTCCGAACGTACCCTTCTGAGGATTCAGCCTCATGTCATACCTCCTTAAATTTCAAAACATTCTTTCAGATCGGATACATGGTTATCGGCAGTCGTGGATTGGACAAGCATATCATCGACATACACTTCCATATTTCTCTCGATCTGATTAGCGAGCATTTTGTTGACTAAGCATTGATATGTAGCTCCTGCATTCTTCAGCCCGAAGGGCATGAATTTATAACAATATACGTTATTTGGGGTCATGAAGCTAGTATGTTCTTGGCCATAGGATTCATCGCGATGTGGTTATATCCAAAATACACATCCATGAAGGACATGAGCTCGTGACCTGTTGTGGCATCTACCAACTAATCAATCCTTGGTAGTGGAAAGCAATCCTTGGGACAAGCTTTGTTCAGGTCGGAGAAGTCGATGCAGGTCCTCCATTTCTTGTTTGGCTTTGGGACCAACACGGGATTGGCAACCCAGATCGGGTATTTTTCTTCATGAATAAACCCGCACTTTAATAGCCGAGCTACTTCTTCCTCAAGAGCTTCAGCTCAGACTGTTCCCAAGCATCTCCGTTTTTGGGATTTTGCAGGCACGTTCTTGTCCAAATTTAGAGTGTTCATGATTACACTCGGGCATATTCCTACCATGTCTTCATGTGACCAGGCGAAAATGTCCAGATTCTCTTGTAAGAAATTGATCAACTCCTTCTTCCTTTTATCATTTAGATTCTTTCCAATCTTTACAACTCTTGAAGCTTCATTGGGGTCAATGTTTATGTAACGACCCAAAAATCACTAATAAGGCTTAAGGGTCGTTATTAGTATGCAAGGAGGGCATAATTGGTTTATGCGTGAATTAAATAATTTAATGCATGATTATGTGATAAGCATACTTATATGATTATATGGATATATGAAATGCATGTCTAAGAGTATTAGTATGCACGTAGGCACTGTTTAGCTTAAAGGGGTATATTCGTAATTTTAGCCCGTTGAGGGCATAAATGTGATTATGTGTTATAATTGTGAAGACCACATTATTATGTGGATATATCTATAGCATGCGATTTGAGGCGATCCTAGGGAGCCAGCTAGCGGGAAAGTCACAATGGGACCCAATACTTGACTCGGGGTGAGTCAAGGGTTATTTTGGGTATTAGATGGTTATTTGAGTTATCGGGTTATGGAAATAATAATTGGAGATACATTTGAGGTTAGAAATCTTAGGAGGGAATACTGAAGAAGTTTACCATTTTTCCCTCGAGGACATTTTTGGTACCCCGAGCTTTGGGATTAACTTAATTAACTAGGGGTGGATAAGACAAAAAATTAAGAAAAACAGTAGAACATGTCCAAACCGACCCTTTCTTTTTCCTCTCAGCTCATTCCTATCATCTCAACACTCTCTCAAGGAAGCTAGTGAAACCAAAGGAAAACTTGGCTGGAAACTTAGAAGTTTGAGTTGAAACTTGGAAGATTAACTCAGTATTAGCTAAGGAATTCAATCAGGAGTTGAGGTAAGTCTTGAATCGCATTCTTGGTCATTTAATTATGTAGCGTTGGGCTGGGTTCTAAGAGTTTTTGGGTTTTGAAATTGAAGACTGAATTGAAGCAAAGGACTTAGGAGTTAGCTCAGCAATTGCTTGGTGGATTGGTTATTCAATGAAGGTAAGCTCTAATTTATAGTTTAGCATCTAAATTCAATGTTTTCTTGGCTGGGTTTTGGTGTTTATGAGCTTATGGGTTTTAAAGATTAAAGTGAGATTTTGATGAGTTTCTAAGATAGGATTTTGTTGGGTTTTGCTGCTGGAAACATGTTAGGATGTTTATGATAGTTGAATTGTATCATTAGGATGGTATTGGGTGGATTCGAGTGATGTTAGATTGTTAAAAATGGTGGGTTCTCTAGGTTCAAAGGGGTAGGGTCGTGGCTCAGTTCTTGGTGTGTTGCGGCCCTTTGGAGCATATGGGAGTTGAGGAAGAAGGGCGGGCCGCGGCATGGGGAGTGTTGGGCCGTGGCCCGTGTTTGTTATTTGGTGAGGTTGGGCCTCAGGATAGGGGTGGGCCGCGATATAGAGAGCTTGGGCCATGACTCTTAAGGGCATATTTGGCCTTAGGGAGGTTTTAGGCGCGAGAACCTAATCTAGGGTGATCGAGATTGATTCCACTACCGTGTTTGGTGGAATTCGATGTTCCAGAGGCAAGAGCTTGGTCTGGAAACCTTTATACAATTATTGATGGAATCCCTTATCTTGGTTGTGACTAGGTGTAAGCTAGGGCTCAAGAACGGATCGTGCTCAAGGGTCATCACTCGTAATCAGAACGCTTGGAATTCAAGGTAAGAAAACTGCACTCGGTTGTGATTTTATGACAAGACTAAGGGTTCCCTATTCTTGTATGCATTATGTAAGGTGGTATTATGCCATGTGAATATTAAACAAACGACCTAAGAGTGCTGGAGTTTACATTGGCGCACAGGGCGCGGCTCAGCCACTAGTAGTTGAGGATAGCTTAATATTCACTGAGCTCGGTTTAAGCGGACTGAAGTCTGTGGGGTAAACGGAAGGTGCGACCTAAGGGCGTCGACCCTGATTATTATGTAATTTGGTTATCGTTGTTAACTAATGAATATGACATGCTGAATAGTTGAGTATTAGTTTGTGGATTTCCTAGTTATGTCTATGGGTTATGTGATTAATATGGACTACTAAGTGTATGAACATGCTTAAAGAGTTATTTGATTATTATCATTATTGTGCTATGATGTTATGTTTTCTTGCTAGGCCTTGGCTCACGGGTGCTACGTGGTGCAGGTAACCGCAAGGGTAAGTTTAATCATCCCTGACTTGGAGAGCTCTAGAGGCGGAATGTACATAGTCAGCTGCCCAGCCGCCACGGTCGTGGGTTGGACAGGAACAGGAGAACCTTACATGTCGATTTTGCCCTTAGAGTGGCTAGTGGTTGTATATACCTTGGAATTTTGTAAATTGTCCTTTTAACTCGATTTTCTTTTACGATCCAATGTTCGAAATGTTTATTTAAATGAATGATATCTTATATGACCAAAACCTTTTAACCCTAGTTCATTAATGGTTTTAGAAACACGTTTTCAACTAAATGACTTAATTAGCAAGTCTTACACCTTTATAAATATACAGTGTAATGGTCTTGGCTATGCAGGGCATTACAACTTGGTATCAGAGCGTCCTAGGTTTAAGGGTTCCTGAAGACCAGCTGGACATGTACATTCGCCGCTAAAGAGAAGCTCGGTTCAGGGTTTGAGAAATGTGTCATAAGTTTGAGTGATTGGAAAGAATTATGATTGTTGTAATCTGTTGGATTAATAGGAAGCATGAGATAATGATAGAGCATGGCTCTTCACTGCTGTGTGACAATAGTGAGGCGTGCTTATTAGCATTGCTATGCATGGAAATGAGTATTCAAAATGATTAGTTTCATATTGCGTATATATGGATGAATATATGGATGTATGTCATATCTTGATTGTTTGTGATTGATTGTGTTCCATTGGGGGATTTTGGAAAGGCTTTTACCCTGTCATCATGGTCTAATTTCCAAGTCGTTGATTGCAGATTAACTTGGATAGCTATGGGTCCAAGGAAATCTATGCGACTAGCCGACACTAGATCTGAGACTGGATGTGATGACAAGGGCCAGATCCCTCTGCCAGCCCCTGAGAACTGGCAGCAGATTATGGCAGAGATGCAAGCGCAGCTTCATAGCCAAGATGAACAGATCCATCTTCTGAGGCAGCAAGTTGTACCCATCGTGCCACTTGTAGTGGCACCAGTTATTCAGCCAATGGAAGTTAGAAACAGGTGGGAGTCGTTGTATGAGCGGTTCCGGAAGCTGCATCCCCCACCTTTTGAGGGAGGACCTGATCCACTGTGGGTCGAACAGTGGATGACTATGACTACTGCTATCATGGATTTCATGAGGGTAGAAGGTCATGGTAGAGTGGCCTGTGCAACATATATGCTGAGAAAGGATGCTCACATTTGGTGGGAAGTGGCATCACAGACCAGAGATGTTACTACTCTGAGTTGGGATGGATTTAAGGACTAGTTTAGTCAGAAGTACTACAATGTTGCCATCAGGGCAGCGAAGGTTAATGAGTTTGTGGGATTGGTGTAGGGGAACATGACACTTATTGAGTATGCCCTGAAGTTCGACAGACGTGCAAAATTTGCCCAGATCTTGTGCCTACATATGCTGCTAGGCAAGACAGATTTATTAGAGGGCTTAATGCTATCATAGCTCGGGATGTGAGAATTACAACAGTACCTGGGGGGACGACTTATGCCTAGGCTGTTGAGAAGGCTCCTACCACTGAAGAAGCGGAGAACAAGATCTGGAAGGAGGGTGCAACAAGGCGAGAGAGTCGCAGAGTAGTGCCTCCATACTCGGGGTCTGGTAGGGGCGGAGGCACCAGTGATTCGAAGAGGAAGACCCCTGACACTTCGACCGCTACTAGTCTTGATAGGAGGGGTCGGGGTGCTCATGGAGGCAGTCAAGGAGGCCGTGAGGCATGGAGGAGTTACCCAGAGTGCACAAGGAGCAAAATACGCCATCAGGGCGAGTGCCGGGCCAAGGCCTGCTTTATGTGCGGAACAGTGGGACATCTCAAGAAGGATTGCCCAACAGTGAAGAAAGGGGAAGTAGGGAAGGTGGACAGCTTGACTCCATCTCGAGTGTTCACTTTGACATAGGCAGAGGCCGAGGCTAGTCCCTCGATGGTGACAAGTCAACTTTCTAGCGCTGGCTCTTCTTTTACTGTATTGATTAACTCTAGTGCTACACATTTATTTGTTTCTAGTAAGGTGATTGATAGATTGTGTAGACCTAGTGAGTACCGTACTACGGGGTTTGGGACCATATTGCCTACTGGGGAACTGGTAGTTTCTAGAAGGTGGATTAGAGCACTACCAGTGATGGTTGATAGTAGAGAGCTTTCAGTAGATTTTATTAAGCTAGACATGGAGGAATTTGACACGATTCTAGGGATGGATTGGCTGGTCAGATATGGGGCTACTACTGACTGCAGGAAGAAGATGGTGACTTTTCAGCCGGAGGGCGAGGATCCCTTTGTTTTCGTGGGTGCGGTATGTGGACCCCTCGTACCCATGATATCAGCACTAAGAGCCAGAGACTTGTTACAGGGAGGATGTATAGGTTTTCTGGCTAGTGTGGTGGATACTACTAGGGTTTTGCCAGCAGGGCCGAGAGAGACCAAATTGGTTTGTGAGTTCTTGGATGTATTTCTTGAGGATCTACCAGGACTGCCGCCACACAGAGAGATTCAGTTTGTTATTGAATTTGCACCAGGGACAGATGCAGTATCAAGAGCACCATATAGGATGGCACCAGCAGAGTTAAAGGAATTAAAGATACAACTACAGGAACTTTTGGATTTGGGATTCATCAGGCCTAGCTACTCCCCATGGTGGGCTCCAGTTTTGTTTGTAAGGAAGAAGGACGGGACTTTGAGGATGTGTATAGACTACAGAGAATTGAACAAGTTAACCATCAAGAATAAGTACCCTCTACCAAGGATCGATGACTTGTTTGATCAGTTGTAGGGAAAGACGGTGTTCTCAAAGATTGATCTTCGATCTGGTTATCACCAGCTGAGGATCAAGGATGAGGACATACCAAAGACGGCCTTCCGAATGAGGTATAGGCACTATGAGTTCTTGGTTATGTCATTTGGTTTGACCAATGCCCTGGCAGCCTTTATGGACTTAATGAACAGAGTGTTCAAGGATTTCTTGGATCAGTTCGTCATTGTCTTCATCGATGACATCTTAGTGTACTCCATTTCAGAGGCAGAGCATGAGCAACATCTTCGACAGGTCTTGCAGAGATTAAGGGAACATCGGTTGTATGCCAAGTTTAGGAAGTGTGAGTTTTGGTTGCCAGAAGTGACCTTTCTTGGACATATAGTTGGCGCAGAAGGGATTAAAGTGGATCCATCCAAGGTGGAGGCAGTGAGAGATTGGCCGAGGCCAAGGAACGCCTCAGAGATTTGAAGTTTCCTTGGGTTAGCAGGTTATTATAGGCGGTTTGTAGAAGGATTCTCAAAGATTGCTACACCGATGACGGAGTTGACAAGGAAGAATCAGAAGTTCATTTGGTCAAAGAAGTGTGAGAACAGTTTCCAAGAATTGAAGCAACGACTTATTATTGCACCTGTGCTGAGTCTTCCTATAGAGGAAGGAAAGTTTGTGGTATATTTTGATGCATCAAGGTTGGGTTTGGGCTGTGTGTTGATGTAGAATGAGAAGGTTATAGCTTATGCATCACGACAACTGATTGAGCATGAGCAGCAGTTTCCTACCCATGATCTGGAACTAGCGGCAGTGGTATTCGCACTGAAGGTGTGGCGACATTATTTGTATGGGGAGAAGTGCGAGATATACACTGATCACAAGAATTTGAAGTATTTCTTCACCCAAAAGGATCTGAACATGAGACAGAGGCATTGGTTGGATTTGGTAAAGGATTATGACTGTGGCACTCTTTACCACCCAGGGAAAGCCAATGTAGTGGTGGATGCATTGAGCCAAAGGGGCTCAGGACAGTTATTCAATTCTGTTCAGATTTCCAAAGAGTTGGCTGATGAGATAACCAGGGCAAGGATAGAACTGGTGGTGGGTCGATTGGCCAATGTTACATTGCAGTCAACTCTACTGGAGCGGATCAAGGAGGGTCAATTGGTGGATGCGCAGTTACAAGAAGTTAGAGAGAATGTCTTAGCGGGGGTAGCTAAGGACTATTCTGTTTCTGAGGTTGGTATGCTTCGATATCAGGGGTGGATTTGTGTTCCAGCCGATGTAGGGATCAGACGAGAGATACTAGATGAGTCCCATACTACGCTGTACTAACTTCATTTGGGTACCGCGAAGATGTATCAGGATCTACGAACATTGTATTGCTGGCCTGGGATGAAGAAGGATGTTGTGGAGTACGTGGCCAGGTGTTTGACCTGTCAGCAGGTGAAAGCTGAGCATCAGCGACCAGCGGGGTTACTTCAGCCTTTGGGTATTCTTGAGTGGAAATGGGAGGATGTTACTATGGACTTTGTGGGAGGTCTACCCAGGATAGTGGGACTTTATGAATCGGTGTGGGTGATAGTGGAAAAATACACCAAGTTAGCTCATTTCCTACCAGTGAAGTCAACTTACATAGTGGAACAGTATGCAGAGTTGTATGTGAGGGAGATAGTTCATTTCCATGGGGTTCCTAAGTCTATTGTGTCTGGTCAATATCCTATCTTTACCTCCATGTTTTGGGGTAGTTTATAGAAAGTCGTGGGGACTCAGTTGAAGTTTAGCACAATCTTTCATCCTCTGACTGATGGACAGTCTGAGAGGACGATTCAGGTGTTGGAGGATATGCTTAGGGCATGTGTGATTGACTTCGAGGGATCTTGGAGTAAGTATCTCCCGTTGATTGAGTTTTCATATAACAGACCACGATTGGAGTGGCTCCATATGAGATGTTATATGGAAGGAAGTGTAGGTTGCCCATTCATTGGGATGAGATGGATGAGAGAAAGTACTTGGGGCCGGACATGGTTCAGAAGACTAACGAAGCTATTGAGAAGATTCGAGCTAGGATGCTCGCCTCACAGAGCAGACAAAAATGCTATGCTGATCCCAAGCGTAGAGATGTGGAGTTCCAAGTTGGGGACCACGTGTTTCTACGAGTTTCACCACTGCTTGGGGTGAGAAGATTTGAGATGAAGAGCAAGCTGAGCCCTCGATTTGTTGGACCTTTCGAGATTCTAGAAAGGATTGGACAGGTGCCATACAGGTTGGCTTTGCCACCGTCGTTGTTAGGAGTTCATGAAGTATTCCATGTTTCTATGCTCTGGAAGTACGTCTCAGATACGACTCATGTGTTGAAGTATGAAGACTTGGAATTGCAGACATATTTTTCCTATGAAGAGCATGTTCCTCTGAAGAGCGGCCGGTTCAGATTTTAGATCAGAAGGACAAGGTTCTACGGAATAAGACAATTTCGCTAGTTAAAGTATTGTGGAGGAATAACAGGGTCGAGGAAGCGACTTAGGAGCCTGAGTTGGTGATGTGGGATCAGTATCCCAAGTTATTCAGGTAAATTTCGATGACGAAATTCTCAGTAGGAGAGGATAGTTGTAACAACCCAAAAATCACTAATAAGGCTTAAGGGTCTTGATTAGTATGTCGGGAGGGCATAATTGGTTTATGCGTGAATTAAATAATTTAATGCATGATTCCATGATAAGCATGCTTATATGATTATATGGATGTATGAAATGCATGTCTAAGAGTATTAGTATGCATGTAGGCCTTGTTTAGCTTAAAGGGGTATATTCATAATTTTAGCCCGTTGAGGTCATAAATGTGATTATGTGTTATAATTGTGAAGACCACATTATTTTGTGGATATATCTGTAGCATGTGACTTGAGGCTATCTTAGGGAGCCAGCTAGTGGGAAAGTCACAACAGGACCCAATACTTGACTCGGGGCGAGACAAAGGGTATTTTGGGATCGGGAATTGGACGTGGCTAACATCCTCTTCTATAAAATTGACCGGTTGTTTTTCCAATCACTGTTGTTTCGATAACTGTTGTTCCGGAATGAACTCTACTCCGTTATGGGATTTCAGTTCGTTAATGTAGCTCTTCTGGGCCCCTCTGCTCGTGCCTGCCAGATGAGGTCCTCCTGAAATGGTGGCTATATCTCCCCCTATTATCAGAGGAGGATCGTCCTGATTCGCTTGAGCTCCAGTTTGACTTACTAGAGCTTCGGGGGCTGACGGAGGGTTTGGTCCAGCGGGCTGATTAGTGACCACCCGATTTCAGGCGTACTGGGCCAAGGGACCCGCTCTAATGAGAGTTTCGATCTCATCCTTTAGTTGTCGACAATCATCAGTGTTATGACCAATATCATTATGAAATCAACAAAACTTCTAAGGATCTCTCTTCGCTCTTTGGTTTTTCAACGGTTCTGGTTTCTTCCATGGAAGGCGAGTAGAATTCGCCAAAAAGATGCGCTCCCTAGTACCTATGAGGTCGGTATAAGTGGGGTAAACAGGCTTGAATTTCTCTCCATACTTATTTTTCTTTGTTCCACTTTGGTCGTCCTCACCATTTCCCTTCCTTTTGTTATTCCCCTCTTGGTTATTCTGGGTAACGGTTTGAGTCGTAGCTACAACGTCCGTTACCGCTCCAACGGGCTGGACAGGGATCTGGTCGGTTCCTGTGACTGAAGCTCGCGCCTCTTCCAGGTTAATCCATCTTGGAGCTCGTGCCAAGAACTCTTCCACACTATTAACTCCTTTTCTCTATAATTCTTGCCACAGGTCGCCCCCAACAAGGATTCCCGTCCTCATTTCCATGAGCTTAAAGTTGTCATCGGCATCCCTAGCTCGTGCAGGGATATTGGAAAATGTACTTAGATATGCCTTCAACGTTTCGCATGGTTGCTGCTTTACATTGTCTAATGAATTAGCCTTAACTCGAGCTGTCTGGGAAGCCCGTAATGCTTTTTTGAAGTCAGCAGAAAACTTTTTCCACGAACTTATAGAATGCCTCTTGTATTGCTTAAACCACTGCCTGGCTGGCCCGATCAAAGTAAAAGGGAATAAAATACACCTTAGATCGAGTCCGACATTGTAGGCCATCATCGTGGTATTAAACATCCCGAGGTGATCTGGGAAATCTCCATCTCCATCAAACTTTGACAAGTGTGGCATTCTGAAGCCTTTCGGATGTGTGGCCGCCGTAATATTTGGAGTGAAAGGCTCGAGCACATCCTCTGAGTTGCAATCGTCTTTATCTTTTCTAGATAAAAGCCTCTTCATTTTCTCTTCCATCATAGCTAGCCTCTTGAGGGTTTTGTCTCTGGTCCCTAGGTTATCTGGGGGCTGTTCAACAGCTCCCATCCTATCGTACACATTTGATGGGTTATTGTCCCTCCAAGCTCAAGCTTGGTTTGGTGGGGCATTCCCATTATCACATACTATGGAAGGACCTCCCTCTTGCCAAGTATAACTAACATCTTTATTCCGAGCTGGATTTTTTCTCTGAAAATTTAGACGATCACGCAAACCAGGTTGTTAATCATACCGAGGGCTTTGTGCCGAACTCAGCTGATTTCTTAAGTCACCCTCGGACCTACCACTTCGATGAATTTTGGTCCAGTAACTCCCGTTTGTAAAGCTTGCAGCTCGCAGTTGGGGCCGAGGATCTCGATTTTCGACACGTGTTCGTGGGACATAGGTATTGGCAAATGGAGGAGGATTTTTCCTGCTGTCTCCATAAGTTGGAATGTCCCGTGTAGGAAGAAGTGGCGTTGGATGTCTTATAGGTGATGGGGGATGCCTTATTGGTGAGGCAATCCTTGTCTCATCAGGGCGAACTAGATTAGCTTGGCTTTGTTCTGCTCCATTATTTCTAGCTCTCTGTGCCTGACGATCTGATCGTGACGTAGGAGGGTTTGCTGGAACATTCTGTCTCTTTGAGCCTGTCCCAACCCCTCCTCGTGGATTTCCATGGGCATTCCAAGTTGCTTGTGAAGGAGGCACCAAACTTGGGGTTGCAGTTCTAACCGATCAACTAATATGCTGATGACTGCTATGAGGGCCACTGGGATGAGCATTCTGGCAGTATCGCCATGTAGCCACAGAACTTGGGGTGTCAATTCTGACTGAACGACTTGGTTTGGATCGGTTATTCTTGTGGGACTTGTGAAACCCACTTTGCCTATTTTCGACATTAATGTCGGTTGCGAGAGGGGGTAACCGAGCCAAAACCTCCTCAATTTGCCTGTTTGCCTTAGCAAGATGGCTTCTTAATGTTATATTTTTTTATAATATAATGTAATATTATATTATATTATATTATAATATAATGTTTTAGATTAAATAAATGTGACAAAGAGTGTCACATATTGTAACATATAATAGAGAGTTACCATATTTAGATATATGAGATATATCCAAATAATGTAACATATTTGGTGTTACAAATTTGTAACTTCCAAATATTACCCTTTATTGTGTAAATTTGGTGTTACACAATATTGAGATGAATTTCATAAAGCCATATGTGAAATGGTTGTTAGAGATATGATTTTAACCCCAATAATGTGTTTTGGGAGTTACTAAATCATTTGGGTAGGTTTGGAACCGTTTGGAAAACAACACATTTTTAAGTGTTGAAAATGGTCAGTGGTCGCGGCCACTAATGTCTCTGGCCGCGGCCACAGGCCAAAACTGACCATTTTTTTCAATCTTTGTTGAACGGCTCAAAAAACCCAAATAACTCCCAAATCTCATGTTTAATTCCATATTAATCCAATTAAACATTGGTAACAGCCATGGTGGTTGGTGGAATTTGAAATTCAAAGGGTGTCTCTAAACTCTATAAATAGGAGCCTATAGCTCACTTGAAAGATACAACATTTCTATCCATTAGAGCACTTGGCTAGAAACACCTTGAGGCTTGATAATTCCAGAAAGCATTTCCAAAATCTGAGAGAGATCTTTTAGTGCTTGAGTTAGGGGGAAATAAGCTTTTGGACAAAGGTTTCAAACCTTGTTCAAGTTGGTGATCCTCAATACTCTTCACTTTGGTTGTATGAGTGAGAGTATCTTATTATTTTGTTCTGATTCTTATTTCCTTCTATTGTTTTTCTTCTTATCATTCTTGTTATATATACATGTATCTTTTCTTGAGAGTTGTAATCTCATCTACATCTTTCTTTCTACTACCTCAAGTTTCTTTGTATCTTTTTGTCAAAAGTTGTATTTTCTATTTCAATCCTCTTCTTCTTCTTTCTCTATATTTATTTGTACTTTCAGTCATTGAGTTGTATCCTTATTTAATCAATCTATACTTATTTGTAATATATTGACTAGATTTGTAATATTCTTACCCATTTCCATTGAGGCAGTCTATTTTTTCCTAACATTCAAAAGCTTATCCCTTTGTTTGTTTCAATGGAAGGTGAGACCATCAAAATAATGAATGAAGACCTAGTGAGGTTGGATAAGTTTGATGGGTCCAATTTCACTAGGTTGCAAGACAAGGCGAGATTCCTTTTGACCACTCTCAAAATCGCCTACATTCTAGAATCCACTCTAGAACCTCTCCCAATGCCATCTGACAAGGACAATCCCAAGGAGGTGGAGAAAAGAAGGAAGAGGGAGGAGGAAAATCTCCTTTGTAGGGGTCATATCCTCAACGCCCTATCTGATAGGCTCTATGACCTCTGCACTGAGACCAAATCGGCCAAGGAGATATGGGATGCACTTGAGAAAAAGTTGAAGGCGGAAGAGGAAGGTACCAAAATTTTTTTGATATCTCAATACTTTGATTTCAAATATTTTGGTGATAAACCTATTCTTCCTCAAATTCATGAATTTCAAATAATTGTTAACAAATTGAAAGTTTTAAAGATTGAGTTTCCCGAGGCCTTTCAAGTTGGTGCTACAGTGGCTAAATTACCACCAACTTGGAAGAGCTATAGGAAAATAATCCTTCATAAAAATGAGGATTATTCTTTGGAGGAAATCCAAAAGCATATTCGAATTGAAGAGGAATCGATATGTAGAGATAAACTTGTGGAGGGGTCTAATGGAGAGACTTCCAAGCAAATGCGGTGTCACAACCAAAACATCCCAAAAACAAAGGGAAAAAGGGTAACGAGAAACCTTTGGGTCCAAAAACCAACCCAAACAAGTTTAAGGGCGAGAAAGGTCCTTGCTTTGTGTGTGGGAAAAAGGGTCACTATGCTAGAGAGTGTAGGCATAGAAAAGACCAACAAGGACCTAAGATGAACACAATTCAAGAGGAAAACATAGTTACTACCCTTAGTGAGGTGAATGCGGTCCAAGGCAAGGTGAAAGGGTGGTGGTATGATACATGTGCATGTGCCACTGTCCATGTCACCTATTACAAATCATTGTTCAAGACATTTGAAGATTCAAAGGGAAACCATGAGATTCAAATGGGCAATGAGGGAAAATCCAAGGTACTTGGCAAAGGTACCATTGAAGTCTTTTTCACCTCCGACAAGAAAGTTACATTAGTGAATGTACCTTATGTTCCCGAAATGAGTAGAAACTTGGTAAGTGGTGATTTGCTTGGCAAGCCTGGCATTAAAGCCGTTTTTGAGTCCGGTAAACTTATACTTACCAAATCAAATGTATTTTTGGGAAAGGAGTACTCTTGTGAGGGTATGGTTAAATTGTGCACCAATGATGTAACTTTCAATGTTATCAATAAAAATGCTAATTCCGCCTATATTGTTGAGTATGATTCTTTATTTTTGTGGCATCTTAGACTATCGCATATAGGTTTTTCAACCATGAAAAGAGTAGTAAAATGTGGTATGATTGCATGCAATATTAAAAACTATGGTAAATGTGAAACATGTGTTAATGCAAAAATGATTAAGAAACCATTTCCTAGTGTAGAAAGATCATCTAATTTACTAGATATAATCCATAGTGATCTTTGTGAATTAAATGGTGTTTTAACTAGAGGTGGTAAAAGGTATTTTCTTACTTTTATAGATGATTTTAGTAGATATACCTATGTGTTTCTTTTAAAGCATAAAGATGAAATTTTTTATTCTTTTAAATTGTATAAATTAGAAGTTCAAAATCAACTAAATAAAATATTAAGGTGCTAAGAAGTGATAAAGGAGGAGAGTACTTATCTAATGAATTCAATACATTTTGTGAAGAAAATGGTATAATTCATGAGTGCACTGCACCTTATACACCACAACACAATGGTGTTGCCGAAAGGAAAAATAGGACTTATCTAGAGATGATAAATTCTATGTTGGTGTTTTCCAAGTTGAACTTCAACTTATGGGGTGCAGCGCTTTTAACCACTTGTCACATTCTTAATCGAATACCGATGAAGAAAAATGAGATATCTCCATATGAGTTATGGAAATGAAGAAAACCCAACATAGCGTACTTCAAAGTGTGGGGGTGTCTTGCATATTGCAAGAAAAACGAACCTAATAGAACAAAGTTAGGTTCAAGAGCCATAAAGTGTGCTTTTGTTGGTTATGCCAACAATAGTAAAGCTTATAGGCTATTAGACTTAGAGTCTAATATTGTGATTGAATCTAGAGAAGTTGAATATTTTGAGAATATGTTATGTGACAACAATTCTCAAGCTTCAACATCTCTAAAGGAGAATTTGTTATATGAGAACAATTATCAAGCTTCTACATCCAAAGTTGATTCTCAAGAGGAGAATTCTCAAAAGGATGTAAAGCAACCCTTTGAACTTAGAAGAAGTCAAAGGCTTAAAAATCATAAAAGTCTAGTAGTGGATGAGATAGATTCTCAATGAATTTCGTTCTACATAGTAGAAGGAAATAGAGAGGAAGTTATTAGGAAAATTCCTATTGTACTTCTCGTTGAGGATGATCCTAAGACTTATAGAGAAGCTATGCAATCGAGAGATAATGCATTTTGGAAAGAAGCGATCTATGATGAGATGGATTACATTCTTTCCAATAACACTTGGGAATTGGTAGACCTCCCACCGGGGTCTAAGCCAATTGGGTGTAAGTGGGTATTTAGGAGAAAATACCACACTGACGACACTATCCAAACCTTTAAAGCTAGATTAGTAGATAAAGAGTTTAGGCAAAAAGAAGGTATCGATTATTTCGATACCTATGCGCCTGTTGCAAGAACAACTTCTAAAATAATTTTGTTCGCTTTAGCTTCTATACACAACTTGTATGTTCATCAAATGGATGTCAAAACGACATTTCTTAATGGTGACCTCAATGAGGAGGTCAATATGGAACAACCCGAACGGTTTGTCCTACCAAAATATGAACATAAAGTATGTAGACTTGTAAAATCCTTATATGGATTGAAACAAGCTCCTAAGCAATGGCATGAAAAATTTGATCAAGCCATCATGTCTAATGGGTTTAGACATAACAATGGAGACAAGTGCTTGTATTCCAAAACTTGTAAGGGATATGTGATCATTGTTTTCTTATATGTGGATGACATGCTTATTCTAAGTAATAGCATGAAAGGGGTAGAAGAAACGAAGAGGTTTCTATCATCAACCTTCAAGATGAAAGATCTTGGAGAAGTTGATACCATACTTGGTATCAAAGTAAAGAAACATAGTGGGGGTTTTACGTTAGGGCAAGCCCACTATGTTGAGAAAGTATTGAACAAATTTAACCATCTTAAGGTTAAAGATGCCAATACTCCATTCGATCATAGTGTAAAACTAGAGAAGAATGAAGGAAGAGCGGTGGCTCCATTGGAGTACGCTAGTGCTATAGGGAGTCTAATGTACACTGCCCAATGTACTAGACCTGATATAGCATTTGCGGTAAGTAAACTTAATAGGTATACAAGTAATCCAAGTGTGGATCACTGGAAGGCAATTGGAAGATTCCTAGGTTATCTCAAGAAAACCAAAGGACTAAGCCTTCATTACTCCAAATTTCCTTCAATTTTAGAAGGATATACAGATGCAAGTTGGATATCCAATCTTGGGGACAACTTGTCCACAACTGGTTGGGTATTTACACTTGGTGGAGGTGCAATTTCTTGGGGTTCCAAGAAACAAACCTGTATATCTCATTCCACTATGGAAGAAAAGTTCATAGCTCTAGCTGCTACCGGCGAAGAGGCCGAATGGTTAAGGGATCTGTTGATAGAGATTCCCCTAATCAAATAGAATGTATCTACTATATCGATACATTGTGATAGCCAAGCAACATTGGCTAGAGCATACAGCGGAGTGTATAATGGGAAGTCTAGCCATATTAGTCTAAGACATGGATATGTAAGAGAATTGATTCAAAGAGGAGTCATCTCAATATCCTATGTGAGAACAAGTGAAAATCTGGTGGATCCTTTCACTAAGCCACTAACGAGGGATTTAGTGGCTGCATAATCTCAAGGGATGGGACTTAAACTCCCTAAAGAGATTCACGATTGATGGTAACCTATCTTAACACTAGTTATTCAACTAGTGTTAGGTTCAATAGGTAACAACAAGTCAATCAAGTGAATATTAAATGTACTCAAAACAAGTCCCATCTGACATATTGAGTACTTGTGTGTTACCAAGTTGAGGGTTAAAACCGAAAGGTTTTTTAATAGAATTCAGTCTTGTGAAGACAAGTATTTTTTGTAACAAAATACTGTAAGAATTCTACCTATATGGACCTAGGGGTGGTGTCGCCTCTAATGAGAATTGGGAGTATTCTGAAGAACGTCCATGAATGGAAAGTGCACATGGCCATTAATGGTACAAAGCGAGACATAGAGGTCTCAAGTGAACATCGCAAAGGTGTGTGTTGTTATCACCGATTTGTTATCATGAAAAGATGGTTCAATGCCTAGTGCAACCAAATGTTCGACAAATTTTGTGATAATTACACTATAGTAAAGTTCAAGTTGAGAAACACTTTGCTTTATGCACTAATGCAATGACTCCTATAAGAGAGAGTTCTTATTTGATCAAGTGTGGGATATGTTATATTTTAAAATATAATGATTGATTAAATAAGTGTTACAATAGATAACTATTTAATCTAGTGGGGGAATGTTACATTATTTTATAATATAATGTAATATTATATTATATTATAATATAATGTTTTAGATTAAATAAATGTGACAAAGAGTGTCACATATTGTAACATATAATAGAGAGTTACAATATTTAGATATATGAGATATATCCAAATAATGTAACATATTTGGTGTTACAAATTTGTAACTTCCAAATATTATCATTTATTGTGTAAATTTGGTGTTACACAATATTGAGATGAATTTCATAAAGCCATATGTGAAATGGCTGTTAGAGATATGATTTTAACTCCAATAATGTGTTTTGGGAGTTACAAAATCATTTGGGAGGGTTTGGAACCGTTTGGAAAAACAGTGCATTTTTAAGTGCTGAAAATGGTCAGTGGCCATGGCCAGTGGGACAGAGAGTAGTGGCCACGGCCAGTGGGACAGAGAGTAGTGGCCACGGCCAGTAATGTCTCTGGCCGCGGCCACAGACCAAAACTAACCATTTTTTTTCAGTTTTTTCAATCTTTGTTGAACGCCTCAAAAAACTCAAATAACTCCAAAATCTCATTTTTAATTCCATATTAATCCAATTAAATATTGGTAACAGCCATGGGGGTTGGTGAAATTTTAAATTCAAAGGGTGTCTCTAAACTCTATAAATAGGAGCCTATAGCTCACTTGAAAGACACAACATTTCTATCCATTAGAGCACTTGGCTAGAAACACCTTGAGGCTTGATAATTCCATAAAGCATTTCCAAAATCTGAGAGAGATCCCTTAGTGCTTGAGTTAGGGGGAAATAAGCTTTTGGACAAATGTTTCAAACCTTGTTCAAGTTGGTGATCCCCAACACTCTTCACTTTGGTTGTGTGAGTGAGAGTATCTTATTATTTTGTTCTTGTTCTTATTTTCTTCTATTGTTTTTCTTCTTATCATTCTTGTTATATTTACTTGTATCTTTGCTTGAGAGTTGTAATCTTATCTACATCTTTCTTTCTACTACCTCAAGTTTATTTGTATCTTTTTGTCAAAAGTTGTATTTTCTATTTCAATCCTCTTCTTCTTCTTTCTCTATATTTATTTGTACTTTCAGCCATTGAGTTGTAACCTTATTTAATTAATCTATACTTATTTGTAATATATTGCCTAGAGTTGTAATATTCTTACCCATTTCCATTGAGGCAATCTATTTTTTCCTAACACTTAATTGCATATTTTCAATCTCAACGGCAGTTAAATAGTCTGGGTTTGGATTCGGTGGTAATGACGCCAAACTCCCAGTGTCGCCATGACCCGCCGATTGTTTTCCCGGACGTTGCTAGACTTCAGGGCCATGCTCGTTCGAAACAGTGGTATGATGGGCCTCCTACCCACCAGGTTGTTCTATCTCATTGTCGTGCATTGAGCGAGTGAGAATCATGATGAGATTCGACTAGGATTTTGAAGAAGCACTAATTTCCCTCTCAATGAAAGCACCAAATTGTTGACGCAGTTTTTCTCCAACAGTGTATTAAGAAATAATAAGGTAGATTGGTGCTTAGTAATAAACACAAATCTTTTACGTGGTTAAGTGGTTAAAATCCACCTAGTCCACGAGTCTATCGTATTGTTGTTTCTCTCTTTATTTTGGCAAAGTTTCACTATTACAGAATAATGGTCCCTCTCCCTGTCCTACATTCCCAGTATTTATAAGGGAATTCCATAGACAAGTTTGGGTAATTGCGTGAGTCAATCACGCTTATACATATTTATTACATTTAATACATATCTTTTCCCATTTATAATGGGATATGATTTGATGATAGAGTAAATGTTCTCTTAATATCAGGGACATTAAATATGATAGCCTGGTCATAAATAAACGTATAAGAGGACCCGAGTCTCTAGGGATCCGCGGGTGTGCAATATATTAGAATTACCACAAGCTGAATATCTCCTCCAAGCTCGTACTTCGACAGTCATTTGAATAATATCAGCTCGCGCTTCACAACCTCTGCATCCCTACTCATATGACCACTGTGCAAGTCAAGCTGCCTACGTGGATAATAAATAGATATCTTGGTTCTTTTTCCATATATTTATTTGCCAGTTGTACCCGAACTAAGTAAATGAACTCGAGCTAAAATTAGGGTACAACACTTCCCTTTCCCACTATGCCACACACCCATATCCCTTTCTCTCTTCTTTATTTTTTTTAATTAAATAAAATCATTCTAATAAAAGGAATTAATGTTGTGTAGAAAATTTCTACTGCATGTACACCATACAACTACGCACATGCACACACTTAATTACTAAGGTGCATCACTACTTACCATGCACCTTGGTACATTCAATCAAAGTTTATTTTATTCACAAAATAAATTAATTAATTAATAAAATAATTAACAATTAAATAAACACAATTTCTAACAAACAATTCAAACAATTAAATAAAATAAATCATAACATTTAACAATTAAATAAAACAAAGCACAAAATTATTAAACTAAAAAAAAAATTGGTGCACTACAAGTTTACACTACTCTTATGCAACCATCTTACTTTTCTAACATAAAATAAAATAATATCACAACTAAAAGTATTATTTTACTTTACTACGATCTATGAATATATCATAATTAAATAGCAAACAGATATTTAATTAAATAAGGCAATTGGGTATTACAATATGGTACTAAATTAGCATTATTGAAAATATAGGGTGCGAAATATGTATTTCAATAAAATATAAGGTACCAAATAAATATATACTCTTATATCAATTTACTAAAACGAAAACAATTATTATGTACAATTAAAAAAAAATAGTTATAATATCATTATTAAGTAATTTACAAAGTAGAAATTGGTGAGAATGATCCCTTTTTTTTAGTGATTGATAGTCCAAATTGGCTGATTGTTGATTTTTTTTTTAGGCTCATGGCCTCTGACCTGAATTGGAAAATGCTGCTTAATTTTAAGAGGAAATTACACCAAACATGGGAATTTTTTATAAACTTTGAAATATATGGCAGTTTTTTTTTAAAGTTTTTTATGGCATATTTTTTTTATTTACATTTTTATGGAAGTTTTTTTCCCATATATTTGTAAAACTTTATTTGTAGACCATATTTTATCTTTTATACTTTTTTTGGTACCTATTTTTTTATTATTTTGAGATTATTTTTTATAATTTTAATTTATTTGTGTTAATTTTTATCATTTCTTTTGACTAAGTTGCATACTTGTGGCACAATTATTTAAAAGATCAGCCGAACAAAAAAATGAAACAAAAACCAACCACACACATATTCCTCAAATATAATATAAAAACATATATAATTATAAATTTATTGGGGTAATCATTACTTTTGTTTTCCTTTTCTTTTTTTTTTTTTTTGTTTCTACTCTCAGCTAAAAAAACCAGAACCGACGTTGGAAAAGAGTAATCCAATAAAAGAGTAATCAATATTCAATCAAATGCTTTAACAAAATCTTCAGAGAAAAAAGAGAGAATGGGGTATCAAAAGAAGGATAAGGTACTGCAAGAACGTGTTCTAGTCCCGCCGTTTGTGGGACTCGTACCAGCTCGGCGGCACCGTGGCTATGGCCGCCGCGGCCAATGGGCTCTGGTCCGTACTCGGGCATGCTGACCCAGTTGCTGATGGGCCATCTCCTTCGCGAGTATTTGGATCGGATGATCCCGTAGTAGAAGTAATAGTACCGGCGCCACCACCTGAAGCCGAATCCATTATTTGTGGACAAAAGGGCCAAAATCTTGACAAGATGTAGTACTATATACTAACAACTGATGATGATAAACTATATATATGTGTATGATGTGACCTACTTTTGACGATCAATAACTGAAACTAAGTCCTTGTTTTTATTATTTTCTCCTTGTGTCTTGTGCACTACTTGGCTGTGGAAATAGATCCAACCCACCTTTTGAAAATTATGCTGCAATTTACAAGCTATAAGAATCTTAATTCCCTTTGATCATCACTGGTTGATCTCTCTAATTGGTTCTCATTATAATCAGCTCCAGAGACTCCTACGTACTTTTGACTATATCTCTCTTCACGGGAAAGTCTATCTTTGCTGATTTGAATTTTCTGAGTTTTTTTTTTTAGGTTTGGCTCAATAACTAGTTATCAATCAGTTATTTTAATAGTGGTAACCGGTTACCTTCTTCTTTTTCTTCTTCTTCTTCTTCTTCTTCTTCTTCTTCTTTATTGGATGTATTCTGAACTGTTTTTTTTTCTTACAAATCTGTTAGTAACCAGTTACAATTCCCTCAAGTACATGCCATGACAGTTAAAATTGATAGTAGTAACCGGTTACTGCCACATTACTAAAAAATCTAAATTGATAATCGTAACTGGTTACAGCGAGGTTTGAAAAAAAAATCAAATCTAAAAAAAATAACCAATTGCTATGGTACCTGGTTACTTAGTCAGGTGTGAAAACAAAATTAAATCTAAACAAAAAAATCTAAATTAATCGCTACTGTAACTGGTTACACCTAGGTCTAAAAAAAATCTGATATGAATAAAATGATTCAGGCGTCATGGTACCTTGTTACTTAAACAGATTTGGAAAGAAAAAAAAACCCAGAAAAATCAAAAGTTTTGTTTGCTTGTTTTTTTATTTCTTGTACTTGTATTCTGAATAAATTTTGTAAACCTATCGATACATTTTTTGAGCAAACGTTCTAGTTCTATTTCTTTAAATAATCAATAAACACATAAATATTTATGTTAGAACCTTATTTGATGAATGTTTGGCTGCTAAACATATTGATCTAAACATCACAAAGAAGAACCTTTTGACAACTTTTGCCCTTTTCAACCAAAAAAACTAATCAGCTAATCTAAGCTTTCATATGTTAAAAGTACCCTAAAATATTAAACTACCTAGCTTCTTATACTACCCTAGTCTACACTAAATAATAGCAGTCAACTTTTCTTAAGTACATTTCTTAAATCAAATCAAATATGAAGTCAAGTATATGGTTACTTAAACAGATTTAGAAAGAAAAAAACTCAGAAAAATCAAATATGAAGTCAAGTACCTGGTTACTTAAACAGATTTAGAAAAGAAAAAAAACCCAGAAAAATCAAATATGAAGTTCAAAATCAGATGTGAAAAAGAAGAAAACTAGATTTGAAGAAAGAAAAAGAAGAATAAGAAAGACCAAATAAGAAGAAGAAGAAGAAAGAAAGAAAGAAGACGAAGAAAAAGAAGAAAGGAAGAAAGAAGAAGAAGAAAATCAGTTCGTCGTCGTCGTTGTCGGAGGCAGCAGCAGAAGTAGCTTCGCCAGAAGAAATCTGAGATAGCCATTGAATTGGGGAAGAGAAAGACAGAATTGAGAAGAGAGAGAGATCGTGAGGAGAGAAGAGAAAATAAGAGAATTAAGTTTATGGTAATTTATTTACCATATTTTAAACTTTTTTTCCAAAACTTACCATATTTTGTACAATAATTTTTTTTCCCATAAATTTAAAAACTATATATATTTTTCTCATATATGTAAACTTACCTAATTTTAAACTAGCTATCTAAATTGTCAAAAGACAATTTTGTCAAAAATTATGAAAACTAGGCTTAATGCGAAATCACTTTTAAAAATAAGCAATTTTAAATAATACTCAAAGGTATTATTATTTGGAAAATCGAAATATTACTTCCGTTAAATTTTTTTATAAACAATATTGTTTTACATTATTTTTTTATTACTATAAAAAATAACAAAGATTTGTCGATAATAAGGATGTGAATATGAAGAACCTGAAAGAGCAAGACTTAAAGATTAAGTCGAACAATCTTAAGGCCAACCCCAAGGATCTCAAAACCCGTAACAAGACTGAATACTATAATTATCTTCGCAGAAGCATTATTCACATTTTTTAATTTGAATTAAACTAGTATTTTATATTATCTTAGTAATGTTTGTTTAAGTTTGGCTTATTTTGTTTTATCTTTTGTTAGATGTTTGTTTAATCAATTTAAATCTTAATTTTAGTTGTCATTTTCTTATAAGTGTATATTATTAACTTTTATTCTAAATTTCTACAAAGAAAAATAAATAAATAATTATGATGTGTTTATGATTTTATTGGGACAAAGACTTTTGGATGTAATGGTTGGTATTAGAATTAATTATAAATGACTAATTTAATTTTACAAACTTATATTATAAAAATATCGATAGACAAACTATAAAATGGTAAGTAATATTTGTTTACTTAAAGAAGTTGAAATGTAAACTCATTATATCATTTGTTGTATTTAAAACAACAAATTAAATACTAATAAAAAAATAGGTTTTTGTTGTATTTTTCTGAAATTACACATTTATTCTTGTATTTTTTAACTCTACTTTTTTTTTTAATTTTGTTAAAATTTATTTAATGAGTAAAAATATTTATAAACTCTAATCTTCTGGTTGAAATATGTTAAAAAAATTCGAAAGGCCATGCGCTAGTTATGATTAAATTTTAGATTGTAAAGAACTAAATCTAATATTATATTTTAACTTGATGTAAATATGAAAAATTTAATGATTTCTATGCACAATTTAACACAGTTTTGATAATATTTTTAAGAATCATAGATAGAATTCGAGTGCACAACCAAACACATTGATGTAACTTTCCACACTATCAAGATCACCCACTTCAATTTTTCGAGAAATAAGAAATCTGTGAACTCGTCATACGAAATGGACAATAAATGGTCTCTAGTTATCCCTAAATAACTTATAATTATAATTATAATTTTTTCTACCACTTTTGGATTTTTTAAGCATAATATTATAAGTGAATTATTTTAATTTATTTTAACATATATGAACTGATAGTTGGGACTTAGCGACCGACTGTAAAATTTGCAATAAAAATTAAAAGTTATTTATATATGTCGTTAAAATTACAATTTGTTCAATTTGAGTGCAACACATAGATGAACTCAAGAACATCATTTGAATGTACCTTTAACATAATTTTAAATTATTTAGGATTTTTGCCCCCCGAACTATGACCTATACATTATCATGCCCCTTCATTTTTTCGGACCGTTAAAAATTCCCCCCGAACTATTCACAGGATTGTAAAGTAGGACTTCCGTCTAATTTTGTCCAATGTGGCTAACGGTATGTTAATGTGGCTCTTTGTTTATAGAGTCCCAAAATGTTTACTTAGCTAGAAAGTTAGTAGTAGTTGTAGTATTTTAAATTTTGTTGATTTTGTTTCAAACCGGGACTTAGTTGGAACTCTTAGCAATAGTTATGGATTTTATAAGTTTAACCTATAGTTTAAGAATATTAATTATAACATAATGTTTTATTAATATTATTGGTTATAAATATGATATTTATTATAACCTAAGGTTTAAATAGAGCCAATAAGAATATAACACTTGTCATCAGCATAATTATTAAGGAATTAGTATTTTAATGATAAGAATATGACACTTGTCATAAGCATGAATATTAGGGAATTATTATTTTAATGATAAAATAAGGGATATAAGACTTAGTCTTCACCAGAAACTCTTAGGGTCGTAGTTTGACTCAGTCAAAGTAGTTATTCAACCTTAATTATGCTGAAAAAATACAATTACGTGTTTAAAATAATCACGTATGCTGATACATCGCAGTATTGGAGCCGATATATCGCCTGACGCTGAATACGGAAAATATGTTGACGTTGCACGATCGTATGAATGGAGATTCGGGACTAGAGGGCAGCCGATATATCGCCACATAGGGGGGATATATCGCCTATATTATCATTTTTTTTTTTTTTTTAAAAACCAACTTTTACTCCTTAGACCTACCTCTGTTAGTTTTTACTGAGACTTCAGTCTCTGATTGACGAAAATTCAATTATCTTCAATTAAATTTATTCAAATCAAAATGGGGTTAGTTTCACTCCTTACCTCTATAAATAGAACCTAGTACCCAGCCCTTTCACTTATTCTTCAGCTGTGATCAGACTCCAAGGTGCTAGTGAGACCATAAGAGTGATACACTTGGGTTGGGAAAGAAAAAGCTTTATCAAACACTTGGGAAGTAAGGATTAGAGTATTTCGGAATTGGAGTTAGGCCAATCCATAAGGTCAACAAAGGTACCCTTATTCTTAAGTTCAATTCTTTTGATTCCTTAGTTTCTTTAGTTTTCATTCAGGTTCTAACTTTTGTTATGGTTTGTGGTTAGGGTTTTAAGTTCTTTGAACTTAAGGTGTCTTTTCGGTAAGTTTTCTCTTGGGTGTTTAGTTCTATTCTTTTCATCTCTTTCCTTTAGAAATACTCACTATTCTATTGCTGGTTTTAGGAGTGTTCCACGTCCCGCATTTGTTCTCATATCCCGATTTTGGTAAGGAAAATAGGCTAGATCTTGTATGTTTGTATGATATGTTATGCTTTTATGTTATGTTATAATATGTTATGATAAGTTTATTTTTTAATATGCTATGTTATGATTTACCCTACCTTAAATATTAGATAGGGGGCCTAGATGGGTTATCATACACTACATGTGATCTAACCTACCTCAAATATTAGACAGGGGATGTAGATGGTTTATCACATGTTATAATGGCCATTATTAGTATAATCTTATATGGGGTATGTTTTTATAGTCATATGTTTATAGTATATGTCTGATATGTTTATAGTATATGTTATGATATAATTTTATGTATATGATTTATGTTGTTAGTAGTTTTTCCTTGCTGGGCATTAGGCTCACTCCTTTCCTTTTAGTATGATGTAAGGAAATTAGATGCAAAGGCGAAAGGATTCTTGGAAGCTTGGTGTGTGTATGAAGGTGAATGGAGTGGATGGGCTGCATGTCGATTCGAGGACAATGTCTTTTGTTTTAGTCTCTTTAAATTACATTTTTATGTATTTTTCGGCATTTAGCTTTGTAAACAATTTTATTTAAAGTTATGTTTTATTTTAAAACAATAAGCTCATTTATGTATTACAAATATTTTTTTTTTTAAAGTTTCATTAAGGTTATGAATTTTCTTATGTATGTTCTCTTCAGAGTTGTAGTTATGTCTAGTAGGTTTAATGACCTAAGTCTCATAGATAGTTGGGTCGTTACATTGTTTGCTAACATGTCTTAGCCACGTCCACGCCACATGTGTATTTTAAAAAATAATAATTTTAATGTAATAAACCTATTTTATTTAACAAACCTTAATAAATTTAAAATAAATCATAGTTTATAAAAAAAAAGTTAATTTTGTAAGATTTGATGTAAATTATTTATAGTGTAATGATTTATTTTTAATAAAAAATAATAATTGTTATCCAAAAAACAGGCACGAATGACGTGGCAGACGATTTCTGAACACGTGGCTGACACCTGGCAAAGTTCTATTAGAGTATCGACCAGTAAGACATTACAGGCGCGGCGGTTGAGTTTTTCTTACGACCAGCATGGTCGTACACTTCGCATATTTCAATATGATCTTGGGTGAATCAAAGTCAATCCCGAGATTATATCCTATGATTCTTGATTATCCGAGAATATCTATAACAAATTCACGTAATCCTCCTTGAGCCTATAAGTAGAAAAAGATAGCTCAAGGAAGGGACCTTTTTGGATTTTACATGAACGATTGTACTGTTTATCTCTCTCAGGTCTGTGAAACTCGGAGAACCCTAGTTCTTTGATCACTCCTTTGAGATGTCATATCAATAATAGCTCAAGTGGACGTAGGTCATTACCAGTTTCTGGGGCCGAACCACTATAAATTCTTGTGTGCTTTACTGTTTTTGTCATTATATTCATTTCAACATATTTGTCCACATCAAGCATTTTGACTCCGTGTCAGTTGACCAAAACAAGGGTCAACATTCTGGTGCTTTCATTGAGAGCTTGATACGATATTGTTGAAGCATAAATGGCGAAAACAACAAAGAAGACTGGGCAAGCGACTGGCGCTACACCATCTCAACCGCCTCCTCCTCCAAACGTGATCGAAGATGAGCCACATTTGGAATTTTATGAGGAAGAACTGGATTCCGAGACGCTGAGGAATACCCTGGGGGTATTGCAGGATGAACTGGCCAATCTTAGGGCCAGCCAAGAAAGTGTTGCTGAAGTTATGGCACGGCAGCAACAAGAAATTGAGCGACAACGCCAGGAATTGAGTGAAAGACAGGCGGAGATGGACCGGCGTCAGAGGGAGGCCATGGCAGCCCTTGAAGCAACCCTACAGTTGGCTAGGAATCAGGTTGTACCTGCCTCACAGCCTGATCAACCTTCAAATGGGCCACCCCAAAGGGGTCCCAATCCTAGCCCGCTGATCCAGCCCTCGAGCCCCCAGAGGCCCAAGCAGCCGCCAATGCCTCAGTAGGATGTCCCACCAAGGGATCTTGAAGCGCAGCCTCCATCCCAGGCTGGTCGTGACATTCCCCCGCAGCCAAGGCAGAATAGGGCCGGGCAGCAGCCCCACAGTCCTAGATGCCATAGGGGCGAAGAGCCAAACCCCCCGAGCAGAGGGCAGCGTCCTTCTGGTAACAGAAGGAACTCAGAGATAAGCTCTGCGGTCCGGGGCCCCCCACAGCGTGATAATGCACGGGGACCTACCGATCAACGCAGGCCACCCTCTCATGCTCGGGAAGTTCCAACCCGAGGAGGCAACCGAGGGGACAGTCAATCCCACCATAGCCAGTCGAGGTTCAGAGATAGCCATGGCTACAATGAGGCTGACTCAGGCAGAGGAAATGCCGGTCGGAGAAATGGAGAGAGAGGTGGGGGTAGAAGCCTGCCACCTAGGGAAGACCAACCCGAGAGACGTGACGCTGGGGGGCAACCCAGGCAAAATAACGTCTTTAACCGGCTCGGAGCAAGCGAGCAGTGGCGAAGAGACGAGGATTTGAGAGATGTACTTAACGATCGCCGGGAACGGCACGACAAGTACGCTCCCCCAGCACCAGAGGCCTCGGCGATTCCCGACGCCATGCAAGCCTAGATAGATTCCATGAACCAGGCAGTACAACAGCTGGTCGGGGGAAGAACGTCTCATATCGAGTGCGACAGGAGAAGGGGCACTCCTTTCGTTCAGAGGATAGCTGCGGCAGAAACTCCTAACAAGTTTAAGATGCCCACGCTTCCGAACTTTGATGGGTATGGTGACCCGGTATCTCACGTCAACAAGTTTGAGATACAGATGGACATTCAGAAAGTGTCCGAAGACGCTCGGTGCAAGATCTTTCCTGCAACACTTTCTGATGCTGCACAGGAGTGGTTTTTCAAATTCCCTCCTGCAAGTATTGTTTCTTGGGAGATGTTCGTAAAGGAATTTTACGGACAATTCTATGCAGGTCGTGTGCACCCAACTGAAGCGAATCAGCTGGTGGAGATACACCAGCAAGAAGGAGAGCCACTGAAGGATTACGTCCAGCGCTTCATGCGAGCAGCGGCTGGAGCCAAAACAGTGGGTGATGAGGGCAAGATGATGGCCCTAACTGCAGGAGTTAGGCGCCGCACGCCTTTGTGGAGTAGCCTTAGAAAGCATGGAGTTAAGACTACTCAAGAAGTTTTTGATAGAGCTGATTGATACATCAAGCTTGAAGATGCCATCGCCAGTGAAGGAAAACCCCCAAGCAAGGATAAGGGGACTGCCGATCCCGCCAAAGCCGCCAATGGGTCAAAACCCAACGACAACGGCAAAGGCAATGGGAACGGCAATGGCAATGGCAAGAATGGGGGGAAACGGCCGCATAATGAGCCTTCCACCTCTGAGAATAAACGCGACAAGGGCAATCATTATGAACCGCGGTTCACTAACTACACTGCCCTTATCGAGTCTCGAGGAGAGGTGTATTAAGCCATGAGTTCTAGTGTGCCTTATAAAATACCCACTCCCATTCGAAAAGATATTTCGAAGAGAGATACCACCAAGTTCTGTCGTTATCGTATCGACTACGGACATGATACAAATGAATGCAACCAGCTGAAGGATGAAATCAAGTTCCTTATCAAACAAGGACACTTGAGAAGATACGTACGGGCCTCGGGAAATTCCCAATGAGAGGCTCCAGGTGGCAACGAGCATGCGCCCGCACGCCAACGCTCGCCACCTTTGTAGCCTGACCCCGTAGCTGGCACTTTACTCACCATCTGTAGAGGCCCACACCTCGCGGGAAGCAGTGGAAAGGCGAGGGAATGATATGCTCGGACCCTACGTCACGACCAGGACATCGAGATGATGACTGTGGAGGACAGGGCATCAAAGAAGGCTCGATCAGAGGATGGTGAAATAACCTTCTTTGATAGCGACGCCCAGCATGTCTGGTTCCCACATTCCGATCTGCTGGTCGTGGACGTTCAAATCGCCAACATGATGGTGAAGAGAGTATTAGTTGATACAGGGTGTTCGGTAAACATCATGTACAAATCCTTGCTGGAACGCATGAAGTTATCCGTCAAGGACTTGGAGCCCTGCAACCAAACGATTTACGGCTTCTCTGGTGAGGGACTTACCCCCACGAGGTCAATCAGACTTCCGATAACAATAGGTACAGCGCCTGCTACCAGAACATTACTCGCTACTTTCATAGTAGTCGATTGTCCTTCGGCGTACAATGCTGTAATCGGAAGGCCCATACTGGTTGACCTCCGAGACGTCACCTCAGTATGACACCTGGCCATGAAATTCCCAACGGACGCAGGGGTAGGATGCGTGTTGGGGAATCAGAGAGAAGCAAGAGAATGCTACAATGCCTTGGTCACGAAGGCAAAGAAGGGAATGGTGAAAAGCACTCCCCCATAAAGGTTGCAGATGGCCATTGATACAGAAGCCCAATCCGGTGATGGAGTCACGAAATAGGGTGTTGCCCAAAGTGAGGATAGAGATTTAGATCCTCGCTTTGGGGATTTTGAAGAAGATGTTGGACCCGTCGAGGACCTTGAAGAGGTCCAACTTGACGAAAAAGCCCCGACCAGAGTTGTAAAGGTCGGGAATAATTTAGAAGCAACAACGAAGCATGCACTGGTGGAATTTTTGAGAAAGAACCAGGAAGTTTTTGCCTGGTCACATAAAGACATGGTTGGGATAGATCCTGCAGTCATCAGCCATGTCCTGAGTGTTGACAAGATTTTTCCACCCGTGCAACAGAAAAGAAGGCTGCTCGATAAGGATGGATCGAAAGCCTTAAAAGAGGAAGCTGAAAGACTGAAGGAGAATGGGTTCATCATGGTGGCTTTTTATCCATCGTAGGTCTCTAATCCAGTACTGGTTCCCAAGCCTAACGGCAAATTGTGAACCTGTGTGGATTTCACAGACCTTAATAAATCCTGCCCCAAAGATTGTTTCCCACTCCCAAGGATCGACCAGCTGGTCAATGCAACTGCAGGATATGAGATCCTCTCTTTCATGGATGCATACTCAGGATACAATCAGATTAGTATGCATCCCCCTGACGAGGATCACACTAGCTTTCAGACCGATACAGGGTTATACTGTTATAAAGTAATGCCCTTCAGACTGAAAAACGCTGGTGCGACTTACCAGCGATTGGTTAACCACATTTTTAAGGAGATGATCGGAGTAAACATGGAGGTGTACGTGGAGTCTTCCTTCAGGGCTCTCTTCCTGTCATCATCATGGAGTCTTCATTTTTGCTGCTTCGGGGGGAAGCTTTTTTCAATGTTAAGGGCATGGCTTATCACATTCGGGCTTATCCCTACCATGTCCGAATGTGACCACGCGAAAACATGCTGGTTCTTCTTCAAAAAGCAAATTAATTGCTATTTCATTTCTTCCAGAAGGATTTTTCCTACCTTCACTGTTTTCGAGGGGTATACTTCTTCGAGCTTGACCTCTTCGAGCTCTTCTAATGGCTCGAGATCATTGTTTTCCTCTATTCTTGGATCAATTTCTTCATCTATCTCGAAGACTGTCCCATCCTTATCCTGAATTATGACAAGTATTTGTGCACTTGTCTGTTTCTTTCCTTTAACGAAAATGTTGTAACATTCCCTTCCCACAAGCTGGTCTCCTTTCAGCGTCTTGATGCCACTAGAAGTTGGGAACTTGATGGCCAGGTGTCTAACAGACGACACTGCCCCCATCCCTACCAGGGCGGGTCTCCCGAGCAGTATGTTGTAGGCCGATGGAAGATCCACTACTATAAACTCCATCATCTTGGTTGTCGAGACTGGGAAGTCTCCCAAGGTCACGGAGAGTTCGTGGATCCCACACAGGCAATCCTTTCTCCTGGAAAACCATACAACGTCGTTGCATAGGCATTTAGGTCATGAAGCGCGAGTCTCATCTTTTCTAAGGTGGCCTTATAAAGGATATTTACTGAGCTTCCGGTATCAATCAGGACTCTGTGTACCCTCTTATTCGCGAACTGAAGAGTGATGACCAGCGAGTCGTTGTGAGGGAATTGTACATGAGACGCATCATCCTCGGTAAATGTTATGGGTTGAGATTCAACCCTTTGCTATTTTGGAGCTCTAGGCTCGGGTTCGTAAGGAGACCTGTCACCTGTTTTCAGCTCATTCACATATCGTTTCTGGGTGATCCTAACTAATCCTGCAATATGTGGTCCCCCCGAGATGGTTATGACATCTTCTCCAACAATTGGAGGGGGTCGTTCGTCCTCCCTTGCTCAGGAGTTTCTGTTCTAGGCAGGTGGTGCTGTTGCTGCCCTCTGGCTGGTGGAAGCCTGATTGGGGTTTTGATTTCTAAAATATTGCCTGAAATATCCTCTTGAGATCAGGCCTTCGATCTCATCTTTTAATTGCCTGCATTCATCGGTTGTATGTCAGATATCTCTATGGAATCTGCAGAACTTGTTGGAGTCTCTTTTCTCCTTCCGGTTTCTCATGGGGTCCGGACGTCTGAAAGGGGCCTGGTTTTCATTAGCCAGGTAGATATTCTCTCGAGACTCATTGAGATCGGTATACATTTTGTATATGGAGAAATATCTTTCCCCTTTCTTCTTCTTTCCCCATTCTGCCTCGGGATTATTCCCTTCATTCTTCTTCCTTTTAGAAGGGTTGTCCCCAGGGGGTTTTGAGGTCGTAGGATCCGCCGAAGTCGAAGCAGAGTTTGTGTTTGTTGTTGTAGTTATGGGCTGAGAGGTCATATTCAATGCTGACCTCGCCTCTTCTACATTAACAAACCTCTGAGCTCCTCGATTGAACTTGGTTAAGGACCTTACATGCTTCCTTTGCATGTCCTCCCAAAGAGGACTTCCAGGCATTACTCCGGCTCAGACAGCCATTAAATGGCCACTGTCGTCTACGTCATGAGCTTGGGCAACTTCCAAATTAAACCTTGTTCGGTAACTTTTCAATGTTTCATTCGGCTGTTGTCGAACAATGGTCAAGGCAGACACCTCAGGCCTAATTCTGACCATGGCTTTGAATTGATTCTTGAAATCTCTAGACAATTGATCACAAGAAGTGATCCAATGTCTCTTATACTTCTCAAACCAGTTTTTTGTTGGCCCTGTAAGCGATGCTGGAAACAGCATGCATCTGAGCTTGTAGCCCACATTACTCGTTCACATGATTGTATTGAACGTACTCAAATGACTGTATGGATCGGAATTCCCATCAAATGGTGGGACATGAGGAATTCGAAATCCCTGAGGAAACGGGATGCTGGAAATATGAGGGGCGAAGGGATCGAGTTCTTCGTCGAACTCATCGTCCCGATCCTGACCTGGTTCATTTTGTAAGAGCGCGAATGCTCTTTCCAGTTGTTCAATCCTTTCTTGGACTGGATCCACGGGGGGTCTGACTTGAAACTAGTTATCATTGATCACAGCCCAAGTTTCGCGCCTCCACACATGGTTCTTGCGTCCATTGAGATGATCCCTCAAATCTGGATTCGAGGGGTTATCATTACCCCGATTATGGTTCAGGTGTTCTCGTAAATCTAGGTGATCCCTTCAATTCCCAATATTTCTGCATCCCAGGTCATACATACCGATTGATCTAGTGTCTCCCGAGCCTTCACTGACATGGCTCGTTGCATAGTTGTTTCGAGATGGGTTCCTTGCCGGTTGCCTCGTCTCAATAGTGTGAGACTGAGACATTTGGCTTCTCGTGGGTTGGGTACCTCTATGCCCCTTAGTGGTCTCCCCATTTCCAATTCTCTGCCCAGCTCGCCTTTCCCTATCATCCTAAGTCGGTTGTGTGTTTCTCCGAGTTGGTGAGGGATACCTTATTGGCGATGGTGGGTGCCTTGTGGGTGATGGTGGCTGCCATCCATTACGGGGCCTAGAAGGCCCTGAGGTTGCATGAACTGGTTCAGGAACGCTCTGCGCGTTACTAGGATTTTGGGTTTGAGTCTCCGTGGGGGCTCGGTTATTCCCTATCCCGGCTGGTACCTCCGCAGATGAGTTGGCAAGAGCTCCAGCCCAGTTACTTCTCCGGGGCCTTGATGGAGCAGGTTGTTCTGTTGGCGGCAGAGGTTGCTCCGTTCTCCGAGTGGCAACATTTTTGCGCGGTCGCCCATGAGGCCTGCGTGGTGGAACATGAACGTCTGGTGAAGCCGGAACTTGGCCCTCTGGTGGAGGTGGGGCCTGAGCCACCTGTGCCTCAGCAGTCAGTCTGGCCAGCTCCTCATTACGTTTCTTGTCCTCTGCCAACTGCTTTCACAGTTGACGATTTTCGAGCTCCACTATTGGGACATATCGTTCAGGATTATAATTGTACGCCCTGATTTTCCCATGGGTTGATTAGCAGGCCGAGCTTCGGACTAATCATGGTTAGTCCATAAACATCCCCCAGACCGGAGCTCCTGTCTTGAGGTCGTACCTCCCTTAGCTCTAGGAATCCTCAAGGACTCGCCAAGACTCGCCAGGACTGGAGCAAGGAATCGGAAGGCCGAAGGTCGGGTCAAATGCGCAGCTCGTGGTACGAGCTAGATATGGAGGCTATGACCCCTTGTAAAGTCAACACACGCAAGATAAATGTGCATATATCTGACATCACGTGTCCGATATCTCCCTGACTTCTCGGACACGCAGCAGGAACGTGCGTGTTCAGACACCCACGGCTGGGTTAGGCAGTGCGGCCCATTATCTCCTTACCTATTGATTTGACCACACTTATGTGTCAGGTTTAGGAATTAATCATGAATGTCACAGAGTTGATATGACAAATAAGAAGGTCACGGGATGACCTCCTTACCAACTTCCAGGTGCCTTCTCCTATAAATATGGAGACCCTGGGAGTTGATAAGGGTTGGAAAAATAATCCTTTGTAAGAAATACTTTGTAACCAAATACTGAGTATAGATCAATAATATTTACTAGTGGAGTAGAAGGATTTTAACCTTTGAACCACTTAAAAACCGTGTCTTGAGTCACCCCGTTCGTCCCCTAAGATCATACATCTATTTCGGTTCACGTTTAGCACTAATCATTTTCTCTCATTCTCTTAATTACCTGTTGGCGAAGAACTGCGTCAACAGTTTGGTGCTTTCATTGAGAGCAAGTTCGATTAGTGCTGCTACAAACATCCAACTATGGTGACTACTCGATCCAGGCATGGCAACGAGACAGAACAACATGATGGGCAGGAGGCTCATCATACCGCCATCCCTGATGAACAAATTCCTGAAGTCCAGCAGCGGCCAGGAAAGCAGCCGGCGGGCCAAGACGATACTGGTAGTTCGGCGCCCCGGCCACCTAATCCGAACCCGTGTTATTATACTGCGGTGGAGATGGAGAACGCTCAGCTGAGGAGCCAGTTAGCAACAGCTAGTCAGCAAATCCAGGATATCCTGGCCCGACTACCCCCTCTCACAACCAACGTTAACGTTGGAGAGAGGCAAGGTGAGGCTCCTAAGTCTCGCCGGGGTAATCAGTCCAGGCATAGCCGTTCGAATAGACTTCCAGCAGCCAACTCCACCCCTTCATCGCACCATCGAGAGGCAAACTTTGGGGAAATGCCTGGGACCAGACAACAACAATACAGCCGTTCGGTTTGGACATCAACTCCTAGCTCTCAGCCATCCTCGAGGACGCCCATAGGAGCTCGAGAAAATTCCCGAAGAAGATCCGGGGAGGGCCCACGACATAAGCCCGTCCCCGAAGACCTTCCTGCGCCTCGCCCAGATCGCCTGGCGCGGGACCAGCAAGTTGGCAGGGCCGAAAGGCCCCCACCAAACTTGATCCATCCAGACGGAACTAGGATCGCCTCCCCAGTCAGGCATCCTCCATCTTCGATCAGATATCCATCTCCTCCTCGGCCAGTCCGGGACATCCCAGCCTATGGGAGTAGGTTGAGATACCCACCGTCTGCTGGACCTTCCCGGCGTAGCAGGGCACCAGGGGAAAGCTCAGATCATCACCGCCAAAGGTGGACTCCTAGCCTATCCAGCAGGAGCCATTGGACCAGCAATCGCCGGAGTGATCTCTCTGGAGGAGACCTGCGTCAGCGATTAAGTTCGGCACAAAGTCACCAGACCACCCAGGGAGGCGACCTTCGGGATCACCTCAACTCTCACAGAGAGGATCGAGCTAGAGATGGTAGTCAGGCTCGCTCGGGGGGGGGGGGGGGGGCGGTCTGAAGTACGTAACGGAGGGAATGTCCCAAATAACCTGTCTCAAGATAGAAGGGGCAATAACCCACCTAATATGTACAATGGATCCGGGGCTGTCGAGCAGCCCCGGAATAACCAAGGATCTCAGGACCAAACCCTCGAGCGCCTGACTCAGATGGAAGAACTAATGAGGAAGCTCCTATCAGAAAAGGAAAAAGACGAATATGATTCGGGAGACGAGATGGAACTCTTCGCCCCCAACATAGCAGCGACGGCATACCCATCTGGTTTCCGTATGCCTCACTTGTCAAAGTTCAACGGGGATGGAGACCCGTCGGACCATTTGGGGATGTTCAAAACCCTAATGATGGCCCATAACATTGGCTCAGAGCTGCGATGCTTAATCTTCCCCTCCACACTGACCGGACCTGCCAGGCAGTGGTGCAACCAGAGTAAAAGACAGTCAATCAACTCCTGGAAGACTTTCTCAGCTGACTTCAAAAGGGCGTTCCGCGCCTCCCAGGCCGCCCGAGTCCAGGCCGACTCCCTAGCTAACGTGAGACAGCAGCCCGGTGAGACGCTGAAAGCCTACTTGAGAAGATTCACGAATGTCGCTGCTCAAGCCAGGGACGCAGATGATAGCTCCAAGCTCATGGCCATGAGAACCGGAATCCTTGTCGGAGGAGACCTATGGAAGGATATATAGAGGAAGGGAGTCAGCTCGGTCAACGAATTCCTTAACAGGGCCCAAGAGTGGATAAACTTGGAAGAAGCCGAGGCCTCAGCTGCGAGAACCAGCCAGGTTTCCAATCAGCCTGCAGGGATAGGGGCAGAGGTTGCGGCAACAACCCCGAACGACTCACAGAGCAACTAGCCCGGTGGAGGCAAGAGAAAGGGCAATGGCGAAAACAATCAGCACGGCCAAAAGAAGAATAAGTCTGTAGACAAGTTTAAGCCCGTGTTCGCGACATATACCGAACTCACCCAGTCCAAGGAAAGTATCTTCCTGGCCAACTCTACTCGGGTCCCCTGGAAGAGGCCAGAGCCATTGAAACACCACAAGGGAAAGAGAGACACTTCCAAATTCTGCCGTTTTCATAATGACATCGGCCACAATACCGACGATTGCAGGCATCTCAAAGATGAGATAGAGACTCTCATCCAAGCATGCCCCTTGGCTCAATACTCGCGTAATCGGGTCCCAGCGAGTCGGCCTGCTCCAGAAGCCCCAGCCAGTCAGCCCGGGTCTCGGATAGATCAGGACGTCCCTCCTCCCGTGGTCGGAGGAGAGATATCCACCATCTCTGGAGGTCCGAACATGGCTAGCACAAGCAGAGGTGCCCAGAAGAGATACGTGAATGAACTAAAGGCTCATAACGGAGTGGAATTCGTCTCGGAGCAGCGTCAGTCAAAACAGCAGCGATTGGAAAGACAACCGATCATTTTCACAGAGGAAGATGCAGGCCATGTCCAGTTCCCTCACAATGATCCCTTGGTTGTAGCAGTCCAGCTCGCCAACCGGAGAGTGAGAAGGGTGCTAATAGACAACGGGAGTTCGGTGAACCTTGTATTCCGATCCACTTTAGAGAAGATGGGTCTGATTGTCGCCGATCTAAAGGCAACCTCCATGATGTTGTATGGTTTTTCGGGAGAAGGATCAGCAGCGATAGGGACGATCGAGCTAGTGATCACCCTAGGAGAAGAATCTCGAATAGTATCCAAACCACTCGAATTCGTGGTCATAGACTGCTCCGCTGTTACAACGCCATTTTGGGCCGACCCACGCTCATAGCCTTCGAGGCCATCACTTCCATCCGACACCTCGCCATGAAGTTCCCCACCTCGCTTCCAGGGAATGCTACAGCATTTCCATGAAAGGAAAATCTAAATCCGGGCAGCTGGCTATGGCCATCCTGAGTGAGGAGGAATCCCAGAAACCCTTGGCAGCTCCTGAGATTGAAAAGCCTCAAAACGCCAAAGGGGAAATTGTCACCTTGGGAGAGGACATTGACCCCCGGGTAGGCGAAGACAGATCCGAACTCCAGGCTATTGAGGAGCTCGAGGAGGTGAACCTTGATCCACAAAATTCATCATGGATGGTCAAGCTCGGGAAAAACCTCTGTAGCAAGAGAAAGACGGAGCTGATTACGTTTCTGTGGGCTAACTTAGATGTATTTGCCTGGTCCCACGAGGACATGGTGGGAATTAGCCTGAGTGTCATCATGCACACGCTCCATCTGGATAAAAGCATTCCTGCCAAGTCTCAAAAGAAAAGACGTCTAGGAACAACCCGAGCTGAAGCCCTTGAAGAAGAAGTGGCCCGGCTCAAAAAATGTGGCTTTATCCGTGAAGCCAAATTTCCAATTTGGGTCGCCAACCCCGTGCTAGTTCCAAAGCCCAACAGGAAATGGCGGACCTGCATTGACTTCTCCGACCTGAATAAAGCCTGCCCCAAGGATTGTTTTCCATTGCCAAGGATCGATCAGCTGGTGGATGCCACAGCGGGGCACGAGCTCATGTCCTTTATGGACGCGTACTCAGGCTACAATCAGATCGCGATGAATCCGGCAGACCAGGAACACACCAGCTTCATGACCCTGACTAATGTATATTGCTACAAGGTCATGCCATTTGGTCTGAAGAACGCCGGAGCTACCTACCAAAGGCTAGTAAACAGAATGTTTGCGGAACAGATCGGAAAAAACATGGAAGTGTACGTTGATGACATGCTAGTCAAGTCAAAGACTGCCGACAACCATGTTTCTGACCTGGAAGAATGTTTTAAAATATTACGAGAATACGGCATGAGGCTCAATCCCCAGAAATGCACTTTTGGAGTCGCGTCAGGAAAATTCCTGGGGTTTATAGTCAATACATGAGGAATCGAGGCAAACCCCGACAAGATCAGGTCACTGCTCGAGCTTCCTTCACCTAGGTCGCGGAAAGATGTCCAGGGCTTGATAGGGAGAGTGGCCGCACTGAACCGGTTTATTTCCAAGTCAACCGATAAGTGTTTGCCCTTCTACAACCTACTCCGAGGAAACAAGAAGTTTGAATGGACAGTAGAATGCGAAAGCGCATTCCTCAACCTGAAGGCACATCTGGCTGAACCGCCCGTGCTATCCAAGCCCAAGGCAGGAGAGCCTCTTTTCCTCTACCTGGTCGTCACTGAGGACGCGGCTAGCGCCGTACTAGTACGAGAAGAGGATCAAGTTCAGAAGCCAGTCTATTACATCAGCAAGAGACTCCTCGGGGCAGAATCACGATACCCACTGATGGAAATTTTGGCGTTCTGCCTAATCACGGCCTCGCGAAAGCTCAGGCCGTACTTCTAATCTCACTCGGTACACGTCATGACCGATCAACCTCTAAGGCAGGTTTTACAAAAGCCTGAAGCATCGGGACGTTTGTTAAAGTGGGTGGTCGAACTCAGTCAGTTCGAGATTTTCTATACTCCACGAACTGCCATAAAAAGTCAGGCCTTGGCTGACTTTTTGGTAGAATGCACGGGATTCCAGGAGAATCCAGCGGAGGACTCATCTCAGCTCACCTCGCCCCAATCGTTGTGGAAGATCTTTGTAGATGGTTCATCCAACGAAAATGGCTCCGGGGCCAGAATCATTCTGATATCCCCCGAGGGACATAGGTTCCACTCGACGCTAAGGTTCGGGTTCAAGGCCTCCAACAATGAGGCGGAATACGAAGTTTTACTGGCCGGCCTAAGGATAGCCAGGGAGTTAAAGGCGAGCTCCGTCCAGTGCTTCAGTGACTCCGAGCTCGTGGTGAACCAGGTCCTGGGCGAATATCAGGCACGGGGACCCAAGATGGCCGCCTATTTGGCGAAGGTAAAAGCCGAGATGTCCGCGTTTGAGCGAGGATCGATCGAACAGATACCTCGAGAACAGAACACCAATGCAGATGCTCTTGCCAAGCTCGCCACCTCGGGAGAGACAGAGACCCTGGGGTTGGTGCCAATAGAATTCTTGGAAAAACCAAGTATAGAAGGATATCGGGCAGAGGTCGAGATGATCGACGCCAGGCCAACCTGGATGACCCCCATTCTTGAATATCTCGTCGAGGGCAAGCTGCCTGAGGGACGTAACGACGTGCGGCGAGTCCTATATCAAGCTCCAAGATATACGATAGTCGATGGAGTGTTGTACCGACGTGGGCACTCCTTACCTCTCCTCCGGTGCGTTCTTCCAAGTGAAGCGAAGGCCATCTTGTAGGAAATTCACGAAGGATTCTGCGGAGACCACACTGGAGGGCAAAGCTTGGCCTTAAAGGTTCTCAGGCAAGGTTATTATTGGCCGACTCTGTCCAAAGACTCGATTTCATACATGAAGAGCTACGACAAGTGCCAGCGATTCGCTGCGGTTACCCGAGCTCCTCCAGTCGAGCTAAAAATGATCTCGGTCCCTTGGCCGTTTGCCGTTTGGGGAATAGACTTAGTAGGCGCCCTTCCCACTGGAAAGGGCGGGGTCCTCAAGAAAAGATTAGATGAAGTGAAGGGAGTCTGGCTGGAACAGCTCCCCCAGGTCCTATGGGCATACCGGACCTCGCATCGGACTCCTACGGGTCATACTCCTTTCTCCCTAACCTTCGGCAATGAAGCAGTCCTCCCCGTGGAGGTTAAGGTTCTGTCGCATAGAGTCCAGTCCTACGACCAAGGTCGGAACCATGAGCTCCTATGCCATTCCCTAGACCTAGTTGATGAAAGGCGAGAGGATTCGCAACTCCAGCTCGCCCATTATCAGCAGAAGATCACTCGCTACTTTAACACCAAAGTTAGAAAACGCGCCTTTAGCGTTGGCGACTTGGTCCTAAGGAGAGTCTTCCTGGCCAGGAAAGATCCCAAAGATGGAGTCTTGGGACCAAACTGGGAAGGACCATACCAGGTCATCGAAGTCATCAGGGGGGAACTTATAAGTTAGCTCGACCTGATGGAGGGGCCGTCCCACGGACTTGGAACGCCATCCACTTAAAGAAATATTATCAATGATCCACTTGTAAGGCCTGGAAAGCCACTTTCTACGTATTAATAAAAATCAGCTTTTTACGCATTTTTGCAAGTGTTATCTTAAAGTAACCACGAAAGACCCTTTCCCAGTTACTTGGGGGGCATATGGTGCCTGGATATAACCAGGTCTCCTTAACGACTTAGATGTTGATCCTTATCTATGGATCGTTGCTCTTCTTAAAGAGCTCGAGATATGGATAAGGGTTAACGCTAACTAAGTCCTATCCTGGTTTTAACCGGGTCATAAAACTTAGAAGTTGATTTAAATCTATTTCTCGTTGTTCTTCTTAAAGAGCTTGAGATATGGATAAAAGTTAACACGAACTAAGTTTTTCTAAATAAGTTCCTGGTTTTAACCGGGTCATAAAACTTAGAAGTTGATTTAAATCTATTTCTCGTTGTTCTTCTTAAAGAGCTTGAGATATGGATAAAAGTTAACACGAACTAAGTTTTCTAAATAAGTTCCTGGTTTTAACCGGGTCATAAAACTTAGAAGTTGATTTAAATCTATTTCTCGTTGTTCTTCTTAAAGAGCTTGAGATATGGATAAAAGTTAACACGAACTAAGTTTTCTAAATAAGCTCCTGGTTTTAACCGGGTCATAAAACTTAGAAGTTGATTTAAATCTATTTCTCGTTGTTCTTCTTAAAGAGCTTGAGATATGGATAAAAGTTAACACGAACTAAGTTTTCTAAATAAGTTCCTGGTTTTAACCAGGTCATAAAACTTAGAAGTTGATTTAAATCTATTTCTCGTTGTTCTTCTTAAAGAGCTTGAGATTTGGATAAATGTTAACACGGACTAAGTTTTCTAAATAAGTTCCTGGTTTTAACCGGGTCATAAAACTTAGAAGTTGATGTAAATCTATTTATCGTTGTTCTTTTTAAAGAGCTCGAAATATAGATAATGGTTAACACAGGACTAAGTTTATCAAAAGGATATATATTGTAGCCAAAAGCATAAAAAAAAAACGTAAGTTAAAGGCGTCAAGGCAAATTGTCTCGAGGTGAAAACACCTCATGCAAAGGTTACATACAAAAAACTTAAAAATATTCAAAGGCAAAAAGAGAAAAAGCGCCCTAGGCTCCGTCAGTTGGCCCTTTGGAGGTCGTTGTTTCACCCTGCTCCGCCGCACCAGAGGCTTCCCCAGTTTCTGAAGGCGGCGCCTCTTTCTCAAGGCGAGCTTGATACTTCACCAGCAAGCTCGCCCAAAGGCTCGGTGACATGAAGGAGAAGTCAGCCTTCGGGTTGAAAGCCCAGCAGTGATAGAACAGATCCTGCATGGACTGCTCCGATGTGGTCCGTTCGGCCTCCAGGGCGACCTGGGTGGCTTGGATCTCAGTCTTCGCCGCCTCGAGGTCTTTCCGCGAAGTGGCAAGGGAGGTCTCGAGCTCTTGAACCTTCAAACGAGTCTTCTCCAACTCGGCCTTCGAGGTCTCCAAGGCATCTTTAGTCACCTTGGCCTCCTGAAGGGTGGCCTGGTGCTCGGTCCTCATATCCTCGAGCTGAGTTTTGGCCCTGGTGATGCTCCGGTGAAGAGCGACGACGCCCTGCGGGAAATGAAAGATAAATTGCCTTAGAGGAAAAGTAGGGCAAAGTATAACGGTAAAAGCCTAAGACAAAGAAAAAAGGAGGGGGCAGCTTACCGTTAGAGTCATGCTCATTGAAGACTCCATTACGTCAACCGGGCTCATTGTCTCAATAGCCCGGAGTTCCTTCTCGGTGAACTTATAGATATGGTCAACGGCGTAGTTCGCCGATTCGTACACCGTTCCTCGAAAGGCCTCAGGAATCTTCTCCAGGTTCTGAGGGTTGACGGGGATGCGCACATCGAAGGCCACCGCAGCCGGAGCCTCGAGCTCCATCCCAGCGTCCTGGGTGACGGTTGGAGTTCGCTGAGGTGGTGGAGGCATTTGGCCTGCTCCGATAGCAGGAAGAATCGCTCCCGCGTCCTGGGCTGACGGGTTTTTCTCCATCTCCTTTGCCGGGGACTTGGTGGAGGTCCCAGCAGTGCTCCTGGACCCCCGGAGCCTTTTCAGTCTTGGCCCGGCTGAGGGGTTTCCCCCGAAGACTGCGCCTCCCAAGCTCCCCTCGGTCTGAGACATCTCTTTTGTCAAACAAAAAACATGGTTATTACAAGTTAACAATCATACAGAGATAAAGACAAAAGGTTAAAGCTAAAAAATATACGATTACTAAGGGAGCCCTACCCCCCGAGCTGGAAGAACCTAAGACGATTATTTCCCGAACTGGCGCAGGTTCTGGCTCCGGGTCCGATTCGGGGCTAGATTCTCCTACGTACTACCTAAGCCCCGGAGCATAGATACCCCTCTGGAGTGATGACCATGTGCGTAGGTTTGTCCCATACTCTTGTAAAAGGATCGACCTAAAAAATAAGGTGTTATCTACTACTACGGTACTGTTGTGATATTTTTGCTATGCAAGTGCACACAGTCGCAAACTTGTAATAAAATGGTAAAACCAAGTATCGTCCTCAAGGACTGATTTATCAATTACCAGTCAATTAATTTCTCATTTTATTTGATTAATTGAAATTCTTGATTTTTGTAAATACACCAAAAGAAACTATAAATTGCAAAAAAACAATAATTAAAAAATTGAATAACAACTAATAGAAAAACTTTTTAATTTAATCACTGAGAAACAATTAGGATATTTAATCTCATCAACTATCCTCCCTATTATTCCCTAATGCAAAGTGTGAATTCTTCTTCTTTTGACCTAATTCAATTAACAAGTTGATATAGCAGCCTATAATCATACTATGAATTATAAACTCAACCTAGGTGACAATTTCCTATATTTCTATGGTAAATTGAACCACACAGATAGCATTAATCTCACAACTTAATAACAGTTACACAATTAATTCAGATACTTTCGTTCTAAATTAGAATTATGTCCAATATAACCACAGCATAATTCAATCTCACTTCTCAGATTTTGACTTAAAAACATATGTAAATGACTAAAGATGGCCAATCAATAATCAATCTATAAGAACAGGTTATATGGAATTGAAGAAGATTGAAGAAGAATAATATAAAAATTGCATTAGTTCATAACAGGGATTCAAATGATTCAATTAAACATCCTAAACAGAAAATTAGTTCCTAGCCATAGTGCTAATCACAATAGAAATCAAAGATAACATCAAGAAGAAGAAAAACATGTAAAAATACTCTAAGCTTGAGCCTTCCAAATCAGTCCTCTCTCCTTTCGTCCGTACCCCTTTCTCTCTTCTTTTTCCCATCTTAAAAACCTAAGATTTTGAATTTTAAAGAGGCGGGCCGCGGCTCTACATACACTATGCCGTGGCTTGTGTCTAAATTCCTGGGCAAAAAGCCTTTTCCATGTCGCGGCTCTCTGAAGCCATGCCGCGGCCTGCATTGACGATTTCTGGGAAAAATGCCCATCTATGCCGCGGCTCTCTGTAGCCATGCCGCAACCCGAGGATTTCCTCAAAAAATCATTGCTTCTGTTTCCCCCCTAGCCGCGGCTCCACTTTGCTCATGTCGTGGCTCTTAAGGGATTTCTCAATTCTTCAAGTTTTCATCCCAAAACTTAACCAACACTTCCAAATTGTGTTGAGAACCATTCTTTATCAAAATATGATGAAAAACTTGGTTATTTATTCCCTTTCTTTGGCATTTTCTTCCACATGCTCAATTCTTCCTGATATTCACAAAGACAAACAAACAAAGCATAAACCCGCACTAAATGAAAGAAAAACGAAATAAAAGACTACTAAAAACATCACCAAAACATAACAAAAACTAGACTCCACAAACTCCCCCAAACTTAACCTTTACTCGCTCTCGAGTAAGGACCAAGTTAAACTAACAAAAAGAAACAAACACAAACGAACAAGCTAAACCATCATTACCATCTACAATGCTTTGCCAAAACTCATGAAATCTCAATTGCAATATTTATAACCAGAATTTCAGCTCAATTGCCTTAAAGTCCAATTTGTACAGTTCAATTAGGGAAATCAATAATATATCATGAAAATGACTACAACACTTGGATTCTATCATATATGCTCAACTCATTCCAGACAATTCCACAAACCAACTCTACAATATGCTTGCATTACTTGACCTTCTCCACTAATGTCAACAACACGTGTTGTGAAATCAAAAGGACTTTCACAGGTTATAGCGTTAGGCTTAGGTAAGGGTAGATGAAATTGTCATTTAGGCTCAATCATTACCATAAGCATAAAAAACCTTGAAACCAACCATATTTCTCTTCACTACACCAAAAATCACCCTTTTATATAATTAGAGAGAGAGATTACAACACTTTTCATCTTTTTCTTATATAGATATATATATATATTTAAATCACACTCCCCCAAACTTAAGATTTTCCATATCTATATAATCGAGGAGTGTGACAAAGTGATTCTTTTTTTTTTTTTTCTCAAAGACTTCTCTCTTTCTTCTTTTGGTACAATCATAATACATTCCAATCATACTAATTCCTTCTTATTTTTCATTCTTCTTTCCCCCAAATTATATGCTTATGATAACAAAGGAAAAGGAAAACAAAAATAATGACGTTAGGAAATTTAGGCTCAAATAGTATAATCAAGAACAAAAACCAAGTTTAAGGCTCAAAAAGGGTAACTAAGGATAATTAAATCAAGGTTGGCTTGAAAGGCACAATCGATCCAATAAAATTGCCTAAATCACTTTTCTAAACACATGTCATCAAGGATTTCGCCTCAAAGGCCAAATAATGCAAGTTCTATCAAAGTCAAATTGTCATTCCACCAACCCTAGTCAAACTCATATAATAAAGTCCAAAATGTTGCATTTTCAAAACATATTACAAATTTCCCACAAAACTTTAAGATTAAACTCTAAAACAATTGAACCAAGCACACAGTTGAATTCAATTTCCTTTTCACGAGCAAAGACAAAGCAACAACAGACAAGAATGATGGCTTAACAGTTACACTAAACAACACAGAAAATAACACAACAGACTAAAAACTAAACTAAATAACGCACAAAACAAAACAAAACAAAATAAGCTTCCCCCCAAACTTAAAATGCACATTGTCCCCAATGTGATAAAGAAAAGAACAAGGGAAGAGAACTTACCTGATGCCACATCAGTATGGCGGAGGAGGTGGTGGAGGTGGCCACTGGTATGGAGTGTACTGGGGCGGAGGAGTGAAGTAATTCTCATCAGCGGAGCTCATAGTCCACCTCGTCACTAACGCATTCAACTCCTCAATGTGAACTCGCCCGTACTCATTTTGCTGCACCATGAAGTCATTATAGTGCTGATTTTGCGCATGATGTGATTGGATTAAGTATTGATTTTGCTGAATAAGGTAATCCAATCGATCATGCGTGCGCTGCGTGTGCTCATCAATCGGTCCACCAATTGCCAAATTTGAAGGCGGGTTACTAGGACCGGCTTCATCTGCTTCCTCCTCCTCAGCTGGATCAATGTCCACTGGTTCATCAGCTCGGCTACGCTTGTTTTGCTGGCTAGAGTCAGGTGGCGTTAGAGAGGCCGAAGGGAATGCCGTAAACATAGTCTGATTGATTGCCCCCATTGGCCTCCGGACTAGATCGCTGTTGTAGACTGGTACCTCATAAGTGTTGCAGAGGGTCGAGAGGAAGGTACCATGGGCGACACCAGCTGTAGTATTGAACCTGCTGATGTTGCGAATGCTATAGCGAATAATGCGACCCACATCAACTTTCATTTGAGTCATGATAGCATACACCAACAAACAGCGCTCTCTATCAATAGAAGACAGATGAGAAGTCGGCAGTAAACGGGCACTCACAAAATAAACCCACGCCTTCGCAATTGGGTTTAGCTGCCACTTGTACAACTCTTTGGGCTTTCCATTATGATAATTGAAACGTGCCCCTTCCATACTCAAAACGGCAGCCACAGCGTCATAGTCTGGCTCCTCAAAGTGGGCCAACTGCCAATGCTCATCCTCTTGTGCAGACAATGAGGGAAGGCCCAGTAATTGGTTAAATGCATAAGAGGTTGTAGGCACCAATTTACCCCTGATAAAATTTTTCTGTTCTGCATCTTGATATGAGAAATTGGCAAAAAATTCATATATCTGAGAGCAATTGGCTAAGCCCACATAAGTTGAGTCACATAGGAAACCCCAATTACGGCGTACTATTTCAGCTTTGATCATGTCATAAGCAGGGTTTTGTACAGCAGTGGCCTCATTAAGCTCAAACCCCCTTTCCCTTACCACCGATCTCTTATGAATCTTTTTAAATAAATCAGCTGCGTCCTTATTGACAAATAAATTCGTGTCATAATCAGCTGGGGCAGGTGGTGTTGGTGGTGGTTGAGTGCGCGAGGAGGAGGCTTTCTTTGAGGAGGTACCTCTAGGGGGATTTCTCTTGAGACCCATAGTTTCTTTCAAACAAGAATAAACAAAACCCCCAAATAGGTTTTCAAGATTTTGAGTACAATTTTCCTTAGGTGTCACTCCCCCAAAACTTATGATTAACACAATCAACAGCACAAACATTAATTCCCAGATAAACAATCGACAAACCCCTTAAACGCTCACAAGAAAAGCACAGAGCAATCCACAATACCACAATGCAAACTATTCTCCAATCAAAAGCACTAGAATAGGTAAGATACACTTACTTGAATGGCACAAAAGTTCTTCTTTTTATCTCCTTGGCTGATGGAAGTCTCAAGAAATAGAGAGAAAAAGATGTTTTGAGTAGGAGAATAGTTTCTGAAAGTGAGAATGAGTGAGAATGTGGCCAAATTTGGGCGTTTTATCCCAAATTCGGACTCGGGCCGCGGCATTACCTTGACCATGCCGCGGCCCGCATAAAATCTCCAGGGTATAATGCCGCGGCCCTCTGATACCTATGATGCGGCCCGCCTCGATATTCTGGGAAAACTGGGGTTCAATGCCGCAGCCCTCCTCATCCATGCCGTGGCCCGCCCCTATACTTCAAAAATTCGTGGGCCTCTGGAACCCCCAATGCCGCGGCATCATATGGCTATGCCGCGGCCCTTAAGGATTTTCTATTTTTTTTTATTTTTTTGATTTTTCACGTTTTTCACGATTCTAAAGGTCCAAAAATAAACCAAATATCCAATGTTTACAAATACAAAAATAAAATAAATAACAAGTAAAACATAGGATGCCTCCTACAAGCGCTGTCGTTAACGTCATTTAGCCGGACGCTGAACCCCTCTTCAGAGAGGCTTCAGAAGGAGGATAGACTTCGCTTGATCAAAACTACCACCCAAGTATGGCTTCAATCTCTGACCATTGACTTTAAAGGACTCACCTGAATTGCCCCGAACTTCCATAGAACCATATGGAAAGACTTGGACGACAGTGAATGGCCCTGACCATCTTGACTTCAATTTGCCAGGAAACAGTCGCAGTCTTGAATTGAAAAGAAGTACCTGCTACCCTGGTTGGAACTCTTTTCTGATTAAGTTCTTGTCATGCCAAGCCTTTGTTCTTTCTTTATAAATCTTGGCGTTCTCATAAGCCTCATTTCTGAACTCGTCAAGTTCATTCAGTTGCAACAGCCTTCGTTCACTAGCGGCACTCCAATCAAAATTCAACTTTTTCATAGCCCAGAATGCCCTGTGCTCCAATTCAACTGGAAGATGACACGCTTTACCAAACACCAACCTGTAAGGAGACATGCCTATTGGTGTTTTGAATGCAGTTCTATAAGCCCAAATCGCATCATCTAACTTTTTCGACCAATTTTTCCTTGAACTGTCAACGGTCTTCTCAAGGATGCTCTTTATTTCTCTGTTTGAAACTTCAGCTTGCCCATTTGATTGAGGATGGTAAGGCAAAGCTTTTCGGTGATAAACTCCATAACGAGCCAACAATGCATCCAATTGCTTATTCACAAAGTGTTTCCCTTCATCACTAATCAGAGCTCGGGGAGTGCCAAATCTAGTAAAAATATGTTTATGCAGAAAATTAAGCACAGTTTTACCGTCATTGGCTCTAGTTGCTGCAGCCTCCACCCATTTGGATACATAATCCACTGCCAATAGAATATATTCATTGTTGTAAGATGGTGGAAAAGGCCCCATGAAATCGATGCCCCATACATCAAACAGTTCCACTTCAAGAATCCCCTGTAGAGGCATTTCATTTCTCCTCGAGATGCTACCAGTTCGCTGACACCTATCACAAGCCTTGACAAAAACATTGGCATCCTTGAACAATGAAGGCCAATAGAAACCACTTTGTAATACCTTGGCCGCCGTTCTTGATTCTCCAAAGTGCCCTCCACATTGTTGAGTATGACAGTGATTAAGAATGGACTGCATCTCTTCTTCAGGAACACACCTTCTAATAATCTGATCAACACAGTGCCTATAGAGAATAAGTTCCTCCCAATAGTAGTGTTTCACCTCAGAAAAGAATTTCTTTAATTGCTGCTTTGACATCTCAAGCGGCACAATCTTGGCGACCAAGAAATTCACTATGTCTGCAAACCAAGGGACAACTAAAGTCTCACTTACCCCAAACAACTGCTCATCAGGAAAGTAGTCATTGATTTGCACTACTTTCTTATTTTCAGTCTCCTCCAACTCAAGTCTAGAGAGATGATCAGCCACCACATTCTCGCTGCCCTTCTTGTCACGAATCTCCAAGTCAAATTCTTGAAGCAAAAGAATCCATCTAATCAGGCGGGGCTTGGCATCTTTCTTTGACATCAAATATTTAATGGCAGAGTATTCAGTGTAGACAATCACTTTGTTACCAATCAGATATGGTCTAAATTTGTCACAAGCAAACACAATAGCTAGCAACTCTTTTTCTGTAGTGGCATAATTCAGCTGAGCATCATTTAGAGTCCGACTAGCATAGTAAATAGACCTGAATACCTTGTCAATCCGCTGTCCCAGAACTGCCCCCACTGCATAATCACTGGCATCACACATCAACTCAAAAGGCAACTCCCAATTCGGAGCTATCACAATTGGAGTAGAAATAAGCTTTTCTTTCAAGCAGAAATAAGCTTTTCTTTCAAGAATTTGAAAGCCCTCAAACATTCATCATTAAAATCAAAGACAACTCCATTCATAAGCAGATTTGAGAGAGGCTTGGACACTTTAGAGAAATCTTTTATGAATCTCCGATAGAACCCAGCGTGACCAAGAAAACTCCTAACGCCTTTGACTGAAACTGGTGGAGGCAACTTTTCAATGGTAGAAATTTTTGCTCTGTCTACCTCAATTCCCTCACTTGAAATTTTATGGCCAAGAACAATCCCTTCTTTCACCATGAAATGGCATTTCTCCCAATTCAGCACCAGATTTGCCATCTTACAACGACGCAGCACGTTCTCCAAGTTACCCAAACAGAGGTCGAATGATGAACCAAAAACAGAGAAATCATCCATGAAAATCTCAATACACCGGTCTACCATGTCTGAAAATATGGCCATCATGCACCGTTGAAATGTTGCAGGGGCATTGCATAGTCCAAATGGCATTCTCCTGAAAGCAAATGTGCCATAAGGACATGTGAAGGTTGTTTTCTCTTGATCCACTGGTGCAATAGCGATCTGATGATACCCAGAGTACCCATCCAAGAAATAGTAGTAGCTATGGCCTGCCAGTCTGTCAAGCATCTGATCAAGGAAAGGCAAAGGAAAATGATCCTTTCTTGTGGCCTTGTTGAGTTTGCGGTAGTCTATACAAATCCGCCACCCCGTTACAGTCCTTGTTGGAATGAGTTCATTGTTCTCATTTTTCACCACAGTCATTCCACCCTTCTTAGGTACCACTTGGACAGGGCTCACCCATGCGCTATCAGAAATTGGGTAGATTACCCTAACATCCAACCATTTAAGAATTTGCTCCAACACTACTTCCTTCATAGCTGGATTGAGTCTTCTCTGGGCCTCTATGGATGGCTTGCTATTCTCCTCCAACAAAATTTTATGCATCACTGTCGATGGGCTGATTCCTCTAATATCTGCCAAGGTCCACCCAATGGCCAATTTATGCTCCCTTAGAACCCTCAACAGTTTCTCCAATTCTACCTTTGACAGGTCAGCAGACACAATGACAGGTAAAGTTTCATTCTCTCCCAGATAAGCATAGCGCAAGTGATCTGGGAGGACCTTTAATTCCAACTGTGGTGGCTGCTGAATGGAGGTTAGTGGTTTATCAGTCGCATCTGCTAGTTCTTGAAACTTCTTCCAATATGGTAAGAACGAGTTGATCCAGTTTACACATTCTCTGATCTTAGCATCATCATCATCGTCTCCCTCATCACCCAATAATACTGCCTCTAAGGCATCACTGCTCACCCTTCTCTTGGAGACTGCCTTTTCTATCACATCCACACTAAAGCAACTGTCACTAGCCACCGGATACTTCATAGACTTGAAGACATTAAAGACCACCTCATCTCCTTGAACTCTAAGCTTAAGCTCTCCTTTGTGAACATCAATAAGAGCTTGGCATGTGGCTAGAAATGGCCTACCAAGAATAATTGGGACATCTGTGTCCTCCTCCATGTCTAGAACAATAAAGTCAGCTAGAAATATGAACTTATCCACCTTCACAAGAACATCCTCAATGATACCTCGTGGATGTGTTAACGATCGGTCTGCGAGCTGTAAAGTGACAGTTGTTGGTTTTGCCTCCCCCAAACCAAGTCTTTTAAACACAGATAAGGGCATCAGATTGATACTTGCCCCCAAATCACATAAGGCGTGCTTGCATTCAAACTTGCCAATGGTGCAAGGTATGGTGAAACTCCCCGGATCTCTCAGCTTTTGGGGTAATTTCCTTTGTAAAATCGCACTGCACTCTTCAGTGAGTGCTACAGTCTCATAGTCCTCCATCTCCTTTTCTTTGACAGAATCTCCTTCATGAACTTAACATAACTGGGCATCTGCTCCAAGGCCTCAGCAAAAGGAATGTTTATGTGCAGCTTTTTAAACACCTCAAGAAACTTAGAAAACTGTTTATCAAGTGTAGTCTTTCTAAGCCTCTGAGGGTATGGAACTCTAACTGGCTGTTCAATAACAACTGGCGGACTCTGTTCTGACTGTTGATGGTCTTCAGTAACCCTTTCTAAACCAGACTGTTCACCCATATCTTTATTCTAAACCACTGCCTGTGGAGGTCTAGGATGCTCAGTCTGCTTCCCACTCCTCAGAGTAATTGCCTGAACTTGCTCCTTGGGGTTGACTTCAGTGTTACTAGGCAAGTTTCCCTGGGGTCTGTTATTGAGCATATTGGCCAACTGCCCAACCTGTGTCTCAAGGTTTCGAATAGAGGATCTGGTCTCAGTCATAAATTGAGTCTGAGTATTAGTAAGAGTCAACAAGGCAGCTTGCAATTCATTAGGCCTCTCAGGTTAAGGCATTGATTGTTGAGGCCTAAGCTGTTGTGATGATGAAGCTTGATTCATAGGTGGCTGAGGCATGTTATTCTGAAATTGGCCCTGAAACTGAGGTTGTTGGCCTTGATTATTCTTCCACGAAAAATTGGGATGATTTCGCCACCCAGGGTTGTAGTTGTTGGAGAATGGATTATTGAGCGGCCTTTGAAAGTTTCCCACCGCTTGAACTTGAGCATGATCCATTGGGGAGTTATTATTCATACAGATAGGGCACTGATCGACAGAATGAGCACCACCACACATTTCACACCTCACTGCCATCTGAACCGCATTAGCAGATACACTGCTCTGTTGTAACTGCTTTGTCAGAGAGGCTACTTGCGCTGTTAGAGCAGTGATTACATCCAGCTCATGCACCCCAGCTACCTTCCTAACTCCTGATGATCTTTCCTCAGACCATTGATGATTGTTTGTGGCCATGTCCTCTAGTAGCTCATAAGCACCAGTTGCGCTCTTGCTCATAAAAGTGCCACCTGCTACAGCATCAATAATGGTTCTGGTTGTAGGACATAAACCATTGTAGAAATTCTGTACTAGCATCCACTGTTCAATGCCATGATGAGGACATCTTCTCAGGAGTTCCTTAAACCGTTCCCAAGCTTCATACAGTGACTCTCTGTCATTCTGGCAAAAGTTATTTTTCTCTCCCCTCAATTTAGCAGCTTTGGACGGAGGGAAGAATTTGGACAAAAATTTCTGAGCTAGATCCTGCCAGGTGACAATAGAGTTTGGCTGCAGAGAGTTCAGCCAACTTTTAGCTCTGTCCCTTAGAGAAAATGGGAAGAGCCTAAGCTTGATTGCGTCATCACTCACCCCATTATATTTGAAGGTTCCACACAACTCCAGAAAGTTGGACAAATGGGTGTGAGGATCTTCAGAGGGAAACCCATTGAATTGCACAGAGGACTGCACCATTTGTAAAATAGCAGGCTTGATTTCGAAGTTGTTGGCCTCTACAGCTGGTGGGCGTATACTATTTTGTACTCCCGTCAGAGTGGGTAGCACATAATCTCTCAGGCTCCTCTCAGCATTGGTCTGAGCCTGAACCCCTTGTACAACTCCTGGATTTAGAACATTCCTGCCATCCCCGTCATTCTGTGCCATCTTCACAGAATTCTGGGCCTCTCTCTTGTTCTTTCTGATTTGATTGCAAGACTTTTCAATCTCGGGATTCAGAGGAACAAGTGTGGCTTTTCCTTTTCTGCCACGCATATACCAAAATTCACCTGAGATAGAAAAATTAAGCAACTAAACAGATTAGAAACAAGATAAATTAAAATCAAATTAGAATAAAAATTAATTACTGATATTGATAATTATTTCCAGTCCCCGGCAACGGCGCCAAAAACTTGTTGCGATATTTTTGCTATGCAAGTGCACACAGTCGATAACTTGTAATAAAATGGTAAAACCAAGTATCGTCCTCAAGGACTGATTTATCAATTACCAGTCAATTAATTTCTAGTTCTATTTGATGAATTGAAATTCTTGATTTTTGTAAATACACCAAAAGAAACTATAAATTGCAAAAAACAATAATTAAAAAATTGAATAACAACTAATAGAAAAACTTTTTAATTTAATCACTGAGAAACAATTAGGATATTTAATCTCATCAACTATCCTCCCTATTATTCCCTAATGCAAAGTGTGAATTCTTCTTCTTTTGACCTAATTCAATTAACAAGTTGATATAGCAGCCTATAATCATACTATGAATTATAAACTCAACCTAGATGACAATTTCCTATATTTCTATGGTAAATTGAACCACACAGATAGCATTAATCTCACAACTTAATAACAGTTACACAATTAATTCAGATACTTTCGTTCTAAATTAGAATTATGTCCAATATAACCACAGCATAATTCAATCTCACTTCTCAGATTTTGACTTAAAAACATATGTAAATGACTAAAGATGGCCAATCAATAATCAATCTATAAGAACATGTTATATGGAATTGAAGAAGATTGAAGAAGAATAATATAAAAATTGCATTAGTTCATAACAGGGATTCAAATGATTCAATTAAACATCCTAAACAGAAAGTTAGTTCCTAGCCATAGTGCTAATCACAACAGAAATTAAAGATAACATCAAGAAGAAGAAAAACATGTAAAAATACTCTAAGCTTGAGCCTTCCAAATCAGCCCTCTCTCCTTTCGCCTGTACCCCTTTCTCTCTTCTTTTTCCCATCTTAAAAACCTAAGATTTCGAATTTTAAAGAGGTGGGTCGCGGCTCTACATACACTATGCCGCGGCCCGTGTCTAAATTCCTGGGCAAAAAGCCCTTTCCATGCCGCAGCTCTCTGAAGCCATGCCGCGGCCCGCATTGACGATTTCTGGGCAAAATGCCCATCTATGCCGCGGCTCTCTGTAGCCATGCCGCGGCCCAAGGATTTCCTCAAAAAATCATTGCTTCTGTTTCCCCCCTAGCCGCGACTCCACTTTGCTCATGCCGTGGCTCTTAAGGGATTTCTCAATTCTTCAAGTTTTCATCCCAAAATTTAACCAACACTTCCAAATTGTGTTGAGAACCATTCTTTATCAAAATATGATGAAAAACTTGGTTATTTCTTCCCTTTCTTTGGCATTTTCTTCCACATGCTCAATTCTTCCTGATATTCACAAAGACAAACAAACAAAGCATAAACCCGCACTAAATGAAAGAAAAATGAAATAAAAGACTACTAAAAACATCACCAAAACATAAAAAAAACTAGACTCAACAGGTACCCCTAGGGCGGCTCTCCTGGTGGTCCAGCATGAGCCGGTCGACACAATGGAGCAGGAGCGTGTTCAGGTCCGGATCGCTCCTGTGACGATGGACGAGTTGCCTAGGATTGAACCTAGCCAGCCGGGGGTCTGCAGCGGCCCTATCTAGACTCCTAAACAAGTAAGGGTTACCTTGGCCAGAGCGACCCGCGGCTGCTCCGGATTGGATCCTCTCCTCGCCCGTCCTCTGGGCGACCTCCAAAGTCCTTTTCCTGATCCTCACGAGCGGAACTTCGTCGCCCTCGTCCTCCTCGTCTTCATCTCCCGCAACCTCCTCCACGATGATAGGTCTGGTGTCGCGAGCTGGGGGCGGCCCCCGGGGCCTCTTTAGGTTCAGGGTTTGATTCAGAAAAATCAACTTGCAAGCCACCATCGTCTCGTCCGTCACGAGCACGCGATAATCCTTCTCACTGGGGGGCAAGCCGGCCAGTATTTCATACTGTGCCCCGAGGGTCACAGATTTCTCTATCCTCGCGAAGATGGCTGCGTAATGAGTTTAAGTCAGAAAGAGGTGCAGGAGGAGCTAAAGTGATATTTAAACACACGAGCTAGGGTCAGAGAGCACTTACGAGGACGATTGAAGTAGTGGTGCTCGCAGTTCCGGAACCCAGTTGACATGAAGAACTGGTCCTTGAAATCATTGGGGTGGCTGGGCAGCTCGATGACCGCCGCCGTGTTGGGAAAACGGGTTAAATAGTAAAACCCATCGCCTCGCCCCCGCTGGTCCGGGCTGGCTTTGAGGCAAAAGAAACATAAAATATCTGCAGGAGTGGGGACCTCCCACTCTTGCTTCTGGAACAAGTACCTCAATGCTGCCAGCAGACGGTAGGAGTTGGAGGGAGCTGAAATGGGGCCAACCCCACGTAGTTCAGGAAATCAGCAAAGTACTGATCCAGGGGAAGGAAGGCCCCTGCCTTAAAGTGTTCACCGCTCCAGGCCGCGAACGATTCGTCGAGCGGCGCGCAGCTCCGCTCGCCATCCGAGGCAGGTCGGGCAATAACAGAGGCTTTCCCCAGCGCGATTTTGTGAGTGAGGAAGAGTTTGTTAATCTTCGTCTGATCAATTATCTTTGAGACGATTCTCTCCGCCTCAAAGAATGCGTCAGGGGCCATTCTCCACTGCCAGCCCAAAACGGGGGATCGGGGAACTAGGCATCACCGCCTTTCCTTTCTCCTGCTGGGAGGCCGAGCTTCCAACGTTCTTCTGGGGGAGATTCTTTTTTGGAGCCATTTGATCGCCTAACGAACAAAAGAAAACACTTTAGAAAAGGCGACCCAAGCATGAGGAAGAAGCAATTATTACTTGCACGAGCTGAGGTAAGCCCAACCCGTGGATTGTGGTGCCACGCGGTTCAGTGAACACGCGCTCATACTCCCAACAGATCCCCGATTACTCAGAATTCGTGTGTCAGGAGGTTCAGAATAGAATTTTCCTTGGGGGAAAATTTCAGTAGGCAGAAAATTGCAAAATCGCTTGTGAGGCGTGTTCCCTAAGCTACCCGGTTTTGCACCCAAAAATTCCCAAAACTCCTACCCAGAAATTTTCCCAGGAAAGGCATCCTGAAACCCATATTCTAAAGCGATTTCCTACAACAAATATACCCTAACCTAAAAAGGCTGTCACCCTCCATATCCACAAAACCCAGAAAACTCTTGCATGCGGCTACAGTAAAAAAAAATTTACCTAAGCTACAGTAGCATGTTTTCAAAGCACACAGGGTCGGGAAACTTACAGTGTATGGCTGGGAGGTAGACGAGAGTGTTGCGTTGGTAGGAGCTTCGTCGGTGTATTAGCTTCCAAAGCTTTGGAGAAATCCGTACGCCTAAGCTTCTTGAACGATGAAAATGGCAGCAACATAGTCGAGGGTTTCGTTCTTCGGGAATATGGAGAGGAAAGAGGAAAAGAGGTTTGGAAAATTTCGAATGAAAGGGTGGCCCATGCGTAGGGTGGCCACCCCTTTTTATATGCGTGAAGGATCATGTGTAGAAGGCTCTTGGATGGCCCTGATGAGGGATCCGAGGCCCTCCACTCGAAATACGAAACGACGGCTGGGCATAGGCTAGGCCATTAAATGCGGTTCTCGTAAGACGTACCGTCACCACCCACGATGTTCCACGTATCAGGCGCCTGCTTAAAGAGTGGAATGCGAAGAGTTTGTGGGGAAGTGTAAAAGCCCCTACTGTGGTCTTATATGCGACGTCATATACCACGAGCAGGAGCTTGGGGGGTAGATGTACGCCCTGATTTTCCCACGGGCTGATTAGCAGGCCGAGCTTCAAACTAATCATGGTTAGTCCATAAACATCCCCCAGACCGGAGCTCCTGTCTGGAGGTCGTACCCCCCTTAGCTCGAGGAATCCTCAAGGACTCGCCAAGACTCGCCAGGACTGGAGCAAGGAATCGGAAGGCCGAAGGTCGGGTCAAATGCGCAACTCGTGGTACGAGCTAGATATGGAGGCTATGACCCCTTGTAAAGTCAACACACGCAAGATAAACGTGCATATATCTGATATCACGTGTCCGATATCTCCCTGACTTCTCGGACACACAGCAGGAACGTGCGTGTTCAGACACCCACGGCTGGGTTGGGCCGTGCGGCCCATTATCTCCTTACCTATCGATTTGACCACACTTATGTGTCAGGTTTAGGAATTAATCATGAATGTCACAGAGTTGATATGACAAATAAGAAGGTCACGGGATGACCTCCTTACCAACTTCCAGGTGCCTTCTCCTATAAATATGGAGACCCTGGGAGTTGATAAGGGTTGGAAAAATAATCCCTTGTAAGAAATACTTTGTAACCAAATACTGAGTATAGATCAATAATATTGACTAGTGGAGTAGAAGGATTTTAACCTTTGAACCACTTAAAAACCGTGTATTGAGTCACCCCGTTCGTCCCCTAAGATCATACATCTATTTCGGTTCACGTTTAGCACTAATCCTTTTCTCTCATTCTCTTAATTACCTGTTGGCGAAGAACCGCGTCAACAATAATACATGTCCTCGTCGTCCCTGGGGGCCGGTGGTCCCCGAGAGTTGGATGACCCACTCCTCTCATTAGGGTCCGAATTCACCATAGGCTGCTTTCCAAGGCGTCGGGGGTAGTCAGCTTCATCTAAAATTTCCTCCTCAAGAACTTTGGGATCATTCGCTGCCATTGTTGATTCAGGGAGGCTTTTTTACTAGACTCACACACGTACTGCTTAATGCTCTCAATGAAAGCACCAAATTGTTGACGTTGTTTTTCGTCAACTTAAATAGTAGAGCAATTAAACAAATGAAAAATGGAGCAAATGAATCTAAAGAGGAAGACAAGAAGGTTTTTACTTGGTTCCGCAGTTAATTCTGCCTAGTCCACGAGTCTATGTTATTAAGAGTTGGAGTTTTCTGGAAATTCTTCAGAGATGAATTCTCCAGAGCTTTCTCTCAAGAAAATCAGGAATCCGTCCTTTACAAGTGGGGATTCCTTCTCTATTTATAGAGAATGATGCAGAATTCATTCTCACATATTTCGGGAAGATATTTTGTAAATCAATTGAAATAATGATATTAAATACATTATCTCCTATATACACGGAAATGTCCCATGAAGATCGGGAACGAATAACAGATTAAATGGCATCCCTTAAATATTGGGATTACACAACAATAAATATGTTCACATGTAATGGGCTACCCCAGGTGATTCGTCAGGTCTTCGAGATCAGCGATTGGCATTGAGTCTGTCAGGACTTATGGATCAATCGTGAACCTGCCACCCAACTTCACACTACGCTCGGGATAGGTAGGTATTGTCGAGGTTGTCGTCCCTGAGCTTATACCTCCCGAGCTCGAACTATCTCGCCTGAGGTCATTCGGTAAAAGATATATTCAAGTGTCGTGTCATTGCTCGTCGCGAGCTCAGAGACTATCCGATGTTACACACCCTCGAGGTCGTTGCTTTACTTTAGATGGTTCTACAGCTGGACCATATGATGTTTTCATACATTTCGAGCTTGCACCTGACGAGCCCAGTTTTCAGAGTCGTAACTTCTCATCTCGAAATCTGAGTGTAACAATAAGGATAATGATAATTTAATTTGAAAAAATAAACATTTTATAAAAGTAAGGGCAATTCAGTCAAAATAACATTAATGCCATCTCATTCCATAATATATCAAACGCAATAATACTTATTCAGATTTCAATGTATTTACCAAACAAAGTAATGAAAATTTTATTACATTCCATTCTTATTATTATTATTACCATTATCATTCTAATTTTGTTTTGCAACCAAATGCCACCTAAGTAATAAAAAATAAGTAAATTAATAAAAAATATTATATTAATGTAATTATTAAATATTCTATTAAATATTATTATAATGATATTTTATAATATTTAAATCTATATAAATACAATTAATAAATATCTATTTTTAATAATTTTTGAAAGTATACTCCATTAAATATTTGTAAGACATTTAAAGTTAATAAAATAAACTGTTAATACCAATAATTTTTATTATCTACACATTTTTTACATGGAATATACTTTTTTTATTTCAATGATAACTTTCTAATTTTTTTTAAAATTTGAATAAAGTGAAATTAATTTATGTGTTTGCACCGAATTGAAAACTGAAATATACTGATTAAAAATAAATTACCAACGTGAATAACAGATTCATAACCTAATTAAACATATAATGATTAAAAAAATTATCCAACTTGAATAACATGAGTTGTATTCATAACCCAATTGTTAAAATAATAAGCCAGTTGGACATTCGCTCTAACTCAAACATGTATTAAGATTATATTATCAATGCTAATATCAAATTTAACAAACAAAAAAAGATTAGATGTTATAAATAAAATAAATTAATAATTTGATTGATCAAATATTTATTAAAAATATAATATTATTTTTGTGTTGAATGATCGGTTGTTCATAATGGAAAATAACATTTGCTTATTTATATTAGGGTTGGCAACATGAATATTTAATACACATAATTGCTCTTTTTTTTAAAAAGGAAGACACACAACCCTTTATCTTAGAGGATTTAACTAAAATAACCCTAACATATAAAAAAAAATGCATAAAAAATTATTAATTTTTATTGAATTAAAATTTCAAATATATTTATTTTTAGGTAAAAAATACACACAACAAAAATCTCAATTATATAAAGTAATAAATTTATTCAAAATGTAAACAAAAAGTTTATAATTTCGATTAAAATTTAAAACGTTAAACATATTGTTTATATTTATATATAAATTTGAAATGATAAACAAATAGTTTACACTATGTTTAAGTTGTTTGAAATTGTAAACAAGCAGTTTACTTTTATGTTTAAGTTTGAGTGTTTGTTTATGTTGACTGCGTTTTTAGCCAACGACGTGAGAACGTCAAATACGACGAACCTTCAAGAGAATGTAAACGACAACAGACGGTATAAACAAGAAAAGTAAATAACACAGAATTTTTATAGTGGTTCAGCCCCGATTGTCGGTAATAGCCTAATCCACTTAGAGTTGTGATTTATAAATCTATACTCAAGATCAGATGGACTATGCCAACTGAGTTTCTCCAGTATAAATTGTGAAAATACAAGAATTCTCTCTAATTTCAGCACTTTCTCTCTCTAGAATAGACAGACCCAATTTTATCTCTCTAGAAAGAATAAGCAGAAGGGACCCCCCTCTCATCTCATAAGCTCTCTATTTATAGAGATGGGATCCTCAACTGATATCCCCTCATAATAGGGATATTCTATTATTTACCTAATATTTATATTACAAAATAAACATTCAAAATATAACTGATCCCTAATTTCGAGTGAGGATTGAGTGATTCCCGGATGCTTGGACCGATCCTCACTGAAGTAGTTTTGGGCAGTTTGACGTAGCTTCTCATGCATGTTGACTATTCTTCAATCAAGGTCCAATATGACCTTACACTTTGCTCCTCGGACCAACATGGTCCGAGCCATCTTCTTCCTAGCATATCCTCGGACCAACATGGTCCAAGCGCTCCTGCAGGTGTCTTGCGCGATCGGGGGAGGTCATGTGCGATCGGGGGAGGTTTTATGCGATCGGGCATAATGCCCCTTGGACCTAAATGGTCCAAGCTTCCTTTGCTTAACCAAGGTCCGATCGGACCTTGGTCCTCTCTCTTCGGACCTAGGTGGTCTGAGCCACCACCTCTCCTTGATCAAAAATGGTCCAAGGGCTCTTGCAGGTGTCTTGCGCGATCGGGGGAGGTCATGTGCGATCGGGGGAGGTCTTATGCGATCGGGCATAATGCCCCTTGGACCTAAATGGTCCAAGCTTCCTTTGCTTAACCAAGGTCCGATCGGACCTTGGTCCTCTCTCTTCGGACCTAGGTGGTCTGAGCCACCACCTCTCCTTGATCAAAATGGTCCAAGGTACTCATAAGTACCACGTCCGATCGGGCACACATCCTTCTCCTTAGGCCAACAAGGTTCGAACCTCTTCGCTCAACCAAATGCTCGATCGGGCATTAGGCTTTTCTCCTTAGCTATTTACCTTGGACACGTTCGAGCCAACACTTAGAAAACCTTGGGAGGCTTGCCTCCTGCACACCCTTGGGGTCTCCTAGGACCACACCCTCCTTGGGGTCTCCTAGGACCAACCCTCTTAGCCCTCCTAGGAGGCACTCTCCTAGATGCATTCTCCTTAGCCTCCTAGGATGCATTCTCCAATTTTTGGGTATAACAGTTTATTATTAATATTTTTGTTTGAAATTACCCACACCCATCAAAATAGACCTACAAAAATATATTTATGTAATTTAAAATTACAAACAAGTAGTTTACATTATCATTCATAAAGCCTATGTCTTGTAGAGAAAACAATTTTTTTTCAACAAAATGTAAATATTGGGGTTGTTTGGTAACACTTAAAAAATAGTTTTTTATTTAATTCATTAGAAATTTGAAAATTAAACATATGGTTACGTTTTAAAAAAATTTTAACTCAAAAATAAAAATATTTTTTTGTTTTAGGTTTTTTTTATTTTTATAAAATAAAAATGCGTTTGGTAACCATTTTTGTTTTCTGTTTTTTTAAAATAAAAATGCGTTTGGTAACCATTTTTGTTTTCTGTTTTTTTAAAATAAAAATAAAAATGTGTTTGGTAACTTTTATTTTTATTTTTTGTTTAAAAAAATAAAAAACATGTTTGGTAAATATTTTTTTTAAAATTTTATTTTTTTATTTTTTATTTTCATTTTCTAAACTAAAAAATAAAAATATTTTTTGTGACCACTATTTATTATTTTAAAATAAAAAATAAGAAAGTTATAGTAAAAAAATATCATATTGATAAGATCCAAGTAATCTCAAATTTCAAAACTTAATATCTATCCACGAGATAACACAAAATCAAGAAAGTTTACATAGTAAAACAAAAAAACGTATGAGCTGATAATTGTCCAAACTTAAAGTAAAGTATTAAACGAGTCATAACAATTAACTGATGTATTTACTCAATCTCACTATCGTCGACTAGCTCTCCATATATGATCAGCAATTTGATCACGAACATGAGCCATTTCACATATATGAGTTCTAGAAATACTGAACTCTACACTATCAGTCAAAGTTCTATCCGTGCTTTGTAAAGTAGTGGCCTGTACTTCAGAATTTCCTTCACCTCCATCAAAATATACATATGCTTCTGCATTTGTCCTTATAAAATTGTGAATCCTGCATCAAGCAATGACAATGTACTTTTGTATTCTTAGATCATATGAAGGCATTTGTTTTAGGATTGGAAAGCGAGCCTTCAACACGCCGAAACACCGCTCAATGACATTTCTCAAGGAAGAGTGTCGATAATTGAAAAGCTCTTTTTTTTCCTATGGGATTAAGACCTGTGTACTGGCCCAAATGATACATTTCTCCTCGATATGGTGAAAGAAAATCAGGCATGTTTGTATAACCAGAATCAACAAGATAATATTTTCCTAGTCTAATGATAATTTATGTTAGTTTTTACTTATAGATGTTTAATATAAAATAATGTCAATCAACATAATAAGTTTGATAAATACTTACCTTGGGGCGGCATTAGAAATCCATAATCTGGGTTTGTGGCACATTCTAGAAGAATTCGTGCATCATTAGCTGATCCTTCCCATCCAGGAACAACGTATGTGAACTTCATGTCAAATGAACATACACACATAACGTTTTGAGTTGTATCCACTTTCCGACCTCGATATGGTATTTGTTCATCAATTGGAACATGCGCAGAAATATGAGTCCCATCTATAGATCCAACACAATTCTAAAATACAAAATAAATTATTATAATTTTTTTATTGAATATTGAAAAGAAAGGAAAAAAATAATTCAAATTTTATTACCTTAAAAAATGGATAGTATCTTGGATCGAATCGAATTTGTGGAGGAGTTACATCAAATGAAGGTGGAGTAATTAGTTCTTTGGCTAGACGACGTATTGCCTTTAAAACCTTCCTAAAATAATGAGATGTGGTTGAGATGGAGTGCTGAAATCGTTTAGCAACCACACGATGTCGTTCATTATGGCCAATCACAAATAAGAACATAGCCACTTGTTCTTCAACAGACAGATATCGTGAGTTCTTTAATAAAAAAAATTCTTTTAGAACACCACAAAATAGTTTGAAGACATCTTTGTTCGTTATGAACAAATCATAACACCTACTCCAATGCCCATGCAACACTTCCATAACGTATTCATGGCCTGAAAGAGCTGAATTTCTACAAGGTTGCTTAGATAGATATAATTGATTATATTCCTCGCAAGCAAAATATAACAAAATCTCTCCAAACTCATCATCTGAATCGTCCAGTAAATTATCCTTGTTGAACCGAGCAACGTTCCAAGACATTTTATCTTGATAGTAGAAAAAACTTTTAAATTTTACATTCAATATATAAAAATATATAAACACTCAAAGTCAAACCATAAAACAAAATAAGCAAAACTAGTCATCCAGTCAATAGCTAAACAAAGTCATACAATCAATAGCTAAACAAACTCATCCAGTCAATAGCTAAACAAAGTCATACAGTCAATAGCCAAACAAAGACATACATTCAATAGCTAAACAAAGTCATACAGTCAATAGCTAACAAGGTCATCCAGTCAATAGCTAAACAAAACTAAAGTTAATAGCTAAACAAAGTCTAAACTTTTCACTTCAAATTCAGCAACCAATCTATTATTCTATGCTCTGGCATCTTTAGAAACAATGCTCTAGACACCTCGTTCTCAAACTTCTCAATAGCTTTTGCGTATACTTCTCCACTAATCAATTTGATTAAGAGCTTCAACACTCTCATCCAATAAGTAATGTGATGCAGATGTTGCCATTGATCTCTCTATCAATTATGTCTTTCGCTTTGCAGTTTCATTATATGTTGCCAGTGCATCTGCCAAAGTTGATGAGAACTTTGCTCTTTTTACTGATCGAGAGTTCGAAGTGGCTGTTGATTTACCTCTTCTTTTGCTAACATCCTCATCAAAACCACTTTCTTCATTCCTAGTAGAAGGAAATTATCGAAGTTGCATCATCATCATTAGTATCTCCATCATTAGAAGGACTTAGAGTTGAAGGATGAGCATTGGAACCAGTTGCAGTAGTAGCACCAAAGATAGTGCATAATTTCTCATAAAACTTACAACCTTTCTTTCTAAATCTTTTAGCAGACTTGTTAACCTACATGAAATGAAATTATATTGATAAAATATACCAATACCTATTACAATAAAACAAGCATAAAATCTATTTTAAATAATTTTTACCCGAATAAGTTTATCCCAAACTTCATCAGTCGCACTAACTTCTCCAGTCACTGCATTATATCCCATGCCATTCTCTTTCAGTAAAGACTTAAACTCCTTATGCTTTTGCTTTAATTGATTGTATTTGTTCCTTAGTTGCATATCACTATAATTTCTTCTTGCTCGTGCACAAAGCTCTTCCTTTATATATTTCCATGATTGCTTTGTAAATGTTGTGGTTTTCTTATTTCCCTTTAAAACTTCTTCTTCCATAAGTTCGATGAAAATTTCTTCATGCCTTTGAGTCCAAACAGAAGCCTCATCATTGTTCTCAATAATAAGAACTTCATTATCAATACCTGCCATCTAGGTAAGACCTAAGAATTCAATAAGAATTCTAAATGAAAATACAAGACAATTACTAAAGAAACAACCATTTCAAGAACAATAAGAATTGAAAAAATGATTTAGTTAAAATTACCAAGTAATTCCAATAATACCAATGAAGAGTATCCATATATTCATCAAATTAACAAAATAATACAATGTCATATGAAATAAAAACACACACCAAAAAACATAAAAGGCAGATATTCAACACAACAAAAGATTACTAAAGCAGTACTCTCTAGATACTGTTTCTGGTGATTTGGAATAAAAGGGCTCTGACAACAGGTATTATCACTTCATAAAAGTAACATAATTTTTATTGGCAGCCATGTTTCTGTGTTTAAGAACATAAATTCATTTGATGCAACAAGATTTGTGCAATGAATCCAATTGTCAGGGTTGATTCTTCTCAGAGGAGTTAAGAGAGAGAGAGAGAGAGAGAGGGAGAAAGCATGACTTAAATGTCAGCTTTTGCCTATATGTCCATACAAAGATGAGGCCAAATGAAAATATTATCCAAGCTTTAGTTTGGCTCTTATTTTCAATACAAGCTTTGTTTTGTTCCTAAACAAAACAATCTGAACGGAAAAGTGATTGAACCATATATCTATCAGTTGTTGTTGTTATAATTCAATTCAACATGAATGTGTAGTGTTATATTCCTATATATATATCACACTACTCATCCAAGTTTCCAACCAACCATTCAAGCTAGCTAGCTAATAATATATATCATAAATAATGATAATTGCCAAATAGTATTCAAATGCTATAATAAGATACCTGATAATTATATGTGTAAGGTACATGATTTCATTGACATTTTTTGGGTCAATTAATTGTGTGTACTTTCTATTTATTATTTGATTGATTTTTCAATTCATCAATGTATCAAATGAAACCATTTGAGTCCCCAAAACCTTGTCATAAACCCTGTCGAACTCCTCCAACACTTCACCTAAAAGACCCACTTTGTTTTTCCTAACCAACATTTTTACTAAACGCACCAAGTGCCTATTAAACCTCCCTTCTTTATTAACCCCTTGACTAATCGACCCTTTTCTTCCTCACCCATTGGTGGCTTCTTGGGTTTCTTGGCATCAATTTTTCTACTCATCTTCTTGTGTTCGGCTTTTGACTTTTGAACTGACCTAACCAACGTTCCCTCCTGGTTGCTAGCCATTAATCTTTTGTTTTCCTAAAAATGGGTTCCTGGTTGCTACTCATCAAAACCATTTTCCTAAAAATGTTCGAGCAGAATAGATAAAACCCAAAGCAGCATAAACTATAAACCTAGAAAATAAATTCTCTCTTTTCTTCTCTTTTGTTTTGGTTCTTTCAATATTCATACAAACACACTTAAATTTCACATAACTTAATGTTTTCTACTCGTTGTGGAAATGGGTTTTTCATTTCAAGGCACCCTAAAGAGAAGAACCATAAAAGAACACATAAAAGTGGTTGATATTGTTTTCTTAGGAACCAAACAAACAAAGAGTCTGGGAGAACAAATTAGTGAATTTTCGTATGAAAGAAAATTGAAAGTAGAAATAACTGAGGAAGTTGAGAATGATTATAGAGTGGAAGGTGTTTCGGTGAGTTGGACAGAGTCAGAAGCTGAGGATGAGTGAGATATGTTTATGTTCAGATTTGATCTTCCCTTGTCTAATCTAAATATAATACAAAATTTCAAGGAACTCATGTTGTCAATCAAAGTACAATATTACAAAAAAATATATATAAATCAAGAATCCAAAAGAGGTTCAAACCCAAAAGAAAGAAGAAATATGTACCTGTGAATTAAGAATACACTGAGCTTAGCTAAAACCTCAGAGTTGAGACCCAAATCACGGAGAGCAATGAGCCCTGTCAATTATATTGGACAAGAGAAAAAATGGAGGAAAATCACAAACCCTAATCCCAAACAAAATCAGAAAAAGAGATTGAGAAGAAGAAGAAGAAATCATATGAGGGAGAGACATGAAAGAGATGGTGTACCTGAAGAAAATTTGGAGAGACCTATGAGAAGCCATTGAAGCTTGAGAAAGGTCTTTGTACACGAGCTTGAGATGGGAGAAAAAAAATTGGTTTAAAAAAATTTTGAAAGTATGAAAATGGTGTTTTCAAAATTTTGTCAATTTTAATTAAAATTTAAAAAATTAAAAATAAGTTTAAAAAAATTTTAACTCACCGAACATGTTTTTCGGTGTTGTTATCAAAATTTTTATTATTTAATAAAAAAAACTATTTAAAAAAAATTACCGAACAGGGCCAATGTGTTTGATAACGCTATTTTTATTTATTATTTTTTAAAATTTTAATTAAAATTTATTAAATTTTTCACTTTTAAATTTTTTTTAAACAGTTTTCATTTTTTTCTTCTCTTCTTCAAGCCAACACCTTATATTGTTAAACAAAAAATAAAAATAAAAGTTATCAAACACATTTATTATTTTTTGTTTTTTAAAAAAAAAATAGTTACCAAACATGTTTTTATTTTTTAAAAATAAAAAATAAAAAATAAAATAATATTTTCATTTTTGTGTTTAAAAAATTCAAAAACAAAAATTTTACCAAATGGGCCTATGGATTTACTCTTTATTATTTATTTTAATGAAATTGTAAACAATGAGTTTACTATTTAATAAAGTGAGAGTGAAATGCCTATGAAGCTTATATCTTGTAGAGACAACAAAAAATTTTATTTCAACAGAAATGTAAACAATACTGTTAAATTATTTATTTCAATGAAACTATAAACAATGACTTTTTTCTTTAATAATTTATTTTAAAAATTCTAAATTTTCTAAACATTATATTTGAAATTATTAGTATAATTGACATTAAAAAATTTCATTATAATTTTGTTTAAAACATTAAAAAAACGAAAAAAAAATAATCATTTATATTTGAAAGTGTGAATAAATAAGTATTTTATTTGACTAAGAGATTAATAAGAGTGTTAGAGAATGTGAAATTTAGAAATTTGATAAAAAAAAAAAATCTAAGCATGAGAGTTTAAAGCAACAAGTAGAAACAAAATTTATAAGAACGATTAAATTACTAAAAAAAAATGATATTTTGGGAATTTTACTATAAAAAAACAAGTATTAGTAAGGAAATTATTTTAGAAAAATTGAGCAATTCTATGGAGTGATATGGGAAAAGGGGCATTGGTGGCCATTTCTGTTTTGTATTGAAGATTGTATGGTAGGTCATAAATTGGGAGTAATAATTTGACATGCAAGTGATATACTTAAGCATACTTAGAGCATCTCAAATGGAGTGTCAAAAATGTAATAAATTGATATATTTTAGCACATTCTAAAAAACTACAACTTCATAGTGTTCGGTGCCAAATTTGGCACAATAAATTCTAATTTATTTATTTATTATAATATCACTAATTATTATGATTCATTAATTATTATGAAATTCACTTTCTTTATTTGCCATTATTGACTCGATTTTCTTTCAATTAATAAAAATAAAAGAGAGCTAGTAGAAAGAAATAAATCAAAACACGGGCTTATATGAAACCCAGTCCACGAGTCACTTGTATTAAGAAAATATCATCAGAATCACAAGCTCTTTAGGATTTATAGCTTGGGCAGATGATAGTCTTTCTTAAAGGTAAAATGGGAGTCCAAAATCTAAGGCTTTCCCTCCCTACAAATGACCAATTCATGCCCTATTTATAGGCGACGTGAGGGTAGCAAATGGGCTGCTAGCCTTAACAAAGAAATAAACGTTTACATTCATCTCCACATTTTGTGAGAATTACCTATTACATAATAGTACTCTACACGTGTCACTCAGCTATTGGCCTAACTGGCTTCTAGCCTAAAAAGGGGGTGGTCCTCGAAATCCTAACGTAATGGCACCAGAGACCATTCCTCCAATCAAGTCTGTGTTGAGCTTGTACTGTGTGGTCCCCAGATCTCCGAAAATCTCCCTATACCATTAACGAGATTTCTCGGGCTCTCTCAGAAGCTGACGTGAAGGCCTTCTTCCTGGACCTGATCTTTGGGACCTCCCAAGGAGTTATGTTTCGGGGATTCACGAAGGGTTCTGAGGTCCTTCCTCGGATGTCTGGTAGTTCATGTACTGATGATTCATCGGCGAGGTAATCCACCCCCGAGGACTTCTCGGGAGATATGCCATATATGCCGCCATATGTTGCTTATTGCTGACGTGGACGGTAGGTCGTAAAAGGTCTGGAACAACCATATTGCCATATATTTTTGCAATAAAAAGTGAAAAAGATGATAATTGTTGTATATTCTCAATAAATATTAAATGACTATTAATAATAATAATTTTTTTTTTGTTACTTAATTTGCATCTTGTGCATTGGAGTACAATTACAAATAGTAGGTCAAATATATCATTAATTTCATTTTTTATGTCAAATTTAACACAAAATTTACATCATGCACTAAAATGGTCTTAGTACCAAATTTAGTGTAATTTTTGGTGTATGTTAAATTGAGTATAATTTTTAGCATTATAAGGAAAAATTATTTTTCTCAATTGTGCGATTTTATAACATTGCTCCAAAAATTTAACACTATATTAAAAATACTTTTAAAAATAAAGTGTTTACCGACAAATCTATCTATAATTTTTTTTTATAACATATATATATTTAAATCTTTATTTTAAAAAAACACAATTTTTAAACCAATTTTTATAATGTTTTAATACAAGAATAAAAAACTTTTAAAACTTTATGGGATTTTCACACAACTCATTACAATATTATTTTATATTACCATATTAATACTAATTATACTAATTCCATTTTTATATACAAATCTTAACCAATTTTAGATTTTAATTAATAGGATTCTTTTTTTTATTTATGATTTTATTTTATATTTTTTAAATATTATTTATTGTAAAGGGTGAAAAAATGGATTTGTAATCAAAACTTCCCATTTGATAACCTTTTTACATTCTACTTTATTTCAAAAAATTAAATCACATGTGCCAAAAACTCAAACCACGCAAGCCTCTCTCTATTCCATCTATTTCCAACAAAAAACTCAAACCCCCAAACCTGTCTTTCTTCTTCCTCTTCCAGTCCCATGGTTTCAACTAGGAGTGTTGGTGATACACTCTCCACAGAGTCGCCGGAGAAGGAGAATGATATGGAGGTTGCGTCAGAATCCGAGGAAAGTGATGAGTGTTGGGGTTTTATGCCCTAATTAAAACTCAATTTCTTTGTAATCTAATTTATTATCAATAAAAGAATAGAAATTAATCTTGACTTGGTCAATCACTTTGCTCACATGGTTTATTTTCATAATTATTTATTTAATATAAACTTCTATTAAATCCTGAGCATATAGCTAATCATAATTATAGTGACGTAATCACAGTGGAATATAAATATGATAATATGTTCAAAATAAATTAGTTATAAGATTAGTTAGTGCACAGGATTCACACTGACTTGCCAATCTACGATATGATCTACTTACACATTGTAGTGTTATGTTCTTTCCAAAACATTAGCAAAGTAGATAAGACCGGATGTATTTGTTACATCAGATTGGACTGATATTGACAGTAGATAGGATAAGTAAAAATACCGTAATTATTTATTCTAGGCATATCATATAGTTGACCATAGGTGTAATGACCCAACTACTCTAGACTTTGGATCATTAATGACTACTATACATAGACACTAATCTTTAAGAAAACGTACATATGAAATAAACATTTCTTCATTAGAACTTGTATAACAAATGTTAAACTTCATATAATTCAAAGTATGATATGGGATCCCATTGTTTTAAAAATAAAAACATAACATAACTAAAATAAATGGGTTACAAAATTAGATGCAGAAATACATAAAAATCATAATTAAAAAACTAAAAAGAAAATTCATCCTCGAATCGTTCACGCAGTCCACCGATGTCATTCTCCCTCAATACACATTTCCAAGCTGCCAAGAACCTTCCCGCTGCCATAGCTATTTGCCTGCACATATAAACATAAAGGAATGTGCCTAATGCCCAGCAAGGAAAATCTACTACAAGCATGAAACATAATCATACACATAAACTATAAGCTATAAACATATATGTATAAAGATGTACATCATATAAGACTATATTATTAATGGCCATTAAAACATGTGATAAACCATCTACGTCCCCTTTCTAATATCTAAGGTAGGTTAGATCACATAGTAGGTTTATGATAACCCATCTACATCCCTTGTCTAATATTTGAGGTAGGGTAAATCATAACCATGAAACATAAGAAAACATAACATATTATATTATAGCATAACTTATCATAACATATAAGCATATAAAACTATCCTATTTTCCTTACCAATATACCGGGATGATGAGAACAAAGTCGGGATTTTGGAACACTCCTAAATACCATAATGAGAAGGTGGGTATTTCTAAAAGAAGAAGAAGAAGAAGAAGAGAATGAACTAAACCATTTGAGAAAGATACATACCAACAAGAACCTCAAGTTCAAAGAACTTAGATGCCTAACCAAGAGTTAGGATTTGAGTAGAGAAAAACTATTAAGAACAATACAGAAAGGAACTAGAATTAGGAATACCTTGAATGCTTCTATGACCGAACTACACCTTGAAACCGAAATATACTATAAACCTTACTTCCCAAGTGTTTAATAAGCTTATAATGATTAAGCTTATAACCCCAACCCAAGTGTTTAACACTCTAAAGTAATCCTAGCAGATTGTAGGCTCTGAACTCACCTTGATGAATGAAGAAATGGTTGGGTACTAGGTCCTATTTATAGAGTTCAAGAATGAAAATATCTTCATTTAACTTGAATAAAATAATGGGTTTTTAATTGAAAAACATTTGAATAATCGTTCAGCAGAGGCTGAAGACTCGGTCAGAAAGATTCTGGACTTATTAAGAGGTTAAGGAATAAAATGAGCTCGGTTTCAAAATTGCTCAAAATTCATGCACCATAGCCGATATATCGCCCATGCTAGGCGATATATCGCCTGGGATGATATACTCAAGGCTCGTCGAGGTTGTCGTGCGAAGCTACGTGTTTTTCGTATCCCCGTATGGCGATATATCGCCCCCTATAGTTGCAATATATCGTCATACGCTGAAATATTATACACGTAATTACACTTTTTCAGCCTATTTTGAATTAAGTAAACAGCCTTGACTAAGGTCCTTTAACGATTTCAAAGCTGCTGGCAGACTCTAGGATTTCAAATATTACTCTTAATAAACTTATTCCTCAAAATACTTAATTTCTCATTAAACCTACACATGACAAGTGTTAATATCTTATTGGGTCTATCTAAACCTTATAGTATAATTAATATCATCTTCATAATCAATCATATTAATCAAACCTTAGGTTATAATTAATATTCTTAAACTATAGGTTAAACTTATAAAATCTACAAGTGTGACTATGAGTGTCCAACTAAGTCCCGGCTTGAACTAAAATCCACAGTAATAAACATACTATAACTACTATTAGCTATTACTACTACTACTACTACTACTACTACTACTATCTAACTAGCTAAGTAAAGTTCTTGGACTCTACAATTCTCCCCTACTAAAAAGAATTTCGTCCTCGAAATTTACATACCAAACAATTCTGGATACCGGCCTTGCATGTCCTCTTCCAACTCCCACGTTGCCTCTCGTTCAGAACTATTACTCCATAGGACTTTGACTATCGGAAAACTCTTGGACCGTAACTGCTTCATTCCTCTATCTAGGATGCTAACCGGTCGTTCCTCGTAACTCAAGTCTTTCTGGAGTGCTATCGTGTAGTATTTGAGGACGTGAGATGGCTCTGACACATACTTGCGTAACATTGAGATGTGGAACACGTTGTGACTATCTGCTAGGGCTGGCGGTAGGGCTAATCTATACGTAACTGCTCCCACTTTGTCCAATATCTCTAAAGGACCTATAAATTAGGGACTAAGTTTGCCTTTCTTCCCAAACCGCTTCACACCTTTCATAGGAGATATCTTCAGAAAGACTTGATCTCTGACTTTGAATTCCACATCGCGTCGCTTGGCATCCGCATAGCCCTTCTAACGGCTTTGAGCAGCAAGTATACGCTGTCTAATTAGTGCTACTTCTTCTTGAGTTTTTATAACAGCTTCGGGACCGAGAAGCTGCCTTTCTCCTACTTCGTCCCAATGCAACGGTGATCGGCACCTTCTTCCATAAAGAAACTCATAAGGTGCCATGTCGATCATTGACTGGTCTATTGTTGTAGGAGAACTCTATCAGCAGCAAGTACTTATTCCATGATCCTCTGAAATAAAGTACACAAGCGCGTAGCATATCCTCTAAAATATGAATCGTACGCTCGGAATGCCCGTCTGTCTGAGGATGAAAAGCTGTACTAAGACTTAACTTAGTACCCATGGCTTGCTGTAAACTTCCCCAAAATCTCGATGTAAACACCGATCCTCTATCTGACACTATTGTCTTGGGGATTCCATGCAACCGTACTATCTCTTGGACATATATGTCTGCGCACTAATCCGCTGTGTATGAAGTCTTAACAGGCAGGAAATGAGCCGACTTGGTTAGTCTATCTATTACCACCCAAGTCAAATCATGCTTCTTACTTGTTCGTGGCAAACCTGTCACAAAATCCATAGCTATATCATCCCACTTCCATTCTGGTACGCTAAGCGGTTGCAATAAGCCTGCAAGCCGCTGATATTCTGCTTTCACTTGCTGGCATACTAGACATTTATACACAAACTCCGCTATGTCCTTCTTCATCCCTGGCCACCAATAGATTTCCTTGATGTCATGAGTCATCTTGGTCGACCCTGGGTGAACTTAGTACGGGGTACTGTGCGCTTCTTCTAGAATCGTCATCTTAATCCTTTGATCATTCGGCACGCATCCTGATCCTTATATCTCAATAACCCTTGACCAAATATTGAGAAATGTGTGGCCTTGCCTTCTCTAACTGCATCCATATGTATCGCTAGTGTGTCTTCATGCCCTTGCCCAATTCGTATATCTTCTAGCAGATTTGACTGGATAGACAAATTAGCCAGCTTACCGACAACTATTTCTATTCCGGCACTGATCAACTCCTGATGTAGTGGCTTTTCTATTCCTGCTAGTGTTGCTAAACTTCCATAATGCTTCCTACTTAGTGCATCGGCAACTACGTTTGCCTTTCCCGGTGGTATAAAATTTTGAAGTCGTAATCCTTCACTAACTCTAACCACTTACGCTGCCTCATGTTGAGCTCCTTTTGAATAAAGAAGTACTTTAAACTTTTGTGGTCCGTATAAATCTCACACCGTTCTCCGTAAAGATAATGGCGCTAGATTTTCAACGCAAAGATCACCGCTGCAAACTCCATATCGTGTGTTGGATAGCGTTGTCCATACTCCTTCAGCTGTCGTGAGGCATAGGCTATCACCTTGTCATTCTGCATCAGCACGCTACCCAACCCTTGCTTCGATGCATCGCAGTAGACTATGAACTTATCATTGGGTGTCGGTACACAGAGTACTGGTGCTGAGCACAGCTAGTCCTTAAGCAACTGGAAGCTTTCTTCACATCTATCATTCCAGTTGAATCTTTGCTATTTCCGGGTCAGGTTGGTGAGTGGAGTGGCTATCTTAGAAAAGCCTTCTACGAACCTCCTATAATAACATGCTAATCCCAGAAAGCTTCTTACTTCGGATGCGTTCTTTTGTCTTGGCCAATCCTTCACGGCCTCTACCTTTGATGGGTCTACTGCAACTCCATCCTTGGATATAATGTGCCCGAGGAACGCCACTTGCGAAAGCCAAAACTCACATTTCTTGAACTTGGCGTAGAGTTGATGCTCCTTTAATCGTGACAAAATCAATCTCAAATGTTCCTCGTGCTTTACTTCATCCTTGGAGTATACTAAGATATCGTCGATGAACACTACGATGAATTTATCTAAGTAGTCCTTGAAGACCCTATTCATCAAGTCCATAAACGCGGCTGGTGCGTTGGTAAGACCAAAAGACATAACTAAGAACTCGTAGTGCCCATAACGAGTTATAAAAGCTGTCTTAGGAATATCTTCTCCCCGCACCTTGAGCTGATGGTACCCAAACCGTAAATCTATCTTTGAAAATACGGTCGCACCTTGGAGTTGATCAAACAAGTCGTCAATCTGGGGTAGCGGGTACTTATTCTTAATCATTACTTTATTCAGCTCGCGGTAGTCTATGCACATCTGCATGCTTCCGTCCTTCTTCTTCACAAATAGAACCGGTGCTCCCCATGGCGAATGGCTTGGCCTAATAAAACCCAAGTCTAGGAGTTCTTGCAGCTGCGTCTTTAACTCCTTGAGTTTCGTAGGTGCCATCCGGTATGGTGCCTTGGAGATAGGCTCGGTGCCCAGTACTAATTCTATTGTGAAATCAATTTCCTGAGTCGGCGGCAATCCTGGTAAATCATCGGGAAATACTTCTGGGAATTCTCTTACAATGCAAACGTCTCCAACCTTAAGTGGTGTTTCCTTTACTACATCTTTGATGCTGCCTAAGAATGCTTAACACCTTTTTTCTATCATCCTTTGAGCTTTGAAAGATGATATTAGCGGTGTACGTAGTCCGGAAATTTGTCCCATGAAGCATAATTTCTGGCCGTCAGGAGTCTCCAACATCACCTTCTTGTGTTTGCAGTCGATGGTTGTGCCATGTCGTGCTAGCCAGTCCATGCCTAGTATCACGTCGAAGTCCTTGATCTCCAGTTCTATCAGGCCTCCTTCTAGTTCCGCGTCCTCAATCTTGATCGGTATGCCTCGTACTATCCATGATGATAGAACTACTTTACCCGAAGGCAACTCGGTTACAAACCTAGTTCTAAATCTTTCACAAGGTTTGTCTAGTTTTTCTATCATTCCTAACGAGATATACGAATGAGTGGCTCCCAAATCAAATAATACAGAACATATATTATTGAGGATAGAAACTTGACCTGTGACCACCTTATTGCTAGCATCAGCCTCTCCTTGGGTTAAGGCAAAAATCCTGGCAGGAACCATCTTATCTTCCTTTTTCCCTTCTGTCTTGAGCTAAGGACATTCTTTCTTTCGGTGTCCCTCTTGAACACAGTTGTAACTTCCTTTGTTGTTTGCCCAGCATTCCCCAGGATGTTTCCTTTGGCACTTAGCACATGGTAGGTATTCTACATAACCCGACCTACTTCCTCCATTATTTTTCCGTGCCCTTTTATCGTTGTCGGACTGTTTGTTGTCAGGATGCCTTCTTTTCTGACCATTGTTGTTGTTGTGATTGTTGTTCCGACTTGTCCGAGATTGACCCTGCTGTCTAGGCTCAAGCTTACTGGCTTCTTCTTTACTAACATTAGCCTGCATCCTTTCTACTTCTATTGTCGTCTCTAGAACATCGGCATAAGTAGTGTTTCCTGGGTTTTCTAACTTAACCCCTAGCTCGATCTTTGGTCGAAGTCCTCTAACGAACTTAGACACCCTCAGATAGTCAGTTGGAACCATTTCCGGTGCGAACTTAGCCAAATGGTCAAACTTCCGAGCATACTCTGCAACTGATAAACTCCCTTGCTTCAAGCCAGTGAACTCCTCAACTCTTGAAGCGATTACAGCCGAATTATAGTACTTTTTGTGGAACAGCTCCACAAATCGAGTCCAAGTCATGGTGGCAACATCATGAGTCTGCTGGACTAAGTCCCACCATATCCTGGCATCTTTCCTGAGCTAGGACGAAACGCAGGATATGCGATTCGCGTTGCTGAGGTTCATGTGCATCAGGATTGGCTCCACATATCTTAGCCATTCTTCTGCCTCAAAGGGGTCTGTAGTCCCTTCAAATTTCAGAGCGTGTTGCTTACGGAACTGCTCGTAAACTGGCTCCATGTGTTGTATTGGATACGTCGCATAATTCGCCACTGGCCATCCCCCATATGTACCAACTTGTTGGGGTGCTGAGGCCATTTGCTGTGGCTGTGGCTGCGGCAGAGGCGGAGGCTGAGTCTGGGGCTGAGCCTGTTGTCGTTGTTGCTGCAATAGTTCCTCGACTTGTTGTCCCAGTCTGGCGATCTCCGCAGTGTTGTCAGTTGGTGGTGGCGGCGCGCTGTGGCTGGCAGTAGCACGCACTCCCCTTCTGCGAACCGGAAGGGCTTCATTGTTCACCAGAGCAGCGTTGGAGGCATTTCTATTGGTGTGAGCAGATCTTCGGAGCGACATCGCAGCAGAGTTCTAACAGTTGAGAGAAACATGTCAAAACTTACCCTAATAGGCTCTAAGGGAAAAACTTAATCTAATCAAACATATCTCGGACCTATTGATTATGACTTCTTATGAAAGTTATATAAGTCTTCTTTATTATTAGAGTGGGTTTCTATAATTAGAAAAACAAGCCATCTTTATTATTTTCTAAGTTTGTTTCTAATCATCCTATATGACTTAATTCTCAGGCTCGAAACTCATCTTTGTTCCAAAGTTAACCATATTGAGGGAGGGCTGGGATCAGTAAAATCGTTCCCACTACTATGGCCCCCTAACTCTCAATATAGAAACTTGGTTCATTGATTTGTATCCACCTTCACCGAACTTAGTCATTATTTATTTTATTTATTATTTATTATGATTGTGAAAGAAAATCAAACTCATACATGATAACAAAATAACCATGATATTAATTTGGAAAAAAAAAAAGTTTTCACTATTTACAACCAAAAAAAAGAAACAAATAATAAATTAAAACAAACAATGAAACTAATTATTCTAAAAATCGAGATCTTCTATATCTGATCCTTCATCTAGCATATCATCATCTAACTCCTCATAGTCCTCATTATCATGCGCCTCAAAATTCCCTTGAGGAAGGTTCGTAAAAATTCTATGCTTTTGCTCATTTGTAAACTGAAATTCTGTTTTTGAAGTGAACCTAATTAAGAGAAAATAGTATCTCATTGCTACCGGGAATTCATCTTCATTATCCATTGTTTCCCATATTTCCTCTAAGGCTGCAATTACGGTATGATAATCTCTAAATAGTCTAATTACTAAAATGTATTTCTCCGTTGCTCTCATCATGATCTGCTTAGATTCTTGGAGGTGACATATTTCTCTGTGGAACAAAACCAGCCTCCAAGTGATTCTTTCTAGAACTCTTACAGTATTTTTCAGTTCCCTAATTCTTTTTAAAGCCTTAATGGCTCAGATATCCTCATAAGTTAATGCTTTGTTCATTCTTAACTAAAACATAAAGGCCAAAATCGTTAGCAACACATATAAACATAATAACTATAACTTAAATACTTACTTGGCGGTCAGATTCGGAGCTTTGAGTGTGTGTATCGAGGAGAACTTCAAGCGAATGAACCATTTCTCTGATACCAACTGTAACGACCCAACTACTCTAAACTTTGGACCATTAATGACTACTATACATAGACACTAATCTTTAAGAAAACGTACATATGAAATAAACATTTCTTCATTAAAACTTGTATAACAAATGTTAAACTTCTTAAACTTCAAAGTAGGATATGGGATCACATTGTTTTAAAAATAAAAACATAACATAACTTAAATATATGGGTTACAAAATTAGATGTGAAAATACATAAAAATCATAATTAAAAGACTAAAAAGCAACTTCATCCTCGAATCGTTCATGCAGTCCACCGATGTCATTCTCCCTCAATACACATTCCTAAGCTGCCAAGAACCTTCCCGCCGCCATAGCTATTTGCCTGCACATATAAAACATAAAGGAATGAGCCTAATGCCCAGCAAGGAAAATCTACTACAAGCATGAAACATAATCATACACATAAACTATAAGCTATAAACATATATGTATAAAGACGTACATCATATAAGACTATACTATTAATGGCCATTAAAACATGTGATAAACCATCTATGTCCCTTTTCTAATATCTGAGGTAGGTTAGATAACATGGTAGGTTTATGATAACCCATCTACGTCCCCTGTCTAATATTTGAGGTAGGGTAAATCATAACCATGAAACATAAGAAAACATAACATATTATATTATAGCATAACTTATCATAACATATCAACATAACATATAAGCATATAAAACTATCCTATTTTCCTTACCAATATACCGGGATGATGAGAAAAAAGTCGGGATTTTGAAACACTCCTAAATACCATAATGAGAAGGTGAGTATTTCTAAAAGAAGAAGAGAATGAACTAAACCATTTGAGAAAGATACTTACCAACAAGAACCTCAAGTTTAAAGAACTGAGATGCCTAACCAAGAATAAAGAGTACTGAGTTAGGATTTGAGTAGAGAAAAACTATTAAGAACAATACAGAAAGGAACTAGAATTAGGAATACCTTGAATGCTTCTATGACCGAACTACACCTCGAAACCGAAATATACTATAAACCTTACTTCCCAAGTGTTTAATAAGCTTATAATGATTAAGCTTATAACCCCAACCCAAGTGTTTAACACTCTAAAGTAATCCTAGCAGCTTGTAGGCTCTGAACTCAGTTTGATGAATGAAGAAATGGTTGGGTACTAGGTCATATTTATAGAGTTCGAGAATAAAAAGATCTTCATTTAACTTGAATAAAATAATGGGTTTTTAATTGAAAAACATTTGAATAATCGTTCAGCAGAGGCTGAAGACTCGGTCAGAAAGATTTTGGACTTATTAAGAGGTTAAGGAATAAACTGAGCTCGGTTTCAAAATTGTTCAAAATTCATGCACCATAGCCGATATATCGCCCATGCTAGGCAATATATCGCCTGGGTTGATATACCCGAGGCTCGTCGAGGTTGTCGTGCGAAGCTACATGTTTTTCACCCCATATGGTGATATATCGCCCCCTATAGTTGCGATATATCGGCATACGCTGAAATATTATACACGTAATTAGACTTTTTCAGCCTATTTTGAATTGAGTAAACAACCTTGACTAAGTCCTTTAACGATTTCAAAGCTACTAGCAGACTCTAGGATTTCAAATATTACTCTTAATAAACTTATTCCTCAAAATACTTAATTTTGTCATTAAACCTACACATGACAAGTGTTAATATCTTATTGGGTCTATCTAAACCTTATAGTATAATTGATATAATCTTCATAATCAATCATATTAATCAAACCTTAGGTTATAATTAATATTCTTAAACTATAGGTTAAACTTATAAAATCTACAAGTGTGACTATTAGTGTCCAACTAAGTCCCAGCTTGAACCAAAATCCACAGTAATAAACATACTATAACTACTATTATCTATTACTACTACGACTACTACTACTACTATCTTACTAGCTAAGTAAAGTTCTTGGACTCTACAATAGGTCAATTCAATCTCAATTCTGAGTGGTTAGTATTCTAACTGATTGTATTATTTGAGTTTTTTTACTTGTTTGTTACCTGCTTACCCTACGGACTAGCCCATACTTACATTTGGGAACTCGGTAGTATAATTGAGTGGGAGTGTTAATCATAGATATGAACATCTATAGCTTTTGATGAAGAAGTAAAACGATGGTTTCCTTTTAGTTTGGTTTGATGTGCTAAATGATAGAGATCTCATTTCAGCAATTAATATTAGTTTACTGAAATGTCATTTATAAGGAACTAAGTGTTTTAAGGATAAAATACAATGAGGGGTAGCACAGTTAGTCGCATCTCATTGTAGACCGTCTATAGAGGATTGAGTGATAGTTATGGTTGTGACAATGGATAATTAATAACGTATCTATATTTTTTATAGAGCGTTCTATGAATTCAAGAGTGCAATTCTGAGTCTTTAGTGGAATCACGAGGAATTAATAAGTTAGTAAATTTAATTGTTAAATTTATGATAACTTATTGGAGATTGATTTATAGGCCCATGGTCCCCACTGTACTTTGGATAAAATCATCTAGATAGTCTCAATTAATATTTAATTATCAATTAAAATTATTAAAGTTGACCAGGTCAATTTTGGATAGTTTCACAGAGTTGTGCAATTTAGAGAAGAAAAGAGATTTTATGGCAGATTTATTATTTAAGACAAATTGGTGTTTAAATTAATAAATATGTTTAAATCAAGGTTCAAATTATAAATAATTAATTTGATGAAGGATTTAAATAATTATTTAATTAATTAATCAATAGAAAATAATATGGGCCTTGATTTTAAGTCCAACGGGCTTATAATTGAATGGGAAACTTCACGGGCCTAAAGCCCATGAGAATTTCAACCTAAAGGTTGATACTGCCTATTATTTTATTGACTTTTTAATTAAAATAAGTGACCTAATTAAGCCTATAAAAAGAATGTTAAGTGAGAGTTGAAAAGGGAGATGTTTTAGATGATCAGAAGATCTATTCTTGATGCTTTAGGGTTTTAGACTCTCTCTACAACAAAAGTCATTTTTCTAAGCCTCAATATTCTCTTCTCTTCTTTTCTCTGTATCTATCTCATGTGTTGATAATTTCCCACTCTAGTCTAGGTGATTCTAAGGATACTTTGGAAAATTGTGCAGAATTTGAAGATCGGTTCAGTTTCTTGGTGATACCCTGCAACAAAAATGATTCAAGGGTTAGAGAAATTGAAGGAAAGACTTATTCGTTCCGCTGCACATAATGTAAGTGTTCTTACCATTATCTTTGTTTAATTAAATTATAGAAACATGTTCTATGTTTTCTTATATTAATTTGTTTAATATAAGATTTATATGAAAATAAATAAGATCATGTATAAGTTTTCCCAACAATGAGAATAGAGAGTCACCCCCTAGTGTGAAGATGCATGCTTCTCAGATGAAGAAGAAAACCCGTTCACTGCCCTATGTTAACAGTCGCTCTAAGAAGAAGATGAAAATGGTGGAGGAGGCGGATGTGGTTCTAGACACGGGATTTTATTCCGATGATGTCCCCAATTCCCCATTGATCAAGGTTTTTTGTTTAAAGTTCACAACTTTTTTTTTCAAAAACCATAAACGTATCATCACTTTTTTCAGTTTATGTTTATTTTTTGCAGTTTTTGAACAAGAAAATGATGTTTTCTTTTATGTTTCCATTAAAAAAAAAATTAGTAGGTTTTAAAAAAAAAATTGTATGGTTTATTTTGTTATCAAGATGTGATTTTTTTTAACTAAATCTGTTAGCTAGAGAAGTGCTTGTTATATATAATTTAATAAGACCTATTTAAGGAAATAAGAGAGAGATTTTTTGGTACAAGACATTACCAAAGATATCGTAGAATGAAAATGTAGCCACTGTCTCAGTTATTTCCATTGACATTAAACCTTGCCCATCATAGCACAGCTTTAGCTCCTCTAGGTTCCACTTTTTTGCATCAATCTACATGCCTTGGATCCACCTCCACTTGAATACACAAGAATCTCCAAAAAAAAATATACGTGGAATACTAATTTTATGAATTAGATGAATCATATTGTTGTACCCTAAATTTAGCACAAGCTAAATTACTCAGCTCGAGTACAGTTGGCAGTTAATAGTGTAGAAGAATCATCAAGTAGAGTATCTATTTATTAACCATGTGCAGCACGAGGTTCAATCCAGTTCGTACACGATGTACAAGTCATTACATGACCAACACTTAAGGTAATAATCGAGGTCGAGACTCATAATGGTCAGACCCAATTTTAGGCATTCTGAACCTACTCCGATCTCGGAGTCAGATAGTTATCAAGCACGAGCTCAGGTGAGATATTCAACTTGTGAGGACCTAGATATAACACATACTGGAGGATCCCAGTAGATTCGGGAATTCTTTGCGCGCTCATTAATGACCAGGCTGTATCATATATCTATTATTTATTATCTGAGATAGCAGGAGTGTATTTATTTTGTTATCAAATCATATCCCAATGTAAAAAATAATTTGTATTAATTACATGCCATATATAATTATGTGGTTTGTTTACACAGTGTCCCGAACTTGTTCATGGAATTCCCCTATAAATACTAGGAATGTTGGACATGGAAGGAGACGATTCTTTGTATTTTCGAAACTCTGCAGGAATAGAGAGAGAAACAGTAATAATATTGACTCGTAGACTAGGTGGATTTTAACCACTGAACCACGTAAAAATTATGTGCTTTTGAGTGAATGCTTGTTATTTCATTGTGGTTTATAATCTAGCACTAATCTACCCATTTTATTTCTTAATACACTTTTGGCGAAAAACCGCATCAACAGTTTGGTGCTTTCATTGAGAGTAAATTAGTGCTTCACAAGTTCCAATGAATTCTCATCATGGTGGTCACTCGCTCAATGCATGATAATGAGATAGAACAGCCTAGTGGGCAGGAGACCCATCATACCACTGTTCCCAATGAAAGGGGCCCGGATGCTCAGCAACGTTCAGGAAAACAATCGGTGGGCCAGGACGATACTGGGAGTTCGGCATCATCACCGCCAAATCCTAATCCAGGGTACCTGACTATCGTCGAGATGGAAAACATTCAGTTGAGGAGCCATCTCGCTAGGGAAAACAGACAAATTGAGGAGGTCATGGCTCGGTTACCCCCTCTTGCAATCGATGTTAATGTCGGGAAAGAGGCAAAGGGGGTCTCATAAGTCCCACATGAATAATCGGCCTAAACCGAGTCGATCTGTCAGAACTGCCACTTCGAGTGCTGTGCCTTCAGGGCAAAATCACCCAGAATACTCGGCCCACTGATCATCACAGGGATCATCAGCATGTCAGTCAGTCAGTTAGGACTACGACCCCAAGCTTGGTGCCTTCCTCACAGATTCCCATAAATGCCCATAACAATCTGGGAGGAGGGGTTGGGACAAGCTCATGAAGGCACAACGCTCCAGGAAATCTCTATGTGCCACGATCAGAGCACTAGGCACAGAGAACTAGGGACGTTGGAGTAGAACCAAGGCGACCTAATTTAGTCCGTCCCGATGGAATGAGGATAGCCTCGCCAATAAGGCATCCTTCGTCACATGTAAGACATCCAACACCACCTCATCCTCAACGAGATATTCCAGCTCATGGGGACAGTAGGAGAAATCCTCCTTTGTCCGCAGATACTTTCATCCCACAAACGCATGGTGATAATCCAGGTCCTCGATCTCAATTGTGAGCTGTAAGTTTCACAAATGGAAGTTATTGGACAGAGAACCATCGTGGAGACAGGTCCGAGAGCGACCTGAGAAATCATTTGAGTTCAGCACGAAGTCCTCGATATGATCCACAGCCCAACCTGTGCGATCATCTGAACTCACAGAGAAGGTATCCAGCTCGGGATGAGGATATTAGATATACTCAACATGAGGGAGGCCCGTCCATAGTAAGCGACAACGGGAATGTCCCACATAACCAAGCTCGAGCTTGGAGGGACAATAACCCGTCAAACGCGTATAATAGGATGGGAGCTGTTGAACACCCCCCGACCAACCTAGGGACTAGGGATCAAACCTTTGAGAGACTGGCTCTAATGGAAGAGAAAATGAAAAGACTCTTGTTCGAGAAGGAAAATGATGATTGCGACTCAGATGAGGAGCTCGAACCTTTTGCTCCAAACATTGCAGCGGCAACATATCCTGTAGGTTTCAGGATGCCACACATGTCGAAGTTTGATGGAGATGGAGATCCATCTTATCACCTCTGAATGTTTAACACCATGATGATTGCCCACAATTTTGGGCGCGATCTAAGGTGTATTTTGTTTCCCGCAACTTTGATCGGGCTTGCCAGACGGTGGTTTAAACAATACAAGAGACATTCCATAAGCTCGTGGAAGAAATTTTCCTCCAGTTTTAAAAAAGCATTCCGAGCTTCATAGGCAATTCGGTTCAAGGCCGATTCATTAGCCAACGTAAAACAACAACCTGACGAGACACTGAAGGCATATTTGAGAAGATTTGTCAATGTTGCTGCATGAGCTAGGGACGCTGATGACAGCTCCAAGCTCATGGCAATGAGAACGGGAATCCTCGTCAGGGGCGACCTATGGCAAGAACTCCAAAGAAAAGGAGTTAAGAGCGTAGATGAATTCTTGGCCCGAGCTCAGGAATGGATAAACCTGGAGGAAGCACGAGCTTCTGTCGCAGGTACCATCTAGACCCCTGTCCAACCCGTTGGACCGGTAACGGATGTTGCAACTACGGCTCAAGCTGTTACCCAAAATAACCAAGTGGGGAACAAAAAAAGGAAGGGGAACGATGAGGGCGATCAGAGCAGGACTGTAATGCCCCGAATTCTCCGATGTGGTTTAATGGCGGGATTAGTAGGCCGGGAGGGCCATACTTGTTTAATTAAGCCATTAAATGATATTATGCATGTATATGTGAATTATATTATAATATGATGTTAAATGTATGCATGTGGGTCCACATTTTAATTATAGGGGTGTGATGGTAATTTGGCCCGTTGTGGGTATAATTGTATATTTGTATGCATGTCGGTGATATATGTTGAGACCACATTATAATGTGGGTTCGTTCGAGCTATTCGGTATGAGACGACCATGGAATGTTAATTAGCGGTCTGGTCATAACAGGTTTAAGTTCGAGGCTCGGGAGGAGTCTCGGGGTGGTTTTGATGATTAGAGCGTTACCGGGAATTAAAGGGTAACAGGATGTGAATTATTGGTGTTTGGGGTTATTGAGAATAGCGAGAATTGGAGATCGTTAATTATGATTAACGAGATAGGTTGGAAAGGAAAAATATGCCCTTGGGAGCCTTTAGAAACCCTTAAATGACCTAGGGGTATAATGGTCTTTTCACCCCTAGGATAGATATAAACTGAGTTGAGCAGTAAGTTGATGAGAAAAACAGAGCAAGTTCTTGAGCTTCCCGTACCTTCTCCTTCTTCCATTTTCTTTGTGATTTTTGGTGATCTTGTTGAGGATTCAAGCTTGGGAAGTAGACCTTGGGAGTTTGGGAGAGTGTTCCACCATTGAAGAGCATCACAACCTGAGTTTGAGGTAAGATTCCAGCCATTAGTTTACTGGTATACTCTGTTTTGGCGTTAGTTTTCAGCTTGTGTTTTTGTGGTGGATTGTTGGAATTGATGGAAGTTTTGGTTGGGGTTGATCTTGGGTTTTGCTAAGGGAGTGATATAGATTAGAGGTTGTATTGGAGGTTTGAGTGGTGTTTAAGCTTGGTTTGAAAGGTTGGTTCCAAGAGAAATCGTAAGGGAAGAAAAACAGGGGTTATGGCTAAACTGGAGGTTGGGCCGCGGCATGGCCAGGGAGGGTCGCGGCCCTTGAAGGATGCTGAAGTTGGGCGCCTCTGTTTGAGGGGCAGGCCACAGCATGGCCAAGGAGGGTCGCGGCCCTTAGTGGCTTTTTGGCCAGAAATGGCTTTTTGGCTCGGGGATGCTAGCCTTAGGCCTCGGGGTCGATCCTACTACCCGGTTTAGTAGTGTTTGATGTCTCGGAGGCTAGGTTTTGGCTTGGGAACCTTTTATTGTTCATTTTATTGATGGAGTCCCATAATTGGTTATGACCAGGTAACCACTAAAGGACCAAAAGGTTTATCGTTCTCAAGGGTCGTTCTTATTATTAATTCTCACTCGAACAGGAGGTAAGAAAACTGGACCCTGTGTATATATGACATGCGTGATTATTATTAGGGCATGTTGGTTGATAAATGTGGACATGGATTGCCTATTGAATACTAGTGAATGTTGAATACTTGTATATGTACAGATTAGTCAGGGACACTGACCTAAAGAGTCAGAAATGGCATAGCGTCATGAACGTCGAGCCAAACGAAGATTAGATCTAATCGATATCAGCATTGAATGACTCATATGGGGTATTAATGTTGAACCGACCCTAAGGTCGATGAACTTATAAGCGCTTGTCTGGTCTAAGACCAGTTATTTAGAGCCAGGGCATATGGCCCCGGTGACTGTTTGTCACACAGCTAGGGAACGCTGTTCCAAGGTTATGACTCTATGGTCATGAGGAAGGTTATATTGGTGACTATTCACCATACACCTATCATGTTCAAACTTATGAAAGGTTCACTTATCAGTTAAGCCCGAGTGACCCTATCGTCACATGGTTGGAGGGGGCTCCACCCACTTTTGTGACTTTTACGACTGTCACCTATTTGTTTGGACTGTTGGTCCTGAATGATTATTACGATCATTGTTGATATTATATCATGTTTTATTATGCTTTTCTTGCTGGGCCTTGGCTCATGGGTGCTATGTGGTGTAGGTAAAGGAAAATAAAAGCTCACCCAGCCATGAGTGGAGAGCTTAGGTGGTGATGTGTACATATGCGGCCGCTTAACCACCACGTCCAAGGCGTTCTCAAAGGAGCTAGGGGGTTACCCTATTTTTGCCGCTTAGGTCGGCGGGATTGTAAATTTGAAGCAGTAATGACCATTTTGTAATGAGAACAACTTGTAAATGTTTTGATTAGCTCTACAGAGCAGTTTGTAATAAAAGATATCCATTCCCTTTTTATTAATTTTCCACCTTAACCTGTTAATTATACTTAGAGCACGTTTTTGACCAAGGGATTTGGGTAGCGGGTCAAATTTCCGGTCCACCGTTCACCGTAACTGTTCTGGGGTAACCAGGGCATTACAAAGACAAAGAAAAACAAGTCCATGGAGAAGTTCAAACCTATCTACGCTACATATACTGACCTAACAGATACTCGAGAACGTATCTTTCTGGCTAATTCTAATCGCCTCCCATGGAAGAAGCCAGAATGTTTAAGAAACCAGAGGGCGAAGAGAGACCCTTCAAAGTTCTATCAATTCCATAATGACATTGGTCATAACACTGATGACTGTTGGCAGCTGAAGGATGAAATTGAGACTCTCATCCGAGCTGGGTCGTTGGCCCAGTACGCCCGAAATCAGGTAGTACCCAATCAACCCACCGAACAGAACTCTCAGTCAGTCCCGGAAGCTCCGATAGGTCAATCTGGAGCTCAGGCAAATCAAGTTGAACCTCTTCCAATAGTAGGGGAGATATAACCACTATTTCTTGAGGACCTCATTTGGCTGGCACGAGCAGCGGGGCCAAAAAAAGGTACATTAATGAGTTGAAGGCTCATAAAGAGGTGGAGTTCGTCCTAGAGCAATGGTTATTGAAACAACCGCGATTAGAAAAACAACCAATCAATTTCACGAAAGAGGATGCTAGCCACGTCCAATTCCCACATAAGGATCCGCTGGTGGTAATCGTGCAGCTCGCCAACCAAATGGTCCGCAGAATACTGGTGGATAACGGAAGCTCCGTAAATTTACTTTTCAGATCCACCCTGGAAAAAATAGAATTGTCCGTATCTGATTTGAAGTCGACCTCGATGACTCTGTTTGGATTTACGGGTGAAGGAACGGCGGCCATAGGGACAATCAGACTGGTGGTGACATTGGGAGAAGAATCACGAACTGTCTCCAAAGTACTCGAGTTCATGGTATTCGATTGTCTGGCCACATACAATGCGATTTTAGGTCAACCCATCGCTAATGGCATTTGAAGCCATAACATCGATCAGACACCTGGCAATGAAATTCCCCTCAGCTTCAGGGATATGCACAGTCAGAGGAGTTCAGCTTGCTGTCAAACAATGCTACAACATTTCTATAAAGAGAAAGTCATAACCCGGGCAACAGGCAATGGCCATAAATTATGGAGGTGAGGAGTCCCAGGAAGTAGGAGTCAGTCATGGGATGGAATAACCTCAACAAGAAGGGGACAGTGAGGTCGCCCAACGTGATGACATTGATCCGCGGATAGGCGAAGACAGGTCAAACCTCAAAGCCATAGAAGAGCTCGAGGAATTGAACATCGATCCAAAAGAAGCTTCAAGAGTCGTAAAAATTGGAAAGAATCTTGAAGACAAAAGAAAGAAGGAGCTAGTCGATTTTTTACGGAAGAACCTGGATGTTTTCGCCTAGTCGCATTAGAATATGGTGGGAATCAGTCCGAATATAATAATGCACACTTTAAATTTGGACAAGAACGTGCCTATAAAATCCCAAAAATGGAGGCTTTCGGGAACAGTCCGAGCTGAAGCACTAGAGGAGGAAGTAGCTTGGTTACTAAAATGCGGGTTTATCCGGGAGGAAAAATACCCGATCTGGGTTGCCAATCCCGTGCTGGTCCCGAAGCAGAACGGGAAGTGGAGAACCTGTGTCGACTTCTCCGACCTAAACAAGACTTGTCCCAAGGATGTTTCCCACTACCAAGGATTGATAAGTTGGTAGACGCCACGGCAGGTCACAAGCTCATGTCTTCATGGACGCGTACTCTGAATATAACTAGATTGCGATGAACCCTGCAGACTAAGAGCATACCAGTTTCATGACCGAGCATAACATATATTTTTACAACGTTATGCCATTCGAATTGAAAAATGTCGAGGCTACATACCAACGCTTGGTCAACAAAATGTTCGCTAACTAGATCGGGAGAAACATGGAGGTGTATGTCGATGGCATGTTTGTCAAGTCAAAGACTGCCAATAACCATGTATCCGACTTGGAAGAATGTTGTGGAATCTTAAGGAAATATGACATGAAGCTGAATCCCCATAAATGCACTTTCAGGGTGGCATCTGCAAAATTTGTGGGGTTCATAGTCAACACAAGGGGAATAGAGGCGAATCCTAAAAAAATCAAATCTTTAATAGACATGCCTTCACCTAGGTCACATAAGGAAGTTCAAAGCCTAACTGGAAGGGTGGCGTCTTTAAATCGCTTCATTTCGAAGTCCACTTACAAGTGTCTACCATTCTACAACTTTCTCAGAGGAAACAAGAAATTTGAATGGGCCGAAGAATGTGAACAAGCATTCCACGATCTGAAAATGCATCTGGCAGAGCCCCCGGTATCATCCAAACTGACATCTGGAGAGTCTCTTTTTCTTTATCTGGCCGTGACAGAGAATGAAGTTAGTGCCGTGTTAGTTCGAGAAGAAGACCGTGTTCAGAAACCAGTATATTATGTAAGTAAGAGACTTCTCGGAGCTGAATCACAGTACCCACTAATAGAGAAGCTAGCATTCTATCTAATTTTGGCTTCTAGAAAGCTCTGGCCATATTTCCAGTCCCATTCTATCAACGTCTTAATCGACCAACCTTTAAGGGAGGCACTATCAAAACCTAAAGCGTCGGGATGTCTCTTAAAATGGGCCATCGAACTTAGCCAGTTTGAGATATTACATATGCCACAAACTTTAATCAAGAGTCAAGCCCTTACTGATTTTATGGCTAAAAGCACCTGCTTTTATGATGAGCTCATGAGGGAGCCGGTGCAAGAATTATAGAAAATATTCGTTGATGGATCATTAAACGAGAACGGGTCAGGAGCTGGGATAATCTTAATTTCATCTAAAGGAAATCGGTTCTATACAGCTCTTAGATTCGGATTTACGGCATCCAACAACGAAGCAGAATATGAGGCCTTACTAGCAGGGATAAGGGTGGCAAGAGAGTTGAAGGTGAAATCCATCCAATGTTATAGTGATTCCCAACTCATGGTAAGTAAGATATTGGGAGAGTATCAAGCTCGAGGCATCAAAATGGTGGCCTACCTAGCTAAGGTGAAGGGGGAACTGCCTGAATTTGAGTTTAGCTATGTTGAATAGATACCCCACGAGCAAAACTCTAACGCTGACGCTTTGGTACGACTTACTACCACCAAATAATCTGAAACATTAAATGTAGTACTAGTGGAGTTCTTGGAAAGCCCAAGTGTAACGGGAGAAACGATGGAGGTCAGAATGATTGACATAAGACCAACCTGGATGACTCCTATAATGGAACATCTCGCAACTGGAAAGTTACTTGATGACAGAAAATATGCGAGAAAACTACTTTATCAAGATCCATGGTATGTAATAGTTGATGGAATCCTATATCAGCGAGGTCATTTGTTGCCCCTCCTACAGTGTGTTCTTCCCGAGGAAGCCAGAATAATTTTGCAAGAAATACATGAAGGTTTTTGCGGAGATCACGCTGGAGGGCAAAACTTAGCACTGAAGGTACTGAGACAGGGTTTTTTTGGCCCACTTTAATGAAAGATTCGATCTCGTATGTTCATAAATGCGACAAATTCCATCGTTTCGCCATAGTTGCCGGAGCTGCTCCAATCGAGCTAACAATGATTTCATCCTCGTGGACATTTGCAGCATGGTGAATTGACTTGATAGGTTCCTCACCTATGGGGAAATAAGGAGTTCGATATGCAGTAGTGGCAATCGATTACTTCACAGAGTGGGTAGAAGCCGAACCTCTAGCAACCATCACCTCAAAGAGAGTCTTGGATTTCGTGGTAAAGAATATCATCTATCGATTTGGACTCCCTAAAAAGATTGTATCGGACAACGAGACGCAGTTCGATAGTGATCTCTTCACCGAATTTTGTGAAAGATACAGAATAACGAAGAGTTTCTCGTCAGTAGTATATCCACAAGCTAATGGGCAGGTCGAGGCTGTAAATAAGACCCTCAAGGCGAGCCTGAAGAGAAGGTTGAACGAGTCTAAAGGATTATGGTATGAGCAGCTCCCGCAAGTACTTTGGGCCTACCAAACTTCTCATAGAACCTTCACGGGGCATACTCCTTTTTCTCTAGCCTTCGGGAGTGAGGCCATGCTTCCAATTGAAGCAATGGTGGCTACTCACAGGTAGAGGACATTTGATCAAGAATAGAATAACGAGCTACTTAGTGCATCTCTCGTTCTGATCGAAGAAAAATGAGAGGAATCGCAATTATAGCTCCCCCACTATCAACAAAAGATCACTCATTATTTCAATTCAAAAGTCAAGGGACGCAGACTCGGATTAGGCAATCTGGTGCTCCGAAGGGTCTTTATGGCGAATAAAGACCCCAAAGATGGTGTGTTGGGCCCGAACTGGGAAGGACCGTACCAGATCATAGAGCTCTTACGTGAAGGAACTTTTAAGCTAGCCCGACTAAATGGAGAAATAGTCCCACGGAACTGGAATGCTCTTCATTTAAAAAAGTATTATCCATATTATTATTATCAATGTAAGGCTTATTTATAAACGTCATTTCAAATAAATGATATATACTATTGAATAACCATTTCTTGGTTTTATTATTGCAAGCTCGTGCTCTCACATTGTAAAAGCAACCAGGAAAGTTTATATGTTCTGGTTACTTGGGGGGCACATAACCGAGGTGAGTTTTTGAGAAAATTAAGCTTACTCGGATAAGATTAAAAACTTAGAAGCTTTGAGAAATTTATTATTCAACGGCTTTTTAAAGCTCGAGTTTTCAATAAACCTAGCACGAGCTGAGTTTGAAAAATCATCTAAAAACATGGATATACCTAGGTCCGAAGCTTAGAAGCTTGGAAAAATTGATTATTCAACGACTTATTAAAAGCTCGATTTTCAATAAACCTAGCACGGACTAAGCCTAAAAAAGTTTATTAGAAACTCTGGATATAACCAGATCCGAGGCATGAGTCCTAACAGGTATAATGCTATTAAGTTATTAAAAACCCTGGATATAACCAGGTCTGAGGCCTGATTCTTAACAGGTATGACGCAAATAAGCGAGCAAAATCTTGGATACAACCAAGATTGATAAAATCTATCTCAATCTAAAATTCGACCCCTAAGATTTCGAATGTACAAGAGTCTAAGGATTCATAAACATGAGAAAATAATAAAAGGAAGACAAATAGATCAAAAGTTAGACATATATTCAAATAAAAAAATATTGTCTCATCAAGGAGAAGAAACCTCGAGCTGAGCCCTAAGGTAATTGTTTTAATCCCATGGGATTGTTACAGAAACTTAAAAAAAAATAGTTACAACAAAAATCTTAAATAAGTCATTGGGCTGCATCAGTACGCTCCATCGAAGTCACTTCCTCACCATCTCCCTCTGCAGCTCCAAAAGCCTCACCAGTCCTTGAGGGTTCCTGTGAAAATTGTATCTTGAATTTCACAAGATACGGATCCCACAGATTGGGTTGCATGAAGGAGAAGTTCCCGTCCTGGTTAAAAGCCCAGCAACGGTAAAGCATCTCCTCCATTGTCAATGAGGACATTGCAGCCTCCTCCTTGGCCTTAGCTTTGGCCTTGATCAGCTTCACTTTGAGTTTGTTGTTCTCGGCTTGAAGCTCATCAGTGCGGTGATTTTCCTCCATGACCTGAGCCTGAGAAGTTGACAATGCGGCTTTCGCAGACTGCTCGCCCTCTTGAGAAGAAATGAGAGTAGCTTTGGTAGCATGCTCACTCTCTTGAGCAACACTCAGGGTGGCTTTTGTGACCTGCTCATTCTCATGGGCAGCAGTTAAGGCAGCTCGTAGTTCCTCATTCTCATGAGCTATGCTTCAGTATTGAGCCAAGACAGACTGCAGAATAACGAAGCAAGTTAACAAAAAAAAAAAGACATAGTAAAGAAAAAGACGGTTAGAAGTGGGAAAAACACCCACGATGAGGTTCATCCCCATAGCAGATTTTAGGACATCTTCCGAGCTGCGCTCTTCTATGACCCTCAAATCCCTAGCACTAGCTTTGTACACATAGCCCACCATGTGACTCGCCGTCTCGTACACGATACCCCAAAAAGCCTTAGGGATCTTATCCAGATCGTGTGGCTCGACCGATATCCGGACGAGAGGAATCTCACTTCGGACGGGGGCCTCGGTTTGAATCACTTGGGGATGTGAGGAAGGCATATGTCGAGGAGGGGGAAGAGGATCTTGCTGGACAATGACATCGGAGCTGGGGGGAGTTCTTTTGATGGTTGCTTACGAGCAGTGTTTGCACATTTACCCTTGTGAGGTGACTTTGTAGTACCCCCTATCTTAGGGGTGGTCTTCTTTGCCACCCTGGGCCTTTTTACTACAGGCCTAGCTCTGGACCGTCCGGCCTTGAAGGCACTCCTTAAATCTGGATCTCCAAGAAATTCCATCTCTTCACTTGAAAAAAGAATGATCAGAGGAATTAATTCACAGGAGTAATTCCTCAAAGGTATTATAAATGCAAAGAAAAAAGAACAAGGATCCTACCCTCCGGGCTAAGGGAGGAATCTATTACGATCAGCTCAGGTGTATTGATTGGGCTAAGTATAACCTCCGATCTTGGGATTAACGGAGGGGAGGGGGAATCTAAGCCTACGATCTCCTAGATCCTAGGGGGTTCGGGTCCTTCCTCGGGGCTGGATTCATCTACGTACTGCCTGAACCCAGGAGCAAATGCATCCTGGAGAAAGGAAGGCCAAGTCCTACGGTTGGTCCCATACTCTTCAAAGATGCTGGATCTAAAGTTTAATATGTTGTCGACTACAACGGTGCCTTTGGGATAGCTATGATCATAGCGTAACACCAAATGATCCACACATTGGAAAAGGATTACATTTAGATCTGGATCGGTAAGGTGACGGTTAACGAGATGGTTAGGGTTAAAATGGATCAGCCTATAGTTGGCAGCAGCCCGATCTAATTCTCTGAAAAAGGTATGGGTTACCTTGACTGGAGAGGCCGGCTGCTTCCCCAGATGAAGCTCATTCAGGATCGGTCCCCTGATTATCTTCATAAGCTCACCTTTTTTGCACCAACGATGCCACATCTTCTTCCTCCTCGGTGTCCTCGGTGGCTGGCGAGGCCCCTTGAAAAGAGGGGAGCTCGGGGATGACGGGAAGTGGAACTCGGGTCCTCAGAGCTATTTTCTGACCCTTGCTGATTAATTTGCATGCCACCATCATGGCGTCGTTCACGATTTGGCGATAATCTTTTTCTCGGGGAGGAAGGCTAGACAAAGTCTCATATTGACCCCCGAGGGTCTCAGATCGTTCTGTCCTCACGAATATAGCCGCACAAGGAGCAAACTTAATCAAAACATATATAAAAATAAATTTCATGATGATGATAAAAGTTCACGTGCTGAATTCACAAAGATAGAAGACTTACAAGGACGGTTGAAGTATCGATGCTCACAGTTCTTGAACTCATTCGACATAAAGAATAAATCTTTGTAGTCATTTGGGTGGTTGGGAAGCTCGATAACTACAGTGGAGATCAGAAACCAAGTGAGGTAATAAAATCAATCACCTCACCCTTTCTGGTCAAGACTAGCCTTGAGACAGAAGAAGTATAAGATATCTGCAGGAGTGAGGACCTCCCACTCGTGCCTCAGAAACAGATATTTTAACCCTGCCAAAAGCCTGTACGAATTTGGTGGGAGCTGAAAGGGATCCAATTTAACGTATTTAAGAAAATCTATGAAATATTAGTCCAGTGGGAGGAAGGCACCAGCCTTTAGGTGTTCATCACTCCAAGAACTGTAGTCATCTTAGAAGGGGGTACAACTCCGTTCCCCTTCAAGTTCAGGTCGGGCGATAAGACCATCAGCCCCTTTCTCGATATTGTGACTCAGTAGGATCTTGTTCACCTTCCCCTGAGTTATTATCCTCGAGACTATATGCTCAGCCTCAAAAAACGAATTGGGGTCAACGACAACCTCTCTTTCCACCACAGGACCAAAGTGTGGAATAGGAGAATCAGAGGCGGCCTGCTTGCCTTTGCCTTTGTTTTGGGTAGATGAGCTCGCGACATTCTTCTTAGGAGGCGCCATGATTCAGATCACCTAACGATAAAGCGGCCTAATTAGCAAGTGGCCTAAGATGGTCTATAGCTATGATCGTGGAGATACGGGAAACGAAAAGGCCTAATTGGACTACTTTCAAAATTTTAAAGCTCATACGAGCTAAATTTTTCCCTAGCTTCAACGCGTGGCCCCACGCGGTATCCTAGACCACGCGCCTTGATTTCTTAAAATCCCCAAATACTTTGGGATTCACGTGTTAGATCCGTCAGACCCATTACTTTCCTTTTCAAAGCGGTTTAATGCAAAATTGTCTAAGGAATCGTAACCCCTAAGCTACCTAGAATTAAACCTAAAACCCTTTCGGTTTCTACACCCCAAATAGGTATTCAAACCGATTTTCCAATAGGGTTTTCCCAGATTAACCTAGAGAATTGCCCAGATTTATGAATATCTTATTTCTAAACAAATTTGGTTTCATTCATGTGACCTAGACCGAAGTCCATTTCTTATTTTGCACTCAAAAATAGCCTAACGATACCGAACAACGAGCATTTTTCGAAGTAGAAAAAAAAACTCACTGGAAATTGAAGAATAAAAAAAAATCAAACCAGATGATGAAATACTTACAGAAAATAAGTTTGATTCAGAGAAGATGTCGATATATCCACAGGAAGCTCCTTGAAAGCTTCAAAAGATTTGAGAGGCAAAGAAAGTTTTTGGGGATTCTGGAGAAAAAGAAGGAAAGCTTGAGTGTTTGAAAAGGAAATTTTTTAATACAAAGGTGGTGAGGTCTCAGGACAATTGACCCTATTTATACGTAAACTATGGAAATTAATCTGAACCATCCAATTGGGTTAGCTCGAGATCCAAGGGTCAAGATTAAATAAACCATACGGTGGCAAAAAGTTGATAGGACAGTTGTTTCAGTCCTCGAAACCCGAACGGACGCCAATTGTAGGAAGCCACGTATCCAATACTTGAGTAGTGGGCAAGCACAATTTTATATGACAGAAGTCTAAAAGCCCCTACTATGTATGTCACAAAGTGACGACATTTAACACGAGCAGGAGCTTGGGGGCAAATGTTGTACCCTAAATTTAGCACGAGTTCAATTACTCAGCTCTGGTACAGGTGGCAGTTGAAAATGTATAAGAATCATCAAGTAGAGTATTTGATTATTAACCATCTGAGCCGCTCGAGGTTCAATCTAGTTCGTACACGGTGTACAAGTCATTATCTAACCAACACTTAAGGTGGTAATCAAGGTCGAGACTCATAATGCTCAGACCCAATTTTAGGCGTTCTGAACCTACTCCGATCTTGGAGTCAGGTAGTTGTCAAGCACGAGCTCATGTGAGATATTCAACTCGTGAAGACCCAAATATAACACATACTGAAGGATCCCAGGAGATTCAGGAATTCTCCATGCACTCATTAATGACCAGGCTATATCATATATCTATTATTTATTATTCGAGATAGCAAGAGCATATTTATTTTGTTATCAAATCATATGTTTGGAAACTTATACAGGATCTTTATTTATTTTCATGTAGATCTAATATTAAACAAATTAATATGAGATAACCAAGAACATGTTTCTAAAATTTCATTCAAAGAGAAACAAAGATAAGAATACTTACAGTATACGCAGCGGAATGAAAGAGTCCTTCCTTCAGTTTCTCTAACTCTTGTATCCTTTCTGCCGCAGAGTATTATCAAGAAACTGAATCGTTCTTCTAATTTCTTCACAGTCTTCCACAGTATCCTTAGAATCACTTAGACTAGTGTGGGCAATTCTCAACACATCAGTTAGAAATAGAGTGAAGAATAGAAAATAACAAAGAGGCTTAGAAAAGGACTTGTGTTTAGAGAGAATCTAAAACTATCAGAAAATCTGATTTTTGAACTTATGAACTTGTGTTTTGACTTCTCTCTAAGCACTCCTTTTATAGACTTAATTAGGCCATTTAATTTAATTAAAAAATCAATAAAATAATATCCAATATGAAGCCCTAGGTCGAAATTATCATGGGCTTTAGGCCTGTGAAATTTCCCATTTGATTATAAGCCCATTGGACTTAAAATTAAGGCCTGTATTATTTTCTATTGATTTAATTAATTAAATAATTATTTAAATCCTTTATCAAATTAATTATTTATAATTTTAACCTTGATTTAAACTTATTTATTAATTTAGATACCAAATTATCTTAATTAATAAATCTGCCTTAATTTCTCTTTTCTTCTCTAAAATACATAACTCAGTGAAACTATCCAAAAGTGACCTGGTCAACTTTGATAATTCTAATTGATAATTAAATCAATTAATTGAGACTATCTAGATGATTTTATCCAAGGTACAATAGGGACCATGGGCCTATGAAATCAAGCTCCAATAAGTTATCATAAATCTAACAAATAAATTTACTAACTTATTAATTCCTCGTGAATCCACTATAGACTCGAAATTGCACTCTTGAATTCATAGAACGCTCTAGAACAAATATAGATACGCTATTAATTATCCATTTTTACAACCACAATTGTCACTCAATCCTCTATAGATGATCTACAATGAGATAGGACTAAAATACTGTTTTACCCCTCATTGTATTTTACCCTTAAAACACTTAGTTCCTTGTAAATGATATTTCAGTAAACTAATTCAATTACTGAAATGAGATTTCTATCATTTAACACCTTGAACCAAACTAAAAGGAAACCATATTTTCACTTCTTCATCAGAAGCTATAGATGTTCATATCTATGATTAACACTCCCACTCAATTATACTACCGAGTTCCCAAGATGTAAGTACGGGCTAGTCCGTAGGGTAAGCTGGTAACGAACAAGTCAGAGAACTCAAATAATACAATAAGTTAGAATACTAACCACTCAGAATTGAGATTGAATTGACCTATGGTCAACTATATGAGATGACTATAATAGATAATAACAGTATGTTTACTTATCTTATCAATTGTCAATATCGGTCCAGTCGGATGTAACATATACATCTGATCTTATCTACTTTGCTAATGTTATGGAAATAACATAACACTGTAATGTGTAAGTAGATCATATCGTAGATTGGCAAGTCAGTGTAAATCCTGTGCACTGACTAATCTTAGGACTAACTTATTTTGAACATATAATCATATTTATATTCCACTATGATTACGTCACTATAAATAAGATTAGCTATATGCTTGGGATTTAATAGAAGTTTATATTAAACAAATAATCATGAAAATAAAACATGTGAGCAAAGTGTTTGACCAAGTCAAAAAATGATTTCTATTCTTTTATTGATAATAAAATGAGATTATAAAGAATTTGGGTTTTAATTAGGGCATAAAACCCCAACAAACTCCCACTTGCACTAATTGAAACTAATGCATTAATTCTACTAATCCCATTTCCTTGATATGCTTATCAAAAGTAGCTTCTAGTAGTGTCTTTGTAAACGGATCCGCAAGATTGTCTTCAGTTGCAATCTTTATAACCTTCACATCTCCCCTGGCCACATATTCTCGAATAATGTGATACTTCATTTCTATATGCGTACTCCTCTTGTGACTTCGAGGTTCTTTCAAGTTGGCTATCGCTCATGTATTGTCAAAAAACAACACAAGTGGTTTATCCATTTTTGGAATAACACCAAGATTCGAATAGAACTTCTTTAGCCAGACTATTTCCTTAGCTGCTTTTGACGCGACTATGTACTCAACCTCCATGGTGGAATCTGAGAGTGCAGACTATTTTACACTTCTCCAAATCACAGCTCCACCCCCAAGAGTAAACACCATTCCAGAAGTAGACTTCCTGTCATCGACATCAGTCTGAAAATCTGAATCGGTGTAGCCTATAGGGTTCAGAACACCACCCTTGTAGACTAACATATAAGCCCTAGTCCGTCTCAAATACTTCAGGATATGCTTAACTGCTATCTAATGTTTCGATCCTGGGTTTGACTGATACTTGCTCACTACTCCCACTGCATAGCAGATATCTGGTCTAGTACACAACATGGCATACATCAGACTTCCAACTGTAGATGCGTAAGGAAATTTTCTCATTGCATCTTCCTCTTCAGGAGTCTGGGAGACTGCTTCTTTGAAAGATGAATTCCATGGCGGGACAGTAGACGCTCTTTCTTGGAATTTTTCATTGGGAAGCGTTCAAGCACTTTATCAATGTAAGCTGCTTGAGATAGAGCTAAGAGTCTGTTCTTTATATCCCTAATTGTAACACCCTGGTTACCCCAAGATTGTTACGGTGAACATTGAACTGTGAATTTAACTCGCTAATCGAGTTCTTTAGTTGAAAACGTGCTACTAGGTGTTATTAATAGGTTAAGGTGGAAAACCAACCAAAAGGAAAGGATATGTTTTATTTAAAACATAAAACTGTTCATGCCATAAAAATGTTTACAAGTTATTTACAATGCAAAATGGTCATTACAGTTTGAAATTTACAACTCGTTGATCTAAGCGGAAAAAATAGGGTAAACCCCCTAGTTCCCTTGAGAACTCCTTGGCCGTGGTGGTCAAGCAGCTGCATATGTACACATCACCACCTAAGCTCTCCACTCAAGGCTGGGTGCGTTTTCTTTCCTTTTACCTGCACTACATAGCACCCATGAGCCAAAGTCCAGCAAGAAAGCACAATAATGCAAGTATATAATATCAAATGATGATCATGATAATCATACAGAGCTTATAGCCCTGAATAGATGAGTGATTTAACACTTGAGGTTCTGTTAACCATACTGAGGCTTATGGCCTTAATCAGATGAGTGACTGATGAGTAAGTCACTAGCTTAAATAGATGAGTGACTGATGGATAAGTCACTAACTTAAACAGATGAGTGACTGATGGATAAGTCACTATGGGGCTCGACACCCATAGCCATGTGACTAAACAGTCACTGAGGCTCGCTGACCCTGGCTCTAAATGACTAGCCTTTGGCTAGTTAAGAGCTTTTTAGTTTTCATCGAACTTGAGGTCGGTCCGGCATTAATGCTTATTTGAGTCATTCGATGCAAATATCGATTAGATCTAATCTTAATTGGCTTGTGTTAACATGCTAAAGAAGTTCTTGACTTATGAGTCAATCCCATGTGACCAGTGCTTAGTACCACTACCGAACTTGACTAATGAGTCACAGCTTCACAGTTGATACTGACACCATTGCCAATTTTGACTATTCAGTCAGTGCCATACACAAGTGAGCAAAATTTGCTAAGCATTCAATATTCAACCCATGTCCATATTTAAACATTCAACATGCCTCATGAATAACCATGCATGTCACATATGGGGTGTATTTTTCTTACCTCGAGTTTGAGCGAGAAATAATAAAAGAACGACCCTTGAGAACGATCTGTCTTTTAGTTCCTTAGCGGTCACCTAGTCATAACAAATTGGAATCCATTAATAAAGTAAATCAATAAGAGGTTCACAATCTAAAACCACACTCCCGGGATCAATCCCACAATCTCGAGAATCTCAATCTACTCAAATGGGGTAAAGGAACCAACCCCCGAGCCTTAAAAATCATCTCGAGCCCTAAAAATGAGAATTGCTGGAATTGGCCTAGCGCTGGGGTGCTGCCAAATGGAGTTGGGGCGCTGACCCAAAGCAGAGAGGCCCAAGTCCTTGCCCCGCATAGCGCTGGGGTATCAAGGCTGGCGCTGGGGCACCAACTTCAGACCAGAAAAGTTTTCCCTCCTTGCGATTTCCCTTGAAACCAACCCTCCAAACCAATCCCAAACCTTACCAAAACATCCAATTCAACCCCTAAACTGCATCTACATCATACCCTCATCAAAACCCAAGCAATCTTACTCAAAAACCTCCACTAATTCCCAACTATCCACATCAAAATCTATAAGCTAAAAACTATAAGAAAAACATAGCAAAGCTTATATTCATGGATGATTTCTTACCTCAAGTTGGTTTTGAGTCCTCTTCAATGGATGAACCAAGATCCTAAGCTCAAACCTTTAATTTCCTAGCTTATTTCTTCAATTTGGGCTTCAAAAATCAAAAGGAAGAAGGAGGAAAAATGGTGTACGGGTGAGGGAAAAATCTTGCTCTGTTTTGATTATGCTAATGGCCTTCTACAGCTTACCAAGGTCATACATATCCCTTGCCAAATGATCAAATTGCCCCTAGTCATTTAAAAGTTTCTAAAAACTCCCAATGGTAAAATCATCATCTTCCACTTATTTCGTTAATCATAATTAACGCTCTCCAAATTCCCGCTATTCTCGATATTCTCAAAAACCAAAAATTCACATCCTGTTACCCTTTGATTCCCAGCAACATTCTAATCATTAAAACACCCCGAGACTCACCCCGAGCCTCGAACTTAATCCCGTTATGACTAAACCGCTAATTTATACTCAAAGATCGTCTCATGCCGAATAGCTCGAACAAATCCACATTATAATGTGGCCTCAACAATATATCACTGACATGCATACAAATATACAATTTCGCCCTCAACGGGCCAAATTACCAAAATACTCCTGTGATGAAATGTGGACCCACATGCATGCATTTAATATCATATTATAATATAACTCACATAAACATGCATATAATAGTTTAATGGAATAATAAAACAATTATGGCCCTCCCGGCCTACTAATCCGGCCATTAAACCACATTAGGGATTTTGGGGCATTACACTAATGATTTGGATACCTAGAACATAACTTGCTTCACCCAAATCCTTCATCTGAAATTGAGTGCTCAGCCAATTCTTCAGATCTAATCATTTCTTAACATTGTTTCCAATGAGTAAGATATCATTTACATAAAGAACCAGGAATATCACTATTTGATTTTCCTTCAGTTGGTAAACACAGGGCTCATCAATATTTTTTTCAATGTCATAGGTTTTGAATATTTCATTAAACCTAAGATTCCAGGAACGAGAAGCTTGCTTAAGTCCATAGATGGACCTATTCAGCTTGCAAACTTTTCCTTCTTGTCCACCTACTTGAAATCCTTCTGGCTGATCCATATAAATGACTTTGTCAAGCTTTCCATTAAGAAAAGTTGTCTTGATGTCCATTTGCCAGATCTCATAGTCGAGAGCGGCTGCTATGGATAGGAGGATGCAAATGGATTTGAGCATGGCTACCGGACTAAAAGTTTCCTCATAGTCCACGCCTTCTCTTTGGGTATAACCCTTTGCCACTAATAAAGCTTTATAAGTCTCGATATTTCCATCAACACCTTGTTTCTTCTTGTAGATCCACTTGCACCCAACGGCCCTAAAGTCACTAGGTGCTTCCACAAGATCCTAGACATAATTCGAGTACATGGACTCCATTTTCTATTTCATGGCTTCGAGCCATAGTTCCTTTTCAGGGCTAGCCATTTCCTGTTTCAAAGACAACAGATCATCATCACTAGTGTCACCAACAACCATATTGGTTTCACCATGCAAACCATAGCGAACTGGGTTCCTAGGAACCCTCCCACTACGACGAGGCTCTGTGACAGTTTGCTCATGAAAAGTGGTACTTTCTTCATTTAAACCAACTTGCATTGGTTGGACATGAAGAGTGAGAATTTTATCATAAACTTGCATTGATGACGATGAAACATTGGTTGGAGTCAATTCTTTAACCATATCCTCTAAAACTACTTTGCTGCGAGGTTTGAAGTTTTGGACATAGTCATTTTCCAGAATATTAGCATTCGTAGAAGTAAACACTTTATTTTCTGAATGAATATAGAAAATTCCACCCCGAGTACCTTTAGGATAGCCAACAAACATGCAAACTTTAGTTCACGGTTCTAGCTTTCCCTCCTTTTTCCTCAGGATGTGAGCTAAACACCCCAGATTCTATAATGGCGTAAACTAGGTTCATGACCATTCCAGCGCTCTAAAGTTGTTTTGGGGGATTGATTTAGACGGCATGACATTGAGAATGTCGTTTGCGGTTTCAATTGCATGTCCCCAGAATGAAGTTGGTATACTTGAGTAACTAAGCATGCATCTAACCATTTCCAATAAAGTTCTGTTGCGACGTTCGGCTACACCATTTTGTTGCGGAGTACCTGGGGAAGTAAGTTGTGATAAAATTCCAAGTTCAGTTAAATAATCTTGGAACTGCATATCAAAATATTCTCCACCCCTATCAGATCGCAAGTTCTTTAACGTTTTACCTAATTGTTTCTGAGCCATTGCTAGGAATTCCTGAAACTTTGAAAACGTTTCTGATTTCCTATGCATTAGGTAAAGACATGAGTATCTAGAGTAATCGTCAATGAAAGTGACAAAATACTCAAAACCACCCCTTGCTTGTACATTCAAGGGTCCACAAACATCTGAATGAACAAGTCCAAGTGGTTCATTGGCCCTATCACCCTTTGCAGAGAATGGATGCTTGGTCAGTTTTCCTTCTAGACAAGATTCACAGACAGGTAATTCACCTAAGGTGAGTTCCCTCAAAGGTCCGTCCTGTGTAAGTCTTTGAATCCTATCATAGCCAATGTGACACAGTCTCAAGTGCCATAAATACATCATATTATCGTTATCGGTCTTTTGACGTTTATTGGTCCTAGGTTTAGCTACTTTGAATAAATCATTGTTAAGAGCGAGGGGTTTGTTAGGTCGCAGAATATAAAGCCCGTTTTCCAAACATGCAATACACAATTGTGATCCATTGAAGGAAATAATTATATTAGAACTTGTGAAAGTCATAACAAATTGTTCTAATTGCAACATGGAAACTGAAATTAAATTTCAATTAAAATCCGGAATAAAAAATACATCTTTTAAAATTAAGTATTTATTTCCAAACTTCAGATGAGTTATTCCTCTAGCTTGGACCTTAACGAACGCTTCGTTCCTAACTCTAAGCTTTAAGCCGCCTTCGTTCACTTCCTCCCACGATTCAAGAAGCTGCAAAGAGTTGCAAATATGGTTGGTAGATCCAGAATCAATAATCCAAACAGATTTATCATTCTCTAAAACACATGTTTCCAAGATAAATGAACTATAATCATTACCTTTGTTTTTCGCTACTAGAAACTTAGGGAAATCTTGTTTCCAATGCCCCTTTTCTTTGCAGTGAAAGCACTTATCTTTACCTTTCTTGTTTTTCTTGTTCTTCCCCTTAGGCGTCTGTGCATATGGTTGTGCACTCATCTTTGCAGCCTTTGCAGGCTTGGGGTTGTTGTTTTGTCCATTCTTCCTCTTGTTTCCAATTTTCAAAGACGAAGCTTGGTTAGCTTCATCCTTAGCTGGATCAGCAGCAACAACAGTAGTCTTATTTTCTCATCCTTTACTAGGTCCACCCATGATAGGCTAAAAAATCTGAAGCTTGTTCATGAGATGCATCAGACCATAGTTGAGTTGATTACGAACGTGCAGACACGGTGCCATCCGAGCATTCACAGTGTCATCACATATGTGCGAAGACGGTGATATTCAAGCATTTATGATGCCATCACGAGCATTGACGGTGCCATCACTAATGTTCAGACACAATGCTCGTTCTGGGGATTCCTCAATCATGACGAACTCGAAGTTGTCACCAATCAACTCTATGTTGATATTCTGTTTTCAATTAAGGAAGTTTTCTCCAGTGAGTTTCTCCATCGAAAGTTGAGAAAGGATGGGAGTAGACACAAACACTACTTAACTTAAAACTACAAATTATCAATAAAATATAAATCAATCACATTTGCTCAATAAAACTTCTATTCACACAAATTTCAAGAAATAACATAACATATACCAAAATATGTAAGATATGAGAAAAAATATCAAAAAAAATCATATCTATATTTCTTTAGGTTTTTAACTAATCTATGATATCCTTGTCCCGGTTGGCGAGAGTCAAAAAATACCACTAGTTAAATAGAGTTGTAAACTCATTTAATAATGGACACCACAATTAACAACCTACTATTCGATCAAAATAAGAAAAAAAAATCTCTTATTTTATGAGCTAGACCCACGGTTTCGATAATCATAGATTTAGTCCTAGTAGTCACCGTAGGGGTGAGTCTAGTAGAATTTGACCTATAATTATCTATCTTTCGAGATTTAACCTTGTCAAAATAACTAATGAACACCTTCCGTAAGGGGACGAATCAAAGCGCCTCGAGGCCCTATTAAGCTATTGACTATGTTAAACCAACGGTGGAGATCGAATAAAATTCTTAAAATAAACTCATTATAAAATTAAAAAAATAGTATTTTTATTATTTATTTTTAGAAAATTAATGACTATGGTTTTCCAAAAAAAAATTAAACAGATTAAATTTTTAAAACCAAATTCCTATAATTTTCTATTAATTATAAAGTGTCACATTGAAACAAATTCAATAATTTAGAATTAGTTTGTTGCTAATCAATATTTAGGTTTAACTAATACAATGAACCTATACAATTAAGTCATACTCAGGCAAATGAGCCTTAACAATTGAGCTTGTATGGAGGAGGGCTGGGTCCATTATGTCGTTCCCACTACAAAGGTCCCCTGTCTTCCATGCATGGTACAAAAGACAGGAATTTAAACCTTCGTTTTATTAATTGTTACTAATTGATCAGGCCCACTATAGTCATGTAAAGCAAATGGGAATTCACAAGTGGAATCACCCACAAGAGATTAATTTAAACTTTTCATTTTCTAATGGGCCCAAATAAAACCTATCATTTTATGAATGTTTTATTGGGCAAAAATCATATATCTAACAAACATATGGGCCACTATATGCATCTAAGTCCAATTGCAAAAAATACTGCATATAGTGCAAACATACATGTTATAATTGGATGAGCCTAATCATGTTACTATATGAGCAATTATATGAATTTATGCAAAAATACCACAATTTATTTCATTTGCAAAAATACCACAATTAATTATCTAGAATTTATCAAAAAATTCAAATTAATTAAAATTTTACAAAAATAAGTCAATTTAAATGAAATTTATCAACAATTAACAATAGTTAATTTAAATTTCATTTATCAACAATAAACTTGGTTTAGGTTAATTTTAAAAAAATATTAGTTTAATTAAAATATGATTTATCAACAATTAACCAAAGTTAATTTAAATCCCATTTATTAAAAAAATATTTTATTAATTGGCTGAAAAAAATGATATATTTCAAAATTAAACCAATTTTAAATTTTAAAATCAATATATAAACTGTTTTTCAAAAATATATTGTGTTGTTACAACTATAAGCAAATATTTTAACCATTTAAAAAAATATATTAATAGTTATAACAACCCTAAAATATCTTAAAACAGTTAATCAAATTCAAATATCCATAAAAATATCTAACTAATAATATTCAAATTTCAAATAATTTATATATTAAAATCTACAGAATAAAAAGATATTTATATTTTCAAATAAATATTTAATAAAAATATCAAGAATTTAAAAGTAAATATTTAATATCTTAATTCTAATATTTTAATATATTAAAAGATTTAAAATTAAGTTGTTAGTCTATTTTTAAATTTGAATTTGAATCTTTGTAGAAAATATCTAATTATTTAAATCTCAAATAACAAAAATATCTTATTTAAAAGAAAAAACAAATTTAAATGATAAAACAAAAAAGATATTTTTGGTTTTGATTATAAATAATTTATTTCCACAAATTTTATTTTTCTTTAATGTAAAAAAAATTAATTTTTTTTGGATGAATAGTACATGTGGGTACTGTTCACCGCGCTGGTGCGTGCGGGCGTGCACGTGGGTGGCGCGTGGGCATGCACGTGCACATGGGTAGCCAGGCCAAATTTTTCCAAAAAAAAATTTTGAGCAATTTTTCAAAACAAAACAATTTTCTAATTAATTTTTAACATGTTTTACACAAAATAAATCATATATAAAAATTAATAGCATAGAAAACACAACAAAATAACTTAAAAATTGCTAATAATCACATAAAATCAATATGCTTCATAAAAACATGAAAACCATCCAATTATACAAACATATCAAATAATTCAATTTTAAACATGTTCATTCATGAAAATAAAGATTACCAAAGGCTCTGAGGCCAGTTGTTGGGAAACTTATACATGATCTTTATTTATTTTCATGTAGATCTAATATTAAACAAATTAATATGAGATAACCTAGAACATGTTTCTAAAATTGAATTCAAAGAGAAACAAAGATAAGAATACTTACAGTATACGCAGCGGAATGAAAGAGTCATTCCTTCAGTTTCTCTAACTCTTGTATCCTTTCTGTCGCAGAGTATTATCAAGAAATTGAACCGTTCTTCTAATTTCTTCACAGTCTTCCAATGTATCCTTAGAATCACCTAGACTAGTGTGGGCAATTCTCAACACATGAGTTAGATACATAGAGAAGAAGAGAAAATAACAAAGAGGCTTAGAAAATGACTTGTGTTTAGAGAGAATCTAAAACTATCAGAAAATCTGACTTCTGAACTTATGAACTTGTGTTTTGACTTCTCTCTAAGCACTCATTTTATAGACTCAATTAGGTCATTTAATTTAATAAAAAAATCAATAAAATAATAAACAATATGAAGCCCTAGGTCGAAATTATCATGGGCTTTAGGCCCGTGAAATTTCCCATTTTATTATAAACACATTGGACTTAAAATCAAGGCTTGTATTATTTTCTATTGATTTAATTAATTAAATAATTATTTAAATCATTTATCAAATTAATTATTTATAATTTGAACCTTGATTTAAACTTATGTATTAATTTAGATACAAATCTATCTTAATTAATAAATCTGCCCTAATTTCTCTTTTCTTCTCTAAAATACATAACTCTGTGAAACTATCCAAAATTGACCTGGTCAGCTTTGATAATTCTAATTGATAATTAAATCAATTAATCGAGACTATCTAGATGATTTTATCCAAGGTACAATAGGGACCATGAGCCTATGAAATCAAGCTCCAATAAGTTATCATAAATCTAACAAATAAATTTACTAACTTATTAATTCATCGTGACTCCACTATAGACTCGGAACTGCACTCTTGAATTCATAGAACGCTCTATAACAAATATAGATACGCTATTAATTATCCATTGTTACAACCATAATTGTCACTCAATCCTCTATAGATGGTCTACAATGAGATATGACTAAAATATTATTTTACCCCTCATTGTATTTTATCCTTAAAACACTTAGTTCCTTGTAAATGATATTTCAGTAAACTAATTTAATTACTGAAGTGAGATCTCTATCATTTAAGACCTTGAACCAAACTAAAAGGAAACATCGTTTCACTTCTTCATCAGAAGCTATAGATGTTCATATCTATGATTAACACTCTCACTCAATTATACTACCGAGTTCCCAAGATGTAAGTATGGGCTAGTCCGTAGGGTAAGCTGGTAATGAACAAGTCAGAGAACTCAAATAATACAATTAGTTAGAATACTAACTCAGAATTGAGATTGAATTGACCTATGGTCAACTATATGATATGACTAGAATAGATAATAACAATATGTTTACTTATCCTATCAACTGTCAATATCTCTCTAGTCCAATGTAACAAATAGATCTGATCTTATCTACTTTGCTAATGTTTTGGAAAGAACATAACACTACAATGTGTAAGTAGATCATATCGTAGATTGGCAAGTCAGTGTAAATCCTATGCACTGACTAATCTTAGGACTAACTTATTTTGAATATATAATCATATTTATATTCCATTGTGATTACGTCACTATGAATAAGATTAGTTATATGCTCAGGATTTAATAGAAGTTTATATTAAACAAATAATCATGAAAATAAAACATGTGAGCAAAGTGATTGACCAAGTCAAAAAATGATTTCTATTCTTTTATTGATAATAAAATGAGATTACAAAGAATTTGGTTTTTAATTAGGGCATAAAATCCCAACATCATATCCCAATGTAAATGGGAATAATCTGTATTAGTTACATGCCATATATAATTACGCGGTTTGTTTACAGAGTGGCCCGAACCTGTTCATGGAATTCCCCTATAAATACTAGGAATATTGGACAGGGAAGGGGACGATTCTTTGTATTATCGAAACCCTGCAGGAATAGAGAGAGAAACAATAATAATATTGACTTGTGGACTAGGTGGATTTTAACAACTGAACTACGTAAAAATTCTGTGCTTTTGAGTGAATGTTTGTTATTTCATTGCGGTTTATAATCTAGCACTAATCTACCCATTTTATTTCTTAATACACTGTTGGCGAAAAACTGCGTCAACACATATAAACATTGATTTATTTGGTGGAAGCTAAAATGACATACGATGTGGATGTGGCAATGGCTGACTTGTAAAATTGTCATGCATTTTCTTTTTTTGGAAATGTTTTAAGAGAGGGTGGTTTTTTTTTTTATATTTTTGCATTTGTTTATTTTTTACTTGTTAATGGAAATAGTAGAAAATGACTTGTATATCTAGGTGTAAGGATTGTATTTAGAACTTGGTCTTCCAGCCTTTATCAATGTATTTATATACACTTATGTTTATGATTATTTTTTGGACAACTTGTTTATAATGTTGAATGATTGTATTATTCGTTAAACAAATTTGTTTATTTTTAAATTGTTATATTTTGCTTTAATTTGTTATTTCTGGTTATTAAGTGTTGTCCATAGCAACCTTTATTATATCCAGTTATGTTTATGTTTTTTTACAACTTGTTTATAATGTTTATTTTTAAAATGTTGAATGATTATATTATAAGTTAAACAAATTTGTTTATTTTTTAATTGATATTGCTAGATTAGTTGCTGCCTCATTCTATTGTGGTTCATGTCTTTGATATCCCCCATATTAACTTGATTCATCAAAAGACAACATCTCTGTTAAATATTTTATAATAATAGCAATTTATTTTGTATAGCATTGTCATGTATTATTTAAGGAAAAAAATTGAATAAGTAATAAAATAAACATAACCTGGTTGTTTTGTCTTTAACATTCTCATACATTTTGTGTGATTTATAGTTGGGTGTTGTTGAAGCTTACAAGCAAATGGTATATTGTTTCATCAACATGCTTCTTATGTAGTTTTATGAAAAACTTTACTGAGTCATCATCATCTATTATCATTGGTGGTAATACTGTATTTGGTTGAAACGTTTTTGTTAATTTTTTGTTCAATGAGTTATTTTATACTGAATAATTTTATTTTTATATTTTTAATAGAATTGTTTTTTTTTTCTATATAAGCTCATATAATTATTCCTAACAATGCTCCGAAACACATAATCATTTTTTCATGTAAACGTTTTCCAGAAAACACATCTGTGTAGATTTTTTAATAATTTAAATTGAACAATATATTTCAATGTGCTGATCAGACTAATAATTATTCAAAGATTTCAGTTTTAAACTTTGTCAATTTTATTTCAAAAGCACATAATCATATGTTCTACGGATCATCTTAATAAATCAAACATAGATATATATTAAAACAAAATTGAGATATAAGCAATGAGAAAAGCTTACATTGTCGGGAAAAATGTGTTTCTATAGCAGCTTTAATACTAGATATATATCAATTTTGAAAGATGTATATTTTAGATCAACACACTCAGTTGCCTTTTGAAATGATAAACATATTTATTTTCCTTATAACTAAACCCTGTTTTTTTATTCTAGTCACCATGTTGCCAACAATAGCAAGTTATTTGAAGATATTGATTCAATTTTTTTGAAAATGGCGCTTGTTTGTTATGCTTGCTTATTTAATTGAGATAATATTTTTGTATATTATATATTTAATATTTGATTTATTAATTAAATTCATATAATGTTGGTGGGATTGTATATTATATGGAAAACTACACATATATAAAAAAAATAAATAAGAAAAGTGGCTGAATTAGTGGGATTGTATTTTTATTATTATGTTTATTAAAATGGTATATATTATATATAATTTTGTAAATAGTATATGTGATATTATTATAGTAATTTTTTTAAAACATTTGTTGTATTTATGTAAAAATTATCCAAACTTTTTTCTTTTAAAGAAACTTAGGAAGTGCATTTACACGTGCCACACGTTTAGTAGTTATTGTAGATATGGGCCTAATTTGGTTGAATATGGGCTGAGGCTGTTGCAATTCACACTGAGGTTAGTCTTACCAGACCAATTCCATTGGGTCCATATTAAATAGGGAAATTTACAAATATACGTTAGGATTTAAAAAAAATATGGTGGATTACAAAAATATAGAAATTTGTAAATACGGATTAACAGTAAAATATAACTTTTTTTGTAAACATATGTTACATATTTGTAAATAGATTTTAAAAAAAATATTTTTGTAAAACATCTCGTAATTAAATTTTTTACAGAAATATAACTAAATAATATATTACTACAACCAAGTTTTTCATAATCAATTTATAAATTTACTTAACAAGAGTGTTACAAAGATGTATAAAACTAATTTTAAGATTTTACTGTAATAGATATTTACAAATTTGTAAAAAAAATTTTAAAAGAAAACTCTATTTACATCTTTATATGTATGATTTTACCACTATATTTACACCATACTCTATATTAATTAACTTGTAATACCTCTTTGTAAACATATGCTACATTTTTACAAATAACTTTTACATTTTTGTAAATAATATTTACAAGTAGTTTTATAATTTAAAAACTTGAAAATATAAGCTAATTCGTAACTCAAAAATTAACTTTTGTAACAAAAGTTTTTAATTAAGAAATATATTTCTAGAACTAATATTACAAAAAAAATATTATATAATTTCTATCAACATGATTGTAACAAAATATTTATAAGTTTAATTTTAAATAATTCAAATAATAATATTGTGACTATCATAACTATATTGTAACATATAGTTATTAAACTAGTAACTAATGTTATTATATTTACTAAATTTAAACACAATAAGTAAAGCATAATTTTATTTATTTTTTATTTAATTTTATCAAATTATATAATTGTTTGTTATTACTATATATAATTCATAAAAACAAAAAAATATTGATTCATTTATTTGAAAGAAGTTTTTTTTAATAAAATTATTAGATTCTTTCTCAAAGCACTGTAGTAGTTTATTTTGTTTGTATAAAATGCTTTGTTAAAATATTTAAATATAAGGTAGAATATTAAAAAGAGAGAAATAAAATCTGTTGGACTACTTAAGACAAAAAAAATTGAGAATATTAGTAAGTGAGTCTATACTTTATACTGTAAATTTGTAATTGTTTTATAATACCGTACGTATATTTAGAATATTTTTGCTAAATGCAGCGCAGTTTGTAATTTTCTCTATTAAATATTGGTAGGTAATTCTTAAAAGCTTGATTTGATACTTGCCGGTTATCTGTTGTTTGATTTAAAGATACTTTACTTTTACCAAATATTTTATTGTCAGAGCTGACCACTTTGAACCCAAAAGATATATCTTATTATATAAAGAAGCATGGATATTGAGAGAGGACATTTGTCCTTTTGTGCCTAATTTTTTTATTTTCCTTTTTTTTTGTTCGTTAACTGTAAATGGGCTGCTAGCTAAACTTTAACCCAGCCCACCTTTAATTATTTTAATTTTGTGGTTTATTTTAGATAAATTTACATTCAGTACCTTTTTTTCTATCTTAATTATTTACAATGATACTTTTGTTTTATATCATTCTCAAACTTATTTCTACTTCTTCTTTTTTTTTTTTTTTTTTTCTGTTAGCTATGTCGTTTTATGTTTTTTCTTAATGTTTTTTTAATTTGTTCTCCTTAATTTCAAAAATATTTTCCGGTTACACTGCTAGTCAATTGGGCTCAAGAGTTATACCATTGCAACATGTTGACGCCGTTTTTCGTCAACAGTGAAATAAGAGCACGAAACAATAATCGGTTATAGGCAAAAGAAATATGATAACACAAACGAGCTTTTTTACGTGGTTCAGCAGTTAGATCTGCCTAGTCCATGAGTCCTTGTTATTGAACTTAAGATGATCTCTGAAAATTCTTCAAGGATGAATTTTCCAGAGTTTCTCTCAAGATCACAAAAATTCACTCATTTACAATGGTGCATGACCTCTCTATTTATAGAGAAGATTTCAGAATACTATCCCACATAATTCGGGAAGTTATTCTGTATATACAAATAAATTTAATAGCATTAAAAGCCTGCAATCCTATATACAAGGAAACGTCCCCTGAAGATCAGGGGGCGTATAATTGAACAATTAATATCCCTTGATTATAGGGGATTTATAGCAATCAATGTAGACCGCGTCTCTTATAGATGATTCATTAAGATATTCAAAGTTATTATCTTATATCGCCAAGGCCCTATTCACCCAGGTCTCTTATCGACTTTCGAGCTATATCATCTTCCCGAGATCACATGACTTCGAGCTCATGCTTGTGTCAGGCTCGGAGCCCATGATCCGAGGCTCTCCTGAGAATATACGTACTTCGATGTTTGTCTTTCGAGCTTTGTGAGGATCCCGATGCTACCATCTTCGAAGTCATCTTTGCTTCGTAGGCTCGATGCCTCGGCTGCGGACATGATCCAGACATTACGAGTCCATTCATTGCGAATCCATCTTTCGAGATCACAATTCTTATGGCTCGAAATCTGGGTGTAACAGTTTTCCCCCTCAAAAGTATTTGTTCGAATCCCATGAGAAGGAAACTTTTGAACTACTTTATTCGGGAACCGCACCGTCACACACTTGAAAATGGACACGCGTCAGCTGGGTATTGCTCATTCAAGGTACTCGAGTACCTTGGACATCCACCCATGATCGTTCGTCTGCCACCTTTTCGGTACCATCATGTCATCAATCCCCGACCGTTGGATTTTATGAGGATTCTGGCCAATGGCTCAGATCAATCCTTTTTTACAATCTATATATAAGACCCCTATCATCGTCTTCCTCTTATTTTACACGCATCAGAGACAAAAGAAAAGAGACGAAACCAGAAACCATTTCAGAGAGCTTTTTGCTTGTGTATGTTTTCCCAGCCGAAGAAACAAAGGACCACTAGTTTGCTCGAGACCGTAAGGTTATACCTGCAGCCTCTCCTTCAATCAACGATTTCTCTGCAATCGCCTTCAGTGTAAGTATCCGATGATCTTTTTGTTTTCCTTTATGTCAGTTTCTGTCTGTGCTATTCTTTTATTTATGTGAATGCACTAGTTTATTTTCTTAGTTTGTCACGCTAGGAGATTTTTGACCGATAGGCTTTCACGTTTAAGTCTCCATGCTAGGTTTAAATCACTGGTTCTAAATCCAGTTTTGGTGTAGAACAGGGTCTTTTTTTTTTTCTTTTTCTTTTTCTTTTTCTGAGTTTCAAAATTTAAAAGACATATCTTGCACACCAAGATCTCGGGTACCAAATCTTGGTTTTAAAGAACGCACGATACCCAAGATTACCATTTCTGAATAATCGCCACCCTTTTTCCCTGATATTTCGGGATTTTCAAAAATCTTTATCCACTCTCCTCCTTTTTCTCGTAGAATACACGTTCCGACTCTTTAATCAGGCTCTTGGTATCGAGCTCGTTTTGTTCTTAAGCTCCGAGCTTGTCTTGTCAAGCTCGCAATTCTTGAACCCTTGCATGCATGACCCTCACCATTTTTTCTTTCTCGCTAGATGTCACAGAATCTGGAAAGACGGTGGGGGTCGTTGCTGGCAATCCCTTACTCGCCAAAAACCCCGAGCCCAGAATTGATGTTTGCTCGGAATCAACGTTTGATTCGTGAGTACGATCTCGCACGCGAACAGGAGGAGACCCGAGCTCACTATCACCGCCAAATCGTTGAGGTCATAGAAAAGGATAAGAGAACTCTTCGGGAGGCTCTTTATCCAGAATCTAATTCAGGGCCCAGGCCGATCCCCCTCGACCCTAGGTTAAAAGTGACTGTTGCGTACAATCCGGGAGAGCTCCAATTCTCACTCATGGGGGAGCCTTCTACCTCGCAACCGAGGAGGGAATTCTTTGAGGCCGAGCACTACTGGAGCTCGGTTACCTCATTAGGCCAGATAACTGATATCCTGGCCTTCCACGGTCTTAGGCTGTCAAGCACCCTAAGGTGTCGAGCTCCAACCTCTAGTGAACGAAGCTGCCATGCTCCAGGGAATGGAAACCCTGACAACAGGCTGAGGTATGCGGCATGGAGCCAGGAGCACATGAAGGCAAGAGCGCTACTGCCTTTGAAGTCTTTCTTCAAGGACTTCATGGACTTTGTTGGGTTGGCCCCGTTCCAGCTCAACACTAATTCTTACAGGGTTCTGTCTGCCCTGAGGTCGTTGTACCATGAATTGAAGTGGAAAGGACCTTCACCCCAAGAGATTGTGTATCTCTTCTGTCTGAAAAGCAACCCCTCCTGAGCTCGGGGAGGAGACGACTTCTACTATCTCTCGAGCTACCCCAAAGCGAAAAAGGTGTTTGAGGACCTTCCTAGCCATCCACCTGACTTTAAGAAAGCCTTCTTATGGATAGATGGCTTGTCCCCATCTCGATGCTACTCATTCAGACGGATTCGTAAGTACTCCACCCTTCTTTATCTCTGTGCTCGGACTTTTGTTTGTAGGTTTGTACTTAGTTGAAATGTGTCTTATTTTCTAGCCAATTTTCGCCGTCCTACTCCTGACGGCGTGATGAAGGAGCATAGAGAGACTCTGCTCCAACTCCCTTATGGCAGGAGGTCTCTCTCATACCTTTTGCATGAGAGTAAGCTCCGAGCTCGCGGGCTTTTTGGAGATGGCCAGTCCACCTCGGATTGGTCCAACAAAAAGTACGACCACTGGGAGCTCGTGCCTTTGCCTACAGGCATCCTCCCTCCAAGGAGAGAGGTGAGGCCACCACCTCCAGCTCGCCAAAGAAGCCTGCCATCGGGGAACAAGGCTAACGATGAAGCCTCGAGCTCGGACTCGGATGATCAAGGTAAAGTCATCATTAGCTCGAAAATGTGGTCCCCCACCTTATTAAAACACAAACCCGATAGGTTAGTCTTGTGCCCGGATGATAGGGACCACTTCTATATATGGACTTGGGTAGATGACCGAGTTCATAGGTTTGATAGTTGGCTCGGGAAGTATGACATTATGTACAGTCTGAACAAGGTGTGGGATGGGATAGCCGTCCAATATGGGACCAATGACTATAGGGACCTTTCAAGATTGACGTCCACCTATAGGGAAGGTACTCCCCCCGCCTCTTCTGAAGATGGGGGAATTTCATGGTCTCCGAGTTCGAGCTCGGAGGAGAGCTCCAGTTAGGTTTCTTCTATCATTATTTTGTATCTACGCGATGCTGAATCACTTTATATACTTTTTCTTTTTGTTATGATTCACATTGTGACGTGATTGTGTAGGCAAGATGGATTTCGACCTTGACAACATCCTCGAGAGTGGCGGTGCCAAGAGGAGCAAGCGTCCCAGGGCGGGGTCGCGAAAGGTTGACCGGCCTGCCAAAGTCCCCAAGAGGACCGAGAAAACACCTCCTCCCCCGACTCCACCTGTTACGAGCTCCACCGTGGCGCCGACTTCGTAGGTCGGTGCCATCGTAGCGTCGATTTCGCAGGTCGGTGCCTCCATTATGGCCGAGCCCCAACTTCCTGTAGTGGCCCACCCGACACTTGGTCCACCTCCCGGAAAGCCTTCTGCTTCTCGAACTCACAAGCTGCCAGTTTCTACTCACGTTGAGGAGTATGTAATTGACAATGCGGCTGGATCCCATGGGTCTATGCTGGGCTCAGATGTTATGTCCCGAATCGGCCAGAGCTTTAGCAGTTTCGACGCTCCTCAATGGCAATTTTTGAACAATGCCCGAGACTGCACTGCCCTCTATGAGAAGAGTATCGAGCTTGCCGCTGCAGTAATTTTTCTTCTACTTCTTAGTTATATTTATACAGTCTTGGTGTTAATGATGATTCTTTCTTTTGTCAGACTCTTGCTGTTACTGCCCAACTCAACTATAAGTTGTGAACAATGAGATCCACTTAATCAAGTCTTATGCTCAAGAGGCGAAGGATCTTCAACTCAAAGCAAGCGATGACCTGAAGGCAGTAAATGCAAAGCTTGAGGCAGGAACCGAGGAGCTTAAAGCCAAGGCATCCGAGCTTGAGAAGCTGAATGCTAGGCTCGCGGAGCTCGAGAAAGAGAATGCCAGGCTTGCGGAGCTCGAGAAGGAGAACACTCGGCTCCAAGAAGCTAACAAAAAGCTCAAAGAGGACCAAGCCGCTACTTTTGATATAATTGAGGGTGAAAAGGCTCGCCTCCTTGCTGAGTATAAAGAGAAGAAGGACCAGGCGGTTGATTTGGCTATGTACAGAATGTGGGCCAACAACGAAGACCTCGATACCAGCTTCCTAGGTCCTCATGAGGCGAAGCTTCTGGATAAGTGGAATGCTTGGCTTGAGGTGGAAGAGGCTGCTCGAGAGGCCGCCTCCGAAGGTGCTCAGAAGGATAGTCATGCTATTCGTCCTGAGGGGTCCAGTGCTGCTGATGCTGAGAAGGCCAAGGAGACTGCTCCTTCTTGAATCTGATCTTAGGGATATCTTATCTTGGGGTTGCGTCCCCTTATTTTTTTTTTATTACTTTAATTTATGCCCGTAGGGCTGATACAATTTCTTTTTATACATATGCTTTACATTTCTTGGTTTGAAATATTTTGCACATTAATGAATCGTTTATGTTTATTTATTCATACAAACATAGTTTGGATTTAGGCTCGAGATTCAATGCATTCATGCATCGTTTACTCGAATTATCCTCTTCCGATCTCGTTATTTATCAAGGTCGGATATTACTTTAACCATGAACTCAAAAGTACTTGTATGGTGTGTAATGCAAACGGTTTAGTTGTATCTTATTGCTTAGTTACTTTTTCTCATCCTCGGTTATTTCTCCGCGGTTATGAGTTTGAAACTATTTTCCCATAAGATATTCCAGCCTCGATCTCGACTTATCTCGAAGTAGGTTTAGGTTCCAACTTATCGTCGATTAGTTTTAGCTGGTTTGTTCCAAACCTGTTAAGGTCGCATTTGGTTTGTAATCCATACACTTATATTTTTAATCTAGTTCGCATATTTGGTTATATCCAAACATTTTTATTTTTTGATAATTTGGTTACGTCCAAACTATCTAAGCTCGCGCATCTGGTTACATCCAAATACTTGTATGTTTTTTATAATTCGGTTATGTCCAAACTATCCAAGCTCGTGCATCTGGTTACATCCAAACACTTGCCTGTATTTTGTGCATGTTTTTTTTTTTCAAGCTGATGGTATATATACCAATGATGCCCCCTTAATATCCTATGAGTGTGACCATAGGTTATTAAATTAAGAGAGATTGCAAAAATAAAGAGAAATATAACATGTTGAACAAAATAGATCTTTATTTGATGGAATTCAAAAGTAGACAAGGTAGTACAGATAAATAATCATGGTTACAGGCAACACTCTTCCTATACTATTGGTAGTAAGGTCTTAGGTGTTCGCCATTCCATGCTCGCGGTACCAGGCTCCCATCCAATCTCGCTAGCTTGTAAACACCGGGTCGGATGACTGACTCTATATGGTATGGTCCTTCCCAATTTGTCCCGAGCGCACCAGCTGCTGGATCTCGTGTTGCCAAAAATACGCGTCTCAACACCAGATCTCCCACACCGAACTTTCGATCTCGAACCCTCTTGTTGAAATACCTGGTAGCTCGTTGTTGGTAGGTAGCGTTCCTCAACTGAGCTTCATTTCTTTTTTCTTCAATCATGTCTAAGGTTTCCTCGAGCTGAGTGTGGTTCGAGTTTTGGTCGTAAATATGAGTGCGGATTGTTGGAATTTCGACCTCGATAGGCAACATTGCCTTGCAACCGTATGCTAGAGAGAACGGGGTATGCCCCGTTGATGTTCGAGCTGTGGTCCTATATCCCCATAGGACTTGGGGCAATTCTTCGGGCCATCGTCCCTTTGCTTCCTCCAACTTTTTCTTTAGTGAACTCTTGAGAGTTTTGTTTACAACCTTGACCTGGCCATTCGCCTGAGGATGAACTACTGACGAAAAACTCTTTATTATTCCATTCTTTTCACAAAAGTTGGTAAATAAGTCGCTATCGAACTGGGTTCCTTTGTCGGATACAATCTTCCTTGGCATCCCATATCGGCATACGATGTTTTTTACCACGAAGTCAAGGACCTTTTTGGAAGTTATTGTTGCCAATGGTTCAGCCTCCGTCCACTTCGTGAAGTAATCCACAGCGACGCAACATATTTCACACCGCCCTTGCCAGTTAGGAGTGAGCCTATGAGGTCGATTCCCCATACCGCGAATGGCCATGGGGAAGTCAACATGGTCAGCTCGGATGGTGGAGCTCGAGGAATCGTGGCAAATCTCTGGCATTTGTCGCATTTCTTCACGTACTCGAAAGAATCCGTTTTAATGGTAGGCCAGAAATATCCTTGGAGTATGATTTTCTTGGATAGGCTATGCCCCCTGGTGTGATCTCCGCAGAACGCTTCATGAATTTCTTCAATGATATTCTTAGCTTCGGGTGGAGTTACGCACCGAAGTAATGGCATGGAATATCCCCTTCTGTACAACTTTTCGTCCAAAATGGTGTAACGGGGAAGTTGATACATTAACTTTCGAGCCTGGTTCCGATCTTTTGGAAGAACTCCGGTCTCGAGATATTCAACTATCGGGGTCATCCAGGTAGGGTCGGACTCAATCATACACATGTCTTCCTCCTCTGGCTCGTTAATGCTAGGTGCCGAGAGGTGTTCTATGGGCACAACGTTTAATTAATCATTCTCAGCGGAGGTGGCGAGGCAAGCTAAGGCATCTGCATTTGAATTCCGTTCTCGGGGAACCTCTTCGATTGCATAAAATTCGAATTTTTCCAATGCGGAATTTTCCCTCTCTAAATAAGCTTCCATTCTCGTGCCACGAGCCTGGTATTCTCCCAAGATTTGATTAACCACGAGCTGAGAGTCATTGTAGCAATGTATTGCTTTGACTTTGAGCTCTTTGGCTATACGAAGTCCCGCCAGTAAAGCCTCGTATTCGGCCTCATTATTCGACGCCTTGAAGTCAAATCTTAAGGCAGAATGAAATCTGCTCCCTGCGGGGGTAACCAAAATGACCCCTGCCCCCGATCCATTTTCATTAGATGAGCCATCGACGTAAAGTTTCCACAGCTCGTGGGCTGGGGTTATAACCTCGTCGTTGGTAATGCCAGTACATTCTACTATAAAGTCTGCCAATGCCTGTGCCCTAATGGTCGTCCTCGGGTGGTAGGTGATCTCGAACTGTCCGAGTTCCACCGCCCATTTAAGAAGTCGACCAGAAGCCTCTGGTTTAGACATGACTTGCCTAAGTGGTTGGTCAGTCAACACATGGATGGGATGCGCCTGAAAGTAGGGTCGAAGTTTACGAGATGAATGAATTAAACTGAGAGCCAGCTTCTCCATCAAGGGGTATCTTGACTCTGCCCCCAGTAACCTTTTACTGATGTAATAAACGGGTCTTTGTACCTTCTCTTCTTCTCGCACGAGTACTGCACTTATCGCGTGTTCGGTGGTGGAAAGGTATAGGTACAATACTTCTCCCGTAACAGATTTTGATAAGATGGGGGGTTCGGCGAGGTGCTTTTTAAGCTCCTGGAATGCCAGCTCGCACTCCTCTGTCCATTCAAATTTCTTACCTCCCCTCAAAAGGTTGAAAAATGGAAGACAACGGTCTGTAGATTTTGAAATGAATCTACTTAGGGCCGCCATCCTACCGGTCAAACTTTGGACGTCCTTGTGTCTTCGAGGTAAGGGCATGTCAATCAGGACCTGGATTTTGTCGGGGTTGGCCTCTATTCCACGAGCGTTCACAATAAAGCCCAGGAATTTTCCTGAAGATACCCCGAAAGTGCACTTCTGAGGATTTAGTTTCATGTTATACTTTCGGAGCACGCCAAAGCACTCTTCGAGGTCATCAACATGGTTATTGTTAAGTTGAGACTTGACAAGCATGTCGTCAACATAAACTTCCATGTTGTTCCCTATCTGTTCTGAAAACATCATGTTCACGAGCCGCTGGTATGTGGCCCCAGCATTTTTGAGCCCGAATGGCATGACATTATAGCAGTATAGCCCCTTATCCGTTATGAAGCTCGTATGTTCATGGTCGGGGGCATGCATGGGAATTTGGTTATATCCAGAATAGGCATCCATGAATGACATCAGGCCATGCCCCGCCGTGGCATCCACGAGCTGGTCAATCCTTGGTAATGGAAAACAGTCTTTCGGGCAAGCTTTGTTGAGGTCCGAATAGTCAATACAGGTCCGCCACGTCCCATTAGGTTTTGGGACCAACACCGGATTGGCTACCCAGTCAGGGTAAAAGGCATCCCTAATGAATCGGTTTGCTTTTAACCTGTCAATCTCCTCCTTCAGTGCCTTCTTTCTGTCGTCATCCAGCTGTCTTCGCTTTTGTTGCTTCGGAGGGAGGCTTTTGTCAATATTTAGCGCGTGGCTTGCTATATTCGGACTTATCTCTACCATGTCCGAATGTGACCATGCGAAGACATCCTGGTTTTTCCTTAAAAAGCAAATTAGTTGCTATTTTGTCTCTTCCTGGAGGTGTTTTCCAACCTTTACCTTTTTCGAGGGATCGACTTCCTCAAGCTGAATTTCTTCGAGCTCTTCTAAGGGTTCGAGGTTAGCTTTCTCCTCAACCCTTGGATCGATCTCTTCATCAATCTCTAAGACCGTCCCGACTTTACTTTGAATAATGACGAGTGCTTGTGCACTCGTCTGTTTCTTTCCTCTTAAGGAAATGTTGTAGCATTCCCTCCCAGCTAACTGATCTCCCTTCAATGTCCCGACGCCGCTTGGGGTCGGGAACTTAATGGCCAGATGCCTTACTGATGAGACTGCCCCCAGCCCGACCAGGGTGGGTCTCCCGAGCAGCACATTGTAGGCTGAAGGTAGATCCACTACCACGAACTCCATCATCTTGGTTGCCGAGACCGGGTAGTCTCCCAAGGTTACGGGGAGCTCGATGGATCCCATGCAGGCGGTCCCTTCTCCTGAAAAGTCGTATAAAGTAGTCGCACATGCTTTCAGGTCGCGAAGGGAGAGTCCCATCTTTTCGAGGGTTGCTCTATAGAGAATGTTAACTGAGCTTCCATTGTCTATGAGAACTCGGTGGACCCTTTTATTTGCCAGTTGAAGAGTGATGACCAGCGGATCATGGTGAGGAAACTGAACATGGGACTCGTCTTCCTCAAGGAAGGTTATTGGTTGGGATTCAATCCTCTGACTTTTTGGAGCTCTAGGTTCGGGTTCATAGGGAGACCCGTCCCCAGTCTTCAGCTCGTTGACGTATCTCTTTTGGGCATTTCTGCCCATGCCTGCGGGATGAGGCCCTCCCGAGATGGTTATCATGTCTTCTCCATCAATCAGCGGGGGCCTATCTTCTTCCCGAGCTCAGGAATTATTGTTTTGTGTGGGCTGCGATGCGACTGCTTTCTGGCTCGCGGTCGCCTGATTAGTATTCTGGTTCTTGACATATTGTCTGAAGTAACCCCTCGAGATCAATCCTTCGATCTCGTATTTCAGCTGTCGGCATTCATCGGTAGTATGCCAGGTGTCTCTGTGAAATTAGCAATACTTACTGGAGTCCCTCTTGAACTTCTGATTTCTCATTGGGTCCGGACACCTAAAGGGGACCTGGTTTTCATTAGCCAGGTATATGTTCTCCCGAGACTCGTTGAGCTCGGTGTATACTCTGTACACGGAGAAATATCTCTCCCCCTTCTTTTTCTTTCCTCCTTCGGCCTCGAGGTTACTCCCTTCGTTCTTTTTTCTCTTGGAAGGGTTTTCCGCAGCAGGCTTTGAAGTTGGTGGGTCCATCGAGGTTAAGGCAGAGTTTATGTTTATCGTTGTAGTTGCGGGCTGGGAAGTCACATTAAGTGTCGACCTCGCTTCCTCTACATTGACAAACCTCTGTGCCCGCTTGTTAAACTCGGTTAGGGACCTCACAGATTTCCTCTGCATGTCGTCCTAGAGAGCATTCCCTGGCATAACTCCAGCTTGGACAGCCATTAGGTGACCACTATCATCCATGTTCCGAGCTCGAGCAACTTCCAAATTGAACCTCGTAAGGTAACTTTTCAATGTTTCTCCTGGCTACTCCCGAACGTTAGTCAGGGTCGACACCTCAGGTCTAACCCTCATCATGGCTCTGAACTGCTTCTTGAAGTCTTTAGACAGCTGCTCCCATGAAGTTATTGAGTGTCTTTTATATTTTCCAAACCAGCTTTTGGCTGGTCCTGTCAAAGATGCTGGAAATAACATGCATCTGAGCTCGTAACCCACGTTGCTTGCTCTCATTATGGTGTTGAACGTACTTAAATGGCTGCATGGGTCGGACTTTCCCTCAAACGTTGGGACGTGAGGGATCCGAAATCCTTGGGGAAAAGGAGTGTTAGAAATATGGGGAGCAAACGGTTCAAGCTCCTCATCAAAATCTTCATATCGATTCTGACCTTGCTCATTTTTCAAAAGCCTAAAGGCCTTTTCCAACTGATCAATTCTTTCCTGGACTGGGTCCGCGAGGGGTACTGTCTGGAATAGGTTGTCGTCGATCATAATTCCAGGCTCGCGCCACCGTAGGGGATCTTTACGCCTATTCAAGCGATCGCTCAGGTTCGGGTTTATCGGGTTAACATTACCCCGACTTTGATTCAAATGTTCTCGTTGGTCGGAGCGATTCCTGCGGCTCCCAGTATTCTTACGACCTTGATCATGCATGCTGACCGATCTGGTATCTCCAGAGTCATTACTAGTAAAACTTGTCGCATGGTTATTTCGAGATGGGTCTTTTCCATGCCGCCTCGTTTCCGCCGTGCGAGACCGAGATGTTTGACTCCTTTCAGATAGGGCACCTCTGCGCTCCTGAAAAGTTTCCCTGTTTTCTTGTCTCCTCTCCGCACACCTTTCGTCCTGATCTCGAACTGGTTGAGCATTCCTACGAGGAGGTGAAGGATATCTTATAGGTGATGGAGGGAACCGTATGGGTGACGGTGGCTGCCACCCATTTCGCGCCCTAGACGGTCCGGAGTTTGCCCGAGAAGGGTTGGTTGCATTTGGTGCGTTCCCAGGGACTTGAGTCCGAGCCTCTATAGGGGCTCGGTTGTTCTCAGTTCCCGCAGGTACTTCCACAGGTGGATTAACTGGGGCCCTAGCCCGGGTATTTCTCTGGGGCCTAGGGGGAGCGAATGGCTCTGCTGGTGCCGGAGGTTGTGTCGGCCTTCTTGTGGCAGCATTCTCCCGTGGACGCCCACGGGGCCTGCAGGGAGGAACATGCACGTCCCTAGGAGGAAAAGCTTGGTTTTCACGCGGAGGCGGGGGCTGAGCCACCTGCACCTCTGCGGCTATCCTCGCTAACTCCTCATTTCGCTTGTTGGCTTCTGCCAATTGCTATTTCAGCTGCCGGTTCTCAAGTTCCACGATGGGAATATATCGCTCAGGATTGTAATACATATCCTCATCTCTTGGTGGAGCGGGTGGTCCCCGAGAATCGGAGGATCCACTTCTTTCTTCAACATCTGGGTTTTCCATTGGCTGTTTCCCAGGACGTCTTGGATAATTTTCTTCAGGAACGTTCTGATTATTAGCGGCCATAACTTGTTCAGGGACTGAATGCTTAATGCTCTCAATGAAAGCACCAAACTATTGACGCCGTTTTTCGTCAACAGTGAAATAAGAGCACGAAACAATAATTGGTTATGCGCAAAAGAAATATGATAACACAAACGAACTTTTTTACGTGGTTCAGCAGTTAGATCTGCCTAGTCCACGAGTCCTTGTTATTAAACTTAAGATGATCTCTGAAAATTCTTCAAGGATGAATTTTCCAGAGTTTCTCTTAAGATCACAAAAATTCACTCATTTACAATGGTGCATGACCTCTCTATTTATAAAGAAGATTTCAGAATACTATCACACATATTTCGAGAAGTTATTCTGTATATACAAATAAATTTAATGGCATTAAAAGCCTGCAATCCTATATACAAGGAAACGTCCCCTGAAGATCAGGGGGCGTATAATTGAACAATTAATATCCCTTGATTATAGGGGATTTATAGCAATCAATGTAGATCGCGTCTCTTATAGATGATTCATTAAGATATTCAAAGTTATTATCTTATATCGCCAAGACCCTATTCACCCAGGTCTCTTATCGACTTTCGAGCTATATCATCTTCCCGAGATCACATGACTTCGAGCTCATACTTGTGTCAGGCTCGGAGCCCATGATCCGAGGCTCTCCTGAGAATATACGTACTTCGATGTTTGTCTTTCGAGCTTTGTGAGGATCCCGATGCTACCATCTTCGAAGTCATCTTTGCTTCGTAGGCTCGATGCCTCGGCTGCGGACATGATCCAGACATTACGAGTCCATTCATTGCGAATCCAGCTTTCGAGATCACAATTCTTATGGCTCGAAATCTGGGTGTAACACAACATATTCTTCAATGTGGTCATTTTGATACGTGGAAAATATATGTTTTTTCGCCGTCGCCAGAGAAAATGACCAGAATAAAAAACAATATTTTAGTTTCTTTTTTATATTTTGTTAACCAAAGAGTAACTAAATTTTAAACTTAAATTAATATACTAAAATTTGTATTCTTATTTTACATTATAAATACCATTTTGGACCCTATGTTTTGCAAAAGTTACCGATCAGACTCTCTATTTTGTTAAATGGCAATTCAAACTGCGTTTTGCAAAATAGAACAAATACCTTGAGCCTAATTTTGGTCAAACTTTTTTTGAATATGACTAAAAGACTCCCAAATTTTAATTTTAATTTGATTTGATGTATCTTCTATTTTTAACATAAATAAAATATAATTTAATAAAAACTTAATAAAATAATTTAATTAAATTTAAACCTAAACCTAAACCTAAAATGAAAATCAATTGGGATTCCTTTTCCACGTTTCTTTCCTGTCTGCATCTTCCTTTTCTTCTTCTTGCATTGTCAATATCGCAGCAAGCTCTATGGCGGATCTCAATCTCCGTCGATGGGCAAGTTAAGGGGCTTAGGCATGGTCACGATATTGTGATGTTCGCGATGCACAAATCTGGGGAGGTCAGCAATCGACAAGGCTGGATTTGGGAAGAACGATGACGCTTGATTTTCGCGAGGTCGGTGAACGGCGGAAGCAAGGTCGCCGAATGACTAGGTATGTCTTGGTCCGCCTGATGGGGCTATGACAGGGTCTGATGAGGCGTATCGACCCATATTTGGGGATTTCGTTGCGTTTGGCTTCGGCGAGATGTAGGCGACATTAATAGTGGGTGAGGAGCTTCGGTCGATGCTAATGCATGAGGAACTTCAGTCAGTCGGCGACAATGGATGCCTCAGATATGCTTCATCTTCGGTTAGGGAAGGCGACCCATATTTGGGGCTAGATCTCGTTGGGATTGGTCTGAGATGGGGTTGAATCTTGTTGGTCACCGTGGAGAGCTGGAAGAGATTTGGCAGCAAGAACAATATTTGAGTTTGTGATTTGTTTGGTATTTTCCAACCTTTTGTTCATTGCCTTAGATATTTCGAGAGTTTTTGTTCATAGAGATTTTGGTACTGATTTTTTTTCCCATGTTGCCGATTTGAGTTTTTATTGTAATGGAATGAGATTTAATTTTTGGTTCTAATTGTGGGTTTGTTGGATTGATAATTGAGATTTTGTTTGATGTAATTTGTGATTATGAAAAACAAATAGGGGTGTTGAAGATTTCTGGTTTTGATGGTGATGAAGAACGTGTGATTAAGATGAAGAAAAAAATTGATTGATTTTGTGTTTTGATTTAAGATAGAGATTCTATTTAAGTTTTAATTTTGTACTTAAATGTTGTTTAAATCTTATTATAGATTAATAGTTTAGAGTTATGATTTTAATTTTAATTTGTTGTTTATTAAAATTTTGTTTTAGTTTTAATTAATTGATATATATTTTTTAATTATTAATTTTGTTTAAAATATTATTTTTTTATAATTTTTTGAATTTTATATTAATTTTGAATTTATTAAATTAATTTTTTTTTATAAAAGTTAGGGGTATTTTGGTCATATTTAAAAAATGTTTGACCAAAATGAGGGTATTATTTTGTTCAATTTTGCAAAAAGCATGATCCAAATTGTCATTTAACAAAATAGAGGGTCTGATTGGTAACTTTTGCAAAACACAGGTTCCAAAATAGTATTTACCCTTAAAGATATCATATGGTATTCTAAACAACTTTAAATCTATTTTAGAAACATTTCAAGTAATTTTAATTTGTGGTACACCAAAAATTTAGTCATATATCTTAATATAACCAAATGGTATCTTATATGATTTTAAAAGCAACAAAAATTTATATTTTAAAATAACTATCCAGTATGCTAAATAATATTATTTTCTGATAAGCTATTCAGGGTAACTTGGAATTATAAGAGTAACTTTTTATACTATAAGATAACTGACTAGTTTTTAAAATAGATTGAAGGTAACATAAAAATATCTTAAATAATAAGACATGTAAAATATATGAGTGATTAAAAATGTCTATTAAAAGTTTTCATTTGAAAGTTACTGTGTAGTATACTAAATTAATTTTTATTAATAAACCATATGGTAACGTATTATACTATATGACAACTCATTAGTTTCTGAAACAATTTTGAATGTTACCAGAATGTATCTTAAATAATAAGATAACATAAAAATAACTAATTAGTATTTTAAAATGTCTATCAATGATTTTTGGAGATAACCAAAATGTACTAAAATAATACGATATAAAAATAAAGGTTTTAACAAAAAAAAAAGTGACCAATTGATATCTTATTGATATCGTAAGCAACCAAAAATATAACTTTTTACAAAAAAAAAAAAAAAAAAAATTTCGGGAAGCGAGATTTATGCTGACGTGGCACCGATATTTGTGTAAATAATTTGGTTAAATGTATTTTTGTAAATACTTTAAATTTTAGATATATAATTGTAAAATTCCCTTTTTTTTTATTATTTTCTAATTACTTTTTGTTAACTTATTTTATTTGTTAACTTTTCAGCCTCACCAAGTTATATAACTATTTTAATAATTATGCTTTTACATAATTAAATATTAAAATTTCACAATTAAGTTTTACAAGTACTGGTATTTGCTTAGATTTTTTTTATATTCTCTAAATTTTTTTTAACTAAATTATATAGTTTTAATTATAATTATAAGTAGATTATTGTTTTCACTAACATTAAAAAAGTATATTATAAAATATTAAAGCAAAGATCAATGGTTTGAAAAATCTAATGCAACATTAAGTAATGAACATAAGAAATTTTTACAGTGTTGATAAAAAGCACTTACTCCATTTATAACATACTTTTATTTACATTTCACTATTAATTTTTTCACATCTGATATCTAGACAACAATTTTTTTATTAGTTTATTTTATTTGCAAAACTTTTTATTGAGTCTTATTTTTTATCATGTAAATTATTTAGATTTTTTTGAAAATTTACAAAATATTCTAAATAACTAGAATAAATACGATTATAAAAAAGAATCGTGTTGAAAACTGTTAACAGTAGTAGAACACAAAAATAGTACAACAATGCTTTTCTTCTTTTTTAGCCTGTACCCACAAAAATTCTATATATATATAGATATAAAATCCTCTCGCCACCTTAATTGATTAAATATAGAGAAATTTGTGAAAATAATTTTGTATTTTAATCTATTTTTGATAATTTTTTATAAAATAGTCTCTGTATAAAATTTGATTAGTTGTCTAAATTTTTCGATTAGCTGTTTAAAATTTTCAACTCGCTATTTGACTTTTTCAATTACCTATCTAAATTTTTTACTAACTATCTAAAAAAAATTATTAGAACTATACTAAAGTGAAAAATATATTTAAAAAATAGATCCTATTGTCAAATAATCCTTAAATATAATATAGTATTGTATAGTCTATTATGGTCACCGCAACTTTCTCAATACAAATCTTAATGTATTTCAAGCCGTCAACGTTATGGTCACATCAAGTTAGCTGTCTAGTCTTTTCTTAAGCGTGTTTTTGGCTTTATGTCACAACTATTTTGATGAGACAATTCGAATGAAAAAACCAGTAACAGAAACAACTTGGCTTGGGAATCAAAATTATTTATATGTTTTCTCCTAATGAAAAACAACATTCTTGATATGCGTGTGTTGTTTTTTTAACAGATCCTTTTCACTTGTACGATTAAAGGAATATCAATTCTTACCTTTTCTAACCGAAGTTTTGATCATAGTATTTAAATTCTTGTACTTTAAAAAAAAAAACACTTTTGAATAACAAAAGTTATATTACTGAATACAATTCGATTGTAATACATGAAACATATTTTTCTTGTAACATTTGGTGCAATATTTCGTCTAATATGACTAGAAGAGCACAATGTCAAATATGAGTGCACTGGCCATTGCTAAACTTGAGCCTTAAATTCTAAATTTGGGATGGTTTAGACCCAAGGCTGTACAATTTGTATCTTTCGTAGGACTTCTCCACCAATGAGGTGCAATGTATCTATGGGAGAAGTTGGTACCAGATTAGTACTTACCAAATAACCTCTAATGAGGAAGTTAGAATATAAATTTGGTGGAGTAATATTATAGAATGTTTAGGGAATGATTGAGCGTAAATGTAGATAGAGTTTAAATCTCAAGCTTGATTTGGAATAAATGAGGTGTTGAGCTCATTTTTATAGGCAAGTAGTAGGAATGCTCCCTATTATTGGATTGTTGTGGCATATGGGAGACCACTTTGGGTTGTTGATTAAGTTAATTTTAGGTATTTCATAACCCATTGTAACCTATATGAGAAAGATTGAGGATGCACTTGTTTTTGAGACTTGGTGTAGGTGGTTGTCATGTCCTTAGGTCGCTTTCTGGGGTTCAAAGTCTAAGAGCGACTCTGAGCTTCATTGTTTGCTTGCCCGTCTTGAGTATTGGCCTCCTAACAAGGCAATGGTGGGTACTTACTCTTATAGGGGTGGAAGAGTAAACCTTTAGGCAACTTGAGCCACCCACGGAGCCAAGTTCTCACCTCACGGTAAGCACTAGTTCAAGAGGCCCTTAGGGCACAAGAAAAACACTCTGTGGTCCAAGGCCCAAACCCCATCCTTAGTAAATTTCAATAGAAGCTTTGAGCGACTAGGTTAAGGCCCGGCCCAAATATGTCAATTCATAAGTGGGCTTGAAGTGGGCATAAGCCCATAAGTCTAACTCGAGCCCATCTTACTAGGGTTGCACAAAAATCAGGTGGACTCGAGAAACCTAGCCAAAATCACCTCCCTCACTTAAAACCCACTTCTACTCAACGCCAGTCAGGTTTCACCCACTTGATCCAACTCTATATTGAGTCAGGCATAAATTCAATTAAATATTTGTTTGTGTTTCGGGTAACTCGAACCCTTAACCTTACAACAAAAAAAAAAAAAGGAAGTTGCTTAAAACATTTCATACCTAACTTTTTTTCTCCCTCACTAATGCATGTCTCATCTCCTGAGTGTCGAGTGTCACCCACCCAGATTGTCGCACCCCAAAGCCATTCCCCCTCATACGTTAGCTTGTAATAAATGAAGTGGTTGCTAAATATGAATTGTTGCTATGAATTTATCCAATTTTGGAGTATATAGTATATAAACTAATAAATTTTTTTTGTTAATAAGGATGCAACATACTACATAACAATTATATAACATTCTTTAAAGGTACTCTTATTGTATAATTGTTAGATACATAATTCATATTTCTAATTCAGCTTATGTTTAGAAAATGTTTCGTTTCTTACACTATTCTAATATTGTTTGGACTTTTTAAGACTTAAAATTAATATATTATACCATAAAAGTGATATTATGAAGTTTAATAATGAATAAAATTAGTATAGCAAATAATGTAGCTTTTCGGTGTGTGCATGACTAAATAATATATATTGTATGGAAGAAATTTTGTCATAGTTAACGTGGCATAATTCTGTAATCAAGAATGAAAAGAATACGCTGATGTACTCAGCGCTCAAATTGATTGAATAGTTAGATGAGCTTTGCGCTCAATTGATTGAATAGTTAGATGAGCTTCGTGCTCCGTTGATTGATTTGTTAGATGAGCTCCGTGCCCAATTGATTGAATAGATAGATGAACTCTGTGCACAATTGATTGAATAGTTATATGAGCTTTGCGCTTAATTGATTGAATAGTTATATGAGTTTTGCGCTCAATTGATTGAATAGTTAGATGAGCTTCGTGCTCAATTGATTGAATAGTTAGATGAGCTCCGCACTCAATTGATTGAATTGTTGATGAGCTCTGCACTCAGATGATTGAATTGTTGATGAGCACCATGCTCAATTAATTGAATAGATATATGATGTAATGCCCTGGTTAGCCAAGATTGTTACATTGTGTATTTTAAATAATGCTAAACTCGATAAACAAGTCATTTGGGCATAAACGTGCAAAGTGTGATTAACGATCCAGAGTTAAAAATTTTGGTCAAAAGGAATGAATATTTCATTAAACGTTAAGTTGTACATGGGATCCCATAATAAATGTTTGCAAAGTTGTTTACAGTTCCAAAAGGGTAATTACAACTGAAAAGTTACAACCCGCCGACCTAAGCGGCAAAAATAGGGTTTAACCCTAGTTCCTCTGAGAAACCTTGGGCATGGTGGTCAAGCGGCCGCATATCTACACGTCGCCACTTAAGCTCTCTGTTGAGTCTAGTTTTTGTTATGTTTTGGTGATGTTTTTAGTAGTCTTTTATTTCGTTTTTCTTTCATTTAGTGCGGGTTTATGCTTTGTTTGTCTGTCTTTGTGAATATCATGAAGAATTGAGCATGTGGAAGAAAATGCCAAAGAAAGGGAAGAAATAACCAAGTTTTTCATCATATTTTGATAAAGAATGGTTCTCAACACAATTTGGAAGTGTTGGTGAAATTTTGGGATGAAAACTTGAAGAATTGAGAAATTCCTTAAGAGCCACGGCATGAGCAAAGTGGAGCCGCGGCTAGGGGGGAAACAGAAGCATTGTTTTTTAAGGAAATCCTCGGGCCGCGGCATGGCTATAGAGAGCCGCGACATAGATGGGCATTTTGCCCAGAAATCGTCGATGCAGGCCGCGACATGGCTTCAGAGGGCCGCGGCATGGAGAGGGCTTTTTGCCCAGGAATTTGGACACAGGCCCCGGCATAGTGTATGTAGAGCCGCGGCCCGCCTCTTTAAAATTTGAAATCCTAGGTTTTAATATGGCGAAAAAGAAGAGAGAAGGGACGTACGGATTGCGGATGAAGGCTGGTTTTGAAGGCTGAAGACCTAGAGTATTTTTACATGTTTTTCTTCTTCTTCCTGATGTTATCTTTAATTTTTGTTGTGATTAGCATTATGGCTAGGAACTAATTTTCTGTTTAGGATGTTTAATTGAATCACTTGAATCCCTGTTATGAACTAATGCAATTTTTATATTATTCTTCAATCTTCTTCAATTCCATATAATCTGTTCTTATAGATTGATTATTGATTGGCCATCTTTAGTCATTTACATATGTTTTTAAGTCAAAATCTGAGAAGTGAGATTTAATTCTGCTGTGGTTATATTGGACATAATTCTAATTTAGAACGAAAGTATCTGAATTAATTGTGTAACTGTTATTAAGTCGTTGAGATTAATGCTACCTGTGTGGTTCAATTTACCATAGAAATATAGGAAATTGTCACCTAGGTTGAGTTTATAATTCATAGTATGATTATAGGCTGCTGTATCAACTTGTTAATTGAATTAGGTCAAAAGAAGAAGAATTCACACTTTGCATTAGAGAATAATAGGGAGGATAGTTGATGAGATTGAATATCCTAATTGTTTCTTAGTGATTAAATTAAAAGTTTTTCTATTAGTTGTTATTCCATTCAATTTTTAATTATTGTTTCTGCAATTTATAGTTTCTTTTGGTGTATTTACAAAAATCAAGAATTTCAATTCATCAAATAGAACAAGAAATTAATTGACTGGTAATTGATAAATCAGTCCTTGAGGACGATACTTGGTTTTACCATTTTATTACGAGTTTGTGACTGTGTGCACTTGCATAGCAAAAATATTGCAACAAGTTTTTGGCGCCGTTGCCAGGGACTGAAAATAATTATCAATATCAGTCTAATTAATTTTTATTCTAATTTGATTTTAATTTCTCTTGTTTCTAATCTATTTAGTTGCTTAATTTGTCTATCTCAGGTGAATTTTGGTATATGCGTGGCAGAAAAGGAAAAGACACACTTGTTCCTCTGAATCCTGAGATTGAAAAGTCTTGCAATCAAATCAGAAAGAACAAGAGAGAGGCCCAGAAATCTGTGAAGATGGCACAAAATGACGGGGATGGCAGGAATGTTCTAACTCCTGGAGTTGTACAAGGGGTTCAGGCTCAGACCAATGCTGAGAGGAGCCTGATAGATTATGTGCTACCCACTCTGACGGGAGTACAAAATAGTATACGCCCACCAGCTGTAGAGGCCAACAACTTTGAAATAAAGCCCGCTATTCTACAAATGGTGCAGTCCTCTGTGCAATTCAATGGGTTGCCCTCTGAAGATCCTCACACCCATTTGTCCAACTTTCTAGAGTTGTGTGGAACCTTCAAATATAATGGGGTGAGTGATGACGCTATCAAGCTTAGGCTTTTCCCATTTTCTCTGAGGGATAGAGCTAAAAGCTGGCTGAATTCGCTGCAGCCAAATTCTATTGTCACCTGGCAAGATCTAGCTCAGAAATTTTTGTCCAAATTCTTCCCTCCGTCCAAAGCTGCTAAATTGAGGGGAGAGATAAATAACTTTTGCCAGAATGACGGAGATTCACTGTATGAAGCTTGGGAACGGTTTAAGGAACTCCTGAGAAGATGTCCTCATCATGGCATTGAACAGTGGATGCTAGTACAAAATTTCTACAATGGTTTATTTCCTACAACCAGAACCATTATTGATGTTGCAGCAGGTGGCACTTTTATGAGCAAGAGCGCAACTGGTGCTTATGAGTTGCTAGAGGATATGGCCACAAATAATCATCAATGGTATGAGGAAAGATCATCAGGAGTTAGAAAGGTAGCTGGGGTGCATGCGCTGGATGCAATCACTGCTCTAACAGCGCAAGTAGCCTCTCTGACAAAGCAGTTACAACAGAGCAGTGTATCTGTTAATGCGGTTCAGATGGCAGTGAGGTGTGAAATGTGTGGTGGTGCTCATTCTGTCGATCAGTGCCCTATCTGTATGAATAATAACACCCCAATGGATCATGCCCAAGTTCAAGCGGTGGGAAACTTTCAAAGGCCACTCAATAATCCATTCTCCAACAACTACAATCCTGGGTGGCGAAATCATCCCAATTTTTCATGGAAGAATAATCAAGGCCAACAACCTCAATTTCAGGGCCAATTTCAGAATAACATGCCTCAGCCACCTATGAATCAAGCTTCGTCATCACAACAGCCTAGGCCTCAACAATCAATGCCTCAATCTGAGAGGCCTAATGAACTGCAAGCTGCCTTGTTGACTCTTACTAATACTCAGACTCAATTTATGACTGAGACCAGATCCTCTATTCGAAACCTTGAGACACAGGTTGGGCAATTGGCCAATATGCTCAATAACAGACCCCAGGGAAACTTGCCTAGTAATACTGAAGTCAACCCCAAGGAGCAAGTTCAGGCAATTACTCTGAGGAGTGGGAAGCAAACTGAGCAGCCTAGACCTCCACAGGCAGTGGTTCAGAATAAAGAGATGGGTGCACAGTCTGATTCAGAAAGGGTTACTGAGGACCACCAGCAGTCTGAAAAGAGTCCGCCAGTTGTTATTGAGCAGCCAGTTAGGGTTCCATACCCTCAGAGGCTTAGAAAGACTACACTTGATAAACAGTTTTCTAAGTTTCTTGAGGTGTTTAAAAAGCTGCACATAAACATTCCTTTTGCTGAGGCCTTGGAGCAGATGCCCAGTTATGTTAAGTTCATGAAGGAGATTCTGTCAAAGAAAAGGAGAATGGAGGACTATGAGACTGTAGCACTCACTGAAGAGTGCAGCGCGATTTTACAAAGGAAGTTACCCCAAAAGCTGAGAGATCCGGGGAGTTTCACCATACCTTGCACCATTGGCAAGTTTGAATGTAAGCACGCCTTATGTGATCTGGGGGCAAGTATCAATCTGATGCCCTTATCTGTGTTTAAAAGACTTGGTTTGGGGGAGGCAAAACCAACAACTGTCACTTTACAGCTCGCAGACCGATCGTTAACACATCCACGAGGTATTATTGAGGATGTTCTTGTGAAGGTGGATAAGTTCATATTTCCAGCTGACTTTATTGTTCTGGACATGGAGGAGGACACAGATGTCCCAATTATTCTCGGTAGGCCATTTCTAGCCACAGGCCAAGCTCTTATTGATGTTCACAAAGGAGAGCTTAAGCTTAGAGTTCAAGGAGATGAGGTGGTCTTTAATGTCTTCAAGTCTATGAAGTATCCGGTGGCTAGTGACAGTTGCTTTAGTGTGGATGTGATAGAAAAGGCAGTCTCTAAGAGAAGGATGAGCAGTGATGCCTTAGAGGCAGTATTATTGGGTGATGAGGGCGATGATGAGGATGATGCTGAGATCAGAGAATGTGTAAACTGGATAAACTCCTTCTTACCATATTGGAAGAAGTTTCAGGAAATAGCAGATGCGACTGATAAACCGCTAACCTCCATTCAGCAGCCACCGCCGTTGGAATTAAAGGTCCTCCCAGATCACTTGCGCTATGCTTATTTGGGAGAGAATGAAACTTTACCTATCATTGTGTCAGCTGACCTGTCAAAGGTAGAATTGGAGAAACTGTTGAGGGTTCTAAGGGAGCATAAATTGGCCATTGGGTGGACCTTGGCAGATATTAGAGGAATCAGCCCATCGACAGTGATGCATAAAATTTTGTTGGAGGAGAATAGCAAGCCATCCATAGAGGCCCAGAGAAGACTCAATCCATCTATGAAGGAAGTAGTGTTGGAGCAAATTCTTAAATGGTTGGATGTTGGGGTAATCTACCCAATTTCTGATAGCGCGTGGGTGAGCCCTGTGCAAGTGGTACCTAAGAAAGGTGGAATGACTATGGTGAAAAATGAGAACAATGAACTCATTCCAACAAGGACTGTAACGGGGTGGCGGATTTGTATAGACTACCGCAAGCTCAATAAGGCCACAAGGAAGGATCATTTTCCTTTGCCTTTCCTTGATCAGATGCTTGATAGATTGGCAGGCCATAGATACTACTGTTTCTTGGATGGGTATTCTGGGTATCATCAAATCGCTATTGCACCAGAGGATCAAGAGAAAACAACCTTCACATGTCCTTATGGCACATTTGCTTTCAGGAGAATGCCATTTGGACTATGCAATGCCCCTGCAACATTTCAACGGTGCATGATGGCCATATTTTCAGACATGGTAGACCAGTGTATTGAGATTTTCATGGATGATTTCTCTGTTTTTGGTTCATCATTCGACCTCTGTTTGGGTAACTTGGAGAACATGCTGCGTCGTTGTGAGATGGCAAATCTGGTGCTGAATTGGGAGAAATGCCATTTTATGGTGAAAGAAGGGATTGTTCTTGGCCATAAAATTTCAAATGAGGGAATTGAGGTAGATAGAGCAAAAATTTCTACCATTGAAAAGCTGCCTCCACCAGTTTCAGTCAAAGGAGTTAGAAGTTTTCTTGGTCACGCTGGGTTCTATCGGAGATTCATAAAAGACTTCTCTAAAGTGTCCAAGCCCCTCTCAAATCTGCTTATGAACGAAGTTGTCTTTGATTTTAATGATGAATGTTTGAGGGCGTTCAATTTCTTGAAAGAAAAGCTTCTTTATGCTCCAATTGTGATAGCTCCGAATTAGGAATTGCCTTTTGAGTTGATGTGTGATGCCAGTGATTACGCAGTGGGGGCAGTTCTGGGACAGCGGATTGACAGGGTATTCAGGTCTATTTACTATGCTAGTCGGACTCTAAATGATGCTCAGCTGAATTATGCCACTACAGAAAAAGAGTTGCTAGCTATTGTGTTTGCTTGTGATAAATTCAGACCATATCTGATTGGTAACAAAATAATTGTCTACACTGATCATTCTGCCATTAAATACTTGATGTCAAAGAAAGATGCAAAGCCTTGCCTGATTAGATGGATTCTTTTGCTTCAAGAATTTGACTTGGAGATTCGTGACAAGAAGGGCAGCGAGAATGTGGTGGCTGATCATCTTTCTAGACTTGAGGTGGGGGAGACTGAAAATAAGAAAGCAGTGCAAATCAATGATCACTTTCCTGATGAGCAGTTGTTTGGGGTAAGTGAGACTTTAGCTGTCCCTTGGTTTGTTGACATAGTGAATTTCTTGGTCGCCAAGATTGTGCCGCCTGAGATGTCAAAGCAGCAATTAAAGAAATTCTTTTCTGAGGTGAAACACTACTATTGGGAGAAACCTATTCTCTATAGGCACTGTGTTGACCAGATTATCAGAAGGTGTGTTCCTGAAGAAGAGATGCAGTCCATTCTTAATCACTGTCATACTCAACAATGTGGAGGGCATTTTGGAGCATCAAGAACGGCGGCTAAGGTATTACAAAGTGGTTTTTATTGGCCTTCATTATTCAAGGATGCCAATGTTTTTGTCAAGGCTTGTGATAGATGTCAGCGAACTGGTAACATCTCGAGGAGAAATGAAATGCCTCTACAGGGGATTCATGAAGTGGAACTGTTTGATGTATGGGGCATCGATTTCATGGGGCCTTTTCCACCATCTTACAACAATGAATATATTCTATTGGTAGTGGATTATGTATCCAAATGGGTGGAGGCTGCAGCAACTAGAGCCAATGACGGTAAAACTGTGCTTAATTTTCTGCATAAACATATTTTTACTAGATTTGGCACTCCCCGAGCTCTGATTAGTGATGAAGGGAAACACTTTGTGAATAAGCAACTGGATGCATTGCTGGCTCGTTATGGAGTTTATCACCGAAAAGCTTTGCCTTACCATCCTCAATCAAATGGGCAAGTTGAAGTTTCAAACAGAGAAATCAAAAGCATCCTTGAGAAGACCGTTGACAGTTCAAGGAAAAATTGGTCGAAAAAGTTAGATGATGCGATTTGGGTTTACAGAACTGCATTCAAAACACCAATAGGCATGTCTCCTTACAGGTTGGTGTTTGGTAAAGCATGTCATCTACCAGTTGAATTGGAACATAGGGCATTCTGGGCTATGAAAAAGTTGAATTTTGATTGGAGTGCCGCTAGTGAACGAAGGCTGTTGCAACTGAATGAACTTGACGAGTTCAAAAATGAGGCTTATGAGAATGCCAAGATTTATAAAGAAAGAACAAAGGCTTGGCATGACAAAAACTTAATCAGAAAAGAGTTCCAACCAGAGCAGCAAGTACTTCTTTTCAATTCAAGACTGCGACTGTTTCCTGGCAAATTGAAATCAAGATGGTCAGGGCCATTCACTGTTGTTCAAGTTTTTCCATATGGTTCTGTAGAAGTTCGGGGCAACTCAGGTGATTCCTTTAAAGTCAATGGTGAGATATTGAAGCCATACTTGGGTGGTAGTTTTGATCAAGCGAAGTCTATCCTCCTTCTGAAGCCTCTCTGAAGAGGGGTTCAATGTCCAGCTAAATGACGTTAACGACAACGCTTGGAGGAGGCACCCTATGTTTTACTTGTTATTTATTTTACTTTTGTATTTGTAAACAATGGATATTTGGTTTATTTTTGGAATTTTAGAATCGTGAAAAACGTGAAAAATGAAAAAAACTTTAAAAAAATAAAAAAATAAAAAAAATAGAAAATCCTTAAGGGCCGCAGCATAGCCATATGATGCCGCGGCATTGGGGGTTCCAGAGGCCCATGGATTTTTGAAGTATAGGGGCGGGCCGCGGCATGGATGAGGAGGGCCGTGGCATTGAACCCCAGTTTTCCCAGAATATCGAGGCGGGCCGCGGCATTATACACTGAGATTTTATGCGGGCCGCGACATGGTCAAAGTAATGCCGCGGCCTGAGTCCGAAATTTGGGATAAAAAGCCCTAATTTGGCCACATTCTCACTCATTATCACTTTCAGAATTTGTTCTCCTACTCAAAACCTCTTTTTCTCTCTAATTTTTGAGACTTCCATCAGCAAAGGAGACAAAAAGAAGAACTTTTGTGCCATTCAAGTAAGTGTCTCCTATCTATTATAGTGCTTTTGATTGGAGAATAGTTTGCATTGTGGTATTGTGGATTGCTCTATGCTTTTCTTGTGAGACGTTTAAGGGGTTTGTCGATTGTTTATCTGGGAATTAGTGTTTGGGCTGTTGATTGTGTTAATCAGTAAGTTTTGGGGGAGTGACACCAAAGGGAAATTGTACTCTAAGTCTTGAAAACCTATTTGGGGGTTAGTTTGTTCTTGTTTTGAAAGACACTATGGGTCCTAAGAGAAATCCCCCTAGAGGTACCTTCTCAAAGAAAGCCTCCTCATCCCACACTCAACCACCACCAACACTACCTGCCCCAGCTAATTATGACACGAAATTATTTGTCAATAAGGACGCAGCTGATTTATTTAAAAAGATTCATAAGAGATCGGTGGTAAGGGAAAGGGGGTTTGAGCTTAATGAGGCCACTGTTGTACAAAACCCTGCTTATGACATTATCAAAGCTGAAATAGTGCGACATAATTGGGGTTTCCTATGTGACTCTACTTATGTGGGCTCAGCCAATTGCTCTCAGATATATGAATTCTTTGCCAACTTCTCATATCTTGATGCAGAACAGAACAATTTTATCAGGGGTAAATTGGTGCCTACAACATCTTATGCTTTTAACCAATTACTGGGCCTCCCCTCATTGTCTGCACAAGAGGATGAACATTGGCAGTTGGCCCATTTTGAGGAGCCCGACTATGATGCTGTGGCTGCCGTTTTGAGTGTGGAAGGTGCACGCTTTAACTATCATAACGGAAAGCCCAGAGAGTTGTACAGGTGGCAGCTAAATCCAATTGCGAAGGTGTGGGTTTATTTTGTGAGTTCACGTTTACTGCCGACATCTCATCTGTCTTCTATTGATCGAGAGCGCTGCTTGTTGGTGTATGCTATCATGACTCAAATGAAAGTTGAAGTGGGCCGCATAATCCGCTATAGCATTCGCAACATTAGCAGATTCAATACTACAGCTGGTGTTGCCCATGGTACTTTCCTCTCGACTCTATGCAACACTTATGAGGTACCAGTCTACCCCAGCGATCTAGTCCGGAGGCCAATGGGGGCAATCAATCAGACTATGTTTACGGCATTCCATTCAGCCTCTCTTACGTCGCCTGCCTCTAGCCAACAAAATAAGCGCAGCCGGGCTGATGACACAGTGGACATCGATCAAGCTGAGGAGGAGGAAGCAGATGAAGCAGGTCCCAGTAACCCACCTTTGAATTTGGCAATTGGTGGACCGATTGATGAGCACACGCAGTGCACACATGCTTGATTGGATTACCTTATTCAGTAGAATCAATACTTAATCCAATCGCATCATGCGCAAAATCAGCACTATAATGACTTCATGGTGCAACAAAATGAGTACGGGCGGGTTCACATTGAGGAGTTAAATGCTTTAGTAACGAGGTGGACTATGAGCTCTGCTGATGAGAATTACTTCACTCCTCCGCCCCAGTACACTCCATACCAGTGGCCACCTCCACCACCTCCTCCGCCATACTGATGTGGCGTCAGGTAAGTTCTCTTCCCTTGTTCTTTTCTTTATCACATTGGGGACAATGTGCATTTCAAGTTTGGGGGAGAGCTTATTTTGTTTTGTTTTGTTTTGTGCGTTGCTTAGTTTAGTTTTTAGTCTGTTGTGTTATTTTCTGTGTTGTTTAGTGTAATTGTTAAACCATCATTCTTGTCTGTTGTTGCTTTGTCTTTGCTCGTGAAAAGGAAATTGAATTCAACAGTGTGCTTGGTTCAATTGTTTTAGAGTTTAATCTAAAAGTTTTGTGGGAAATTTTTAATATGTTTTGAAAATGTAACATTTTGGATTTTATTATATGAGCTTGACTAGGGTTGGTGGAATGACAAATTGACTTTGATAGAACTTGCATTATTTGGCCTTTGAGGCGAAATCCTTGATGATATGTGTTTAGAAAAGTGATTTAGGCAATTTTATTGGATCGATTGTGCCTTTCAAGCCAACCTTGATTTAATTATCCTTAGTTACCCTTTTTGAGCCTTAAACTTGGTTTTTGTTCTTGATTATACTATTTGAGCCTAAATTTCCTAACTTCTTTATTTTTGTTTTCCTTTTCCTTTGTTATCATAAGCATATAATTTGTGGGAAAGAAGAATGAAAACTAGTAAGGAATTGGTATGATTGGAATGTAGTATGATTGTACAAAAAAAAAAAGAGAGAGAGAAGTCTTTGAGAAAAAAAAAAAAAGAATCACTTTGTCACACTCCTTGATTATATAGATATAGAAAATCTTAAGTTTGGGGGAGTGTGATTCAAAAAAAAAAAGAAAAAAAAAAGAAGAAAATGATGAAAGTGTTGTAATTTCTCTCTCTCTAATTATATAAAAGGGTGATTTTTGGTGTGGTGAAGAGAAATTTGGCTGGTTTCAAGGTTTTTATGCTTATGGTAATGATTGAGCCTAAATGACAATTTTATCTACCCTTGCCTAAGCCTAACGCTATAACCTGTGAAAGTCCTTTTGATTTCAAAACACGTGTTATTGACATTAGTGGAGAAGGTCAAGTAATGCAAGCATATTGAAGAGTTGGTTTGTGGAATTGTCTGGAATGAGTTGAGCACATATGATAGAATCCAAGTGTTGTAGTCATTTTCATGATATATTATTGATTTCCCTAATTGAACTGTACAAATTGGACTTTAAGGCAATTGAGCTGAAATTCTGGTTATAAATATTGCAATTGAGATTTCATGAGTTTTGACAAAGCATTGTAGAAGGTAATGATGGTTTAGCTTGTTCGTTTGTGTTTGTTTCTTTTTGTTAAGTTTGGGGGAGTTTGTTGAGTCTAGTTTTTGTTATGTTTTGGTGATGTTTTTAGAAGTCTTTTATTTCGTTTTTCTTTCATTTAGTGCGGGTTTATGCTTTGTTTGTCTGTCTTTGTGAATATCAGGAAGAATTGAGCATGTGGAAGAAAATGCCAAAGAAAGGGAAGAAATAACCAAGTTTTTCATCATATTTTGATAAAGAATGGTTCTCAACACAATTTGGAAGTGTTGGTGAAATTTTGGGATGAAAACTTGAAGAATTGAGAAATTCCTTAAGAGCCACGGCATGAGCAAAGTGGAGCCGCGGCTAGGGGGAAACAGAAGCATTGTTTTTTAAGGAAATCCTCGGGCCGCGGCATGGCTATAGAGAGCCGCAGCATAGATGGGCATTTTGCCCAGAACTCGTCGATGCGGGCCGCGGCATGGCTTCAGAGGGCCACGGCATGGAGAGGGCTTTTTGCCCAGGAATTTGGACACGGGCCACGACATAGTGTATGTAGAGCCGTGGCCCGCCTCTTTAAAATTTGAAATCCTAGGTTTTAATATGGCAAAAAAGAAGAGAGAAGGGACGTACGGATTGTGGATGAAGGCTGGTTTTGAAGGCTGAAGACCTAGAGTATTTTTACATGTTTTTCTTCTTCTTCTTCCTGATGTTATCTTTAATTTTTGTTGTGATTGGCATTATGGCTAGGAACTAATTTTCTGTTTAGGATGTTTAATTGAATCACTTGAATCCCTGTTATGAACTAATGCAATTTTTATATTCTTCTTCTTCAATTCCATATAATCTGTTCTTATAGATTGATTATTGATTGGCCATCTTTAGTCATTTACATATGTTTTTAAGTCAAAATCTGAGAAGTGAGATTTAATTCTGCTGTGGTTATATTGGACATAATTCTAATTTAGAACGAAAGTATCTGAATTAATTGTGTAACTGTTATTAAGTCGTTGAGATTAATGCTACCTGTGTGGTTCCATTTACCATAGAAATATAGGAAATTGTCACCTAGGTTGAGTTTATAATTCATAGTATGATTATAGGCTGCTGTATCAACTTGTTAATTGAATTAGGTTAAAAGAAGAAGAATTCACACTTTGCATTAGAGAATAATAGGGATGATAGTTGATGAGATTGAATATCCTAATTGTTTCTTAGTGATTAAATTAAAAGTTTTTCTATTAGTTGTTATTCCATTCAATTTTTAATTATTGTTTCTGTAATTTATAGTTTCTTTTGGTGTATTTACTGTTGTGAATTTTCTAACGATTAAAATATGCGCAAGTATACACAGTCGACAACAAGTAATACAGTGATAGAGTATCAAAGTTCGTCTCCACAGGGACTTTTAAACTAAAAATAATGCAATATCAACTAATAACAGTTTACAATTCAGTGACCAAATCAAGAGAAAATTTGAGTGATTAATTCTGAAAATAAATGTAAATGAGCAATTTAATTAAACTAAAAATCAGAGATCAAAATGAAGGAATTTTGTGTAGATTTCAGATACGAGAAAAATAGGTCTGGGTGGTTAATTCCCCTCTGTTTGTTTCAGTTGTTACAGCAATGGCTCAGCAATGGTTTAGCAATTGCATCAGAGTTAACATATTTCACAACGATCCAGTAGTTCTTTCCAAAACTTACTGATAACGTTTACAACTCAACTCAACACATTCCTATATTAAATCAGGTTGCACACTGTCATTTAAACACCAAATCTCATGTTATACAAGGCAGCAAAACATTCTTATTTTACCACTAAGATTTACCTAAAAAGGTACTTCTCTTGCATCAATTAAGTGGGATCGACTAGCCTAATTTCTTCCAAAATCAGATCTAGCTAAATAATTGTTACTTATGGCCAGTAAACAACAATCAGTTAACATTAACAACACTTAATTGAACAACATCACAATTGCCACAACCATGCATCAAAACATTACTTCATAATATAGGGTTCATAACCACCCAAACCCTTAGGATATTAGTTCATAGCTGAAATTATAAACACCAATCCAGTACAGAAAAGTTCCATTGAGTATAATCTGAAAACTAGATAAGAATTTAATACAAAATGAGGGAGAGAGAGATTAGAGAGATGAGTGGTGAGCTCAGGTTTCCCTTAGGCGTCTGCCTTCCTCTTCTCCTTTGTTTAGTACTTCCTTCTTCTCTCTTCTTTTTCTTTTTTTCTCTGTACTTTGCTTAGTGAAAATATGCAGAATTCTTCAAATATTCCCAGTGTCCTTCCATTTCGGCTGCCTCCCTTTTTTAGGGTACTTGGTTTACCCTAATTAGTAAGTCAAAGCCAATTGTGCCGTCTTGTCCTTTGCCACACCATCCATCTGACTCATTGTACAGCATTCTCACCACCTAGGCGTCACTTATTCTTCATTAAGTCCAGCTGGAATTTGCCACGCTTCTTCACTGGTCCCTGCCGATTGCTACGTTGTGGTTGCTACAACATTGATAGAACAACAACATGCTATTTCCATATTTGTTCCCCTTCTTGATCCAAAGTTCCCGATCACCTATTCCAGCCTCCTTTCCTGCTTAACACATACACTAAACTACATAAATCACTCAAAACTATGACAATGCAAACACGAGGACCCTAGCTACACAGACACACTAAATTCTACACAATTACACAAAATACAAACACATTACTCTTTTGTTTGGTATGAAAATTAAGTTTAAAGATATAAAAATAACTCTAAATCTTAGAGTTATCAACACCCCAAACTTAGCCTATTGCTCGTCCTCGAGTAATGATGACACAACAGTAAACACAATAAACAACACACAACACACAACACACCAATAACAGATGAGAGATTCAAAAGATTCAAAATGGCCTAGCGAACATGATGCTCTCAGAAAAATGGAATTAAGTGGAATAGAGAAATGTTTCTGCCTTAACCGTATATGCTGCCCTTTCAATTTTAGCTCACTGGATATCACTAATATCTCCTCAAAGTCACCTAATCAATAGTGTATACAATTGCATCCCACCTAACCTTGAATTTCTCTACAATTACCCTTTGATTATTTTTTTCATTCATTAAAGCTCCATAAGTTGCATTAGTGCATTCCTCTCCACTAATGTAGTCTAAACTTATCCCCTTGATCAATAGGAATTTACTAAGCTTGTAATGTAAGGCTTGGGCTAGGGTATGGTAAATGATATATTTTACTAGCTTAAACCTAACCACCTCACTTGTCAAAAACCAAACCTCTCCTTCATTATTTATCTCTCTTGACTCACTTCCCTATAATTAATTCTACTCACTAAGACATGTGGTTGTAATCTATTTCTCTTGCTATTTTTATTCCTATCTCTCTTCCTTTTTGTTTTCGTTTTTTTTTTCTATATTTTTTTTTCTTCTTTGCTTTTTTGATTTTTTTTGATTTTTTTTTGATTTTTTTTTCTATTTCGTTTACTACACAGATTCAACACAAGGGAGATACAATTACATGATATATAGCAAGAGAAAATGCAAATAAATAATGGCATACCTTGTGAGCAAATTCCCCACCCCAAACTTACAACCCAACATTGTCCCCAATGTGGCTAAAATAGCAATCAAGAATTAGCTCGCCACAAGCTACACTCACCACACTCACCCCAAACTTAGTGTGAAAATTAAGTTTTGACAAGTGATAGCAATCAAGTTGGGACATATATGGAAAATGTAATATAGGGGTAATGGGTATGTATGATCGGGTTAAACACAAGAATAGGCTAATCGGCTCAAAAATGGGTGACTAAGGGAAAAATATGCTTATAAGGAAGGCTAGAAAGGCTTAAACGTCCAAAGATGGCCTAAATCATGTCTTAGGGATAAGTCTAGCTAGGATTTCGCCTCACCAATACCCAACTTTTTAAAGATTGACATAGGCATAAGGTTAATGCTAGCGCCCAAATCGCATAATGCTCTTCCAACATCTCTACCTCCAATAGAACACGGAATCGTGAAACTGCCAGGATCTTTTAACTTAGGAGGGATCTTGCTTTTCAACATCGCGCTACATCCTTCTGTTGAAGAGCCACCCCAGCTAGAGTTAAAGCCACTGCCTAGTCATTTAAAGTATGTGTACTTGGGCGACAATGATACTTTGCCTGTAATAATTTCAAGCTGTCTGGAGTCTGTTGCTGAGGAGTCATTGCTGAGATTACTGAAGCAGCATCAAAGGGCAATTGGATGGACAATGGCTGATATTCAAGGGATTAGTCCAACATTGTGTATGCACAAGATCTTGCTGGAAGCTGATTGTACTCACTCTGTGGAGCAGCAAAGGAGGTTGAATCCAGTGATGAAGGACGTGGTTATAAAAGAGGTCATTAAGTGGCTTGATTATGGGATAATCTATCCGATTTCCGATAGCACTTGGGTTAGTCCTGTCCAATGTGTTCCGAAGAAGGGGGGTGTTACAGTAGTTACAAATGACAACAACGAACTTATTCCTACTCGCACAGTTACTGGGTGGCGGGTTTGTATGGATTATAGAAAACTGAACAAAGCCACTAGAAAGGATCATTTCCCTTTGCCCTTCATCGACCAAATGTTGGACCGCTTGGCGGGTAAGGAGTTCTTTTGTTTTCTTGACGGGTACTCTGGGTATAATCAGATATCTATCGCGCCTGAAGACCAAGAGAAGACTACTTTCACCTGCCCATACGTCACATTCGCTTTTAGGAGGATGCCCTTTGGGTTATGTAATGCACCAGCCACATTTCAGCGGTGCATGATGGCTATTTTCTCGGATATGGCTGAGAGTATCTTGGAGATATTCATGGACGATTTCTCAATCTATGGGGATTCTTTTGAAGTTTTCTTGGAGAACTTAGAAAAGGTCTTAAAGAGGTGTGAAGAAACCCATCTAGTGTTGAACTGGGAAAAATGCCATTTCATGGTGCAAGAGGGCATTGTATTGGGGCATAAAGTGTCTAGCAAGGGGATAGAGGTTGACAAAGCTAAACTGAAAGTTATTGAGAAACTACCAGCCCCTACCACAGTAAAAGGAATTAGAAGTTTCCTTGGCCATGCTGGCTTTTACAAGCGTTTTATAAAGGATTTTTCAAAGGTGTCCAAACCCTTATGCAGCTTGCTGGAGAAAAATAGGCCTTTTGAGTTTACTGATGAATGTCAAGAGGCATTTTTGAGATTGAAGTCAGCCCTTGTTACAGCACCAGTGATCACAGCACCCGACTGGTCATTACCTTTTGAACTTATGTGTGACGCCAGTGACTTCGCGATTGGAGCTGTTCTTGGCCAGCAGAAGAACAAAATTTTTCATAATATTTACTATGCAAGCAAAACATTGGTGGATGCCCAGATTAATTACACTACAACTGAAAAAGAGCTGCTGGCCGTGATTTTTGCCTTTGAAAAATTTCGATCCTATCTTGTGGTGACTAAGGTTATTGCGTACACGGACCACTCTGCTATCAAGTATTTGATAGCCAAAAAGGATTCTAAACCGAGGCTTATACGTTGGGTTCTATTGCTACAAGAATTCGATTTAGAAATCCGAGATAGGAAAGGCACTGAAAATCAAGTAGCGGACCATTTATCAAGGCTGGAAACTCATAATAACAGCAGCAAATCAGAGGCAGAATTGCAGATTCAAGACTCCTTTCCTGATGAACAATTACTAGTTGTGGAACAAGAGCAGGTACCATGGTATGCAGACATTGTAAAATTTTTAGTTGGGGGCGTTCATCCACCATATTTCAACAAACAGCAGCTAAAAAGATTCTTACATGATGCCAGATTTTATTTCTGGGATGAGCCATACCTGTATAAGCAATGTCCAGACCATATAATGAGAAGATGTGTCTCAGCAAATGAAGTTTCTAGCATCCTAGAACACTTCCATTCAGCTCCTTATGGCGGTCATTTTGGTGGGCAACGCACCGCTGCCAAAGTATTTCAGTCAGGGTACTATTGGCCTTCTATCTTTAAGGATGCTCACGATTTTGTTCAACGTTGTGACCGCTGCCAGCGAGTGGGTAACATCTCAGCCAGGAATGAAATGCCTCTTAATTGCATTTTGGAGGTGGAATTGTTTGACGTATGGGGCATTGACTTCATGGGGCCTTTCCCTCAATCTTTTGGGAACCTCTACATTTTAGTGGCTGTGGAGTATGTATCGAAATGGGTGGAGGCAGTAGCTAGTCCAACGAATGATGCCAAAGTGGTAATGAAATTCCTGCATACATTTTTTTTTACACGATTTGGGACGCCAAGAGCACTAATTAGTGACGAGGGGACGCACTTTGTCAACAAAGTCTTGGCTGCCTTATTAGCTAAGTACAGTGTAAAGCATAAAATAGCCACTGCATATCACCCACAGACCAACGGGCAAGCAGAGATTTCGAACAGAGAAATTAAGGGAATTCTTGAAAAAGTGGTGCATCCCAGCAGGAAGGATTGGTCCCAGCGATTAGATGATGCACTCTGGGCTTACCGTACAGCTCTTAAAACTCCTTTAGGCATGTCTCCTTATTGCCTAGTTTATGGGAAGGCGTGTCGTCTTCCTGTAGAATTAGAGCATAAGGCATTTTGGGCGTTGAAGAAGTTAAATTTGGATCTTGTAGTTGCTGGAGAAGCAAGAAAACTGCAGCTGAATGAACTGGACGAGATGCGGCTGTTTGCTTACAAAAATGCAAAGCTGTACAAAGAAAAGACGAAGAAATGGCATGACAGCAGGATCATGGAAAGAGTATTTGAGAAAAATCAGCAAGTGTTACTGTTTAACTCCAGGTTGAAGCTATTTCCTGGAAAGCTTAAGTCCCGTTGGTCTGGACCATTTACTGTGATGGAAGTGTATCCATTTGGAGCTGTCCTGGTGAAAGATGAAAAATCGGGAAGAGAATTCACGGTTAACGGACAGCGGCTGAAACGTTATTTGGGAGGAGAGGTCGATAGAGCAAAGACCTCCATCATGTTGAAGGATGCTTGAAGGAGAAAGACTATGGGTTACCTTGCATTTCTTGTGTCACACATGGGCAACCCATGAGTGAAAGAGACAGTTGTAAATAAATAATGTATATAACTAAGTTTGGGGTGTATTACCCCTTGAAAAAAAAAAGAAGAGAGCATAAAGAATCAGGTCAGCCAGTAGTTGGTAAAGCTGGGAATAGGCTGAGAATGGAAGTCTGGGCAGAGGCGTTATTTTTCTGGAACGGTGGATTGCTATATCATTGCTTCAGCATTTAGCAGGGTCGCAGGGGAAGAATGTTATGCTATAGCATTGCTATATCAACTGGGACTAGGCTGACCATAGAAATCTGGGCAGAGGAACTAAATTTGGGGTGGAGAGTTGCTGCCCAGTTGCTATAGCAACTAGTCAGCAATGCTGAGCAGCAAATCAATGAGGCTAGGTCCAAGAGAGAAGTATCGGGGTTTAACACGGGATTGCTTGGTTCGAAAAGAAAAATCGCACGTGTTTGAAAAAAAAAAAAAGTGGAGCAAATGATTAAGGTAATGAATGGGCAATCATTAGGCACGTTTTAAATTTTTCGGACCAAGAAATGGTATTATTTTGCCTATTTGTGGACCCAGCAGGCCTGTCGTTTTCAAAAACAAAGAAAAAGGGTTCATTTGACCCTACTAGTTTATTGGGCTACTGATATAAAGTCAACTGGGCCCCTATGACACTTAGTTGGCCCTTACACTCGGTAGGCCCAAGAAACCACCATTGACCCACAAAGTTAAACCCTACCTTACACTATCTTCCACCCCTTCCTCACTCTCACTCCGAACCGCCGTCTGCCACCACTTCACCTCCACGCACCCAGTCGTGAACCATTGCCTCGGACCAGCTAACACCGAGCTCCACCCCACGAACCTGACAGCACGCCCACACCGACAGCCAAGAAATCACGCCCATTCCACCTTGGTCGTCTGATTGTACCAAACACACCCCAGAAAAAGCAACCCGAGCCCCTGCCTCCCCCTCGGCATCTGCTTCTGCCCCAGTTAACGATGCCCTCTTGCAGCGGTTTACTCAGTTCGAAGTGATGCAGCAACAAATGCATCACCGACAAGAGGAGATGTGTGGCCGTTTGCACTCCTTCTGGCAGTATGAGCAGCAGCGCGATGGCATCATGGAGCGCACCTTCAAGAAGTTAACTCCGAGAGTTGTTCCCCAATTCCCGCCATTCCCGCAGCAGATTCTTGATCCTTGGACTGTGCAATCAGCGCCTGAGCCTAATCCGGATGCTCCTAACGAGGACTCTGAGTGAAGGGGGTTTCCTTATCCTGTTAACTATTTTAATTCCTGTTCTGTTTTCTGTTATTGTTGTTAGTTTTTTTTTTTATGTTATGTTTTAGACTATGTTTTTCGTTTTCTGTTTCTGTGTGGTTCTGTTATTGTTTGTTTGTTTGAGTGTGTCATTGAGAGATTTGAAAATATATTCCTGTGGCCTAGTGTTCTGCTCAATGATGATATTTTTCCATTCGCTCCATTCATGTAACTGCCTGGCTTTATATGTTGCTTCTGCCTGTTTAATTGCTGGATATTATGGATGTTTCTCTTTAGTCTATTTTCAATAGTGTATAATGTTGTTTTCCCACCATACTTTGAATTTTTTCCAATGATTGCTGAGTATATGCTATTAGCATCTAGAATTGGTTAGTGCATTTCCTTGAGTCGTCTGCCTTCCTCTTCTCCTCTGTTTAGTACTTCCTTCTTCTCTCTTCTTTTTCTTTTTTTCTCTGTACTTTGCTTAGTGAAAATATGCAGAATTCTTCAAATATTCCCAGTGTCCTTCCATTTCGGCTGCCTCCCTTTTTTAGGGTACTTGGTTTACCCTAATTAGTAAGTCAAAGCCAATTGTGCCCTCTTGTCCTTTGCCACACCATCCAGCTGACTCATTGTACAGCATTCTCACCACCTAGGCATCACTTATTCTTCATTAAGTCCAGCTAGAATTTGTCACGCTTCTTCACTGGTCCCTGCCGATTGCTACGTTGTGGTTGCTACAACATTGATAGAACAGCAACATGCTATTTCCATATTTGTTCCCCTTCTTGATCCAAAGTTCTCGATCACCTATTCCAGCCTCCTTTCCTGCTTAATACATACACTAAACTACATAAATCACTCAAAACTATGACAATGCAAACACGAGGACCCTAGCTACACAGACACACTAAATTCTACACAATTACACAAAATACAAACACATTACTCTTTTGTTTGGTATGAAAATTAAGTTTAAAGATATAAAAATAACTCTAAATCTTAGAGTTATCATTTACAAAAATCAAGAATTTCAATTCATCAAATAGAACAAGAAATTAATTGACTGGTAATTGATAAATCAGTCCTTGAGGACGATACTTGGTTTTACCATTTTATTACGAGTTTGCGACTGTGTGCACTTGCATAGCAAAAATATCGCAACACTCTCCAACTCATGGTAGGTCCAACTTCCCTTTCCCCTTACTTGCACCACATAGCACCCGTGAGCCAAGACCTAGCAAGAAAACTTAAACATGCTCATAAGCAGTGAATAACACGTTACCAAACCATAATAAGCATGCCTAGCAGTAATAACCCTACTCATGCATGCATATCATTCATATAAATGACTACAGCGTCATATGGGGCCAGACACCCTAATTAAATGATTAACTGAATTATATCGAGGCCCATTGCCCAAGTTACATGATTATTAAATCACACTGGGGGCCCACCCCTAGGATATGGAACTAATGAGTCACCCTGGGGCCCATTTCCCTATCCTCTGTATAACTAGGATTTGAGCTGGCCCAACGTACCTAGCACTTAATTTTCTACGAACATTGGGTCAGACAAGTGTGAGATATGCTCCTGATTATATCTAACCAAAATGACCAGCACTCAGCACGCTATTGCCACCCTTAACTCATAAGTCAATGCTCTTCGACTAGCGCTTAGCGTTATTGTCATCCTTGACTCATAAGTCAAGCATTTCTCAATCAGATAATGGAGACATGCATTCATTATATAACAAATATCTGGATACAGAGCATCCAACATGCTTAATCAATCAATCACAGGCATAATCATAATCATGCACATTTACAGAGCTCAAGCCCTAATCAAATCTAATTTCAACATTCGGGCCAAGCCCTAATCATGTACATCACGTATTGGGTGTAGTTTTCTTACCTTAGGTCCGAATGTAATGTAAAATAAGAACGACCCTCGAGCACAATGTTGATCCCGAGCCCCTAGCAATAACCTAGTCACAACCAAGTATAGAATCCCGTCAATTACGAGTAAATAAAGGCTTTCGGGCCGAGTCCTAGCCTCCGGGACGTCGAATCCTACTAAACCGGGTAGTAGGATCAATCCTGAGCCCTTAGGTTTGAGTTCCCACACTCAAAACCTCCCCAAGGCCCTAAATACCTTAAGCGTTGCTGCCCCAAGTTTGAGCTGCCACCCGATCAAGTGAGAGGCCCAAGGCTTCTCCTTGACTGCACTTGCGCCGCGACGCGCCATACTAGGCACTGCGACTCAAATGGCCCAAAGGCACCAGGTTCTCCCTCGACCAAAAGAGTCGTAGCGCCCCAAGAATAGGGTCGCAGCTCAACCTGCAAACTCTATTTTTTCTCCATTTTCTCATGCCAAATCCCTCCATAAGCCTATCCAAACATAGCCAAATCCCAAAAACAAAGTTCCCAATCAACTCAGGAACCCAAAACCATCAAAACCCAAGTTTCAAACAAATTAAAAACTCATCAAAACCATAACATCCAATCAAAGCTTAAGAACTCAAAAAATCAGAACTTAAAGCTTAGATTACCTCTAATTACGTTGTTTTCCAGCTAAATCCTTGGCTATCAAGATTCTAATCTTCCCTAGAATTTTTATGACTCTAACCTTGCTTGAATCCGAGCCCTAAGACGCGAGTTTCCTTTGAAAATGCAACGAGTGGTAAAAAGAGAGAACGAGAGAGTTTGAACGTGTTTCTATTTCTATCAGGTTACTTAGAGCTCAAATAACCTTAAGCGAATCCCAAGGCTCAAGGTACCCAAAAATTCCTCGAGGGTAAAATTGTCAAAATTCCCAGAACTCTCTCCTAATCTCTCTAACTTCAAATATGTCCTCGATTATTCAATCCCATTACCCAATATCCCGGTAACATGCTAAATACCCCTTGACTCACCCTGAGTCAAGAATTGGTCCCGCTGTAACTTTCCCGCTAACTTGCTCCCTAGGATCGTCTCGTGTCGAGTAACCCAAATATATATCTGCACGCCCTGATTTTCCCATGGGCTGATTAGCAAGCCGAGCTGCGACCTAACCATGATTACCTCATGATCATCCCCAGGGCCGGAGCTTCTGTCGTAATGTTGTGCCTTCTTAGCTCGAGGAAGCCCCAAGAGCTCGCCTTCACCATCCAAGACCGGGGCAGGGATTCTGAAGGCCGAAGACCGAGCTAAGTATGAAGCTCCTAGTACGAGCTAGATATGGAGGCTGTGACCCTTTTTGTGAAGTCAACACACGCAAGGTAAACGTGCATATATCAGGCATCACGTGTCTGATATCCCCCTGACTTCTCGGACACGCAGCAGGAACGTGTGTATTCAGGCACCCGCGACTGGGTTGGGCCGTGCGGCCCATTACCTCCTTACCTATCGATTTGACCACACTTCTGTGTCAAGTTTAGGAATTAATCATGAATGTCACAGAATTGATACGACAAGTAAGAAGGTCACGGGATGACCTTCTTACCAACTTCCTGGTGCCTTCTCCTATAAATATGGAGACCCTGGGAGTTGATAGGGGTTGGAAAAAAATAATCTCTTGTAAGAAATACTCTGTTATCAAATACCCAGTATATATCAATAATATTGACTAGTGGAGTAGAAGGATTTTAACTTTTGAACCACTTAAAAAAACATGTCTTGAGTCACCTCTTTCATCCTCTAAGATCATATATCTGTTTCGGTTCTACATTTGGCACTAATCCCTTTCTCTTCTTCTCTTAATTACCTGTTGGCGAAGAACCGCGTCAACAGTTTTGTGCTTTCATTGAGAGGTTTTTCGATTAGTGCCGCTGCAAACATCCAACTATGGTGACTACTTGGTCCAGGCACGGCAACGAAACAGAACATCATGATGGGCAAGAGGCTCATCATACTACCATCCCTGATGAACAAGTTCCTGAAGTCCAGCAGCGGCCAGGAAAACAGCCGGTGGGCCAAGATGATATCGGTAGTTCGGCGCCTCGGCCACCTAATCCGAACCCATGTTATTATACTGCGGTGGAGATGGAGAATGCTCAACTGAGGATCCAGTTAGCAACAGCTAGCCAGCAAATCCAGGATATCCTGGCCCGATTACCCCCTCTCACAACCGGCGTTAACGTCGGAGAGAGGCAAGGCGAGGCTCCTAAGTCTCGCTGGGGTAACCAGTCCAGGCATAGCCATTCGGATAGACTTCCGGCAGCCAACTCCACCCCTTCATCACACCATCGAGAGGCAAACTTCGAGGAAATGCCTAGGACCGGACAACAGCAATACAGCCGTTCGGTCAGGACATCAACTCCTAGCTCTCAGCCATCCTCGAGGACGCCCAGGAGAGCTCGAGGAAATTCCCGAAGGAGATCCGGGGAGGGCCTGCGAAGTCAGCCCATCCCCGACGACCATTCTGCGCCTCGTCCAGATCGCCCGGCGTGGGACCAGCAGGTTGGCAGGGCCGAAAGGCCCCCACCAAACTTGATCCGTCTAGACGGAACTAGGATCGCCTCCCCAGTAAGGCATCCTCCATCTCTGATCAGATATCCGTCTCCTCGTCGGCCCGTTCGGGACATCCCAGCCTATGGGAGTAGTAGGAGAAACCCGCCATCAGCTGGACTTTCCCGGCGTAGCAGGGCGCCATGGGAAAGCTCAGGTCGTCAACACCAAAGGTGGACTCCAAGCCTATCCAGTAGGAGCCACTGGACCGGCAGTCACCGGAGTGATCTCTCTGGGGGAGACCTGCGTCAGAGTTAAGTTCGGCAGAAAGTCACCAAACCACCCAGGGAGGTGACCTGCGAGATCGCCTCAACTCTCATAGAGAGGACCGAGCTGGAGATGGTGGCCAGGCTCGCTCAGGGGGGGCCCTGTCCGAAGTACGTAACGGGGGGAATGTCCCAAATAACCTATCTCAAGATAGGAGGGGCAATAACCTACCAAATGTGTACAATGGATCCGGAGCTGTCGAACAGCCCCGGAATAACCAAGGACATCAGGACCAAACCCTCGAGCGCCTGACTCAGATGGAGGAGCTGATGAGGAAGCTCCTATCAGAAAAATAAAAAGACGAATATGATTCAGGGGACGAGATGGAACTCTTCGCCCCCAATATAGTAGCGACGACATACCCATCTGGTTTCCGTATGCCTCACTTGTCAAAGTTCAACGGGGACGGAGACCCGTCAGACCATTTAGGGATGTTCAACACCCTAATGATGGCCCATAACATTGGCCCGGAGCTGCGATGCTTAATCTTCCCTTCCACATTGACTGGACCTTCCAGACAGTGGTTCAAGAAAAGTAAAAGACAGTCAATTAGTTCCTGGAAGACCTTCTCAGCCGACTTCAAAAGGGCATTCCGAGCCTCCCAGGCCGCCCGTGTTCAGGCCGACTCGTTGGCTAGCGTGAGACAGCAGCCTGGTGAGACTTTGAAGGCCTACCTGAGTAGATTCGCGAACGCCGCTGCTCGGGCTAGAGACGTGGATCATTGCTCCAAGCTCATGGCCATGAGAACCGGAATCCTTGTCGGAAGAGACCTATGGAAGGATATACAGAGGATGGGAGTCAGCTCGGTCAACGAATTCTTTAATAGGGCCCAAGAATGGATAAACCTGGAAGAAGCCGAAGCCTCAGCTGTGGGAACCAGCCAGGTTCCTGATCAGCCCGTTGGAGTAGGGACGGAGGTCGTGGCAGCAACCCCAGACGTCACGCAGAATAACCAGCCCGGTGGAGGCAAAAGAAAGGGAAATGGCGAAAATAGTCAGCATGGTCAAAAGAAGAATAAGTCCGTAGACAGGTTTAAGCCCGTTTTCACGACTTATACCGAGCTCACCCAGTCTAGGGAGAGTATCTTCTTGGCCAACTCCACTCGGGTCCCCTGGAAGAGGCCGGAGCCATTGAAGCACCACAAGGGAAAGAGAGACGCTTCCAAATTTTGCCGTTTTCATAACGACGTGGGCCACAATACCGACGATTGTAGGCATCTTAAAGACGAGATTGAGACTCTCATCTGAGCCGGCCCCTTGGCTCAGTACTCACGGAACAGGGTTCCAGTGAGTTGACCTGCTCCAGAAGCCCCAGCCAGTCAGCCTGGGTCTCGGGTAGATCAGGATGTCCCTCCTCCCGTGGTCGGAGGAGAGATATCCATCATCTCTGGAGGACCGCACATGGCTGGCACAAGCAGAGGTGCCTAGAAGAGATACGTGAATGAACTAAAGGCTCACAATGGAGTGGAGTTCGTCCCGGAGTAGCGCCAGTCAAAGCAGCAGCGATTGGAGAGGCAACCAATCATTTTTACGGAGGAAGATGCAGGCCATGTCCAGTTCCCTCACAATGATCCCTTGGTTGTAGCAGTCCAGCTCGCCAACCAGAGAGTGAGGAGGGTACTAATAGACAACGGGAGCTCGGTGAACCTCCTATTCCGATCCACCTTAGAGAAGATGGGTTTGATCGTCGCCGAGCTAAAGGCAACCTCCATGATGCTGTATGGTTTTTCGGGAGAAGGATCAGCGGCGATAGGGACGATCGAGCTGGTGATCACCCTAGGGGAAGAATCTCAGACAGTCTCTAGACTACTCGAGTTCGTTGTCATAGACTGTCCCGCTGCATTCAACGCAATTTTGGGCCGACCTACGCTCGTAACTTTCGAGGCTATCACTTCCATTTGACACCTCGTCATGAAGTTCCCTACTTCGACGGGAACCTGCACTATCCATGGTGATCAGCTCGCTGCCAGGGAATGCTACAACATTTCCATGAAGGGAAAATCTAAACCTGGGCAGCTGGCTATGGCCATTCAGAGTGGAGAGGAATCTCATGAACCCTTGGTGGATCCTGAGATTGAAAAACCTCAAAGCGCCAAAGGGGGAAATGTCACTTTAAACGAGGATATTGACCCCCGAGTAGGCGAAGACAGATCCGAGCTCCAGGATATTGAGGAGCTCGAGGAGGTGAACCTTGATCCACAAAATCCATCACAGATGGTCAAGCTCGGGAAAAATCTCTGTGGCAAGAGGAAGGCGGAGCTGACTACGTTTCTGCGGGATAACTTGGACGTATTCGCATGGTCGCACGAGGACATGGTGGGGATTAGCCCAAGTGTCATCATGCACACGCTTCATCTGGATAAAAGAATTCCTGCCAAGTCTCAGAAGCAAAGACGTTTAGGAACAACCCGGGCTGAAGCCTTAGAAGAAGAAGTAGCCCGGCTAAAAAAATGTGGCTTTATCCATGAAGCCAAGTTTCCAATCTGGGTCGCCAACCCCGTGCTAGTTCCAAAGCCCAATGGGAAATGGCGGACCTGCATCGACTTCTCCGACCTAAATAAAGCCTGCCCCAAGGATTGTTTTCCATTGCCAAGGATTGACCAGCTGGTGGATGCCACGGCGGGGCACGAGCTCATGTCCTTAATGGACGCGTACTCAGGCAACAATCAGATCGCGATGAATCCGGTGGACCAGGAACACACCAGCTTCATGACCCCAACTAATGTCTATTGCTATAAGGTCATGCCGTTCGGTCTGAAGAACGCCGGAGCTACCTACCAAAGACTAGTAAATAGAATGTTCGCGGACCAGATCGGAAAAAACATGGAAGTGTACGTTGACGACATGCTAGTCAAGTCCAAGACTGTCGATAACCATGTTTCCGACCTGGAAGAATGTTTTAGAATACTACGAGAATATGGCATGAGGCTCAATCCCCAGAAATGCAGTTTCGGAGTCGCGTTAGGGAAATTCCTGGGGTTCATAGTCAATACCCGAGGAATCGAGGCAAACCCCGGTAAGATCCGGTCACTGCTCGAGCTTCCTTCGCCCAGGTCGCGGAAAGATGTCCAAGGCTTAATAGGAAGAGTGGCAGCACTCAACCGATTTATTTCCAAGTCAACCGATAAGTGTTTGCCCTTCTACAATCTGCTCCGAGGAATCAAGAAGTTTGAATGGACAGTAGAATGCGAAAGAGCATTCCTCGACCTGAAGGCACATCTGGCTGAACCGCCCGTGCTATCCAAACCCAAGGCAGGAGAGCCTCTTTTTCTCTACCTGGCTGTCACTGAGGATGCATCTAGTGCTGTACTGGTACAAGAAGAGGAACAAGTTTAGAAGCCAGTCTACTACATCAGAAGAGACTTCTAGGGGCTGAATCACGATACTCACTGATGGAAAAATTGGCGTTCTGCCTAATCACGGCCTCGTGAAAGCTCAGGCCGTACTTCCAATCTCACTCAGTACACATCATGACCGATCAACCTCTAAGGCAGGTTTTGCAAAATCCTGAAGCATTGGGACGTTTGTTAAAATGGGCGGTCGAACTCAGTCAGTTCGAGATTTTCTACACTCCACGAACTGCTATAAAAAGTCAGGCCCTCGCCGATTTTGTGGCAGAATGCGCGGGATTCCAGGAGAATCTAGCAGAGGGCTCACCCCAGGTCACCTCGCCCCAATCGTTGTGGAGGATCTTTGTGGATTGTTCATCCAACGAGAACGGCTCCGGGGCCGGAATCATTCTGATATCCCCCGAGGGACATAGATTCCACTCGGTGCTAAGGTTCGGGTTCAATGCCTCCAACAACGAGGCAGAGTACGAAGCTTTGTTGGCCAGGCTGAGGATAGCCAAGGAGTTAAAGGCGAGCTCCGTCCAGTGCTTCAGTGACTCCCAACTCGTGGTAAACCAGGTTCTGGGCGAGTATCAGGTGCGGGGACCCAAGATGGCCGCATATCTGGCAAAGGTAAAAGCTGAGCTGTCCACATTTGAGCGAGGATCGATCAAACAGATATCCCAAGAAAAGAACGCTAATGCAGATTCTCTTGCCAAGCTCGCCACCTCGGGAGAGAAGGAGACCTTGGGGTTGGTGCCAATAAAATTCTTGGAAAAACCAAGTATAGAAGGAGACAGGGCTGAGGTCGAGATGGTCGACGCCAGGCCGACCTGGATGACCCCCATTCTTGAATATCTCATCGAGGGCAAGCTGCCTGAAGGACATAACGATGCACGTCGAATCCTATATCAAGCTCCTAGATATACGATAGTTGATGGGGTGTTGTACCAACGTGGGCACTCCCTACCTCTCCTCCGGTGCGTTCTTCCAAGTGAAGCGAAGGCCATCCTGCAGGAAGTTCACGAAGGATTCTGCGGAGACCACACCAGGGGGCAGAGCTTGGCTTTAAAGGTTCTCAGGCAAGGGTATTACTGGCCTACTCTATCAAAAGACTCGATCTCGTACGTGAAAAAGTGCGACTAGTGCCAGCGATTCGCTGCCGTTGCACGAGCTCCTCCAGTCAAGCTGAAGATGATCTCGTCCCCATGGCCGTTTGCCGTTTGGGGGATAGACTTGGTTGGCGCCCTCCCTAATGGAAAAGGCAGGGTCCGTTATGCCGTGGTAGCCATCGACTACTTTACTAAGTGAGTGGAGGCAGATCCGTTGGCAACGATAAAGTCCAAAAAGGTGCTTGACTTCGTGGTAAAAAACATCATCTGTCACTTCGGCCTGCCCAAGAAGATCATCTCCGATAACGACACTCAGTTCGACAACGACCTGTTCACCGAATTCTGTAAAAGACATGGGGTTGTAAAAAGTTTCTCCTCCGTGGCCTATCCTCAGGCTAATGGCCAGGTCGAAGCTGTCAACAAGATCCTAAAGGCGAGCCTCAAGAAAAGATTAGATGAAGCGAAGGGGGTCTGGCCAGAACAGCTCCCCCAGGTCCTATGGGCATACCGGACCTCGCATCAGACTCCTACGGGTCATACTCCCTTTTCCCTAACCTTTGGGAGTGAGGCAGTCCTCCCCATGGAGATAAAGGTTCTTTCGCATAGAGTCCAATCTTACGACCAAGATCGAAACCATGAGCTCCTGTGCCATTCCCTCGATCTGGTTGAGGAAAGGCGAGAGGATTCGCAACTCTAGCTCGCCCATTATCAGCAGAAAATCACCCGTACTTCAACACCAAGGTCAAAAAATGCGCCTTTAGCATGGGCGACTTGGTCCTGAGGAGAGTTTTCCTCGTCGGTAAAGATCCCAAAGATGGAGTTTTGGGACCGAACTGGGAAGGACCATACCAGGTCGTCGAAATCATCAAGGAGGGAACTTATAAGTTAGCTCGACTTGATGGAGGGGCGGTCCCGCGGACTTGGAACGCCATCCACTTAAAGATTTGCTATCAATGATCCACTTATAAGGCCTGGAAGGCCACTTTTTATGTATTAATGAAAATCAGCTTTTTACGCATATTTGCAAGTGTAATCTTAAAGTAACCACGAAAGACCCTTTCCCAGTTACTTGGGGGGCATATGGTACCTGGATATAACCAGGTCTCCTTAACGACTTAGATGTTGATTCTTATCGATTGACCGTTGTTTTCTTAAAAGCACGAGATATTGATAAGGGTTAACACTGACTAAGTCCTATCCTGGTTTTAACCGGATCATAAAACTTAGAAGTTAATTTAAATCTATTGATCGATGTTCTTGCTAAAGAGCTCGAGATATGGATAAAAGTTAACGCGAACTAAGTTTTAAAATTAAGTTCCTGGACATAACCGGGTCATAGAACTTAGAAGTTAATTTAAATCTATTGATCGATGTTCTTCCTAAAGAGCTCGGGATATGGATAAAGGTTAACGCGAACTAAGTTTCTCAAAAAAAAAAATTATTGTAACCAAAGTGCGAAAAGGCAAGAAAAAGCGTAAATCAAAAACGTCAAAGCAAATTGTCTCGAGGTGAAAACACCTCATGCAAAGGTTACATAAAAAATACTTAAAAATATTCAAGGGCACAAGAGAAAAAACGCCCTAAGTTCCATCAGACGGCCCCTGGGAGGTCGCTGTCTCACCCTGCTCCACCGCACCAGAGCCTTCCCCAGTCTCCAAAGGCGCCTCTTTGTCAAGGCGAGCTTGGAACTTCACCAGCAAGCGCGCCCAGAGACTCGGTGACATGAAGGAGTAGTCAACATCCGGATTGTAGACCCAGCAGTGATAGAACATATCTTCCATGGATTGTTCCGAAGTGGTCCGTTCGGCCTCCAGGGCGGCTTGGGCGGCCTGGATCTCAGACTTCGCGGCATCGACGTCTGTCCGCGAGGTGACAAGGGAGGTCTCGAGCTCCTGGACCTTCGAGCTGGTCTTCTCCAACTCGGCCTTCGAGGTCACCAAGGCATCTTTAGTTGCCTTAGCCGTCTAAAGAGAGGCCTGGTGCTCGGTCCTCATATCCTCGAGCTGAGTTTTGGCCCTGACGATGCTACGATGAAGAGCGACGACGCCCTGCGAGAAATAAAAGATAAATTTCCTTAGAGGAAAAATAGGGCAAAGTGTAATGGTGCTTTAAGAGAACAGGGCAGCTTACCGTTAGGGTCATGCCCATTGAAGACTCAATTACGCCAACCGGGCTCATTGTCTCAATGGCCCGGAGTTCCTTCTCGGTGAACTTGTATATATGGCTGACGGCGTAGTTCGTCGACTCATACACTGTTCCCCGGAAGGCCTCTGGGATCTTCTCCAGATCCTGGGGATTGACTGGGATGCGTACATCGGAGGCCACCACGGCCGAAGTCCCGAGCTCCGTTCCTGCGTCCTGGGTGGTGGCTGGAGCTCGCGGAGGTGGTGGAGGCATTTGGCCTGCTCCTGCAGCAGGGAGAATCGCTCCCGCGACCTGGTCTGCCAGGTTTTCTACTTCTCCTTTGCTGGAGACTTGGTGGAGACCCCAGCAGCGCTCTTGGACGCCCAGAGCCTTTTCATTCTTGGCCCGGCTGAGGGGTTCCCCCCGAAGACTGCGCCTCGCAGGCTCTCCTCCAACTGAGACATCTCTTCTGTCAAAACAAAAACATGGTTAGTATAAGTTAGCAACCATACAGAGACAAAGACAAAGGGTTAAAGGTAAAAAGTATGCGAATACTAAGGGAGCCCTACCCCCCGAGGTGGAAGAAGAACCTAAGACGATTACTTCCCAAACTGGCGTAAGTTCAGGGTCCGGGTCTGACTCAGGGCTAGATTCTCCTACATACTGCCTAAGCCCCGGAGCTAAGATACCCCTCCAGAGTGATGGCCATGAGCGGAGGTTGGTCCCATATTCCTCGAATAGGATCGACCTAAAGGCTAGGGTGTTATCTACTACTACGGTACCCCTAGGTCGGCTATCTTGGTAGTCCAACACGAGCTGATCGACGCAGTGGAGCAGGGTTATGTCTAGGTCCGGATCACTTTGGTGACGATGGACGAGATGTCGGGGGTTGAATCTAGCTAGCCGGGGGTCGGCAATGGACCTATCTAAGTTCCTAAATATGTAAAGGTTACCTTGGCCCGAGGGACCCGCGGCTACTCCGGACTGGAACCTCTCTTCGTCTGTTATCTGGGCGACCTCCAGCGCCTGCTTCCTGCTCCTCACAAGTGAAGTCTCATCCTCCTCGTCCTCGTCCATCGCGACCTCCTCCATGATGATGGGCATAGAGGAGCGAGCTGGGGGAGGCCCCCGAGGCCTCCTTAGGTTCAAAGTCTGATTTGGGAAAATCAGCTTACAAGCCACCATCGTCTCGTCCGTCACGAGCACCCGGTAGTCCTTCTCACTGGGGGGCAAGCCCGCCAGTGTCTCGTATTGACCCCCGAGGGTCGCAGATTTCTCTGTCCTTGCAAAGATAGCTGTAGGATTAATCCAGGTCAGAAAGGGACACAGGAATTGTACGAAACCTAACCTACGAGCTAAAGATAAAAAACACTTACGAGGACGATTGAAGTAGTGGTGCTCGCAATTCCGGAACCAAGTTGACATGAAGAACTGGTCCTTAAATTCATTAGGGTGGCTGGGCAGCTCGATGACCGCCGCCGTATTGGAAAACCGGGTTAGGTAGTAAAACCCGTCACCTCGCCCCCGCTGGTCCGGGCTGGCTTTGAGGCAGAAGAAATATAAAATGTCTGCAGGAGTGGGGACCTCCCACTCATGCTTCTGGAACAAATACCTCAACCCTGCCAGCAGACGGTAGGAGTTGGGGGGGAGCTGAAATGGGGCCAACCCCACGTAGTTGAGGAAATCAGCAAAATACTGATCTAGTGGGAGGAAGGCCCCTGCCTTAAAATGTTCACCGCTCCAGGCCGCGAACGACTCGTTGAGCGGCGCACAGCTCCGCTCACCCTCTGAGGCAGGTCGGGACACAACGGATGCTTTCCCCAGGGCGATGTTGTGGGAAAGGAAGATTTTGTTAATCTTTGCCTGATCGGTGATCTTTGAGACGATCCTTTCCGCCTCAAAGAATGCATCAGGAGCCACCTCGACCTCCTTCTCCACTGGCGGCCCGAAGCGGGGGATCGGGGAGCTAGGCATCACTGCCTTTCCTCTGTCCTGTTGAGAGGCCGACCTGCTGACGTTCTTCTATGGGAGATTCCTCTTTGGAGCCATCTGGTCGCCTAACGAACAAAAGAAAACATTTCAGAAACGGCGACCAAAGCATGAGGAAAAAGCAATTATTATTTGCACGAGCTGAGGTAAGCCCAGCCCGTGGAGAGTGGGACCACGCAGTTCGATGAACACGCGCCTGTGCTCCCAACAGATCCCCGATTACTCGGGATTCGTGTGTCAGGAGGGTCAGGATAGATTTTGCCTTGGGGGGAAAGTTTCAGTAGGCAGAAAATTGCAAAACCGCCTGTGAGGCGTGTTCCCTAAGCTACCCGGTTTTGCACCCAAAGTTCCCAAAACTCCTACCCAGAAAATTTTCCCCAGAGAAAGCATCCTGAAACCCATACTCTTAAATGATTTCCTACAACAAAGATACCCTAACCTAAAAGGTCTTTCCCCCTCCGTATCCACAAAACCCAGTAAACCCTTACATGCGGCTACAGTAAAAATTTTACCTATGCTACAGTGGCATATTTTTTCAAAACGTACATGGTCAAGAAACTTACAGTGTGTGGCTGGGAGGTGGATGGGGGTGTCGCCTTGATAAAAGCCTCGTCGGTGTATTGGCTACCAAAACTTCGAAGAAATCCGTGCACCTAAACTTCTTGAACGCTGAAAGTGGCAGTAACAGAGTAGAGGGTTTGTTTTTTTGGGATGAAGAAGAGAAGTTTGAAAATTTTTGAATGAAAGGGTGGCCCATGCGTAGGGTGGGCACCCCTTTTTATATGCGTAAAGGATCACGTGTAGAGAGTCGTTGGATGGCCCTGATGATGGATCCGAGGCCCTCCACTCGAAATACGAAATGACGGCTGGGCATAGGCTAGGCCATTAAATGCGGTTCTCGTAAGACGTACCGTCACCACCCACGATGTTCCACGTATCAGGCGCTTGCGTAAAAAGTGGAATACGAAGAGTTCATGGGGAAGTCTAAAAGCCCCTACTGTGGTCTTAGATACGACGTAATATACCACGAGCAGGAGCTTGGGGGGCAGATGTACGCCCTGATTTTCCCACGGGCTGATTAGTAAGCCGAGCTGCGGCCTAACCATGATTACCTCATGATCATCCCTAGGGCCGGAGCTTCTGTCGTAATGTCGTGCCTTCTTAGCTCGAGGAAGCCCCAAGAGCTCGCCTTCACCGTCCAAGACCGGGGCAGGGATTCCGAAGGCCGAAGACCGAGCTAAGTATGAAGCTCCTGGTACGAGCTGGATATGGAGGTTGTGACCCTTTTTGTGAAGTCAACACACACAAGGTAAATGTGCATATATCAGGAATCACGTGTCTGATATCCCCCTGACTTCTCGGACACGCAGCAGGAACGTGCGTATTCAGGCACTCGCGACTGGGTTGGGCCGTGCGGCCCATTACCTCCTTACCTATCGATTTGACCACACTTCTGTGTCAGGTTTAGGAATTAATCATGAATGTCACATAATTGATACGACAAGTAAGAAGGTCACGGGATGACCTTCTTACCAACTTCCAGGTGCCTTCTCCTATAAATATGGAGACCCTGGGAGTTGATAGGGGTTGGAAAAAAATAATCTCTTGTAAGAAATACTCTGTTATCAAATACCCAGTATAAATCAATAATATTGACTAGTGGAGTAGAAGGATTTTAACCTTTGAACCACTTAAAAAAACATGTCTTGAGTCACCTCTTTCATCCTCTAAGATCATATATCTGTTTCGGTTCTACATTTGGCACTAATCCCTTTCTCTTATTCTCTTAATTACCTGTTGGCGAAGAACCGCGTCAACAATATCCACATAATAATGTGGTCTCACACATATTTCACATATATGCACATATACTTCAAATATACCCATAACGAGCCAAATTATGAAAATTGCCCTTGTGATATGAAACGGGCCCACATGCATATTTAATATACCTAAACATGCATATTAAGTCATATTATAATATAACTCACATAATCATACAATGATACACATAAATATCACATAAACACATAATTTTCCATAGTTTTCCATCATTGCCCCTTAATCAAGGCCCTAAGCCTTATTAGGTTATTTGAGACGTTACAATTACCCCCCCCCCCCCCTCCTCTTATAGAAATTTCATCCTCGAAATTTTACGTGAACATCTCGGGAAACTGATTCTGCATATATGACTCCAGCTCCTAGGTCGCATCCTCGACCTTGGTGTTCATCCATAATACCTTAACTAAAGGTATTGTCTTGTTCCTCAGGACCTTGTCCTTCCTGTCAAGTATCTGGACTGGCTGTTCCTCATAGGAGAGATCTGCTTGAAGCTCTAGATCCTCGTAACTTAATACATGAGTCACGTCTGACACATATTTTTGAAGGGCCAAAAATATGAAATACATTGTGTACGACCGACAGAGCTGGAGGTAAGGCCAATCTATAGGCCACATGACCAATCCTCTCCAGGATCTCAAATGGTCCTACAAATCTAGGGCTCAGTTTTCCCTTCTTCCCAAATCTCCTCATCCCTTTCCATGGTGAGACTCTTAAGGATGACATAGTCTCCCACTTGGAACTCCACGTTCTTGCGTTTCAGATCAGCATAACTTTTCTGTCTGCTCTTAGAAGTGAGCATCCGAGCTCTAATCTTCTCAATAGCCTCATTGGTCGTCTAAACTGCCTCAGGACCCAAGTATTTCCTTTTTCACGTCTCATCCCAATGAATGGGTTCTCTACATTTCCTACCATACGACATCTAATAAGGAGCCACTCCAATAGTCGACTGATAGCTGTTATTGTAGGAAAACTCTATCAAAGGTAAATACTTACTCCAGGACCCTTCAAAGTCCAACACACATGCTTGCAACATTTCCTCTAATATCTGTATTGTCCTATCAGATTTTCCATCTTTCTGAGGATGATAGGAACTACTGAACTTTATCTGCGTACCCATAGCCTTCTGCAAACTTCCCCCAAACTTGGAAGTAAATTTGGGGTCCCGATCTGACACGATCGACCTCAGAGCCCCATGAAGGCGCACTATCTCTCTCACATAGAGATCTGGATACTGATCAACTGTATAAGTTGTCATCACTGGTAAGAAGTGAGATGATTTGGTGTATTGATCCACGATAACCCACACCAAATCATGTTGACCCACGGTCTTAGGTAACCCCACCACGAAATCCATCGTGATGTCCTCCCATTTCCACTATGGGATGTCCAGAGGCTGTAATAGCCCTATTGGTCATTGGTGCTCAGCCTTGACCTGTTAACATGTGAAGCACTTAGCCACCTATTTTATCACATCCGTCTTCATCCCAGGCCACCAATATAGCGATCTCACATCCTGATACATCTTCATGGTGCCTAGATGGAAAGAGTAAGGGGTATAATGAGATTCATCCAGAATCTCCCATCTGATAACAATGTCCATCGAAACACAAATCCGACCCTTATACCTCACCAAACCCATATTTGACACTGTGTAATCCTTAGCCACTTCAACTAGAACGTCCCCTCTGATCTTTTTCAGTTGTTGATCACCCAACTTACCTTCCTTTATCCTCTCCAACAGTGTATTCTATAGTGTGATGTTGGCCACTTGGCCCACCAGCAACTCAATGCCAACTTTGGTCATATCCTCTGCCAACTCCTTGGATATCTGTCTCACACTGTATAACTGCCCCAGACCTTTCCAGCTTAAGTCATATGCCACCTTGTTGGCCTTCCCTGGGTGATACAAGATTTCACAATCATAATCCTTCACCAACTCCAGCTAACGCCTCTGTCTCATGTTCATGTCTTTCTGTGTGAAAAATTACTTTAAGCTCTTGTGGTTAGTGTATATCTCATACTTCTCCCCATAAAGGTAATGCCTCCATACCTTAAATTCAAAGACCACTCCTGTCAACTCCAGATCATGAGTGGGGTATCTCAGTTCATACTCTTTCAACTGGCGTGATGCATAAGAAATCATCTCCCCTGTTTGCATAAGAACACAACCCAAACCCTGTCTTGAGGCATAATAGTACACTACAAACTTCTCTTGATCTGTTGGAAGACTCAAAATTGGAGCTGTAATCAATCACTGCTTCAGTTTTTGGAAGCTGTTCTCACACTTATTTGACCATGCAAACTTCTAATTCTTGCGTGTCAGTTCAGTCAATGAGGTAGCAATCCTCGAGAACCCTTCCACAAAACGACTGTAATAACCAGCCAATCCAAGGAAGCTCCTAATCTCTGAGACATCCCTTGGCCTTGGCCAATCTTTGACTGCCTCAATCTTGGCTGGGTCCACCTTGATCCCATCCTTACTGAAAATATGACCAAGAAAAGTTACCTGAGGTAACCAGAACTCACATTTCTTGAACTTTGTAAACAGCCTGTGTTCCCTCAGCCTCTATAAAACCAACCTGAGATGCTGCTCATGTTGTGACTCTGGCTGAGAATAAACCAAAATATCATCGATGAAGACGATCATAAACCGATCTAGATAATCTTTGAACACCATGTTCATCAAATCCATAAAAGCAGTTAGGGCATTAGTCAACCTAGAAGACATGACTAAGAACTTATAATGCCCATACTTGGTACGAAAGGCAGTCTTCGGTATATCTCCCTCCTTGATCCTCAGGTGGTGATAACCAAATCGAAGATCTATCTTTGAGAATACCATCTTACCCAGCAACTGATCAAACAAGTCATCTATCCTTGGCAGATGATACTTGTTCTTAATTGTTAACTTGTTTAGTTCCCTGTAGTCAATACACATTCTTAGAGAATCATCCTTCTTCTTTACAAATAGGACTGGTTCACCCCATCGTGAGAAACTGGGTCTAATAAAACCTAAGTCTAACAGATCATGCAGTTGTACCTTTAATTCTTTTAACTGTACTGGGACCATTCTGTATGGCACCCTAGACACTGACTCTGTCCCTGGTGCCAGTTCAATAACAAATTCTATCTCTCTATGTGGTAGCAACCTTGGTAAATCCTCTGGAAACACATCCAGAAACTCACAGACTAATCTAGTCCCACTAGCATGACCTGAGTGGTATCTACCACACTGGCTAAGAATCCTATGCAACCACCTTGCAATAGATCTCTAGCCCTCAATACAGATATCATAGGTACACGGGGTCCATGTACAATGTCAACAAATACAAAAAGAACCTCACCCTTAGGCTCAAAGGTTACCATTTTCCTTCTGCAATCTATGGTTGCCCCATACTTCACTAACCACTCCATACACAGAATCATATCGAAGTCGATCATAACCAACAATATCAAATCAACTAAAAAATCTCTTCCCTCCACTATCACTGACAATGATCTGACCCATCTCCTGCATACTACTAACTCCTCAGTGGGCAATATGGTCCCGAACCCCACAGCATAATAATCACAAGGTCTATACAGTCTATCAATAATTCTACTAGCAACAAAAGAATGCGTAGCACGAGAATCAATCGAAACAGTATAAGGGGTTACAACACTAAAATGTTGATCTGTGACTACTGAGGGACAAGCCTCAGCTTCTGTCTGTGCAATGCTAACACTCGAGCTGGGGTCGAGTTGTCTGCCTTTCTTGGTTCTTCATTTCTTGCCTTCGGGAAATCTGTCTTTAAGTGTCCCAATATCATGCACAAAAAGCAGGCATTTTCCCGACACTCCCCTATATGATGCCTCTTACATCTGGCGCACTCTGGAAAAGTCCTCCAACCTTCATTGCCGCCCTGGCGACCTATCTGAATACCATGTGGTCTCCTGTCAGGGCATGGAGTTGGAAAGGCATATAGAGCCTTCCTTTTCTCATCACTAGGGCTCTCACCCTTACTTGAACTCATAAATAGAGGTCCCGCCCTCCTAGTGTCTCTCCTGGGCGCGTTCTCGTGCCAGATTTTGTTCTCTGCGCCCTTAATTATGAGTACCTTCTCAAATACATGTGCATAAGTAGTCACTCCTGGCACAGTAGTGATACGAACATCATGGGCTATCATAGGTTGTAGCCTTTGGAGAAACCTCTCCCTTCTGGTCCCATCACTGGGCATCCGTCCCCCGAAAAACTTTGCGAATCTATCAAACTTCAAGGGATAATTGGTCACTGACATATTGCCCTGAAGTAACTTGCTCAACTCTTCAACTTTTGTAGCCCTGGTAGCATCATTGTAATACTTTTCATTATACAGAGTTCGAAACTCTTCCCAATCCAGGGTATTAATGTTTCTGGTCTGTGATATCACCTCCCACCAAATTCGGGCATCCTCCCGAAACATGTATGTGGCATAGGCCACCTTTTAATAACCAACCACCCTCATAAAATCCAAGATAATGGTAACCATGCTCATCCACTGTTCAGCCTTAGCCAGATCTGCACTGCCCTAAAAAACTAGAGGGTGTTGTTTCTTGAACCTTTCATAAAGAGGTTCCCATCTTTTTCCAGTCTCTGGCTGCTGCTCTACTATTGGAACCATCACAGGTGGTACCTCTAGCAAAATGTTCCCTGTATGAACCTGTTGTTGTCTTAGGAGGCGGATCTCTTCTTCCTGCCTCAATAACCTGGCTTGCAAATCAGCAAGCACTTGCTACCAGTTCTTAGGAGCTGGCAGAGGGGTCTGACCCTGATTGTCATTCTGACCCTATTCAAAATGTTACTTAGTTGGATAGTAGTATCTTGTGCTGTATAATTTTAGTTTTTGTGGTTATTTGTTCAAGCCGGGAATTATTTGGAAACTCATAGAGACAGTTATGGATTTTATAAGTTTAACCTATAGTTTAGAAATATTAATTTTATCATAAGGTTTAATTATTGAAGCTGGTCCTAGAAATATTATTTATTATAACCTAAGGTTTAGATAGAATAATTAAGAATGTGACATTTGTCACATGTATTTTTATTAAGGATTTTAGATGAATAAAATAATAATAGATAGCCCTAGGAAGTTTAGAACCTTCCCTCATATGTTAGGATCTCGTATTACTCAGTCAAAGTGGTTTAAATAACTTCAAGTGTGCTAAAAATGTGCAAAAACTTGATTTAATATATCAGCGTAAGTTGACATATCGCAGCTATAGGAGCCGATATATCGCCTATGTTGATATGGAAAACACGTCGACTTCGCACGAATGAAACCACGGAGCCTTGGGAAAATGGGGCAGGCGATATATCGCTTATATGGGCGATATATCGGCTCCATCAAGCCATTTTGAAACTGTGTGGAATTCGAAGCTAGAAATAACCTTCAACAACTTCGACTTATTCTTGAACAATTTTGACCGAGTTCTGGGCATTTGTTGAGTAGAAAATTCCATTTTTTATCCATTTTAAAGGGAGTTAGTTTCACTCCTTGAACTCTATAAATACGACCCTTCACTCAGCCATTTACATCATCTTTCAAACACTTCTTAGAGCCTCCAAGCTGCCAATTTCGTTCTAGAGAGAAACACTAGAGTTTTGGGGTTAAAAGCTTTCAAATCTAAGATTTTTTAAACACTTGGGAAGTAAGCTAGAGTGTGATTTTTGTATTGAGGTATAGAGCGAAGCTCTAAGCTATCTAAGGTACTCTTAATCCTCAGGTTTAGTTCATTGCTATTCCTCTTTTTCTTTTCTTTTACTTCAAATCCTAACTTGTCATAATGGATTTTTAGGTGCTTGATTACTTTGAAACTTAAGGTTTTCGGTAAGTTCTTATCTTGACGGTTTAGATCTTCTTTTCATCTTCTTTTCTTTAGGAAACTTATGGTTTTACTGTTTGGTTTTATGAGTTTCCAATCCCACACTTGTCTCCAATACCCCGGTTTTTTGTAAGGAAAATAAGTTAGATTTATGTGCTATGTGCTTTGTGTATGTATGTTTGTTTTTATGTCTTTTAGTTGCTTGGGAAATATGGTTCCTTAGACAGCAAATCTCAAGATTTTTATCATTATCGTAGACTATAGTTGTGTCTAAACCTATCTCTAAATAGTAGCAATAGGACTATAACGGGTTCTATCACATACTATGGTAATGAGTTAATGGCCATTAATATTGTAGTCTATTTTTATGTTTTATGTTATGCTTTAGTATTTTTTCCTTACCGGGCGCTAGGCTCATTCCTTTTTATTTAGATTATGCAGGTAAATGAACATGGAAGGCGGGACAGATCCTATGTGGCTTTGGCATGTGTATTGGGTGAGGACTAAAGGAATGGACCGATGGGATCGATTGAGGACGACGTTGACAATTGAGTATTTTAATTATGTATTTATGATTTCCACATTTAGTATTTGAACACTTAAATAAAGGTTTTGTTTTCTTTATGATTTTATGTATAAACAATGGGATCTCGTATTTTGGATATTCTATAATAAAGTTTTATTATTTCATTTAAGTATCCAAAAGATAGTAGTTATGTCTTAGTAGTTTTAAATGTTCAAGGTCTTTAAATTAGTCGGGTATTTACAGTTGGTATCAGATCCATGATTCATATGCATGAAGTCATCCTTGATACACACGCAAAATCTCTGGATCTAACTGCCAATGTAAGTGTTTATGTTATGAATATTATGTTTATGTTAAGACTAACATTTTAGTTAATATGTTTTCAGTCAAAATGAATGGAGCCATGACTTATCAAGATATCCATGCCATTAAGGCATTGAAAAAGATTAGAGAGCCAAGGGATACAATAGGAGTGCTAGAAAGAATCACTCAAAGATTGGTCAAATTTCACAAGGAGACAGTTCACCTTCAAATCACTAGGCAATTTATGATGAGAGCCATGGAACAATATGCCCTAGTAATTAGGCTTTTTAAAGATATGCCTTCTGTGTTTTTAAATTTGGAAGAATTATGGGAAACTATAGATGATGAAGATGACTTACCAGTAGCCATTAGATATTATTTTCTTTTACTTAGATTTACTAATAGGGTTAAGATTTTCAATTCACCAATGAACAAAATAATAATGTCCTAATGAATATTCCCCGTGGTAGTTTCAAGGCTTATAATATTGATGATTATGAGGAAATAACTGATGATATGCTAGATGAAGGATCAGACATAGAAGATTCTAATTTTTAGAAATTTTACCCTAGTTATTATTAGTATTGTTTCTTTATTTATTTTGAATTATTATTGTAATAAGTGAATTTTTTTTCCAATCAATAAAATTGTTATTTTTTTTGGCATGTATGAATTTTGCTTTGAATTTATTTTATTTGTAAAATCATAATTACTTTAAAATAAATTCAATAAATAATGACTGAGTTCGATGAGGGTGGATAAATCAATGAACCGGGTTCTGTATTAAGAGTTTAGGGGGCCAAAGTAGTGGGAACGATTTTACTGATTCCAGCCCTCCCTCAATGTGGTTAACTTTGGAATAGCGACAAGTTTCGAGCTTGAGAATTAAGTCATATAGGGTGGTTAGAAACAGACTTAGAATATTATAAAGATGGCTTAATAGTCTAAGTATAGAAATACGCCCTAATTTATAAAGATGACTTACATAAAATTTCATAAGAACTCATAACTGATAGGTCCGAGTTATGTTTGCTTAGACTAAGTTTTTGCCTTAGAAACTATTAGGGTAAGTTCTAACGTGTTTTTCTCGATTGTTAGAAATTTGCTGAAGAGGTCACTCCAAAGGTCTTCATGCACTAACGGCAATGCCCCCAGCACCGCCAACGATACTCACGAGGCCCCTCCAATCCGAATAAGGGGAAAACGTACTGCCACTACTGCTGCAAATAGAAATGCACCACCTTCGATTGACAACGACGCTAAAATTATCCAGTTACAATAATAAGTAGAAGAATTACTGCAGCAACAACGACAACCTCAGCCGCAGCCTCAGCCAGCGGCTGAAGCACCCCAGCAAGAATAGAATGGAGGATATCCATATGGGGGATGGCCAATGGAAAATTATGCACCCTATTCAGCTCAGCACATAGAACCAGTCTATCAGTGTTTTCGTAAGCGGCACACTCCAAATTTTGAAGGGACAACCGACCCCTTTGAGGATTAAGAATGACTCAGGATTGTAGAGTTGATAACTCTATAAAATAGAGTTATTTTACCATATTTTTATGCTAATTGTTGCTTAGTCTTTGAGTTTTTAAGTAATTTTGTATTTATTAGTCTTATTGTAATTTTATAGATTTTTATATGTTTTTATAGATATTTTATAATAATATGTTGTAGTTTAATTAATTGAAATTAGTCTTGTTAAGTTAGAAGTAAAAACATGCATTTTTGAGCTTAAATGTTATGCAAATTAAATTTTAATTAATATTTTCATGGAAGTTATATGGTATATTTTATTAGAGAAAATAATTAATTTAAATTTAGTTTATGATTATTTTGTAGGAAACAATGTGCATTTTGGTACTTTGAAAAGAAAATAAAAGAAAAGAATTAAAGTTGAACAAAGGAGAAAAAAATGGCAATACTGAAAAACCAAGGGCCCAAAGCACCACCAGCTAGCACATGGCCCAGCCCGAAGCTGCCTCCAGCTGCCCTTTCTAGCCCCCCAGGCCCACTCGGCCCAGCTAGCAGCCTTCCTTCTCCTTACCTGGGCCCGCGTCTGCCCCAGCCCAGGCCGAAAGCAGCCTTCCTCCTCCAGCAGCTCCTGGGCCCGCCAACCTTTTCACCAACCAGGCCCAACCGAGGCCCAACACATCCAGCTGCCTTAGCAACCCCCATTCAGCCCAATCACTGCCTCCCAAGCTTCCAGCTCTACCCGCTTGGCCCATTCCAGCCAAGCTTCCCAGGCCCAACCCGAAGTTTCTTCCCACCGCCAGCCTTCAACAAGCATCTTCGGCCCACACGCCAGGCCAAGCCTGCCACCAGCCCCCTTTGTGCATTTTGAGCCCAACAAAAGCACCTTTGTCCCCTTATGTCTAAATATGCCATTTTTTACCCCATTTTCTTACACATTTTACCCCAAAATCATCATCACACCTAAAATTTACCCCACTTACCTTATTATTCTTCATTTCAAATTTAATTTAATCAATTTAAATTGATTATTTTAAACACTTTTTTTTTGCTATAAATAAGGAATTTGGGGGTGCTTATTTGACGGGAGGTCGTACCACAAAATTCCTACACTTGGAAAACCACTCCATTCTCTTCATCTTTTTCTTCTTTTTGGTCATTTTTTCTATGAGTTTTTAGAGGAAAAATTTGGGGGTTTTTCCTCCAAATTTTCCTATTTATGTTTGTAATTTCTATTCTAGTTATGTGCTTCTAATTTTTTTCATAAGATTATTAAGATCATGATGAAGCAACTTGTAACTAGATAATATTTATGTTGTATGTTGATTTCCCTTGTAATGCAACAAAGTTTATGGATTTTTCTTCTTCATATTTGTCTTTCATCTTTAATATCTTATATTTTGGATTGTTAGATAGTATGCACTTTTACTTCATTTTGCAAAACATAATATTCTTTGTGTAAGATGTGTCATTAAATTGTACACATCCAATGCTTAGAACAAAAATATTATGTTTTGCCTTATAAATAATGTTATTTGATTTTTTTTTTTTTGTTTCATTAGGTTGATTCACATTAAATACTTTCAGATTATACTTTTTGAAAAGTGAAGAAAAATCCTATCTTTTAGAAGTAATTTATGCTTAAAATTATAAATCTATTTGGAAAATGATAGTTTGACTTATTTTAACTATCACTAAAACCTGGGAATCAATATACTAATAAGTATTATTAAACTTACATTTTGTGGATTCTAGTATCTTAATAATCTTTCATTTTAACACTTATTTTCAAATCATTATTGGTTTATTTTTATTCTCTTAAATAGCTTTATTTTAAATCTTTTATTTTATTCATTATACAAAAATCTCATCAATCTTTGGAGCTAGATTAGAATTTATTAATTTTGGTTTAAAATAGTTTTCTTTTTTTATTTTAGACAACTCCTTTGGGTTCGATCTCGTGCTTACACGAACACTATATTTCATATACGATTCGTGCACTTGCGAGTTATAAATTTTTAAAACATACTTGTTTTGGGTCCATCAAGAGTCGATTTTGGCACACATGAACCTCAGTAACGCGGATAACATATCCTGTGCTTCTTCTCTACTGAAAAAGGATGCCAAAATCTTGTGGGATTTGGTACAATAGACTCATGATATCACCGCCATGACTTGGGCCAGATTTGTGGAGCTATTTCACAAAAAGTACTACAACTCGGCAGTCATCGCTACAAGGGTGGAAGAGTTTCCCAGCTTGAAACATGGCAATTTGTCGGTAGTCGAGTATGCTCGAAAATTTGATCGACTAGCCAAGTTTGCACGAGAGTTAGTCCCAAACGGCTACTTGAGGGTAACTAAGTTCACCGGGGGACTCAAACCCAAGATTGAATTAGGGGTCAAGCCTGGGAACCCCAAGAAAATGTTAGCAAGGAGGAGGCAAGCAAGTCAGAACCTAAGCAGCAGAATCAGACTCAGAATGGTCGAAACCACAACAACCAGCATAACAATAATGGGCAGAAAAGAAAGCATCCCAATAATATACAGACCAATGGTAATAAAAGAGCACGGGCTAACAATGGTAATAACATGTCGGGTTATGTGGAATACCCTCAATGCTCCAAGTGCCAGAAAAGACATACTGGGGAGTGTCGTGCAAGCAGCAAGGGTTGTTACAATTGTGGCCAAGAAGGTCATCGTAAAAGAGATTGTCTACAGCTCAAAACAGAAGAAAAGAAGGACAGCAAGATGGTTCCAGCCAGAGTCTTTGCTTTGACCCAGGGAGAAGTCGAAACTAGTAACAAGGTGGTCACAGGTCAGCTTCCAATCCTCGATAATATATTTTCAGTATTGATTGATTTGGGAGCAACACACTCGTATATCTTGTTTGGATTGATAGAAAAAGTAGACAAACCTTGTGAAAGATTTAGAAATAGGTTTGTTACAAAATTTCCTTCGGGCGAAGTTGTTCTATCATCACGAATAGTACGAGGAGTACCAATCAAAGTCAAGGGCACAGAGCTAGAAGGAGACCTGATAGAGATAGAGATCAAAGACTTCAACGTAATACTGTGCATGGACTGGCTATCAAGACATGGCGAAACCATCAACTGTCGATGCAAGCAAGTGAGGTTCGAAACCCCTGAGGGTTAGAAACTATGTTTAATGGGAAAGTTTTCAAGACTATGGACACTGCTTGTCTCATCTCTCAAAGTTCAGAGGATGATAGAGAAAGGATGTCACACATTCTTAGCAAGCATCACAGATGTGGCATAGAAAACACGATTAAAGGTTGGAGATGTCTGAATTATAAAGGAATTTCTAGAGATATTTCCTAATGACTTACCAGGGTTACCCCCTACTCGGGAAATTGAGTTCACAATCGAACTAGTACCGGGAACCGAGCCTACCTTAAAGGCACCATACCGAATGGCACCTACCGAACTCAAGGAGTTAAAAATGCAGTTACAAGAGCTCTTAGACTTGGGATTCATCAAACTGAGCCATTCGCCATGGGGGCACCAGTTCTATTTGTGAAGAAGTATGATGGAAGCATGCGGATGTGTATCGATTACCATGAGTTTAAAAGGTGACAATTAATAACAAGTATCCACTACCCCAGATTGAAGACTTATTTGATCAACTACGAGGAGCGATTGTATTTTCAAAGATTGATCTATGGTTCGGTAATCACCAGCTCAAGGTAAGGGAAGAAGATATACCAAAGACAACTTTTAGGACTCGATATGGACATTACAAGTTCCTAGTTATGTATTTTTGTCTTACCAACGCTTTAGTCTAATTTATGGACTTAATGAACCTGGTCTTCAAGGATTACTTGGATAAATTCATCGTGGTGTTCATTGGCGATATATTGGTGTGCTAAAAGGATGAAGTCGAGCACGAGGAACACTTAAGACTGACCATGCTGCGACTAAAGGAGCATCAACTTTATGCCAAGTTCAAGAAATGCGAATTTTGGCTATCACAAGTAGTGTTCCTCGGGCACATAGTATCCAAGGATGGAGTCGCAGTAGACCCAACTAAAGTAGAGGCTGTGAAGGATTGGCCAAGACCTAAGAATGTGTCAGAGGTTAGAAGTTTTCTCGGACTAGAAGGCTATTACCGGAGATTTACATAAGGCTTTTCTAAGATAGCCACTTCGCTTATCAACTTGACCCGGAAGCAGCAAAAGTTCAATTGGACGGATAAATGTCAAGAAAGCTTCCAGTTGCTCAAAGAAAAACTGTGTTCAGCATCAATACTTTGCGTACCAACACCCAACGACAAGTTTGTAGTATTCTGTGATGCATCCAAGAAAGCTTTAGGCTGTGTGCTGATGCAAAATGACAAGGTGATAGCCTACACCTCAAGACAACTGAAGGAATACGAGCAACGCTATCCAACATATGATATGAAGTTGGCAGCGGTGGTCTTTGCACTAAAAATCTAGTGCCATTATCTATATGGAGAATAGTGTGAGATTTATATGGACCATAAGAGCTTAAAATATTTCTTCATGCAAAAAGAGCTCAATATAAGGTAGCGCAGGTGGTTGGAACTATTAAAGGACTATGACAGTGAAATCCTATACCACCCAGGAAGGGCGAATATAGTTGCAGATGCATTAAGTTGGAAGATTTATGGAAATCGAGTAGCATTATCCTGAATTGAAAAGCATCTACAACAAGAGCTGATTAAAGTCGGGATAGAAATAGTCATGGGTAAACTGGCTAACTTGTCCATCTAGTCGAGTTTATATGGATCGAGCAAGGGCTTGATGACACACTATTATCGCATATGGCTGCAGTCAAAGAAGGCAAAACTACGAATTTCTCTATATCAGGACAGGGGTTCTTGAAATATAAAGGTCGGGTATGCATGCTGAATGACCATGGGATTAAGATGAAGATATTAGAAGAGGCACACACTACCCCATACTCTGTTCACCCGGGGTCTACCAAGATGACTAACGACCTTAAGGCACTATATCGGTGGCCGGGAATGAAGAAAGACGTAGCAGAGTATGTGTCCAAATTCCTAATATGCCAGCAAGTAAAGGAAGAACATCAGCGACCCGCATGCTTTTTGTGACCACTTAGAATCCCAAAATGGAAGTGGGAAGACATAGCCATGGACTTCGTGACAGGATTACCACAGACAATTAAGCAAAGTAACTCAGCTTGGGTTGTGGTGGATAAACTCACAAAGTTAGCTCACTTCCTACCTGTCAAGACTACGTACACTACGGACCAGTACGCAGACATTAATGTTCGAGAAATTGTACGACTACATGGAATCCCTATGACCATAGTATTCGACAGAGGTTCGATTTTCATTTTGAGATTTCGGGGAAGCTTGCAGCAAGAAATGGGTACCAAGCTAAGTCTTAGTACGACATTTCATCCTCAGACCGAAGGATAGTCCAAGTGTACCATACATATTTTAAAAGATATGTCATGCGCTTGTGTACTAGACTTCAGAGGATCATGGAGTAAGTGTTTTCCGCTTATAGAGTTCTCTTACAATAATAGCTACCAGGCAATGATCGGTATGGCGCCCTATGAGCTACTTTATGGAAGGAAATGTCGGTCGACGTTACATTGGGATGAGGTAGGAGAAAGAAAACTTCTTGGACCCGAGGCTGTTAGAGAGGCTCAAGATGTAGTGGAGCTGATTAGAAAGCGCATGCTTGCTGATACGTTAGAACTTCATATAGACCTAAGTTAAGAGGGACGACTGGTTCGCATCCTGGAGAAGGGGGTAAAAGAATTATGATCTAAGAGTTTTTTGATAGTCAAGGTCTTATGGAGTAATAGTACAGAACAGGAAGCAACGTGGGAATTGGAGGAAGACATCCGAGCATGGTATCCGTAATTGTTTGGTAAGTAAATTTTGGAGAAGAAATTCTTTTAAGTAGGGAAGACTTGTAGCACCTCAGAATTTTACTTAGTAAGATAGTAGTAATTTATGCTGTAGTATTTTAGTTTTCGTGGTTATTAGTTCAAGCCGGGAATTATTCGGAAACTCATAGAGACAATTATGGAATTTATAACTTTAACCTATAGTTTAGAAATATTAATTTTATCATAGGGTTTAATTATTGAAGCTGGTCCTAGAAATATTATTTATTATAACCTAAAGTTTAGATAGAATAATTAAGAATGTGACATTTGTCACATGTATGTTTATTAAGGATTTTAGATGAATAAAATAATAAAGGATAAACCTAGGAATTCTAGAACCTTCCCTCAGATGTTAGGATCTTGTATTACTCAGTCAAAGTGGTTTAAACAACTTCAAGTGTGCTTAAAATGTGCAAAAACGTGATTTAATATATCATCATAAATTGATATATCACAGATATAAGGGCCAATATATCGCCGATGTTGATACGGAAAACACGTCGACTTCGCACGAACGAAACCACGGAGCCTCGGGAAAATGGGGCATGCGATATATCGCCTATAGGGGCGATATATCAACTCCATCAGGCCATTTTGAAACTCCGTGGAATCTGAAGCTAGGAACAACCTTCAACAACGTGGACTTGCTCTTGAACAATTTTGATCGAGTTCTGAGCATCTGTTGAGTAGAAAATTCCATGTTTTAATTCATTTTAAAGGGAGTTATTTTCATTCCTTCAACTCTATAAATAAGACCCTTCACTCAGCCATTTGCATCATCTTTCAAACACCTCTCAGAGCCTCCAAGTTTCCAATTTCGTTCTAGAGAGAAACACTACGGTTTTGGGGTTGAAAGCTTTCAAATATAAGCTTTTCTAAACACTTGGGAAGTAAGCTAGAGTGTGATTTCAGTATTGAGGTATAGATTGAAGCTCTAAGCTATCTAAGGTACTCTTAATCCTCAGGTTTAGTTTATTGATATTCCTCTTATTATTTTCATTTACTTCAAATCCTAACTCATCATAATGGCTTTTGGTTAGGTGCTTGATTTCTTTGAAACTTAAGGTTTTCGGTAAGTTCTTATCTTGATGGTTTAGATCTTCTTTTCTTTAGGAAACTTATGGTTTTACTGTTTGGTTTTAGGAGTTTCCAATCCCACACTTGTCTCCAATACCCCAATTTTTGGTAAGGAAAATAAGTTAGGTTTATGTTTTATGTGCTTTGTGAATGTATGTTTATTTTTATGTCTTTTAATCGCTTGGGAAATATGGTTGCTTAGATAGAAAATCCCGAGATTTTTATCATTATCGTAGACTATACTGTGTCTAAACCTACCTCTAAATAGTAGCAAAAGGACTATAGCGATTTCTATCACATACTACGGTAATGAGTTAATGTCGATTAATATTGTAGTCCATTTTTATGCATTATGTTATGCTTTAGTAGTTTTTCCTTACTGGGCATTAAGCTCATTCCTTTTTATTTAGATTGTGCAGGTAAATGAACATGGAAGGCGGGACAGATCCTAGGTGGCTTTAGCATGTGTATTGGGTGAGGACTAAAGGAATGTACCAATGGGATTGATCGAGGATGACGTTGACATTTGAGTCTTTTAATTATGTATTTCTGATTTCCGCATTTAGTATTTGAATACTTAAATAAATGTTTTCTTTTCTTTATGATTTTATGTATAAACAATGGAATCCCGTATTTTGGATTTTCTATAATAAAGTTTTATTATTTCATTTATGTATCCAAAAGATAGTAGTTATGTCTTAGTAGTTTTGAAGGTTCAAGGTCTTTAAGTTAGTCGAGTCTTTACAGTGGTTCCACACATATATCACATATATGCACATATACTCCAAATACACCCATAACGGGCCAAATTACGAAAATTTCCCTTCTGATAAGAAACGGACCCACATGCCTATTTAATACACCTAAACATGCATATTAAGTCTTATTATAATATAACTCACATAATCATACAATGATACACATAAATATCACATAATTTTCCATAGTTTGTCATCCTGGCCCCTTAATCAAGGCCCTAAGCCTTATTATGTAATTTGGGATGTTATAGATGAGCTCCGCACTTATTTGATTGGATAAATGAGTGTTGAGCTCAGCTGATAGAATATGTGATGAGCGTGCAACTCAACCAATTAAATAATTAGACGAGCATTAAGCTCAATTAATTAAATGAACAGAAGAGCTCTGAGAGTGGATGTTAGTGCATTTAACTCAATGTTTGAACTCTTAGAGCAAAAGATGAAAGAGAAGAAGGAAGGGTAAATAGAGTTGGACATGTGGAACAATCAAGATAAGTGTGCTTAACCTTATCCTTTATTATTTTTCTATAAATAAACAATGGAGGGACCGAATTTGGGACCACTGAGCTTTAATCTAGTTAAAGTTTGTGAAGAGTGTGGATTGATGGAGAGAGTATTGCACTGAATTAAGTATCAGAATGTCTTTTGCAGGTACACTTCTAATGCTTTCCCCACTCATTCCATGGAAGAACACTTTTATGAAATTGGTTATGAAAATGGAATGTGAGGATCATCAGAGAGAAACATCAATAATCAAACTATCTCAAGTTCTATAGTCCATGAAGTTTATGGAAAGGATTAGGTGGAAGATTTTTAGCGAAACAATTGGTGTCGCTTGTGGGAAACAAACACGAAAGCAATGTGCAATCAACATAGAGATTAACTGCAAAAAAAATATATGTATATTTGAATAACAGTTGATTATGATGTCTTTTGCAGGATTGAATGGTGACCAGTAATAAAAAGAGGATTTCGTGATAAAAAACACAAATGGAAGAAGATGCAATCTAGTCGTCACCAGTAGACTACATGGAAGAATTACATAAAGGTATGCATTTTATGCAACAAATGAAGGAGCAAGATGATGCTAGATTCCAACAAGTGGAAGAACGATGAAAGCAAGCAGACGACCGACACCAAAAATGAATAGAAGAAATGGTCGTGCAACATGAGAAATTGATGACAAAGTTAGCTATGATGAGAAAAGAGAAAGGAAGTCACCAAGGGCGAGCTAAAGCCACCACGGAAAGAGTTACTGGTGAAACTCAACTAGAAGTGAATCCAGAACTACCAAAAAAAGGAGAAGATGCCCTAGAGATTTATGAGGAGGATGGAAAAATATCGTCTCAAAAGGAAAATGAGCAAAGTGATGCGCATGCTGCAAAAAAGATGGGAACACCGACTGCTAAAAAATAATCGCAAATTCGACATTCACCGTCCATACCAAAAATACCGACAAGTTGGAAGGAACTGATGATGAAAGAAGTACTTGAAAGAGTAAATGTTGTGAGCACTTGGAGTTCTATGAATATGGCTAATGAGGTAATCAAAGGCATTTTTAAGTCCCCGTTCACTGACTGGATAGTTAGTGAACTGAAATCAAAAGATTTCACTATGTTAAACTTTGCTCAGTTCGATGGAAGTTCAAATCCAGTCAATCACATTCTATAGTATCAGAAGAAGATGGCGATGGAAACAAAAAATGAAGCGATGCAGTGCAGAGCCTTCGCGACCACATTGGTGGGACCAACACTGCGGTGGTTCAAGTTGTTGAAACCAAAATCAGTTAATTCCTTTGTGGAGTTAGATGAGTTGTTTGTGTCGCAGTATAGAGGAAACATCGAAATTCCAAAAACAATTGGAAATCTCTACTGTGTACAACAGGGAGTAAACGAGCATCCCCGTACATACGTGAAGCGATTTCTAAAGTTGGTGCACTAGATAAATAATGTACACAAGGAAGTAGCAACGAACTTATTTAGAGAAATCTTGCGAAAAAGGGTCGTTGTTCAGTGAGAAACTCTACTTAAACCCCCCAAGGGATCTTGCTGATATTCAGATGAGGGCAGGAGGGGTGTTCAAAATATTGGAGATAAGAGATGAAGAAGTGAAGTGCACAACATTGATAACTAAACCTGCTGAAGGGAACCCTCCTCTAAGTGAAAAGCGGGGCAAAAGAAGAGCAGAGTAGCCCCTCACAAGAAATAGGAACAGGCCAAAACGCTCATGAGAGGAAGGAGATGTCAAGTACCCCCACATAGAGACCATAGTGTCGGTGGATCAAATTTATAGTGAGAATAAAGATAAACCAATTTGGAGGGAGTCGTTTAAGATAACCTCACCAATAGAAATGAGAGATCATACTAAATAATGCGCATTCCATAAGGATGTGGGCCATAATATAGCATAATGCATATCATTGTATAATTAAGTGCAATGCATCTTAAGGATGGGAGGATTGTCGTAGTATATCAAGACTGCGCGGAGCGTAATGCCCCAACATCGAGCATCACCAAAGTCATCTGCGTAGATAGTAACTGAACCAAATGTAAAACCACAAGTAGTAATAGAAGAGCAACCTCAACAGAAACAGAAACAAATCCCATTGACATTTGGATACACAGAACCCACAATAGAAAGGGAAGCGAAGATGAAGTTTGAGAAAAGAACTGAAGAAAGGGTGAAAATAATGCGTTATCTGCCTCATACAGTCAATTATGTGGCTCCATCTAAACGATATTTCCCAGCACACCCAATCACTTTCACCGAATATGACTTGAAGGAAGTAAGTTTACCCCATGATGATGCGCTAGTGATTAAGCTGCAGATAGAAAATTGTCAACTGAGCCAAGTGCTAGTAGATGGGGGAAGTAGTACAGAGTTTTTCTTCTATGATGCTTTTCAAGCGATGGTGATACCAGAAGAAAGGCTAAGGGCATCCACCTTCCTGTTGGTATTAAATGATCAAATCAAAGGTACACATCAGAATATGGACTCGTTTTAATAAATCTTAATACCAGCCAGGATCTTATACGTATATAAATATTAAATCACATACAAAACAGACATGTATTACCTCTTATAGCCTATCAAGTGTCTTTGAATATTTTTGTATAAAACCAACGATCTTCCAATCTAGCAATCTGAAAGCTCACACCCTGATCTTTTTAAGTCCAATCCTCAAACACACAAGGACGTGTGTGTGGATGTAGGATTCAAAAGGTTGATTTATGTGACTCTCTAGATGTACTTAACACATGAGATCTAGAGAGGTTTGACAGGGAGAAGGTTTAGAATAGTTTTCTGGTTTTGAGAAAACTATCGCTTTAAAGAGAGAGTCTATATTTTTATTCTAAAAAATAATAATAAATCTTATTCTAAAAGTCACGAACTATCAGAATTATATAAAGATATTTAATATAATTAAATAATCTTTATTTTATTAAAAATATAATTCAAATTATAACTGATCAAATATTTATATTTAATTATTTATTTAAATCATATTTAAAAAGAATAATTAAATAATTGATTAAACAAAATTATTTGAAATTCAAATTCAAATCCCAGGGATAAAAATCCTTGAGTTAGGTGCCACACACTGTGTTGCACAATGTGTGTCGCCCAACCTAATCAGGGTTTCCCTGATTTTCTCATTTGTTTGTTTAATCAATCTTTAAGGCAATATATTTATCCCAACATAAATATCAATTAATTCAAAATTAACTTTATCTTAAAATATCAGTTTTAAAAGAAGTAAAAAAATATCATATTGTAAATAAGATATTTATTATTCTCTCTCTTCATATTAATCCAAACAAGATTAATATTAATTTTAACCTATAGTTTTTCAAAATAAAAAATATAGTTAAATAATTAATTAATTCACAATTAAACAATTACCCATAATTATCACATAATTATTTCCTTACCCTGGAAAATTAATTCCTTTGCAATTTAGTCCATTCTCTTTACAAATCTTTCTTTTGACATCCTTACCATTGACAGTGTAGGACAGAGGTGATTTGGGGACCATGGACCTATAATACGATGCTCCAATAAACTAGATTGTTAATTAAACTCTTTAATCTAATAATATTATTTATTAATTCCATGATTACTCCACTATAAATATGGAATTGCACTCTAAGTATTTATAGAATTATATTTACAGAGTTTTCTCTTGTAGTCCATTGATATAATCAATATATGTAGTTCTATCCTCCATTATTGGTTCGTTAATAAAAGTTGGTCAAAATTACTATTTTACCCTTCTAATTACCTCTTGATCCTTAAGTACCATTAATTCACTAGTGAATAATTAATCTATAATCTAATTATAGATTTGAGCTCAATAACTATTCAGTTCCAGTATTAACCCTTAAGGGAACTAATATTCGATCCATTAGGAAAGCATGGATTCCATTATTGTAATTCATGTTCCCAACCACTCATGATATTGAATCTCCAAAACAAAAGTCATTAGCCTCATTATTCTAAGAGACCTTAATGAGTGAATCATGGCTTCTTGCCATTTCTCCTTTTCAAGACCATCCATTGCCTCTTTAAAGGTTAATGGATCGTCCTTGTCTGTATCAGAAACAAGAACATGTGCCCCATGTTCGTAGTGAACAAGTTATCTTAGTTTCCTACTACGACGTTGCACCGAGGTTTCTTTTCTAGGAATCATGGTTTCCTTGGTTTGTCATTTATCATTTAATGATGAAGATGAATGTAATGTAATCTTATCAGTTGTGAGTTCCTCCAATACTACCTTGCTCCAAGGTTTATTGTAACGCCCTGGATAGCCCAAGACCGTCACACTATGTACTTTAAATAATGCTTAACTCGCTAAACGAGTCATTATGTTATAAACGTGCATCTAGGTGTTGTTAATAGGCCAGGGTGAAAATCTCGGTCAAAAGGAATGGATATATTTTATTTAAAATGTTAAACTGTACATGGGCCCATAAAAGTGTTTACAGAGTTATTTACAATCCAAAATGGTCATTAAAGTATAAAAGTTACAACTCGTCGACCTAAGCAGCAAAAATAGGGTTAAACCCTAGTTCCCCTGAGAAACACATTGGCCGTGGTGGTCAAGAGGCTGCACATGTACACATCACCACTTATGCTCTCCACTCAAGGCAGGGTGAGCTTTTCTTTCCCTTTACCTGCACCACATAACACCCGTGAGCCAAGGCCCAGCAAGAAAACTTATTACTGCATGTATACATTATAAATAATTGATTATGGGGCTTGCAGCCCTAATCAGATGATGACTAATAAGACATTATGGGTAGATGACTAATAAGTCTCTCTGGGTAGATGACCAATAAGTCTCTCTGAATAGATGACTGATAAGTCTCTCTGAATAGATGACTGATAAGTCTTTATGAATAGATGACTAATAAGTCTCTCTAAATAGATGACTGATAAGTCTCTCTGGGGTTTTACGCCCCAAGCCATGTGATGTTTCAGTCACCTGAGACTTTTAGCCCTGGCTCTAAATAACTAGCCTTTAGACTAGACAAGCGCTTTAGTTTTTCTTCGACCAATAGGTCGATCAAGCATTTAATGCTCATGTTGGCTAGATCTAATCATTCCAACTTGCGTTAAACACGCTAATGCCACTCTTGACTCATAAGCCAATACCATACGACCAGTGTTCAGTACTACTGCTGATCATGACTGATAAGTAAGAACTTCACGACCTATACTGAACACCAATGCCGTTTCTGACAAATAAGTCAGTGCCATTCACAAGTAAGCAGAGCTGCCAGGCATTTACAATGTAACCAATATCCACATATAGAGCACTCAACATGCCTCATCAATAACCATGCATGTCACATACTGGGTGTAGTTTTCTTACCTCTGGTTCGAGTGTAAAATAATAAAAGAACAACCCTGGAGAACGATCGGTCCTTAAGCCCCTTAGCGGTCACCTAGTCATAATAAGCAATAAAAGGTTCATGGACTAAAACCCCGCTCCCGAGACCTTGAATCATACTAAAATAGTTAGTAGATTCAATCCCGAGCCTTGAGAATTGGAAACCTGCGCTTAAAAATGACTAAAACCCATCCTGGCGCAAAAGGGATAGGCGGGCTGCGACTTGACCCCAAGGGCCGCGGCGCGCCCCCAAGACAGAGAGTCCCCTCTCTGGGGTGCCATGGGCGGGCTGCGACTTGACCCTGTGGGTTGTGGCATGCCTGCTAGACAGAGATCAGGGTAGGCTCTGGAACACATCAAGTCGCAACTTGTATGAACTCAGTCGCGACTTGACCTCACGAACCTAGATCCCCTGCATTTTTCTCAAACCAAACTCAGCCAAATCTTCGCCAAACCAATCATTACCACAACATATCCATCAGTTAACAACAAAACCCAAGTTTAAAAACACTTGAAACATCGCCACATATCCAATTACACAATCAAGATATCAAGCTATAAACCATATGAAAAACAGAGCAAAAACCTTGAAATATCAAGCTAAAAACCTTACCTTAAACACAAAATTGAACTCTTCCAACTGCTCAACACAATCCTAAACCCACAAGCTTTAATCCTCAAGCTATAATTCTCCACTTAGCTTCAAGACTCCAAACCGAGAATGAGAGGGATAATTGATCGAGAGAGAAAAAGATAGGCTACTCTGTTTTTGCTACCTAAGTAACTCTACAGCCTGCTTGGTTAAACATATCCCATGGTCAAAATGACCAAAATTCCCCTAGGGCCAATTATATCTTTCAAAGTCAACAAAGGAAAAAGTGCCATTTCCCACCTATCCCGTTAATCATAATTAATGTCCTCAAATTCCTGTTACTACCAATATCCTCAAACAATTATTAAATCATAACCCATCACCCGTTCATTCCCGGTAATGTACTAATTACCAATTTACCCTCAGGCTCACCCCGAGCCCAGTAATTAACCTCGTTATGACCAAACCACTTGTTGACTCTCAAATTTGTCAATGCCACAGAATCAGATAAACGATATAAAATGGGATGAAAACAAGAAGAAATTCAAATGGAAAAGTAAATGACACAAACAATTTATAGTGGTTCGGCCCCGATTAGATGGTAATGACCTATGTCCACTTAGTGTTCTTATTGATGTTGAATCCCAACACTGTGATCAATGAACTATGTTTCACAGGTTTCACAAGCCTTGGGAAGATTACAACTTCGGTGAATAATCACACTATATTCTTCTCTCAGAGTACAAAGGTCACAAGTTCCAAAAAAAATCCATTCCTTGAGCCCTTTGATTCTTATTTATAGGCTCAAGAAGATTACATGGGCCGATGGGCCTCAATTATCATTAAGATTCATGTATCTAGTTAATAAAGGAAATTACAATCAATGCAAATATTATAAGATTGTATATCAAAAAGGAAGTAAATGAAAGTATGCGACCAGAATGGTCGCACCTAAGCGTGATGCTTGATAAATCAATGACTTTCTGGTTGATGGTCAAACAAGATTCTTTCACTTAAAATCGTCGCGTGCCCGCCATGTGTAGGTCAATCTTGCCACGTCACCAGGAGTCGTTTTTGGGTAAACATCGTTAATCTTGCATCCCAGGATCGTCTCATGCCGAATAGCTCAAACATATCTACATAATAATGTGATCTCACCCATATATCACAGAGATGCAATTAACGGGTCAAAATTACAAAAATGCCATTCTAATAAGAAGTGCGCCCACATGCATGCAATTATCACCATATAATAATATAATACATATAATCATGCATATAATCACATAATTGCATATTTAATCAATTATGGCCCTCCTGACCCCCTAATCAAAGCATTAAGCCACATTAGGGAATTTGGGACATTACATTTATAGTTATTGATATATTTATGTTCAAGGAAGGTTGCATTTGTGGAAACAAATACCTTTTGATCCTTGGAACTATAGAAATAATCGCCTCCTGTGTCTGGAGAGTAGCCAACAAAAATGCACAGTTCTGGCCTTGATTCAAGTTTCCCTTATTTAGGTCTAAGAACATGAGTAGGACAACCCCAAATGCGGAAATTGTGCAAACTAGGTTTGTTTCCATTCCACAGTTCCAGTGGTGTTTTGCTAATGGTCTTAGATGGGACTACATTCAAAATGTAAGTCGCTGCTTAAAGTACGTATCCCCAGAATGAGAGAGGGAGTGAATAGTAGCTTAACATATACCTGACCATGTCCAACAAGGTTTTATTTCTTCTTTTAGAAACACCATTTTTCTATGGCGTTCCAGGTGCTGTGAGTTGGCATAGAATACTATGCTCTAGCAAGAAATGTTCGAATTCTAATCCAAATATTCTCCACCTAGATCAGATTGAAGTGTCTTAAGAGTACTACCTAACTGCTTCTCAGCCTCAGCTTTGAATTCTTGAAACTTACCAAAGGTTTCAGATTTCCTTACCATTAAGTAAGTATGACCATATCTTGAGTAATCATCAATAAAAGTGACGAAGTACTCATACCCACCTCTTGCTTGTACATTGATTGGACCACAAACATCGTTGTGTACAAGCTCCAAAGGTTCTTTGGCTCTATTGCCTTTCGCTGAGAAAAGACGTTTGATCATTTTTCCTTCTAAACAAGATTCACAAACCAGAAGAGTTCCAACTCTTAGTTCTCTCAAAGGTCCATCTTTCGTTAACCGGTTTATCCTATCTAGACCTATATGACCAAGTCTAAGATGCCAGAGATATATGTCATCCTTGTTTGAAAATTTTTGTCTTTTGTTACCTTGCGGTTTTGATACTTTAAATAATTATGAATTATTGAGCGTTCGTTCATTTTAATGAAAGTGATAAAGTCTGAATATTCAATTGCATGTCTAAAGAAAAATTAAGAATGATCTAATTATAAATAAAATATTCTAAAGTAATCACATGCAATAAAATTCCAAAAGAACTAAAATGAAAATGAACTAAACATTGTTCAAACAACAATAAAGTTTTCTTTTAATAAAACTAAAGAATTATAAATAAATGGACTTTCTTCAACGCTTTATTGAACTAGATGCTATTCCTCTCTTCCACTTCATGATATTTATCAGCGACCTTCTTGAACCATTAGATTCATCCATCTACACAGAAGAATAAACATTGTTAGTGGACCCTGAGTTAAGAGCTCAGAATGAGAAATCTATCTCCACTTAGTTATAAGAACAAATAAATCATATTTACCTTTCTTATTCTTCATAAATTCAGCAATTATTTCACACTTGGGCGATAGGATTTATTTCTCATAAAACCACTTATCATATATGTATCCATATGTAGCATGGATGACCTCCCATATATCATATGTAGATTTAAGGCTTTGTAGAGTATTTTTGGTCTCTATATTTACTGATTGGAGTAAATCATACCTAGCCATATGATTCATTCTTCACCACTTGGCATACACAAACTGATCAATCACTGAAGCATCTATTGGTGGTTCATCGATTGGTGGTGTTTTAACAGCCTCCATCAAATTATCTCTTAACAATAATATATCCATACCATGTCTCCAAAATACTATATTTTCATCATTAAGTTCAACCACTACATTGCAGTCATTTTGAGACATTTTAACTAAAATAAAATACAATAATATTATAGTTTGAAAAAATATCAATGTTTTGGAAAGTAAACATGATGCACAAATGCAACAATTAAAACATATAAATTAACATTTACTTTTCCACGATAAAACTACCCAACAAACAAAGTGTCGCCTTAGAGTCGGTCAAGTTAAATTTAGATAGCTAATAAGATAATCTTATCTTTATAATTTAAAACTTAAAATAACTCTTTATTTTTTATCTTTTAAATATAAAGTACTGCTAGTTTGGTCAAGATGCAATTATCCATTGCAAAAGCTTAATTGGTCAGTTCCAGAATTAACCCTTAAGGGAACCAATATTCAATCTGCTAGGAAAGCATGAATTCCATTATTGTAATTCATGTTCCCAACCATTCATGATATTGAATCTCCAAAACAAAAGTCATTAGCATCATTATTCTAAGAGACCTTAATGAGTGAATCAAAAGATCCAATAAACATAAACAGGAATTCATGAATACTCAGGATTTAGATTGATCTACAAATGATCATCTATTACGATAAGAATTAAATCTTTACATCAAATGACAAGTTTATAAAGATAATTAGTTCTCATCGGTCCTGTCATATATAATCTCTATTATATACAACACCTTTACTTAGATGTCTATCCAAATCAGTAATCCGAATCTAGATTACTCGAATCTCGTATGCTTTGCAAACCGTACTAGTAACCATTCATTAAAGATTCCATACTTTAATATGTTACTGACTATTTTCTTCATTATATATGATCTTAATGCTCTCATACTAATACAAGATCACATTCTCATAAATGAATAGGATATTTTCTTGATATTATAATAGAATTAATTCAAACAATAATTATAACATTCAAGTATAATAAAATTGTACTTTTATTTAAAACCACTAAAATATTTTTACATGCTTTTAGGACATCAATCCTAACACTTCCCTATCCTCTCATTCAATAGTACAAAAGTGGTTTCGAAAGGAGCAATCGAATTGAAAGTAACAGTTGTTGAGCGCACCTTAGTGGTAGACGTTGTGGTCATAGATCCTTACTCAGGATACAATGCCATCATGGGAAGGCCGTGGGTGTACAGAATGCAAGGGGTAGCTTCAACCTTGCATCATGTGTTAAAATGCCAATCACTATGTGGTACTTACACTATTGACATAAAAGGATGTCAAAAACAAGCAAAAAAAATGTTGTGTCCTGTTGAAAGAAGTAAGTCAGATGGCGAAAGGGGATGAAGTGTTAGAAGAGTAAGCATAGCAATTAAAAGGAAAGTTACCATCCTACTTAAAAGCTTTGTAAGACGAGGAAGAATGCGTGGAACCACAATCAACTATAGATAAGTTAGAGGAGGTACAGTTAGATGCAGGTTGCATCGAGAAAACGGTGCTGGTAAGTGCCCAACTGAGCAGTGAGAAGAGAAGATTGATGGTAGAATTTTTGACAAAAAACATCTCCACGTTCGCATGGACGACAAAGGATATGTCGAGGATAGATCCCGAAGTTATAACTTATCAGTAGAACATTGATAAGCGATTCCCAACTGTAAAGTAGAGAAAAATATGATTTTCCTCAGAAACAAATCAAGTCATTAGCGAAGAAGTGAAGCGTTTATTACAGATAGGGGCAATCGAGGAGTGTTTGTATCCATCGTGGACGTCGAATCCTGTAGTTATACCAAAGACGAATGGGAAGATGCGAGTCTGCATCAATTTGACTAACCTGAACAAAGCTTGCCCAATGGACAACTTCTAGCTGCCTAGAATAGATCAAATGGTGGATGCTACCATTGAATACAAACATATGAGTTTTTTAAAAGCTTACTCCGACTATAATCAAATCCCATTGGCTGAAGAAGACAAGATTCACACAACCTTCAAAATTGAGTGTGGATTATACTGTTACAAGGTAAAGCCATTTGGATTGCGCAACGCCAGAGCAACCTATCAAAGGCTTATGAACAAAATCTTCGATGAACAACTGAGGTAGATAATGGAAGTGTATATCGATGATATGGTAGTAAAATATAGGACAGAGATTGATCATTTGGAACATTTGGGAGAATCCTTTGATGTGCTAAACAAGTATAACATGAAGCTGAACCCAACAAAATGCACATTTGGAGTCACTTCTAGGCAGTTCTTGGGACATATTGTAAGCAAAAGATAAATTGAAGCGAATCCAACACAATTAACAACTTTAACCAAAGTCAATGAACTACGCACTGTGTGAGAAGAACAAAAAATCACAGGCAAAATCATTGCACTATGTCGTTTCATCTCACGAATGTCAGACTTGTGCGAGCCTTTCTTTCAATACATCAAGAAGAATTCACAATATTTTTGGGGGGGGATGAGCAATGCAAAGCATTTGAGGAATTGAAGAGCTATCCGAGCTCGACACTAGTGCTGAGTGCCCCAGAGCAGGATGAAGAACTGTTCATGTATTTAGCAGTGTACGAAATGTCTAACCAAACATGTTCTCTGACCGAAACATTTTTCTTCATTTTCATATTCATGAAGCTTCTAGTAGAATCATGTTTGCACTTATTAGATTACTGGCCAAACATGCCTTGTAGAGATTCCCAAATCTCAAAGGATGTTTCAATAGTTTCAAACTTCTTTCTGAGCACATCGTTCATAACAGCAAGCATATAACATTTGGCCTTATTGTTAGATAAAATCCAATTGTCATACTTTTCTCTAGCAGTTTTGGTAGCAGTGAGAACAGGAACCTCAGGACATTCCTCATTAAGGACAAACATGTGGTTTTAACATATCAAAACAATGTTCATGTTTGATTTCCATTTCATGTAGTTATCACCAGTCAATTTCTCATTAGCAAGTAAAGTAGTTACATGGTTTGGATTGGACATATTGCCAAAAATTAAATAAATAAAATATAATGAATGAATGCATATAATAAATATTAGTTTATATTTGGAATAGTAAATATGATGCATGAATGCAACACATAAAATAACACACAAAAATTAGTTACTAGTCCATAATAGATTAATTTGAAAATTAATTGACCGCCTTAGGGTTGGTCAGACTAGTCAATAATTAATCTTGAGACAAGAAATCAACTCCATAAGTGAAAACTTAAAAACTCATTTTTGTCTTTTGACTTATGAATTACCATTAGTTTGGTCAAGATGCACCAGTCGTGCTCGAAAGCCTAGATACATCTTCGGAGTGCAACCCATTATTTTTTTATTAATAACTTTACTCAAGAGTGTGCCTTAGGGTCAGTCAAACTTGAAATACATCACTAATCTTATTATCTTGTGAGAAGTCAACCTTCAGATAAAATAAACATATTCAGAAGCCTTTCCTTAGGGAGGCCGCAAACAGAGGTGACATTAAGCCCTTCCTATGCCTCTTGGTGTTCAACCAATAATGTAGACCATGAGACTTATTGTCATAATTCACTCTCCCACTCACTATTATAAAATTGTGTTTTTCTCAAAATAAATATTTTTCAATTTGGTTGTAAAACTAATTAAATTAATTTTACCAAATGATATTCTAATAAATACTAATCCAATTATGCAAAATAAATAATCGTGCCGTAGATTTTATTTTTCCTTTTTAAATAGAATACCATATTATGTAATAAAACAATTTTATATTATTAAATAAGAAAATAAACAACTTTAAATTATTTTTACCATCTTAACTAATTAAGACTAAATTAATTATATAAGTTATCAAATAAAAACATATAATCAATCCTAAGCATGTTTCTGAGAAAAAAATTGCATGCTTAATATGTACTATGTGGGTAATATGTATGTCATGCTATTATGCATGATAAAGTATTAAACAATTTAATCAAGTTCAAGCAAATAAATTAATAAATGTGGGTTGGATGCTTTCAGTATTTCTAGAAAATTACAACACCTGCAAAAAATACACAAAAATAATTAAACTAACAAAGGCCTAATGAAGAGCAACTCCTTTGATCTTGGACCTTCTCTTTTAGTCTTTGGGCCAATACAATTTTAATTATCCATTGTGAATAAAATAACCTTTTAATTATATTAAACAACTTTAAAATAATCAAACTTTGAGTTTTAATACCCAACAAGTTATTGAGGCCCAATTAGAATTTGGACTCACCACAATTAAATTATATTGGGCATAAACAGGCCCAAATGGATAACTACACATCCATTAGGGTTTACATGACACAAACTCTAATAGGCGTGTCAATTGTGGGCGGCGGCTGGCAGCTATGGGTGGATGGCAAGGGTGCGGGGCGTAGGCGCGCAGGGGCGCTGGGCAGCGGGTACAGGCACGCATGAGAGTTGGGTGCAGGCATGCAGGGGCGCTGGGCCGCGGGTTCAGGCGCATAGGAGTGCTGGGCACAGGTGCCCAGGGGCGCTGGATGCAGGCAGCGGCTCCGGCCTCAGGATTCGTGCTCGGGGCTCAGGCCATTACAAAATTGTATCCAGAATTTAAATAAATAAACTACAAAATTCCTATGCCCCAAAATGGCTTACAATTTTTGTATATTTAGAAAACTTAAGAACTTTCCCTAACCAAAAAACACTATGAAAACCAACCCTTAAGTACATAAACGATTCATTCATAAACATTCATCCATTCATATATTACACATAATATAAAAAATTCATATGATACCCACACAGTAATTAACATATGCAGGGATTAAAGATGACTTTGATACCAATTGTTAGGAACAGTTCCTAGTGCGCATCGGAATTTGCGGTAATGGTAGTATTGTATACAACAATTTTTTTTTCATATAAACAACTTTATATGAGGATCCTTTAATATGAAATATGTTAATCAATATATAATATGTATATGTAAAAAATAATACAAAATGATTTACCTCTTGTAGCCTATCAAGAATCCTTGAATCTTTTCATACATATTTTGATCTTCGTATCCTCACTAGAGTACTCACACCTAGATCTTCCAAGATGTTCTATACACCTCAAGATGTGGTTGGGCACATAGAGAACAAGAATCAATTTTGTGAATAAAAAATATTCTCAACATATGAGACTCTTGATTTTAGGCTAGAGAGAAAGATTTTTCTTTTTGTGTGAACAAAATGATAGTTTTTTTTCTCTGTAAAAACTTGTTGTTTCTGTTTTCTATCATATAGAGTATATAGACATTATTATCATAATAATAATAATAAAATTAATCATCTTTAATAATAATAATAATAAAAGAAAAATTCTTACATTCCATTTTAAAACCCCCTTTAAAATGTTTTATTTATTAATTAAATAAAATAATAATAAAAAATCAATAACTGATCACCATCAGTAGTACTACATGAATAGAGCAGTCCAAGCTCTATGCGTGTGGCACTATCCGTGAAATATGAGATTTGATTTTTCATGTGTTTTTATTTTAATTAATTAATAATTAGATATTCAAATAAGGTATCATCTTTTTAAGGAAAAGATAACAACTTAAATTTCAAAAATTCAAAATCCAAAATTCAAAATTTGAATTTTCATTATCATCTTATTATTAATTCAATAAATATAATGATCAAATCCAATTTTGACTATCCATATTTATCCCTTTCACACGTAAATAAAATAATTGATTAGAAGCAATTTCTTTTATTCCTACACAGTTTCGAAAATTGCACAAATTCAATAATAAATTGTGCAACTTAAATTATCACATAATTGCACATTTATCCTAAAGAATTAATATTCTCTCAAAGAGCCCATTCACAGTATTGAACCTTGTATCAACTCCTACCTTGATTAGTGTTGATAGTCACCCCAGGACCTAAGGACCAATAATTCCAAGCTCCAATAAATAAGAGATTATTAACAAAAACTCTTTGATTCAATAATCATATTTATTAATCTCATGATTATTCCATTATAAATATGAGACTGTACTCTTGAGAATTAAAGACATATATTTACTGAGTACTTTATTGTAACCATAAAGTGTCCATTGATATAATCATTACATACAAATTACTCCTCTATTGTTGATTTATAATTAAGTGGGAATAAAATTACCGTTTTACCCTTTTAATTTTATCTTGAGTCCTAGTGTACCATTGACTTTACTAGTGAAGGTTAATTCATAATCTGATTATGAATTTGACGTCAATAATCTTTTCAGTTCCAAAAGCCAACCCAATAGGGAACCATTATTCAATCTATAAGAAGGTATAGATTCCATATCTATTAAGCTATGTTCCCATCCATATACATCATTGAGTCCCCAAAACAATAGTTCTTAGCCTGATCATTCTGACAAACTGTAATGCATGAATCAAAGGATCAAATGACATATATAGGAGTTCATAGTAACTTCAGGATTATGATCAGTTTGTATATGATCTTCAGTTGATGTGTTTTGTAACACTAAGAAATGATATTTAAACGAGTATTATTAAATCACATCTGGTCTAGTTCTACATACTCTCAGCATGCAAAGTATCTCCACTAACGTGTCCTACTACACTAGTAACTCAGATCTAGGTCAGATGTATTCATAATACTAGTGGACCGTACTGGCAGTAATTAATCTAAAGATTCCATAACTTTATTTTACTACGAACTATTTAAGTTCATTATCTCAATCTCGATCCTCTCATACCAATATGAGATTGAGACCACATAGATGAACTTGGGAATTTTTGGATATTTACTTAATATTATTAACAATAATATAGTACATAAGCTACATATATACAATAATTCAACTCATTCATTTATTTCATTAGAACTATTATCAACTACAACTGCTTTAAGGGCACAATTACCAACAATTTCTCACTTGCACTAAAGAAAATGAGGCATTTCCCTCAACCCCATGCTACTTAGATGACCCTGAAAAGATTCAATAGATATAGCCTTTGGGAATGGATATGCAAGATTATATTAAGAGGAAATCCTTAAGACATCAACATCTCCTTGGTTGACTATCTCTCGGATCAAGTGATATTTCCTCTCAATGTGCTTTCCTCTCTTGTGATTTTTGGGTTCCTTTGAATTTGCTACCGCCCCACTATTATCACAGCATAGAACTAGTGGCTAGTCCATGCTTGGAAGAACTTCCATATCAATATAGAACTTCTTGTGCCACACAACCTCTTTAGCTGCTTCACAAGTTGCTATGTATTTTGCTTCCATGGTGGAGTTTAAAATATTGGATTGTTTAATACTTCTCCAAACAACAGAACCTCCTTCGAGTGTGAAAACTGATCCAGATGTTTGTTGGGAAAACTTATACAGGATCTTTATTTATTTTCATGTAGATCTAATATTAAACAAATTAATATGAGATAACCTAGAACATGTTTCTAAAATTGAATTCAAAGAGAAAAAATGATAAGAATACTTACAGTATACGCAGCGGAATAAAAGAGTCATTCCTTCAGTTTCTCTAACTCTTGTATCCTTTCTGTCGCAGAGTATTATCAAGAAACTGAACCATTCTTCTAATTTCTTCACAGTCTTCCAATGTATCCTTAGAATCACCTAGACTAGAGTGAGCAATTCTCAACACATGAGATAGATACAAAGAGAAGAAGAGAAAATAACAAAGAGGCTTAGAAAATGACTTGTGTTTAGAGAGAATCTAAAACGATCTGAAAATCTGACTTGTGACTTGTCAAACTTATGTTTTGACTTGTCTCTAAGCACTCCTTTTATAGACTCAATTAGGCCATTTAATTAAATTAAAAAATCAATAAAATAATAGCAAATTTTAAGCCATAGGTTGAAATTATCATGGGCTTTAGGCCCATGAAATTTCCCATTTGATTATAAGCCCATTGGACTTAAAATCAAGGCCTGCATTATTTTCTACTGATTTAATTAATTAAATATTATTTAAATCCTTTATCAAATTAATTATTTATGATTTGAACCTTGATTTAAACTGATTTATATATTTAGATACCAATTTATCTTAATTAATAAATCTGCCCTAATTTCTCTTTTCTTCTCTAAATTACATAACTCTGTGAAACTATCCAAAATTGACCCGATCAACTTTGATAATTATAATTGATAATTAAATCAATTAATTGAGACTATCTAGATGATTTTATCAAATGTACAATGGGGACCATGGGCCTATGAAATCATGCTCCAATAAGTTATCATAAATCTAACAAATAAATTTACTAACTTATTAATTCCTCGTGACTCCACTATAGACTCAGAATTGCACTCTTGATGTAATGAACCTACTACTCTAGACTTTTGGACCATTAATGAAAACTAAACATACTAATCCTTAATAAAACTTACATTGTGAAAATACCATAACTTTATTAGGAAACTTGTAAAAAAAAAAAGAGTTACTTACATAAAATATCAAGTAGGATATGGGATCCCATTGTTTTAAAAACAAAACATAATTTAAAATAAAAAGGAGTTACATAACAAGTGCGGAAAAATACATGTAAAACCATAAAAACAAGACTACATCCTCGAAAATCAAACTCTCGACTCCTTGAATCCATTCATCACTGATACACAATCCCCAAGAATCCACGAACCTTACCGCCACTATAGCTATTTTCCTGCACATATAAACAAAAAGGAATGAGCCTAATGCCCAGCAAGGAAAATCTACCACATAGTTCATATACATAGATTTCATAAGAAACATAAAAACATAACATAACATACATTACACTTATATCATACACATACTATAATGGCCATTATTACTTGGGGTCCCATAGACTAAACAAGTCATATGCCCATGAGATTAGTGGGGTCCTACTAGCTAAGCAAGTCATATGCCCATAATCTATTTGGGGTCTTGTTAATCATATGGGTCATATGCCCAAGCCTACAAACATACATATCATAACACTTATCATAACATAAGAAACATAAGATAACATATAAAACATATAACATATGAATTTCTATCCTATTTTCCTTACCAAAATACCGGGATAAGAGGACAGAGGTGGGACTTTGGAACACTCCTAAGAACCATTAAAAAGAGTGAGTATAGAGAAGAAGAGAATTGAAAGGAATGGAAGGACTAAACCATTGAGAAAAATACTTATCAAAACCTTTTTGCTCAAGAACTTATATTTCCTAACCAAAATAAAGATTAAGGTTAGAGGCTGAGTAGAAGACTATGAGAACTTAAAATAAAATAATACCAATGAACTAAGGTGTAGAAATACCTTGAAGACTTGTAGACCAATCTAAACCTCGAACCGAAATACTATGAAACCTTATTTCCCCAAGTGTTTGATAAGCTTATGATTTCCCCACCCAAGTGTTTACACTCTCACACTCACCTAGCAACTTGCAGCCTCTGAACTTAGAGTAAAAGGTGAATAATGGCTGGGTACTGGGTCCTATTTATAGAGTTTAGGAATGAAAGGATCTTAATTTAACTTGAATAAAAATAATGGCTTATTAAGTGAAAATAATTTGAATAATCGTTCAGTAGAGGCTGAAGACTCGTTCAAAAAGGTGCTGGAGTTATCAAAAAGTTGAATGGCTGAATGGAAAACAAATTCAAAAACTTTCCAAAATAAGCTGAAGGAGGCGATATATCGCCCCCTGTAGGCGATATATCGCCTAGGCCAGTATGCCCGAGGCAGTCGTGCATCGTTTCGTGTTTTCCGTATCTACGTGCTGCGATATATCGCCCCCTATAGCTGCGATATATCGGCATTCGCTGATTATTTAAACACGAAATTACACATTTTTAGCTTAATTCAAATTGAGTAAACAGCCTTGACTAAGCCCTTAAACATATTCAAAGCTGCTAACTGACCTTAGAGCATTCAAACTTTACCCTTATTAAATTTAATCCTCAAAATACTTAATCCTTAATCACCCATTCATAACATGTGCTTAAAATCCTATTGGTTCTTATCTAAACCTTATAGTATAATAAATATTATCCTCAATATCAGTCATATTAATCAAACCTTAAGTTAAAATTAATATTCTTAAACTATAGGTTAAACTTAGAAAATCTACAAGTACTATTATGAGTGTCCAAATAAATCTCGGTCTGAACCAAAAGTCCACAGTCATAAAGATAATACTATAAATACTATAATACTACTATCTAACTAGCTAAGTAAAGTTCTTGGACTCTACATGGTTCTTCTTTGAAAGGCCTAGAATGGCCAGATTTGCACTATGATTTCTCAGACCTCCATGGATTCCGGAGATCATCGACTTCTAATTTTGAGTTCAATCCCTTAGTGAGTTTTGATGCCCAAAGCACAAGGAATGTAGTGGTGGTGGTCGTTTGGGTCAAGGTGGCTCAAGGCGGTCGAAAAACACTCGAAATTGTTTGGAAAACTTAGCAACTCAGCAACTTTGAAGGGCTCTAGGCGGCGGAGGGCGAAGCGTGTAGGGATTGGCTTACGGGGGTCGAAGGTCGGTGACCTTCTGCGTCTAATGGTGCGGCATGTGTCAATGGTGGACGGTGGCAGGGCGGCGGTTGGGGCCTCGTATTGATGCAGGGGGAGAGAAAGGAAAAGAGGCAGCTCCTTGTTTTCTTCTTCCTTTATGTGCTGATGAGAAACGATGCCCAAATATATCCCAATTTGAAAATGATAGAAATTTTTGTCCTTTGTTACTTAAAAGATTTTAGGACACACTTTGGGAGCCCTTAATACTCTTTTAGGACACCCAAAGTTAGCCCTTAAAAGTTACCACTCATATTATACACTTAAATTTTCTATTCAGGTTTTTAGGACCCACATATGTTTTTAGGACACTTATTGCGAGTCTTAAAATGTGTTTTTTAAGGACTCTCAATGAGTGTCCTAAAAAGTCTAAGAGCTTTTGTTAAAAAAAATCAAACTTTTAGGACACACATCAGTTTTTAGGGCTCGCACCGCGTGTCCTAAAAGAAATTCTTTAAGAACTCTTAATGAGTGTCCTAAAAATTTCAGGAGCTGTTTTTAGGGCTTGCATTTAGGTGAGTGCCCTAAAAAAGTGACCTAAAAGACTGTTTTTGTAGTAGTGCATGTCTTATTTCAAGGCATGTCTAGCTCCCACTTGATAGTTAAATCATATCGGTCCCGTCATATATAATCTCTATTGTATACAATACCTTTACCAAGATGTCTGTCCACATCAGTAATCCAAATCTAGACTACTTGAATCTTGTATGCTTAGTACATTGTACTAGTAACCATTTACTAAAGATTCCTTAATTTAATATATTATTGACTATTTTATTCATTGTATATGATCATAATTCTCTTGTACTAATACAAGATCATATCCTCATAAATTAATATGGAATTTTCTTGATATTCATATAAATTATTCAAATAATAATTATAACATTGAAATATAATAAAATTGTACTTTTATTTAAATTAATAAAATGCCTTCATATGCTTTTAGGGTACAAATCCAAACAATCTCCCACTTTCCATCAAAGCAAGTAAGGCAGCTCCCTTAGTCTCATGTTGCGTACATGACCCATAAATGACTTTGTAGGAATTGTCTAGCTAAATGAGTCTGCTAGGTTCTGTTCTGAGGCTAACTTCTTAACAGTCAAATCACCTTGATACACAATCTCTCCAATTAGATGGAATTTCCTTTCTATATACTTTCCTCTATTGTAGCTTCTGATCTCATTAGAGTTAGCTACTGCTCCACTGTTGTCACTGTACATAATTAGTGGCTTCTCCATATCTGGAATTACTTCTAGATCAGTGTAAAAATTTCTAAGGCAAATCGCTTCCTTAGCTGCTTCACAAGTCACTATATACTCGGCTTCCATGGTCGAATCTACAATCATAGATTGTTTAATACTTCTCCAAACTACAGATCCTGCACCAAGACTGAACACTGACCCAGAAATCGACTTAAGACTGTCTTCGTCTAATTGGAAATTAGAATCAATTTATCCAGTAGGGTTCAACTTACCCTTTGAATATACAAGTATATAATCTCTTGTTCTCCTAAGATACTTGAGAATGTGCTTTACTACAATCCAGTGTTCCAAACAAAGATTTGATTGATAACGACTTATAATCCTTACTTCATACCATATGTTGGGCCTAGTACACAACATAACATACATTAGATTGCAACTGCTGAAGCATATGGATACTTTCTCATGTCCTATTTTTCCTGAGGTGTCTTTGGACATTGCTCTTTGGAAATAGTGATTCCATGTCTGGTCGGTAACTTACCTTTCTTGGAATTTTCCATAGAGAATTTTTCAAAACCTTATCTATATAATTTTCTTGAGAAAGTCCCAAGAGCTTGTTATTCCTATCCCTTAAGATTTGGATTCCTAGAACATAGCTCGTTTTACCCAAATCTTTATTTGGAACCTTTCAGCTAACCACTTCTTCATATTTATATACATTGTCTCTACATCGTTACCAATGAGAAGAATGTCATCCACGTAAAGAACTAAGAAAACCACCACTTTACCTTTGGCATATTTATACACACATGCTTCGTCGACATTCTGTTTGAAGTAGTATGTTTTAATTGTCTCATCAAATGTGATATTCCAAGATCTAGATGCTTGCTTTAACCCATAAATGGATTTCAACAACTTACACACCTTATGATCTTCCCCATCCTTAATGAATCCTTCTGGTTGTATCATATAGAAACTTTCATCAAGATAGGCATTCAGAAAAGTTGTCTTGACGTCTATTTTCCATATCTCATAGTCATAGGTGGGCGCTATGGATAAGAGGATGCGAATGGATTTTAGCATGGCCACAGGAGAAAATGTTTCTTCATAATCAACACCATCTCTCTGAGTGTAACCTTTGGCTATGAGCTTTGCCTTGAAAGTCTCTACTTTCCCATCTACACCTCTTTTCTTCTTGAATATCCAATTTCACCCAATGGGTGACACATCTTCAGTCGAGTTTACAAGTTCCCATACAGAATTGGAATACAATGATTCCATTTCCTTGTTCATGGCTTCTTTCCATTTCTCATTTTTAGGATCATTTATTGCCTCTTTGTAGGTTAATGGATCGTCATTGTTTGAACAGAAACAAGGACATGTGCCTTATGTTTGTAGCGAACACGTTGTCTCACAATCCTCCCACTACGACGTTGCATTGGGGTTTCCTTTTCAGGAACAGTTGGTTTCCTGAGTTTTTCGTTTATCATTTAATGAGGTTGAAGAAGGTGATGGAATCTTATCAGCTGTGAGTTCCTCCAAAAATACCTTGCTCCGAGGTTTATAGTTATTAATATAGTCGTGTTCAAGGAAGGTCACTTTTATTGAAACAAATATAATTTGGTCCTTGGGACTAAATAAGTAACTGCCTCTTGTTTTTGGATCATAGCCCACAAAAATTCATACTTCAAACCTCGAATCAATCTTCCCTGATTTAGGTCTAAGAACATGAGCTGGACAACCCAAAATGCGAAAATGGTGCAAACTAGGTTTGTTACCATTCCAAAATTCCAATGGTGTTCTACTTATGGTCTTAGATGAGACTACATTCAAAATGTAAGTCATTGTTTGAAGTGCATATCCCCAGAATGAGAGAGAAAGTGAAGAGTAACTTAACATAGACCTGACCATGTTCAACAATGTCCTATTCTTCTTTCTGAAACACCATTTTGCTGTGGCATTCCAAGTGTTGTGAGTTGGGATAGAATACCATGCTCCAACATGAAATATTTGAATTCCAATTCCAAATATTCAACACCTCGATCTGATCATAGTGTTTTAAGAGTCTTACCTAATTTCTTCTCAGCCTTAGCTTTGAAGTCTTGAAACTTACCAAATGTTTCAGACTTGCTAATCATTAGGTAAATATGAGCATATCTAGAGTAATCGTCATTAAAGGTGACAAAGTACTCATATGCAACTCTATCTTCTATGTTGATTGGGCCACAGACATCGCTATGTAGAAGCTCCAAAGGTTCTTTAGCTTTATAGCATTTTGTTGAGAAATGACGTTTGGTCATTTTGCCTTCTAGACAAGACTCACAAACCGGAAGAGTTCCAACTCTTAGTTATCTCAATGGTCAATCTTTTGTTAACTGGTTTATCCTGTCTAGTCCTATATGACCAAGTCTAAGATGCCAAATATATGTGTCATCTTCATTTGAAACTTTTAATCTTTTGTTTCCCTTTGATTTAGCAATCATTCATTTTATGAAATCATTAAAGTCTGAACTTTTAATTGCATGTCTAAAGAAAATTTAAGAATAATCAAGTTAAAAAATATATTCTAAAGTCAACACATGCAATAAAATCAAATTTAGAATATTAAAAGAAATAAACCAAAAAGAATTGTTCAAAACAATAAAATAATTTTCTTTTAATAAAACTAAAGAACTATAAAACAAACAAACTTTCTTTAAGGATTTCTTGAACTAGATGCTTTCTCTATCCTATTTCTAGTCTTTTTATCTCCATTGGCAAGTTACTCTTGATTGCTCAAGTGTCTATAAAGAAGAACAAAAATATGATTAGTGGTTTCTAAATCCGAGATTCAAAATGACATATTATAATCCATTATTAAGCTTAAGGTAAAGGCAAATCATATTTACCTTTTTCGCGAATGTGGTCTTGTCTGTATATCCTCATAGACAGCATTCCATATATCATGAGCGTATTCAATTTCTTCAACCTTTTTCCTTAGCTTTTCTTCCATGGTGCTAAGAATATAAAATCTTGCCATGTGATTTGATGCATGACAGGGCACATAATGGGAAAGCAATTGGGTGGCAGCATTTTTATGACTAAAAAAAAAATACAACACTATTACTATTTGAAAAATATCAATAATTTGAAAAGTAAATATGATGCATGAATGCAACAATTAAAACACTTAAAACTTAGTATTTACTATTCCACGATAAAACTACCCAACAAATAAAGTATCGCCTTAGGGTCGGTCAAGTTAAATTCAGATAGCTTATAAGACAATATTATCTTTATTATTTAAAACTTAAAATAACTCTTTATTTTCTCTTTTAAAAATAAAGTATTGCTGATTTGGTCAAGATATAATTATCCATCGCAAAATCTTAATTGCATCTGTGTAGGTGTAACCCATTATTTTGGAATTCATGACTTAACTTAGAGAGTGCTGCCTAAGGGTTGGTCAAGCCTAATATACATATTTCCTATCTTCGTAAGAAGTCAACCTTGGTATTAATATGTCTAGAAGCCTTTCTTATGGGGGTGAAAACAAAGCTGCCTCGATGCCTTATTCATATTTCACCGTGTTGTACTAATAATGGAGACCATATGTCACATTGAGATGTTCACCTTCTCCCACTTAATATTATTAAAACTAATCAATTAATTCTAAATCAATTACTAATTTATTGACAACCCTATGAATGTAATTAATTATAAAATACATTTAATTATAAAAGAGTATGTTTCTACAATTAACGTGATCTAGATAATTAAATGTATTTTATAATTAATTACATTACATTCATCTCACTTTACTAAAACACTTTTTAAATAAAATTTGTTATCTTAAGGCCTATAATAACTATTGCATTTATTATGCTGATATTTACCAAGTTTTAACTAAATTAAGACTTAGCAGTTTACATGAAATTGATTTCTCCAAAACAATTCATATAAACACTAAAGACAATCCCAGATTATCATGTTTCTAAAAGATGCATGATTAATCAAAATTGTGTGGGATTTCATGGATGGCATGTAATTGACTAAGGCATGATCATGTTATCAATCAAACATTAATTTACATTTATTTAAATAAATACAATTAATAAATAAACTATAAATGATGAACCAGGTACTATTGGGTATTTCTAAATTTACAACCCTTTGAAAAATAATTAATAAAATTATAAAATGGTCTTTAGCAGTTTGCAAAACTCTAAGAATGATTATATTCTCATACTCGCCCATCTTATAATTCTTAGGAATTTATTAAGCCCGAATAATTAATTAGAAACTAATTTTTTAATTAATTTACTTAATTAAATAACATTTTTTGTTATCTTTTTAATTTAGTTGAATTTAAAAAATTAAGAGGATCAAATTCAAATAATTATTTTAACATAAGATAAGATCTTAACCAATGAAAAGATATTTTATTTTTCTAACAAAAATAAAATAAGATAATTAATTTTTCAAATTCAAACAATTTATAAAATCATTTAAATAAAAGATAATTAGCACAAAAATAAGATATATTGGTTGGGCACCAAGATTGGTGACCTAGGGTTAGGACCATCGCATGGAGATGAGCCTACAAGGGCTCGGCTAGAATTAGTCGTAGGTGGGTGGGCACGCTAGGTGCACAGGCACAACACTAGGGGCGCATAGGTGCATGGCGCGCAGGTCCACCAGGCGCAGGGACGCACGACAGGCTTATACCAGACGTAGGGGGCACAGGGCTCTCAATTCAGGCACAAGTGGCATACGTGGCAGGGGTCTTGGGCCACTGGCTTTGGCTGGTTGCTCGGGTACCTCATCTAGTTCTTTTTCTTCTCTCGTGACTAGAATTTTTATATTTAAATTTCTAAAAATAAAATTACAAAATCCTATGCCCTTTTATGGCTTACAAAAGATCTATAAATTTAAATTTCTAACCCAATATCACCATATAATTAACGATCCATCATTTAACCATACATTCAAAAAGCATATCCACCCATTCAATATATATATATATATATCAACATACATATAAAAAATGCAAGAAACCCGCACAACATTTAATATGTATATAGACTGCTCTGGTACCAATTGCTGGCTATAACACGTTAATGACTAGTTTAGATAACTAATTTATAAGCTAATAATTTGAACTAGTCTTACAAGGTTTACTCAAGATCGTGGTCCTAGAGTGTTCGCATACTTATGACTAAGGTAAGCAGTCTGGCTAGCTACCCCGATGACTATGAACTCCAGCTAGCCACCGCAATATGTAAGAATTCTGGCTTAACACCCGTGACATAAGAGTCTGGTTAAACTCTGGGACACATAAGTGAGTTGATTTTGAGTCTGGCTAGCTACCGTGACAACTGTGAACTTCGGTTAGCCACTGGGGAACTAAGTGAGAAATCGGTTCGCCACCGATGAATATTTGACTAAGGCTGGTTAGCCACCACAATATTTAAGAAGTCTGGCTTAACACTTGTGACATAAGAGTCCAGTTAAACTCTGGGACACATAAGTAAGATGATTCCGAGTCTGGCTTGCTACCATGACAACTATGAACCCTAGCTTGCCACTGAGGAACTAAGTGAAAAACCGGTTCGCCACCGATGACTATGTGACTAAGGTTGGTTGGCCACCAAAATATGTAAGAAGTCTGGCTTAACACCAGTGACATAAAAGTCCAGTTAAACTCCTTGATATATAAGTTAGTTAATTCCGGAATCAAATCTCTATGACTACGAAAGTAAGCCAAATTCTTCTAGGAGTCTTGGTAATCGGTGTAACTAGTTTACAACCATTGACGCTATGGTAAAGATATGTTAAGATGTACTAAGAAATGTTAAGTTATGCTAAGATATGTTAAGCTATGTTGAAGGTTCCTCCGGAAGCCTAAGTAAGTATGTATGTTAAGAAACGAACGAGTAAGTAAGCATGTATGTTACCAGCTAAGATTGTATGTATGCTCTGGGATTTTTTGCGTGCAGGTGTACTTTCAGGATACAAATTTTGGTTATGAGGCATGACCATAAGTTTTCCAGGACGTTCGCACGTTCTTAAATTTTATGTTAGGGTTCGGTTTCATCAGAATCCTTTTCCTGGTTGATTATCTGCCTAGTTACAGTTAGTTAAGTTCTTGCTTTGTTTATGTGGTTATGTTTGTTAAGTTGTTCTTACTAAGCTTTTCGCCTACCTAGTTGTTTCGTGTTGTAGGTAATCTCAAAGGCAAAGTGGATCAGTGAACGCTGGAGTTTATCTGCGAGGATGTACATGTGGATCGACTTTTTGGGAATTTATGTTTTGGGGACTATAACCCATATGATGACTACGAAATTATTTTGGGCTTGTTGAATGTTTTAAAAATATGACATTGTAATTTTCTTTTAATTATGCGCATACTTTCGAACTCTTGCATGTTTTGAATTTTTTTTATATATATATTTATTTTAGAAAATGGTGATGTTTTTCGGCAAATTATGCTAAGAGATTTTACGGGATGTTACATGCCATTTAATGCGTACCTGCGTTATTGGGTCTACATCTATTGTAAGGCCTTGTCAACGAACAACTATGATGATAAACCTGAACACATATACGAACAAATTCTCTTGGACCTTTGTCCTATTAGCTTTTAGTATAAGCTTTTTACGAACAAACTATTCTTTGCAATTTCTAATTTTTTTTTACAAGTAGTCGAACAAGTCCCGCATAGTGTTAGTCCCTTTGCCTTTTCCATGTTATACACGAACAACTTTGCCAAGTGATCTTGTTCTCTGTATTAAAGGCATCCGAACAGGTTTCATTCTTTGAATATAGTCTCGGGTGAATAGATCCAATGCCCTTTTGCCTTAATATGTTTGCCTTCTATACACTCTTCAAAGCCATTAAATGACTCATGAACAAATACTTTCCAAGCTTATGTGTTTCTAATTCGCCATGCATTTAATGAGAGACGGAAAACATGTATGAACTGTGATGTTTCCAAATAGGTTCTCTTTCTCTTTAATTTTGAGCAGCCTGTTTTCATAACAGGGCACATGAACAAGCATGTAAGCTCGTAAGCATGGGTTACTACCTGTTCGCTACTTGTCTAGGAATAGAAATGAGTAAGTTTTTTTTTTTATGTATATATGGTAGCATGAGCAGTCTACCATTTGTCCATCCACTTAACCATAAATGAATAGCCACCATTCTTTTGCTTGAATACGTTCTCTACGAACTTTCCAAAGCCTCGATTAGTATAAATTTGACTTGCGAACAGCTTATCTCTAAAGCACACACACGAACAGAACCTTTGTCACAAGATTCTTATGCGATCTTTAATGCTCTTCTTTTATAGCACCTTTAATTTTGATAGATGAACCTTCCATTAAGAATGGAAGCTTGTGCGAACAAGATATTGGGTTGTTCCTCCATGTTGTTCGTTTAAATAGCTTATTCTTTAACCGCTGCTAGTATATTCATGAGTGAACAACACTTCTTGAATTTATAGCTTACATGGCTTTGCTTGATTCTAGCGAATAGATTATCTGTGAACAGACATGAATAGATTTGCTGAGATATTTTTCTCTATTCGCCTCTTCTAAACATAAAACGAACAAATGTTCGTTCTTTCTTATGAAAATAAGTTGACAGATTTTTATCTTTGCTTTAATCACTTGCCCATAGAGTACCTTTAATCATGAATAAACAGGAAATTTTTCTTTGTAGATTCACCCGCTGTATTTCTTCTACTTCTTGCCTTGCTCATTATAAGAACCTCACTCTTTTGTTTTCTTTTCACGTCTGGAAACACTACCACAATATTGATTTCCTTGCATATTATTAGAACCTTACTCTTTGATTTTTTTTCACGTTTGGAAACACAACCAAAATATTGATTTATCATTTCTGAATGGCAAAGCGAACTCCCTACTAGAAGCCTGCAACTAGAGATTTGTTGATGAGGAAAATTCTTCTGTTTACACTTCCCTAGTAAAGTCAGGCCATGGTGATGTTAGTTCAAGACTTGAAGATCTCATGACTAGCACTTATGTTGACCCTTTAGCTACCTAGGATGACCAGACCCTCGAGCCAGAGTCCTGTTAGCTTAGTCTCTAATAAACCTCATGTTCGAGTATTTTGTACTGGCACACTTTTGTTGACTTTTTATTATGTTATAGTCTGTACTTGTATGCAAACAAAAAAACTTTGACTTTTACTTGTGTACCAACGAACAAATTATTTTTCCTTTTGTTCATGGCACGAACAACTTGTTTATATATATATATTTATAAGTGAGAAGACACATGTTTGCTTTCATGGTTAGAGCGAACATAATACAAGCAGAACGAATAAAACACCCTTTTTGTCTTCATGGGTAGAATGAACATAACACATATTTTTCTTCATGGGTAGATTGAACAGAACACTATTTTGGAAAAATTTGTAAAAAAATTCTTTTTTGTGTATTCTTTTTTATACCCTATATGCCTCCAAGTGAATGAGGAGTCTCGGTGCTTGATCACTTGTTAGCAGAATTCTTTTATCGACACCATAAGCTAAAAGAATCACTTTGTTCGCTTCATGTATATAAACATAGTCGAGCAGGCTATGATAGGCAAACATGTCATTAAAGGTTATTCCTTCAACTGGTAGGCGACCAGAATTGGAGGTTGTCATTTAATGGTGACCAATCATAGTTTATAAGTTTTCCTCTTTTCTAATGGTGATTAGATTCTGAGGTTATCTTCTAAACTAGTAGCGAGTATAATTCAAAGTTATCCTTGATCAAAGTTCAAGTTGTTTTCTTTTCCGAGGATGCTTCTGAGTTGATGTTATCCACTTGGTTCGAGCTTGGTTCAGCCAGGTTTAAGTGTTTTCTTAATAGCTACCTATTAGTGTTTGGGCCTTATACCTGGTTAGGACTAGGATCTTATAGCATAATAGCTTACCTGTTGTAAATGTGGAATTTTTTCCTTGTGAATTCTATTCACAAGTGAAGCTCTATGCTACGAGACATCCTGAAAGGGCATTACATGATGGTGAGGGAGTTGGGGTAAGAGAGTCACCCTCACTAGGCGAGGGACTTCGGCCACTTGCCGATCCAAACTTCACCCTCGCTATGCGAGGGCCCCTAGCTGGCCATCCGCGTGCGCCCCATTCCAGCAGGCATCAAGCCTCGTCCACGCTCGGAGGAAGAGCGTCACCCTCGCTATACGAGGGTGAGGGCTGTGTTGAGGTGTCCGTGCTCCTAGCCTCGCGACGCCGCACCTCGGAGGAAGAACGTCAGCCTCGCTATGCGAGGGACCCTCGCTATGCGAGGGTGAGGGGTGTGTTGAGGTACCCGTGCTCCTAGCCTCATGTCTATGCGATCCGCATAGGCCGGCCCTGACCCTCGGCACCTCGACCTCTCAGGACATGCATAGGATGAAGCCTCCTTGGCACAGGCATGAGATCACTTAGGGGAATCTTGTTGATATGCCAAACGAACGTGGAGCATTGAACGGGAATTGATGAGGACCACCGAGTACGGAACACGTGCGCTGACACGGGGTGTACGGTTATGGAGAGAACAGAGGCACGACCCTATGATCTGCGTCTGAGGAGTAGTGGCGGTACGGACCTGTACGAAGAGTGGTGAGACCACTTGGACACCCCCGACCATGCACCAGAGCCGACAGTACTATGTCCAAGGCCACGACTCTGACACCATCAGGGTAGACACCACTACGCCCTGAGCCACTACTTTATCAGAGTGCCTATGTACGTCCCAGTGGTCGGGGACTTGTTTGTATCCTGGGCCAATAGAGCCTCCCCTATAAATAGGCTCCAACCCCTCAGGCTAAGGGGTTGGAAAACTGAATGTAAAAACGAGACTTATGAAATATATGCTTCTGGTTCTCATGCTTGCCTGAGTTTTCTCCTGTTGTTTAGAGTTCTTTCTATCTAATTCATAGCTTCTTATAGTATAGAGATTGAAGTTTTCTAACCATCAATCGTTGACGAGTTCTTACCGTCAACAGTTTGGCGCCGTCTGTGGGAACGTAAGCACCAAGCTACTGTTCTGCCATTACTTCCGGCAAGGAAAAATGCCGAGACGTTCGAAGCGTCTCAAGGAGCCTCGAGAGGTGGAGGTCCACCTTACCGGAGTCCAGCTGAAGGCCTCCATGAAGGATCCACCTCCACCTCGACACGTAGACCCCCCAAGGGACCCTGAAGTTCACCAGAATGACAAGGAGGCCTCGTCTCCGACCATCCCGCCCGGTGAGAATCCTCCAAGGACAACTACTGCACCACCCGGGAACGCCAACGAGTTCCCTCCTCCCAAACCACCGAAGGTACCGAACTCCGGCCGGCAAGACCCGGGCCCCTCAACGTACAGACGCGATAAGCAACCCCGGGTCCATTCCGTGAGCTCGAGTTCTAAATCTCGTTTCTATGAAGAGGAGATTCGTGAACTGCACCGTAAAAACCAAAGACTGGAGACTACCCTGGAGAACATGCAGGAGGTGCTGAATGGCCTGTTGCAAGGTAAGTCGAACGTGACCCTGCCCAAGAGGAAAGAGAAGGGTCGGGAAACCACTGTCCCAGTAGACGACAGAAGGACCAGACACTCCACCAGTAACACCCCCAGGGAAAAGCCACAAGAGCATCCTAGACCATCGAGGCCACCCCAGGAGCCAAAGCAACGGAACAATGGTGGCTCACGCAACGACGTCGAGGTCACCTCAAAGAGGACGCCCTCAGACCTACGAGAGGAGCTCAACATGAAGAGGGCGAATAAGAGAACTACCCCTCCTAGTGTCCCCCGGGACGGCAAAGGAAAGGAAGATGTCAACCCGTCCATGTTGAGGGACTCCCTGAAGAAGAGGAGGCAAGACCTCGATACGGAGATGAAGAGCCTGCGGAGTAAGATTGTCACCGTGTCTGGAGGGCAGAGCCTTGAGGAAGAGTTCGACTATGAATCGCCTTTCACCAAAGAGATCCAAGCCATTCGACTCCCAGCCAACTTCAAGGAGCCTCATATGACCCCGTATGAAGGAAGCACCGACCCCAAGTACCATCTAGATGCATTCAATGAATTAATGAAGCTGAGGGGGGATAAGTAGCGGGGCTAGATGCCACTGTTTCGCAGTCACGTTGAAAGGGCCAGCATACAAATGGTTTAAGAGACTTCGACCGGGGTCCGTCAGGTCTTGGCAACAATTTTCAGACGAATTTCTCCAGCAGCATCATGCCGTGCGTGATTATACAATGCCAGGGACTAGCCTAGCCAATGTAAAACAGGGCGAAAATGAGAGCCTAAAAAACTATATCCATAGGTTCAATATGGAAGCAGCCAAAGTGGGGAGCCTGACCCGCAGAGAGTTAAAAATGGCCATCACAGCCGGGGTGCTTCCGGGAAGCAAGTTGTGGGATAATATGCTCAAGAGGGAAGTCACAGATCTAGATGACTTCTACGAGAGAGCACAAAAGTATATTCGTGTAGAGGACGGTCACGCGAACTTAAAGGCGGGAATGGGCGAGTCCCCTGCACAGCCCCCAACCAATGAAGAGTCGAATGGTGCGAAGAAGAAGAGGGCATACGAAGGATCGAGGGATGATCAACATAGAAAACCCAAGCGGGGAAGCGACCATAGGCAAACGGCTTATACTTTCTATACGGACCTGACGGATACAAAGGAGCATATCTACATCACCAACGAGAAGCGGGTTCCCTTCAAGAAGCCCCCACCAATGAGGAAGGATCGGTCCCAGAGGGATCCCAATAGGTACTGCCAATACCACAAGGATATTGGTCACACTACAGCAGAATGTATCCACCTGAAAGAAGAAATTGAGGAACTCATCCACAGGGGGCACCTAGGTCGGTATGTCAGGAAGGAAAGGCTGAAAACGGAGGACGAACCAGTGCTATCTAGGACGCATAGAGAAGCTCTAGAGATACAGGGGGAAGCGAGAACTATTTTCGGAGGTCCAGGGCTTGGGGGAGATTCCCGGAAAGGACGAGATCGGTATGCTAGAGAAGCCAGGCGAAGTCCACCACCCTGCGTTATGAGTTTGGAACAACGACCCCCAAAGAACTTCAAGGGAGAAAATGACTCGATCACTTTCACTGAGGAGGACGCGCGGGGGGTACACTTCCCCCACAATGATCCGCTGGTGTTAACAGTTCAGTTGGTCAACCGGCGGGTGCATCGAGTCCTCGTAGACAATGGAAGTTCTGTGGACATCTTATATCGCCCCGCCCTGGAAAAGATGGGTTTGGGCATCAGGCACTTGAAGCCTTGTCAATCCTCCCTGTACGGGTTCGCAGGGGACTCGATACAACCTTTACGGGTGATCGAATTAGCACTCACTATGGGTGAACAACCCCGACAAACCACGATCATAGCAAACTTCATCGTAGTAGATTGCGCCTCTGCTTTCAATGCGGTATTGGGGAGACCATCCCTAAGGGAATTGAAAGCAATCACTTCAATATACCACCTCACCGTCAAGTTCCCAACTCCTGGTGGGGTAGCGAGTATGAACGGAGAACAAAGAGAGGCGAGGGAGTGTTATAACACCTCCCTTCACAAGTCAGAGAAGCCATCAGAACCAACAGCGATGGTGATGCACGGAGGTACAGACCCACAGGGACAAGACCCCAGAATCACGAAAGGCCCAACCAGGTAAGACTAGCAATGAGACTCCCACGCCTGGTACAAGTAGTAGCTATGCTTAGTTTGTTGCAGGTTATGCTATTTAGTAGATAAGAATCAAAGAGGTTACCTAGATAACCTCCCAAGTAGATGTAAGCCTTTTACCTATCTATATATCGTTGTAATCTGACTACCATGAATGAAACTGTCTTCCACTTCGTGTGTAACTTATTTCTTTATGCGAATATCAACTAAAGTCCCCGCCGAGATAAATCTCACCAGGTACTTGGGGGGCAGGACGACAAAAGTAAACAAAAAAAAAATTGTCTCTTATATTCACAAGGATTAGCTACCCTTATGAATATCGAGGGATTGGTTCAAAAGGATGACCTCCGACGAAAGGCCGACACCCTAAGAGGTGATGCTGTAAGGAGGGAATCACCCAATAAGTCTAGATCGGCCATTAAGCCGGCTAGCCCAAAAAGGGTCTTACAAGGGACCCTTGGAAAAAAATAGTACTATGTATAAGGACGAGAAGGACGCTTCTCGCAAAAAGTAACAAGCGCGCGCAAAGAATATAAAAGGACCCCAACAGCCCAACGGGTTAAAGTGTCCTTACAAGTATTACCAAGGTGCACCAGAAAGGTTATCTCCATCAAATAAAAAAAAATGTAATCCACGAACAACAGTGATAAGAGGGACTCATCAGAGCCCCTTAAGTTTGACAAAAAAAAGAGAGAAGAAATGGTACAAGGGATTACATAACAAAAGCATACATAGACAGAGTACAAGGGGATCTACGAATCTCCACCGTGATCTTTCCACTCAGAAATCTTCTCGACGGCATGGTCCCCGAAAGGAGATAGGTCAACGGTGGGGTTAGTCCTCCAAACAGCATGCAACATTTTCCCGATTATGCGATCCTCCACGTTCACAAGCTCAGCCTCAAGCACAGCGATCCTCCCGTTCAGAGTTTGGATGGTAGCCTCCAACTGAATGTTGCTCTGAGAGGTTGAGGCAGCCCGGGCCAAGGCGGTGTCCCTCTGGCATACCATCTCGGCCAGTTGGCTGGACAAGGCATCCTTCGCAGTCTGGGCCACCGAAAGGTTCCTCAGCGCCTCCTCAAGCTCGTGTTGCAACCGTTGAGCCGATGAAGAATGGGAGGCAAGCAGCCGATGGTTCAAAATAGAGGCCTGATTGAGGACGAAGATATGAAACAAAGCCTTAGGTGTCAGATGATACACCAGAAGTAATATAAAAGGTATTTATGTGGCTATCATAAATTAATAAACCAAATATCGCGACAGTTACCTGCAACGAGGCTCGCATATAGGCATTCTCTAGCTCAGCCTCGGGAACATGGTGCAGCGTCCCCCATTCACCCTCAGGGAAGTTTCCTAAGTGATGGCTCATGGCTTCCCCATATTGGCTCGCCAGGGGATGATCTTCGGGAATAGAAACATGAGCTGAGCCGGGGGAGGCGCGAGTGCTTGTCGAGGCCCGTTTTGGCAAGGATGGGGACCGAGAAGGCCCTGACCCGTCCACAGTAGTGCGAGGAGCAGAAGAGTGTGGGGTCGTCTCCTGGGGCAAAGAGACGCCTGTGGATGCCCACCTGGAATGCCCCCTCGGGGGTGAAGGAACCCCATCGAAAGAGGGAATGACAAAATTCCTCCTAGGCATAGGGGGGCAAGGGGCAGGGGCGTCAAAGGCAAACTCACCGCCAGGCGTTAACGGCGACATCCGAGAGGTAGCACCGCCAGTATGAACGTCATCGGCTACACCCTTAGCCCTGCCAGCAACAGAGTACAAGCAGGAGTAGTTCTCAGACACCACGGTCTCCTCAACATCCATATGGTCACCCGGGGAATAGACGTAATCCCTATCGGCTGCTTCATCATAATTCCTTTCATCGTGACCATATACCCACGGACTCTCAAGTACGGGTGCCGCTGGGGGTAAATCAACAGAGTCGGGTGACGCGGGGCGTGGATCCTCAGATTCAAGGGAAATGGAGCATAAGGTAACTTTCTGGTCCGGGGTCAGCAGCCCACATAAGTGGAGATTGCTCTCCGTGAAAAGGGCGCTGGCTTGTTTGCGTTCCTTCGGCATAGCCAGGATTTGTATTACCCGGTCATGAGCTGCCCATTTCAGATTAGGACCGACAACCCCTAAGAGACCTGCCATCGAACGAAAGGAAATTACCACAGTTACAAGAACTATAAAAAAAGAGGTCGATTAATAAGAGAACTTTCTGGTATATGGGATCAAAGTGATGATAGCCTTACGTGGGGCATTGAAGTTAGAGTATCGGGTCTGCCCACTATAAGTATAGAAGTAGTCTGACTTCCAAGCCCCCCTATTGGAAATAGATCCCTCCAAGAGGGAACTCCCTTTAAGGGCCGCGACTTTCTGGAGCTGGTAGAACCCGGGGGCTGATGTATTCTCCCTCAGGGTGAAGAAGTAATGAACCTCACTTATGGAAGGCCCCCTAGAGTACACCTGATGGTACAACACATACAAACAGCTGAGCATCACCCAGGAGTTGGGGGACAATTGTAGTGGCGCCAATTCAAAGTAGTCCAGCACTTTGATGAAGAAAGAGTGGAGTGGCAGAGCTCCACCAGATCGGATTATGGCATCGCTAAATGCCACGAATCCCTTTTGCGGTGCAGACGCGCGTTCCTTGCGCTCTGGTATAACAAACTTGAGGTTCAGGGGTAACTTATGGGCTTTCAGCATGTTGCCCAATTTCTTCAGGGTAACGGTAGACCTTCCAACTTCATCAGAAGTGTCCAAAACTCTCTTCGGCATCTCGGGTACCTGGACAAAGTAAGGCAATTTATGAGCAACCGACTTTCTAAGGGTCCTAGAAGATCCCCCACATGTCCTATGTCTACCAGCTCTTTGCTTGACCCTAGGGCACAAGGCAGGGGATAGGAGAGGGAACGCGGGCGGCACCATGGAAAGGAACTCCGGCTCAACCAATTCATGTCTACCTCCTTCAAAGGAGGAATCCACGTAATCGGGAAACTCGTCACGACAGAAGGAAAAGGGCTCGGGGGGCAAGTTTTCTTCTAGGCAAGCAATTTCGGAAAGGCAATCCTGGAGGGTGGATTGTAACTGGGAAATGTATGTCGCTTGCCGGGGGAAGTGATCAGAACCCGCGTCCCTGGGATGGGATTCTAGCTCCCTCTCTAGACAGTACGCCTTATGTCTAAGGTAAGATAGTCTCCTGAGGTAGAGCGCCTGCGCACCCCCGCGGTTAGAAGGTTTAAATGCGTCGACCTCCGAGTCGGAAGAGGACAACTCAATAAATTCAACATTAGACGGACCTTCGGGACATCGCCTAGACGCCATGGACAAGCTAAGACTCGAGGGCGTGTACGCATAAGGGCGACTCAATATCTACAATACGAGTGTGAGGGTATAAGAAAAGGGCCGGTGTATGGGTACTGGAAAGGCTATGCGAAGAAAATGCTAAACTCTGAAGGTTGAATGTCATGCAACCATCAATCTTACTCTCGTATAATCAATGCAAAATGAAAGGGAGAAGAGATGAAAGAGACATACCTGCGGGGATACGAAACTGAGGGGACGCAAGGACAGACTTACAAAGGAGCAGGAGCAAGATCGTAGGAGCGAGGTAATGCCCAGCTTTGCCACGAAGCTAAAAAGAAAAAAAAATTTAAAACAAAAAGAAAAAAAGAAGAGAAAGAAAGAAGAATGGAAATAAAAGAAGGGATACCTCAAAAATGCTTCTATTGAGAATAGAACCTTGGAGCTCTTGGAAGAGGCTTAGAGGGAATACCACTAGGCTAGGCAAGTTTTTGTGTAGAGAAGTGGTTTCAAACCTTGGAGTATTTATAGGGAAAGTCAATGCTCCCTAGCCCTTGGATCTATTTCCCTATAAATGGTGGAGATCAAGAGTATGGGTAACCTTGGGATCCGCGATGGAGGATGATTGGTCCTTATGCAATCTTAGGATCTCTCATGGATTCCCTCAAGTGTTGGGTGACTTTTGTGTTTCTTTGGACACTAAAAAAAGAAACACAACCCCAAGCCTCACCTCATGCTTCTTCAAGAGGCGTTGGAAAAATTGCCAAGGCAAAATCCCCCAAGATTGGCCGTGCATGTCAAGCAAGAGAAGTGGAGAGAGTCTACAAACACACTTAAAAGTGCACTTATAGACTCGGGGGGAAGTGTAAATGTGGGTTTTTTTCCTTGTGAATTCTATTCACAAGTGAAGCTCTATGCTACGAGACATCCTAAAAGGGCATCACATGATGGTGAGGGAGTTGGGGTAAGAGAGTCACCCTCACTAGGCGAGGGACTTCGGCCACTTGCCGATCCAAACTTCACCCTCGCTATGCGAGGGCCCCTAGCTGGCCATCCGCGTGCGCCCCATTCCAGCAGGCATCAAGCCTCGTCCACGCTCGGAGGAAGAGCGTCACCCTCGCTATACGAGGGTGAGGGCTGTGTTGAGGTGTCCGTGCTCCTAGCCTCGCGACGCCGCACCTCGGAGGAAGAACGTCAGCCTCGCTATGCGAGGGTGAGGGGTGTGTTGAGGTACCCGTGCTCCTAGCCTCATGTCTATGCGATTCGCATAGGCTGGCCCTGACCCTCGGCACCTCGACCTCTCAGGACATGCATAGGATGAAGCCTCCTTGGCACAGGCATGAGATCACTTAGGGGAATCTTGTTGATATGCCAAACGAACGTGGAACATTGAACGGGAATTGATGAGGACCACCGAGTACGGAACACGTGCGCTGACACAGGGTGTACGGTTATGGAGAGAACAGAGGCACGACCCTATGATCTGCGTCTGAGGAGTAGTGGCGGTACGGACCTGTACGAAGAGTGGTGAGACCACTTGGACACCCCCGACCATGCACCAGAGCCGACAGTACTATGTCCAAGGCCACGACTCTGACACCATCAGGGTAGACACCACTACGCCCTGAGCCACTACTTTATCAGAGTGCCTATGTACGTCCCAGTGGTCGGGGACTTGTTTGTATCCTGGGCCAATAGAGCCTCCCCTATAAATAGGCTCCAACCCCTCAGGCTAAGGGGTTGGAAAACTGAATGTAAAAACGAGACTTATGAAATATATGCTTCTGGTTCTCATGCTTGCCTGAGTTTTCTCCTGTTGTTTAGAGTTCTTTCTATCTAATTCATAGCTTCTTATAGTATAGAGATTGAAGTTTTCTAACCATCAATCGTTGACGAGTTCTTACCGTCAACACCTGTTATCATTCAGGCCTCGTTCGTTGTTAAAGATAAATATTTTATAACTTTGATTTTTTTGTGTCAGCTTGTTAAGTTTCATTTGGAATCATTTTGATAATATGAGTTATCATACTTGTTCGTTTTTATTTCCAAATTTCTCTTTTATACTAACTTGAATTTTTCAAAGCTTGATTGCGCTATTTAAACTTTCAAGTACGTCTACTTGTTTCGTTAATTCTCACAATCATTTTGCATGCGTTTTTTGACATATAAGTATGATGAGCTTATAACTGCTCGAAACTCATACTTCTTTATTCATAGAAGTGTGATAGGCTTAGAATACTACTTAATATTTTGTTGCACAAAAAATTAATAATATTTTGCCTTTTATGCTAAGTTATCAAAAAGTCTGAGACAACTTTTTTAAAAGATGTATAGATTTTCTCCGAGCTCGTGGTGTGGTTATATCCAACAGCTATATGCCCCCCAAGTAACCAAGTTATAAGTCTTGGACTGTTTTTACCTCAGGTTCGGGGTGGTTATATAATGCATAATTCGAACTTATCCTCTTTCATGATTGTAATCAGGATTCGAGGTTATATTATTTTCTGATAATGATTAGAATTTGAAGTTGTCCTCTTTCATGATTATAATAAGGATTCGAGGTTATCTTCTTTTCTGATCATGATCACTTTGTGAAGTAATATTTTTATTAACTAAATGACAATTGATCTCTTTAGAAAGAGATGTTAACAACCAAATCTGGGAGACTGCTTTATGAAGCATTCTTTAATAGTGATCCCTCTAAGAAGCAATCTTTGTTCATACCCCTAGCTGGTTTGGTTATACTGGGTATGCGACAAGAATATCCCCTTAAGGCCTATCTTCAGGGTTTGACTCATGAGTTGATCTCTGAGGAGCATCTCCATTTATTCTCCTAACATCTTGGGGCCCACTATTTTCTTGTCTCCTTGATAGGATATTAGCTCAGTAAATGCTGAGCTTGAGAAAGGTATTGGATTGGAGATGAAATGATGAAGAGATAACGCTAACATAGTTTTTAAAGAGAGTTTACATGCTTTGACATTTTTTACTCCTGTTTGCACCTTAAAAGTAACCTTAGGCAAACAGGTCATTCCTTGCCCCTTGCTCCATTAGTCTGTTAGAACGTGTTTGCATAGGTAAACGAATAGAGTCTTGGTTATGACACGTATAATTTTTTAAGTCTGTTAGTTCCTTACTAAGATACATGAGTGAGCAGACTTCTTTTGTGGTTGTCAAGCAGGGTATGTCTTCATGCCATAAGTGAGTAGGATTATTCTATGTTTCTGTTCAATCTCTGTGTACAACGAACATATCAAAATATGTTTTGTTAGCATTTATGAAGGCTTTTGAACGACCATACTTTTTATGGTAACTTTGAGGAGTACCAATCATATTTTTACTTTCATGTTCGCTATGTACAATGCACTATGGGCGAACAGGTTCTTCTTTCTACAATACACCATGGGTGAACATGTTCTTCTTTGTACAATGTACTGTGGGTGAAAATGTTCTTCTTTAAATGATTCACTATACGGGAACAGGTCAAAATATGTTCCAATTTTTTTGAGTGTCCTGTTCGTTTTTCATAAGGCAGCCTAATGCACTATAAATGAACATGCTCCTTTGATTATTCTTTGGACTATGTTCGTTCCATATGTCAACATAAGCGAGAACAACCTTGCTTTCCACAGAAGTTGAATGTCTTCGAGCTTGGAAACTTTCGAGCTCTCTTCATAAGCTTTTAATCCATCCATCCAAAGTTGACCTCGAAATGGTTCGAGCATAATCATTCGAGTTGTATTCCTTTCTTCCTTTTCACCCCATGTAAATTTGCATGGGTGAACAAGTTTCATTAAAGGGTTAAGTTGAGCTAGCAAATCTTTCGGGAAAACAGATCTAACCATCTTTGCACAATTTGAACTGTCCATTGAGTGTGTAAACATGCCTTTGTGGAGACCTCAAAATGACCCCGAGCCTAATCTTCCTTTCTTGTTCGTGTAGCATGAGCTTTTATTAGAGGACAAGTTCTTGAACACTAAGTCATCTCAAATAGGTGCATATGTCATCTTGAAAACCTGGGAATTTCTTGTCTACTCATTTTACTCAAATTTAGTTAAAAACATGAATTTCTATGTTATACTTTCAACTCGGATGATTATTGTCTTAGAGACAAACCTTGTCCACAACTCGGTTGTACACTAAGGTTTAGTTCGGAGATGAACTTCATTAATGGCTCGAATGTCTTGTGTGGAGTGATGATCAGATCAGGTATGAGTATCGGATATTGCTTTGATAACTTGTGTAAAGGGGTGATCAACTCGGATGACTTATATGGGTCAACTCAAATGGTGTATATGGGTCAACTCGAAAATAAATTATGTTTATGGCTTGAATGTCTCTGATTTCAAAATTGGCACCAATGATTTTGAGTTGTTAGTAAGATCCCTTTGTTTTTTATGCTCTATTCACTCCTATTAATTTTAAAGATTCATAAACAAACATAATCTCTTTGCTATGAGAGCTTGAGTTTGAACCTAGGTTCCATGAAGCTTGTAGTTGATGTCATTGATAGCTCACATATGTCATTTTGGAATTGACTGTGATAAGAGGTAAACTGGATTCTTGTACATAAACGTGAGAACAGGATTCATGTACATAGGCGTGGAAACATGATTCTTGTACATAGACATGAGAACCAGATTCTTGTACATAGGCATGAGAACATGATTCTCTTGGGAGTGAGAATAGACTCGTATGAATTCAAATCTTGTTAATAGTCTTCCTTTTAAATCCTGGCCCGTCCTTGAAGGAATTGTGTTAGCCCCTAATGTATACACCTAGGCGAATAAATTTGTAGCGTCCCGAAATTTTTCTTAGTTAGCTAGATAGTAGTAGTTGTAGTATTTTAGATTCCATGGATTTTGGTTCAAACAAGAACTTAGTTGGAAACTCCTAGCAATAGTTATGGATTTTATAAGTTTAACCCATAGTTTAAGAATATTAATTATAACATAAGGTTTGATTAATATTGCTGGTTATTAATATGATAATTATTATAACCTAAGGTTTAGATAGAGCCAATAAGAATATGACACTTGTCATTAGCATGGTTATTCCTAAGGTTTAGATAGAGCCAATATGATTATGACACTTGTCATATGCATGATTATTAAGGAATTATTATTTTAATGATAAAATAAGGGAAATATAAGACTTAGTCTTCACCAAAATCTGTTAGGAGCATGACATTTGTCACGATTTTATTTAATTGTGGATTAGGTTGTTATTTAGATTATTAAATAGATTTTCCCGTAACTTTATGGCACTGTAACTTCTGACCTATTTTTGACCCAGTTATGTTATGAATTTTGAAAAATAGTATTTCTCGAAAGTTGTAGATAATTTAATTAGATTTCTAACGGTATAAATATGGTCTAAATCTGAGTCCTACATCTCCAGTAATGTTAATTTAACTATAGGTAATTTTAGAGTTACGAGATTTAGGAAGTTAGAAGTTAGGATTCTATTATTTTTATTTATTTATTTTTATTCTTAAAAACCAACTTTGACTCCTTATACCGACCTCTGATAGTTTTGACCGAGTCTTTAGCCTCTGATTGATGAATATTCAAATATCTTCAATAAAATTCATTATTTTTATTCAAGCCAAAAAGAAGATTTTTATTCCTAGAACTCTATAAATAGGACTTAGGACCCAGCCCTTTCACTTACTCTTTAGCTGTGATCAGACTCCAAGGTGCCAGTGAGACCATAAGAGTGATAGACACTTGGTTTGGGAAAAAACTTTTCTATTCTTAAGCTTTATAAAACACTTTGGGAAGTGAGGTTAGAGTGTTTCGGTATTAGAGTTAGACTAATCCATAAGGTCAACTGAGGTACCCTTATTCTTAAGTTTCATTCTGTTTGATTCCTTAGTTTCTTTAGTTTTCATTCAGGTTCTAACTTTTGTTATGGTTTTGTGGTTAGGATTTTAAGTTCTTTGAACTTAAGGTGTCTTTTCGGTAAGTTTCCTCTTGGTGGTTTAGTTCCATTCCTTTCATCTCTGTCCTTTAGAAATACTCACTATTTTTATTGTTGGTTTTAGGAGTGTTCAAAGTTCCACATTTGTTCTCAATTATCCCGGTGTTGGTAAGGAAAATTAGATAGTTTAGTATTATGATCTAGTTTATGTAATGTATGATATAGTTTATTTTTGTATGACCTAACATCTCAAGTACAATAAAGGGGTAAGTTTGTCTGGACCTAAGGTGTCTAATGATGTATGACGGACTATGTCCGGTATGCTGGGTTGCCAAAACTTTATGACGGACCTATGTCCGGTGTATGACACACTTTTGTCCGGGGCTTAATTGTCACCCCTGTATAAGCACTTATATTTTTATTATATCTGATTTGTTTTTTTTATTTATGATTTTGATATATGACCTATAGTTATGATTTATGACCTATGATTTATGATCTATGACTTATGACTTAGAGTATGATTTATGATTTATGGCTTAGATTATGATTTAGAATTATGACTTAAGATATGATATGATCTAGATGTTGTGTTTGTATGACTTTGGTGAATATATGTTATGTTTGATTATATGACTAACCTTTGTGTGTATTTTCCTCACTGGGCTTATAAGCTCACTCCTTATGATGTTGTTATTTCAGGAAATTAAGGATAGAAAGGTCGGTGGCGAGTAGGACCTAAGAACTTCGTGATGTATTCGTTGGGGACCATATAGTCGAGCAAGATCAAGCGGGCCAAATTTTTATTTTTTTAAAGTTTGTTTAATTTAAATGTTGATCATTTTTATGTTAAAGACAAGTATTTTATTTTTATAAAACCATGGATTATTTATTTTTAAGTTTTTATTAAATAAAAGAGCAATATTTACGATTATGACCCAACGTTGTGTTCTCGGTAATCTATGAGAAATTAAGGTGTTATAGGTGGTATCAGAGCCCAGGGCTATATTGGTCCTGAACGTTCCCACGAAATACACGCAATAGCTACAAAGGACCTACTCGTTACCAAGTAAGTATATACATTGTTTTCCAAATATGTTTGTATTGTTTTTCTTGTGTTATTTTCAGAAATTAGCCCATGGACAGAGTTTAAAGCTATAAGAAAAATACCAAACCCTGAGTATGATGATGGATCCGGTGTGGAAGATTAGACGCATATAAGAACACATCGTTAAATTTTATTATATGTTGTTAGTTGTTTTGTTTTACATGTTATTTTCTTTTATTATTGTTTCATTGTTTAGTAAGTGTTAAGAAAATTTTGGATTCAATTGAAAGTATAAAGTTTAAATTCCTCTCTTATGGGTTAGCCCATTTGTGAATGCCCATTTTCTTTGCATTATTAGATTGGATCCAATTTCAAATAAATAACAACTAATAAAGCAAGGGTTCAAATTCCTATCTTTTGGGTCCAAGTGGAAGTTAGGGGGCCTTAGTAGTGGGTACGATATACTGAACCCAGCCCTCCTCCATGGAAGATTCAATTGTTAAGGCCCATTTACCCGAGTTGGACTTAATTATAATAGGATAGTTTTTATAGATAGATGGGTCTAATAGACAATAATGCAATAGGCTTAGTTGTACCCTCTTTTGTTTTGTTTGTCTTAGTTTTTCAATTCTTTTCTCTTTTGGGGAAGCAGAGAAGACACATGGAGCAGGAACCATGAAGATCTAAAAGACTAAATGGCCAAGGTAGAAGCCAAGGCAGGGGCCGAGGTCAAGGGAGGGGGCGAGGAAGAAGAGTAGCCGCCACCCCTACCTATGAAGAATTCCTAGCAGCCCAGGAGTGCCAGAGGCACCCGATGTAGTGGAGGATCTGGTAGCTACTGCTATTCGAGAAAATTTGGAAAGAGAGAATGCCCGTCTTAGGACATAGCTAAGGAGAAGGGAATAAGGGTTTCAAATAAACTCAGGGCAACAACAACAAGTGGCGCAGCAAGTCATTCCTCTAGCACAATTGCTACAGCTGGCAGAACCTCACTACGAGGCAGTGAATGAACGCTTTAGGAAGTAGCAACCACCGAACTTCAATGGCGGGTCAGACCCAATAGAAGTAGAAGAATGGCTTCGATCGGTGGAGTCCATACTAGAACACATGCGATTGGGGAACGAGGACCTAGTCTCATGCACTTCGAGTTTACTAAAGAAAGATGCCCGCATCTGGTGGGATATAGTGAAACAGACTAGAGATGTGAACGTTATGACTTGGGATGAGTTTATCCAAGTGTTCTACAAGAAATACTATAGTCTTGCGATTCTAGCCACAAGGGTGGACGAATTCATCGCGCTTGCTCAAGGGAATTCATCTGTGACAGAGTATGCCAGGAAGTTTGATAGGCTGGCTAAGTTTGCAGCAGAAATGGTACCCACTGAGACGCTAAGAATTCAAAGATTCGTGAAGGGACTGAAACCTATGATAGCCCGTGATGTGAAGTTGATTCGGGGAATAACCAATTTTGCAGAAACATTAGAGGTAGCCTTGGAAGCTGAGCAGGCTGAAGAAAGGATTTGGAAAGAAGGCGCGGCCAAAAGGGACGCCAAAAGGAATAACAATGACCAGAATGACCACAAACAAAAACATGACGGTGGTCAAAATCAAAAAGCCGATAAAAAGAATAAGACTGCGTCAGAAAGTAATGGGAATAAAAAGCCCTGTGTTGAATATCCCCAGTGCTCTATCTACAAGAGGAAGCATTCAGGAGAATGCAGATATAAGACAAAAGGTTGTTACAACTGCAGGAGCTTTTAGACAAGGGTTTCATCCGACCGAGCTATTCGCCTTGGGGAGCACCAGTGCTTTTTGTCAAAAAGAAGGACGGGAGTATGAGGATGTGCATCAACTATCGAGAACTTAATAAAGTGACGATCAAGAACAAATACCCTTTACCTCGAATAGACGATCTTTTTATCAACGAAAATGATCTACATTATTCTCGAAGATAGATTTCAGGTCAAGGTATCATCAGCTAAGAGTACGAAAAGAAGATATCCCAAAGACGAATTTTCAGACTAGATATGGACACTACGAGTTTCTGGTAATGTCTTTTGGCTTAACAAATGCACCAGCAGCGTTCATGGATCTTTTGAACCATGTATTTAAGGACTACCTGGATAAGTTCGTTGTGGTGTTTATAGACGACATATTGATGTTCTCAAAAACAAAAGCTTAGCATGAAGAGCACCTGCGACTAATGTTGGGACGAGTTAAAGATCATCAATTATACGCTAAGTTTAAGAAATGCGAATTTTGGTTAGAGAATGTGGCATTTCTAGGACACATTGTGTCTAAAAATGGCGTGGAAGTCGATCCAGCCAAGATCGAAGCAGTGAAGGATTGGCCCAAACCCAAGACTGTCATGGAGGTGAGAATTTTTCTGGGATTTCAGGATACTATAGGCAATTTGTTGAAGGGTTCTCTAGGAAAGCTACACCCTTAACAAATTTGACATGGAAGCAACATAAATTTGTATGGACGGAGAAATGCGAAGAAAGCTTCCAAACGTTAAAGGACAAGCTTATATCAGCCCAGTTCTATGCGTCCCAAACGATAAGGGAAAGTTTGTAGAATATTGCGACGCATCGAAGCAGGGACTTCGATGTGTTTTGATGCAAGACGAAAGAGTGGTCGCCTATGCCTCAAGACAACTAAAGAAGTAAGAGCATCGGTATCCGACCCATGACTTAGAGTTAGCAGGGGTAGTTTTCGCTTTAAAGATTTGGAGGCACTATTTCTATGGAGAAAAGTGTGAAATCTATACGGAGCACAATAGTCTAAAGTATTTCTTTACACAGAAGGAGCTCAATATGAGGCAACGAAGATGGCTGGAGTTAGTAAAGGACTATGATTGTGAGATCTTATATCATCTGGGAAAGGCTAACGTCATGGCAGACACACTTAGTGTTATATTATTTTATAATATAATGTAAAATTATATTATATTATATTATAATATAATGTTTTAGATTAAATAAATGTGACAAAGTGTGTCACATATTGTAACATATAATAGAGAGTTACAATATTTAGATATATGAGATATATCCAAATAATGTAACATATTTGGTGTTACAAATTTGTAACTTCCAAATATTACCCTTTATTGTGTAAAATTTTTGTTACACAATATTGAGATGAATTTCATAAAGCCATATGTGATATGGCTGTTAGAGATATGATTTTAACCCCAATAATGTGTTTTGGGAGTTACAAAATCATTTGGGAGGGTTTGGAACCATTTGGAAAAACAGCATAATTTTTTGTGCTGAAATTTGTCAGTGGCTGCGGCCACCAACATTCAGTGGTTGCGGCCTATGGGACAGAGACCAGTGTCCGTGGCCACCAATGTCTCTGGCCGCGGCCACAGGCCAAAAACTGACCAATTTTCAGTTTTTTCAATATTTGTTGAACGGCTCAAAAAACCCAAATAACTCCCAAATCTCTTTTTTAATTCCATATTAATCCAATTAAACATTGGTAACAGCCATGGGGGTTGGTGGAATTTGAAATTCAAAGGGTGTCTCTAAACTCTATAAATAGGAGCCTATAGCTCACTTGAAAGACACAACTTTTCTATCCACTAGAGCACTTGGCTAGAAACACCTTGAGGCTTGATAATTCCAGAAAGCTTTTCCAATATCTGAGAGAGATCCCTTAGTTCTTGAGTTAGGGGGAAATAAGCTTTTGGAAAAAGGTTTTAAACCTTGTTCCAAGTTGGTGATCCCCAATCCTCTTCACTTAGGTTGTGTAAGTGAGAGTTTGATTGTGTTTCTGTTCTTCTTTTTATTCTATTGCTTTTCTTCATATTCTCTTGTTCTATTTACTTGTATATTTTTTTTAAGAGTTGTAATCTTTTCTTTTGGTCTAAACACTTTATTTTACTTGTAATCTTTTGCTTAGAGTTGTATTCTCACTATTCTCTTCTTCATCATCATCTTCTTCCTTTTCTTTGTTTATTTGTAATTTTCAGTTATAGAGTTGTAATCTTATTTAATCTATCATTATTTATTTGTAATATATTGCATAGAGTTGTAATATTATAATCATTTCCATTAAGGCAAAACAATATTTTCATAACATTTAGTAGGCGGAGTTACGGAAGCTTGTCAACACTTAAGGGGATAGCTCAACACTTACAAGATGATATTAAGAGGTCCGGATTTGAGCTAATAATTGGACAACTAGCTGACCTTATGATCAAGTCAACTCTAATGGAGGTAATAAAGGAGAAACAACAAGAAGACGAGTTTCTTCTTAAGATAAAGGCAGCACTACAAAGCTCAGAGAATGTTGATTTCTCCTTAACAAAAGAAGGCATGCTACGATATAGGAATCAGATATGTATGCCCGATCATGGTGAATTAAGAGAAAGTATTATGAAGGAAGCGCATACTACTCCATATTCACTTCACCTAGGATCGACCAAGATGTACAACGATGTCAAGACAATGTACTGGTGGCCGGTGATGAAGAAAGACATAGCCGAATTTGTAGCGAAATGCCTTACATGTCAACAAGTTAAAGCCAAACATCAAAGACCCGCTGGAACTTTGCAACCATTGGAGATTCCTGAATGGAAATGGGAATATATAGCGATGGACTTCGTGACGGGATTACCAAGGACCACCAAGCAGCATGACTCTGTTTGGGTGATAGTAGATAGACTCACAAAATCTATCCATTTCTTACCAGTAAGAACAGTTTATAATGCTGAGCAATACGCAGAGCATTACGTGGCAGAGATGGTGAGACTACATGGAGTTCCAAAGATGATAGTCTCTGATAGAGGATTGATTTTCACATCAAATTTGTGGCAAGGTTTACATCGTGCAATGGGCACTAAGTTAAAACTAAGTTCGGCATTTCACCCTCAAACCGATGGTCAGTTAGAACGCACCATACGAATATTAGAAGATATGCTAAGAGCGTGTGCTTTAGACTTCTCAGGATCATGGAGCAAGTATCTTCCATTAATAGAATTCTCTTACAACAATAGTTATCAAGCGACGATAGGCATGACACCTTATGAGATGCTATATGGACGGAAGTGCCGATCACCACTTCATTGGGATGAGGTGGGTGAAAGACGATACTTAGGACCTGAGGCTGTAAGAGAAGCAACAGAGGTAGTAGAAAAGATAAGACAACGAATGGTTGCCGCTTAAAGTCGCCAGAAATGCTATCCTGACACGAAGAGACGAAGTGTTGAGTTTTCAGTAGGCGACCAAGTCTTTCTCAAAATTTCTCTGATGAAGGGGATTATGCGTTTCGGAAAGAAAGGAAAGTTAAGCCCGAGGTTTATAGGTCCTTTTGAGATATTGGACAAAGTAGGGCATGTAGCATATCGGTTGGCTTTACCGCCATCATTAGTTGAAACGCATAACGTTTTCATGTATCGATGTTGAGAAAATACATATCAGATCCATCCCATGTGCTCGATTACCAGGCTCTAGAGTTAAAACAAGATTTTGGTTATGAAGAACGACCAGTACGCGTTCTAGAATGGGGAACTAAGGAGTTAAGGTCCAAAAGTGTTCCTATGGTTAAAATCTTGTGGAGCAATAACACAGAAAGAGAGGCCACATGGGAATTGGAGGAATGTGTAACGGAGCATATAAGAGTCTGCCGAATTGCTTAGTGAAACAGAGGAAAAATGGAGTGAAGTGTTGAACAGTGAGTGAATGAATAGCTCAACCAAGAAACGTTGAGACTCTGTATATTATATACTGATAGAGAGAGTACAAGCTCAATGAGCCGTTACAACAGAATCAGTTACACAGCTACTATTATAGATAAGCAAAATAACAGAATGTTGTTATAGACTCAACCGAAATGAGCAATTAGTGACTAGGCTCAATATCATTAGTTTGGTCATGTCTAATATCCCCCCTCAAGTGAAACGGAGGGTTCTTCAGTGTCAACTTGTTACTGAGAGCACTAAACTGAGATATTGGCAGAGGCTTAGTAAGGATGTCTGCAATCTGGTGTGAAGAATCAACATAACGAACATCAAGTTGCTTTGCCAGAACTTTGTCTAAAAAAAATGAATGTCAATTTCGATGTGTTTTGTTCGGGCAAGAAAAACAGGATTTGAAGCTAGTGAACCAGCCCCCATGTTACCACACCACAATATTGGACAGTGAGGAAGTATGATATGTAGCTCAGTTAGGATAGATTGTGACCAAGTAATCTCTGTTGTGGCTAAAGCCAAAGACCTATATTCAGACTCAGTATTAGATCTTGCAACCACATTTTGCTTTTTGGAAGACCAACTAATCAGGTTACCTTCAAGAAACACACAGTAGCCAGATGTGGACTCGTAGTCATCAAGGGACCCTGCCCAATCAGCATCGGTATATCCTTGTAAAGTGAAACGAGAAGTTGGAGTGAAACACACACCAAGAGTTGGTGTTCCAGCAAGATACCGAAGAACCCTTTTGCAAGCTGCCCAATGTATTGTTGTTGGAGCTTTTAAGAACTGACTGAGGCGATTGACAGCAAAGGCAATATCTGGCCTAGTCATAGTAAGATACTGCAATGCACCAATTACACTTCGATAGAGCTTAGGATCCTCCTAAGGTGTGCCTGAGAGAAGAGTGAGTTTTGTGCTAGGACACATAGGTGTCAACAGAGGTTTGGCAGCAGCCATATTCGTCTTGTGCAAGAGATCATGTATATTTCCTTTGATTCAAATACAAACCAGTAGAGTTTTGAAACACTTCAAATCCAAGAAAATAACTGACAGAGCCAAGGGATTTCAGAGCAAATTCTAAATTCAGGTCTGTGATAAACTTGTGAATAATTGCAGGATCTTCACCAGTGATCAAGATATCATCAACATAAATTAAACTAGAATTATCTTGCCACGTTGTTTAGTGAAAAACAAACTGGTGTCAGACTTGGAATTAGTGAACCCGTACCTTAACAGTGAGCTTTTGAGTTTATCAAACCAAGCTCGGGGGGCTTGCCTTAAGCCATACATCGCTTTGTTGAGCTTGCAGACATGATTAGGATATTGAGGACTCACGAAGCCTTGTGGTTGGTGCATATACACGATTTCTTGTAACTCTCCATTCAAGAAAGCATTATTGACATCTATTTGTTGAACATCCCATCCAAAAGTGACCGCAAGAGAGAAAATTACTCTGATAATACATGGCTTGGTCACAGGGCTATAAGTCTCAAAGAAATCCAAACCAGGCGTTTGTTGAAAGCCTTTGGAAACAAGGAGTGCCTTGTATCTGTTGTTAACAATGGTCATCTCTAGTGTGGCAGGAACTAATGCCCAAGTGTGATTGTTTTGCAAAGCTTGAAACTCTTGCTACATTGCTTGTTTCCAACATGGGTTAGCAAGAGCACTTTTAATAAAAATAGGTTCTAATTCAGTTAATGCAGTAGTAAAATATGCTTTGGGTTTAAATGTGCCTACCTTAGATTGAGTGACCATAGCATGAGTATTATGAGGGGTAGGTGGAATTGGTAAGTTTATAGGAAACTCTGATATGGGAATATAGGGAGGGGACTCATTGGGGTCAGGAATTGGGGAGGACGTTTGAGGAATGGAGTCGGATGGACAGAGAGGGGCTACTTATTGAACTTTGAGTGGTTGAAATATTTTGGACAGGTGTGATATGGGAAGAATTAGATGGATATGTATTTGTGATAGGAGAGTGAGGGGTTTTGGGAACCCGATAGGCACTAGTATCTATAAGTTGTGTAAAGGTGGGAGAGGTTGGAGTAATGGTAGAAAATAAAGTGGTGTAAGGGAACTCACTCTCATTGAAAGTTACACTCCTAGCAACCTATATGCGACCACTGGGATGAATGCACTTGTAACCCTTATGCTAGAGACTATAGCCTAGAAAGATGCACTTAGAAGACCTGAAAGCAACTTTGTGAGTGTGATAAGGTCTTAATAATGGAAAGCAAGACCAAAATACCTTAAGAAGATTATAGTCAGGAAGTTGCTTGAATAATTTTTGGTATGGTGAGATAAGTTGGAGTGTGGGAGTAGGGAGTCTATTAATGAGAAACGTGGCTGAGAGAAAGGCATCCCACCAAAATTTTAGAGGCATATTAGCCTTGGCTAAGAGAGTAAGGCCAATATCGACTACATGCCTATGATTTCTTTCCACTCGACCTTGTTGTTGGTGAGTGTGAGGACAAGAGTGGCATCTCACAATGCCAAGCTCTTCAAATAGAATGTACAAGGGTTTATATTCACTTCCTAAGTCAGTTTGGACACTTTTTATTTTGGTTTCAAACATTCTCTCAACATAAACATTGAAGCTTTTGAAAATGGTTTGGACCTCAGATTTTGTTTGCATGGGAAAGATCCAAGTATAGTTGGTGTAGTCATCAACAAAACTAACATAATACTTGTAACCATCAATAGACGTGTAAAAGGAAGGTCCCCATACATCTGAATATATCAACTCAAAGGGGGTAGAAGTTTTATTCATAGAAGTTTTAAAACTAAATTGGTGTAGTTTCCCAACTTGACAAGCATCACAAAAAGCAACTGAATTACATTTAACAGTAGGCTTTACAATTGAAAGAAGTTTAGCTAGAACTAGTTTAGAAGGGTGACCAAGTCGACAGTGCCAAATGTGGGTCACTTGAGACTTGTCATATACATGATTGCTAGTAGTGGTGCAATTGAATATTTGAGAAGTGGAACTTGTTGTATAGTATTGCTGGAAGGTGGATGACTCTTGAGATGGTGATGGTCGAAGCTGGAGTTTATATAGGCCATCAGTGAGAGTACCCCGAAGAAGTACTTGGCTCGTTTTCTTGTCCTTGATAAGGCAACAAACGGAGTCAAATTCTAAAACAATGTTATTGTCTTTAGTAAATTGAGAGATGCTAAGAAGATTTTTAGTGGCATTAGGAACATGCAATATATCTTTTAGCTCTAAAGACTGACATGTATGAGATGCATTAATTGAATTAGACCCTATATGTAAGATAGGCATAGAAGTACCACTACCAATAATCACTTTGGATTTTCCTCTGTAGTCAATCTTGGTGGACATATTTTGCACATATGAGGTGATATGATTTGTAGCACCAGTGTCCAAGTACCAGGAATAAGAAGAATCCTCAGAGATGTGAGACTCAGTGACATATGCTTGGGCATTATCAGATCCAGTGGATGCGGAAGTAGCATTGGATGAGGGAAAGCCAATGAAGTGAATATCAAATCTTTTGGACATTGTGTCCTGCTCTGCCACATAGCTGACAAATTGGTTTTGTTCCACGGCCACCACGATTGGGAAAGGGAGCACGACCACCCCGAATATTGTTGCGGCTACCACGATATGATGTCTTGTTGTGACCACGAAGAGACAAGCTAGCAAGATTAGCTTGAGCCATGTCGAGAGTGGTACTAGTTTGTTGATTGAGTCGCATTTCTTGAGTGTGCAAACTGAAATGGAGATCTTGAAGAGTTAAAGATTATGTGAGATTGGTGAGATGCACAACTGTGGCTTCATACTCAGATCCAAGGCCACCAAGAATGTAGAGGCAAAGACTATCATCAGAAATGGGATCACCAGCAGCAGAGAGAGCATCTGCATATTCTTTCATTTTCAAAATGTAATCATCAATTGAAGACGAGCCTTTCTTGGTAGATTGGAGTAGGCCTTTGACTTGAAGAAATCGAGCTTTGGACTTTGTAGCAAAGATCCGGGAAAGAACATGCCAAATTTTTAGCAGATGTGTGACAATTGATGATGTGCCCAAGCATGACCTCAGTAATAGAATTCAACATCCAATGCAAGAGAAATTGGTCAAATCTAAGCCATTGAAGATAGGCAGGGTTCGGTTCATTACCTGCAAGATGAGTGAGAGGAGGAGGAATGGTTCCAAGAACATAACCATCAAGGTTCTAAGCACGAATGGCTACAAGAACCAAAGCTCGCCAATATGAGTAGTTTGATCGATCGAGTTGGAGTTGTAGCGAAAGAAGATTGTTGTTTGGAAGGGCCATAGGATCGGCTGCCGGAGCTTGAGCGATGATCGGAGCAGCTGGAGCTGGTGGAGGTTGAACACCCGTGGAGGGAGAAGAGGCATGAGAGTTGTTGTTGCCTTCAGTCACCATGGCAGAAGAGTTGTGGTACCATATAAGAGTCTGCCGAATTGCTTAGTAAAACAGAGGAAAAATGGAGTGAAGTGTTGAACAGTGACTGAATGAATAGTTCAACCAAGAAACGTTGAGACTCTGTATATTATATACTGATAGAGAGAGTAAAATCTCAATGAGCTGTTACAATAGAATCACTTAGACAGCTACTATTACAGATAACCAAAATAACAGAATGTTGTTACAGACTCAACCGAAATGAGCAGTTAGTGACTAGGCTCAATATCATTAGTTTGGACATGTCTAATAGAGCAGTATCCCGAGATGTTTGGTAAGTAAATTTCGAGGATGAAATTATTTTAAGTAGGGGGGAATTATTGCGTCCCAGAATTTTACATAGTTAGCTAGATAGTAGTAGTTGTAGTATTTTAGATTCCTTGTATTTTGGTTCAAACCGGGACTTAGTTGGAAACTCCTAGCAATAGTTATTGATTTTATAAGTTTTACCCATAGTTTAAGAATATTAATTATAACATAAGGTTTGATTAATATTGCTGGTTATTTATATAATAATTATTATAACCTAAGGTTTAGATAGAGCCAATAAGAATATGATCATGAGCATGGTTATTCCGAAGGTTTAGATAGAGCCAATAGGATTATGACACTTGTCATATGCATGATTATTAAGGAATTATTATTTTAATGATAAAATAAGGGAAATATAAGACTTAGTCTTCACCAGAATCTGTTAGGAGCATGACATTTGTCACGATTTTATTTAATTGTGGATTAGGTTGTTATTTAGATTATTAAATAGATTTTCCCGTAACTTTATGGCACTGTAACTTCTGACCTATTTTTGACCCAGTTATGTTATGAATTTTGAAAAATAGTATTTCTCGAAAGTTGTAGATAATTTAATTAGATTTCTAACGGTATAAAGATGGTCTAAATCTGAGTCCTACATCTCCAGTAATGTTAATTTAACTATAGGTAATTTTAGAGATACGAGATTTAGGAAGTTAGAAGTTAGGATTCTATTATTTTTATTTATTTATTTTTATTCTTAAAAACCAACTTTGACTTCTTATACCGACCTCTGATAGTTTTGACCGAGTCTTTAGCCTCTGATTGACGAATATTCAAATATCTTCAATAAAATTTATTATTTTTATTCAAGCCAAAAAGAAGATTTTTATTCCTAGAACTCTATAAATAGGACTTAGGACCCAGCCCTTTCACTTACTCTTCAACTGTGATCAGACTCCAAGGTGTTAGTTAGACCATCAGAGTGATAAACACTTGGGTTGGGAAAAATCTTTTCTATTCTTAAGCTTTATAAAACACTTTGGGAAGTGAGGTTAGAGTGTTTCGGTATTGGAGTTAGACTAATCCATAAGGTCAACTGAGGTACCCTTATTCTTAAGTTTCATTCTGTTTGATTCCTTAGTTTCTTTAGTTTTCATTCAGGTTCTAACTTTTGTTATGGTTTTGTGGTTAGGATTTTAAGTTCTTTGAACTTAAGGTGTCTTTTCGGTAAGTTTCCTCTTGGTGGTTTAGTTCCATTCCTTTCATCTCTGTCCTTTAGAAATACTCACTATTTTTATTGTTGGTTTTAGGAGTGTTCAAAGTTCCACATTTGTTCTCAATTATCCCGGTGTTGGTAAGGAAAATTAGATAGTTTAGTATTATGATCTAGTTTATGTAATGTATGATATAGTTTATTTTTGTATGACCTAACATCTCAAGTACAATAAAGGGGTAAGTTTGTCTGGACCTAAGGTGTCTAATGATGTATGACGGACTATGTCCGGTATGCTGGGTTGCCAAAACTTTATGACGGACCTATGTCCGGTGTATGACACACTTTTGTCCGGGGCTTAATTGTCACCCCTGTATAAGCACTTATATTTTTATTATATCTGATTTGTTTTTTTTATTTATGATTTTGATATATGACCTATAGTTATGATTTATGATCTATGACTTATGACCTATGACTTATGATTTAGAGTATGGTTTATGATTTATGGCTTAGATTATGATTTAGAATTATGACTTATGATATGATATGATCTAGATGTTGTGTTTGTATGACTTTGGTGAATATATGTTATGTTTGATTATATAACTAACCCTTGTTTGTATTTTCCTTACTGGACTTAGAAGCTCACTCCTTATGATGTTGTTATTTCAGGAAATTAAGGATATAAAGGCCAGTGACGAATGGGACCTAAGAGTTTCGTGATGTATTCGTTGGGGACCATATAGTCGAGCAAGATCAAGCGGGCCAAATTATTTATTTATTTATTTATTTTAAATTTTATTTTAAAGTTTGTTTTATTTAAATGCTGCCCATTTTTATGTTAAAGACAAGTATTTTATTTTTATAACACCATGGATCCATGTATTTATTTTTAAGTTTTTATTATATAAAAGAGAAATATTTACGATTATGACCCAACGCTGTGTTCTCAGTAATCTATGAGAAATTAGGGCGTTACAAGATTGCACTTTCCTTTCTCATGTGTTGTGTACAAGTGAACGAACAAGAGATTTTTTTCTAGCTTTAAAAGCTTCACTGTGATATACATCGATTCCATAAATGCATACATGTAAATAGGGTTCCAAGTAATGGATTTATCACTGTTAACAACTTGAACAGGCCACCGCCATAAGTGGATCTTTCCTTGAACCATTGTGATTGCTCCACCTTGTAACTCGGAATTGTTGGATTTTTAATTTTAGGCTCATGCCCCAATTTGAACGCAATTAAATGAAATTATTTTCCATATGGATCTATGGATCTGTGATTTTCCTTGGACGAATCTGGTGCTTGCTTATGATTAACAATTAAACCGCTGATGGCCTAGGTACAATAGAACATATGAATTGATCTAGCTCTTGGCAAATTTGGGGGTTTGTTGTATATGGTTTCATCAAAGTCTTTATTTGTAGACTTTGTCAGATTAAATCCCTTCATCTTGAATCTGCTCTCTCAACGAAAGCACCAAACTGTTGACACAATTTTTCGTCAACTTGAGAACATCAGAGCATGGATTCAAGAATTAAGATATAATAAAATAAATAACAGCATATTTTATAGTGGTTTGGCCCCCAAAAACATGATCTACACCCACTTAGTCACTTTTATTAATATTTAAGCTTGAACAACCATATTTTCCGGCAAACTTACGTTGCTAGTTGTTCTACAGTCCTCCTTCACTTTTACATTACATATGGACTTGTTTATACAATATTGGATTTCAACATTATGAATTTCCTCTCTCCTTCTATCCCATCTCCTCTTATTTATAGTTAGGATTTTAGGGTAACATTTAGATCATGGGCCTAAGCTATTGGATTTGGCCATAAATAATAGATTACAAGACAAATACAATTATATTTTGATAAATGACAACTCCGTACTCCTTTACTAATTATGTTAGTGCGAATAGTATGTGTTAAACGAACAAGATCCTCTTGTTAGCGTGTAATGGTTTGCCTTGCACAAACATAGGTGAAATAACTTGCCTTATGCGAACAGAGGTTGAAGAACGTGGCTACATGACCAAATCCCTTATGTTAGCACTTGGCCGTTTTCTTTGTGCTTTGTGAGAACAAGAACTGCTTTGTGCTTTGTGAGAACATGAATGTAAGTTCATCATCCCTTTATAACTGTTATTTTTTTTAAACATCATAAATGCCCAAAAAATGGGCATAACAACTATAAACCTCGGAGAAATGTAGTTTTGGAGAAACTCATAGCTAATAATAAGATTCCATTACCTTCGTCATCATCATTAAATGAAAAACAACAAACCAAGGAAACCTCAGTGCAACGTCGTAGTGGGAGGATTGTGTGACAAGTTGTTCGCTACGAACATGAGGCATATGTCCTTATTTCTGATACAGACAAGGACGATCCATTAACCTTCAAAGAGGCTATGGATGATTCTGAAAAGGAGAAATGGAAAAAAGCCATGAATCAAGAAATGGAATCCGTGTATTCTAATTCTGTCTCAGAACTTGTAGATCCATCTGAAGATGTCAGGCTCATTGGGTGCAAATGGATATACAAAAAGAAAATAGGCATAGATGGGAAAGTGGAGACATTAAAAACAAGGCTAGTAGCCAAAGCCTACACTCATATAGAAGGTATTGATTATGAAGAATCATTCTCTCTTGTTGCCATGTTGAAATCCATTCACATATGATTATGAGATATGGCAGATGGACATCAACACTTCCTTCCTTAATGGATATCTTGATGAAAATATCTATATCGTACAACCAAAAGGGTTCATCAAGAATGGGGAAGATCAAAAAGTGTGTAAGTTGCTGAAATCCATTTATGAATTAAAGCAAGCATCTAGATCTTGGAATATCACCTTTGATGAAACAATTAAAACACATGGCTTCAAACAGAATTTTGACGAAGCATGTGTATATAAATATATCAAAGGAAAAATGGTGGTTTTCCTAGTTCTTAACGTGGATGACATTCTCCTCATTGGAAAAGATGTAAAGACATTGTCAAACGTTAAGAAGTGGTTAATTGAAAAGTTCCAAATGAAAGATTTAGGCGAGGCGAGCTATGTTATGGGAATCCAAATCCGAAGGGATAGGAAGAACAAGCTCTTGGCACATTCTCAAGATAATTTTATAGATAAGGTGCTTGAAAGGTTCTCTATGGAGAATTCTAAGAAATGTCACTTACCGACCAGACATGGAATTACTTTTTCCAAAGAGAAATGTCCAAAGACACCTCAAGAGGAAGAGAATAGGAGAAAATATCCCTATCCTTCAGCAGTTGGGAGTCTTATGTATGTTATGTTGTGTACTAGGTTTGACATATGCTATGCAGTAGGGATTGTGAGCCATTATCAATCAAATCCTGGTTTGGAACACTGGATTTCAGTAAAGCACACTCTCAAGTATCTTTGGAGAACAAGAGATTATATGCTTGTATATTCATGGGGTGAGTTAAACCCTACTGGATACACTGATTCTGTTTTCCAATCAGACAAATATAGTCGTAAGTCGATGTTTGGGTCAGTATTCACTCTTGGTGGAGGAGCTGTAGTTTGGAGAAGTATTAAACAATCCAGTATTGGAGATTCAACCATGGAAGCTGACTATATAGCGGCTTGTGAAATAGCTAAGGAAGCACTTTGGTTGAGGAAGTTTTACACTGATCTGGAAGAAGTTCCAGACATATCTAATCCACTAATTCGGTTTTGTGACAATAGTGGAACAGTAGCTATTTCGAAGGAACCTAGAAGTCACAAGATAGGAAAGAATATAGAAAGTATACACCATATGGTTAGAGAGATTGTGCACAATGGTGATGTGGCTGTTATGAAGACAGCGTCAGAACAGAACTTGGCAGACTCGTTTACCAAGACATTTCCTGCAAAGTCGTTTATGAGTCATGTGTGCAACATGGAATTAAGGGAGATGCCTCACTTGCTTTGAGGGCAAGTGGGAGATTGTTAGGACTAATTGTTGGTAATTATATTACCATGTGCACAACAGAAAGCATGAGGTGTTGGATCCATTAACATGAAAAACATTAATCATAGAGAAATAAATAGATGAGGATTTACAAGTTGAAGAACTATCAAGAATCCTCGCTTTCTTCTTGTATCTCCAATGAACATCCAATCCAAAACAGTTCTTTAAAATACTCAGACCAAGATCTTCCAAGATGTATCTCTACTGCTTAAGATGTGTATGGGCACGTAGGGTAGAGAAATATTTTTGATTCACAAGATATTCTCAACACTTGAGATCTTGGAATATTAGGTATGCGAAAGTTTTCAGGGATAGAGAAAAATAATACGATATATTTTTCTCTCTGTCAAAAGTCTTATGAAACTATTTCCAGTTGATAGATTTATAAAGCAATTAATTAAATTTTAAAATTCAAAATTCAAATTATAAATCAATTATTAAATGAATAAATAAAAGAAATATACAAGATCCATTCTAGGACATTGTTACATGCCAACTACAGTGCATGCACTGTAGTTGGCGTGTAACACGTCTCTGATTTCAGGGATGTGTTCCAACTAGAGCCGTAAATACGGTTCAGGTTTTCTAGCACAGCACGAAACTGGCACAAGCACAACACGACACAAAAAAAATATGGGCTTGGGCCAGGCACGACATGAATTGAAAATTGACATGACACGACACGACACGACATGGGCCTGAGCACGACATGACATGACAAGCCCGAAGGCACAATATGAAAGCACGAACAAACTAGCTCGAAAGCACGACACGATAAAAAGACCGATATTTTGGCATTAATAATGATAATAAATTTTTATTTTTCAATTATCTATAAATTAAAATTATATATAAAAAAAAAGTCTTATTTTTCTCAATATTTATAATTTTATAATTATATTAATTTATTTTAAGATTTGTAAGATAAATTTTTTAACATTTATTAGTAGGTATTCAAATTCTAATAATTATCATGTGTAAATTATTGTTGAAAAGTATATAAAAATATCTCAAACTATAATTTAAACAAAGAAATTTATCTGGATTGGTGATGAGTCTATTGATTGTTAAAGAGAAGGTGACGAGTTCAATTCCCCATCCTAACATTTTTTGCAATAATAAAATGGGCCTAAAAGTGGGCTCGAGTTTGGCCCAAATGAGGAAAGTGGGCCGACTCGAATAAGGAAAGTGGGGCGACCCGATTTGGGCTCGACACGGCACAACATGGGTCGTGCCTATGGGTCATGCTAGGCTTACACTTTCAAATATGGGTTGGGCCGGCCTGAATTATTCAGAGGCATGAAAATGTGGGTCGGGCCGTTCCAACCATTTTCTTTTAATTATTATTTATTCAAAAATATCTAAACCTAATAACTTATCTTATCAGATTAATTAAATAATAAATATTATTTCAGATTCAAATCCAATTTGAATTATTAGAAATATATTTTCACATTATGTAAATAAATAAAACTAATTAATTCAAAATTAATTATCTTAACTATTTAAATGCTATTTTCAAAAATAACATTTTATTTAAGAAATTTAGAAAAAATATATTAATTTATTTATTAATTTCAAAATTAATTTATTAAATAATTAATTTGTTTCAATTACATATTTGACCCTGAAGAACAAATTTCTTCCAAATATGCCATTTTCTTGATCTTTCCCAATTTCAACTCTTACCTTGAATAATGTTGATAGAGCGATCTCGGAGACCAATGGACCTATAATTTCAAGCTACAATAAATTTATATTATTAATTAAAACTCTTTAATATAATAACCTAAATTTATTAATCTTAATATTATTCCATTAAAAATATGAGATTATATTCATGTAATTATAGACTTTTATTTATTGAGTACTTTAAAAATATAGAACTGTCCATCAATATAATCACTATATACAATTCAACCCTTTATTAATGGTTCATAATTAAAGTAGGAATTAATCACTGTTTAACTTCTTTAATTATATCTTATTCCTTAAGTACCATTAACTTTACTAGTGAAAATTAATTCATCAACTGATTTATGAATTTGAGCTTAATAACCTTTCAGTTCCAAAAGTCAACCCTTAAGAGAACCATTATTCAATTCCTCTCGGAAAGGTATAGATTCTATATATGTATATCATGTCCCCAACCATTTACATCAATCAGTTCCAAAAACAAAAGTTTTTAGCCTGATCATTCTGACAAACCATAACGAGTGAATCAAAGAACTCATATGACATAAACAAGAGTTCATAATAACTTCAGGATTATGATCAATTTGTATATGATCATCTTATTGATGTGTTTAATAAATACCTATAAAGTAAACGATATTATTAAGTATTAATAACATATCTGGTCACGTTCATGTATAACCACTTTATACAAAGTACCTCCACTAAGATGTCCTACTACATCAGTAATCCAGATCTAGATTACATGAATTCATAATACTAGTAAATCATACTTACAGTATTTAATCCAAAGAGTCCATATAACTTTGTTTTACTGTGAACTATTTAAACTCGTTCCCTACAATCTTAATCCTCTCGTATCAATACAAGATTGTAGTCAAAATAACAAGTTTGTAAATTTTCTGATATTCATATAATATTATTCTAATAATATTAATAAACAAACAATATATGCAAAAATTCATTTCAACTATTTATTTCATAAAACATTGTTAAAAACATATGCTTTAAAGGGCACTAACCCCAACATTAATGCCCTAAAAGCTTGTAAAGACATTTTTTTAATTTAAATACAAGTACAATTTTATTATATTTGAATGTTATAAGTATTGTTTAAATTAATTATATAATAATATAAAGAAAATTCCTTATTCATTCATGAGAATATGTTCTTGTATTAGTACGAAAGAATTAAGATCATATATAATGAATAAAATAGTCGGTAACATATTAAAGTAGTAGTAGTAGTAGTAGTAGTAGAAGCTGCAGTAGTAGGAGCAGTAGGAGCAGCAGTAGTAGTAGGAGAAGCAGCAGGAGAAGCAGTAGGAACGGCAGCAGCAGTAGCAGTAGTAGAAGCTTGTAGTATTTTAGTGGTTATTGGTTTAAGCCGGGATTCAGTTGGAAACTCGTAGAAATAGTTATGGATTTTATAAGTTTAACCTATAGTTTAGAAATATTAATTTTAACATAACGTTTGATTAATATAGCTGGTCCTAGAAATAATATTTATTATAACCTAAGGTTTAGATACAATATCTAAGAATGTGACGCTATTCACATGCATGTTTATTAAGTATTTTAGATGAATAAAATTATAAAGGATAGATCTAGAACCTCCAGAATCTTCCAGCAGCTGTTAGGATCACGTTTTACTCAGTCAAAGTTGTTTTAAGAAACTTCAAGTGTGCTGAAAATGTGCAAATATGTGTTTAAAATATCAGCGTATGTCGATATATCGCGGCTTTAGGAGCTGATACATCGCCTACGGTAGATACGGAAAACACGTCGACTTCGCATGAACGAAACCACAAAGACTCAGAATATAGGGACAGGCGATATATCGAATATAGGGGGCGATATATCGGCTACCCTTGTGTATTTTTGAAACTTTGTGGAACCAAATTAGACATAGACATCAACAACTTAGATTTGCTCCTTTAACAGAAAATTCAAATTTATTCAATTATTATTCATTTATTTATTCTTTTAAAAGGGGTTAGTTTCACTCCTTGAACTCTATAAATAGGACCTTTCACTCAGACATTTGATTCATCATTCAAGCATTCTTTAGAGCCTCCAAGCTGCTAAGTTTATTATAGAGAGAAAACACTAGGGTTTTGGGATTAAAAGCTTTCCAATCTAAGCTTTTCTAAACACTTGGGAAGTAAGATAGAGTGATACTTCGGTATTGAGGTGCAGATCGAAGTTCTAGTCTATCCAAGATATTCTTATCCTCGAGTTTAATTCATTATAGTTCTTTTATTTTCTTTCATTTTCTTCCAGATCCTAACTTGTTATTATGGGTTTTGGTTAGGTGTTTAAGTTTATTGAAACATAAGGTTTTTTGGTAAGTTTTTTCTTGATGGTTTAGATCTCATTTTCATCTCTATTTCTTTAGAAACTTATGATTCTTACTATTGGTTTTAGGAGTTTTCCAATCTCGTTCTTGTCTCCAATATCTCGGTTTTTGGTATGGAAAATATGTTAGATTACATGTGTTATGATATGTTTATATGTTATGTTATGTTATGTTTATGTATATATGTATGTATATGTTTTATGTTGTAGTCACTTGGGGAATGTAGTTGCATAGATAGCAAATGAATCCCAAGATTTTTTTTTATCATTATCGTAGATTAGAGTTATGATTAAACCTACCTCGATTAGTAGACAGAGAACCTAGATGGTTTATCATATACTACTTTGGGATCTAACCTACCTCAATTAGTAGACAGAGAACCTAGATGATTTTTATCATTAATATTATAGTCCTATGTTTATATGATATACGTTTTTACGTTATATGTTTTATAGTATATGTTTTTAGTTTTATGATTTATGTTATGTTTTAGTAGATTTTCCTTGCTGAGCATTAGGCTCATTCCTTTTATTTTAGATGGTGTAGGAAAATAAGCTTGGAAGGCGGGATGAATTCATGGCAGCTTTGGCATGTGTATTGGGGATGGACTGCTGGAAGATCAAGGATGACGTTTATATTTTTGAGTCTTTTCAATTTATGTATTTATTTTTCGCATGTAGTATTTGAACAAATAATTAAAGTTTTATGTTTTCTTTATGTTTTTATCTAATAACAATGGGATCCCATATTTTAGATTTTTATAATAAAGTTCTATTATTTCATGTAAGTCTTCCAAAATAGTAGCTATGCCTTAGTAGTTTTTAATGGTTCGAGGTCTTAGAATTAGTCGGGGCATTACAAATAGACATCTCAGTAATGGTGTTGTATATAATAGAGATTATATATGACATGACCGATGAGAGTTAATTATCTTTATAAATTTTTTGTTTGACATAAAGATTTAATTCTTATACTAATAGATGATCATTTATAGATTAGTCTAAATCTTGAATATTCATGAACTCCTGTTTGTGTTTATTGGATATTTTTATTTACTCGTTAAGGTTTCTTAATATAATGAGGAAAATGACTTTTGTTTTGGAGATTCAATATCAAGATTTGTTGGGAACATGGTTGACAATAATGGAAATCATACTGTAACGCCCTGGATAGCCAAGACCGTTACACTGTGTGTTTATAAAGGTGCAAGACTTGCTAATCAAGTTATTTAGTTAAAAACGTGTTACTGAAACTATAGTTGAACTAGGGCTAAAAGATTTTGGGCTAAAAAACTGCATTTCTTATAATTAAACATTTTATCTTTACATGGGATCCAGAAAATAATAAATTAAAGACCATTTACAAAAGATTCAAGATCTAAATGCAAAGATAGGCCATACTAAGGAAAATCAGACAATTAAGCATATCCCGTCCTGTTCCAGTCCTCGGCCGTGGCGACCGAACAACTGACTATGTACATTCAACCCCGTAGCTCTCCATCTCAGGATTGGTCCAACTTGCCTTTGCCTTTACCTGCTCCTCATTGCACCCGTGAGCCAAGGCCCAACAAGAAAACACAATAACAAAGCACAATCAATCAACAGACAGTCAAATATCTCATACCGCATAATCAAGTACTCAATCAGTTTAAGCATTCATGATAATCAAGTATTCATCATACCAAGTATATCAATTCATATCAATAATCAATCCACATAAGATAACTAGGGTTAAACCGAGCTCAGTGAATATTAAGCTGTCCTCGGCTACCAGTGGCTGAGCCGCGCCCTATTCGCAAATATAATTTACGGCACCCTTAGGCCGTATATCACATGTCCCATGGCGTAATACTATCTATGACATTATACAGTTAACAGGATCACTTAGTCCCATCACAAACACATAACCGGGTGCAGTTTTCTTACCTTTAAGTTTGTTAGCTTTGATCGATTAATCCTCAAGCACGATCCCTCTCGAGCCCTTGCGCACACCTAGTCACAACCACAAATCAAAATCATTACCAAACCTCAAGTTCAAAACCTAGCATCGGGACCAATCCAGAGCCCTCTGGAAGCCCTAATTCCACCAAACGAGGTGGTGGAATCAAACCCCGAACCCCCGGCCAAAAACCCTTGAAAATAACCCAAAAACCCTTTTCTGGAAACAGGGTAGCGCTACAGCGCTCTTTCGAGGGTGCTACAGCGCTACAAACAGAACCAAAAACACCTCAGAACACTTGGCCTAGTGCTACAGCGCCCAAAGGTAAGCACTGTAGCGCTAGTCAATGAACAACACCCGTGCAATTTTTCCCTCCTTCTATTTTACCGAGCCAAACCTTACCAAAACTTTTCCAAACTTCAAACAAACATAAAAACAAGCGTATTAACATCCTCCACTCATTACAAGCATCCCAAATACACAAAACCCAATCACATGCATCCCTAAACATAGAATTCACCATGGCCGAACCCAAAACTCAGAAACTCAATAAAACCATAGAAATCACAAATCTTAAGCTTGAGTTCCTTACCTCTGATGGATGAGCTTAACCTAGATTGTGTCCCACTCTTGCTTAGCCTTCTCCTCCTTAAATATTCAGCCTCAACTCCCTAGAATTACCATAGAATTTTGCTTATAAAAAACCAGCTCAACATCAATACTAGAAACTGAAAACTACCCTAAACCTTACCTCAAATGAATGGATTGCCCTTGCTAAATCCTTGCCAATTCTTCAGGCTTGACCAAGGACTCTAGCCTCAAACTTTTTCTTTGACTTTCCCTGAGTTTCTACTCCAAAGAAAACCCCGAGAATTGATGGAGAAGAGCCTAAACTGATGGAGAGAAAAACAGAATTCTAATTCCCTTTCTTTCCTTCCTTTCCTTTCTTTTCTTCCCTTCAGAATTCCACCCCCTTCTACAAATTACACTAAGTATTAAACCTTAATAATACCTATCCTTTATAAGCCAAATGACCACAATACCCTCCCAAAATTTCCTAAGCCTTTTAATCCACCTAGGGGCATTTTGGTAATTTCACCCAATTCCCGCTAATTCCTCGCGTGTCTCCAATAATTACCACTTACTTCTCGACACCTAAATTATCACCAATTATATTCCTTAATGTCAAAATTAACCCCTGTTGACGGTGAAATCTCGTCAACGAAATTAGATCGGAAAACTCAAAGGTAAGTCGAGTGAGGTTTTTGTAAGAACTAAGAATAAACTTTAAGAAAAAGTAGACACAGATAAATGATGGAGCAAATCCTGGTATATTTCTCAATAGCCTCTCCTTACAATGAATTTTCCAACCCCCTTTCAGGTGGTCTTAGGGTTCCTTTTATAGTAGGCTCTAATGGCCTTAGATACATAGTGGTCCAGGGGACCAAGTGGTACATACGTACTGTGTCAGGGGAGTGGCTTCAGAGGTTGTGGTCGTACACCCCGTACAGAAGCAGGTGTCAGGAGGATGTCTCCACTACTTGTCGGTACCCATGTCTAATGCGTGGTGGCAGGCGTAGTGGCGCAGGAGGTAGTGGTGTCGGGTCTGACCCATGGCCGTAGACGTACGGACCATAACTCCTATTCTTGCATAACCACTCCTGGCATTCCCACTACTTGTCTGGTAAGGGGTACTATATCCGTACTCTGACTTCTTTAGGTTTGTAGGCACATTCCATATTCATGCATGTACCTTGCCCTTTGTGAGTATTCTCACCTCCAAGGCCATGGGCGAGGCCATGGGAGAGGCCACGGGCGAGGCCATGGGAGAGGCCATGGGCAAGGCCATACCTCATTGCGAGCCCCTGGTGCGCGCGGGGCGCGAGGCCCCTGGTGCGCGCGGGGCGCGAGGCCCCTGGTGCGCGCGTGGCGCGAGGCGCATGGGCGCGCGGGGCGCGAGGCCCCTGGTGCGCGTGGGGCGCGAGGCGCATGGGCGCGCGGGGCGCGAGGCCCCTGGTGCACGCGGGGCGCGAGGCGCATGCGCGGGCGCGAGACCCCTGGTGCGCGCGGGGCGCGAGGCGCATGGGCGAGCGGGCGCGAGGCCCTTGGTGCGCGCGGGGCGGGAGGCCCCTGGTGCGCGCGGGGCGCGAGGCGCATGGGCGCGCGGGCGAGAGGCCCCTGATACGCGCGGGCGCGAGGTGCATGGGCGCGCGGGGCGCGAGGCCCCTGGTGCGCGTGGGGCGCGAGGCGCATGGGCGCGCGAGGCGCGAGTCCCCTGGTGCGCGCGGGCGCGAGGCCCTTGGCGCGCACGGGGAGCGAGGCCCCTGGTGCGCGCGGGGCGCGAGGCGCATGGGCGCGAGGCCTCTGATGCGCGCGGGCGCGAGGCCCCTGGTGTGCGGGGGGCGCGAGGCCCCTGGTGCGCGCGGGGCGCGAGGCGCATGCCTTGATGAGACATGGGATACATCCTAGGTGCGAAATGTATTCTTGGCGTGAGGACCTTAGTGTGGGACACCTCGGGGCAAGGCTAGGCGCATGAGGTGTTGGCATGCGCGGGGTGCTGCTGGAGTGGTGTTCGCGAGGCTGGGGCCTTAACTTCGAGGGGCACGGATAAGGGCCATGTGTGCATGACAAACACGTCTAACAAGGTGATGCAGCTTGGAGGCCTGGAATGACCTCATGAGGCCTAGAGCTCTGCGAGTGTCTAACACTTCGATGGCCTATAATTACCTTCTGCCTTCATTGCGTACTTGGCGCCCTTGGTGCCCCTTAGCTATTTACTTCTTTATGGGACTAGAAACTTCTTTTGTGTGTTTTTCTTATTTGGTGGATTTTCGGCATCCACACTTACCCCCCAGTCTATAGGGAGGCCTTTAGGCGTTCTTGTAGACTCTTCTGTTCCTTTTTATTATTCTCTTATTCTTCTTCTTTTTTTTTTTTTTTTTATATATTTATCATGTTCGAGGTCCTTTGGAACCCACGCGAAAAGGGGGTTCGGTAGGCCTCTCAGTGATGCGTCTTAGTTGCACCTGTAAGGATATATTGACCCCTTGGGTTCTAGTTATCCTTTTATATATCTTCGCGCGCGCTTATTATATCTTGCGAGAAGCGTCCTTCTCGTCATTAGGCATAGTACTATTTTTGCAAGCGTCTTCTTTGAGACCCTTTTTGCAAGCGTCTTCTTTGAGACCCTTTTTGCAAGCGTCTTCTTTGAGACCCTTTTTGGAAGCGTCTACTTTGAGACCCTTTTGGATAGCGTCTACTTGGGAGACACTTTTTGGAGGCGTCTACTTTAGAGACCCTTTTTGGGAGGTGTCTACGTTGTAGACTACTTTTGGTGGGTGTCTACTTTGTAGACCCCTTTTGGTGGTGTCTACTTATGAGACCCTTTTTGCAAGCGCCTACTTTGGAGACCCTTTTTGCAAGCGTCTACTTTGGAGACCCTTTTTGGAGGTGTCTACTTTGGAGACCCCTTTTGGGAGGTGTCTACTTTGTAGACCCCTTTTGGTGGAGACTTTCATGGCTAGATGGTCTTCGTTCGATCTCTAATTTGGTCAGGGACCCCTCTAGCACGATGCCCCCCTTCTATATGGAATCCCCAGACATACTGGTAGTATGGCCACTGGAGGAAGGTTCGCTCTCTTCGACATGGAAGTTCTTATGGCCCTCTTCCACACGTATGTACTTCTGCGCTCTCTCGAAGAAGTCGTCCAAATCCGAAACTTCTCTTTTGAGCATGTTACTCCATAACTTGCTTCCTGGACGAACTCCGGCTGTAATAGCCATCTTGAGCTCTACTTTGGTTAAACATCCCACCTTTGTTGCTTCTATACCGAATCTATGGATGTAGTCCTTCAAACTTTCATTCTCGCCTTGTTTGATGTTAGCGAGGCTGGTAGTTGGCATGACGTAGTCACACGCTGCATGGTGTTGCTGAAGAAATTCATCAGAGAATTGTTGCCATGACTTGATTGTTCCTGGCCTTAACCTCCTGAACCATTTGTACGCCACGCCTTTAAGAGTAACGACGAAGCAATGACATTTTGCTCTGCTGTTGACCCCCCTTAACCTCATCAAGTTATTGAAGGAGTCTAAGTGATATTTTGGGTCTGTAGGACCCTCATACGGAGTCATGCGAGGCTCTCTGAAGCCAGTGGGCATTTGTTCAGCCTGAATCTCCCTTGTGAAGGGTGAATCACGGTCGAATTCTCCGCCATCCATGTGCCCCCCAAGTACAGTGGTGATCTTGCCTTGAGGGCATCGCATTTTGGTGTCTAGTCCCCTCCTCTTTTCGTATAAGGAATTTTGCGTGTTCTCGGGCTGATCCCTCGCCTTGGTTGTGTCCCTCGGTGGAACCGTGGGGGGTGCGTCTCTCACTTCTGACCTCTCCTCATGGAGCCCTTTTCTTAGGCCAGGGGGTGACCCTTTTGGGGGGACTTCGGCATCTTTCTTATGACCCTCATCTTCTCTCTGCCTATGCTCCTGGGGACACTTCGTTGGCCTATGTCCCCCATGGTACTTTGCCTGGGGGGTTTCACTGGCGGAAAGTTGGGTTCCCCCACCGTCTATGGGGACAGTGTTTTCCCCTTTTTCATGCTCCTTCCCTTTATGCTTTGGGAGGGGCATGCTTGACTTCCCTTGCCGTAGGTTGTTTAAAACCTTCTGCATGTTCTCCATCATGGTTTCCAGCCTCCTAGTCTTTTTATGCAACTCGTGAATCTCATCCTTGTAGAAGCGCGTCCTTGAGCTGGAACTTACCGAGCGTACCCCGGGACCCTTGCCTGGCCAGTGCGTCGAGGGACTGGGGTCCCGGTGGCCTGAGCGTGGGGTCAACCGGGGCCGGTTAAGTGGATACACTAGCGGCTCTAAATGACCTCCGTCGGGCTGGGTAGCTGAGGACGATGCTTCCCTCTCCTCCTCCGGGGGAAGAGGTTCTTCTGGTCCATCTCCATGCTCGGGCAGAGGGGGGTCTTTCTTGGAAGGCCTCCGCTCTACTTCGTCTCGGTGAACCTCCACCTTTTGTATTTGCCGTAGGCGTTTTGAACGTCTTAGCATCTTTCTTTGTTGGAAATGAAGGAAGAACACTGGCTTGATGCTTGTTCTTCCCACAGACGGCGCCAAACTGTTGACGGTGAAATCTCGTCAACGAAATTAGATCGGAAAACTCAAAGGTAAGTCGAGTGAGGTTTTTGTAAGAACTAAGAATAAACTTTAAGAAAAAGTAGACACAGATAAATGATGGAGTAAATCCTGGTATATTTCTCAATAGCCTCTCCTTACAATGAATTTTCCAACCCCCTTTCAGGTGGTCTTAGGGTTCCTTTTATAGTAGGCTCTAATGGCCTTAGATACATAGTGGTCCAGGGGACCAAGTGGTACATACGTACTGTGTCAGGGGAGTGGCTTCAGAGGTTGTGGTCGTACACCCCGTACAGAAGCAGGTGTCAGGAGGATGTCTCCACTACTTGTCGGTACCCATGTCTAATGCGTGGTGGCAGGCGTAGTGGCGCAGGAGGTAGTGGTGTCAGGTCTGACCCATGGCCGTAGATGTACGGACCATAACTCCTATTCTTGCATAACCACTCCTGGCATTCCCACTACTTGTCTGGTAAGGGGTACTATATCCGTACTCTGACTTCTTTAGGTTTGTAGGCACATTCCATATTCATGCATGTACCTTGCCCTTTGTGAGTATTCTCACCTCCAAGGCCATGGGCGAGGCCATGGGAGAGGCCACGGGCGAGGCCATGGGAGAGGCCATGGGCAAGGCCATACCTCATTGTGAGCCCCTGGTGCGCGCGGGGCGCGAGGCCCCTGGTGCGCGCGTGGCGCGAGGCGCATGGGCGCGCGGGGCGCGAGGCCCCTGGTGCGCGTGGGGCGCGACGCGCATGGGCGCGCGGGGCGCGAGGCCCCTGGTGCGCGCGGGGCGCGAGGCGCATGCGCGGGCGCGAGACTCCTGGTGCGCGCGGGGCGCGAGGCGCATGGGCGCGCGGGCGCGAGGCCCTTGGTGCGCGCGAGGCCCCTGGTGCGCGCGGGGCGCGAGGCGCATGGGCGCGCGGGCGCGAGGCCCCTGATGCGCGCGGGCGCGAGGCGCATGGGCGCGCGGGGCGTGAGGCCCCTGGTGCGCGTGGGGCGCGAGGCGCATGGGCGCGAGGCCCCTGGTGCGTGCGGGCGCGAGGCCCTTGGTGCGCGCGGGGCGCGAGGCCCCTGGTGCGCGCGGGGCGCGAGGGGCATGGGCGCGCGGGGCGCGAGGCGCATGGGCGCGCGGGCGCGAGGCGCATGGGCGCGCGGGCGCGAGGCCCCTGATGCGCGCGGGCGCGAGGCCCCTGGTGCGCGCGGGGCGCGAGGCGCATGCCTTGATGAGACATGGGATACATCCTAGGTGCGAAATGTCTTCTTGGCGTGAGGTCCTTAGTGTGGGACACCTCGGGGCAAGGCTAGGCGCATGAGGTGTTGGCATGCGCGGGGTGCTGCTGGAGTGGTGTTCGCGAGGCTGGGGCCTTAACTTCGAGGGGCACGGATAAGGGCCATGTGTGCATGACAAACACGTCTAACAAGGTGATGCAGCTTGGAGGCCTGGAATGACCTCATGAGGCCTAGAGCTCTGCGAGTGTCTAACACTTCGATGGCCTATAATTACCTTCTGCCTTCATTGCGTACTTGGCGCCCTTGGTGCCCCTTAGCTATTTACTTCTTTATGGGACTAGAAACTTCTTTTGTGTGTTTTTCTTATTTGGTGGATTTTCGGCATCCACAACCCCAATATACTCTCCAAATTCCCAGAAATACCCCCAGGCTCGCCCCGAGCCGGGTATAAATCCCCGCCGTGACTTTTTCGCTAAACCGCTCACTAGGATCTTCTCGAGTCACCGATTACAAATATATCCACATAATAATGTGGTCTCAACAATTTATCACATATATATACTGTTATGCCCTCAATGGGCCAGAATTACGATTATGCCGTTCTAACCTAATCAGGGCCTACATGCATACTAATACACATAGTCATGCATCACAGTTATTCAAGTAATCATATATCATGCGTTTAACCATTTAATCACATATAATCCAATTATGCCCTCCCGGTACACTAATCAAGGCCCTTAAGCCTTATTAGTAAATTTGGTTCGTTACAACTATCCCCTCCTAATGAGAATTTCATCCTCGAAATTTACCTAAATAACTCGGGATACTGATCCCGCATCGCTGTCTTAAGTTCTTAGGTCGCCTCCTCAACCCTACTATTCCTCCACAACACTTTAACAAGAGGAATTGTCTTATTCCGTAATACTTTGTCTTTACGATCCAGGATCTGAACCGGTTGCTCTTCATATACTAGATCAGACTGCAATTCCAAGTCTTCATACCTTAACACATGAGTCGCATCAGAGACGTACTTCCGGAGCATAGAAACATGGAATACATCATGGATTCCTGAAAAAGATGGTGGCAAGGCTAACCTGTAAGCCACCTCACCAATCCTTTCTAGGATCTCAAAAGGTCCGATGATCCTAGGGATTAGCTTTCCCTTCTTACCAAACCTCATCACCCCTCGCAATGGTGAAACTCGAAGAAACACGTGGTCCCCAATCTGGAACTCAACGTCCCTACGCTTAGGAGCAGCGTAGCTTTTCTGTCTGCTCTGCGTGGCGAGCATCCTAGATCGAATTTTTTCTGTAGCTTCACTTGTCCTCTGAACCATATCTGGTCTCAAATACTTCCTCTCACCCATCTCATCCCAATGAATGGGTGATCTGCACTTTCTCCCATATAACATCTCATAGGGAGCCACTACAATTGTTGATTTGTAACTATTGTTATACGAAAATTCAATCAACGGGAGATACTTACTCCATGACCCTTCAAAGTCGATCACACATGCTCTGAGCATATCTTCTAACACCTGAATCGCCCTCTCAGATTGTCCATCAGTATGAGGATGAAAGGTTGTACTGAACTTCAATTGAGTCCCCACAGCACTCTGCAAACTACCCCAAATCTTAGAAGTAAAGATAGGATCCCGGTCTGACATTATAGACTTAGGAACCCCATGGAGACGTACGATCTCTCTCACGTATAACTCAGCATACTGATCCACAGTATATGTCGACTTTACTCAAAGAAAATGGGCTGACTTGGTGTATCTGTCCACTATCATCCACACTGAGTCATGAAGCCCTACCGTCCTTGGTAAACCTCCCACAAAATCCATTGTAATATCCTCCCATTTCCACTCGAGAATACCCAAAGGATGAAGCAACCCTGCTAGTCGCTGATGCTCAACTTTCACCTACTGACAGGTTAAGCATCTGGCTATGTACTCCACCACATCCTTCTTCATCTCGGGCCACCAATATAACATCTGTAGATCTTGGTACATCTTCGTGGTACCCGGATGAAGTGAGTACGGCGTCGTATGAGACTCATCCAATATCTCTCGTCTGATCCCCTCATCAGCTGGAACACAAATCCGTCCCCGATACCGAAGTAAACCAACCTCAGAAATAAAATAGTCCTTAGTTACTCCCACTAAGACATTCTCTCTAACCTCCCGTAACTGAGCGTCTATCAACTGCCCTTCTCTGATCCGCTCTAACAGGGTCAACTGCAGAGTAATATTGGCCAACCGGCCTACCACCAATTCTATCCCTGCTCTGACCATCTCATCAGCTAACTCTCTCGAGATCTGGGTGGAACTGTATAACTGATCTGGGCCTCTCCGGCTCAATGCATCCGCCACCACATTGGCTTTCCCCGGATGATAAAGAATATCACAATCATAATCTTTCACCAACTCTAGCTAACGCCTTTGTCTCATGTTCAGATCTTTCTGTGTAAAGAAATACTTCAGCTCGTGTGGTTCGTGTATACCTCGCACTTCTCCCCATACAAATAATGTCGCCAAATCTTCAGTGCGAATACCACCGCTGCTAACTCCAAATCATGGGTAGGGTATCGCTGCTCATATTCCATCAGCTGTTGTGATGCGTAAGCTATGAACTTTTCATTATGCATCAACACATAGCCTAGACCCAACCTCGATGCATCGCAATAAACAACAAACTTCCCTTCCCCCGAAGGTAGACTCAACACAGGCGCAAAAATAAGTCTTCGCTTCAGCTCTTGGAAAATGTCCTCACATTTTTCTGACTAGATATACTTCAAATTCTTCTGTGTCAATTCTGTCATCGGTGCCGCTAGCTTCGAGAAACCTTCCACAAATTGTCTATAATAACCCGCTAAACCAAGAAAACTCCACACCTATGAGGCGTTCCCTTGCCTCAGCCAATCCCTAACTTCCTCTACCTTAGACGAATCCACCTTAATCCCATCTACACCCACAATATGTCCAAGGAATGTCACTTCTGGTAGCTAAAATTCACATTTCTTATACTTAGCGTACAACTGATGCTCCCTCAACCTTTGAAGAACCTGTCGAAGATGAAGCTCGTGCTCTGCCTCTGAACTGGAGTACACTAAGATGTCGTCGATGAAGACAATAACGAACTGATCCATAAAGTCCTTGAACACCATGTTCATTAGATCCATGAACACTGTTGGGGCATTGATCAAACCAAACGACATGACTAGAAACTCATAGTGCCCATACGTCGTTTGAAAAGCCATCTTCGATATGTCCTCATCCTTGATCCTCAGCTGGTGGTAACCAGATCGAAGATCAATTTTTGAGAACACCGTCTTACCCTTCAACTGATCGAACAAGTCATCAATCCTTGGTAGGGGGTACTTATTCTTGATGGTCAACTTGTTCAATTCCCTGTAGTCTATGCACATTCTCAATGTCCCATCCTTCTTCTTCACAAATAGAACTGGAGCACCCCACGGCGAGTAGCTAGGTCTGATGAACCCCAAATCCAGAAGCTCCTGCAACTGTATCTTCAATTCTTTCAGTTCTGCTGGTGCCATCCTATATGGTGCCCTCGATACTGGCTCTGTCCCCGGCACCAATTCAATGACAAACTGAATCTCTCTACGCGACGGCAACCCCGGTAAGTCCTTAGGGAACACATCTAAGAACTCGCAAACCAATCTGGTCTCTTTCGGTCCTACTGGCGAAACCCTGGTGGTATCCACCTCACTAGCCAGAAAACCTATACACCCTCCTTGTAACAGATCTCTGGCTCTCAGTGTTGATATCCTGGGTACGCGGGATCCATGCACCGCTCCCACAAAAATAAAGGGATCCTCACCCTCTGGCTCAAAGGTCACCATCTTCTTCCTGCAGTCAATGGTAGCTCCATATCTAACCAGCCAATCCATACCCAAAATCATATCAAAGTCCTCCATACGCAACTCAATCAAGTCCACTGATAACTCCCTACCATCAACTATCACTGGCAGTGCTCTAATCCACCTTCTAGATACTACCAGTTCCCCTGTAGGAAAAATAGTCTTAAACCCTGAAGTACAACACTCACTAGGTCTACACAGTCTATCAATTACCCTACTAGAAACAAATGAATGTGTAGCACCAGAGTCAATCAATACAGTAAAAGGAGTGTCAGCGCTAGAAAGCTGACCTGTCACTATCGAGGGGCTAGCCTCGGCCTCTACCTGCGTCAGGGTGAACACTCGAGCTGGAGTCAAGCTATCCACCTTCACCACACCTCCCTTCTTCACTGTCGGGCAGTCTTTCTTGAGGTGTCCCACCACCCCGCACACATAACAAGCCTTAGCCTGACATTCGCCTGGATGGCGTCTTCTGCACCTCGCGCACTCCGGATAAACCCTCCAGATATCACCCCCTCCCTGACGGCCACCCTGGGTACCCCGACCTTTCCTATCAGGACCAGGAATAGTCGAAGCATCAGGGGTCTTCCTCTTCAAATCACTGGGGCCTCCGCCCCTACTAGAACCAGAATATGGAGGTACCACCCTGCGGCCCTCCCACCTTGTTGCACTCTCCCACCAAATCTTATTTTCTGCTTCCTCAGTGGTAAGAGCCTTCTCCACAGCCTGGGCATAAGTTGTCCCTCCAGGTACTGTTGTAATTCTTACATCTCGTGCTATCATAGCATTAAGCCCTCTAATCAATCTGTCCTGCCTAGCTGCATCGGTACGCACAAGATCTGGTGCAAATTTTGCAAGTTTTTCAAACTTCAGGGCATACTCTGTAACTTTCATGCTTCCCTAAACCAGCCCCACGAACTCATTTACCTTCGCTACCCTGATGGCAACATTATAATATTTTTTTACTAAATAAATCCTTGAATCCTTCCCAAGTCAAAGCAGTTACATCCCTAGTCTGTGATGCCACCTCCCACCAGATTCGAGCATCCTCCCTCAGCATATACGTGGCACAGGCCACTTTATCATGCCCCTATACCCTCATAAAGTCCAGAATGGTAGTAATCATGGTCATCCAATATTCAGCCTTCAGCGGATCAGGTTCTCCCTAAAGATCGGGGGCTGTTGCTTCCTGAACTCCTCATACAACGGTCCCCACTTGTTCCCAACCTCAACTGGCTGCACAACAGGCACCACTACAGGTGGCACAATAGGGGAAACACTCCCTGATGGAGCCTGCTGCAAAAGAATTTTGATTTGTTCATCTTGGCTCTGTAGCCGAGCCTGCATGTCTGCCGTAAGCTACTGCTAGTTCTCAGGGACTGGCGGAGGGGTCTGGCCCTGATCATCATCTCTAGTCCCAGACCTGCCGGCTAGTCGTGTAGATTTTCTTGGATGCATAATTACCCAAGTCAACGACTCGACAATCAGACTATGATGACAGGGTAATAATCCTTTCATGATCCATCACTGGAACTCCAATCATTCACAAGCAATCAAGATATAGCAATTTATCCAAATATTCATCCATATATTCATTCATATGCATAGCAGTGCTGATAAGCATGCCTCAATATCATCATGTAATATTCAAGGGCTAGGCCCTATCACTATCTCATGCTCCCTATTAATCAAACAGATATTAGCAGTCATATCTCATTCAGATCATTTAAGCACATAGTCATGTATACACAATTTACCAAACCCTAAGTCGAGCTTGGCTTTTGCGGAGAATGTACATGTCCAGCCAGTCTTTAGGAACCCTTAAACCTAGGACGCTCTGATACCAAGTTGTAACGCCCTGGATAGCCAAGACCGTTACACTGTGTGTTTATAAAGGTGCAAGACTTGCTAATCAAGTCATTTAGTTAAAAACGTGTTACTGAAACTATAGTTGAACTAGGGCTAAAAAACTGCATTTCTTATAATTAAACATTTTCTCTGTACATGGGATCCCGAAAATAATAAGTTAAAGACTGTTTACAAAAGATTCAAGATCTAAATGCAGAGATAGGCCATACTAAGGCAAATCAGACAATTAAGCATATCCCGTCCTATTCCACTCCTCGGCTCTGGCGGCCGAACAGCTGACTATGTACATTCAACCCCGCAGCTCTCCATCTCAGGATTGGTCCAACTTTCCTTTGCCTTTACCTGCACCACGTAGCACCCGTGAGCCAAGGCCCAAAAGGAAAACACAATAACAAAGCACAATCAATCAACAGACAGTCAGATATCTCATACCGCATAAGCATGTACTCAATCAGTTTAAGCATTCATGATAATCAAGTATTCATCATACCAAGTATATCAATTCATATCAATAATCAATCCACATATGATAACTAGGGTTAACGCCCTTAGGCCGCACCCTCTATTTATCCTACTGACTCCAACCCGCTTAAATCGAGCTCAGTGAATATTAAGTTATCCTTGGCTACCAGTGGCCGAGCCGCGCCCTGTGCGCAAATATAATTTATGACACCCTTATGTCGTATATCACATATCCCATGGAGTAATACCATCTATGACATTATACAGTTAACGGGAGCCATAACCGAGACCCATCACAAACACATAACCGGGACACATAACCGGGTGCAGTTTTCTTACCTTTAAGTTTGCTAGCTTTGATCGATTAATCCTCAAGCACGATCCCTCCCGAGCCCTTACGCACACCTAGTCACAACCACAAATCAAAATCATCACCAAACCTCAAGTTCAAAACCTAGCCTCGGGACCAATCCCGAGCCCTCGTGAAGCCCTAATTCCACCAAACGGGGTGGTGGAATCAAACCCCGAACCCCCAGCCAAAAACCCTTTTCTGGAAACAAGGTAGCGCTACAGTGCTCTTTGGAGGGCACTACAGCGCTACAAAAAGAACCAGAAACACCTCAGAACACTTGACCTAGCGCTACAACGTCCAAAGGCTAGTGCTGTAGCGCTAGTCACAGAACAACACCCCTGCAATTTTTCCCTCCTTCAATTTTCCCAAGGTAAACCTTACCAAAACTTTTCCAAACTTCAACCAAACTGAAAAAAAAATCTTATCAACATCCTCCACTCATCTCAAGCATCCCAAATACACAAAACCCAATCACATGCATACCTAAACATAGAATTCACCATGGCTAAACCCAAAACTCAGAAACTCAATAAAACCACAGAAATCACAAAGCTTAAGCTTGATTTCCTTACCTCTGATGGATGAGCTTAACCTACGTTGAGTCCCACTCTTGCTTAGCCTTCTCTTCCTCAAATCTTCAGCCTCAACTCCCTAGAATTACCATAGAATTTTTCTTAGGAAAAACCAGCTCAACATCAATACTAGAAACTGAAAACTACCCTGAACCTTACCTCAAATGAATGGATTGCCCTTGCTAAATCCTTGCCAATTATTCAGGCCAGACCAAGGACTCTTGCCTCAAACTTTTACTTTGACTTTCCCTGAGTTTCTACTCCAAAGAAAACCCCAAGAATTGATGGAGAAGAGCCTAAACCGATGGAGAGAAAAACAGACTTCTAATTCCCTTTCTTTCCTTCCTTTCCTTTCTTTTCTTCCCTTCAGAATTCCACCCCTTCTACAAATTCCACTAAGTATAAAACCTTAATAATACCTATCCTTTATAAGCCAAATTACCACAATACCCTCCCAGAATTTCCTAAGCCTTTTAATCCACCTAAGGGCATTTTGGTCATTTCACCCAATTCCCGCTAATTCCTCGCGTGTCTCTAATATTTACCACTTACTTCCCGACACCTAACTAATCACCAATTATATTCCTTAATGTCAAAATTAACCCCAATATACTCTCCAAATTTCCAGAAATACCCCCAGGCTCGCCCCGAGCCGGGTATAAATCCCCGCCGTGACTTTTTCGCTAAACCGCTCACTAGGATCGTCTCGAGTCACCGATTACAAATATATCCACATAATAATGTGGTCTCAACAATTTATCACATATATATACAATTATGCCCTCAACGGGCCAGAATTACGATTATGTCCTTCTATCCTAATCTGGGCCTACATGCATACTAATACACATAGTCATGCATCACAGTTATTCAAATAATCATATATCATGCGTTTAACCATTGAATCACATATAGTCCAATTTTGTCCTCCCGGCACACTAATCAAGGCCCTTAAGCCTTATTAGTAAATTTGGGTCGTTACACATACTTTCCTAACATATCGAATATTGGTTCCCTTAAGGGTCACTTCTGGAACTGAATAGTTATTGAGCTCAAATCTATAATTTGATTATAGATTAATTATTCGCTAGTGAATTAATGGTACTTAAGGATCGATAGGTAATTATAAGGGTAAAACAATAATCTTGACTAGCTCTAATTAACGAACCAATAAATGAAGGACATGACTATATTTATTGATTATATCAATTGAGTACAAGAGAAAACTCTGTAAATATAATTATATTAATACTTAGAGTGCAATTCCATATTAATAGTGAAGTAATCATGGAATTGATAAATAAGATTATTAGAGTAAAGAGTTGAATTAATGATATGGTTTATTGGAGCTTCGTATTATAGGTCCATGGTCCCAAAATCACCTATGTCCTACATTTTCAAGGGTAAAGATGTCAAAAGAAATATTTGTAGAGAGAATGACTAAATTGCAAATGAATTAATTTTCTAGGGAATTGATATAATTATGGGCAATTGATTAATTATTTAACTATATAGTTTTTATTTTGAAATACTATATGTTGACCCTCGATTTAGTCAACGACACAGAGTCACAAAAAATGATAAGAATGATTGAGTTGAATGCAAGAACTAAAACGACACAACAATTTTATAGTGGTTCCGCCCCCAAAGATTGGTAATGACCTACGTCCACTTAGTGTTTTTATTGATGTAAACTCTGAAACTTGCAATCAGCAAACTAGGGCTGACTTAGTTTCATAAGCTTTGAAGTGGAATACAAAGATCATGTATAAAAGCACTTGTTCTCTCTGAATACAAATTATTGCCTATCTCCTAAATGAATCCCATGAGTCCTATTTATAGGCTCCAGGATGTACATATGGGCCTTGTTAGGGTTTTATGCCCTAATTAAAACTCAATTTCTTTGTAATCTCATTTATTATCAATAAAAGAATAGAAATCATTTTTTGAATTGGTCAATGACTTTGCCCACATGTTTTATTTTCATGATTATTTGTTTAATATAAACTTCTATTAAATCTCGAGCATATAGCTAATCATATTTATAGTGACATAATCACAGTGGAATATAAATATGATTATATGTTCAAAATAAGTTAGTCCTAAGATTAGTCAATGCATAGGATTTACATTGACTTGCCAATCTACGATATGATCTACTTACACATTGTAGTGTTATGTTCTTTCCAAAACATTAGCAAAGTAGATAAGATTGGATGTATTTATTAGATTGGACTAGAGTGATATTGACAGTTGATAGGATAAGTAAACATACCGTTATTATCTATTCTAGCCATATCATATAGTTGACCATAGGTCAGTTCAATCTCAATTCTAAGTTAGTATTCTAACTGATTGTATTATTTGAGTTCTCTGACTTGTTCATTACCAGCTTACCCTACGAACTAGCCCATACTTACATCTTGGGAACTCAGTAATATAATTGAGTGGGAGTGTTAATCATAGATATGAACATCTATAGCTTTGGATGAAGAAGTGAAACGATGTTTCCTTTTAGTTTGGTTCAAGGTGTTAAATGATAGAGATCTCATTTCAGTAATTAATATTAGTTTACTGAAATATCAATTACAAGAAACGAAGTGTTTTAAGGATAAAATACAATGAGGGGTAAAACAGTATTTTAGTCTCATCTCATTGTAAACCGTCTATAGAGGATTGAGTGAAAATTATGGTTGTAACAATGGATAATTAATAACGTATCTATATTTGTTATAGAGTGTTCTAAGAATTCAATAGTACATTTATGAGTCTTTAGTGGAGTCACGAGGAATTAATAAGTTAGAAAATTTATTTGTTAGATTTATGATAACTTATTAGAGTTTGATTTCATAGGTCCATGGTCCCCATTGTACCTTGGATAAAATCATCTAGATAGTCTCAATTAATTGATTTAATTATCAACTAGAATTATCAAAGTCGACCAGGCCAATTTTAGAAAGTTTCATAGAGTTATACAATTTAGAGAAGAAAAGAGAAATTATGGTAGATATATTAATTAAGATAAATTGGTATCTAAATTAATAAATAAGTTTAAATCAAGGTTCAAATTATAAATAAATAATTTGATAAAAGATTTAAATAATTATTTAATTAATTAAATCAATAAAAAATAATACATGCATTGATTTTAAGTCCAATGGGAATTAAATGGGAAATTTCATGGGCCTAAATCCCATGATAATTTTGACCTAGGGCTGTTAATTGGCTACTATTTTATTGATTTTTTAATTAAATAAATGATCTAATTGAGTCTATAAAAGGAATGTTAAGTGAGAGTTGAAATCACAAGTCAGATATCAGATGATAGACACTGTTCTTCTGATAGGTTTTAGATTCTCTCTAAACACAAGTCCTTTTCTATGCCTTATTGTTCTTTTCTTTTTTTTCTCTCTGTATCTATCTCATGTGTTGAGAATTACCCACTCTAGTCTAGGTGATTCCAATGATACTTTAGAAGGCTGTGAAGAAAATTGAAGATCGGTTCAGTTTCTTGGTAATACTTTGCGACAGAAAGGATACAAGGGTTAGAGAAACTGAAGGAATGACTCATTCATTCCGCTGAGTATAAATGTAAGTATTCTTATCATTATTTCTATTTGAATTCAATTTTAGAAACATGTTCTAGGCAGTCTCATATTAACTTGTTTAATATTAGATCTACATGAAAATAAATAAAGTTCCTGTATAAGTTTTTCTAACAACTAGCCTCAGAGACTTTGTTAATCATTATTTTCATGCATGAACATGTTAAAAATTGGATTATTTTATGTGTTTGAATAATTGGATGGATTTTCATGTTTTTATGAAGCATATTGAGTTTATGTGATTATTAACAATTTTTAGGTTATTTTGTTGAGTTTTCTATGTCATTAATTTTTATATATGCTTTATTTTGTGTAAATCATGGTAAAAATTAATTAGAAAACGTTTTTGGTTTAAAAAATTGCAAAAAATTTTTTTGGCTTGCCTGCCCATTCGTGCGCGCAAATCGCGCACCCACACGCACACCCGCGCGCGCTCCTGCACGCGTCAACTTGCACCCACACGTGCTTCTGCGTGCGTCACCCAGCAGTCACACGCGCACCTGCGCACACCACCAACCACCGTACGCGCATTGCTTGCACACCACCCGCACGGTGAACAGTACACGTCATGGGTACTGTTCATCCGATTTTTTTTTTATATAAAAATATTGTGAAAATTAATTATTTATAATCAAAGCCAAAAATATCAGATTTTTTTTATCATTTAAAAATATATTTTTTAAAATAAGATATTTTTGTTGGTTGAGATTTAAATAATTAGATATTTTTACAAAGATTCAAATTCAAATTTAAAAATAGACTAAAAACTTAATTTTAAATATTTGAATATATTAAAATATTAGAATTAAGATATCATATATTTTCTTTTAAATACTTGTTATTTTATTAAATATTTATTTGAAAATATAAATATCTGTTTATTCTATAGTTTTTTTAATATTTAAATTATTTGAAATTTGTTTGTTAGATATTTCATGATATTTGAATTTGTTTAACTGTTTTGAGATATTTTAGGGTTGTTATAACTATAAATATATATTTTTTAATGTTAAAATATTAGCTTATAGTTGTAACAAAACAAGTTATATTTTGAAAAGCAGTTAAGATATTGATTTTAAAATTTTAAATTGGTTAAATTTTGAAAAATGTCATTTTTTTCAACCAATTAATAAAATATTTTTTTAATAAATGAGATTTAAATTAACTTTGGTTAATTGTTGATAAATCCTATTTAAATTAAATTAATATTTTTCAAATTAACCTAAATCAAGTTGATTGTTGATAAATGAAATTTAAATTAACTATTGTTAATTGTTAATATCTTTCATTTAAATTGACTTATTTTGTAAAAAATTAATTAATTCAAATTTTTGATAAATTCTAGATAATTAATTGTGGTTTTTTTGCATAAATTCATAGACTTGCTCATATAGTAACATGATTAGGCTCATCCAATTATAACATGTCTATTTGCACTATATGTGATATTTTTGCAATTGAGCTTAGATTCATATAGTAGCCCATATGTTTGTTAGATATATAGATTTTGCCAAATAAAATATTCATAAAATGATAGGTTTTATTTGGGCCCATTAGAAAATGTAAAGTTTAAATTCCTCTCTTGTGGGTGGTTCTACTTGTGAATACTCATTTGATTTGCATGACTATAGTGGGCCTAATCAATTTATAACAATTAATAAAACGATGTTTAAATTCCTATCTTTTGGACCTTGTATGGAAGTATGGGGAGCTTTGTAGTGGGATCGACATACTGGACTCAGTGCTCCTCCATACAAGCCCAATTGTTAAGGCTCATTTACCTGAGTTGGACTTAATTGTATGAGTTCATTATATTAGTTAAACGTAAATATTGATTAGCAACAAATTAATTCTAAATTAATTGAATTTTTTCAATGTGACACTTTAAAATTAATAGCAAATTATAGGACTTTGGTTTTAAAAAATTAATATTTTCAATTTTTTGGTAAACCATAGTCATTAATTTTGTAAAAATAAATAATAAAAATAATATTTTTAATTTTATAATGAGCTTATTTTAATAATTATATTCGATATCCACCATTGGTTTAACAACATGAATAGCTTAATGGGGCCTCGAGACACTTTGATTCTTCCACTTACAGAAGGTGGTCATTAGTTATTTTGACAATGTTAGATTTCGAAAGATAGATAATTATAGGTCAAATTCTACAGGACTTACCCCTACGATGACAACTAGGACTAAATCTATTGATTATCGAAACCGTGGGTCTAGCTCATAAAATAAGAGATTTTGTTTTCTTACTTCGATCAAATAGTAGGTTGTTAATAATGGTGTCCATTATTAAATAAGTTTACAACTTTATTTAACTAGTGGTATTTTTTACTCTCGCCAACTAGGACAAGGATATCATAGAGTAGTTATAAAACCTAAAGAAATAGAGATATGATTATTTTGGTATTTTTTTCTCATATCTTACATATTTTTGGTATATGTTGTGCTATTTCTTGAAATTTGTGTGAATATGAGTTTTATTGAGCAAAAGTGATTGATTTCTATTTTATTAATGATTGGTAGTTTTAAGTATGGTTGTGTCTACTCTCATCCTTTCTCAACTTTCGATGGAGAAATCACTGGAGAAAACTTCCTTAAATGGAAGCAAAATATCAACATAGAGTAGATTGGTGACAATGCTGAGTTCTTCATGATTGAGGAATCCCCAGAGCGAGCACTGTCTCCTAACGTTCGTGATGGCACCGTCAATGCTCGGATGGCACCGTGTCCGCACGTTCATGATCAACTCAACTATGGTCTGATGGAGCTCATGAACGAGCTTTAGTTTTTTCAGCGTATCATGGGTGGACCTAGTAAAGGAGGAAAAAAATAAGACTATTGTTGTTGTTGCTGATCCAGCTAAGGCTGAAGCTAACCAAGCTTCATCTTCGAAAGCTGGAAACAAGAGAAAAGGTGGACATAACAACAACCCCAAGCCTGCAAAGGCTGCTAAGATGAGTGCACAACCTAGTGCACAGACGCCTAAGGGGATAAGCAAGAAAAACAAGAAAGTTAAAGATAAGTGTTTTCACTGCAAAGAGAAGGGGCATTGGAAATAAGATTTCCCCAAGTTTCCAGCAGCGAAAAACAAAGGTAATGATTGTAGTTCGTTTATCTTAGAAACATGTGTTTTAGAGAATGATAAATCTGTTTGGATTATTAATTCTGGATCTACCAACCATGTTTGCAACTCTTTACAACTTCTTGAATCGTGGGAGGAAGTGGATGAAGGTGGCTTAAAGCTTAGAGTTGGGAATGGAGCGCTCATTGTGGTCCAAGCTAGAGGAAGAGCTCGTCTGAAGTTCGAAAATAAATTCTTAATTTTAAAAGATGTATTTTTTATTCTGAAGTTTAGTAGAAATTTAATTTTAGTTTCCATGTTGCAATTAGAACAATTTGTTATGACTTTCACAAGTTTTAATATATCTATTTCCTTCAATGGATCACAATTGTGTATTGCATGTTTGGAAAATAGGCTTTATATTCTGCGACCTAACGAACCCCTCACTCTTAACAATGATTTATTCAAAGTAGCTAAACCTAGGACCAATAACGTCAAAAGACCGATAACGATAATATGACGTATTTATGGCACCTGAGACTAGGTCACATTGGCTGTGATAGGATTCAAAGACTTACAAAGGATGGGCCTATGAGGGAACTCACCTTAGGTGAATTACCTGTCTGTGAATCTTGTCTAGAAGGAAAAATGACCAAGCGTCCATTCTTGGCAAAGGGTGATATGGCCAACGAACCACTTGGACTTGTGCATTCAGATGTTTGTGGACCTTTGAATGTACAAGCCAGGGGTGGTTTTGAGTATTTTTTTCATTTTCATTGACGAGTACTCTAGATACTCATGTCTTTACCTAACGCATAGGAAATCAGAAACATTTTCAAAGTTTCAGGAATTCCTAGCGATGGCTCAGAACCAATTAGGTAAAACGTTAAAGAACTTGCGATCTGATAGGGGTGGAGAATATTTGGATATGCAGTTCCAAGATCATTTTAACTAAACTTGGGATTTTATCACAACTTACTACTTCAGGGACTCCGCAAAAAAATGGTGTAGCGGAACGCTGGAACAGAACTTTATTGGAAATGGTTAGATGCATGCTTAGTTACTCAACTCTATCAACTTCGTTCTGGGGACATGCAATTAAAACCGTGAATGACATTCTCAATGTCATGTCATCTAAATAAATCCTCAAAACACCTTTAGAATGCTGGAATGGTCGTGAACCTAGTTTACGCCATTATAGAATCTGGGTGTGTCCCGCCCACGTCCTGAGGAAAAAGGAAGGAAAGCTAGAACCGTGAACTAAAGTTTTCATGTTTGTTGGCTATCCTAAAGGTACTCGAGGTGGAATTTTTTATAGCCATTCAGAAAATAAAGTGTGTACTTTTATGAATGCTACTATTCTGGAAAATGACTATGTCCAAAACTTCAAACCATGTAACAAAGTAGTTTTAGAGGAGATGGTTACAGAATTAACTCCAACCAATGTTCCATCGTCATCAATGAAAGTTGATGGTGAAATTCCTACTCTTCATGTCCAACTGACGCAAGTCGATTTAATGAAGAAAGTACCACAATTCTTGAGCAAACAGCCATGGAGCCTCGTCGTAGTGGGAGGGTTTCTAAGAACCCAGTTCGCTATGGTTTGGATGGTGAAACCAATGTGGTTGTTGGTGACACTAGTGATGATGATCCATTGTCTTTCAACTAGACAATGGCAAGCCTTGAAAAGGAACTGTAACACCATGGTTATTCCAAGAATGTTACTGTGGACTTTAAAGAGTGTTTAACTCGCTAAACGAGTCATTTGGTTATAAACGTGCATCTAGGTGTTATTAATAGGCTAAGGTGAAAAAAAATATCGATCATAAGAAATGGATATATTTTATTTAATACATAAAACTGTACATGGGCCCATAAAAGTTTTTACAAAGTTATTTACAATCCAAAATGGTCATTACACTGTAAAAATTACAACCCACAGACCTAAGCAGCAAAAATAGGGTTAACCCCTAGATACTCTGAGAAACACCTTGGTTGTGATGGTCAAGCGGATGCATATGTACACATCACCACCTAAGCTCTCCACTCAAGGCTGGGTGAGCTTTTCTTTCCCTTTACCTGCACTACATAGCACCCGTGGGCCAAGGCTCAACAAAAAAACTTATTACTGCATGTATGTAATATCGATAAATGATTTCAGTAATCATTCTGGGGCTTGTAGCCCTAATCAGATAGTGAGTCACACTCTAGGGATCCGCACCCTAATCAGATAAGTGACTAATGAGTCACACTCTGAATAGATGACTAATGAGTCTTTCTCTGGGGATTCGCTCCCTAAGCCATGTGACATTCAGCCACCTAAGCCTTTTGGCTCTGGCTCTACGTAACTAGCCTTTAGACTAGAAAAGCGATTTTAGTTTTCTTAGAACTTGGGGTCACTCAAGTGTTTCATGCTCATGTTGATTAGATCTAATCATTTTGGCCTGTGTTAAACACATTAATGTCACTCTTGACTCATAAGCCAATACCATACGACTAGCGCTCAGTATCACCGCTGAACTTGACTGATAAGTCACAGCTTCAAGATCAATACTAAACACCGTTGTCGTTCTCTGACTAATAAGTTAGTACCATAAACAGATAAGCAAAGCTACTATGCCTTTACTATGAAATCAATGTCAATATATAGAGCACTCAACATGCTTCATCAATAACCATGCATGTCTCATACTGGGTGCAGTTTTCTTACCTTTGGTTTGAGCGTAAAATAATAAAAGAACGACCCCTGAGAACGATCGGTCCTTAAGTTCCTTAGCAATCACCTAGTCATAACCAAATATAAAACCCCATTAATAAAATGAGTAATAAAAGGTTCATGGTCTAAAACCCCACCCCCGGGACCACTCTCACGCTCACGGGACTTCCAATCCATCCAACGGGGTGGTGGAACCATCCCCTGAGCCCCCAAAGTCCTCCCAAGCCCTAAAAATAGGTCTTGCTGAAAAAAACCTAGCACTGGGGCGCTCATGGGTAGCGTTGGGGCGCTGCCACAAGTCAGAGAGCACCCGAGCTCTCCCCTGCCTAGCGTTGGGGCGCCAATTTGATAGACCATAAAGTTATGGTTTTCTCCCCTGTATTTTCCCCTGAATGCCAAGCTTCAAAACAAACCCAAACACCATCCAAACTTATAATTTAACCCCAAAACTTCATCAATACCCCATCCTCATCAAATCCCAAGCAAACTTTCCCAAAACCCTCATTGATTTCCCAAAACTAGCACCAAATTATAAACTCTATAAAAGCTGTAAAAACAGAGGAAAACTTGAGATCAAAGCTTGGAGAATCATTACCTCAAGAACTCAAGAGCTTCCTAGAAATCCCCCAAGCAATTCCGTTGCTTAAACTTCTCAAATTCTAGTTTTTCCACCAAAGAAATCCAAAGAAAAGAGAGAGAGAAATGATCGAGTGAGGAAGAAAGAGTTACTTTACTTTTTTCCTTAATCTTCTACAACCATCTGACTTAAATATAACCCATGGTCAAAAGACCAAAATGCCCCTATGTCAATTAAATCCTCTCAAAGCTAGCAAGGGCAAAAGTGTCATTTCTCAACTATCCTGTTATTTATAATTAACGTCCTCCAATTCCTGTTACTCCCAATATCCTCAAATAATTTCCCTCATTACCCAATCCCATTAATATACTAAATTACCAAATTACCCCTAGGCTCGCCCCGAGCCCGGTATTTAATCCCGTCATGACCAAACCGCTAACTTGCATCCTAGGATCGTCTCATGCCGAATAGCTCGAACATATCCACATTATAATGTGATCTCATCCATAAATCACCAACATGCACATAAATATACATATATGCAATTATCATCATATAATCATGCATTTAATCACATAATTGCATAATAAATCAATAATGGCCCTCCTGGCCCCCCTAATCCAAGCATAAACCACATTAGGGAATTTGGGACATTAGAACAATCCCTTCCTTACAGAAATTTCATCCTCAAAATTTACCTGAACAGCTCGGGATACCAATTCTGCATAACTGACTCCAGATCCTAGGTCGTTTCCTCGACCATGATGTTCCTCCATAATACCTTAACCAAAGGTATACTTTTATTCCTCAGGACCATATCCTTTCTGTCTAGAATCTGGACTGGTTGTTCCTCATAAGAGAGATCTGCCTCAAGCTCCAAAACCTCATAACTCAAAACATGAGTCACATCTGATACATATCTCCGAAGAGCTGAAACATGAAATACGTTATGCATGGCTGACAATGCTGGTGGTAAGGCCAACCTATAAGCCACCTAATCAATCCTCTCCAGATCTCAAATGGACCTACAAATCTAGGGCTCAACTTTCCCTTCTTCCCAAATCTTCTCATCCCTTTCCACGGCGAGACTCTAAGGAAAACATAGTCTCCTACCAGTAACTCCACATTTCTGCATTTGGGATCTGCATAACTTTTTTGTCAACTTTGAGAAGCGAGCATCCGAGCTTTAATCTTCTCAATAACCTAATTGGTCCTCTGAACTGCCTCAGGACCCAAGTATCTCCTTTCTCCTGTCTCATCCCAATGAATGGGAGATTTTCATTTCCTAACATACAACATCTCATAAGGAGCTACCCCAATGGTCGACTGATAGTTGTTGTTGTAGGAAAACTCTATCAAAGGAAGATACTTACTCTAGGACCCACCAAAGTTGTAATGACCCAACTACTCTAGACTTTGGACCATTAATGACTACTATACATAGACACTAACTTTTAATAAAACTTACAAGTAAAATAATCATAACTTCATTAAAAACTTGTAAAAAAAATGTTAAACTACATAAAATTTAAAGTAGGATATGGGATCCCATTGTTTTAAAATAAGAACATAACATAATTTTAAATAAATGGATTACATAATAAAGTGTGGAAAATACATATAAAATTTAAAGAGACTTCATCCTCGAATCGAACTCTCGGCCCTTCGATTCCATTCCGCCTCAATACACATCCCCAAGCTTCCAGGAACCTTTCCCGCCACCAAAGCTATTTTCATGCACATATAAACATAAAGGAGTGAGCCTAATGCCCAACAAGGAAAACCTAACACATAAACCATATACATAAAATTCATAATGCAACATAAAACATATCATAAACATGTGTCACGTATACTATAATGGCCATTATTACTTGGGGTCCCATAAACTAAACAAGTCATATGCCCATTAGATTTGTGGGGCTTGCTAGCTAAGCAAGTCATATGCCCATAAATTTATTGGGGCTTCTTAGTTGTACAGGTCATATGCCCAAGTCTACAAACATACATAATATAACATATAACATAACAGTTAAATCACATAACATAACATATAAAATCCTATCCTATTATCCTTACCAAAAGTATCGGGATATGATAACAGGTTTAGGACTTTGGAACACTCTTAAAAACTATAAATGAAAGGGTGAGTATACTGAAGAAAGAGGAATGAAAAGAATGGACGAACTATACCACCAAGAATATACTTACCAAAAACCTTATGTTCAAGATCTTAGATTTCCTATCCAAGAATAAAGAATAAAGTTAGGGTGCTGAGTAGAGAACTATAAGAACTTAAAGAAAATAATACCAAAATGAACTAGAGTTTGGAATACCTTGAATGCTTCTATGACCAATCTAAACCTTGAACCGAAATGTGCTATAAACCTAACTTCCCAAGTGTTTGGTAAGCTTATAATGATTAAGCTTATAATCCCCAACCCAAGTGTTTACACTCTCAAAATAACCTAGCAGCTTGCAGCCTCTGAACTTAGCTTGATGAATGAATAAATGGCTGGGTACTAGGTCCTATTTATCGAGTTCAAGAATGAAAAGATCTTCATTTAACTTGAATAAAATAATGTCTTTTTAAGTTAAAAACATTTGAATTATCGTTTAGCAGAGGCTGAAGACTCGGTCAGAAAGATGCTAGACTTATTAAGAGGTTAAAGATTAAAATGAGAATGTTTTCAAAAAAATTTAAAATTATAGCAAGGGAGCCGATATATCTCCCCTTGTAGGCGATATATCGCCTGGGCCAGCATGTCGGATGCAGGTACTCTCCTCTGGTATGTCCGATCGGAGCTTTCATAATCTTTCCTCAAACCAAGGTCCAAGCCAATGACTTGGCTTCTCCTCGGACATGGTCCGATCGGAGCTTGTGTGGCCTCTTCTTGGCCAAAATCTAAATCCAATCTCTTGGCATGCACGGGACTTCTCCTCGAACTTGTCCGAGCCAACCATTTTGGAACACATGCATGGTCTCCTCAGACATGGTTCGATCGGAGCTTTCATGACATGGTCCGATCGGACAAAGCCTGACCAAGGAAACGTCCAGCCTTGCCTCCACGCGAGCCAAGCGTGAAGTCCCCCAGGATGTCCGATCGGACGTAGCACGCCCGAGGAGAGGATACACGCCCACGGTCCGAGTGTCCAGCGTCTGGTATGCCTTGTGCCTCCGAAGCTCCTAGCCAGCAGCAACGCTTTATGTCCGATCGGGCATTGAAAACTTTAGGCAATTGTGTAGTTCGATCGGGAATGGGCGTCTAAGGGGGTTCAAAGTCTATCTCTTGGTCGGATGTAGCACCTTAGGCACAAAATTTCTGGGCCTAGATCCTTGGACGTAGGTGAGATGTTCCTTGGAACAACATGCATCCGATCGGCCATTTCAAGGTGTTTACTCGACACCACATTTTTTATGCATTTGCTTGGGCACTCTTAGGTACTTTTAGGAAAAACCATCAAAGCACCTTGTTCGAACGTCCCTAAATTATTTTGAGAGATTGATTTCTCTCAATCAATCTTGGTGAAAACTTGATTTCTCCTCCCAAAGACAAATTTTCACCATGTAGCATTTATTTTGCATGTATTTGTTTGATTCACTCCAGGGAAGTTGATTGGTGATACATGCTTAGCCTACCAGGGAAGTTGTATCTGCTTTCCTGAGCAAGAAAACTTTGCACCTGATCAGCTAAACTTGTACATGTTGGCATTTATACTTTACGTCTCCTTGTTAACTTAAAACATTCTAAGTCTCCTCTAGACTTAAAAAGTTATAAATTTTTTGTGAAGAGTAAAGCCACTCTGATGTGTGCCTCATATTTTCGCATGAGTACTTAGTTTTCTAACTTAGAAATTCTAGACATTTCATAAGTCCATGCTAAGTATATTTTCCCACACTCTTATTGCTCTAACATTTTATGAGCATGATGTTTATGGTCACACAAATATCTGCTCCTAACTTGAAATTTTAAAAAATTCCAAGTTACTTAAGCTTTGCCAAGCAAGTTAGCTTAATGGCCTTTTTGGACTTCGAAAATTTACAAGCTAGCCTAAAAACAGATATATTAACTCGTGCTCTTATTGCCTGTGTTAAATTATATACCAGCATACCCCATGTGCCCCCCAGGTGGTTGAGGGTTGAAAGATCCTTAGTCACTTGCTACCTGACTGAATCTGTTCGAGCAGTTAATTACTCGTGAAACACATAGAATATATGGAAAATACTCAAGCAGTTGAACACTGCTTGAACATATCAACCAGTTGAACACTGCTCGGATAACTAACACACATGCATATTTGTAGAAAGAATCGACCACGCTGCGCGTAGTCTCTTTTATTACTCGTAAATCAAAAATGACAAAACATGTCTAACAACGAGTCTTAAACAACCAAAATTGTTCAAAATAAAATGACTGGTTAGCAAATAACCAGTTCATACACCAAACTTAAATAACAAGTCTAAAATACTCGAAATCAAGCTACCACTCTGAAAGCGGTATTTAAAAATAATATCTCCTTCGATGCTCTATGTGCACGCCACTCCAGCGATTCCTGCTCTTAGCACTCCTCCTCAGCATAATCCTCCTCTTGCTTCGTTGCTCTCCTCAGCTAAGGGTGGACCTCCACATATAGTGTCTACGGTGAAGTCCACAGGTCCAGGCTGCAAGGGTGGAGATCTTTGTCGCTTGAATCCGGAGTTGCTTCTACCTCCTTCTCCTTGGGGTGTCTCTGCTCGGTACTTCTTCAACTTGCCCGACCGGAGAAGAAATTCTATCTCGTCCTTGAGGTGGTTGCATTCATTTGTGTCGTGACCATAATCTTCATGGAAGCGACAATACTTGTTCATGTCTCTCTTCCTCATCTCTCTCCTGATGGGTGGAGGCTTCTTGTAAGGAACCTCCTCTTGACTAGCAAGATATATCTCTACTCGGGTGGTTGAGAGAGTGGTGTAGTTGGTGAATTGAGGCTCATACTTGGTTGGCTTCTCACTTGAACCCAACTTTGCTTTCTTTTCTTCATGGTGGTCAGACCCATTATTTCCACGCTTCCTTCCACCATCACTAGGAGAGTCAGTTGGTCTGCTTGGGTTGTTTATGCCATTCTCCCCTTTCTCTATCGCATCATCCAAATTCATATATTTTTCCGCCCGGTCAAGAAATTGTTGAAGTGTTGAAATTGGATGGCGATGGATGCTATCCCATAGAGGACTCCGATAAATTATCCCAGCAGATATAGCAACCATCTTCCCTTCATCTCCTACAGCAGTTGCTCTATTGGCTTCTCTCATGAACCTCTGTATATAGCTCTTTAGAGACTCATCTTTTCCTTGTTTGATATCTGCCAAGTCGTTGGCATAAACTGGTGGAGTCCGGGCAGTGCTAAATTGTCTACAAAACTCCTTCCTGAATGCCTCCCAAGAAGTAATGGAGTTTGGTTTAAACCTCCAATACCACTCCTGGGCAATGTCCGTCAAGGTGGTGGGGAAGACTCTACACCGATAGTCATCACTCACCCCGAGCAGTTCCATCTGGTCCTCAAACTTCCCAACATGTCTTATCGGGTCTGTCTTTTCGGTATAAATTGGCAGTACTGGTGCTTTGTACTTTTCTGGTGGTTGGGCTGCTCTTATTCGAGCACAAAACGGGCTGCCACTCCGGTAGTCGATCGCATCTATCTCGGAAGGTCGTTTTGACAAACCTTGCACTGCAGCTGCTAGCATGTCAAGCTGGGCTTGGATAGCTGGTGCAACTGATGAGGTTCCAAGGTTTTGACCGCCTGGTCGGGCATTACCATCTGGCGCGCCACCGTCAAGTATTTCTACTTGACAGGTAGGAGGATCCAGATTTTTCCCTTCGACCGGGACGGTCCTCCTCTTGTTGGTGATAACGTCCCTTAGATCCTTCTGAGAAGCATGCTCTCCTACCCGATCAAACACCATACTCTTCAATTTCCCAGTGGGCTTACTACGCGGGACTTCCTCTCTCCTGCTACGCCGCTGGTCGGGGTGCAATGGAGGCTTCTTGGCGCCCTCTGGGCAGTTTTCTCCTCTTCGTGGGTTGTGGTCCTCCTTTTCCCTTGACTGGTTGGTGGGATGACTATCAGCCTCATCCCCACCATGCCCATCTTTGAACTGAGAGGTCCTCCTCTCTCTAGGAGCTTTATTTTGCTCCTGCCCAGGTGGAGTCTTTTTACTGCCCGATCGGTGACTTCTGGAGGGGGTTCTAGAGTGCTCCCCTTGGGTTGAGGTAGTGTGCGATCGGACTTCATCTTCCTCACCAGGTGGGTTATTACCACCCCTCCTTGGTCTATCATTGCTCCTACCACCAGCTTTTGTGGTCCTTGCTCCTGGAGGGGGTCCTCCTCGAACTGCAGCTTGGGCATTGGCTTGGGCCAACTGGGTAGCTGCCTCCAAAGCAAGCGTTGCTTCACGATGTTTCTAATTGACCTCCTCCTGTTGTTGTTTGAGCTCCTCATTTCTGGCCTCCATATCGCATTTTTTCTGCTCTAAGGCAGCCCTCTACCTGGCCATCTCTTCAGCAAACGCCTCTTGCCTAGCGTGGAATTGTGCCATCTCCTCCTGGAAGGCCCCCATGGTCTCTTGGAGCTCTTCAACTCCTGGAGTCACGTCCTCAAGCATGACTCTAGGCTCATTCTCATGATATTGTGGGCAAGGACCTTCTGATCTAGCAGGCTCTTTAGAGGAGCTTGTCCTCTTGGAAGCAACAGTGGTGTTCTTAGGCGCCATCTTGCTTCAGGGACCGTCTGTTCTTCTCTTCAGGCTCTCAATGAAAGCACCAAAATGTTGACTGCGTTTTTAGCCAACGACGTGAGAACATCAAATACGACAAGCCTTCAAGAGAAATAAAAACGACATAGACGGTTTAAACAAGAAAAATAAATAACACAGGAGATTTTTATAGTAATTCATCCCCGATTGTCGGTAATAACCTAATCCACTTAGAGTTGTGATTTATAGATCTGTACTCAAGATCAGATGGACTGAACCAACTGAATTTCTTCAATACAGATGGCAAAAATACAAGAATTCTCTCTCTAGAATACTCAGACCCAACTTTCTCTCTCTAGAATACACAGTCCCAATTTTCATTCTCTAGAAAGAAGAAGCAGAAGAAGCCCTCTCTCATCCCATAAGCTCTCTATTTATAGGCCTGGGATCCTCAACTGATATCCCCTTATGATAGGGATATTTTATTATATTTATTACATTTAAACATTCAAAATTCGAAATGTAACAAACCCCCCATTTGTGGGAAGAATGAGAGATTCCCGCGTATGTTGTAGAAGCTGTCTCTGGGAATCTTGACTTAGTCTCCTCTAGCTAGTTGATCCACCTCCTACTGACCACTCATGCAAGTGTTGGTCGGACGTGCATGGTGGTAGGACATGTTTTCGTGGGTTGAACGTGCATGGTGGTAGGACATGCACTTCTATCTTCTAACATGGCACTCTCCTCTAGCATGCCATGTTCCTCCTTGAACCAATCTCCTTGGCTTCTCCTCGGACCAAGGTGGTCCGAGGCAACCTCCTTGGCACCTCACCTTGGACAGCATTGAGGCAACCTCCTTTAGCATCTCCCAAACATGTCTGATCGAACATTGTATAGGCTCTCCTTATCAAAATCTATGTCTCCATTCTCTTGCATGAGACTTCTCCTCCTTAGCTACTTACCTTGGACACGTTCGAGCCAACACTTAGGAAATCTTGGGAGGCTTACCTCAAACACATCCTTGAGGTCTTCTAGGACCACATCCTCCTTGGGGTCTCCTAGGACCACTTTCTTGAGTTCTCCTCGGACCTCATCCTTGGGTTCTCCTAGGATCACTCCCTTGGGGTCTCCTAGGACCACATCCTCCTTGGAGTCTCCTAGGACCACTCCCCTTAGCTCTCCTAGAATGCATTCTCCTTAGCCTCCTAGGATGCATTCTCCAATTTTTGGGTATAACAGTTTATAATCATCCTATATGACTTAATTCTCAAGCTCGAAACTCATCTTTGTTCCATAGTTAACCATATTGAGGGAGGGCTGGGATCAGTAAAATCGTTCCCACTACTATGGCCCCCTAACTCTCAATATAGAAACTTGGTTCATTGATTTGTATCCACCCTCACCGAACTTAGTCATTATTTATTTTATTTATTATTCATTATGATTGCGAAAATAAAAAATCAAACTCTTACATGATAACAAAATAACATGATATTAATTTGGAAAAGAGTTTTTCACTTATTACAACCATAAAACAAACAATTAATAAAACAAACAATGAAAACTAACTATTCTAAAAATCAGGAACTTCTACATCCGATCCTTCATCTAGCATATCATCATCTAGCTCTTCATAATCTTCATTATCATGTGCCTCAAAATGTCCTCTAGGAAGGTTCGTAAAAATCCTATGTATTTGCTCATTTGTAAACTGAAATTCTGATTTTGCAGTGAACCTAACTAAGAGAAAGTAATATCGCATTGCTACTGGCAGTTCGTCTTCATCATCCATTCTTTCCTATATTTCCTCTAAGGCTACAATTACGGGATGAAAATCTCTAAATAGTCTAATTATTAAAACGTATTGTTCCGTTGCTCTCATCATAATTTTCTTAGACTCTTGAAGGTGACCGATTTCTTTGTGGAACAAAAGTAGTCTTCGAGTGATTCTCTCTAGTGCTCCTATGGTGTTTCTCGGTTCTCTTATTCTCTTTAAAGCCTTAATGGCTCGGATATCCTCATAGGTTAATGCTCCGTTCATACTTAACTGAAAACATAAATGCTAAATTCGTTAGCTATACTTATAAGCAAAATAACTATAAGTTAAATACTTACTTGGCGGTCAGATTCGGAGCTTTGAGTGTGTGTATCGAGCAGAACTTCATGCGAATGAACCATTGCTTTGATACCAACTGTAATGACCCAACTACTCTAGACTTTGGACCATTAATGACTACTATACATAGACACTAATTTTTAATAAAACTTACAAGTAAAATAATCATAACTTCATTAAAAACTTGTAAAACAAATGTTAAACTACATAAAATTTAAAGTAGGATATGGGATCCCATTGTTTTTAAATAAGAACATAACATAATTTTAAATAAATGGATTACATAATAAAGTGCGAAAATACATATAAAATTTAAAGAGACTTCATCCTCGAATCGAACTCTCGGCCCTTTGATTCCATTCCGCCTCAATACACATCCCCAAGCTTCCAGGAACCTTACCCACCACCAAAGCTATTTTCCTGCACATATAAACACAAAGGAGTGAGCCTAATGCCCAGCAAGGAAAACCTAACATGTAAACCATATACATAAAATTCATAAAGCAACATAAAACATATCATAAACATGTGTCACATATACTATAATGACCATTATTACTTGGGGTCCCATAAACTAAACAAGTCATATGCCCATTAGATTTGTGGGGCTTGCTAGCTAAGCAAGTCATATGCCCATAAATTTATTGGGGCTTCTTAGTTGTACAGGTCATATGCCCAAGTCTACAAACATACATAATATAACATATAACATAACACTTAAATCACATAACATAACATATAAAATCCTATCATATTATCCTTACCAAAAGTACCAGGATATGATAACAGGTTTAGGACTTTGGAACACTCCTAGAAACCATAAATGAAAGGGTGAGCATACTGAAGAAAGAGGAATGAAAAGAATGGACGAACTATACCACCAAGAATATACTTACCAAAAACCTTATGTTCAAGATCTTAGATTTCCTATCCACGAATAAAGAATAAAGTTAGGGTGTTGAGTAGAGAATTATAAGAACTTAAAGAAAACAATACCAAAATGAACTAGAGTTTGGAATACCTTGAATGCTTCAATGGCCAATCTAAACCTTGAACCGAAATGTGTTATAAACCTTACTTCCCAAGTGTTTGGTAAGCTTATAATGATTAAGCTTATAATCCCCAACCCAAGTGTTTACACTCTCAAAATAACCTAGCATCTTGTAGCCTCTGAACTTAGCTTGATGAATGAATAAATGGTTGGGTACTAGGTCCTATTTATAGAGTTCAAGAATGAAAAGATCTTCATTTAACTTGAATAAAATAATGGCTTTTTAAGTGAAAATCATTTGAATTATCGTTCAGCAGAGGCTGAAGACTCGGTAAGAAAGATGCTGGACTTATCAAGAGGTTAAAGATAAAAATGAGAACGTTTTCAAAAACATTCAAAATTATAGCAAGGGAGTCGATATATCTCCCATTGTAGGCGATATATCGCCTAGGCCATCATGCCCGAAGTTACGTGTTTTTCGTATCCACGTACTGCGATATATCGCCCCCTATAGCTACGATATATCGGCATACGCTGAATATTTAAACACGAAATTGCACATTTTCAGCTTAATTTGAATTGAGTAAACATCCTTGACTAAGTCCTCTAACGTTTTCAAAGCTGCTGACAGACCCTAGGACATTCAAAATTTAATCTTAATAAACTTATTCCTCAAAAATACTTAATTATCATTAAACATAAACATGACAAGTGTAACTTTCTTATTGGGTCTAACTAAACCTTATAATATAATAAATATCATCATCAATATCAGTCATAATAATCAAACCTTAGGTTAAAATTAATATTCTTAAACTATAGGTTAAACTTAGAAAATCTACAAGTGTTACTACAAGTGTCCAATTAAATCCCGGTCTGAACCAAAATCCACAGTCATAAAAATACTACTACTATTACTATTGCTACTACTATCTAATTAGTTAAGTAAAGTTCTTGGACTCTACAAAAGTCCAGCACACATGCTCGCAGCATGTCTTCTAATATTTGGATCGTCCTCTCATATTGTCCATGTGTCTTAGGATGATAAGCAGTACTGAACTTCAATTGTGTACCCATGGCCCTCTGTAAACATCCCCAGAACTTGGAAGTGAATGTGGGGTCCCGATCTGACATGATCGACCTTGGTGCTCCATGGAGGCGCACGATAACTCTCACATAGAGATTTGCGTACTGGTCAACTGTAAAAGTATTCCTCACTGGTAGAAAGTGAGCTGAGTTGGTATATTGATGCACAATAACCTACATTGAAACATGTTGACCTACAGTCCTCCCGTTTGACACGAAATCCATCATGATGTCCTCCCATTTCCACTTTGGAATGTCTAGAGGCTGCAATAGCCCTGCTGGGCTCTGATGCTCAGCATTGACCAATTGACATGTCAAGCACTTAGCCACATACTCTACTACATCCATTTTCATCCCAAGCCACCAATACAGTGATCTTACATCCTGATACATCTTCGTGGTGCCTGGATGCAAAGAGTAAGGAGTAGTATGAGATTCATCCAGAATCTCTAGCCTCAAAACAGTGCCTAACGGAACACATATCTGACCTTTGTATCTCAACAAACCCATGTTCGACACTGAATAATCTCTGGACACTCCAGCTAAAACATCCTCCCTAACCTTGATCAGCTGTGGATCACCCAGCTGATCCTCTTTAATTCTCTCCAGCGGCGTAGACTGTAGCGTAATCTTGGCCAACTGGCCCACCAATAACTCTATACCAGTTATGTTCATATCCTCTGCTAATTCTCTAGCTATCAGCCTCGCACTGAAAATCTGTCCCGAACCCTTCCGGCTTAAAGCATCTGCTACCACATTGGCCTTTCCTGGATGATACAGTTTCTCACAATCATAATCTTTTACTAACTCCAGCCAACGCCTTTGTCTCATGTTCAGATCTTTTTGTCTGGAGAAATACTTCAGACTCTTGTGTTCAGTATAAATCTAACATTTCTCCCCATAAAGGTAATGTCTCCATAACTTTAATGCAAAGACCACAGCCGCCAACTCTAAATCATGAGTGCGATATCTCTATTCATACTCCTTCAGCTGACGTGAGGCATAAGCAATCACCTTTCCTGACTGCATAAAAACAATGGATAATGAATAGCGTATCTATATTTGTTATAAAGTGTTCTATGAATTCAAGAGTGCAATTCCAAGTCTTTAATGGAGTCACGAGGAATTAAAAAGTTAGTAAATTTATTTGTTAGATTTATGATAACTTATTGGAGCTTGATTTCATAGGCCCATGGTCCCCACTGTAACTTGGATAAAATCATCTAGATAGTCTCAATTAATTGATTTAATGATCAATTAGAATTATCAAAGTTGACCAGGTCAATTTTGGATAGTTGCACAGAGTTATACAGATTAGAGAAGAAAAGATAAATTATGGCAAATTTATTAATTATGATAAATATTATCTAAATAAATAAATAAGTTAAATCAAGGTTAAAATTATAAATAATTAATTTGATAAAGGATTTAAATAATTATTTAATTAATTAAATCAATAGAAAATAATACAGGCATTGATTTTAGGTCCAATGGGAATTAAATGGGAAATTTCATGGGCCTAAAGCTCATGATAATTTTGACCTAGGGCTGTTAATTGGCTATTATTTTATTGATTTTTTAATTAAATAAATGAGCTAATTGAGTCTATAAAAGGAATATTAAGTGAGAGTTGAAATCACAAGTCAGATTTCATATGACAGACACTGTTTTTCTGATAGGTTTAAACATAAGTCATTTTCTAAGCCTTATTGTTCTCTTCTCTCTTTCTCTCTATATCTATCTTATGTGTTGAGAATTTCCCACTCTAGTCTAGGTGATTCCAAGGATACTTTGAAAGGTTGTGAAACAAATTGAAGATTGGTTCAGTTTCTTGGTAATACTCTGCGACAGAAAGGATACAAGGGTTAGAGAAACAGAAGGAAGGACTCATTCATTCCACTGCGTATAATGTAAGTATTCTTATCATTATTTCTCTTTGAATTCAATTTTAGATACATGTTCTAGGTAGTCTCATATTAACTTGTTTAATGTTAGATCTTCATGAAAATAAATAAAGATCATGTATAAGTTTTTCTAACAGGCCTATGGGACATCCTTAACTTGTGCAACAAGCATATTTAAATAATAATAGAAATAATCATATTTACATATAAAGAGAATCAAATATCCTAGAAATATCTAACTCATAACCGTCCCTAAATTCTAGCTTCAGTCCTACGAGCAGATCTGGTCACATTTGTCAGCATGTCTTCTTCCCTGCTGTTCAGCATATTCCTTGCACCTATCGGGCAGCTCAACTTTTCCTTGATACCCTGGTTGTTGGTCGACCAGGTCTTCATCAATAATCAGTTACGTGTTGTCCATGCGCATCATAAACATGCCACGTCATCATGCAAATATTTTAGGAAAACATTTGCCCCTCAAGTTTATTTTAATGCGATCAGCATTTAATAAACTTATTTGACCAGCGATCCAGCTGACCCGTCACATCTGTCAGTACTTACTTTCTCGAAAAGGTAAGTAATCATTGCTCTTTCAATTCCCCAAACACGTTTTGACGGTTATCATGATTCCCCATGTATAGAAACTCTATTAACATCATTACTCTCCATTAATGCCCCGAGCAGTATAAATATAAGCCATGTCACTTCATTTCATTTTTTACCCGAGCCTTCTCTCTCTTCAAGAACACTCAAAAAAACCTCCAAGAAACCCAGAGACTTCAATTCGATCCGAGGCAATCTTCGATCAACCTCAAGCACCTCCTACGCATTTTCTACAACAATCTATACTTCGAGTAAGTTTTCGAATTCATCCTCTTACTTTTGTAGCAATTTTCACGTATTTTGGCCCTGATTTACAAGTTTTCATAACTATATTTACAGTGTTCTTGGCTAGATTTTGGGTAAATTGGGTTTAGGCAAACAAAAAAAAACACATAGATAATTGCGCTAGGATATGGATTTTAGGCACTATAATGCACAAAACAATGTTTAGAAGTAATACGAGGTATATTTACACTGATTTTGGATCCAATATCGAAGTGAAATTTTGATTTTGGGTGTTTTGGGAAACTGGGTTTTTCCCGCTTATTTTCGAAGTTGATCATATTTGCTTTTTTATATGTTTTTTCAACTTGCTCGCATGTTTATTGTGTTTTTATACATGAGCAGTGCTATCCTTGCTTTTCTTTTTCTTCTATCTATTGGTCGTAGATTCTCACTTCCCCTTTGCTCTTCTCAAATATTCATGCATGATCCCTAGGGAGGAGAGAGACCAATAAATAACAATCTTCTCACTTTGTTGTTCTAGAATCAAGAACAACCTTCTCTATCTTTTCTAGAGCCTCCGGACCCACATCTAATTCCTACAACCAACATTCCTCACAATCCTCCAAAGAATCAACCAAACATAGGTTGTGTCAAGCACAATGCTCATAGGAAAAGAAAACCCACAAACCCACAAACTCACCTTCTAGCCAGACAACGGCCAATACCGAGGGTCCTTCAAACGACCCTCAACCTTTAATCTTTGCACCACCAAAGATTCAGCCCAAGGCCCGTCCACGTGATGGCCACCGAGCAGAGGTAGCCTGGTACATCGCCCCTCCAAGCGTCATATTGACCAGAATGGTGGCTAAGTATCCCAAGAATTATGGGCTTCCTGGGATTACTTTATATAAGCCCACACCCGACCAGTGGGCAAACGTGCCCGGAGGTGCATACAGTGCCTAGTCACAGTAGCACATAGAATAAGAAGCAATCTTGCCCTTGCACGACTTTTTTTTAGGGGTGGCCAATTATTTTGAGGTCGCCCCCTTTCAAAATAACTCCCAATGGATATAGAGTACTTTCAGCACTCTATATCATGTATAACCATAAAAAATGGCTTGTGCCTACTCCTCATGAGATCAACTACCTATTCGATCTCAAATCGAACCCCAACCAAAGCAACACGAGGTTCTTCCACTTCTACCACCAGGAATCCAGTAGCACATTCCTGAGTGATATAACTTATAAGTCCAACCTGGGAAAGTACTTCCAAGAGTACTTCCTCACGACCGACGTCACTGACAACATGGCCTTCACACGAGGAGGTAAACTTTTTAATCTCTGTTCGACATTCATCTAGTCATTTTGCATATTTTCCTTGTCCTTAGTTGGTTTGCATTGTATCTAGGTCCATGATACCGACTAGACCCTACTCAAGAATTGGATATAAGAACCGCAACCCTAGCCAGCATGACGAATATAGAAAAAAGCGTCAAAGAGCTAGTCACTGTAGCGTCCCAAATTTGCTAATAAGGCTTAATGCCTTGATTAGCATGTTGAGAGGGCAATAATTAATTTAATTATGTTAATATGTGGATTAAATGATTATGTGATTAGAAATTCATGTTTGGGTGAATTAAATATGCATGTGGGCCCAATTTGGTTAGTAGGGGCGTATTTGTAATTTTGGCCCATTGAGAGCATAAATGCAATATATATGTGTGCTGTGATTGATACCACGAGATCGTGATGATATATTTGTAATGTGGGATCCAAGACGCCCCTAGGGAGCAGAATAGCTAAATGGTCACAACGGGGTTGAGTACCCAGCTCGGGGGGAGCCTAAGGGTATTTTGGGAATATAATATGTGTTCAGGATTACCGGGTAACGGGTAGTGATTTAATGATTGTTTAAGTACGTCGGGGATTAATATGGATTTGTAGGAACACTCGAGGAACTAGCAGGATGTGGCAATTGACAGGTTTCGCCCTTGGTGGCGTTAAGGGAGTGAGGATAGACTTAAGATAGTATGGTCAATTTGGTGGCTGAGGATGGTTGGACTTACCTTAGACCCTAGAGCTAACCAAAACACATTAGAAACACTCTCAAACTCAGCTCTCTCTCTCTCTCCCTCACGTCTCTCTCTCTAGGCTAAGGGGGGAAATTTTGCTAAATTCTTGAAGAGTTTGGCTAAGGAATTTTGAGAATTGGAAGCTTGAGGTGATTAGAGTAAGCTCAGCTCGAATTGTTCATTGATGTAAGAATTTACTTGATCACCAAGTTTCCTCCTGTGATTTCTCAGAATGTGTTTAGTCATAAACATTAAGTCTGATTTTGGTTATTGTTGGGGTTAGAGGTTAGTTTTTGGGATGTTTAGACCAGTTAAGTTGTCTTAAAATGAACTCTAGATTGAATTTTGGATATAGGGTTGATTCGGCTGAGAACTGGTAGGTTTGGCTGGGGGAAAACGCAGTATAAATGCATGGTTGCTAGCGTCGCAGCCTATGTTCCCCAAATGTGAGAGCTATGCTCTCTGCCATGAGCGTGCTGCATCCCTTAAAGGTTGGGCCGCAACTCAAATGGTAATTTTTGGCTTTTTGAGGGTTTTAGGCTCAAGAAACCAAATGTTAAGGCTCAGGAAGGATCCTACTACCCGGTTTAGTAGGATTCAAAGTCTCGAAGGCTAGTATTTTAATCTGAAGTTCTAATTGATTAGAGATTGATGGATATCTATTTATTATGGTATTGTGACTAGGTTTTACGTCAAATCTCGGGTTAGGGGATCGTGCTCGGGATTGCATTAACTTGTCAGCTCGAGACACAGATAAGAAAATTATTTGTGCCCATAGAGTAGGGCATGACCCTATTATTTGTGTTTCAGGGCATGGCCCTATTAATTGTGTTTAATATATGTGTGAATAAATGTGAATGCTATGTTGTGTTATGCATGCTTATGAATGAACGACAAAGGTCAGGAATGACGAAGGCCGAGAATGGCAAGGGATGAAATTTGCGTTAATCATGATGAGTGCAGGCCGCTAGGGCGAGACCCTCCAAGGGTGTTGTATACTCTCGCTCGGTGAAGACCACGAACCCAGGGCCTGGTAAAGCACTTGGGTCGACGTAGGCTACTATGTGTTTAGTCAATTGACTATTTATGCTGTTTATTATTGAATTGAATTATGCTTTGTATGCATTGAGTTTTCTTTCTGGGCTTCGGCTCACGGGTGCTCTATGGTTTAGGTAAGGGAAAAGGAAAGGTTGACCAACCATGAGTTGGAGAGCATGGAGCGGCGTGTACATGTTCGGCCTACTTGGCTGCCACGACCATGGTTATTTTGGGAAAAATATGTTCTAATGATTTGATTTGTTACTTAGGTCGACTGTATTCATATTTTGAGTTGTAAAACATTTTCAAATAGTATTTTGGGATCCCAAATGTATAACTTTTATGATTTTAATGAATGTCCAAATCTTTATATCCAAGTCTCTCAAATGAGTCTTAATTCCAATTTAATCACACTTTTTAACCTAAAACCTCGATTAGTGAGCTAATGGTACATTTATAAATCACATGGTAATGACTCTAAGGTAGTACAGTGTTACAGTGGAGAGCAATTTGAGGCTGGTTAGGCTTTTAGAACCTCACCATGAAGTGAGGCAGTCAATTGCGGGGAGTGCCACTATAGATGGCACTGAAGCACAAGAAAACCTCGAGCAGCAACAGGTGTCACAACCCCAAAGGTGCCGACCAACGGGAGTAACCATTCGAGAACCCAACCCCCACACTCGACCAGCAAGTATCCCTCCCTAACATGAGAGGGGAAAACAAAAATTCCCTGAATATGCTAGTCCTATACTCGAATCCTCCGCCGAGAACGGTATAGTTTTCTCACTCTTAAAAAACTGCCCATCCCTTATCATTTATTCGATAGAGACAGCAACTTTAATTTTATGACGAGTAGTTTAGCATGGACTTCTTCAAAGCAAATATTGAGTGTAGCAGTAATTCCTTAGATAATTTAGCGACCAGTAATTGTAGTTCAGGTACATTACTTAGAATTTCTTTTAGTTTCTTTCCTTATCATTTAAAACTATTTCTTGATATATCTACTCGTTTGTTTTTCTTGTAGTCATACAGACTGATGATGCGTTCGACATTTATACCTCTAGAGGCAAACCGGCTAGCTCAAAAAAATTGAGAAGAAAAAACATTGGAGATGCTAGCGGGGAACCTTCGAGGAAAAGGAATCGATCAGAAGACCCTCCAGCACCTACTCCTTCTAGAATAACTACACCTCCTCCTCCTCATCCTCATACCGAGCCCTCTATTGACCAGTCGGCTTTGGCGACAAAGTTTTTTAGCAATGCCTATTACTCAACAAACGATAATCCTCAGAAGAAAATCAAGCATCGTCATAGCCAAGAGACTTTTGCTGCTCTCCCTTCGCTGAAACACAACCAGGTCCTTGCTCGAGGGTTCAACGAAGTCCTCAGCGTAAGTTTCCAGTATTTTATTGTAGTCAAACACCCTTTCTTTTTATTTTTTCTGATGACTTTATCTTTTTACTGCTCGCAGGGTCTTCTTACCGTGAACGAAGGTTGGAGCCGCGCCAAGGAGATTGACGTGAAGTATGCTGATGAGATAAAAATGTGGGAGGACAAGGTCAAGACAACCAAGGCCAATCATGCTGAGGAGGTTAAGGCAAGGGAGGCAAAGGATAAGGCAGTTGAAGACAAAGCGGCTGCTTTGGCTAAGGAGTTGAGGAAGAGCCAAGAAGATCTGGCTAAAGTTGTTGCTACGAAGTAGAAGTTCAAAGAAGCCTTCGAAACCAACTACAAGGAAGCAGCCAAGTTGGAAGAAGATTTGGAGGCGAACAATCTAGAGGATCGAGTGAAGCTACTCAAAGAGCAAAATGCCCAAGACCTGGAGAAGTTCTGAGGAGCCGGAGTCACTTGTTTTTACATGTTCTAGAAGAACAATCCATATGAAAACTTTGATTATCTTCTTGAGCAAGTAAAGCAAGCTGAACTCACTAAATGTGCTGCTCTCCTGGAGGAGAAAGATGTCCCAGAATCTCCCAAAATTTCCTTGGCGGCAGGCATCAATGGTGCCGAGGAAGAAGTTGGACCCTCCGTCAATCAGCCACCTCCATAGGACCCCCTGCAACTGCACCATAAATTTTTTTTATGTAACTATAACACCCGAACAGTTTGTTCGCGATGCTAAGACAATTTGTTGCCTAAGGCAGTTTTATTTACTTTTAACATTTTTAATTACATCCGAGTAGCAATTGCTCACGGTGTAAAGATATTTCATTTTGATATTAATACAGTTGCACATTACAATTTCTATTATAACATCTGCTCATATGACCGAACCTAGCATAACACTTTACTACTATTTCATGAAATTAACTAAAAAATTATGAAAAAATACTCTAAGCGTCGTAGTATGCTTTCCCTTATTTTTCTCGCTTGTTTACATATGTTTATAATATGCTTTGCTCACTTATATGCCCCCCAAGTGATCGAGGAGTCTAAGGTTCTCGGTCACTAGCCATTGACCAATTCCTGTTCAAACATTACTGCATGTGTACTTATAAACAAGCAATGATAATATAGCAAAACAACACATGTAATGAGAAACTACTTGTAATAAATACAATAATTGGCAAGAATAACTGGTTGTGCATAGTTCCTTTTATTTCTCATAAAAAAATGGACAAAGAACGTGTCTGTACAAGTGATCAAAGATTGATCTTACACTTATAAGCAACCAGCCAACTAACTGGCAAGCCCTTGTTCAAAAACTTGTAAAAAGTAAAATTAATACAAGCCAAATCTTTAAAAAGACATGTTCATTGATAATACTTGTGCATGTGTTCTCCATTCCAATAGTGAGGAACGAGATCTCCATTTATGTGAGCAAGTTTGTATGTGCCTGGTTGAAGAATTTCTTCAATTTGATACGGAACCTTCCAATTCGGTCCAAGTACTCTAGCAGCTTGATCGCGACTGTTTAGAAAAATTGTTCTAAGTACCAAGTCCCCTACGTAAAAATTTCTTTTGCATACCTTAGAATTAAAATATCAAGCGACCTTTTGTTGGTAAGCTGCCACTCGTAATTGAGCCTGCTCATGCCTTTCGTTAACCAAGTCCAAAGACTCCATTAATAACTGGTTATTCGCATTTTGGTCGTATGTTATCCTTCTATGTGAGAGTGGATCTAAGTCTACTTGTAACATGGCTTCATACCCATAGGCTAAGGAAAATGGTGTATGGCCTGTTGCTATTCAGTGTGATGTTCTATACGACCAGAGTACTTCAGGCATTGTTTTGGCCATGATCTCTTCGCTTCTTCAAGCCTTTTCTTTAGTGTGTCCTTCAGAGTTTTGTTCACAGGTTCTACCTGTATGTTGGCTTATAGATGGGCAACTGATGAAAAGCTCTTCGTTATGCCATGCCACTCGCAGAAATCGGTGAATAGTTTGTTGTCAAATTGTGTGCCATTATCCGATACAATCTTTTTTGGCAACCCATATCGACATACAATGTTTTTTACAATGAAATCCAACACCATCTTGGTCGTGATTGTCGCAAGCAGTTTAGCTTCAGCCACTAAGTAAAGTAGTCAACAGCAACTACTGCATACTTGACATTCTCTTTTCCTGTGGGCAAAGATCTGTTTAGATCTATTCCCCAAGCTGTGAATGGCCATGGGCTTTGCATCTGTTTAAGCTCATTTGGGGCTGCTCGAGGTATCTTGGAGAATCTTTGGCATTTATCACACATCTTAACGAATTCCATAGAATCTTCAATCATTGTCAGCCAAAAATACCCATGTTGGAGAATCTTCTTTGACAAACTTGGCCCCCCATCATGATCTTCGCAAAATCCCTCATGTACTTCTTTGCATCAATTCCTTAGCTTTTTCCTTGGAAATACATCTTAATAAAGGCATTGAATATCCTCGTCGATATAGAATTCCATTGAACAGGATAAATTGAGTTGGTTGTCTTTGTAGTGTCCTTGCCTTATTCCTATATGTAGGTAGCAATCCTTGTTCGAGATATTGAACGATGGAAGCCATCCACGTGTCAGACACTTGTATTACTAAGGAGGATTCCTCCACTTGAATGATGGGTGTTGTTAAACATTCAACCAGTACTATGCTCAAAGTGTCGCCATATTTGGCGCTCGCTAATTTGGCTAAGGAGTTGGCGTTTGTGTTCTGGTCGCGAAGTACTTGCTGGAGAGTATTCTTCTCAAATTGCGCTAGCAAGTCTTTCGCCTTGTTTAGATACGCAACCATTTTAAGACCCCTAGCCTGATATTCTCCAATAATTTGATTAACAACTAGCTGGGAATCACTGTATATTTCTAATTATTTTATGTTCATATCCTTAGCTAGTCTCAAACCTGCAAGCAGTGCCTCATACTCGGCTTCATTTTCGAAGGCTGTAATGTTGAATCTAATTACATAGTGAAACCGATGTCCCTTGGGGGTAATTAAAATCAACCCTACCCCCAAGTTGTGCTCATTGGATGACCCATCTACAAACTGTCTCCAAGCGAGAGTTTGGTATTGATCTTTAGGCTCTATAATCAGCTCGTTGGCGGGGAGTCCAGTGAATTCAGCCACAAAATCTGCTAAGGCTTGTCCCTTTATGGTTGCTCGAGGTGCATAGGAAATTTCAAACTGTCCCAGCTTAACTTCCCACTTTAGTAGTCGACCAGCGACTTCTGGTTTCTGCAAGACTTGCCGTAGTGGCTGGTCGGTAAGAATTATTATGGGGTAAGCTTGAAAGTAGGGTCGCAGTTTTCTTGACGCCAGTATCAAGCAGTAAGCTAATTTCTCTATAGCTGGATATCGTAATTCTGCTCCCAATAGCCTTTTACTTATGTAGTATACTGCCTTTTGAATGTTGTCTTCCTCCATGATTAAAATAGCACTGGCAGCATACTCTGTTATGGCTAAGTAGATGTACAACATCTCCCATTCTACCAAATTGGACAAAATGGGCGGTCACGACATATAGGACTTAAGTGTCTGAAAAGCATGTTCGCATTCTTCTTTCCACTCGAACTTTTTGTTTCCTCTAAGTAGATTAAAAAATGGGACACACTTGTCCGTAGACTTAGATATGAATCTACTCAGAGCCGTAATTCTCTTGTCAGGCTTTATACATCTTTAACTCTGGCTGGTGATTGCATCTCAATCAGTGCTTGAATCATTTCAGGATTGGCTTTGATTCCTCGCGAATTTACTATGAATCCCAAAAAATTTATTGATTCAACTCCAAAGGAACACTTAAGAGGATTAAGTTTCATCTGATATTTGTTCAAGATGTTGAAGCATTCCTGCAGGTCCTTGATGTGTTCACCAGCCATTCTAGACTTGACCAGCATATCATCGATGTAAACCTCCATATTATTGTCGATCTGATCTTTGAACATGTGGTTGACTAGTCGCTGGTAAGTCGCACCAGCGTTTTTCAAACTGAAGGGTATTACTTTGTAGCAGTAAAGCCTCATATCTATTAGAAAGCTAGTGTGCTCTTCATCAGGTGGATGCATACTAATTTTATTATAGCCGGAGTATGTATCCATGAATGACAAAACTTCAAGTCATGATGTAGCATCAACTAGTTGGTCGATTCTTGGAAGTGAGAAACAATCTTTGGGCAGGCTTTATTAAGGTCTATAAAATACACTCACATCCTCCATTTACCATTTGGTTTAGGAACCAGTATGGGATTAGAGACCCAAGATGGGTAAAATGCTACCCTGATGAATCAATTTTCCTTCAGCTTCTCGACTTCTTCCTTTAAGGCTTTAGATTTGTCTTTGTCGAGCAGCCTTCTCTTTTGTTGCACCGGTGGGTGGTTTTTGTCTATATTCAAGACATGGCTAATAATTTATGGGTATATCCCAACCATGTCCTTATGCGACCAGGTAAAGACATCCTGGTTCCTCCTCAAAAGCTCCACCAGCTATTTTTTTATTGTTGTCTCTAAGTTTTTACCGACTTTCATAATTCTGGTCGGATCATTTTATTCTATTTAGACCTCCTCGAGGTCCTCCATGGGTCCAATATTTTCTTCAGAATCCCCAAAGCGAGGATCTAAGTCTCTATCCTCACTTTGGGCAATGCCCTATTTGGTGACTTGTTCACTTGATTGGGCTAGTGATTCGTTTACCACCAGCAACCTTTTTTCTGTCATGCTCCTTGATCTGCCTCTTCTTTCTTTCGTGATCGAAGATTTGTAACATTCTCTGGCCTCTCGCTGATTTTCCAATAAGCGTCCAACTCTTGTGTCGATTGGAAACTTCAAAGCCAGATGCCAAACTGAAGTTACTGCTCGTAGATCGATGAGAATGGGTCTTCCAATCACAATGTTGTATGCAGACGGACAATCGACTACTATAAAAGTAGGGAGCAATGTCCTGTTTGCGGGTGTCGTTTCTGCTATGACCAGGAGTCTGATTGACCCTGTTGTAGCTAACCCCTCGCTAGAAAATCGTAGATGGTTTGGTTGCATGGTTCTAGATCTTGCACTGATAGTTTCATTCTTTCCAGTGAAGATTTGTGCAGAATATTTACCGAGCTTCCAGTATCCACCAACACTTGTTTCACCATCATGTTGGCGATTTGCACATCTACGACCAAAGGATCTGAGTGGGGGAATCGGACATGCTATGAGTCCAGCTCAGAGAAATTTATTAACTCTTCCTCTATTTGAGCATTTTTAGGAGTTCGCTCCTTGGCGTTTAACATTTCTATGTCATGATCGTGATGTATGATTCTGGCATATCTCTTTCTTGCCTTACCACTATCACCAGATATATGTGGTCCCCTGCATATGGTTAGCAAATTACCAACGACCGGGGCTGGTTGCAGCGGAGGTGAGCATTGGCGTACAAGTGTTTGTTGGTTGCCTCCGTTGGCCCCCTTGCAAGGAATTTCCCCTACTCGTACATACCTTCTCAGGTGTCCCTGCCGAATAAGGAAATCATGTCCATAGTCTTTGTGAAAATGACAAAACTTAGTTGTGTCCTTCTTGGATATATCTTTCTTGATCGAGGCTGGTCGCCTAAAGGGGACTGTGGTATGACTGGCCTGATACACTTCAACTCGGCTATTGACTAGGGTAGTCTAGTTGGTGAACCTCGACTCGTATCTGTTCTGTATAGAGCGCTTGTTTTCAGATGTCATCAGTTTAGTATTTTCCCTTTTTCCTCCATTCTTATTGTTACTTTTGCCGTTGACGTTGGGTTTGCCAGACCCACGGGCGGCTTTGGTTAAGTCTTCTTTCTTGCCCTGGTCAGCCTTTGGGGAATTTCCTTCATTGGTGATAGACTTCTCCCGCTTGATGTACTTGTGTGCTCGATCCTTAAATTCTTGAGTGCTCTTGACTCCATTTTTCTGCAAGCTGCTCCAGAGGAGAGATTGGCATTGCACTCCAGCTGTGATGGCCATCATCTTTCCCTCATCTCCAACAGCCTTGGCCCGAGCAGCTGCTCGCATAAACCGTTGTATATACACCTTAAGAGACTCTCCTTCCTTCTGTCAGATATCGACCAGCTGATTGGCCTGTATTGGATGTATCCGACCAACATAAAACTACCAGTAGAATTCCTTTACTGACATTTTGAATTTGCTTGGGAATTCTGCCACAACAATTCTGTTGATGAATGGGTTGCCCTTCTCCGGTCATATTCTATATGGGACATTTTATTCCTGACCAGTTGTTGCACAACTTGATTCAGGACATTTTTTGAGCCTGAACAGAGTCTGGTATAGCAAGAGCGACTGGAGCTGGGGGGAAGTACTCATTGTGCCTTTCCCTTTAGTCATTAAGTACGTCCCTTAAATCTGCATCACTACATCTTTCCTCTCTGGCACCTAGTCGGTCAAAGACGTTAGAATGTTTAGGCTGCTCCCTAACATTCTAGCATATTGGTCGGTTATCCATCAGAGGAGGATTTCGCTGCTTGGTTCTTTCCTCCTACTGTCACCCATTGTTCCTCATATCATAACCAGAGTTCGCTTCATTGTAATCATGGTCGTCTCTGAATTGCGACTTGTGAGTGCGCGACCTGTTGTACGCATTGTTCCCCTCTCTTCTCCCTAGTCTATCCCAGTAAACAGGTGGAGGCTTGCGCTGGTCATTGGGTCCCCTGACATTGCTCTGCCATGGGGGGTCTCAGACCACAGAGCCTGAGTCCACTTGCCTCCTGCTTCCTGAGGGACGTTTTCCCCTGCCAGGAGGGTTCTGTTCTCCATCTGTTGACTTCTAGGGCTTCTGGGACGCTGCTCGTCCCTATTCTGTCTATGCTGTTGAGTATTATCACAACCAGCACAATAGGGTAGTTGTTGCTCGTTATTTCTGTTGGGATTCTAGGTTTTCCTCTCCTATTGAGCAGCCGGAGGTTCTTCTGGTCTCTATGGACTCCTTGGGTGTGGTGGATTTTGAGGACACTTGGGTTGATCTTAATGTAGATTTTGAGAAGGGTGAGAGTTTGGTGGCAGATCTGGCTGAGAGGTTGGTGCAGATGGAATAGGCTATCCTCGAGCCAACTGAATGGTTGCCTCTAAAGTCATTGTAGCATCTCTCTGCCAACGTTCCATGTCGGCCTACCGCTCATTCCGCTCTCGTCATTGTCGGTCGATCTCTATATGTTGCATCACCATAGTTTCACCAAAGTCATTCACAAGGTTTCGATGTCCAGGGACAGAGACACATGGTGATTTGTGTAGGCTCTGGCCTACATTGAAATTTAATAAATAAACTTTTTAGTTAATTATAACATTAATTTTACTTTGTGAAATGGTAAGTTTCTTCTTCTACCAGTTCCCAAGTTTGAACCGTGCATCCTTCTTTTTTGATAAAATTATATTGATTTAGAGGGAAAAAATCTTAGGGGTTCGAACCCATGTCTTGAGGAAATATAAGGCTCACTCAACAATTGAGCTAACACTTGCATGTGTTTGATAATTAAAAAATTTATATATTATTCTTTAAAAAACATAAAATAATCATTACACACCAACTAATTTAAAAAAAAAAAAACAATTATCAAGCCCTCTCTGAAAATAATTTCTAGCTCCGTCACTGTTAGCGTCCATCTCTTCCAATTCCACTTATGGCTCGTCCTCCACTACACCTTGTGGAGGAGGTGGATTATGTACACTTTTAGATGTCTGTCCAGTTTGACCCGCTCTCCTGGAGTTCTTCACGATTGTTATCTTGAAGTTCTTGAGTTCACCTCTTAATGAAAGCACCAAAATGTTGACCCTCGATTTAGTCAACGACACAGAGTCACAAAAAATGATAAGAATGATAGAACCGAATGCAAGAACTAAAATGACACAATGATTTCATAGTGGTTCGGCCCCCAAAGATTGGTAATAACCTACAACTACTTAGTATTTTTATTGATGTAAACTCTGAAATCTGCGATCAGCGTATGAATACAGGAAATTTTCCCTTGAGACATTTGTCGGCGCATATGGACGTGAGCGTAGAAGGGGCGAAGGCCTTGCTATGTGAGGCCTAGCTAGGCTTGGACGTGCACACCCACCCCCGCAACACTTAGCGCACCCCTTGGTAAGAAAAAGCATCGCATAGCAAGGCCTAACTCAGTGGTCTAGCTATCAAGGGTGCCACAAGATCGAGACCCATGTGCTTGTGGCTTAGAGTCTCGGTCAGATGAGTGTGAGGTGCGCAGAGTCAAGGATGAACAGTTGTGCGAAGTACGAGTACGGGCCCAACGACTATGTAAGGCCCGTGGAGCCAATGATGCCTCACTGTGAGAGGCCTGCGGAATCAAGAGTGCCTCGCTGTGCGAGGCTGAACAGATGAAGGAGGGACTAGACACCAAGATTGGCACGCCTACACGGAAGGCCTCGAGAGAGTCTAGGTCCCTTGGTGTCACGACACACGGAGGCTTGTGCACCCATGGACACCATGTGGGTGATAACTTCCAATATGGCTTGCTCACCCGCAAACACCACGCGGGTGATGGCTTCCAAGATGGCTCACGCACCCACGAACACCACACAGGTGATGGTTTCCAAGATGGCTCGCGCACCCACGGACACCATGCAGGTGATGGCTTCCAAGATGGCTCACGCACCCACGGACACGATGTGGGTGATGGCTTCCAAGATGGCTCGCACACCCACGGACACCACGTGGAGTCCCAGCACCTCATCGTGTTGCTTCGAACGTGGTGACACCGCCTATGAACCGAAGACCCACTTCGTCCATATGTAAAACATTCAAGGGCCTCATCGCTATGATGACAGGGCACTGAGGAGAGCCACACATAGTGGGGGTGTTATTGTCTCATCACGCACCATATGCCCCAAGCCTCCCAAATATACAAGGAGACTTAGTAGATGTGTCCAACACTTAGCAACATATTAGAAGGCGATGAGGGAAGATATATTTTGGAGGTGTGCGAAGGACCTTCAGGTACGAGGCATGTGAACAAGTACGAGACGTACGACCCTGGGGGATGCAAAGGCATGGCTCTAACATCAGAGCCTGACAAGTAGTGGTGGTACGACTCAGTACAAGGAGTGGTGGCATGACTTGTACACCTCTAACCATGTACCCACAACTGACACCACAATCCTCTGCTCCTCTACACCATGCACCACTACTCTGACAGAGTACAAACGTACTATCTTGTCCTTTGGGACCACCTTGTATCAGAGGCCATCAGAGCCCATCTATAAATAGGTTTTGACCCCTCAAATGAAGGGGTTGGAAATATCTTGTAACACCAGACTATTATAAGAACAATATACAAGTTTTCTTCTATTGTTCACTTGCAATTTTTCTCTAAAGTTCTACAAGTTCTTTGGAGTTCAGAAGTCCCTAATTAAGTCTTTGAGTTTTCCATCCATATATCGTTGATGATTTTTTGCCGTCAACGGTTTGGTGTCGTATGTGGGAAGAACAGCATCAAGCCAACGTTCTTTCATCACTTCCAGCAAGGAAAAATGCCAAGGCGTTCAAAACACTGATGACAACTACAAGATGTTGAGGTTCACCTGGACAGAGAACAATTGAGGGCCTCCAGGAAAGACCCTCCTCCACCTAAGCATGGAGATGTGCCGGAGGAACATCCTCCTCCAAGGGAGGAGAAGGAAGCATCATCCCTGGCTACCCGGCCCGACGGAGGTCATTCGGAGCGGCCAGCGCACCCACATCCTCGGCCCCCGGTGGCACCACGTTCTGGCCACCGAGACCTAGGTACCTCGACACACAGGCCAGGCAAGAGTCCCTGAGTACACTCAGTGAGTTCAGACTCAAAGACTCGCTTCTATGAGGATGAGATTCACGAGTTACACAAAAAGAATCGAAGGCTGGAAACTACGCTAGAGAACATGCAGGAGGATTTAAATGGCCTTCTGCAAGGAAAGTCAAGCATACCCCTTCCGAAGCATTAAGAGAGAAAGCGTGAAAGAGGGGAAACCACTTTCCCCGTAGACGATGGGAGAACCCAACTTTCCACCAGCAACACTCCCCAGACAAAGTACCATGAGGGACCTAGGCCAGCGAAATACCCCTACAAGCAAAGGCAGAGGGACAACGATGGTCGTAAGAACGAAGCATGAGTCACCTCAAAAGTGGCGCCCCCTATACTAAGAGAAAAGCCCAATGGGAAGAGGTCAGAAGAAAGGACAACACCTCCTATATCCCCTTCAAAGGTCAAATAGAAGAGAAAGGCAAACCCTACTAAGCTGAGAGACTCCTTGAATTGGAGGCGACAGGAGCTGGACACCGAGATGAGGAACCTTCGGAGCAAGATTACCACAGCGTTTGGGGGGAACATTATTGATGAAGAGTTTGACTATGAGTCACCCTTCACACGATAAATCCAGTTTGAACGACTCCCGTCTAACTTTAAAGAACCTCATATGACCCCTTATGAGGGCACCTCAGACCCCAAGTACCACTTGGATGCCTTCGACGACTTAATGAAGTTGAGAAGGGGTCAATAGTGGAGAAAGATGTAACTGTTTCACTGTCACATTGAAAGGGCCTGCGTACAAATGGTTCAAGAGACTGAGGTCAGGAACCATCAGGTCATGGAAATAATTTTCCGACGAGATTCTCCAACAACATCATGTCGTACGTGATTACACCATGTCAGGCACTAGCCTCGCTAACATAAAGCAAGGTGAAGAAGAAAGCTTGAAGAGATATATTCATAGGTTCAACATGGAGGCGGCTAAAGTGGGAAGTCTAACCATGGGAGAACTCAAGATGGAAATCACAGTTGGAGTGCGCCCCAGTAGTAAGCGGGATAATATTCTCAAAAGGGAGGTCACCGACTTAGATGACTTCTATGAAAGAGCGCAAAAGTACATCCGTGTCGAGGATGGCCATGAGAACCTAAAGGCAGGAAAGCGTGAATCCCACAACAAGGCTTCGACCCATGAAGGTTCGAATATTTCAAAAAAGAAGAGGGTGCGTGAGGGGCCGAGAGATGACCACCAGAGAAGGCCCAAACGCGGGAGCAACCCCAGGCAAACGTCTTACACCTTCTATACATACTTGATAGACACTAGAGAAGGCCAAGTTCCCTTCAAGAGACCCCCACCGATGAGAAAAGACCGGTCCAAAAAGGACCCTAGCAAATACTGCCAGTACATCAAGGACATTGGCCATACCACAGCAGAGTGCACCCATTTGAAGGTAGAAATTGAGGAGCTCTTACGTAGGGGGCACCTAGGCAGATATGTCAGAAGGGAAAATTAAAGAACACAAGATGGACTTGAGAAAAAGCCCCGGAGATACAAGAGAAGTGAGAACGATCTTCGGAGGCCTAGGGTTTGGAGAAGAGTCCAGGAAAGGTCGAGACAGCTATGCTAGAGAAGACAGACGGAGTCCACCACTGTGTGTCATGAGCCTGGAGCAACGACCCTCGAAGAGTTTTAAGGGAGAAAATGAACCAGTCACTTGCGCGAAGGAGGATGCATGAGAGGTGCACTTCCCAAACAATAATCCCTTGGTGTTGACAATCCAATTGGCCAACATCAGGGTGCATCGGGTCCTCATAGAAAACAAAAGTTCCGTGGACATCTTTTATCGCCCCGCCTTGGAGAAGATGGGTTTGGGCGTCAGAAACTTGAGACATTTCCATTCCTCCCTATACAGATTCACAGGGGACTCGATACAACCTTTAGGGGTAATAAAATTGGCCCTCACCATGGGAGAACAACCCAGAAAAACTACCTTCATGGCAAACTTTGTCGTGGTAGACTATGCTTCAGCTTTCAACGCAGTATTGGGGAGACCATCCTTAAGAGAATTCAAAGTGATAACTTCAGTATATCATCTAGCTGTCGAATTCCCAACTCCTGGGGGAATAGCGAGTATGAAGGGGGAACAGAAAGAAGTGAAGGAGTGTTATAACACCTCCCTCCGCACATCTGTAAAACCACGGGAACCAATGGCGATGGTAGTACATGGGGGTACAAACCTGTAGGAAATGGACCCTCGAGTAAGGGAGGAGCTTGGGGTCGAACCTGTGGAGGAGTTAGAAAAGATTGTTGTAATGGAAGAGCCATTGCGAAAGTTGAAGGTGGGAAAAAACCTTCAGGACGACACAAAGGAGAAATTGGTGAAGTTCCTAAAGGATAATCTCGATGTGTTTACTTAGAGTCACGAAGACATGGTGGGGATAGATCCTTCCATCATGTACCACCATTTAAATATCGACCCCGAGGCAAGGCTAGTCAGGCAGAAAACACGAGCGCTCGACCCGGAAAGATATGCAGCCTTGAAGGAGGAGGTTGACAAATTGAAGGCAAATGGGTTTATCTGCGAAGCATTCTATCCCGTATGGGTGTCGAACCCTGTACTTGTAACGCCCTACTTCCTTAGAGCCGTTACTAAGTGAGTTTTTAAGACAAAACAGTGTGCAATGGACTTGCTAACCGAGGTTTTGAAACAAAAGTGTGACTAATTAAAAGTTAAGGCTGTAATCTTTGAAAATGCGTCATTTCATTAAAACTTCTATTATTAAACATTTGGGATCCCAAAATAAGGTTTGAAAACTATTTACATCTTGAAATAAGTTTACAGTTGATAAATCATAAAATCATAGATTATTACAGCCATTTTCAAATAAACCCCCAACCAAAACAGTCGGGCAGGCCAAACATGTACGCGTCGCTTCACGCTCTCCGTACTCATGGTTGGTTGACTCAGACTTTGCCCTACCTACAACACGGAGCACCCATGAGCCAAAGCCCAGCAAGAAAACTCATGCAGAACATAACATAAGCAATTTATACAATTTATCATAACAGATAATCCACACATAAACAAGTCAACCATAGACTAAGCAAACACGGCCATGCCGTCCCCGAAGCCTTACCGAAGCCTGGGGTCTCGGTCTTCACCGCAGGATCTCACATATATCCTGTGGGTCCCGGGCCCTGCCCTGACCATAGCATCCCATGTGCTAGGTGTTACTTCCGGCCCCGCTGCCGTTCTCGGCCTTGCCGCCCTCGGCCATAGCCGTGCAATTCACTATAATCATATATAGCATAAATCAAACACATTCAAACAAATATCAATTCATTTAAATCTGCACCCTAACATGTAATGCAATAGAGGGCCATGCCCGGCAATCATTTCATCATGCAACATGCAATATAGGGCCGTGCCCCGCAATCACACTATGGGCCCATGCCCTATCCTACGGGTGTTATAGTTTTCTTACCTTTCCCTTCAATAGCTTAGATCACCTGACTCCTTGAGCACGATCCCACTCGAGCCTTAGCGCACACCTAGGCACAAACATAGGTCAAAGTCAACACCGAACCCCAAGTCCGAATACCTAGCCTCGGGACCAATCCCGAGCCCCCGGGAAGTCCTAAATCCCCAAAACAAAGTGGCGGAATCGAGCCCCGAACCCTAGGTCAAAAACCCTCATAAAAACCCAAAAATTCACCTCTGTGAACAGTGCAGCGCTACAGCGCTCTAAAGAGGGCGCTGTAGCGCTACAAGCAGAACACTCCCCCCAGAACAGGGGCTAGCGCTACAGCGCCCACTGACTAGCGCTAGTTGCAGCCCAGCAGAACCAAAAATCGCATCTTGCGATTTTCTCCTCCCATTTCAACTCCAAACTTGTCCAAACCTTTTCCAAACCCAAAATCAAGCTTATACACACTCCACACTCATCCCGAGCATCCCAAGAACTCAAAACCCAATCACATTCAACCCAAATCTCAAAATCTAACATGATGAACTCAAAAACCAGAAATTCATTCAACAATAAAGGTAAAGGCTTAGAATTCTTACCATTGATGCAATTTCGACCTTGATTCAACCCTAGGCCTCCTTAGCTTGTTCATCCTCAAAGCTTGCCCAGAAATCCCCTAAAGTTCCCAACAACTCAGTTCAAAACACAGCTCAAACCAGCCAAAACCCTAAAACAGAAATCTCCAAGAACTTACATCAAACTTCTGATGTGATCTTGCTAACCCCTAGCCAATCCTCAAGCCTAACCCAAGATCCTTGATGCTCAGCCTATCATTGATCTCCACCAAGCTTTGCTCCAAGAAAAATGGAGGGAAAATGGTGCAAGAGTGCACAACCGAACCACCCCTCTGTTTTCCCTCTTCTTTTCCTTCTTTCCTATTTTTTTCTTTCTTTCCTTCAGCATTCACACTCTCTAACAATCCCACTCACAATATAAAGCCTTAAAAATCTATCTTTAAAGGCCAAATGACAAAAATGCCCACCCTATTAAATTCTAAACCTTTAAGTCCATAAAGGGGCGTTTTAGTCATATACTCAATTCCCGCTAATCCTCAAGTGTCTCTAATATTTTCCCGTTGCTTCCCAATACCTGATAAATCACCAAATAATTATCCCCCAGCATCAAAATAAATCTCAATCTATTTCTCTAAATTCCTGTTCATACCTCCAGGCTCGCCCCGAGCCAGGTATAAATTCCCGTCATGAATTTCCGCTAGCCTGCTCACTAGGATCGCCTCGAGTCACAAATCACAGAAACATCCACATCACGGTGTGGTCTCAACAATCATCACATATCAATACAGTTATGCCTAACATGGCCAAAATTACAATTATGCCCTTCTAACACGATCTGGGCCTACATGCATACTAATATACATAGTCATGCATCTCAGATAAACAAATAGTCATATAACATGCTTTAAATCACAATCATGCATTTAATTTATAAATATCACACATAAATCCCGTCATGCCCTCCTGGCACGCTAATCAAGGCCCTTAAGCCTTATTAGCTAATTTGGATCGTTACAGTACTAGTTCCAAAACCCAATGGAAAGTGGAGGACCTGTGTGGACTTCTCTAACCTCAATAAGGCTTGTCCTAAGGACAGCTTCTCGCTTCCAAGAATAGATCAACTAGTGGACGCAACAGTCAGACATGAGTTACTTAGCTCCATGGGTGCTTACTCTGGATACAACCAGATACCCATGAACCCAGCTGAAGAAGAACATACTTCATTCATAACGGATAAAGGAATCTACTGCTACAAAGTGATGCCTTTTGGATTGAAGAATGCAGGTGCCACCTATCAGAGATTGGTGAATAAGATGTTCGCTAACTAGATAGGAAGGAACATGGAGGTATACATTGACGATATGTTGGTGAAGACCAAAAATGCCGAAGAACTCAACGAGGACATAAGTAAGATGTTCGACACACTCCGAAGATACCAAATGAAGTTGAATCCACTCAAGTGCACCTTCGGAGTCTCTTCAGGAAAGTTCTTGGGTTTCATGGTCAACTCCAGAGGCATTGAAGCTAACCCTGACAAAATAAAGGCCCTAGTGGAAATGAATCTACCAATGAGCAAGAAAGAGGTGAAATGTCTAACGGGATGGTAGCAGCCCTCTACAGATTCATTTCAAGGTCTACGGACAAGTGCCTCCCCTTCTTCAACATCCTAAAAGGGAACAAAAAGTTCGCTTGGGATGGAGATTGGGAGGACGCTTTTACCAAGGTGAAGGAACACCTAGGGAATCCACCCTTGTTGGCTAAACATGAAAGGGCGAAAAGCTATACTTATACTTGGCGGTATCCGAGTATGCCATAAGCGCTGCCCTGGTTAAAGGAGAGAATAAGCATCAACAACCCGTGTACTACATCATTAAACGGTTGGTAGATGCAGAAACTTGATACCCAAAGATAGAGAAGTTAGCATACACCTTAGTTGTGGCCTCAAGAAAGTTAAGGCCCTACTTCCATGCCCATGCGATCGAGGTACTCACTGATAACCACTTGAGATAGGTCTTGCACAAACCTAAAATCTCGGGGAGACTGATGAAATGGTCGATTGAGTTAAGTCAATTGGACATCACGTATACCCCAAGGACCTCCATCAATGGGCAAGTGCTTGCAGAGTTCATAGTGGAGTTCACCTATTGACCAAATGAAGAAGGAGATATAGGAGAGAGTAAGTCAGTCGGTAAAGAAGAGGAAAGGAAGTTTGAGGAATGGAGCCTCCATGTGGATGGAGCATCCAACGAAGGGGGAACTGGAGCAGGTATCGTGATGACTGGACTTGGAGGACACAGGATGTATTGCGCAATACGATTTGGGTTTGAAGCCTCGAACAATGAGGCAGAGTACGAAGCGCTCCTAGCTGGATTGATGTTGGCCCAGAGGCTAAAGGTAAGATATTTGCACATTTTTAGCGACTCACAGTTGGTGCTATTCCAGGTGAAGGGAGAGTATCAGACAAGGGGTCCTAAGATGGCCGCATACTTAAAGAGGTTAAAAGTCTATCTGGAGCAATTGGAGGGATATAGCATAGAGCAAATCCCAAGAGAGAGTAATACCCATGTCGATGCCCTCGCAAAGCTGGCTTCCACAAAGGATGGAGATATCCTCGAGTCTGTACCTGTGGAGTACTTATCCAGGCCAAGCATCATTGAAGCAGAGATTCATATGATTAACACCCCAAAAGAATCGTGGGCCAACCCAATTATGAACTACCTAAGGGATGGAGCTCTACCAACAGACAAGAGAGAGGCTCGGAGGCTGGTGTATAAAGGCGGCCGATAGACCTTAGTAGATGGAGTCTTGTACAAGAGAGGATTTTTTGTGTCGCTCTTACGGTGTGTTATGAAGAAGAGGCAATGAATGTTTTGTATGAAACACATGAAGGTGAATGCGGCAACCATGCGAGTGGGCCATCAACAGCCAGGAAAGTCGTGAGGCAAGGATACTACTGGCCTTCTATGGAGAAGGATGCTAGTGACTTCACGAGAAAGTGTGACAAATGTCAGAGACACGTAAACTACTCTCGGAAGCCCCCAAATGAGCTAACTAGCCTGACTAGCCCTTGGCCTTTTGCTATTTGGGAATAGACCTGATCGGTGCCCTTCCCGCAAGCAGGGGTGGAGCGAAGTACGCAGACGTAGTGATAGATTACTTCACCAAGTGGGTTGAAGCAGAGCCTCTAATAAAAATAACGGCCAAGCAAATCACCACCTTTGTCAACAAATTCATTATCTGCAGGTATGGAGTGCCCAACAAAATCATTTCTGACAACAGCACCCACTTTGAGGGGGAAAAGTTTGAGGAGTATTGTAAGGCGAAGATTCTCAGCTGTTGTGCATCCGTAGGCCAATGGGTAGGTGGAGGCCATTAACAAATTCCTCAAGAAGAACCTAAAAATGAAGCTAGAAAAACTAAAGGGAGCCTGGGTCGAAGAGCTGCCTAATGTGCTTTGGGCCTATAGGACCACAATGCGCACAACCACTAGGGAGACCCCTTTGTCTTAGCATATGGATGTGAGGCTGTCCTCCCTATTGAAATGAAGATCAACTCATTCAGGATACAGGCATACGAGGACCAAGTCAACCATGCAACAATGGCCAAAAACTTAGATATGTTAGAAGAAAGAAGGAAAAGGGCTCAGATAAGAGTGGTGGTATACCAGCAACGGGCAGCGAGGTACTACAACTCAAGGGTGCGAGAAAGAATGTTCAGGGTAGGAGACTAGGTGCTGAGAAAAGTACTCCCCAACATGCGAGACCCGGGGGCGGGGGTACTAGGGGCGAACTGGGAAGGACCCTACCAAGTCGTCGAGCATGGTATGCATACCGTCGAACATTTATAAACTAGCACGCATGGATGACACCGTAATACCCCAAGCATGGTATGCGGAACACCTCAAGAAATACTACCAATAAGACTTCCATATCCGATGCAAATAATATATGTATTTAGTTTATTGTATGTTAGGCTAACTTCAGCAGATAAGAATCAAAGAAGTTACCGAGATAACCTCACAAGTAGATGTACCTATTTCATATATGTCTTTGTAATCTGCCTATTATGAATGAAAGTGTTCGCTACTTCGCATGCCACATTTCTTCTCTAGGCAAACATCCACCAAAGTGCTTGATGGAATAAATTTCACCAAGCACTTGGGGGGCAGGACAGGAGGCACGCATATATGCAAAAAAGAATAAACTCGGCAAGCTGTCTCTTATATTCAAAAGGATTAGCTACACTTATGAATATCAAGGGAATAGTAAAATAAAGAAGTTTTTGTAAAAAAGATGACCTCCAACCAAAGGTCGACGCCCCCGCAGGGGGTCAGGCTGTAAGGAAGGCATCTCCCAATAAGTCTGGAACGGCTACTAAGTCGGCTAGCCAAAAAGGGTCCTAAAAAAGACCCTTGTAAAAATAGTACTATGCATAATGACGAGAAGGATGCTTCTCGCAAGAAATAACAAGCGCACATAAAGAATATAAAAGGATACCGAGAACCCAAGGGTTAACATGTCCTTACAAGTATAGTCAAGGTGCACCAAAAAGACTATCATCATCAGACCAAGGAAGAGAAACAAAATTCATCAAAAAATAATAATAAGAGGGACTTACCAAAGTCCCTTAAGTTTGATAATCAAAAGAGAATGACAAAGGCTAGAAAGGCCAATGCATCCTCATAGTTGATATAAAAAACAAACAAGGACATATAAATCAAGAGTTCCACACACCATTAAATATTTATGAGGAGTTCAAAAAAAAAGGGAAACAATATGGAGGATTACATGGCAGCAACATATACGCATGCAAATAAGCCTTGAAGAGGGATCGAAGGGTTTCCACCCTGACTTTTCCACTCAGAGATTTTCCCAGTTGCATAATCTCCAAAATGAGACAGGTCGACATCGGGGTTGGTTTTCCATACGACGTGCAGTGTGCGCTCAATTATGTCGTTCTCAACAATTACAAGTTTGGTCTCAAGCGCAGTAATTTTCTCATTTAGAGTATGGATGGTAGCTTCAAGCCTAGTGTTGGAGTGAGAGGTTGAAGCAGCCTTGGCTAATGCAGCATCTCTCTGGAGAACTGCCTCAGCAAGTTGACCCTCCAAGTCGCGGACCCGTATGGACAAACCATCTTTTTCTTCCTCAACCATCAAGAGATTTTTCATTGCCCCCTCGAGCTCGAGCTGTAGTTGTTATGTGGATGAGGAGCTTGAGGCAACAAGCTGGTGACCCAGGATAGAAGCCTAAGTAAGAACAAAGAAATAAAATAAAACATCAAGGTTCAAGAAATATCAAAACGAAAAAACGTATATTAAGTGTTTTGACAAATATTTGCATGGAGGCTCGCATGTAAGCCTCACCCAACTCGGCATCGGAAATGTCATGCATAAATCCCCACTCGCCTTCAAGAATGTTTCCCATGTAACGGTTCATGGCTTCCCCATACTGGCTTTCCAGAGGATGGCCTCCAGTAGCGAAAGCATAAGCTTGGCGGGGGAAACACGTGTGCCCATCGAGGTATGCTTAGACAAGGAAGGAGACCGAGAAGGTCCCAATCCATCTGCAGATGTGCAGAGGACAGAGGGACGCGGAGTCACCTCTTTAGACAAAGAGGCACTCGAAGACGCCCGCCTCAAGCACCCCCCCCCCCCCCCCCGAGGGTGAAAGGGCCTCACCAAAAGAAGGAATGCCAAAGTTCCTCTTCAGAATAGAAGGGGGGAGCATGGGTGTTGAAAGCAGACTCGCCCCAAGGCATCGACGGTGAAACATGAGAAGTAACACCATCTATGTGTCCGTCGTCAGCCACATCCCTAGCCCCACCATTCAAGGATCGTAAACATGAGTAATTCTCGGACTCCACCTCCTCTTCCGTGTCCATATGTCACCTGATGGGTAGACGTAATCTTTATCAGCCGCCTCATCATAACTGTCTTCATCACCACCATATATCCACGGAACAGTAGATTTTGATGAGATGGAGCATTAGGAAACAACTTGATCCGGAGATGTCAGCTTGTATGCATAAAGATTGCACTTTGTAAAAAGGCCATAGGCCTATTTACGGAAGGCTAGCACATCTAGGATCTGCGCCACTCGATTGCAGGCCGATGATTTTAAGGTAGGGCCGACGACCCCTTCGAGACCTATGGTCAAGAAAAAAGAAACAACCATAGTTAGATATACTAGAAAAAGGAGGGGTAAAAGAGAAATTTCTTATATACCAACTCAAGGTGGGAATGAGCTTATTTGAAGTTTTGAAGCGCGTATATTGGGTATACACGCTGGGGGTGAAGAAGAAGTCACTCTTCCATGATCCTCTGTTTGAAATGGAGCCTCCCAGAAGGGGATACCCTGTAAGGGCCATGGCTTTCTGGAGCTGATAGAAGCTAGGGGCAGTAGGGTTCTCCCTAAGGGTATAGAGGTGGTGGAACTCACTCATGGAAGGCCCTCTAGAGTGCATTTGTTTGTATAATATGTATAAACAACTGAGCACCACCCAAGAGTTGGGGGACAGTTGAAGAGGCACCAGCTCAAAGTAGTTTAGTACCTTAACAAAGAAGGGGTGGAGTGGTAAAACTCCACCGGATTTGATTATGGAGTCGCTGATAGCAACAAGCCCCTCGGGAGGCTTAGTGGCACAGTCCTCACGATTTGGAATTATGAGCTTGATGTCTGGCGATAGTTGGTGGGCCTTCATCATGTTGGCAAGCTTAACACAGGTGAGAGTGGGCCTTATATCTTTGTTTTTAGAATTTTCGGAAGTCCTCCTCAGCATGTCAGGTACCTGGACATAGACTGGAAATTTGTGAGCAACAAACTTCCTCAACCCCCTAGAAGGTCCTCTACACATTTTACGTCTACCTGCACTCTGCTTGACCCTATGGCGTGCGACCGAGGGCAAGTGAGGAAGCGTGGGGAAAATCATAGAAAGGAACTCATGTTCAAGGGGTTCACAATCAGCACTCCCACGGACAGGACCCCTATAGCTTGAGGATTCATCACCACAGAAAGAAAAAGGTTCAGGTGGCAGGTTATCCTCTAGGCAGGCGATTTTGGCTATACAATCCTGAAGGGTTGATTTTAGTCGGGAGATGTATGTTTCATGCCATGGGGAGAAACCTAAACCCTTACCACTAGTAATAGATTCGAGTTCATTCTCAAGGCCATGTGCCTTTTGCCTAAGGTAGCACAATCTCTGCGAGTAGAGCATTTTCACACCCCCATGGTTAGGGGGTTTGCGAACGTCGGCCTCAGAGTTGGAGGATGAAAACTCGATAAATTCAATACTGTATGGACCTTCAAAACTCCACCTAGATGCCATGGGCCAGCTAAGACTCAATGATGTATGTGCATGAAGACAACCCTATATCTACAACAAAAGTATGAGGGGTATAAGAAAAGGACCCATGCATATGTGCTTGATGGGTCGTAAAAACAAATCCCTAAGGAATGGGTGCATTTCAACCAGTGACCCTACCCCCATATAGAAGATAAAGGAAGCATGTGTATCATTGGAGGAAGAAGGTATATCTGGGCGTGTATGTGTGGATCCACAGATATGCGAGGACAAAATTTTGAGTGCGTAAAGAAGGGTCGAGCAACATGCGAAAGCGGATCCTTAGCAACAAGAGAACGCCTAGCGCCACTACAATGCAAACCTAGTATGAGAGGAAATAAGCAACAAATATATATATAATAGTGAATGAATGAAAATGAGTGAAAATCACCTCAAAAATGCCTCTGTGGAGATTAGAACCTTGGAGCTCCCAGATATATATTGAGGGAAAGACTACTAAGCTAAATAGGTGTTGGTGTGAAGAAGTGGGTTCAAGACTTGGGATATTTATAAGGAAAATCAAGGTTTTCTAGCCATTGGATCAAATTTGGATAGATGGTGGAGATCATGAGCCTTGGTAATCTTGGGATCTGCGATGGGGAATGATTGGCCCTCATCACATCTTAAGGTCAAATTAGGATCACAACCAAAATTGAGTGGTTTTTATGTTTCTTTATGAATTACAAAGAAACACACCACCAAGGTCAATTTTGTGTTCCTCATTCATTTCAAGATATCATTCAAAAGGTGAGCCTTTTGTGCCCCTTCAAGGAACACAAAGCATAAATATCGTTCATCTCACACGAAGGATATATGAAAGAGTCTACGAGCACACTTAAAAGAATGTTCATAGACTCGGTGGCAAGTGTGAATACGGGAAATTTTTCCTTGAGACATCCGTCAATGCATATGGGTGTGAGCGTAGAAGGGACGAAGGCCTAGCTAGGCTTGGACGTGCGCACCCACCCCTGCAACACTTAGTCCATGCCTTGGTAAGCAAGGGCCTTGCATAGCGAGGCCCAACTCAGTGGTCTGGCTTTCATGGGCGCCACAAGATCGAGAACCATGTGCTTGTGGCTTACAGTCTCGGTCAGCTGACTGTGAGGCGCACGGAGTCAAGGATCCCTCGCTGTGCGAGGTGCGCGGAGTCAATGATGAACGGCTATGCGAGGCTCGAGTAGGGGCTGAACGACTATGCGAGACCCGAAGAGCCAATGATGCCTCGCTGTGCGAGGCCTGCAGAATCAAGGGTGCCTCGTTGTGCGAGGCTGAACAGATGAAGGAGGAGTTGTGCACTGAGACTGGCCTGCCCACGCGGAGGCCCTCACGAAAGTCTAGGTCCCTTGGTGTCGTGACACGCAGAGGCTCGCACACCCACAGACACCACGCAGGTGATGGCTTCCAAGATGGCTCGCGTACCCATGAACACCACGCAGGTGATGGCTTCAAAGATGGCTCGCACACCAACGGACACCACGCGGGTGATGGCTTCCAAGATGGCTCGCGCACCCACAGACACCATGCGAGTGATGGCTTCCAAGATGGCTTGTGCAACCATGGGCACCACGCGGGTAATGGCTTCCAAGATGGCTCGTGCACCCACAGACACCACGCGGAGTCCTAGCACCTCGTCGTGTTGCTTTGAACATGGTGACACCACCTATGAGTCGAAGACACTTCTCCCGTATGTAAAACATGCAAGAGCCTCGTCCCTATGATGACATGGCACTGGGGATATCCACACATAGTGGGGGCGTCGTTGTCTCACGTACCATATGTCCGAAGCCTCCAAAATAAACAAGGAGAACTAGTAGATGTATCCAACACTTAGCAACATATTAGAAGGCGATGAGAGAAGATATATTTTGGAGGTGTGAGAAGGACCTTCAGGTACGAGGCATGTGAACAAGTACGAGACATACGACCTTGGGGGATGCAGAGGCGTGGCTCTGACATCAGTGCCTGACATGTAGTGGTGGTACGACTCAGTGCAAGGAGTGGTGGCATGACCTGCACACTTCTGACCATGTACCCACAACTGAAACCATGATCCTCTGCTCCTCTACACCATGCACCACTACTCTGACAGAGTACAAACGTACTATCTTGTCCTTTGGGACCACCTTGTATCAGAGGCCATTAGAGCCCATCTATAAATAGGTTTCGACCTCTCAAATGAAGGGGTTGGAAAAATCGTGTGACACCAGACTATTCTAAGAACAATATACAAGTTTTCTTCTATTGTTCACTTGCAATTTTCCTCTAAAGTTCTACAAGTTCTTTGGAGTTCAGAAGTCCCTCATTAAGTCTTTAAGTTTTCCATCCATATATCGTTGATGAGTTTTTTCCGTCAACACAGCGAACTAGGGTTCACCAAGTTTCACAAGCTCTGAAGTGGAATACAAAGATCGTGTATAAAAAACACTTGTTCTCTCTTAATACAAATTATTGCCTATCTCCTAAATGAATCCCATGAGTCCTATTTATAGGCTTCAGGATGTACATATGGGTCTATGGGCCATCCTTAACTTGTGCTACAAGCATATTTAAATAATAACAAAAATAATCATATTTGCATATAAAGAGAATCAAATATCCTAGAAATATCCAACTCATAATCGTCTCTAAATTCTAGCTTCGGTCCTCCGAGCAGATATGGTCACATATGTCAGCACGTCTTCTTCCCTACTGTTCAGCATATTCCTTGCGCCTATCGGGCAACTCAACTTTTCCTTGATACCCTGGTCGTTGGTCGACCAGGTCTTCATCAATAATCAGTCACATGTTGTCCATGCCCATCTTAAACATGTCACATCATCATGCAAATATTTTAGGAAACACTATATGTTAAAATAAATACTAATCATATTTGGATTAATATAAAAAGAAAGATTAATCATTGCCTTATTTATAATAATATATTGATTTATTTAATACTGATATTTTAAGATAAAGTAAACTTTTAATGTACTGTTATTTATTTTGGGATAATTATATTGTCTTAAATATTGATTAAACAAACAAATGAGAAAATTAGGGAGATACTCACTGCACAGTGAGTGTGGCGCCACACATAGGGATATCTATATCCCTGGGATTTGAATTTTGAATTTCAAAGTTATTTGTTAATCGGTTATTTAATTATTCTTTTAAATATGATTTCAATTAAATAATTAAATAGGTTATAACTGATCAGTTTTATTGGCGGTGAGAATTCGTCAACGATAAAAGGTCGGAAAACTCAAAGTGTATTATGAAAACTAAGTAGATAGAACTTATGAAAAGCTTGCACAACAACAAGGGAGAAAAGAGTTTGTGTATTGCTCAATTACTTTTGTGTACAAAGAAATTTTCCAACCCCTTCTTCTGAGGGGTGGAAGTCTATTTATAGTTGGGCTCTAATGGCCCATGATACGTGGTGGTCCCAGGGAATAAGAACGTGCGTAGGTACATTGTTAGGGCAGTGGTGCAGGATGTAGTGGTGCAGGACGTAATGGTGTCAGCTCTAGTACATGGTCAGGCGTGCTCAGGTAGTGCCTCCACTCTTCTTACGGGTTAGTACCACCACTACGTTTTGGATACGGATGTTAGGGTTAGGCCTTTGTCCTCCTCAGGGTTGTACATTCTTTATTTGTACACAAACCTCGCACTTGATGGTCCCTCTTACCTTTCCAGCATAAATATTTTATCCAAATGTCTTCATATTTTACTAAGTGTTCAGTCACTTATGGATTCCTCAATGAAGATAGCATGGGTCCCCGTGACACGTAGATAGGTATCGAGCCTTGCAAAACAAGACCCTTATTCTCCATGACATATTTCTGGGCTAGGTGGAAGCTTTGTAACTCTTCAACTTGGGCGACTTCTCGGCGTACCCTTAGGCCTCACATATCGAGACCCTTAACAAGTTCTTGGCTTAAGGTCTAAAGGCCTTCAAAAGTGTCTCTGTACGACCCTCCAAGAGTGTATCTAGGCCTCGCATAGCAAGGCTCTTAAGGGGACCTTGGAGTGAGGTCTACAAGCCTTCAAGAGTGTCTCCGCACAGCCCTCCAAGAGTGTCACTAGGCCTCGCATAGTGAGGCCCTTAATGGGTCCTTGGAGCGAGGCCTAAAAGCCTTCAAGATCACCTTTGTGCGGCCCTCTAAGAGTGTTCCTAGGCCTCGCATAGAGAGACCTTTAATGGGTCCTTTGGCGCGAGGCTCGAAAGCTTCATAAGCACTTGCGCAATCTAAAACCCCTATGAGCATCCCAATGTAACTCAAGATGGGCTTCGCGTAGCGAGGCCCTTGAGTATTGGCAAGCAGTATGCTTCACATAGTGAGGCCCTTCTTGGGGTCTCGACCAATAGACTTTCTTGTACTTATGTCTAGCTTAGCGGCTTGTCACGGGGTGAGTGAGGGGACAATTATCCATATTCACACTTTCCCCCGAGTCTTCAAGTATACTTTTAAGTGTTCTTGTAGACTCCTTCTTACGTTCCTTGTGCAATATATATGGCATTCATGCTTCACTCTACTTCAAGGGGTATGGAAGGCTCATGTTTGGAGTGTTACCTTGTGGTGAATGAAGAAACACAAAATGCACTTTGGTGGTGTGTTTCTTTGTAGTTTATAATGAAACACAAAATCCAACTAGCTTTGGTGGTGATCCAAGTATGTCCTTAAGACTGAATGGGAGCCAACCATTCCTAAGTGTGAATCCCAAGGTTGACAATGCCTTTGATCCCCACCCTTCATTTGGAATTTGATCCAAGGGCTATGGGGCTTTGGCTCTTCCTATAAATACCCAAGGCTTGGAATTATTTTCTTACACTAAAGATTACATAGCCTAGTGGTATTTTTTTGTTGGGGTACAAGGTATTCTCACATTTCTAAAGGCCCACTCTTGCCTATCATGCGACCCCTCTTCACACACTCAAAGGCATGTCCTTACACATCTACAAACCGGCATACACGCACCCAGGTATACGTTCCTCCCCCAGTGATATATGCATGTCCCTTTTATTTTTTTTATATGAGGGTAGGGGCCAAAGGTTAGTATATACCTTTTCCTTAAGAGTTCCTCATTTCCATAGTGTGTTAGGCGTATACATAAGGGTCCTTGTCTTACTCCAATCGCAATTCTATTGTATTGTAGATATAGCATTGTCTCCATGCACACATGTCGTCGAGTCTTAGCTTGCCTATGGCATCTGGACGGTCCTTCAAAATCCCTCCCGATGTTGAACCTATCGAGTTGTCATATTCTGACTCTGAAGCTGATAGCCACAAACCTTCCATAAATACAGGTGTGCAAATGCTCTACATGCAGTGGTTATCCTATCTCAGGTAGAACTCAAAATCATCACCACTAGTGGGGGGTTCAGGTTTCTCCCCACGGTACGATACATACGTTGCCCAACTAAAATCAACCCTTCAAGATTGCATAGCTGAAATTGCTTGCCTAGAGGAAAACCTACCACCTGAACCTCCATCTCCCTATGGTACTAGAGCTTTAGATGCCGGGGGTCCTACTCATGGGGGTGTCGATAATGATCCACCTGCACCTTGATTTCTCTCCATGGTCTTTCCCTCGTTTCTTCTTCTGTCCATGGCCATATGTCATAGAGTCAAGCAGTATCCGGGTAGACATAGGACATGTACAGGACCTTCTAGGGGGTTGATGAAGTCAGACGCTCATAAACCGCTTGTGAGGATTTTTTGAAGGATTTTCCAAGATAGCAATGACATTGACACAACTGACAAGGAAGAATCATAAGTTTGAATGGACTAAAGCTTGTGAGAAAAGTTTTCAAGAGTTGAAGAAAAGAATGGTTGCTGCTCCAATACTAACTAATTCATTCGGATCAGGAGGATTTGTGATTTATAGTGATGGTTCAAAGCAAGGATTAGGGTGTGTATTGATGCAAAATGTCAAATTCATATCATATGCATCTAGAAAATTGAAGGACTATGAACAGAAGTACCCAACACATGATCAGGAGTTGGCAGCAGTTGTTTTTGCACTAAAGATTTGGAGACATTATCTGTATGGTGAGAAGTACGAAATATATACCGATCATAAAAGTCTCAACTAATTCTTTACTCAAAAAGAATTAAATATGAGACAAAGGTGATGGTTGGAGCTAGTGAAAGATTATGATTGTGAAATACTTTATCATCTGGAAAAAGCAAATGTAGTTGCAAATGCACTAAGTAGAAAGTCTCATGGTAATGTGTCATTTTTTAGGAAATTGTCAAGACCACTTCAGGAGGACATGTGCATAACAAAGATTAAGGTAATCATAGGAAGATTATTTGTAATGACTATTTAGTCTATCTTGTTTGAAATAATTAAACGAGGTCAATGTGAGGACCCTTACTTGGTGAAACAAAAAAGTGAATTGGAAAGTGGGAAGGTCAATGATTTTAGTGTGTCACGTAATGGGATGCTAAAGTTCAAGGAAAGAATTTGTGTCCCTAATGATGAGGAGTTGAAGAGAGAAATCCTCATAGAAGCTCACAATACTTTGTATTCAGTGCATCCAGGGACGAAAAGATGTATAATGACTTGAAAAGACACTAGTGGTGGCCCAACATGAAAAAGGATGTTGTCGAGTTTTTAGCCAAGTGTTTAACCAGTCAACAAGTGAAAGTTGAACATCAGAAATCTGTTGGTTTACTACAACTAATACAGATACTAGAGTGCAAATAGGAGGATATTACTATGGATTTTGTAGTTGGATTGTCAAAGACTTCTAAACAACATGATGTTATTTGGGTTATAGTAGATTGATATACCAAATCAGCACATTTTCTTCAGGTACGCATGACTTATACTATGGATCAGTGGGTTCAATTATATGTTAAGGAGATTGTTAGATTACATGGAGTGCCAGTATCTATAATTTAAGATCGGGATGCTCGATTTAATTCATTGTTTTGGGAAAGTTTCCAAAGAGCATTGGCCACAAGATTGAAGTTTACTACAGCATATCACCCCCAATCTGATGGAAAATCTTAAAGAAGCATTCAAACTCTTGAAGATATGTTTCGAGCTTGTGTCTTAGATTTTCAAGGATCATGGGCGAAGTATTTGTGTCTGATAGAGTTTTCTTATAACAATAGCTTTCAAGCAACAATTGGCGTATCCCCATATGAAATGTTATATGGCAGAAAATGCAGGTCACCAATTCATTGGGATGAAATGGGAGAAAGAAAGTATCTTGGTCCAGATCTTGTCAGAAGGACAACTGAAGCAGTAGAGAAAATAAGAAAAAGAATGTTAACTGCTCAGAGTACACGAAAGAGTTATGTTGATCGAAAGCAAAGAGATGTGGAGTTCAATATTGGGGACAAGGTATTTCAAAAAATTTCCTTTATGAAAGGAGCAATGAGATTTGGAAAGAAAGGGAAGTTAAGCCCGAGATTTATTGGACCCTTTGAAGTGTTAGAAAAGGTGGGAAGGGTAGCGTATAAATTGGCATTACAACCATCATTGTCGAATGTCCACGATGTTTTTCATGTATCATTATTGAGAAAATACGTTCCAGATCCCTCACATGTGCTAAACTATGAGTCAATAGAAGTTGAACAAGACCTAACATATGAAGAAAAACAAGTGAAAATTCTTGACAAAAAAGAGAAAGAGTCCAGAAACAATAAGATTTCACCAGTTAAGGTCTTGTGTAGAAGTTCTTAAATGACATGGGAACGAGAAAATGAAATGAGATCCAATTACCTAGAGTTATTTGGGTAAGAGAATTTCAAGGACGAAATTTTTATAAGGTGTGGAGGATTGTAGCACCCACATTATTTTTTCATCATATAGCCAACAATGACATGATTTCATTGCATTACATATCATACAATATGTATAATTTGAGCATATGCATATTCTTATAAGTGTTTTCATGCATAAGTATAAAAGTTGTGTGTGATTGCTATGTGTATGTTCAATATTATTAACCTTTAGCATTTGAGTTGTCTTATTATGGGTGTTTGATGTGCTCAAGATATAATAAAGTATGAAAAATATGGACAAGGCATGAAATCAAGTGAGAAAAGTGAGATATAAAGGGAAAAGATGTTAAACGGTGAAAAATAGTACAATGTTGATTACTAGTATTTCAGTGTAAAATTGAGATATTATTAAGGTCCCATTGATGAAATAAAAATGTTTTTATAACCATTGGATCAAGTCTTGATGGGAGGTATACATAATCAGTGGTGTTGATGCAAAGTCAAAATGAGCTTAACATAAGTGTGCTATGCTCAATCGGGTAAGCATAACTATTGGTTATGAACTCGTATGGACCTAAAGTTTGGTGTGAGTGTTTCACACATAATGATAATAGGCCTAGCAGATGATTTAGCCGGAAAAAAAATTTATAAGTCAAAAAGTGAAATGATAAGATGAAAGGTGTCAAAATTTGATACAATAAGGCCAAATCATTAAAAATAAAGGATTATCATCAACCTTATCACTTACCACGACCAAGACTCTGAAAAATAGAGAGAAAAGAAAACTAAAAACATTTATTGGCTGGCTTGAAGAGATTCTAAGGAGATCCAAGTAAAATCAAAGCCAAAGAGGTGGATTAAGCTTAGTTTTGGCCTTTTTATAGTAAGTTCTTGTACTTGGAAATTAAATCACATGTTTGAATTTTTCTGAGAGCTTTATCTATGGTTTTTTATCTTGTTTAAGATATTTATTGGTAGTTTCCAAGTGGTTTGAGGTTTATAAAATCTAGAAGAGATTGTTTCTGGCGAAAAGTTGCTTGGTAAGTGAAATTTTGTGTTTTATGAGGATTTTGTGGTTCTTGGAGTATAAACTGATTTTTGGTTATTTGATTGAGTTTATAAGAGGGTAGATATGTTTATAAGTGTTTGAATATACGTGAGACTCACTTAATTTGGGTGATGATCTTGGAAATTAGAATTTTATCAAAATCAATATATAATAATTTTGTGATGAATTATGTTGGTATTTGGGATATGTGATTATGGAAGGTTATTTGATGTTGATTACTGATTGATTTTGATATTTGGGGATAGGTAACAGTAAGGGGAAGCTCTGTTGAAATTTCTCCAAGTGTCTAAGATAAATCTAACACCCGATTTGAGTGGTTTAAGACATTTTAGGCATGATTTGGATATGCAATTTGATCAAATGATTTATGGATATTTTTAAATGATAGTTCAATGTCTTGCAGCCATAATTATGGTATGAAATTGGGTTTCTATAAATTGGGTGATAGTAACCTAATTAAGTGTTAAAATTTATCATGGTCATGATTAGGATATCATGAGGATTTTGGAATTTTTCTGAAGGATTAAAACAATGAGCTAAGTTTTTATATATGTCATTATAGATCCTAAGAAAAATCATATGTTTGAAATGATGTGAAATTCATGTCATTGTCAAGATAGGCACATCAACACCGAAGACACCACTTGTTACAGGGTGAAATATATTTTGGACACAAGGTAAGTAAAGTACTCAACTACAACACAAGAATTACATGTTATGTGAAAGTATGCATTATATAATATTTTGTGAGTAAGTGGTATTCACATACATTGACACTTCATCATAAATTTTTATGCATGGCATAATAGTGAAATGGTGATTTATTGTATGATATAAGACCATGCATGATATTATGATGATTAATTATTGTTGGGGTTTTTTGCCCTAATTAAAACCCAAATTCTTTGTAATCTCATTTTATTATCAATAAAAGAATATAAATCATTTTTTGACTTGGTCAATCACTTTGCTCACATGTTTTATTTTCATGATTATTTTATTAATATAAACTTTAATTAAATCCCGAGCATATAGCTAATCATATTTATAGTGACGTAATCACAGTGGAATATAAATATGATTATATGTTCAAAATAAGTTAGTCCTAAGATTAGTCAGGGCACAGGATTTACACTGACTTGCCAATCTACGATATGATCTACTTACACATTGCAGTGTTATGTTTTTTCTAGAAAATTAGCAAAGTGGATAAGATCGGATGTATTTGTTACATCGGACGAGACTGATATTGACAGTTGATAAGATAAGTAAACATACCGTTATTATCTATTCTAGTCATATCATATAGTTGACCATAGGTCAATTCAATCTCAATTCTAAGTGGTTAGTATTCTATCTGATTGTATTATTTGAGTTCTTTGACTTGTTCGTTACCAGCTTACCCTACAAACTAGCCCATACTTACATCTTGGGAACTCGATAGTATAATTGAGTGGGAGTGTTAATCATAGATATGAACATCTATAGCTTCTGATGAAGAAGTGAAACGATGGTTTCCTTTTAGTTTGGTTCAAGGTGTTAAATGATAGAGATCTCATTTCAGTAATTACATTAGTTTACTGAAATATCATTTACAAGGAACTTAGTGTTTTAAGGATAAAATACAATGAGGGGTAAAACGGTATTTTAGTCCTATCTCATTGTAGACCATCTATAGAGGATTGAGTGACAATTGTGGTTGTAACAATGGATAATTAATAGTGCAATTCCGAGTCTATAGTGGAGTCACGAGGAATTAATAAGTTAGTAAATTTATTTGTTAAATTTATGATAACTTATTGGAACTTGATTTCATAGGCCCATGGTCCCCATTGTACCTTGGATAAAATCATCTATATAGTCTCAATTAATTGATTTAATTATCAATTAGAATTATCAAAGTTGACCAGGTCAATTTTGGATAGTTTCACGGAGTTATGTATTTTTCAAAAGAAAAGAGAAATTATGGAAGATTTATTAATTAAGATAAATTGGTATCTAAATTAATAAATAAGTTTAAATCAAGGTTCAAATTATAAATAATTAATTTGATAAAGGATTTAAATAATTATTTAATTAATTAAATCAATAGAAAATAATATAGGCCTTGATTTTAAGTCCAATGGGCTTATAATCAAATGGGAAATTTCACGGGCCTAAAGCCCATGATAATTTCGACCTAGGGCTTCAAATTGGCTATTATTTTATTTATTTTTTAATGAAATTAAATGGCCTAATTGAGTCTATAAAAGGAGTGCTTAGACAGATGACAAATAAGTTTAATCACTGGTTTTCTGATAGTTTTAAATTCTCTCTAAACATAAGTCCTTTTCTAAGCCTCTTATTATTCTTTTCTCTTCTTCTCTCTGTATCTATCTCATGTGTTGAGAATTGCCCACACTAGTCTAGGTGATTCTAAGGATACATTGGAAGACTGTGAAGAAATTAGAAGAGCGGTTCAGTTTCTTGATAATACTCTGTGACAAAAAGGATACAAGAGTTAGAGAAACTAAAGGAATGACTCTTTCATTCCGCTGCTTATACTGTAAGTATTCTTATCTTAGTTTCTCTTTGAATTCAATTTTAGAAACATGTTCTAGGTTATTTCATATTAATTTGTTTATATTAGATCTACATGAAAATAAATAAAGATCCTGTATAAGTTTCCTAACAATTATGTGATGCATTAGCAAGTTTTATGCAACATAAAAGTAAGTTGTAATGAGAAGGTAAAGTTTAGTGCCACTATTTTAAAAGGAAAATGAGAGTCTAAGTAAGTGTAAATGGAGGCCTATAGTTAGGCTCATATAGTGGCAGCCCAATACTTTGGGCTAGGTTTTAGTGAACCAATTATATTGTTTGCCATGTTCCCGCTTTTATTTCTCCTCCATATGAGTTATTGGTATATGTATTGACACCACAGTGTTTGGCTGCCATAACTCTGGAGTCCGACGGAGCAACGATGGAATAAGGTTTTTAATGCGCCCTACTGTGGTGATGGCTAGTCGGAGGAGAACCCATGGAATTTTATATTGTATGTGTAACAAGCCTTGCAGGCATTGGCCCAATCAAATAGTGTGCACAATATTAAGGGCCCAAATTTTAAATAAAAGTTGTGTATGCACATTGACATGGGGTAACCATTAGCATTGCATGCATTACTTTGCTTACTGAGCTTTAAGCTCATAGTTGTCTTATGTTGCAGGTAAAGAAAGAAATGAGTGAATGGAAAAGGAGAACTAAAGCATGGTCCTGACCCTAATTTGTACATATGAACATATCAACCTTCTGTGGGTTAATTCAGTTTATCAGTTTGTATGTTTGTATTAAAGTGTGATGTTATGTTTTGAAAACAAATTGGGTTATTTGGTACTTATGTGTAATATGTTTGAGGCACACTTTATGTTTAATATAAATAATGTGAATAAGTTTTATATATAAAAAAAATATCCACACTTCCGCTAAATTTAATTATGATATAGTTTAAAATGTAACACCTCAAACATGGTTTTAACTAAAATAAGTGAGGGTGTTATAGTCTGTATGTGTTATACAAGCAAGTGCACCTCTGTGGGCCCTCCATGAATGAGGTCCATCATCTATTCACTTTGAGGGTGAACCCATCAGCCTTTGGCTTCTATTAGCTCCAAAAGGCTACAACTCTCACAGGGTATCCCCTCGTGGAGGGCTCCATTTCCAACAAGGGTTCGTGGAAGAGCGATTTTTCTTCACCAACAACGTATCTACCCAGCATACGCATTTCAACACATCAAGAAAGCCTTTTCTATCTGCATATATTTTTTTTACTTGTATTTATCCCTCTTCTCAAGTTTTCCTTACTATACCTATTTCTTTTCCTTGGCCTTAGGTCTTGAAGGGGTTGTCGGCCCCGCTTTGAGTCCTGCAGCTCGTGAATGTGTGGCGAAGGACCTGGCTATGCTGGCTTCATGCAAATAGGCATGCTGCCTTTTCACCAAGGGCAATCTCTATTCATTTAAGTTGTTGTCTCCTGGCCAAGCCATTTCCTTGTGATCTGTCTCATCCAAGTTACCAACCTGAAGAACAGCGATGATGATGACAAAGATGAAGACTATCACTACTCCGAGGATGACATGATGGACACCGAAAATGAGGTTGAGGTAGAGTTCGAGAACTATTCATGTTTAAGATCCTTGGCTAACGGGGTCAGGGAGGTTGCAGATGACGGATGCACTAATGATGTCACTTCCTGGATCCCGTCACTGGTATAAGGTGGTGAGTTTTCCTTCACAGCCCCTCCTGCTTTCTTCTATTCCGAAGAGGAATTTTGTCATGCCTTCCTTCGATGATGCTCTTCTACTTTTGGGGATGTATTGGGACAAACATCCTCGGGTGCCTTACTTCCTAAAGAGGTGACTCTGCACCCCTCTACTCCCCGTGCCTCTGTTGATAGATCAGGACGTTCCCGGTCCCCTTCCTTGTCTAGGCATGTGTCAACAGGTATACACATGCCTCCCCTCGTCGAGCCCATACCTCCACTCCTTGGGGGGCATCCTTTGGCGACCCAGTATGGAGAGGCCATGAGCCATTACAGGGGGAATATTCCTGAAGCCGAATGTGGGTCTATGTATTACATTCCGGATACCGAGTTTGGCGAGGCTTATATGTGAGCCTCTATGTAGGTGTGTGTCAAAACACTTAATGTATCTTTTTCAGTTTTGATATCACCCCATCGTTGATGTTTTGTTTCATTTCTTCGTTTTTACATAGGCCTCCATCTTGGGTCACCATTTTTTTGCCTCAAGTTCTTCATCAACGCAACGATTACAGTTCAAGCTTGAGGTGGCAATAAAGGGCATCTCCTTTACTAAGGCAGAGAAAAATAAGTTGACCGCACGAGTCAATAATTTGGATGGTCAGCTCGCTAAGGCATTCTGCGAGAGGGATGCTGCAATAGCCAAGGTCGCATCGACCTCTCGGTCTAACACCAGCCTTGACGCCACCATTCAGACCCTCAATGAGAAGATTAGTGCTCTTGAAGTTAAGCTCATGAATGCTAAGAATAACATAGTTGAACGCATGATGCATGTCGTGTGGAGAACCAATCCTGATGTCAACTTGTCCCCCCTTGGAGACTATGCGACTGAGAAGATTGCTAAGTGGAAAGGTCGGGTTAGGAACCCATAGGCCCCTCTTCTAGGTTTATCATTATATTTTTTGTTGTTGTGTAACCCTCTACACTTTTTCTTTTGCATGGAACTTCTTTAAATCTTTGATTATATGTATAACTCTTCATGTCGGAAGTCCTTTTAAGTTCGCTTTTGTGTGAAGAACTTTTATATATAGGACCATTGTTTATCTGTAACATCGTACTACCTTAGATTCACTACCATGTGATTTATAAATGTGCCATTAGCTCGCTAATTGAGATTTTAGGTTGAAAAGTGTGATAAATCGAAATAAAGACTCATTTGACGAATGTTAATTATAAAAGATTTGGACATTCATTAAAGTCATAAAAGTTATACATTGGGATCCCAAAATAATATTTCAAAAATGTATTACAATTCAAAAGTTAAGATACAGTCGACCTAAGCGACAAAACAAACCATTTACATATATTCCTCCAAACAACCCTGGCTTTGGTAGCCAGGTAGGCCAAACATGTACACGCCGCTCCACACTCTCCAACTCATAGTTGGTCGACCTTTTCCTTGCCCTTACTTGCACCATAGAGCACCTTGAGCAGAGGCCTAGCAAGAAAACTCAACACATAGCATATCACAACTCAATCCAGTAATAAACAACTTAAACAGATAGCAGATTAACATGTAGCGGCCTATGCCAACCCAGGTGCTTTACCAGGCACTGGATTCACAGTCTTCACCGAGTGGCTGAGTACATCACCCTTAAAGGGTCTTGCCTTAGCGGCATGCATTCAGCAGGCTTAATGTCGATTCCGTCCTTTGCCGTCCCCGGCCTTCGCCGTTTCCGGCCTTTGTCGTCCCCGGCCTTCGCTGATCATTCACAATCATACAAACATGGCATGAAAAATAATAAACATTTACATTAAAAATTAAACACAGATAATCAAGCCATGCCCTACTCTACAGGCACAAACAGTTTTCTTACATGTGTCCCGAGTTGACTGTCTAGTGTGATCCCGAGTGTGATCCCCTAAACTCGAACCTTGGTGGTAAAATCTAGTCACTGCGCAATAATAATAACATCCATCAAGCCCTGAACCAATTAAGAGCTTCAAAATAATATTCTAGCCTCCGAGACCTTGAATTCTACTAACCCAGATAGTAGGATCCTTCCTAAGCCCTAAGATTTGGGTTCCCGAGCTTGAGACCATATTGTGGTCATTTTACCTAATTCGAGTCGTGACCCATTGCGAGTAAGAGAGCCTTAACTCTCTTAACTAGGGAACATGGGCTGCAGCGCGCCCTGCCTGCGCCGTGGCACCTAGGAAAAATCAGAGGCTTCCTAGGCCTCTTCGCACACACGGGTCGCAGCTCGAGCCCAAAACCCAGATATCCTCATTCATTTTTACGAGCTGAACTCTCTAGAATCCACCCAAATCAACGCCTGGACCCAGAATTCAATCTACAGTTCATATCAAAGCAACATAACCACCCCAATACTTAACCTATAACCCATCAACACTCAAAAATCAAACCAAGATTAAACCTTAAGAAAAAACTTCTAACTACAACAAAACTTAACACAATAAAGTATAGAACCTTACCTTAATCAGGGATTTTTGACCCTCAGCTAAGCCCTAAGTACTTCCAACTTCAATCTTCCTCAAATCCTCAGCCAATTTCCCAAAGAATTCACCAAAATCTCCAAAAGTTTCACCAAGGTTCCAAGCACACCAAAGAGGGGGAGAGAGCCGAGTAGAGAGAGAAATAAGGCTGAGGGTGTGTATTTTTTCTTTTTGGTAAGTTCTAGAGTTCCAAGCCTAATATAAGTCTACCCTTTAGCCTCAAAATGATTAACTTACCCCTATGCTAACATTACTCACTTATATGCCCCCAAGGGCAATCCCATCATTTGCCTCATCTCGCTAATTCCTCGAGTGTTACTATAATTCCCCATTAAATCCCCGACATACTTAAATAATCACTAATCACTACTTGTTACCCAATAATCCCAAACACGTACTATATCCCCAAAATACCCCTAGGCTCACCCCCGAGCCGAGTATTCGACCCTATTGTGACTATTTCGCTACTCTGCTCCCTAAGATCGTCTCAAATCACAAATCACAAATAAATCTCAACAATTTTTTGGTCTCAAGGACAACACACGTATAATTTACATTTATGTCCTCAATGGGCCAAAATTACAAATATGCCCATATTAACCAAAATGGGCCCACATGCATATTTAATTCACCTAAACATGCATTTATAATCACATAATCATCTAATCCACGTAATAACATAATTAAATAAATTAATGCCCTCTCGGCACGCTAATCAAAGAACTAAGCCTTATTAACAAATTTGGGACGCTACAACTATCCCCTCCTTACAGTTTCAAGCTCAGGATATCGATCCCGCATATCAGTTTCAAGCTCCCAAGTTGCCTCTTCCACTTTGTTGTTCCTCCACAACACTTTTACTAAGGCAATGGTCTTGTTCTGCAAGACTTTATATTTTTGGTCTAGAATCCAAACCAGCTTCTCCTCATAAGACAAATCTTGATCCAGCTCCAGGTTTTCATAACTCAGCACATGCATAGAATCTGATACATACTTCCGAAGCATGGACACATGAAATACGTTGTGAACCCCTGATAAGGCTGGAGGCATAGTCATTCTGTAAGCTACCTCTCCAACCCGTTCCAAAATCTCAAAGGGGCCATAAAACCTAGGGCTTAACTTGCCTTTCACTCCAAATCGCTTTACTCCTTTTAAAGGAACAACTCTGAGGAACACATGATCACCGACTTGAAACACTACACTCGTGCGTCTCAAGTCTGAATAACTCTTCTGTCAACTCTGGGAGGCGAGCATCCAAGCTTTAATCTTTTCAATCGCCTCATTGTTCCTCTGAACAGCCTTAGGACCTAAGTAATTCCTCTCACTCGTCTCATCCCAATGGATGGCCAATCTGCACTTCCTCCCATACAACATCTCATACGGAACCACTCTGATAGTTGCGTGGTAGATGTTATTATACAAAAACTCGATCAAAGGGAGATACTTACTCCAAGATCCCCCAAAATCCAGTGCACAGGCCCGTAACATATCCTTCAGTATCTAAACTTTCCTCTCAGGTTGTCCATCAGTTCTAGGGGTGATAGGCAGTACTAAATCGCAACTATGTGTCCATAGCCTTCTACAGGCTCTCCCAAAACATAGAGGTGAAGGTGGGGTCCCTGTCGGATACTATGTACCTCGGAGCCCCATGAAGTCGCACAATTTCTTTCACATACAACTCAGTATACTGCTCCACCGTATGAGTTGTTTTAACAGGCAAAAAGTAGGCTGATTTGGTGTACCTATCCACAATCAACCACACAGAATCATGTTGTCCCACTGTCTTCGATAATCCAACCACAAAGTCCATGGTGATATCCTCCCACTTCCACTATGGAATCCCTAAAGGGTGTAGCAACCCTGCTGACCTTTGATGTTCAGCCTTCACCTGTTGACAGGTTAAGCACTTGGCCACATAATCCACTACGTCCTTCTTCATCCCTGGCCACCAATACAAAGTTATCAAGTCTTGGTACATCTTTGTCGCACCCGGATGTAAGGAGTATGGAGTGGTATGAGACTCGTCTAGAATCTCTCGCCTAATACCAGAATCCATCAGAACACAAATCCAACCTTTATACCTCAGTGAGCCCACCTCTGAAATAGAAAAGTCTTTAGCCACTCCGACTAAGACATCCTCCCTGTGTTTCCTCAACTGTGGATCCTCCTTCTGCGATTCCTTGATCCTCTCAAGGAGCGTAGACTGAAGAGTGATATTGGCTAGATGACCAACTACCAATTCAATTCTCGCTCTATTCATCTCCTCAGCTAACTCTCCTGATATATGTCTCGCACTAAATAATTGCCCTGGGCCCTTTCGACTCAATGTGTCGGCCACCACATTGGCCTTCCCTGGATGGTATAAAATGTCACAGTCGTAGTCCTTTACCAACTCTAGCCAACACCTTTGGCGCATATTCAGACCCATCTAAGTAAAGAAATACATATTTCACACTTCTCTCCATACAGATAATGCCTCCAAACCTTTAGTGCAAATACCACTATTGCCAGTTCCAGATTGTGAATGGTATACCTCTATTCATACTCATTCAGCTTTCTATACGTGTAGGCTATCACCTTCCCAACTTGCATCAATATACGCCCCAAACCCTGCCTCAAAGCATCGCAGTAGACTACAAACTTCTCATTGTCTGATGGGAGACTCAATACCGGAGCGGTGATCAGTCGCCGCTTCAACTCCTTGAAACTGTTCTCACATCTATCTGTCCAGACATACTTGGTCTTCTTATGCTTTAGCTCAGTCAATGGTGTAGCTATTATGGATAATCCCTCAACGAACTGTCGATAGTACCCTGCTAATCCCAAGAAGCTCCTAACCTCTGGTACACTACTCGGCCTGGGCCAATCTCTCACTGCCTCAATCTTGCTTAGGTCCACCAGAATCCCCTCCTTACTCACAATGTGGCCCAAAAATCTTGCTTAGGGGTAACAAAAACTCACATTTGTTGAACTTAGCATATAGCCTATGCTCTCTCAACTGTTGTAGTACCAAACGAAGATGTTGCTCATGATCTGTCTCTGACTGGGAGTACACCAGTATATCATCGATGAATACGATCACAAACTTATCTAAATAATCCCTGAAGACCAGGAATTCATAATGTCCATACCTCATATGGAATGCAATCTTTGGTATGTCCTCCTCCTTAATCCTCAACAGATGGTAGCCAGACTGAAGGTCGATCTTAGAGAACACTGTCTTCCTCTGTAGCTGGTCAAACAAGTTGTCGATCCTGGGCAATGGATACTTATTCTTAATAGTTAACTTATTCAGCTCTCTATAGTTAATGCACATTCTTAAGGATCCATTCTTCTTCGTGATGAACAACACGGGTGCACCCTATGGCGAAAAACTAGGTCTGATAAATCCTAGATCTAGTAACTCCTACAACTGAATCTTCAGTTCCTTCAACTTTGTTGGAGCCATTCTATAAGGTGTCCTAGATACTGGCTCCACCCCTGGTGCCAACTCTATGAATAACTCGATCTCTCAAAGTGGTAGCAACCCTAGCAGGTCTGGTGGAAATACATCAAGAAACTCACACACTAGTCTGGTCTAATCCGGTCCAACTAAAATAATCCTAGAGGTATCCACTATGTTTTCTAGGAATCCTATGCCACCTTCTTACATTAGGTCTCTAGCCTTCAATGCCAAGATCATAGGTACTCGTGGGCCACTCACTATCCCATAAATACAAAGGGTACCTCCTCTTCCGGTTCAAAGGTCGCCATTCTTTGCTTGCAGTCTATCGTCGTCCCGTACTTTGATAACCAGTCCATCCCCAGAATCATATCAAAGTCATCCATCGCTAGCTCAATCAGATCCACAGACAACTCCCTACTGTCTATCTCTACTGGTAATACCCTAACCTATCTCCTAGAGACTACCAGTTCTCCAGTTGGCAACAAAGTCTTGAATCCCCTAGCATACATATCATAAGGTCTACACAAATGATCTATCACTCTAGCAGATACAAACGAATGAGTAGCTCCTAAATCAATCAATGAGTAAATGAAGAACTGATACTAGAAATCTGACCTGCCATGACCGAGGGACTAGCCTCAGCCTCGTCTGGGTCAAGGAGAACACTCTAGTTGAAGTGAGGTTGTCACTCTTCTTCGGTTCTTCCTTCCTAGCTTGTGGGAAGTCCTTCCTCAGGTGACTGACACTCCCATAAGTGAAGCATGCTCTGACTCTGCACTCACCCAAATTTCATCACCTGCACCGAGGACACTCCGGGAAGCTCCTCCAACTCTCTCCCCCACCCTGACGACCACTGAAAGCACCTCATGCCCTCCTATCTAGAGCAGGAGGAACAAAAGAATATGGGGCCTTTCTCTTCTGCTCATTGGGGCCACTACCCTGGCTAGAACCAGTGAAAGGAGGCATCATCCTCCGAGCTTCGCGCCTTGCGGCGCCCTCTCTCCATATCTGATCTTTAGCACCCTAAGCTGTAAGGGCCTTCTCCACTACCTGAGCATAAGTGGTAGTCCTCGGATCTAATGGTATCTTAACATCACGGGCTATCATAATGTTCAATCCCTGTACAAATCTATCCCTCTATGCCATATCAGTAGGCACCAAGTCCGGTGTGAACTTCGCCAACAAGTCAAACTTCAGCGCATATTCTGTAACAGTCATTGTGTTCTGAGTCAGGTTAATAAACTCGTCCACCTTTCCAGCTCGGACTGCAACACTATAGTATTTCTCATTGAAGACATCTCTAAATTCTTCCCAGGTCATAACCGTCACATCCCTCCTCTGGGATACAACTTCCCACCAAATGCGGGCGTCTTCTCCCAACATATAAATGGTACAGGCCACCCCCTCGTTACCTTCCACCCTCATAAAATCCAGGATGGAAGAAGTCATATTCATCCACTACTCTGCTCGCAATGGGTCTGGATCACCCTCAAAGGTGGGAGGGTGCTGCTTTCTGAACCTCTCATACAAAGGCTCCAACCTGTTCTCCATCATAGGTTGGGCGGGTACCAGTGACACATCTTGTGGAATTTGTAACCCAACACCCCAAGGAGGGGCCTATTGCCTCAATTCTCAGAGCTCATCTTCCATTCGCTGAAGCCTTGCTTGCATTTCGGCAAACATCTGTTGCCAGTTCTGTGGGGCAGGTGGAGGGTCTTGACCCTAGTTACCATCTTCAGCCATATTGTCGTGGAGTCTAATCAATCATCAAGGTATAACTTCAATATGTCTGCAATCAATGACTCCACACATTAGGCATGATAACAAAATCCAAAAACCACCTCCCAGTCCCAACAATCAAATACAGGCAATATATCAACACAATATACGCATAACGTAAGAACATAACAATCAAAGGGGTCGTGCCCTGGCATCATATATATACAGACATATTCATCATGCTCTATCTATACTAATCAAGCAAACAGGGCAACTCAGACAAGCAATTAAACACATAATTCACTTAATACTGACCAACCCTGAGTCGAACTTGCTTTTGGTAGCAAGCATACATGTTCAGTCGATCTCCAGGAACCATAAACCTTGGCACACTCTGATACCAAGTTGTAACACCCTACTACCATAGAGTCATTACCATGTGATTTATAAATGTGTCATTAGCTCGCTAATCGAGGTTTTGGGTTGAAAAGTGTGATTAGATAAAAATAAAGACTCATTTGACGAACGTTAATTATAAAAGATTTGGACATTCATTAAATTCATAAAAGTTATACATCAGGATCCCAAAATACTGTTTCAAAAATGTATTACAATTCAAAAGTTAAGATACAGTCAACCTAAGCGACAAAACCAACCATTTACAATATATTCCTCAAAACAGCCCCAGTCATGGCAACTAGGTAGGCCAAACATGTACACACCGCTCCACGCTCTCCAACTCATGGTTGGTCGACCTTTTCCTTGCCCTTACCTGCACCATAGAGCACCCGTGAGCTGAGGCCCAGGAAGAAAACACAACACATAGCATATCACAACTCAATCCAATAATAAACATCTTAAATAGATAGCAGATTAACATGTAGCGGCCTATGCCGACCCAAGTGCTTTACTAGGCACTAGGTTCATGGTCTTCACCAAGCAGGTGAGTACAGCACCCTTAGAGGGTCTTGCCCTAGCATCCTGCATTCAACATGCTTAATGTCGATCTCGGCCTTTGTCGTCCCCGACCTTCGCCGTTTCTGGCCTTTGTCGTTCCCAACCTTCGTCGATCATTCACAATCACACAAACATGGTATAACAAATCATAAAGATTCACATGAAACATTAAACATAGATAATTGGTCATTCCCTGCTCTACAGGCACAAACAATTTTCTTACCTGTGTCCCGAGCTGACTGTCTAGTGTGATCCCGAGCGCGGTCCCCTAAACCCGAACCTTGGCGGTAAAACCTAGTGACAACGCAATAATAATAACATCCATCAAGCCCTAAACCAATTAAGAGCTTCAAAATAGGATTCTAGCCTCTGAGACCTCGAATTCTACTAACCCTGGCAGTAGGATCCTTCTCGAGCCCTAAGATTTGGGTTCGCGAGCATAAAACCCTATTTTGGTCATTTTCCCTAATTTGAGCTGCAGCCCGCTGCAAGTTAGAGAGCCTTGGCTTTCTCAACTGGGGAACATGGGCTGCAGTGCCTAGGAAAAATCAGAGGCTTCCCAGGCCTCTTCGTACACACGAGTCGCGGCGCCTGGAGAACAGGGTCGCAGCTCGAGCCCAAAACCCAGAAATCCTCATGCATTTTTACGAGCTAAACTCTCCAGAATCCACCCAAATCAAAGCCTAGACCCAGAAATCAGTCTACAATTTGTATCAAAGCAGCATAACCACCAAATACTTAGCCTATAACCCATCAAAACTCAAAAATCAAACCAAGCTTAAACCTTAAGAAAATACTCTAACTACAGCAAAACTTAACATAATAAGTATAGAACCGTACCTTAATCAAGGATTTTCGACCCTCGTCTAAGCCCCAAGTACTTCGAGCTTCAAGCCTCCTCAAATCCTCAACCAATTTCCCAAAGAATTCACCAAAATCTCTAAAAGTTTCACCAAGGTTCCAAGCACACAAAAGAGAGGGAGAGAGCCGAGTATAGAGAGAGAGATAAGGCTAAGGGTTTTTTTTTTTCTTTTTGGTTAGTTCTAGAGTTCCAAGCCTAGTCTAAGTCTACCCCTTAGCCTCAAAATGACTAATTTACCCCTATGCTAACCTTAGTCACTTAAATGCCTCCAAGGGAAATCCCGTCATTTGCCTCATCCTTCTAATTCCTCAAGTGTTTCTATAATTCCCCATTAAATCCCCGACATACTTAAATAATCGATAATCACTACCCGCTATCTGTTAATCCCAAACACATACTATATCCCCAAAATACCCCTAGGCTCACCCCAAGCCAGGTATTCGACCCTGTTGTGCAATGGGCTATCATGCGCAATGGGCTTTGCTAAGTCCCTCTTCTTTGATGAATTACTTATGTCTTCGTTGGATTGATGATGATAGTCTTTTTGATGCACATTGACTATACTTGTAAGGACATGTTAACCCTTTGGGTTTTCGGCATCCTTTTATATTCTTTGCGCGCTCTTGTTATTTTGTGCAAGAAGCGTCCTTCTCGTCATTATGCATAGTACTATTTTTACACGGGTCTCTTTTAGGAACATTTTCGGCTAGAAGGCTTGTTAGTCGTTCTAGGCTTATTGGTGGACATCATCCTTAAGGCCTTACCCCTTGTGGAGGTATTAGCCTATCACAAGGTTGTCCTTGTAGGACCTTTTGGCTCCCTTGACATCCATAAGGGTAGCTAATCCTTATGAATTCAAGAAATGCCCTAGGCTTTTTAGCACCCATTGAGTCCTTACCCCTCGTGGAGGCATTTAGCCTTCGTCATGAGGGTATCCCTATAGAACCTTTTGGCTCCCTTGATATCCACAAGGGTAGTTAATAACCCTCGTGAACTCAAGAGATGCCTTGCAATTTTATTTTATTTTTGCAATATATATGCCTCCTCCCCCCCCCCCCAAGTGCTTGGTGGGATTCATTCCATTAAGCACTTTGATCATTTCGCTCCCAACATAGACTTTGACAATGTGTGTATATTTGTTATATAAGTGTTTGCATAGAGAATGAATGTAATATGCGAGGTAGGAAACACTTTCATTGGTAGCAAGCAGATTACAAATGCATGTATGGAAACATTGCATCTACTATGAGGTTATCTGAGCAACCTCTTTGAAGTTTAACTATACTGAAATTAACATAAAGAAAACAAGCAAAGTATGTATATTCTTGCATTGGATGCAAAAAATTTACTGGTAATACCTGTTAGAATATTAGTTGTAAATTAGCTAGAAATTAGGATCAATTGTAATTATTTTATTTCATATTTTCTCTCCTACCTTCCTAATTTAGTTTCTCTAGTGTTGTATAAATATATGTGATTTACATGAATAAAAATACAATTTATTCACCATTTTCTACATGGTATAAGAGCAAATTTGATTAGGGTTCAAATATTGAGATTCAAAATTAGGGTTTGTGTTTTTTGGGTTTGGTTCTTCTTTGTTTTAGGGTTCCTTTTTCAGAAACCCTATTTGGAGTGCGTCTTAGTTCTCACCGCCCACATAGATGAATTTCCCAACCACTGAATGTCAAAACCCCGGAGTCTGGCCGTCAAAATCGCCGCGCGTGGTCCCCACGCGCCACCACTTGCCACTGAGTTCTTCCCCACGTGTCGGCGCGTGTAGGCATGTCCGACCGTGTTTTCGGCAACGGTCAGCTTCCGCTCCCTTTTCGGCCCTACTCTGTTCCTCTTGCATTTGTCTTCGGTGGTTCTTATCGGTTTATGGTTTGATACTTTTGACTTCTTCGTGTTTGGGTGTTCTTTCTTTGCTGTTTGCTTTCTCCCTTTTCCTTTTCAATTTTTTGCTTTCGAGATTATGGCAGAGACAAAATCAAACTCAAAATCAGTTGTTGTATCTGAAGTGGTTCCTGTGATGTCTAAAATCACGGACCATAAATTGACTAGTTCATATTATTTGGAATGGAGTAAGACGGTTCGACTTTATCTTAGAAGTATTGACAAAGATGATCATTTGAGTGATGATCCTCCAAACGAAAAAGATGATTCAAGAAAGATGTGGCTACGGGAGAATGCTCGCTTGTTTCTCCAAATTCAGAATTCTATTGACAATGAGGTAATTAGTTTGATTAATCACTGTGAATTGGTTAAAGAACTAATGGATTACTTGGAGTTTTTGTATTCTGGAAAAGACAATCTGTCTTGGATGTATGATGTTTGTAAAGCCTTTTACCGTGCGGAGAAACAAGATCAATCTCTTATGAATTACTTTATGTCATTAAAGAAAACCTACGAAGAGCTTAATGTGTTGCTGTCATTTAGTCCTGATGTGAAGGTTCAACAGCGCCAACGAGATCAGATGGCTATTACGAGCTTTCTAGCAGGACTTTCATCTGATTTTGACTGTGCAAAGTCACAGGTTCTTTCTGGTTCTGATGTCTCCTCTTTACAAAATTTGTTTACCTGTGTTCTTCGCACCGAAACAACCTCTTCGGTTCCTCTTAATAGCGCCTTGGTGAGTCGTAACAATTTTGCACCATGGAAAAACTCTACTCCAAGTGGGTACAGAGGAGGTAATTCACAAGGACCTGTCAATCGAACACCGGATTCCAGGAGCATTATGTGCAACTATTGTAAGAAACCAGGCCACACCAAGTTTGAGTGTAGGAAGTTACAGTTCAAAAATCAGCAAAAACATTATGCTAATATTGCAAGCACTACTAATGCATCGGATAAATCAGTCCTTATTTCTGTTGATGATTTTGTCAAGTTCTCAAGGTATCAGGAATCACTTAAGTCTTCATCTCCTTCTGTCACTGTGATTGTTGATTCAGGTAAATCTAATGCATGTCTTCTTTCCACATCCTCAAAATGGGTCATTGATTCTAGTGCCACAGATCACATGACAGGTAATTCCAGTCTCTTTTCCACTTTTCAGTCTCATAGTCCCACTTCTACTGTTACTTTAGCTGATGGGTCACCATCTTCTGTTCTTGGATCTGACACTGTTGCTCCTACCCCTTTGCTCACTTTGTCATCAGTCTTACATTTACCTAATTTATCCTTTAATTTGCTTTCTGTTAGTCAACTCACTCGTAATCTAAATTGTTGCATCTCATTCTTTCCCGATCATTTTTTATTTCAGGATCTTATGACGAAGAAGACTATTGGTAAAGGACATGAATCTGGTGGCCTGTATGTTCTTGATCCACTACCACCAACCTCTGTTGCTTGTCCGAGTGTCGCTTCCACTTTTGAAGCTCATTGTCGTTTGGGCCATCCATCCCTTCCTTTGCTCAAGAGTTTTTGTCCCCAATATAGTAAGGTGTCTTCATTAGATTGTGAGTCGTGTCAGTTTGCCAAACATCATCAAGTCAGTTTGAGTCCTCGAGTCAATAAACGTGCTAGTGTTCTTTTTGAGTTAGTTCATTCTGATGTTTGGGGTCCTTCTCCTATTTTGTCTAAACCTGGATTCAGGTATTTTGCTACTTTTGTGGATGATTATTCTCGTGTAACTTGGTTATATTTAATGAAAAATCGTTCTGAGCTGTTTTCTATATTTTGTGCTTTTTGTGCTGAGATTCAAAATCAATTTAATGTTTCTGTTTGTACTTTGCAAAGTGATAATGCCAAAGAATATACATCTGCTCAATTTCAATCTTATATGATCTCTCATGGTATGCTTCATGAAACTTCTTGTGTTGATACTGCATCCCAAAATGGTGTAGCAGAACATAAAAACAGACACCTTCTTGAAACTGCACGAGCCCTCTTGTTCCAAATGCAAGTTCCTAAACCTTTTTGGGCCAATGCCGTTTCCACAGCATATTTTCTTATCAATCGCATGCCATCCTCTGTCCTTAATGGTGAGATCCCATATAAAATTCCTTTTCCTGGTAAGTCATTGTTTCCAGTGGCTCCTCGAATATGTGGCAGTGTTTGTTTTGCTCGAGATGTTCGTCCACATGTCACCAAATTAGATCCTAAGTCATTGAAGTGTGTCTTTCTTGGTTATTCTCGTCTTCAGAAAGGATATAGGTTTATTGTCCTGATCTTAACAAATATCTTGTTTCTATTGATGTTACTTTTGTGGAAAATACACCTTATTTTTCGTCTTCACCTACTCCTACTCGTCAGGGGGAGGATGATGATTTGTTAGTATATTCTATCACATCTTTTGTGCCTGACACATGTTCTGATGAGTCTCTTGTTCCTCCACCTGCCTCGGTCATAGCTCTTGACATGCCTACACCTCCTCCACCTCCTCCGCCTCCTATTAAAGTGTACTCCAGGCATCCACCTCCTGTTTCATGTCCTGCACCTGGTTCTTCGTCATCAGATCCGGACCCCAGCGATGATCTTCCCATTGCCCTACGTAAAGGTGCACACCAATGCACTTATCCTATTTCTTCTTTTGTTTCTTATAATCATTTGTCCTCGTCTTCTTGCTCCTTCATTGCTTCTCTTGATTCTATTTCGATTCCTAAAAATGTTCGTGAAGCCATATCTCGTTCTAGTTGGCATGATGCAATAATAGAAGAGATGAATGCTTTAGATGTTAATGGTACTTGGGACTTGGTTAATTTACCTTCAGATAAACGGGCTATCGGGTGCAAATGGGTATTCACGGTTAAAGTTCATCCAGATGGCACAATTGCTCGATTAAAGATCTGTCTTGTTGCTAAGGGTTATGCTCAAACATATGGAGTAGACTATTGTGATACTTTCTCTCCTATTGCTAAACTGACATCTGTTCGGCTGTTCATTTCAATGGCAGCTACTCATCATTGGCCTTTGCATCAGCTCGATATCAAAAATGCTTTTCTTCATGGAGATCTTCAGGAAAAGGTGTATATGGAGCAACCTCCTGGGTTTTTTGCTCAGGGGGAGTCAGGGCGAGTTTGTCATCTCCGCAAATCTTTATATGGTTTGAAACAAAGTCCTCGTGCTTGGTTTGGTAAATTTAGTCAGGCTGTTGAGAAATTTGGTATGTTGAAAAGTAAGTCCGACCATTCTGTGTTCTATAAACGACCAGATGCCGGTATTATTTTGTTGGTTGTGTATGTGGATGACATTGTTATTACTAGAAATGATACTAGAGGCATCTCATCCCTTAAATCATTCATTCATACCCAGTTTCACACGAAGGATTTGGGGGTGCTCAAGTATTTCTTGGGAGTTGAAGTCTCTCGGAGTAAACAAGGTATTTTTCTATCTCAAAGGAAGTATGTACTTGATTTGTTAACTAAGACAGGAAAATTGGGAGCAAAACCTTGTAGTACTCCAATGAATCCTGATGTGCACCTAACGAGTGATGGCGAACCATTTGAAGACCCTGAGAAGTATCGCAGATTAGTTGGAAAGTTGAATTATCTTACTGTGACCCATCCAGACATTACATTCTCAGTTAGTGCTGTCAGTCAGTTTATGTCATCTCCAACAATTCATCATTGGGCAGCATTAGCGCAAATTTTGTGTTACTTGAAAGGAGCACCCGAACGAGGTATTGTTTACACGGATCACGGGCACACCCAGATTGAGTGTTTCTCAAATGCAGATTGGGCTAGTTCCAAGGTGGATAGAAGATCCACTTCAGGTTATTGTGTCTTTGTTGGGGGCAATTCGGTCTCTTGAAAGAGTAAGAAGCAAAATGTTGTGTCTAGATCCAGTGCAGAATCAGAATATAGAGCTATGGCACAGTCTGTGTGTGAGATAATATGGATATATCAGCTTTTGACTGAAGTAGGATTTAAGACTTCAGTACCAGCAAGATTGTGGTGTGATAATCAAGCAACTCTTCATATTGCTTCAAATCCTGTGTTCCATGAGTGAACTAAGCACATTGAGATTGATTGTCATTTTGTTCATGAGAAAATTCAACAATGCTTGATCTCCACAGAATATGTGAAGACTGGAGAACAATTAGGGGACATTTTCACAAAGGTTTTTAATGGGGTGCGGGTTGATTATCTTTGTAACAAGCTGGGCATGATTGACATCTATGCTCCAGCTTGAGGGGGAGTGTTAGAATATTAGCTGTAAATTAGCTAGAAATTAGGATCAATTGTAATTATTTTATTTCCTATTTTCTCTCCTACCTTCTTAATTTAGTTTCTCTAGTGTTGTATAAATATATGTGATTTACATGAATAAAATATACAATTTATTCACCATTTTCTACACTATTGAGATGTTCGGCATTCCATGCTTGAGGTACGATAAGTCAATCAATTCTGTTATACATATCATAATTATCTAACTTTGTGTAACATTATTATAAATAAATGGTAACTAAATAATAATTTAGCAACTAATAACTAAAAAACACATTATACTAAATTTAAATAGTTGTTAATTATTATTCATAATTATCATATATATAATAATATAATTTAGAACTATATTGTATCGAACTTTATTGTAACATCTTAATAGATAAATGGTAATCAAAACACAAGTTAGCAACTAATAAGTAAAATATATATATTTACTAAAAGTTTCTAATTAATAATTTAACAATTGGTTTCAATGACTGACTCATTTATTATGCATAAAAACTTGCCAAAACATATTACTCATGTATACAAACAATATGATCACACCATTGAATAAGTCATAAATTGGTGCTACGTATTATCATAAAAGAAATACTTGGACCATGTGAGAGATTGATAGAGTAAATGATTAGAGGGGAAAAAAAGAAAGAGTAAATGTGATAGGAAAAAAAAAAGAGAAATTAAATTTTAATAAAAGGGTGATTAAATTTGCACCCCAAAATTTTATTAATACACCCTATTTTTATTAAAAATTAATATTATATATATTTTCAACTTGTGCTTACATTTTTCTAATTTTTTTTCTTTTTCATATTCTAAAAAATACATATAATATATATTTTAAATATTTACATAAAAAAATCAAAACAAAAATATATAAAAATTTGTTAAAATAATATTTTTTTTCTACAAAATTATGAAAATAATATAAAATTAAATTATTGAAATTAAAGAATGTCAAAATAAATATTGAGAAAAAGTGTAAGAAATGATTTTAAAAATTAATTTTTTTAATTAATGTAGTACCTATATATATTATTGGGTGCAAATATAATGCCCAAAATGACTAAAAAAAGAATAAATGGTATCTTCCCTTATTTAGATAACATACATAATAAAAAAAAATTGGAATTGGTCAATTTTAACCAACCAAAACCAAAATTTAGTTAGGCAACAAAATGAAAAAAGAAATAAAAAAACTTAGACCAAGCCATATCTCTCCATCTTCTTGATATCCTAAGCCGCCGCCACCATTTCCATAGCCTCCGATCAGGGCTCACCGACCCTTTCTTGGGGCTGGGTGTGGCTCTGGTCGGGAGGCGTCGTTAACCACAGTCCCCCCTAGGGTCAATGTCATCCTTATTTTTCTTGTTTCATTCTTCTTCTCCGGCCTTGCGTCTCCGGCCTTGCTTCTCCGGCAGGTGCTTCCCACTCGTCTCTGTAACTCATGGGTGGCCCTCTCCCAGACTCGACTTGGTTGGGTTGCACCATCTGGGATGGTGGTGGTGTGCCGGTGGGTGTGTGGTCGGGTTCGCATTGGTCAGGACAGTGGTGCGGCGGCGGTGGCTGGCGCTGGAAGAGCATGTGATTTCAGGGATGGGTTGGGTTCATACTGCTTTGGGGGTTCTTTCTGTGTGTGTTCTCATATTTCAATTTTCTTTTGTTTTATTGCTTTTTGTTTCATTTTCATAATAAAGGTGGAGTTTTTCCACTGCCTTGCTAGTTTAGTGAGGGAAGATAGCTTTGGGTTCTTTTGGGTGCTTGGTGAGTCATCAAGTCGCTCAGTTTGCAGTTGCAGGGATCTCAATCTTGTTTCCTTTCACCTTTCGATTCGAGGGATTCCTCATTCTCTATCCTTATTGACCCTATGCCTCATGGATTTCTGTTCTTTTTAGTCGAATTTCATAATCATAATTGGTCGTTACTATGTAGCCCTTATTTCATGTTTAAATAATGGGTTTGTTTTTTCCCAATTTTTATTGGAAGACTTTTGGCTGATTGTCATTAGTGAGTTAAATCTATCATATGATCATTTGTTTTGGAAACCTAGTTTACTCCACACTCTTTTGATGCTCGATAGTTGGCGGCTTATTAAATCTTTAGTTTGGGTAGCTATTAGGGTTTTTTTTCTTTTTTATTGTTAACGACTTGGTAAACCTATTATTGTTGATCATGATCTATGAACAATGTCGTTATGTGATGGACTGGGTACGATTTACTAATTAATGAAAATTTCATTACCTTTCAAAAAAAAACAAAATTTAGTTCCATTGGTTTTTTTTCTCAATTCAAAAATTTGTTTGGTTGGTTTTTTTTTATTGTCATTCTGCAAATTGAAGATCGAAATATTAATTTCAGAATTTTAGAAATGCAAACAACCGACAAAATCAACTGATAATGATCAGCCCCAAATGTACTATTTGTTTGGCCTGTACTTTAACGAAATTGTTACTGCTGAATGATGTGAATAGCTTGATCATTTTAATCATACATTAGAGAGTTGTTAATTTTGTTTTAATAAAGTCTATAAATCTAGTAATAACGTATTACATCGTGAATGTAAATGAGACAAAATCCAAAAATGGCAGAAGAAAAGAAGGTCGATTTGAACTCTGTAATCGTATACAAGTTACTAGTTAGAACTAACTGTTACTTTTTTTCTTTTTTTTTTTGGTTTGAACTTGGAGTAGAACTAAATACCTTGTGTTTATTCCTTTTAGTTTTAAATTTATTTGCAACTTAAGACAACTCTAGAAAAGACCTGGTGATACTCTGAGATGGTTGGCTTCCACGCTATGCCAGCTTTGCCCTTCTCGCAAGGGCTTTTTTCAGGGACCAGAAAAAAAAATAAAAAAATAAAAAGTGTCCATTGTACAAAGGATGTGGGGCCTTATATATCAAGCCATTTGAAAAAGGAAGAGCAAGAGAATATCATCATTAATAAAAAAGAGAGAGAGATAGCATGGAAAGTGAGAATTATGAGAAAATATAGCACTTGCTAGACAAATGGGTCTTCCTTGTTACTAAAATCATCATTATGTGTTTTGCTGCTTTGGATTATAAAAATACCAAAATTCATATTAAGAAAAATTTGTGAGTCTCTTAAGTCACAACAACATGCATTTTTGGTGTTTAAGTCAAAGAAATCAAAGCGAGCCTCTCAAAACATTAAACATTTAATTAGTAATGAAAAGTAATCACTAACTTTAATAGAAAAAAAATGGAATTGTTTATAAATAATTAAAAAGTCAATTGATTTAAAAAAAATCAATTGATTAAACAGAAAATAATGAAGAACAATTCTCTAGATTATATACAAATAATATATAATGCAGTTAATTTTTTTTTCTTGGTGCTGTTTTTGCTGGGTGGTTGGTACTCATGATGGAAGAAAAGTCATTTATTAGACTATTCTTTGTTCCCTTCTGTTTTTATACCTGAATGTACTCCAATCTCTCTCCTCTAGAATTTTATAAACCAGACTTTATAGCTCTTGCACTTCTTGGTTTATCTTTACACCCCTCAACTCCAATATATTATTATTACTTATTCATTTTTCTGTTATCAACTTTAGAAAGAAAGAAAAACAAAACACAAACCACACTCTCTCACACCCAAAGAGTCCAAAAGATAGAGAGAGAGATAAGTATTACTATTAGTGACAAAGAAAGAGAAGAGAAGTTCTTCCTTGATGGGTAACAACAAGTTCAGATTGTCAGATATGATACCAAATGCATGGTTTTACAAGCTCAAAGACATGAGCAAAACCAGAAAGCAAAACAATACTCGTTCCACCAAGAAAAAGCTCACTCCAGTCACTTCTAAAACCCAGCAAAATCCCCAACTTTCTCACCCAAGATATGCACCAACAGAGCCCACCACCACCACCAACAACAACAGATCGTTCTCTCCCTCCAACTCAAAACCCTCCAGACCCCATTTGCCAGATCCTCCTAGAAAATCATCCAAGAAAATAGCTAGAAGAAAAGCCATCTCCATACCCCACCCGAGTCTCAAACCCGTTTGGATTAACCCGAACCCGCTTCGGTCTCCTGATTACTCTGTTTCCGGCACTGAGAGTTGTTCCGAGCCGGATCACTCCCGCGAGTCAATTCCCTCAGAATTTGACTGCGATGACTATGTTAGGTCCGACCCTTTTGTGGGGTTAGCCTCTTGGTCAAGCTCGTGTAACTGTAGACTCAGCTCTTCCACCGCTGACATCATCATCGACTTGAACAATGGCAATGGCGATGGCCCTGTCAAGAAAACTGAGAAGCTAGAACATGACTTTTACGACGTCGTTACGGAGCTCGAGCTTCCTCCTATCTTGACAAAGCCAATTAATTTTGACGACACCATCTTTGAAGCGACTAAGTATAGACCCAAACTCAAAGAAGAAAGCTGTAGAACAACTCGAAGAGAGTCGAAAAGCACTAATAATAATAATAATGTTCAAGCTCGAAAATCTTCTAGTGGCTCTAATGGCATAAAGCTCAGAACCAACTCGCCGAAGCTTGCCAGCAAGAAAATCCAGGCCTATGCCCGAAAGAGCATCTCAGCAAGAAATAACAAACACCTTGCGGAGAGCTTTGCGGTCGTTAAGTCCTCCATTGATCCGCAGAGCGATTTTAAAGAATCAATGGTGGAGATGATCGTGGAAAACAACATCAAGGGATCCAAGGATTTAGAAGAACTTTTAGCGTGTTACCTTTCTCTCAACTCCAAGGAATATCATGATATAATCGTCAAGGCGTTTGAGCAAATCTGGTTTGATATGGCCCATGTTCGAGTGTAAATTCTTATTAGAAACTTTTAATTAAATACATATATTAATATATATATATATTAATCTCTCTTAGTGTTTTTTTTTTTAGTTTCCTCTTTCGTCTAACATGCATCTTCTCAGACCTTTTTGTCTTCTTTTGATCTAGGCTAGCTATAGGACTAGTGATCGATGCGTTTCAGTACTGCTTTTTTTTATATCATGCACTGAAATTCATAAACAGATCGTATTTTTAACTTTCTATAGCTAAGTTTGGAGGTATGCATATATATGATATGTAGCAAAGCTAAGAATTTTAGTTCGTTTCTGGTTTAACTTAGTATGTATTTATTGTTTTTGAGTGTGATCCTGTAATTGCTTGAACTTAAATCTTGTTTTCTGTTTTTGGCTTTGAGGTATATACAACATAATCCCTACTAAGATTTTGTCAAATTTTTAGTTTTGATACTATTATTGTTATTATTTTCCTGTAAAGTAAAATTCAATTGAAAGAATGTTAGATTGAATTTTAGATTGATCCTAGTTGAGTACTTTTGTGTTGATGTGCTTTGCTAAAAGAAGATTTTGTGATAGTCAAATAAAACTCTCTGTTTTAGTTCCAAGCAATGACAGTGACACTAGTAAATTACAATAAAAATTATTTTATAATAATAATACTAACACTCGTAAATTATACTAAAAAATCTACACAATTTCCTTAAATTTAATTTTAGTTTGATGTTGAGCTATCCTTTTCTTGTCAGCGTGGATCTTAGAGGAACCAAATTTTAATACTAACTTTTTTTCCTCTAATTTTAATACTAACTTTTCTCAAAATTTGATATGTCATAATAATTTGATTACTACTACTACTTTCATGAAATGTGATAGTTGAATACTTTATGCTGAATTGCTTTGCTAAAAAAGGATATTGTATCGAGCAAAGAACTCTATTTTGTTTTTTAGTGTTTAGAACTCATAAATTATAACAAAATTCCACATAAAAATGTGACTTAACTCATAAATTGTAATAAAACGAAATAGAATTATATAATGTTTCTTGATATCGAGCTGTCCTTTTCTTGTCAGCTCGGATTTTAGAGGAACCAAATTGTTTGTTTGTTTGTTTTTTCATGAATAAAAAATCTTGGGGTTTGTGGAACTTTATGAATGGACAGCAAAAAGAGAAGAGTTTAGACCATCCAAAAAAAACTAGGTTTAATAAAAGTTCAATTTCAAAACTCGTAGACTAACTTACAACTAATGAGAAACATTTGATCTTTTATTTTTGAAGTCATTTAACAGTGATATTATTGCATATAATGATATTTTGCACACAAAAAATGGGATGAAAGGGAATTGTCAAGGGTAATTTATTGGTGTGGGCTCGTGAAAATAAAAAGTCAAGAACACAAAAAATGCAAGGCTTAGCCTAAGATAGACTTAAATCTGAATGAAAAGTCAGTAGATCTGCGCAACTGTACTTGCTACCTTTTTTTTTCTCTCTTTGAATGCATAGATAGGACCACCGACGCTTTACCAAACATAACAATTATCATGAGACATAAGAAAACATCGTTTGCTCCAAACTTGCTTTGATAATGCACAGCCATTAATGCTTTTCCTAACTAAGATAATTATCATCAACCTTAGCATAGAGTCATATGCTATACATTATAGCCTTCTGTGGTGTGCATGTACAGTCTCTAGGCTGAGGTTTAGTACTGCTGTTTGGCCATTTAGAGGGCTACGGTACATGAAGTGACTCACACTTTTTGATTCCATTACAAACGTAGTTGAACCTCTTGATAAGGTTTTTCAGTACCTAACAGCAAACTGTCACTTTTAACTGCTTCTTACTAAACCTGTGAATCTTCTGTCATGTTATTGTTTAAAGGTTTTTACATGAGCTTTGCTTCGGTACAAGCTATACATGTGAGTTCTACACTCACCAGTATTGAAGATGTTCTTAAAACATATTTTTCACAAATTAGTATACAATAGTTGAAAGTTAGGAGAAGAGTATTAATTAGTAATTGGTTAGTTGAATTTTGAATGTTATGATGATATAGGTAAAAAGGTGACCTATGACATGACAAAGTAACCAGAAACGAAATTGGGTATCATTCTTAACTAGGAGAAAAGGTAAACTTAATAAGCAGAAATGAGAATTGGAATTGAGGCTCTAGTGGGTAATTAATAATACTACTCATTTCATTCATAAAAGCAAAGAAAGACCCTTCTACTCCAAGTCATGAATGAGTGAGAGAGAGAGAGAGAGAGAGAAAGCAAATAATGTTGGCTGGGGACATGGCATGGGTTTATTGAACATCCTTTTTTATTCTTTCTCAAGGGGACAAGTGAGCAGTAATCTTCACATGGAAAGAAATCACTTTAAAATGACTTTTAAGGACCACTAGATCATCACATAAGTAGGCCTGAGTAGGTGTAAGTAACCCAAAGAAAGGACCACACTAAAATTTAGGAAGGAAATCCCATTAAACCCACCAGCCATTATGTTCTGTGGAGAACTCTATCCATGAATTCACTCCGAAGAGTCTCTTTTCATACAGAAATACCTCTCAGGACTCGTTCCTTTCAACTACAACTAGTGACTTCAAATCTTAAATGTTCCAGCCAACATTTCATCCCATTTTTCTCTGTCCCTTCTTCTCTCTGGTTAACTTAACTCTTCCCCAACTAAATAGTTAAGAGACATCAGCATCATACATATATATATATACATAAAAATATTTCATGAAAGATTATCATGTGAATTAACACACTGGACATACTTAGTGGAATGTAATAATTCTTACCAAAACATTATGACTAAGTAACATGAGTTGGAGACCACATAATGTTCACAAATCTGTCTACTGTTTTACAAAATCAGATCCTCAGTTGCAAATATTATATGCACAAATCAATAACAGAATACTGAGCTAGAATACTTTTGTGACTGATCAAGGGTCTTAGTTTTGATATATCATCCTTGACAAAAAGTTTTGAAAGGTGGTGATGGAAAACAAACATGGGAAGAGGTGAGGAAGTAGTACCACTCACTCACTTATACAGAGTATAATATCACGAGACCCATGTGCATCCTCAAATCCCTGGCTGAAGTGACTTCTCAGAGATGTCGTATACCAACGAGACCACAGTATGTTTCATATCCAGAAGTAACAAAACACAATTCTCATGTACTTTGCCAGAAAAAAAAGCTATATTACCCAATTAAGCAATCTATTTGTGAAATTACAAAAAGAAACAACTTTTCCGTTTGAGAAATTATTGGGAGTGGATCTTCATGCCTAGCAGCATATGGGCACTTTCTATGGTGCACCCTGGTAGATCAAGTAAATTTTCATAAATTCTGAATGATTTATTTGGTCCAAGACAAGATTAAAACTATTTATTTTACACATGTATAAAATAAAATAAGCACACGAGTATCAGACGTGTGGTCGTAGAATTCTCTGCAGCATATAACCCTAGGGTCCGTTTGGCCAATAGGATTGGACTTAACTATTAGATGAGATTGGGATTGGATTAGACTTGACTATTTAAGTGTTCAATTATGTTTGGTGCAAGGACTAAATCCATAATAAAATAAGGGGAGATTTCATAAATATGGTATTTTAATCTTTATTGTATAATAATATGGAAAACTTTAAGAAATTTATCTTTTCAAAACCAATACACAATAAGGGATTTTTAATAGAGGAATTTACATGAAATATGAGAAAATTTTCTTAACTTTGATAAATATAGCATTTTTTGTGTGCATTTTATATGGTATTTTATGATTTCTTACTTTTTTATGGGATTTTTTTTCTCATATTTGTGTAATAATTTATTAGTTTTACCATATTTAATTATATAAGATTATTTTGACTAATCTTAAATTTTTATGAGGATATTTCAGTAATTGTAGGTATTATTTTTAATTTATTTTTTTGTCCAGACATTGAAAAATGTTTTGTTTTCCTCTTTTCTTTTATTTTTTATCTTCTTCAATTAACATTTTCTCTGTTGTAACCGGTTATCACTATCAGAACAATTTTGATTTTTTTTAGTAGTAGTAGTGATCATTTGTCACTGTCAATTTTTTTAGTGATGTGTGGTAACTGGTTATATCTATAAAAATCAGTTTTATTTTTTAAGTGGTGTTGTAGTAACTGGTTACAACTATAAAAATAATTTTGATTTTTTAGTAATGTACTATTATCAAAATACCAGATGAATTATAACGGGTTACTTAGTGAGATTTGGAGAAAAAAAATCTGATATGAAAAAAATAAACCAAATTGATCATAAAGGTAACTGGTTACAATTAGGTTTGAAAAAAAAAATATGAAAAAAAAACTAGTTGCGATGGTAACCGGCTACCTGGCCAAATCTGAAAACAAATAGGATCCAAACAAAAAATCTAAAATGATCATATTCGTAACTGGTTACAGCTAGGTTTAAAAAAAAAACAGTTACGATAGTAATTGGTTACTTATCTAAACCTGGAAAGAAAATCAAATATAAACAAAAAATATATATAAATTAATCGTTATTATAACTAGTTACAGCTAAGTTTGAAAAAAAATCAAATATGAATAAAAATAATTAGTCGCCATAGTACCAGGTTACTTAAACAGGTCTGAAAAAAAATCAGATTTGAACAAAAAAACCTAAACAACTCGTGATGGTAATCGGTTACAGTTTGTGCTGGAAGAAAAAAAAAACATATCTAAAGTGCAAAATCATATTTAAAATGCAAAATCAGATGTGAAAAAGAAGAAGAACAACCAAAAGAATAACATTAAAATCAGTAACAACAACAACAAAAGAAGAAGAAGAACCAAATGGCAGTGAAGTTGCTTCATCGTCGGGGGGTGGGGGGCTGCGTCTCCGGCGGAGGTGGTGTCTTCGGCGGAGAGCTAAAAAGAAAGAACCAATTGGGAAAGGAGAGATTGAGAAATGAGAAAATAAAGAGAGATAAACGTGAAAGAGAAATGAGAGGATGAGAAAGTGTGAGAGAGTTTTGTATAAAAATATAGTAATTTATTTTTTATATTTTATGGGATTCCTATGTTTTAAACTTTTTTTTTAAATAATTCACTATATTTTGTAGCATTTCTTTTTTGCCCATAAATTTAAAAATGCATCTACTTTTTCTCATATTTATGTATAGTTCTCATTTTAATATCATTAACTTTATAAAACAACCATAATAAAGCTTTACAAACTTTCAAAAATTAATTTTGAAATTTAAGGGCAAAATTGGATAATCAGAGTAGTCTTTCCATTCATGACGCTCCACCATCGAACCTCCATTCATGATGCTCACCTTCCCAGTCATGACGCTCCTCCATTGACTTAAACCCAAATCTTCACCATCCTTCTTCTCAAATCGTCCATCAACCTTCTCAGATCATCCATCTTCAACCTTACCCAAACATGGAATACAACTTCCACGATCCAACAACATTCTTCAATCTCTCTAGCTTCTTCTCTAATTTCTCCAGCTTCCATGATCATCCAACTTCATTTTGATCCTCTAGCGCCGGAATCCAATAGAAGTTCATCACCATTGATTCCAACAAGAAGATGAAGAACCAAAATATCAAATATTCAATTCTCTCCAAATTTGAAGGCCAATATATCATCATAAACCAACAAAAAAAAAACAACAATCAAACCCATCGAAAATCAATGGGAAAAACTCAAAACATAACTTAATTAAGTAATTTCAAAACTCAAAATCTAAGTTTCTGAAATAAAATTGGGTACTAAAAAAAACTAGTTACAATTAATAGGCCAGATTTTTTAATTGATTATCATTTGGATGTATAAAAATGATTTGATATTCACAAGTATCATAAAAAAGCACAGAAACACATACACAAATCTGACAATCTTAGAAAAAATTTCAAAATTGGTTACACTTAGAAATTGAATTTGTTGTGGAATATTTGATTCTGTTGTAACCAGTTACAATTATAAAAATCTGATTGTTTATGCACTTTTTGTTTGTGATATTTGTTGTTTTTACACAAATATAAAATCAAAATACTAAAGGAAAAATTCATATCTATAATTTAAATCAATTAACATTATAACTAGTAATACATAGACTGATTTGTGCTTTTTTCCCCCTATTTTTATCATTTTATTAAGAAAAAATGTCAGTTAAAGTGATGCTTTATTATGGAGGAGTGTGGATAGATTTGAATGATTATGTTGACTACACACTTCTAGTTTGTTGATTTTTAGCAATTGCTCATTTGCAACTTTGATAAAATCGATTTAGAATGAAATCCAGCCTAAAAGGTCCATGGAAATTAACTACCAATTATAAAAGAAAAGTCAGCCAATCAAAATGAGGGCCAATGCTTTTGGATGCCTCAAATTCAAGGTAAGGTATGAACCTAAGAAAAAAAAAATGAACCATAATCTTAATCTTTGTCATAAAACTTGATGAAACCAGTTACGCAAAAAATTGAATAATAATAGGCTAAAACGTCGTGATTTTTGTAACCAATTACACATATCAGAGGAAAGTAGTAATAAAACAAAACCAATTCTTCTAACACTCAATATTTTATTTAAATCTAACAAGATCTCTCGTGTCTTATGAAACTGGTTAGAGATCAACGTTGTCAATGTTGTGTTGTACCGAGTTAATGAAAAAGGAGGAAATTTTTTTGTCAACATACATGAAAAAGCATGCAGCTGCAAAAAATTCCAAGGAGATGAGGTACCTTGTTGTCATGCATTGATTATAATTGCAAAAAGAATATTGAGTTGCTATGAATATTGCCCCAAATACTACAAAACAACCACAATGAGAACAACATATGAAGTAAATGTTTGCCCATTGCCCAACGAGAGTGAATGAAAACTACTGGAACATCTAGAAAAAGTAGTGATACCACCAAAAGAATGCCTCAAAAAAGAAAAATACGATCAAAAGGAGAAACCAAAGTTCAGAACAAGTGTGGAAGATGTGGGCAAAGGGGACACAATCGAAAAGCTTGTAGGAATCCACCCATTCCAAGGGAACCAAGAAAAACTAGATGTAGATTCTTTCATTTGGATTTTTTTTAATTTTTTGACAAATAGATTACATAAAAAAACATTGCAATATTAATCTCAATATTTTGGTGAATTAAACAGAGAATCTATATAGAAACAGTACCGAGAAGTACAAGATAAAAAATAAAATAAAAAAAGAGTTTATTCTGGTTTTTTTCATTATTGATGTGTAATCAGTCATAATAACTAGTTACATTATTAAAAAACATTGATATACCAAAATGAGAAAGACAAACAAAACCAATTACAATCTAATATAAAATAAACAGTAATAAAGCAGCAATAAGATTCAAATTTGATAATTAATCAAGACAAAAGAACAAGGCTTTGGTTTCAAAAGCAGATGAAGTTATGTAAACATTAGTATTCTGAGACAAAAGTGCATGTTAAAACACAAATGCATGTGTGCTTATTCCTGTGTGTGTTTTAGTAAATGGTGGAACTAAAAACTCAATGATTCAGAAGGTAACACAAAATTTTCCTTGGGAAACTTTACACATTTATAGCTTGAAACTCATAACATTAACGATGCATGATTCATCATTATCTTTCTGCACTTTTGACTTCTTCTTATTCTTATATTTTGAATTATAAAGTTCAAGCTTTTTTTGTCTCGGTGAAAGAGAAAAGTGTTGGGAATACTTATACATGATCTTATTTATTTTCATGTAAATCATACATTAAACAAATTAATATAAGAAAACCTAGAGCATGTTTCTATAATTGAAATTTAACAGATATAATGATAAGAACACTTATATTATGTGCAGCGGAATGAATAAGTCTTTCCTTCAGTTTCTCTAACATTTGTATCCTTTCTGTCGCAGGGTATCACCAAGAAAATGAACTGATCTTCAAATTTCTTCACTGCCTTCCAAAGTATCCTTAGAATCATCTAGACTGGAGTAGGCAATTCTCAATACATGAGATAGATATAGAGAGAAGAAGAGAGGCTTAGAAAAGGACGTTTGTCGTAGAGAGAGTCTAAAACCCTAAAGCATCAAAACTAGATCTTCTAATCATCTTTTTCAACTTTCACTTAGCATTCCTTTTATAGGCTCAATTATGTCACTTATTTAATTAAAAAAATCAATAAAATAATAGGCAATATCAACCATTAGGTCGAAATTCGCATGGACTATAGGCCCTTGAAATTTCTCATTTAATTATAAGCTCGTTGGACTTAAAATCAAGGCCCGTATTATTTTCTATTGATAAATTAATTCAATAATTATTTAAATCTTTTATCAAATTAATTATTTATAATTTGAACCTTGATTTAAACTTATTTATTAATTTAGACATCAATTTATCTTAATTAATAAATTTGCCTTAAAATCTCTTTTCTTCTCTAAATTGCATAACTCTGTGAAACTATCCAAAATTGATCTGGTCAACTTTGATAATTAAATCAATTAATTGAGACTATCTAGATGATTTTATCCAAGGTACATTGGGGACCATGGGCCTATGAAATCAAGCTCCAATAAGTTATCATAAATTTAACAAATAAATTTACTAACTTATTAATTCCTCGTGACTCCACTAAAGACTCAGAATTGCACTCTTGAATTCATAGAACGCTCTATGACAAATATAGATGCGTTATTATTTATACATTGTTACAACCATAATTATTACTCAATTCTCCATAGACGGTCTATAATGAGATGGGACTAAAATATTGTTTTACCCCTCATTGTATTTTATCCTTAAAACACTTAGTTCATAGTAAATGATATTTTAGTAAACTAATATTAATTACTGAAATGGGATCTTTATCATTTAGCATCTCGAACCAAACTAAAAGGAAACCATTGTTTTACTTCTTCATCAGAAGCTATATATGTTCATATCTATGATTAATACTCTCACTCAATTATACTACCGAGTTCCCAAGATGTAAGTATGGGCTAGTCCGTAGGGTAAGCTAGTAACGAACAAGTCAAAGAACTCAAATAATACAATCAGTTAGAATACCAACCACTCATAATTGAGATTGAATTTATCTATGGTCAACTATATGATATGACGAGAATAGAAAATAACGATAAGTTTACTTATCCTATCTACTGTCAATATCAGTCCAGATTTTTTTAACAAATACATCCGATCTTATCTACTTTGCTAATGTTCTGGAAAGAACATAACACTACAATGTGTAAGTAGATCATATCGTAGATTGTCAAGTCAGTGTAAATCTTGTGTACTGACTAATCTTAGGACTAATTTATGTTTGAACATATAATCATATTTATACTCCACTGTGACTGTGTCACTATAAATATGATTAGTTATATGCTCGGGATTTAATAGAAGTTTATATTAAACAAATAATCATGAAAATAAAACATGTGAGCAAAGTGATTGACCAAGTCAACAATGATTTCTATTCTTTTATTGATAATAAAATGAGATTACAAAGAAATTGAGTTTTAATTAGGGCATAAAACCTCAACAAACTCTCACTTCCACTAACTGAAACTAATGTCTTAATTATACTAATCTCATTTCCTTGATATGCTTATCAAATGTAGCTTCTGGTAGTATCTTTGTAAATGGATCTGTAAGATTGTCTTCGGATGCAATCTTCATAACCTTCACATCCCTTAGCCACATATTCTTGAATTATGTGATACTTCATTTCGATATGCTTACTCCTCTTGTGACTTCGAGGTTTTTTTGTGTTGGCTATCGCTCCTGTGTTGTCACAAAAAAACACAAGCGGTTTCTCCAAATCTGAAATAACACTAAGATCTGAATAAAACTTATTTAGCTAAACTATTTCCTTAGCTGCTTCAGATGCAGCTATGTACTCAGCCTCCATGGTGGAATCTGAGATTGCAGACTGCTTTACGCTTCTCCATATCATAGCTCCACCCCTAAGAGTAAACACCATTCAAGAAGTAGATTTCTTATCATCGACATCAGTCTGAAAATCTTAATCGGTGTAGCCTACAGGGTTTAGAACACGACCCTTGTAGACTAACATATAATCCCTAGTCTGTCTTGAATACTTCAGGATGTGCTTAACTAATATCTAATGTTCTGGTCCTGGGTTTGACTAATATCTACTCACTACTCCCACTGCATAGCAGATATTTGGTCTATTACAGAACATAGCATACATCAGACTTCCAACTGCAAATGCGTAAGGAACTTTTCTCATTGCATCTTCATCTTCAAGAGTCTGGGGAGACTGCTTCTTTGAAAGATGAATTCCATGGCGGGATCGTAGATGCCCTTTCTTAGAATTTGTCATTGAAAAACGTTCAAGCACCTTATCAATGTAAGCAGCTTGAGATAGAGTTAAGAGTTTGCTCTTTCTATCCCTAATGGTCTGGATACCTAGAACATAACTCACTTCACCCAAATCCTTCATCTAGAATTGAATGCTCAACCAATTATTCACATCTGATAATTTCTAACATTGTTTCCAATGAGTAAGATATCATCTACATAAAGAATCAGGAATACCACTATGTGATTTGCCTTCAGTTGGTAAACACGAGGCTCGTCAATATTTTGTTCAAAGCCATAGTGTTATCAGGTAAATTAGCATTTGTGACGTGGCAAATAAATTCTTGATACGTGGCTGACACCTGGAAGCATCTGCTAGAGTATCGACCAGGAGACACACCAGAAGCATGACAAGCCTATCTATACCGCGACCAGTCTGGTCGGTGGTTCCACTAGCAGAACGACATTTATGGGAAGATCTTTGTAAATCCCGAATTTATCTCATGCAATCTTCCGAGTATCCCACTATTCAGGGGATAATATCTGCAACAAATAATCTGTAACCCTCCTTGAGCCTATAAATAGCAAGAAATAGCTCAAGGGGAGGGGACTTTTCTTTTTGGAACGAGAGAAAAAACGATAGAGAAAGATAGAATTTCTCCCAAAACACTTGTATTGCTTTAAGTGAAGTGCTGAAACTCATTGAACCCGAGTTCTCTGATCACACTTCTGATTTCATATCAATATAATTCTAAGTGGACGTAGGTCATTACTAGATCCTGGGGCCGAACCACTATAAATTGCTGTGTTTTCTTCACTTTCGTCATTATATTATTTTCTTTATATTTGTTCATATCATCCATATTTTGACTCCGTGTCGGTTGGCCAAATCGTGGGTCAACATTCTGGTGCTTTCATTGAGAGGACAATTCATTGCTGTTAAGAAAACCGATGGCGAAAGCAGGAAGGAAAGCTGGCCAAATTGTCGCCACTGCACCATCGGATCCACCACCTCCTCCTCCACCCGCAAGCATGGCGGAAGATGAGCCGCAACTAGATTTTGAAGAGGAGGAAATGGACGACGCGACGCTGAAGAGCACCCTGGGCGCGTTGCAAGAAGAATTGGCTAGTCTGAGAGCCAATCAAGAGACTGCCGCAGAAGCTATGACAAGGCAGCAGCAGGAACTTGATCGTCAGCGGGAGGAGTTGAGCGAGAGACAAGCAGAGGTAGATCGCCGCCAGACCGAGGCCATGGCAGCCCTTGAAGCGGCCTTGCTGTTGGCCAGAAATCAGGCCGCGCCTGCCTCGCAGCCTAACCAACCTGAGAATGGGCCACCTCAGAAGAGCCCCAATCCTAGCCCACCAATCCATCCTTCAAGTCCGCAAAGGCCCGAGCAGCCTCAAATGCCCCAGGACAACGTCCCACTAGACCCCGAGGCAAATCCACCATCCCAAGCTACTCGAGGGAATCCCCCGCAGCAAAGGCAGAATAGGGCCGAGCGACAGCCTCGTAGTCCTAGACGCCGCAAGAATGATGGGCCACCCCAAGCGAACAGAGGTCACTACCCTCCTGGTAACAGGAGGGACTCGGAGTTAGGCTCTGCAGTCCGTGGACCCCCACGGCATGATAATGCAAGGGGACATCGCGACCAGCGCAGGCCACCCTCTAACGCTAAAGGTGCTTCTGCCAGAGACGGGAATAGAGGGAACAGCCAATCTTACCACAGCCAGTCAAAGTTCAAAGATGGCCACGGCTACAACGAGGCTGACTCAGGCAAGGGCAATGCTGATGGAAGGAACGAAAATAGAGGTAAAAGTAGGAGCCAAATACCTCAAGATGACCAACCAAATGGACAAGATGCTGGGGGCAACCCAGGCAAAATAATGTCTTCAACCGGCTCGGAGTTAGCGAGCAACGGAGAAGAGAAGAAGATCTAAGAGACATACTCAATGGTCGTCGGGAGAAGCATGGTGAGAACATTCCCCCAGCAGCAGAGACCGTAGCTATTCCTACTGCGTTGCAAGCCTAGATAGACGCACTAAATCAGGCTGTGCAACAGCTGGTCGGAGGAAGGACCTCTTACATCGACCACGATAGGAGAAAAGGCACTCCATTTATCCAAAGAATAGCCAACGCAGAGACTCCCAGCAAGTTCAAAATGCCTACTCTCCCGAACTTTGATGGATACGGGGATCCCGTCTCGCATGTGAATAAGTTTGAATTCCAGATGGACATTCAGAAAGTGTCTGAAGACGCTCGGTGCAGGATCTTTCCTGCAACACTTTCTGAAGCCGCGCAGGAATGGTTCTTTAAGTTCCCACCGGCAAGCATAGTTTCCTGGGAAATGTTCATAAGGGAGTTCTACGCAGGTCGTGTCCACCCGACCGAAGCAAACCAACTGGTCGAGATCCGCCAGCAGGATGGGGAATCACTAAAGGATTACATCCAGTGTTTTATGCGAGGGGCAGCCGGAGCAAAGACAGTCGGAGACGAAGGAAAAATGATGGCTATAACCGCGGGAGTAAGGCGTCGTTCGCCCCTTTGGAAAAGTCTTCGTAAGGACGGAGTTAAAACAACCCAAGAGTTCTTGGATCGAGCCAATCGTTACATAAAGCTCGAGGAAGCCATTGCTGACGATGGGAAACCCTCGAACAAGGGTAAAAAGGCCGTCGAACCTTCCAAAGCCGCCAATGGGTCCAAACCTAATGGCAACGACAAAGGCCATAAAAACAGCAACGGTAATGGCAAAAATGGCGGGAAACGGCCATATAACGAGCCCTCCACCTCCGACAATAAACGTGCCAAGGGTAATCGTTATGAACCTAGGTTCACTAACTACACTGCCCTCATCGAGTCTCGAGGAGAGGTTTACCAGGCCACGAGCTCTAGTGTGCCTTACAAGAAACCTGGGCCCATTCGAAAGGACATTTCGAAAAGAGACACCACCAAGTTCTGTCGTTACCATAACGACTACGGACATGACACTAATGAATGCAACCAGTTAAAAGATGAAATCGAGTTCCTTATAAGATAAGGACACTTGAGAAGGTACGTACGGACCTCGGGAACTTCCCAACGAGAAGCTCCAGGTGGCAACGAGCAGACGTCTACATGCCAGCGCTCGCCACCATTACAGCCTGCCCCCGTAGCCGGAACGCTCTTAACCATCTGTGGAGCCCCGCACCTCGCGGGAAATAGCGGAAAGGCCAGAGAACGATATGCTCGAACTCTACGCCATGACCAGGACATCGAGATGATGACTGTGGAGGACCGCGCGCCAAAAAAGGCACGCTCAGAGGGGTACGGTATAACCTTCTCTGAGGACGATGCCCAGCACGTCCGGTTCCCACATTCCGACCCGCTGGTCGTGGATATCTAGATGGCCAATATGATGGTAAAAAGAATACTGGTCGATACAGGAAGTTCAATGAACATCCTGTATAAATCAACACTGGAACGCATGAAATTGTCTGTAAAGGACTTGGAGCCCTGCAATCAAACCATATACGGCTTCTCTGGAGAAGGACTCGCACCAGCCGGGATGATCAAACTCCCAGTAACAACGGGTACAGTGCCTGTCTCGAGGACACTACTCACCACTTTTGTAGTGGTCGATTGTCCTTCAGCATATAATGTCGTTATTGGAAGACCCATACTGGTTGAGCTAAGGGCCATCATCTCCATGTGGCATCTAGCCATGAAGTTCCCAACAGACGCAGGGGTAGGATGCGTTTTAGGAAACCAAAGGGAGGCCAGAGAATGTTACAACGCCTCAATTACAAAGGCAAAAAGTGGAGCGTTGAGGAGCGCAACCCCAGAACGATTGCAGATGACAGAAGACGGTCAAACCCAATCAGGTGGTAAAGTCACCAAATAGGGTGTTGCCCAAAGTGAGGATATAGATTTGGATCCTCGCTTTGGGGATTTTGAAGAAAATATAGGACCCATCGAGGACCTGGAAGAGGTCCAACTCGATGAAAAAGATCCAACCAGAGTCGTAAGGGTTGGGAAGAATTTAGAACCTGCCACAAAGCAGGCACTGGTAAGATTCTTGCAAGAGAACCAATAAGTTTTCGCCTGGTCGCATAAATACATGGTTGGAATAGACCCTGCAGTAATCAGCCATGTCCTGAACATAAACAAAGCCTTTCCACCGGTGCAACAGAAAAGAAGGTTGCTCGATAAAGATAGATCAAAGGCCTTAAAAGAAGAAGTCGAAAGACTTAAAGAAAATGGGTTCATCAGGGTAGCGTTTTATCCGTCGTGGGTCTCAAATCCGGTGCTGGTCCCCAAGCCAAACGGCAAATGGCGGACCTGTGTGGATTTTACAGACCTCAATAAGGCCTGCCCAAAAGACTGCTTCCCACTCCCGAGGATCGACCAGCTAGTCGATGCAACTGCAGGACATGAGATCCTCTCGTTCATGGATGCATATTCGGGTTACAACCAAATCAGCATGCACCCCCCTGACGAGGATCACACCAGCTTTCGGACCGATACGGGCTTGTATTGTTACAGAGTAATGCCCTTCGGACTGAAAACGCAGGTGCGACTTACCAACGACTGGTCAACCACATGTTCAAAGAGCTAATTGGGATAAGCATGGAGGTATATGTGGATGACATGCTCGTAAAGTCCAAAAGGGCAGAAGGACATGTGAGGGATTTGCAGAAATGCTTTGACGTGCTGAACAAGTATCAGATGAAATTAAACCCCCTCAAATGTTCCTTTGGAGTCGGATCGGGGAAGTTTTTGGGGTTCATAGTAAATTCAAGAGGAATCGAGGCCAACCCCGACAAGATAAAAGCCCTGATCGACATGAAGTCGCCGAAGAAAATCAAGGATGTACAAAGCCTGACCGGAAGGATCGCTGCCCTGAGTAGATTCATCTCAAAATCAACTGACAAGTGCATTCCATTCTTCAATCTACTCAGGGGAAATAAGAAGTTTGAATGGATGGAAGATTGCGAGCAAGCATTCCAGACCTTAAAGACTCATATGTCGCAACCTCCCATCCTATCAAAACCAATCGAAGGAGAGACTTTGTATATTTATCTGGCGATTACCGAAGTTGCTGCTAGTGCGGTACTAATACGGGAGGAAGAAGGCGTACAGAAAGCTGTTTATTACGTCAGCAAAAGGCTCATCGGTGCGGAATTAAAATATCCTCCGATCGAAAGATTAGCATATTGCCTAATTCTAGCCTCCAGAAAGTTGCGTCCGTACTTCCAAGCTCATCCTATCACAGTTCTGACCGACCGGCCCCTTCGGCAAGTCCTCCAAAAACCGGAGGCGGCTGGTCGACTGTTAAAATGGGCGGTCGAATTAGGACAGTTCGACGTAACTTATTCACCACGAGCAACAATAAAAGGGCAAGTCTTGGCCGATTTTATTGCGGAGTTCACCGAACTCCCCAACAACGAGTTGTGCGAACAGCCTGAAGCGTCCATGCCTCAAGACAAGACTCCTTCATGGAAGCTATTCACGGATGGATCATCTAATGAATCTCACGCTGGAGCGGGAGTGATATTGATAACGCCCGAAGGGCATCGATTTCACTGCGCAATCAGGTTTGACTTCGCAGCGTCAAACAATGAAGCGGAATACGAGGCACTCCTCGCTGGACTGAGAATGGCCAGGGATATGAATATAAAAGCGCTCGATGTTTACAGCGACTCTCAGCTGGTCGTGAATCAAGTCTTGGGAGAATATCAAGCGCGAGGATTAAAGATGATGGCTTACCTCAACAAAACGAAAGATTTGCTAGCACAGTTTACAAAGTACACCCTCCAGTAAATTCCGCGAGACCAAAATTCGAATGCAGACGCCTTGGCCAAACTCGCAAGTGCTAAAGATGCTGGCGCCTTGAACATAGTCCCAGTAGAGAGATTAAGTGAACCAAGCATTGATGCGGCCGAAGCCAGCATGGAAATTCGTATGGAAGATACATGGATGGCGCCTTACCTGGAGTACCTGACAAATGGGACATTGCCAGCAGATAGAAACAAAGCCAGAACTCTGCAAAGGCAAGCTGCTAGGTACATACTGCTCGATGGTGTTATGTACCGAAGAGGATATTCAATGCCGCTGCTCAGGTGCATTACATCAGAAAAAGCCAAGGAACTCATGAAAGAGGTGCATGAAGGCTTCTGCAGAGATCACGCTGGGGGGCAGAGTTTGGCGAAAAAAGTTCTCCGACAGGGCTATTTCTGGCCAACAATGAATAAGGATTCAATGGAGTACGTACGAAGATGTGATAAATGTCAAAGGTTCTCCAAAATCCCACGAGCAGCTCCAAACGAACTAAAGCAGATGCAGAGCCCGTGGCCTTTCGCAATATGGGGAATAGACTTAATTGGATCACTGCCAACAGGAAAAGGAGGAGTAAAGTACGCAGTCGTGGCAGTCGATTACTTCACAAAATGGGTCGAAGCTGAACCAATCGCAACCATAACGACCAAGAAAGTTCTCGACTTTGTCATCAAGAACATTGTGTGCCGCTATGGTTTGCCCAGAAAGATAGTTTCAGACAACGGGACCCAATTTGACAGCGACTTGTTCACCGATTTCTGCGAAAGGCATGGGATAATTAAGAGCTTTTCTTCAGTCGCACACCCCCAAGCGAATGGGCAAGTCGAAGCTGTAAACAAAACCCTCAAGGACACCCTGAAGAAAAGACTTGAAGAAGCTAAAGGAGCATGGCCAGAACAACTACCTGAAGTCCTCTGGTCGTATAGAACATCTCATCGAACAGCCACAGGACGTACCCCATTTTCCTTAGCTTATGGGTATGAGGCCATGTTACCCGTCGAGATAAATCCCCCCTCACATCGGCGTTTAACGTACGATCAAGACCAAAACAGCCAGCTAATGCTGGAGTCCTTAGACTCAATTGACGAGATACAAGAAAAATCTCAACTCCGAGTTGCTGCTTATCAGCAAAAAATCGCCCGGTACTTTAACTCCAAAGTTAAAGAAAGAAGATTCAACGTCGGAGACTTGGTGTTACGACGAGTTTTCTTGAATACCCGCGACCCCACAGCTGGAGTGCTCGGACCTAACTGGGAAGGGCCTTACCAAATTGAAGAAGTCCTTCACCCAGGCACCTATAAACTCGCGCGCTTAAACGGAGATCTCGTTCCACGCTATTGGAATGGAGAACACCTGCGCAAGTATTATCAATGAACAGCCCTTCTTAAAGGACTGGCTTGTTTAAATTTTCTTTTACAAGTTTTGCAAAGAGGGTTAGCCACGTTGTGTGGCTAACTGCTCGTATATGTAAGATTCTATTTCAGAATCGCTCGTAAAGACATGATTAGTCCATTTTTAATACGAAATTATAAGGGACTGTGCTCAGCCAGTCGTTCTTGCCAACCTTTGTGAATTTACATTTGCAAGTATTTGTTCATTACGTGTGTTGTTTTGCTGTATTACAAGTATCATTTTTCCACACGAACAGGAATGTTCGGACAGGCCATGGTCAAGGCAAGTGACCAAGGACCTAAAGCTCCTCGATCACTTGGGGGGCATATAAGGCACATCGATAGCAAAGCATACTCTCAAGGTATGTAAACACATGAACAAAATGAGTGAAAGCATGCTACAATTACATAGAGTGTTTTTTCAAAATATAGGTTTTGTTAAATCATGCCAAAGTACTATGCTAAGTTCGGTCATACGGACAAACGTTATAATAAGTAAACATATTATAGCACCAAGAGTTAAGCTTTTACACCGCAAGCATTACTGCTTGGATGTAACTGTTCGAACAAAAAGATTTACTGCCCGTGCAGCAAAGTTTAAAAAAGAAACTATTGTCTTTACATCACGACCCGTGGGTCGCATGTTCAAAAAAGAAAGATAGTTAATAATAAATTAAGAAGCATGGGGGGCAGGAGGGTCCTGGGCAACAACCTGATCAGTCACTTCCTCGATGGTTTCTTCTTCCAAACCAACGACGCTTGGGGTTGCAGGAGTCGCAGCTCTTGCCTCCTCATCAGCCAGTTGAGCAGCGCACCGGGCCAACTCCGCAACTCTGACTTCCTCTGAAAGGTAACTAAAGTCAGCACCCTGATTGTGTTTCCAGAAGTTATAGAAACATCGGAGTGTCGTCCTCTTGTACTTTTCTAGATTCTTGGAGTTATCAAGCTCCAGCCGCTGCACCTTCCCCTCAAGAGTGGCGATAGTCTCGTCCTTAGACTTGACTACCCCCTCTAGATGCTTGATTTCGCGAAGATGAGTTTTGTTGTACGACCGGTACTCTTCCCTCAGCTTAACTGCTGCATCTTTTACAGCTTCAACCGCGGACAGTTTGGTTATCGCTACATCCCTCTCTCGGACCACCGTCTCCAACTCCTTAGCATGTTTGGCCTCAGCAGCCGAAAGTTCCTCGGCCGCCTTCACCTGATGTTTCTCGAGAACTTTAGCCTCAATCTGCTCATAATAGGCCTGGGCTCGGGTACAAGCAGTAATGGCAGAAAGTAAGGCCTGTAAACAAAAGAAAAAGAAGTCAAGACTTATCACGAGGTCTGAAAAAACAAAGACTCGAGGAATAAAGAGATACTTACGCTGGAGATCTCGTTCAGAGCCCTGTTCAGGATCTGGTCGACTGGTAGCTCTTCAGCTTGGATCATGGCGGTCCCAATACGCTCACCTTTGCCTATGCGTTCAATTCGGTCCTTGGCGGATCGGATGGCACGGCTCACGAGCCTGGCCCCATGGGCCTCTTCGCGAGAAAGCTGCTCCCTAGCAGGCGCAGGTGGAGGGTTGGACCGAACAGGAGTGTTTTGCTGTTCAGAAGGAGCTGGAGGAGGAGTGGGAGTTCGCCCAGTTGGCGCAGGACTTTGCCCAGTTGGTGTACCCTGAGTAAGGTCCTCTGGTCGATTCTTCTTAGCTGAAGGACCTTGACTGGTTTCACCAGTCCGCTTCTTTGACCTCCGTTGAAGTTGAGGGATTTCCTCTTCCTCTTCGGCCTGGTACATATCAAAAATATTGGGAGTCGACATTTCTGCATGAAAATAAATACAAGAGGTTAGTAAGGGAAGAGAAAGGTGAAGGTAAGTAATACAACAGAAAGAAAATAATAAAGTGAATACCCGAGCTACAACTACTGGTCGCTATACTATTGACTCTATTAATCAAATACTCATTTTCTGGCACGAAGAAGTTTGGCCCTAGATTGGGAGCATATGTAAAGTTACCATCCCCGTCAAACATATGACAAGGGATTGGCAAATCATTTAAAAGCGAAATAACGTTACCATTGTCATCAGAGGACACCTCCAAGTCAACGACAGTATCTGTGGCCTTTTCTTTCCCCTTGCCTTGGGGAGCAGAAGGCCTTTCTGTAGAAGGACTGCCTGTGGGTTCCCTGATCGTAACTCATGTGGGCCTCCTCCTAGGAGAGGGCACAGGAGGATGCTGCTCGGGAACCCCCTCGGCAGTAGGTTCGTCCGCTACGGACCCTCTATTTTCATGGCGAGGAGCCAGAAGGCCAGAAGACCTCAAGTTCTTTTCTAGTGTCAGAGTTTTGACACATTTGGCTGCAGCAGACATCTTGGCCAGGGTGTTAGACCTCGACACCATGTCTGATGTTGGGGTCGGACGTAACCAAGGGCCTGAAAAGCAGATCAAGTTTGAGAGATGATGAAAGGAAATACTCCGTGATAAAATATCAACCAAGACAAAGATAAATTTATACCTCCTCTCGCGAAGGCCAAGTTGCTACTGGCTATATCCGGAGTAAAGAAATACTCCTTGTTGTAATGCCCCACGTTCGATATATGGGTGGTGCCACTCAAAAACGTCCGGCCGGTTTCCTGGTGACAGAAGTGAAAAAAGCCCGTTCCGTTGTGTTGAGGATTGGACTTGAGGTCAAAGAGGTAGTTAACCTCATGAGGTGAAGGTTCTGGCCATTTGTTAAGCTTGTACAGGACATAGAGTGCAGCCAACATCCTATATCAGTTAGGAGTTATTTGAAAGGGAGCGACGCCGAAATAATTGGCCACCCCCACAAAGAAAGGATGAAGAGGGAGATAAGCCCCCGCTTCAATATGATACCGGGACCAGGCGTTGTTCGCTCCTTCTGGACGGTTAGCCCTCTGGTCCGCAGTAGGGCGCGTAATGGTTACCCCGTTAGGGGGTATTTTCTGAAGCAGTTGGCGACCATCCGAGGGGTCATTGAACTGGCTGGGGGAGTATACCACTCGACATCAGGCGGATTCCGATGGCGAGGACGAGCCCTAGTTTGGATATTAGGGTCAGGAACAAGATTCTCTCGACCACTGGTCGAGGGAGCCCCCGCCTGCGAATCAGGCTGGGCAGGAGAAGAAGGGTTATTTTCAGACTCGGGCCTTTTCTTGCCAGAAGATTTTGAACGAGCCATTGGAGGAGAAGGGTGCGGTTTGGAAGAAGTTCGTGAGAAAGGTATCTGGTAGATGCGGTCAGCTGGTTGTTCTTCTCCCTCGAGCAGTTGGGCGAGGAGGTCGTCGTCGATGGGTCTCTCACCTCCCCACAAATCTGGCATTAAAATCTGCAAACAGAAGAATGGGGAGGCGAGGTCAGAGGAGTCTAGAAGGCTTTCAGAATAACACTGGTCGAATATAAAAGCTAAGCCTTTATATAACAGCATTCTAACAAGAAACTAAATCTTTCTGTGCGAACAGTTTAAGAAACGGATCAAAGGGTGAAAGTGGAAAGTTTTCCTGAAAAGCTTTTCCAACTCCCCTTAGGGCGGGAAAAAATTATTTTCAACTGGCTTAAAAATCGAAGTGCAACTTCGATTTTACGTCCTAAAAAGCACTGATCCTAGGTCTTAAACTTACTCATAAGCCTACTCTGTCTACAAAAATATCCTATCTGCAAGCGTTCACAAACTAAAAACCGAGAGACTCAAACAGTACACCATTTAAAAGCATGCACCACGAGAAATTAGAAGCATGGAGTCTCAAAAAACTTACCAAGGAAAATGATCGTGGAGATGGAAGTGAGAGCTTCGGGAGTCAAGGAGCCCACCGTCTGAGTCTAGAAAGCACAGGAGAACGTTCGCCGGAGAAGGTAAAGCTCTGGTTTTTAGGGTTTTCGGCAGAGTAGTGGCGTGCGTGAAAAGGAAAGAAATGGCTCTGGTGATCTTATATAAATTTGTCTCTAATATTCAAAAGGCGTGATCATTAAGTTTCCCTTTTCGAAGTATGGGGAAACATGATAGCCGTCAAAAGTTTTTTTGGGGAACTGAAAAGCCATGATTAGACAGGAGTAGTTTGCTTTTTTCAAGAATGCACGAAGGGTCCTGACACATCAGAAGGGGTTACCGAAAAGTCATACGTTCAAAGTTTATTCACTGTTCGTAATAAATAAACTTTGGGGGGCAAATGTTATCAGGTAAATTAGCATTTGTGACGTGGCAAATAAATTCTTGATACGTGGCTGACACCTGGAAGCATCTGCTAGAGTATCGACCAGGAGACACACCAGAAGCATGACAAGCCTATCTATACCGCGACCAGTCTGGTCGGTGGTTCCACTAGCAGAACGACATTTATGGGAAGATCTTTGTAAATCCCGAATTTATCTCATGCAATCTTCCGAGTATCCCACTATTCAGGGGATAATATCTGCAACAAATAATCTGTAACCCTCCTTGAGCCTATAAATAGCAAGAAATAGCTCAAGGGGAGGGGACTTTTCTTTTTGGAACGAGAGAAAAAACGATAGAGAAAGATAGAATTTCTCCCAAAACACTTGTATTGCTTTAAGTGAAGTGTTGAAACTCATTGAACCCGAGTTCTCTGATCACACTTCTGATTTCATATCAATATAATTCTAAGTGGACGTAGGTCATTACCAGATCCTGGGGCCGAACCACTATAAATTGCTGTGTTTTCTTCACTTTCGTCATTATATTATTTTCTTTATATTTGTTCATATCATCCATATTTTGACTCCGTGTCGGTTGGCCAAATCGTGGGTCAACACATAGGTTTTGATTATTTCATCAAACCTAAGGTTCCAGGAACAAGAAGCTTGCTTAAGTCCATAAATGGACCTATTCAACTTGCAAACTTTTCCTTCTTGTCCAGCTACTTTAAATCCTTCTGGTTGATCCATATAAATGACTTTGTCAAGCTTCCCATTAAGAAAATTTGTCTGGACATCCATTTTCCAGATCTCATAGTCGAGAGCGGCTGCTATCGATAGGAGGAAGCGAATGGACTTGAGCATGGCTACTGGACTAAATTTTTCCTCATAGTCCATACCTTCTCTTTGGGTATAACTCTTTGCCATTATTCGAGCTTTATAAGTTTTGATCTTTCCATCAATACCTCGTTTCTTCTTCTAGATCCACTTGCTCCCAATGGCCCTAAAGTCAGTAGGTGCTTTCACAAGATCCCAGACAGAATTTCAGTACATGGACTCCATTTCATGTTTCATAGCTTTGAGCCATAGTTCCTTTTCGGGGCTAGCCATTGCCTGTTTGAAAGACAATGGATCATCGTCACCAAAAACCATATTGGTTTCACCATCCAAACCATAGTGAACTGAGTTCCTAGAAACCATCCCACTACGATGAGGCCTTGCGATTGTTTGCTTAGGAACAATGGTACTTTCTTCATTTAAATCGACTTGCGTCGGTTGGACATGAAGAGTGGTAATTTCATCATCAACTTGCGTTGATGATGATGGAACATTGGCTGGAGCTAATTCTTCAACCATCTCCTCTAAAACTACTTTGTTGCACGATTTGAAGTTTTTGACATAGTCATTTTCCAGAAAAGTAGCATTCGTAGAAGTAAACACTTTCTTTTCTGAATGACTATTGAGAAGTCCACCCCGAGTGCCTTTAGGATAGCCAACAAACATGCAAACTTCATGTAACACCCTAAATTCTAACTATGATTTTAGAAAATAACGATGTTGAACAATAAACTTAATAAATCAAAAAAAAAAGTGTCACCTTCTTTATTGATAACATAACCTGGGTTTAAGAAAAATAAATAATAGTCTTTAAAATAGAATAAAAATAAAAGTAAGTAACATTTAATCATAAAGTTCATAATTTTTCCAAGAAAAAAATAACACGCGGTTATACGGCCCCCACATATTCACACCAGTCTTGCTATCGGGAATCCACTCGCCACCAGCCATCTAGGGTTACCTTAATCTGCAAAAATAAAAGAAATGAATGTGCTTCTAAGTCCAATAAGGAAAATACACAGCAAATCATACAAAAATCAACTATAAACTCATAACAAAAAATTCCACATGCAATACCATAATCATAATAGAATCCAAAGTCCTAATCTATTCTATATCACAGTCATACCAAAGATCACACACAGATCTAGATCATAAATTACATCATGCAATCATAACATTAGTCATAAACACAAAAATAACAAATCGGGATATCCAAAGAAACAAATAAGAGCTATAATGGTTGGACATCTCCATAGTCCACTATACCACAGTGCCTCCACGGCCTAAACCAGAGCGCTAGTGCTCCACCCTTACCGTTTCCATGTACCTTAAATGTTATCCATATAAAATAATAGATCTAATATCTACCCTACCTAATTTTCCTTACTTTGAGTGTGGTGCACAGAAACTATACTTAAGTCATTTATATGATAATCCCGCTTAGAACCCTATTTCATAAACATAATACCATCATCAAAATATAAACTAATAGATCTAAAACTCCCAAAAAAATCAAAACTTAACTATACCTCAACCTTGATCTTGATCAAAACCCTAGATCCTTAAATTCTTGTATGGTTACAATTATAAAAATAGCTTTGGTCATGTGGCCTTTTTGATGCTAGGGTTCGGCTATGTGTGATGAAGGTTAGGGTTTTGAAAATTGATGCAATTAGGGTTTAGGTGAATTCGGCCATACTAGGGTTTACTAGAATTTTCAAAGATATGAAGTGATGATTTTGGCCTAGGGTTTATATGGGTGGTGGGTGCACGACAACAAGAGGGAGATAGAGAGAGAGAGAGAGAGAGAGAGAGAGAGAGAGAGAGAGAGAGTGTGTGTGTGTGTGTGTGTGTGTGTGTGTGTGTGTGCGTGTGAGAGTTCAGAGGAAAGCGATAGTGAATGAGAGAAAAAAAAAATGAGAAGGAATAGGTTCTATTTATAGGCTCTTGGAAATCCTAACTGCACTATAATTCCCTTTATTCTTTCCTAATTTCACTCTAACTATAAATCAAATTTAAAATTCAAATCCCTAAATATCTTATACACATTTCGGCCACACTAAATAATAACAGATAATATAAAAAAATATCCACTTAATTACTTAGTTGCTAAACAAACTCCACAAAAAATAGGCCTAAGTAGTTTAGGATTCTTATCTTATTTTTCTTACTTAATTAAATAAAAATAAACCCTAATTAAACTACACATTTCGGGCACCAATAGTAGAATAATATTTTATTCTCTCAATAATTCTAAATTAACTATCTTCAAAACTATATTATAAAATTATTAACTTTATTCTAACTATACCATAGAAACCATACTATACTGTAATAATCATAACCAATAAATAATTTCTAAATTAAACCTTATTCTATCACCGCAACTCAAGTTTAAAAACTATTCTATAAAATAAAAAAACCTATAGTCACATAAATAAATAGGTATAAGAGAAAGGTAACCTTGATTACTACATTTCGGTCCGCGGTTCTAGCTTTCCTTCTTTTTTCCTTAGGACGTGGACGGGACACCCCCAGATTCTATAAGGACATAAACTAGGTTCACGACCATTCTAGCGTTCTAAAGATGTTTTGGGGATTGATTTGGACGGTGCGACATGTAGAATGTCATTCACAGTTTCAATTGCATGTCCCCATAATGAAGTTGGCTGAGTTTAGTAACTAAGCATGCATCTAACAATTTCCAATAAAGTTCTGTTTCGATGTTCCGCTACACCATTTTGTTGCGAAGTACCCGGGCCAGTAAGTTGTGATAAAATCCCAAGTTCAGTTAAATGATCTTGGAACTTCATATCCAAATATTCTCAAGCCTTATCAGATCGCAAGATCTTTAACGTTTTGCGTAATTGGTTTTGAGTCATAGCTAGGAATTCCTTAAACTTTGAAAAACGTTTCTGATTTCCTATGCATTAGGTAAAGACATGAGTATCTAGAGTAATCATCAATGAAAGTGACGAAATACTCAAAACCACCCTTGGCTTGTACATTCAAAGGTCCACAAACATCTGAATGAACAAGTCCAAGTAGTTCTTTGGCCCTATCAGCCTTTGTAGAGAATGGACGCTTGGTCAGTTTTCCTTCTAGACAAGATTCACAAACAGGTAATTCACCTAAGGTGATTTCCCTCAAAGTCTCGTCTGTTGTAAGTCTTTGAATTCTATCATAGCCAATGTGACCTAGTCTCAAGTGCCATAAATACGTCATGTTATTATTATTGGTATTTTGACGTTTATTAGTCCAAGGATTAACTACTTTGAATAAATCATTATTAAGCGCCAGGGGTTCGTTAGGTCGCAGAATATAAAGCCCGTTTCCAAACATGCAATACATAATTGTGATCCATTAAAATAAATAGATATATTGGAACATGTGAAAGTCATAACAAATTGTTATGATTGCAACATGGAAACTGTAATTAAATTTCTACTAAAATCCGAAATAAAAATACGTCTTTCAAAATTAAATATTTATTTTCGAACTTTAGGCAAACTCTTCCTTTAGCTTGGACTGCAACGAACACTCTATTCCCAACTCTAAGTTTTAAGCCGCCTTCCTCCACTTCCTCCCATGATTTAAGAAGCTGTAAAGAGTTACAAACATGGTTAGTAGATCTAGAATCAATAATCCAAACAGATTTATCATTCTCTAAAACACATGTTTCTAAGATAAATGAACTATAATCATTACCTTTGTTTTTCTCTGCTAGAAACTTGGGGCAATCATGTTTCCAATGCCCATTCTCATTGCAGTGAAAGCACTTACTTTTACCTTTCTTGTTTTTCTTTTTCTTCCCTTTAGGCGTCTGTGCACTAGGTTGTGCACTCGTCTTTGCAGCCTTTGCAGGCCTGGGGTTGGTGTTTTGTCCACCTTTCCTTTTGTTTCCAGCTTTCGAAGATAAAGCTAGATTAGCTTCAGCCTTACCTGGATTAGCAGCAGCAGTAGTCTTCTTTTCTCCTCCCTTACTTTGTCCACCCATGATTGAGTCTGAAGCTCATTGATGAGTTGCGTAAGACCATAGTTGAGTTTATTCATCACATAGTTGGTGGTGAACGCTAGGAAAGTTTGAGAGGGACTGTTAAGGATTAAGCCAACTTGAGTCTCCTCGTCTATTATTGCTCCGTGCAGTTCAGCTTCCTGAAAGTAGTTGGTCATCTTGATCAGGTGATCACGAACGTGTTGAGATGGTGCCATCCTAGCATTGACATATTTCTTGGTGGCCTCAAAACGAGTCTGCACAGACTTTGCCCCAAACATGTCTTGGAGTTGATCCATGATTTCTTAGGTCGTCTCGACATTCTCCATTTTTGTCTTGAGAGTGTCGGTCATACTTGTCAACATGTAGTACTATGCCATGTTATTAGCCGTTTGTCAATTAATGCTTGTATTTATCTCTAATAGTCTTGGTAGCTCCTTTAGCTGAAACTTCTGGGGATTCCTCACTCATGATGAACTTGGCGTTGTCACCAATCAACACTATGTTGATATTCTGCTTCCACTTAAGGAAGTTTTCTCCAGTGGGTTTCTCCATAGAAAGTTGAGAAAGGATGGAAGTAGACACAATCATAATAATACTACATATTATCGATAAAATAGAAATCAATCACATTTGCTCAATAAAACTTCTATTCACTCTAATTTTAAGAAATAGCACAACATATACCATAAATATGTAAGATATGGAAAAAATACTGAAATAAGCATATCTCTATTTCTATAGGTTTTTAACTATTCTATGAAATCGTTGTCTCGGTTGGCGAGAGTAAAAAAAATATCATTAGTTAAATAGAGTTGTAAACTCATTTAATAATGGACACCATTATTAACAACCTTCTATTCTATCAAAATAAGAAAACAAAATTTATTATTTTACGAGCTAGACCCACTGTTTCGATAATCCTAGATTTAGTCCTAATAGTCACTGTAGGGGTGAGTCTATTAGAATTTGACCTATAATTATCTATCTTTCGAAATCTAACATTGTCAAAATAACTAATGAATACCTTCCATAGGCGGGCGAATCGAAGCGTCTCGAGGCCATATTAATCTATTGACTTTGTTAAACTAACGGTGGAGATCGAATATAATTCTTAAAATAAGCTCATTTTTTAATTAAAAATGGTATTTTTATTATTAATTTTTTAAAATTAATGACTGTGGTTCTCCAAAAAAATTTAAAATTAAATTTTTAAAAACCAAAGTTCTATAATTTTCTATTAATTCTAAAGTGTCACATTGAAACAAATTCAATTAAATTAGAATTAATTTGTTACTAATCAATGTTTAGGTTTGACTATTATAATGAACCATACAATTAAGTCCAACTTAGGCAAATGGGTCTTATCAATTGGGCTTGTTTGGAGGAGGGTTGGGTCCAGTATGTCGTTCTCACTACTAGGGCTCTCAAACTTCCATACAAGGTCCAAAAGACAGGAATTTAAACCTTCATTTTATTAATTGTTATTAATTGATTAGGTCCACTATAGTCATGCAAAACAAATGGGTCTTCACAAGTGGAATCACCCACAAGAGAGGAATTTAAACTTTATATTTTCTAATTGGCTCAAATAAAACCTATCATTTTATGAATGTTTTATTTAGCAAAATCCATATATTAAGCAAACATATGGGTCATTATATGCATCTAAGCTCAATTGCAAAAATATCACATATAGTGCAAACAGACATGTTATAATTGGATGGGCCTAATCATGTTACCATATGAGCAAGTCCATGAATTTATGCAAAAATACCACAATTTATTTCATTTACGAAAATACAGCAATTAATTTTCTAGAATTTATCCAAAATTAAATTAATTAATTACAAAAATTAAGTCAATTTAAATGAAATTTATCAACAATTAACAAAAGTTAATTTAAATTTCATTTATCAACAATCAACTTAATTTAGGTCATTTTAAAAAATATTAATTTAATTTAAATATGATTTATCAACAATTAACAAAATTTAATGTAAATCCCATTTATAAAAAAAAATTATTAATTGGTTTGAAAAAAGTGATATTTTTCAAAATTTAACCAACTTTAAATTTTAAAACAAATATCTTTAATTGTTTTTCAAAAAATATATTGTGTTGTTACAACTATGGTAAATATTTTAACCATTTACTAAAAAATAAAAATATTAATAGTTATAACAATCCTAAAATATCTTAAAACAGTCAAACAAATTCAAATATCCATAAATATCTAGTTAATAAATTTTAAATTTCAAATAATTTAAATATTAAAATTCATAGAATAATCAGATATTAATATTTTCAAATAAAATATATTAAAAAAATAAGTATTTAAAAAAATATCTTTAATATCTGATAATTTAATTATAATATTTTAATATATTAAAAGATTTAAAATTAATTAGTTAACCTATTTTTAAATTTGAATTTGAATCTTTGTAGAAAATATCTAATTTTTAAATATCAAACAACAAAAATATCTTATTTTAAAAGCATTTTTAAATGATAAAATAAATTTGATATTTTTGGGTTTGTTATAAAAAAATCAATTTCATATTTTTTATTATCTTTAATTTTTTTTAAAAATAATTATGGATGAACGGTACCCAATGTTCACCGTGGCCCCGTGTGCTGGGGAGACGCGCGCGCGCATTGGCACTGGCTACCAAGGGTCACGCGTGCGGGTTGCTACTGATGCGCACGGAGGTGCGCCGTGCATCCGGGAGCTGCGCGCACGAAAGGGTGATGTATGTGCGGGGAGGGGGCTAGCGCGCTCAGATGCGCGCACAGGAGGACTTGCAGCCCAAAAAAAAAAAAATTTTAATTGTGTAATTTTTCAACCTAAAACGCTTTCTAAATAATTTTTACAATGTTTTACTCCAAACAAAGCTTTTATAAAAATTAATTGCATAGAAAACACAACAAAATAACCCAAATTTGCTAATAATCACATAAAAATTAATATGCTTCATAAAAAAACATAAAATCAATTCAATTACTCAACACATAGAATAATTCAATTTTTACCATGTTCATGCATGAAAATAAGATTACCAAAGGCACTGAGGCCAGTTGTTCGGAATACTTATACATGATCTTATTTATTTTCATGTAAATCATACATTAAACAAATTAATATAAGAAAACCTAGAGCATGTTTCTATAATTGAATTTAAACAGAGATAATGATAAGAACACTTATATTATGTGCAGCGGAATGAATAAGTCATTCCTTCAGTTTCTCTAATTCTTGTATCCTTCTGTCGCAGGGTATCACCAAGAAACTGAACCGATCTTCAAATTTCTTCACAGTCTTCCAAAGTATCCTTAGAATCATCTAGACTAGAGTGGGAAATTCTCAACACATGAGATAGATACATAAAGAAGAAGAGAAGAGAATATTGAGGCTTAGAAAAGGATTTTTGCCGTAGAGAGAGTCTAAAACCCTAAAGCATCAAAACTAGATCATCTAATCATCTTTTTCAACTCTCACTTAGCATTCCTTTTATAGGCTCAATTAGGTCACTTATTTAATTAAAAATATAAATAAAATAATAGGCAATATCAGCCCTTAGGTCAAAATTCGCATGGGATATAGGCCCATGAAATTTCTCATTTAATTATAAGCCCGTTGGAGTTAAAATCAAGGCCTACATTATTTTCTAATGATTAATTATTTATATCCTTTATCAAATTAATTATTTATAATTTGAACCTTGATTTAAACTTATTTATTAATTTAGACACCAATTTTTCTTAATTAATAAATTTTCCCTAAAATCTCTTTTCTTTTCTAAATTGCATAACTCTATGAAACTATCCAAAATGACCTAGTCAACTTTGATAATTAAATCAATTAATTGAGACTATCTAGATGATTTTATCCAAGGTACATTGGGGACCACGGGTCTATGAAATCAAGCTCCAATAAGTTATCATTGTTGACCCTCGTTTTGGCCAACTGACATGGAGTCAAATGCTTGATGTGATCGAAAGTATTGAATAAGATCTAATGGAAAGAAAAATAGACAGCACAACAATTTGTAGTGGTTCGGCCCCAAGAATTGGTAATGACCTACGTCCACTTAGGCTATTATTGATCTTGATTCTCAAAGGGGTGATCAAAGAACTGGGGTTCTTTGAGTTTTACAAGCCTTAGAGGGATGATTAATACAACCGAAAGATAATAGCCAAAATTCCCTTGCTCTCTCTTCTAAAGCACAAACAAAAATTAGCCAAAAAGTCCCCCCCCCCCCCCCCCTTGAGCTACCTCTTCTCTATTTATAGGCTTAAGGTCAGTTACATGAATCAATCAAAGATATTTTTACCTAATTAATCAGATAATCAGGTATAAAGGGAAATAATCTCGGATATGATTAAAACTGTACAAGATTATTAAAAAATATACGGAGTATACGAGCAGTCTGGTCGTATATAAAACTCAAATGCTGTGTCAGGGGAACATCCCTGATCGATGGTCGAACAGAACCTCTTGCAGGTGTCATCCACATGTTGAAAATATTTGCCACGTCATCCATACCTACTTTTTGGATAACATTTTCCCCCCAAGTTTATTTATTACGACCAGCAATAAATAAACTTTAGGAAAATGACCCTTCGATTACTCCACCAACTCTGTTAGAGTAGTTCGTGCCTCCTTGAAAAAAGTGACCTAATCCCGTCCAATCATGCATTTTCGGTTCCCAAGTAATCTTTTGACAGCTATCACGCTTTCCCATGCTTCAAAAAAGGGTAACTTATGATTGCCTCTTTTTAACATATCTCAGACAATATATATACAACCTTCAAAATTACTTTTTCACCTTTTACGAGCTATCTCTTTGTCAAGAACACTCCAAGAACTCCCAAGACAAAACCCAGAAATTTATCCGAAGATCATCCTTCGTTGTTCCAGGAATATGCTGCTCGCACGCCTAGAATCAAAGTTTCTCCAGGACTTCTCAATCTTCGCATAGGTAAATTTTAGAACTTTCGTACCCTTTATTGTGCGGTGCATGTCTGCTTATGCTAGTTTTTTAGGCTCTGAAACAGTGTCGTGTTCTTGGGTAAAGATATAGGAAAATTGGACGTTTGCCGACTGATGTTAGATATGGTAGAGCATACTTGCTTTGTAGGGGTTATGAATCAGTTTGATAGTCGAGATCATAGGTTTAGGACGTAAAATCGAAGTAAAAATTAGATTTTTAGGCTAGTTGAAAAATTGGGTTTTTCCCGCCCTTACTGGAGTTGAAAAAGCTTTTTCAGAAAAAAAAATTTACTTTCACTTTTTGATCTGTTTTTCAAACTAGCCTTAGTCAAAAAAATAGGGGTGGGGTGCAGTTCTTAAACATAAAAATGGTGAGAAAAGAAAGAGGAAGTGATCCAGTTCGCTTCCGGTGTATGGAATGAGGCGCAAAGCAAATACCCCTGAGAAGGAGGTCTTGGCTGCTCTCAAGGCCATGGTAACCTCCGATCAAAACTATTCTAGGCCAGTTTTAGTTGCTTTTCTTCAGCTTTCTCTTACATTCTTACATAGTCATATTCACCGTAGAGAGCTCTAGAGAAGAAAGATCCATCTTTCCCTTAAAATGGAATAGTAATAGCTAGGGCGGAAAAGCAAGAAGGCAGTTAAGTTGTTTACCAGTTCAAACCAGCTAGTATCAATATGCTTTCAAGCGTGAGTATTTTAAGCAAGTTTCTAGTCTCATACCTGTAATCGCATATTACCTAAAAATTTCAATTTTTCGTTAGAATGTTGCTGGTCGTATAAAAGTTAGACTTTTATACACGAACATCGTTATTCTAACCAACTTCTTAGGCTCTTCCTCCTCACCTCCCCCTTTTTCTGTTCGCAGCTTTTAGTGCCAGACTTGTGGGGAGGTGAGAGGCCGATAGACGATGACTTGCTTGTACAACTGCTCGAGGGTGAAGAGCAGCCAACTCAGTGAATTCAAGAGATTCCCTTTTCGCGAGTTTCTCCTCCAATACCTCAACCGACTCTCGTCAGCATGGGTCGTGCCAAGTCTACCGCCAAAAAGAAGAAAAATCCTTCAAATCCTTCAACTCAGCCTAGCTCGCAGACTGGGGTTCCCTCGATCAGTGGTCGAGATAATAATGCTCCTGACCCTCGCATCCAAGTCAAAGCCCATCCTCGGCATTCGGTTCTTCCTGACGTCGACTGGTATCTTGCCCCACTCAGTCATGTAACCCCTAGGATGCTGGCCAACTACTTCAGAAAATACGGCCTTTCTGGGGTAACCCTCAAACTCCCTACTGCGGATGAGCGGGCGAATTTTCCTGGTGGTGTTTCTAGCGCCTGGTCGAGATATCACATAGAGGCTGGGGCTACCCTTCCTCTTCATCCATTTTTCCAGGGGGTGGCGAACTATTTTGGAGTCGCCCCATTTCAAATCACACCAAATGGATATAGAATGCTTGCTGCACTCTATATCCTTTATAACCACAAAAAATGGCCCGAGCCTACCCCTCACGAGATCAATTACCTTTTTGACCTTAAGTCCAACCCCCAATAGTCTGGTACGGGGTTCTTTCACTTTTGTCACCAGGAGTCTAGCCAAACCTTCCTGAGTGACACAACCCATATTTCAAACGTGGGGAAATACAGTCAGGAGTATTTCCTCACGACCGACATGGTTGCGAATAACCTGGCCTTCACTCGAGGAGGTAAAAGTCTTTTTCCATTGGTCGCTGTTTTTATTTAGCATTTTTCCTTGCATTTTTTCTTAAACTTCTTGTCATTTTCAGACCCATGGTTGCGACCAGACCCAACACCAGACATGGTGTTGAGGTCTACCATGTTGGCCAGCATGACGGACATTGAGAAGAGCGTCAAATCTCTAGTCACCGAGGCCAACTTGAGGCTAGTTGGCCTCCGGGCTCCTCACCAGGATGTGAGGGAATCCGCGGCAGGTAGTGCCACTGCCGAGGAAGAACCCGAGCAGCAACCGCCAGTGTCTCCTCCTCGACGGAGACCAACTGGGGTTACAATCAGGGAACCCGTTGGCACCCCCCCAGCAGAAAGGTCTTCTGCCCCCCAAGGAAAGGGAAAACAAAAGGCGACCGAGCCTGTCATAGACTTAGACGAGTCCTCTGACAAAAATGGTATAGTTATTTCATTCCTATATAGCTTGCCAATTCCCTGTCACTTATTTTACGGGGACGGCAATTTTACATATGCTCCAAACCTAGGGCCAAACTTCTTCATGCCAGAGAGTGAGTGTATGACTAGTAGAGTCAATAGTATAGCGACCAGTAGTAATAGCTCGGGTATTGGACTTTACAATTTTTCTTTATTTCTTTTCTGATGCAACATAATTTGTCATCCATTTTGGCTCACTGTTCGCATGTTTACTTCTTTTGCAGAAATGGCCTCTACCAACGTCTTCGACATCTACAGCACTCAGGAGGAAGAAGAAGTCCCCCTGGTTCGCAGGAAGAAGTCGTCCATGCGACATGCTGGGGAGTCCAGCCAAATGCCCTCGGTTAAGAGGAACCGAGCCTCGGGCCCTTCGGCAGACGGGCCTTCTGCCCAAGACACTGAACAGCATCCTCTCGAGCAGGAGGTTCCACCTCCAAATGTTCCAGCTGCCAAAGCTCCATCTCCCTCAGCCCCTACCGAACAAACACAACAGGCTGGGGGGGCTTCTCCCAGGACGGAACTGTCACACCGCACCCTGAGGTCTGCCAAGGACTGCCTGGCCAAAATCCTCAAACATGACCACTGCAAAGAGACCATGGCAGGGACAGGAAATGGGGGTCGATCAGATCATCAACAGGGCCCTGAACGAGATAGCCAGTGTAAGCATCTTACTTTTCTTTACTTATAATCTGATTTTTTTGAAGTTTTTCTAATATTTGTTTTTTGCGTAGGCCATGCTGACTTTAACGGTTGCCCGTCTACGTTCGGGTGCTAGCATCGAGCAGTCTCGTGCTCGGGAGTTGAAGTTGATGGAGGAGCTTCAAGCCACGAAGGCAAGGCATGCGAGGGAGCTGGAAGTGGTGACCCAAAGGACTCATTGGCCGCGGATCTGGTGGAGAAACAGGCCTCTCTAGAAAGTGCTAGAAAACAGAGAGAGGAGTACCAGGAGGCCAACCGAATCCACTGGCACGAAGTCAAAAGGCTCGAGGGAGAACAGCTCGTGAAAGACAAGAGCATTGCCAGCTTAAAGAGCCAACTGGAGCAACTCAAGCTCACGAACGCCAAAGACCTGGAAAGGTACAAGAACGTGACACTTCGATGCTTCTATGATTTTTGGAAGCATAACCAAAGTGCCAACTTCGACTACCTTCCAGAGGATGCTAGGAAAGCTGAGTTGGCTCGCTACACTGCTCGCCTGGCTGCTGAAGAAAGGGCCAGAGTTCCTGCTTCCCCTGAAATTTTGCTGGCCATGGGGATGGATGGAGGGGAAGCTATAGAAGAAGTAGTCAACCAAGATGTTCCCCAAGATCCTCTTGCTGCCCCTTAGTTTTTTTTTTCTTGTTTTCTTTTTCTTACACGACCCACGGGTCGTGATGCAAAGACAATATATATATATATATATTTTTATTGCTGCACGAGCAGCTTTATCTTTTAAACTTAACATTTACATCCGAGCAGTACTACTCGCGGTGTAAAAGAATTCTTTTGATATTATAATATTTTTGCTTTATTATATCATCTGTTCGCATGACCGAACTTAGCATAGTACTTTGGTTTGACTTAACAAAATATAAAATTTTGAAAAATACTCTAAGTACCGTAGCATGCTTTCACTTATTTTGCTCATGTGTTTACATACCTTTTGGTATGCTTTGCTTCCTCTGTACCTTATATGCCCCCCAAGTGATCGAGGAGCTTTAGGTCCTTGGTCACTTGCCTTGACCAAAACCTGTACAAACATTGCTGCTTGGTATAAAACATGAAAATTGTAATACAGCAAAACAACACACGTAATGAGCTAATACTTGTAAAAAATTACAAAGTTTGGCAAGAATGACTGGTTGTGCACAGTCCCTTATAATTCTTGTATTAAATGGACTAAACATGTCTTTACGAGTGATCTTAAAAAAGATCTTACACTTATAAGCGATTAGCCATATCTCATGACCAACCCTTTTTCAAAAACTTGTAAAAAGTAAAAATTAATATAAGCCAGTCCTTTAAGAAAGACTGTTTACTGATAATACTTGCGCAGGTGTTCTCCATTCCAATAATGTGGAACGAGGTCTCCATTCAAGCGTGCAAATTTGTAAGTGCCTGGATAAAGGACTTCTTCAATCTGGTAAGGTCCTTCCCAGTTTGGTCCGAGTACTCCGGCAGCTTGGTCGCGGATGTTTAAGAAAACTCTTCGAAGTACCAAGTCCCCGATGCTGAACTTTCTTTCTTTCACTTTAGAGTTTTTGCTGATATGTAGCTACTCGGAGCTGGGCTTTTTCTCTTTTCTCTTCGACTAGGTCTAGGGACTCCATCAACAATTGGCTATTTCGGTCTTGGTCGTATGTTATTCTGCGATGCGAGGGCGGGTTTAACTCGACAGGCAACATGGCCTCGTACCCGTATGCTAAGGAAAATGGGGTATGACCTGTTGCTGTTCAGTGGGATGTTCTATACGACCAGAGGACTTCAGGCAACTGTTCTGGCCATGATCCTTTAGCTTCCTTGAGCCTTTTCTTCAGGGTATCTTTCAATGTTTTATTAACTGCTTTGACCTGCCCATTCGCTTAGGGGTGAGCAACTGAAGAAAAGCTCTTGATGATGCCATGCTTCTCGCAGAAGTCTATGAATAAGTCACTATCAAACTAGGTGCCATTGTCCGAGACAATCTTTCTTGGCAATCCATATCGACAAACAATGTTTTTGATAACAAAATCAAGTACTTTCTTTGTCGTTATGGTTGCGAGCGGTTCAGCCTCGACCCATTTTTTGAAGTAGTCGACAGCTACCACTGCATATTTCACACCACCTTTCCCTGTAGGCAAGGACCTGATCAAATCTATATCCCATACTGCGAAGGGCCATGGACTTTGCATTTGCTTTAACTCATTGGGAGCTGCTCGTGGGATCTTCGAAAACCGCTGACACTTATCGCACTTTCGCACGAACTCCATCGAGTCCTCATTCATCGTTGGCCAGAAATATCCCTGCCTTATAATCTTTTTCAATAGGCTTTGCCCCCCAGCGTAGTCTCCGTAGAAGCCTTCATGTACCTCCTTCATCAGCTCTCTAGCCTTTTCTGGTGTAACACATCTGAACAATGGCATTGAGTATCCTCTTCGGTATAAAATACCATCGACCAGGATATACCTTGCAGACTGTCTCTGAAGGGTCCTGGCTTTGTTTCTATCCGCTGGCAGTGTGCGGTTTGTGAGATACTCTAAGTATGGTGCCCTCCACGTATCTGTTAACTAGATCATCATACTGGTTTCGTCTGCTCGTATGCTTGGTGCGCATAGCCGCTCAACTGGCACTATATTTAAAGTGTTAGCATCTTTTGCACTCGCGAGTTTGGCTAAGGCATCCGCATTTGAATTCTGATCTCGAGGTATTTGCTGGAGGGTATATATTTCAAATTGTGCCAGCAGATCCTTTGTTTTATTCAGATAAGCCACCATTTTTAGGCCTCGTGCCTGGTACTCCCCTAAGACCTGATTCACTACCAGCTGTGAATCACTGTAGATATCCAGCACTTTTACGTTCATGTATTTGGCTAATCTTAATCCATCGAGTAGGGCTTCATATTCAGCCTCGTTGTTCGAAGCCGTGAAATCAAACCTAACTGCGCAGTGAAATCGATGCCCTTCTGGCGTTATCAATATCACTCCTGCTCCTGCGTGGGATTCGTTGGATGATCTGTCTGTGAATAGTTTCCACGAAGGAGCTTCAACTTGAGGCTCAGGTGCATTAGGCTCTTCACCTCGCTCATTATCTAGAAGTTCAATGAATTCAGCAATGAAGTCAACCAAGACTTGTCCTTTTATTGCTGCTCGCGGTGAGTATGCTATATCGAACTGCTCGAGTTCGACTGCCCATTTCAACAAACGACCTGCAGCCTCTGGCTTTTGCAAAACTTTCTGAAGGGGCTGGTCAGTCAAGACTGTGATTGGATGGGCTTGGAAGTAAGGAAGTAACTTCCTTGAGGCCAAAATTATACAATAGGCTAACCTTTCAATGGGAGGATACCTCAATTCGGCTCCGATCAACCTCTTGCTCACATAGTATACCGCCTTTTGTACGCCTTCTTCTTCTCTTACCAACACCGCACTAGCAGCATATTCGGTGATCGCCAGGTATATGAACAAAGTTTCCCCATCTACAGGCTTTAATAAGACGGGAGGCTGCGCCATGTGGGCTTTTAAGGCTTGGAAATCCTGTTCGCAGTTTTCAGTCAACTCGAACTTCTTTTTGCCTCTAAGTAGATTAAAGAAAGGAACACACTTATCTGTTGATTTTGAAATAAATCTACTGAGTGCGGCAATCCTTCCAGTCAAACTTTGCACATCTTTGATCTTCATTGGCAATTTCATATCAATCAGGGCCTTGATCTTCTCGGGATTAGCTTCGATTCCTCTTGAATTGATAATGAACCCCAAGAACTTCCCTGATCCTACTCCGAAGGAACATTTGAGAGGATTTAGCTTCATCTGGTATTTGTTCAGAACATTGAAACACTCTTGTTAATCCTTCACATGTCCTTCTGCCTTTTTTGACTTCACCAGCATGTCATCAACGACACCTCCATGTTTATCCCAATCAACTCCTTAAACATGTGGTTAACTAGTCGCTGGTAAGTCGCACCAGCATTTTTCAATCCGAAGGGCATTACTTTGTAACAGTATAGCCCTGTATCGGTTTGAAAGCTAGTGTAATCCTCATCAGAGGGATGCATACTAATCTGATTGTCCCCTGAGTATGCATCCATGAAGGAGAGGATCTCATGGCTTGCAATTGCATCGACCAGCTGGTCGATCCTTGGGAGTGGGAAGCAATCTTTAGGGCAGGCTTTGTTAAGGTCTGTGAAATCCACGCAGGTCCGCCATTTGCCATTTGACTTAGGAACCAGCACTGGATTAGAGACCCACGATGGATAAAATGCCACCCTGATGAACCCATTCTCCTTCAGTTTTTCAACTTCTTCCTTTAAGGCTTTTGATCTGTCTTTATCGAGCAGCCTTCTTTTCTGTTGCACGGGTGGAAAGCTTTTGTCAACGTTCAGGACATGGCTGATGACTGCAGGATCTATCCCAACCATGTCTTTATGCGACCAGGCGTAAACTTCCTGGTTCTTCCTCAAAAATTCCACCAATGCGTATTTGGTTGTTGTCTCTAAGTTTTTGCCGACCTTCACAACTCTGGTCGGATGCTCTTCATCGAGTTGGACCTCTTCAAGGTCCTCGACAGGTCTTATATCCTCTTCAAAATCCCCAAAGCGAGGATCTAAGTCTCTATCCTCACTTTGGGCAACACCCTATTTGGTGACTTCATCACCTGATTGGGCTTGTGCATCAATGGCCATTTGCAACTCTTTTGGGGGAGCACTCCTTGACATACCCTTCTTGGCCTTAGTGATTGAGGCATTGTAACACTCCCTTGTTTCCCTCTGGTTTCCCAATACGCATCCTACCCATGCGTCTGTTGGGAATTTAATGGCTAAGTGGCATATAGAGGTGACGGCCCGAAGGTTGACCAGTATTGGCCTTCCAATCACTGCATTGTAGGCCGAAGGACAATCAACTACTATAAAAGTAGTGAGTAATGTCCTGTTGGCGGGTGCAGTACCTGCTATCACTGGAAGACTGATTGACCCCCTTAGAGCAAGTCCCTCACCAGAGAAACCATAAATTGTTTGGTTGCAAGGCTCCAAGTCCTTTATGGACAACTTCATCCGTTCCAGTGAAGATTTATACAGGATGTTAACTGAACTTCCTGTATCGACCAGTACTCTTTTCACCACCATATTGGCAATCTGAACATCCACGACCAGCGGATCGGAATGTGGGAACCGGACATGTTGGGCATCATTATCAGAGAAAGTTATTACATCGTCCTCTGTTCGAGCCTTTTTGGTTGCCTGATCCTCCACAGTCATCATCTCGATGTCCTGGTCATGGCGTAGGGTCCGAGCGTATCGTTCCCTTGCCTTTTCTCTATTTCCCGCGAGATGCGGGCCTCCGCAGATGGTGAGTAAGGTGCCTGCCACGGGATCAGGTTGTAAAGGTGGCGAGCGTTGGCGTGCAGGTGCCTGCTCGTTGCCACCCAGAGCCTCTCGTTGGGAAGCTCCCGCAGCTCGCACGTATCTCCTCAAGTGTCCTTGTCTAATAAGGAACTCGATTTCATCCTTCAGCTGGTTACACTCATTCGTATCATGTCCGTAGTCATTGTGAAAGCGACAAAACTTGGTTGTATCTCTTTTTGAAATATCCTTTCGAATGGGAGCGGGTCTTTTGTAGGGTACATTGGAACTTGTGGCCTGATACACCTCTGATCGAGACTCAACAAGGGCGGTATAGTTGGTGAACCTTGGCTCATAACAGTTGCCCTTAAGGCGCTTACTCTCGGAGGTAGAGGGTTCGTTATGGGGCTGTTTTCCCCCATTCTTGCCATTGCCATTCCCGTTGCTTTTGCCGTTGCCATTGGGCTTTGACCCATTGACAGCTTTGGCGGGGTCTTCAGTCCCTTTGTCCTTATTTGGGGGCTTTCCCTCGCTGGCAATTGCATCCTCGAGCTTGATGTATCGATCAGCTCGATCCAAAAATTCTTGGGTAGTTTTAACCCCATGCTTCCTGAGGCTACTCCAAAGGGGCGTACGGTGCCTAACTCCTGCAGTTAGGGCCATCATTTTGCCTTCGTCCCCCACTATTTTGGCCCCAGCTGCTGCTCGCATGAAACGCTGGACATAATCTTTCAGTGGTTCTCCTTCTTGTTGGCGTATCTCGACTAGATGGTTTGCCTTAGTGGGGTGCACACGACCCGCGTAGAATTGTCCGTAAAACTCATTTACGAACATCTCCCAGGATACTATACTTGCAGAAGGGAACTTAAAGAACCACTCCTGTGCAGCATCAGAAAGTGTTGCAGGGAAGATCCTGCATCGAGCGTCTTCAGACACCTTCTGAATGTCCATTTGTATCTCAAACTTGTTGACATGAGATACCGGGTCACCATACCCATCGAAGTTTGGAAATGTGGGCATTTTAAACTTACTGGGGGTTTCAGCCATGGCAATCCTTTGTATGAAAGGGGTGCCCCTTCTCCTGTCATACTCGATATGAGATGTTGTTCCTCCGACCAGCTGTTGCACTGCTTGGTTCAGGGCATCTATTTGGGCCTGGACGACCTCTGGGATTGCCGGTGCAGCTGGCGCCGGGGGGGGCGTACTCACCATGCTTCTCACGTCGATCATTAAGTACATCCCTCAAATCATCATCGCGAGGCCGCTCCTCGCTGGCTCCCAATCGGCTGAACACATTATTCTGCTTAGGTTGCCCCCCAGCGTTATGGCTAACTGGCCTGTTTTCTCTGGGAGGTGTAGTCTTGCCTCCACCTTTCTCCTCTTGCCTTCGACCAGCATTTCTCCTGCCTGAATCAGCCTCATTGTAATCATGGCCATCTCTGAACTGTGGCTGACTTCGGTGCGAACGACTGTTCGCACTATTCCCGTGGGCTGGTCTTCCACGAGCGTCGGGGGGTGGCCTGCGTTGGTCGTGGTGTCCCCGTGCACTTTGTGCCATGGGGCGCCCCTGACCGCAGAGCCTGACTCTGGATTCCTCCTATTAGCAGAAGGGTGTGGCCCCCTGCTCGGTAGGTTTGGCTCCTCTTCCAGTGGGCGTCTAGGGCTATGGGGCTAATGCCCTGCCCTATTCTACCTTGAGTGCGGAGGATTGCCTCAACCAGCTGGGAATGGAGGTTGTGGTCCAAGATCTCTTGGTGGGGCCTCATTTTGAGACACGGGTGGCTGCTCTGCCCTTTGAGGTGGCAAATCCGGCTGAGAAGCCGGTGCAGCCTGATTCCTTGCCAGTTGGACGGCTGCTTCAAGGGCGGCCATCGCGTCCCTCTGCCGACGGTCCATCTCGGCTTGCCGCTCACTCAACTCCTAACGTTGACGCTCTATTTCTTGCTATTGTCGAGCCATGGTTTCCGCAGCACTCTCTTGACTGGCCCTCAGATTGGCCAATTCCTCTTGCAATACTCCCAAAGTAATTCTCAGCGTTTCGAAGTCCAGTTCCTCCTCATCAAACTCCAAGTGTGGTTCATTCTCAACCATGTTTGGGGGAGGAGGTTGAGACGGTGCAACGTCAGCAGCCTGCCAAGTCTTCCTGGATGTCTTTGCCATTAGTACCTTCAACAACTTCTTCTCAAGCTCTCAATGAAAGCACCAGAATGTTGACCCTCGTTTTGGCCAACTGACACGGAGTCAAATGCTTGATGTGATCGAAAGTATTGAATAAGATCTAATGGAAAGAAAAATAGACAGCACAACAATTTATAGTGGTTCGGCCCCAAGAATTGGTAATGACCTACATCCACTTAGGCTATTATTGATCTTGATTTTCAAAGGGGTGATCAAAGAACTAGGGTTCTTTGAGTTTCACAAGCCTTAGAGGGATGATTAATACAACCGAAAGATAATAGCCAAAATTCCCTTGCTCTCTCTTCTAAAGCACAAACAAAAATTAGCCAAAAAGTCTCCCCCTTGAGCTACCTCTTCTTTATTTATAGGCTCAAGGTCGGTTACATGAATCAATCAAAGATCTTTTTACCTAATTAATCGGATAATCTGGTATAAAGGGAAATAATCTCGGATATGATTACAACTGTACAAGATTATTAAAAAATATACGGAGTATACGAGCAGTCTGGTCGTATATAAAACTCAAATGCTGTGTCAGGGGGACACCCCTGATCGATGGTCGAACAGAACCTCTGCCAGGTGTCATCCACGTGTTGAAAATATTTGCCACGTCATCCATACCTGCTTTTTGGATAACAATCATAAACTTAACAAATAAATTTACTAACTTATTAATTCATCGTGACTCCACTAAAGACTGAGAATTGCACTCTTGAATTCATAGAACGCTCTATAACCAATATAGATACATTATTATTTATCCATTGTTACAACCATAATTATCACTTAATCCTTTATAGACGGTCTACAATTAGATGGGACTAAAATACTGTTTTACCCCTCATTGTATTTTATCCTTAAAACACTTAGTTCCTTGTAAATGATATTTCAGTAAAATAATATTAATTATTAAAATGAGATCTCTATCATTTAGCACATCGAACCAAACTAAAAGGAAACCATCGTTTTACTTCTTCATCAGAAGCTATAGATATTCATATCTATGATTAACACTCCCACTCCATTATACTATCGAGTTCCCAAGATGTAAGTATGGGCTAGTTCGTAGGGTAAGCTGGTAACGAACAAGTCAAAGAACTCAAATAATACAATTAGTTAGAATACTAACCACTCATAATTGAGATTGAATTGACCTATGGTTAACTATATAATATGACTAGGACAGATAATAACGGTAAGTTTACTTATCCTATTTTCTGTCAATATTGGTCCAGTTCGATGTAACAAATACTTCTGATCTTATCTACTTTGCTAATGTTATGGAAAGTGTTGGGAATTGTGCCCTGAAAGCATATGTAGTAGACATTGTTTTAAGAAATAAATAAATAAATTGAATTTGTTATGCATATATTTTATGGACTATATTATTATGTGATAATATTAAGTAAATATCAGAAAAATTCCTAAGTTCATATATGTGATCTCAACCATGTATTGGTACGAGAGGATTATGTTTGAGATAAATGAACTTGAATAGTTCGCAGTAAAATAAAATTATGGAATCTTTATATTAATTACTGCAAGTGCGGTCCATTAGTATTATGAATACATGTGATCTAGATACGGATTACTAGTGTAGTAGGACACTTTAGTGGAGGTACTTTATATTTTAGAGAATATTTAGAACTGGACCAGATATGTTTATTAATGCTTAGTTAAATACCGTTTGGAAGTATTAATTAAATATATCAACTGATGATCATGTACAAATAGATCTTAATCCTGAAGCTACTATGAACTCCTGTTTATGTTATATGCGTTCTTTGATTTACTTGTTAGGGTTTGTCAGAATGATCAGGCTAGAAACTTTTGTTTTGGGAACTCATTAATGTAAATGGTTGGGGGCATAGTATACAGATATGGAATCTATACCTTCCCGTAAGAGATTGAATAATGGTTCTCTTAAAGTTTGACTTTTGGGACTGAAAGGTTATTGAGCTCAAATTCATAATTTAGTTATGAATTAACCTTCACTAGTAAAGTCAATGGTACTTTAGGAAACAAGATATAATTAAAAGGGTAAAACGGTAATTTTATTCTCGGTTAATTATGAGTCATTATTAGAGGGTTAATTTGTATGTAATGATTATATCAATGGACGCTTTATTGTTATAAAGTGCCCAGTAAATGAAATGTCTATAATTATAAGAGTGCAGTCTCATATTTATAGTGAAGTAATCATGAGATTAATAAATTAAGATTATTTAATTAAAGAGTTTAATTAATAATCAAAAAATTATTGAAGCTTGGAATTATAGGTCCATAGGTCCCCACAGTGGCTCTATCAACACTATTCAAGACAAGAGTTGATATAAATGGTAAAATGGTAAAAAGACATATTTAATAAGAAATTTGTTCTTCGGGCCAAATATGTAATTATATGATAATAGTGATTAATTAATTAATTACAAATTAGTTGTAATTATCAAAATTAATTATTATATAATTTTCAAAATTATATAAACAATTAATTTATTATTGTTGACTGCGTTTTTAGCCAACGACGTGAGAACGTCAATAACGACAAGCCTTCAAGAGAAATAAAAACGACAATAGACGGTATAAACAGGAAAAGTAAATAACACAGGAGATTTTTATAGTGGTTCAGCCCCGATTGTCGGTAATAGCCTAATCCACTTAGAGTTGTGATTTATAGATCTGTACTCAAGATTAGATGGACTGAGCCAACTAAGTTTCTTCAGTACAGATGGCAAAAATACAAGAATTCTCTCTCTAGAATACTCAGACCCAACTTTCTCTCTCTAGAATACACAGTCCCAATTTTCTCTCTCTAGAAAGAAGAAGCCCTCTCTCATCCCATAAGCTCTCTATTTATAGGCCTGGGATCCTCAACTGATATCCCCTTATGATAGGGATATTTTATTATATTTATTACATTTATTACATTTAAACATTCAAAATTCGAAATGTAACAAACCCCCCATTTGTGAGAAGAATGAGAGATTCCCGCGTATGTTGTTGAAGTTGTCTCTGGGAATCTTGACTTAGTCTCCTCTAGCTAGTTGATCCACCTCTTACTGACCACCCATGCAAGTGTTGGTCGGACGTGCATGGTGGTAGGACATGCATGGTGGTAGGACATGTTTTCGTGGGTTGAACGTGCATGGTGGTAGGACATGCACTTCTCTCCTCTAACATGGCACTCTCCTCTAGCATGCCATGTTCCTCCTTGAACCAATCTCCTTGGCTTCTCCTCGGACCAAGGTGGTCCGAGGCAACCTCCTTGGCACCTCACCTTGGACAACATTGAGGCAACCTCCTCCATGACATCTCACCTTGGACAAGTTCAAGGCATCCTCCTTTAGCATCTCCCAAACATGTCCGATCGAACATTGTATAGGCTCTCCTTATCAAAATCTAAGTCTCCATCCTCTTGCATGAGACTCCTCCTCCTTAGCTACTTACCTTGGACACGTTCGAGCCAACACTTAGGAAACCTTGGGAGGCTTGCCTCCTACACACCCTTGGGGTCTCTTAGGACCACATCCTCCTTGGGGTCTCCTAAGACCACTTTCTCCTTGGGGTCTCCTAAGACCACTCCCTTGGGGTCTCCTAGGACCACATCCTCCTTGGGGTCTCCTAGGACCACTCCCCTTAGCTCTCCTAGAATGCATTCTCCTTAGCCTCCTAGGATGCATTCTCCAATTTTTGGGTATAACAATTATAATTTTTGAAATTATAATAAATAAATATTTAATTTTCCAAAATTAGTATTTAATTAAAATTGGTTTTAATTAATTAGTATAATTAATTAAATATCTTTATTTGAGTGGGAGATAATAATCTGATAAGTTCAAATTGGATTTGAATTTAAAAAATTGATATTTATTCAAATAATTAATTATATGTGATAATTAGTTAAAAAGATAATAGATTCAAATTTGAATTAATTATCAGGTTGTTGGATTTCATCTGATAAGGTAGTTTGAATAAATAATTAAATAATTATGGAAAAATCAAATATCCCTAATTTATAGGGTGTTGCACGACATACACAGTTTCTGGACTATGTGTGGTGTGCAGCTATATAAAAATCAGGGGTATATTTTTCACTTTTATTTATTTAATTAATTAATTAATTAATGGAAAATTCAAAAGTTAGTTTTTGATATTTTCATTAATAAGATAATTAATTAATTAAAAGATAAATTGTAAATTAGTTACATATTTATTTTTTAAATTTAAATATTTTCCATAAGAGTTAAACTTATCAGAAAATAAATAAGATACTAAAATTATTCGCTCTAAGGAAAATAACAATACTTTTCTATCTCTCCCTGAAAAAGATACAGAACCAATCTCAGGTCTATTCTTTTGATCTCGTGTGTTTAGTACATCAAGTTGAATCAGAAATATTTCACCATTTATTCTCTAAGTGCTCACACACTTCTTGAGGGGTAGAGAGCGTTGTGGAAGATCTTAGTGTGAGTACTTGGGAGCAGCTTGGATAGGAATATCGTTTATTTTACGAAAAGATAGCAAGGACACTTGATAGGCATCAAAAGGTATGTTCTTTATTTTTTTCTTGTTAATGATTAATGTATGTATATTAATGGATCCGCATATTTAAAGGTAGTTTAAATCTGTTACAAATTTTTTTTGTTGTACACTGGGCCAACCCATCACTATTCCGTTGCGTATTAGGAAACTTGTTCCTAACAATTGGTACCAGAGCGGTCATTAATCTCTGCATACATTAATTATTGTGTAGGCATAATATGCATTCTTATGTTATTGTAATATGTGGTAATGGATGGATGTATGTATGTTTAAAGTTTATTCTTAAGGGTCGTTAATTATATGGTGTTTTGGGTTTAGGAATTGTTCTTAAATTTCTAGATGAAAAATGTAAGCCATTTAGGGCATAGGAATTTTTTTGTAATTTAATTTTCTGCTTTAAATTATTTGAAAAAATTTCGTAAGGCCCGAGCATCGGGTTCCGTGCCCCGAAGCCCGAGCCCCTACGCCTGCTGCCGTGCGCCCCTGTGCCTGCATCAACGCGCCTTCTAGCCGCACCTCCCCATGCCGAGCCACCTTGTGTCGTCGACCCTAGGGTTTCTAAACCCTAAGGCTTGCATCTTTGTTATCTATTTAAATTGTGGGCCTAATTTATTTTAAGCCCATAATTAAAATTGTTTTGTTTTGAATTAATTGTTTGAGCCCAAATTCAAAAGTAGGCCTAATAACAGTATATAGCATCTTGTGAAGCAGCTAAGGAGACTGTGTGGCTCAAGAAGTTCTATTCTGATCTGGAAGTAGTGTCAAACGTGGATAAGCCACTAGTCCTATACTGTGACAATAGTGGGTCAGTAGCTAACTCAAAGGAACGACGGAGTCACAAGAGGGGAAAGCACATCGAGAGGAAATATCACTTGCTCAGAGAGATAGTTCATCGAGGAGATGTTACAGTTATGAAGATAGCTTCAAAACATAATCTTGCAGATCCTTTCACAAAGACTTTATCTATGAAATCTTTTAAGGAGCATGTAAGAAACATAGGAATGAGAGAGATGCCTCATTTGCTTTAAGGCAAGTGAGAGATTGTTGGGAATTGTACCCTGAAAGCATATGTAGTAGCCATTGTTTTAAGAAATAACTAAATAAATTGAATTTGTTATGCATATATTTTATGGAATATATTATTCTGTGATAATATTAAGTAAATATCAAAAACATTCCTAAGTTCATATATGTGATCTCAACCACATATTGGTACGGGAGGATTGTGTTTGAGATAAATGAACTTGAATAGTTCGCAGCAAAATAAAGTTATGGAATATTTAGATTAATTACTGCAAGTACGGTCCACTAGCATTATGAATACATGTGATCTAGATCCGGATTACTAGTGTAGTAGGACACTTTAGTGGAGGTACTTTATATATTAGAGAATATATAAAATTGGACCAGATATGTTTATTAATACTTAGTTAAATACCATTTCAAAGTATTAATTAAATATATCAACTGATGTTCATGTACAAATAGATCTTAATCTTGAAGTTACTATGAACTCCTGTTTATGTTATACGAGTTCTTTGATTCACTCGTTAAGGTTTGTCAGAATGATCAGGCTAGAAACTTTTGTTTTGGGAACTCATTAATGTAAATGGCTGGGGACATAGTATACAGATATGGAATCTATACATTCTCGTAAGAGATTAATAATGGTTCTCTTATGGGTTGACTTTTGTGACTAAAAGGTTATTGAGCTCAAATTCATAATTTAGTTATGAATTAACCTTCACTAGTAAAGTCAATGGCACTTAAGGAAACAATATATAATTAAAAGGGTAAAACAGTAATTTTTTCCCCGGTTAATTATGAGCCATTATTAGAGGGTTAATTTGTATGTAATGATTATATCAATGGACGCTTTGTTATTATAAAGTACTCAGTAAATGAAATGTCTATAATTACAAGAGTGGCTCTGTCAACACTATTCAAGGCAAGAGTTGATATAAATGGTAAAAAGACATATTTAAGAAGAAATTTGTTCTTCGAGCCAAATATGCAATTATGTGATAATAGTGATTAATTAATTAATTACAAATTAGTTGTAATTATCAAAATTAATTATTATATAATTTTCAAAATTACATAAATTAATTTATTATAATTTTCAAAATTATAATAAAATAAATATTTAATTTTTGAAATTAGTAGTTAATTAAAATTGGTTTTAATTAATTAGTAAAATTAATTAAATATCTTTATTTGAGTGGGAGATAATAATTTGATAAGTTTAAATTGGATTTGAATTTAAAAGATTAATATTTATTCAAATAATTAATTATGTGTGATAATTAGTTAAAAAGATAATATATTCAAATTTAAATTAATTATCAAGTTGTTGGATTTTATTTGATAAGGTAGTTTGAATAAATAATTAAATAATTGTGAAAAAATCAAATATCTTTAATTTATAGGGTGTTGCACGACACACATAGTCCCTGGAATATGTGTGGCGTGCAGCTATATAAAAATCAGGGATAGATTTTTCACTTTTATTTATTTAATTAATTAATTAATGAAAAATTCAAAAGTTAGTTTTTGATATTTTCATTAATAAGATAATTAATTAATTAAAAGATAAATTGTAAATTAGTTACATATTTATTTTTTAAATTTAAATATTTTCCATATAAGTTAGACTTATCAGAAAATAAATAAGATACTGAAATTATTCGCTCTAAGGAAAAGAACCATATTTTTCTATCTCTCCCTGAAAAAGATACAAAACCAATCTCAGGCCTATTCTCTTGATCTCATGTGTTGAGTACATCAAGTTGAATCAGAAATGTTTCATCCTTTATTCTCTAAGTGCCCACACACTTCTTGAGATGTAGGGAACGTTGTGGAAGATCTTAGTGTGAGTACTTGGGAGCAGCTTGGATAGGAAAATCGTTTATATTACGAAAAGATAGCAATGACACTTGATAGGCATCAAGAGGTATGTTCTTTATTCTTTTCTTGTTTATGATTAATGTATGTATATTAATGGATCCGCATATTTAAAGTAGTTTAAATATGTTACAAAAAAAATTTGTTGTACACTAGGCCAACCCATCACTATTCCGCTGCATATTAGGAAACTTGTTCCTAATAGAAATAACATAACACTACAATGTGTAAGTAGATCATATCGTAGATTGGAAAGTCGTTGTAAATCTTGTGCACTGACTAATCTTAGGACTAACTTATGTTTGAACATATATTCATATTTATATTCCACTGTGATTACGTCACTATAAATATGATTAGCTATATGCTCGGGATTTAATGAAAGTTTATATTAAACAAATAATAATGAAAATAAAAGTTGTGAGCAAAGTTATTCACCAATTCAAAAATGATTTCTATTCTTTTATGGGTTTATACTTTTTTGGACCCTGTGTTTTTTCCCATTACCTGTTTGGACCCTGTGTTTTGAAAAATTACTTTTTGGACCCTATGTTTTGTAAAATTATTAAAATAGAACCCTAAACCTGGTTTTGGTCAATGTTTTCTCAACTAAAATTACAAATAATTTACCAAGCTAACAATTCATAACAAAAATAAAACCATTCTGCTTAAAAATTGCGTTGTTATATTCAATTTTTTCTTCATCAAAATTGAGTTTAGGGTTCTATTTTAACCATTTTACAAAACATAGGGTCCAAAAAATAATTTGTCAAAACACAGGGTCCAAACAGGTAATGAGACAAAACACAGGGTCCAAAAAGGTATAAACCCTTCTTTTATTGATAATAAAATAAGATTACAAAGAAATTATGTTTTAATTAGAACATAAAACCCCAACAAAAAGTTCAACTCATCTTGTCCATCATAAAGCCAGAAATTTTCATAAGAAGGAGTAACATCCTAACCCTTAAAATCATCTTCTGAATGAGGTAACCAATTATAGTTTTGGTGTGTAATAAGCCACTGAAACCGGCTATCGTTTTTTTTTTTAATTTGAAAGACCAAAATAGGAAAAAATAAATAAAACTAGTTACAATCTATTATAAATGAAAATAAGAAATAGAAAATAGAACAAGAAAATGAAAAGTTTATTTAACACCTATGAAGAACAGGATAATGGAAGATATTATGATTGTATATTTTCATGATTATATTTTAATCAAACATTGGATCCAATTATTATGGATTTAATTAAATGTATGTAACCTGTTACACTAAAGGCAGTAACACTGAAGCTAGTTAAAACTGATTGTAATGAATTTTTTTAAAAGATCTGGATCTGGTTACATAAAAACAGTAACACTGAATCCAGTTACAATGGATTGTAATTAAGCATATGTAACTAATTTCACTAAAACCAGTTACAACTGATTGTAATAAAATATATGCAACTGATTACACTAAAACAAGTTAACTCAAACAGTTCCAATGAAACGAATTACAATAGATTCAAAATGAAACATATGTAATTGGTTACACTAATGCCAGTTACACTAAAGCTGGTTCAAACAGATTGTTATGAAAAATTCTGAAAGATATGTAACTACTCATACAAAAATCAATAACACCGAATCCAATTACATTGGATTGTAATTAAGCATATGTAACTAGTTACAATGAACCCAATTAACTCAAATAATTCAAATGAAACCAGTTACAATGGATTCGCAATCAATTATATGTAACTAGTTACAATGAAACCAGTAACACAATATGAAAACAAAATTACATAGACAAATGGACGTTACAAAATAGAATAAGGAAGTAAAAACTTTATATGAAATTTGGAACAAGTTACTAAGTGTATGGAAATAATATATCATTAACTATAACCAATTACACTGTTGAACATTAAAAAAAACTAAAACGTCCTAAAATGATAGAAAAAAATATTACTTAAAAATGATAATCAATTCAAACAACCAATTGAAAGAAATTATACAACTATGATTAATTTGTCCAAAAAAAAACCAGCTTCAAAAGTAAAACTAATTAGCAATCTTCTCATTGTCCTTGTTCTTCCTATAGTTCTTCTTTGTAGGCCTCCCTGGATCTTCATTATCATAAGCATAACCATAGTGAATTTTCTTGGTTGCCTCATCTTCCGCTGCCACTCTAACATCATCACCTGGCTTGCTAACATCTTCAGCAAGCTTCTCATTCAAATCAACTTCCCTTTGTTTAGAAACTTCAAAATTTGGGGCATTATTTCACCCTTGGACTGGCTTTCATTAAAAGGAAAAAAAATCATAATAAAAATTGAAAAAAGAAAGCAATAATTGAGGAGATCAGACTTTGATTTTTTTCTTGGCCCTCTTAAGATTAGATGATGAAGAAGTAGCTACTTCAAGTTTACGTTTCACAGATGAATGTGAAACATCCGAGGAGCAAGGGGCACCCCTTGTAACTGCCATTATGAAAATTTACAAAAAAAACAAAACAGAAAATAACAAAAAAAGTTAAGTTGATGCTTCAAAATAAAAATAAAAAACAATAATGCATAAAAAAATGAGAAAGGTGACAAGAAATAAGATGTTTTTGACATTACAAAATTCAAATAAAAAACTTGATGTGATTGTAGTCTAGGTCTACAAACAAAATGACAAGTAATGTGGATATAGGCATGGTTTGCTAACAATTTAACTAGATTAAAAGGGCAAAAGAAAAAAAATCAAAGAATGCATGGGATGGAATCACCCTAGCTTAAATGACCTAAAAATGAAGAAAAACATAGAGAATTAACTACATGAAGATATCTAAAGGCTAAAGAAGCACATTAATGGTTTATATTTATTCAAATCAAAACAAAAGGTCTCAAGGAGCTATTATCCTCAAAATGAAAGGTACCCGAGGCAATCAAAATGAATGTAAAACATTTCTATGATAAAATGTGCATCATTTATATTAAAGATAATTTATACATATATATATTTGTTTTTCTTGCTGCCAATGCAACCAATTCCTCAACCATAATGATATCCAAATATATTTGCAATAACTACACTAAAAGGTCATTTAGTAATTATATCAAGCACTTTAAGAGCATGATGGCAATGCTAGTTCACCTACCTCACTCAGCCTCCCCTCAACTCATGTAAATGAAGCTAATTATATAACTCGGAGGGTGAGAGTAATCACCAATGATGGCTAAGTGAGACTGTGAAAATGAAATTAGAAGGCATAGTTGGTCTCAATATGTAATAAATGCAAGGGAACTTAAAGTAAATAAATAATTTACCCATATGAACATATAACTAGGAACAACAATTGTCAAAGTGAAGTAAATGAGGCACTCCGAAATCGAAAATCACAAGAGACGGACGGAGACAGTCAGCTAAGATCGGAATGGAGAAGCTTGGAGAAATGAAAATGGAAAATGAAGAAGACAAAGCAATCGGAACTGTGTTTGAGAAGGAAAGAGTGCGATGAAGAAAATGGTGAGCTGAAAAGACTAAAAGAGTTTATACATTGGTTGTATTTTAAGAATTAATTTTTTTTAAATGGGAAACGTGGAATTAATGGTATTAGCTTAAACAAACAATTTTTAGTTTATATATATATATATATATATATATACATGAGAATTCTCTTACAGGGCTTCACTTTAAGTTTTACCGGTAGGGCTCTCAATGTTTACAACCCGTGAACAATTTTTGGCGCAATTTTTTTTTATGACCGTGTATATTGTAGTTATTTAGAGCATCCAGCAAATTTTCAGAAAATTCCGAATAATTTACAGTACCGAAAACTAGGTTCAAACATGTTTTCCATGCGCATAAAAAAAATTAGTCACATGTGCAACAACATGTTTGAACCTAGTTTTCAGTACTGTAAACTATTCGAAATTTTATAAAAATTTGCAGGATGTTCTAAATAGCTACAATATACACGGTCATAAAAAAAGTCGCGCTAAAAACTATTCACGGGTCGAAAAACACTGAGAGTCCTACCGGTAGGGCTTAAAGTGAAGCCCCTATAGGAGAATCAATTCTTCACTTTAAGCCCTACCGGTAAGGCTCTCAGTGTTTCTCGACCCGTGAACAGTTTTTGGCGCGACTTTTTTCATGACCGTGTATATTGTAGCTATTTAGAGCATCCTGCAAATTTTCAGAAAATTTCGAATAGTTTACAGTACCGAAAACTATGTTCAAACATGTTGTTTTCCACGCGCATAAAAAAAATTAGTCACACGTGCAACAATATGTTTGAACCTAGTTTTCGGTACTGTAAACTATTCGGAATTTTCTGAAAATTTGCAGGATGCTCTAAATAGCTACAATATACACGTTCATAAAAAAATCTCGCCGAAAACTATTCACAGGTTGTAAACACTGAGAGCTCTACCGGTAGGGCTTAAAGTGAAGCACCTATAGGAGAATTCCCATATATATTATATTTTAATATAATGTTTGATTGATTAAATGAGTGTTACAAAAGTGATTATTTAATATAGTGGGGGAATGTTATATTATTTCATATAATATAATATTAGATTAAATAATGTGACAAAATGTGATTTGTCACACAAATGTGATTTGTCACACCTTGTAACATATTATTGAGAGTCACAAAATTAGACACATGTGTGTGCCTAAATGTGACATATTTTGGAGTTACAAAATCAGTTACAAATTTGTAACTCCCAAATATTACTCAATAATGTGTATATTATATGTTACACATTTGAGATTGGATTTCATAAAGCCATTATGAAATATGGTTGTTGGAGATATGATTTTAACCCCAATAATGTGTTTTGGGAGTTACAAAATCATTTGGGAGGGTTTGGAACTGTTTGGAAAAACAGCACATTTTCAAGTGCTGAAAATGGGTCGTGGCCGCAGCCACTAAATGATGGTGGCCGCGGCCTGGGGGACAGAGAGGAGTGGCCGCGGCCACTAATGTCCCTGGCCGTGGTCACAGATGCATTTCAGGCCAAATTTTCAGTTTTTTCCAAATGTGTTGAACGGTTCTAAAAACTCAAATAACTCTCAAATCTCAATTTTAATTTCATATTAATCCAATTAAACATTGGTAACTGCCATGGGGGTTGGTGGAATTTGAAATCCATAGGGTATCTCAAACTCTATAAATAGGAGCCTAATGCTCACTTGTAAGACACACCATTTTTCATCCACAAAGCACTTGGCTGAAAAATTCACCTTGAGGCTTGATTATTCCAGAGAGTTATTCCCTTCAGAGATCCCTTAGTGCTTAGAGAATAGGGGGAAATAAGCTTTTGGACAAAGGTTTTGAACCTTGTTCAAGTTGGTGATCCCCACTACTTTACACTTTGGTTGAGTGTGAGTTTGTGTTTTCCATTGATTTTTCATTCAGTTGTTCTTCTTGTATTATTATTGTATTGAGTTTGTAATCCTCTTCTTCTATTTCTATTTACATATTTATTGGTATCTCACTTGTATTGTTGGTCATTGAGTTGTAAACCTATTTATCTATCATCTAGTCCATTGTATTCTTTGCATAGAGTTGTATTTTTAGTTTTTCCACTTTTCCATTAAGCAATAAAATATATTCTCTAACAATCAAAAGCTTATTCCTTTTTGTTTCAATGGAATGAGAGACCATAAAGATCATGAACCAAGACTTAGTGAGGTTTGATAGGTTTGATGGATCCAATTTCACTAGGTGGCAAGACAAGGTGAAATTCCTTTTGACAACACTCAAGATAGCCTACATCCTTGAGTCATCCTTGACACCTCTAGTCGAGCCATCCGACAAAGACACTCCCGAAGAGGTGGAGAAAAGAAGGAAGAGAGAAGAGGACAACCTTCTTTGTAGGGGTCATATCCTTAATGCCCTATCCGATAGGCTATATGATCTCTATACCAATACCAAATCCGCGAAGGAGATTTGGGATGCCTTGGAGAGTAAGTACAAGGCTGAGGAAGAAAGTACAAGAAAATTCTTAATTTCTCAATATTTTGAATTTTCTTTCATTGATGGGAAAACTCTTTTACCTCAAATTCATGAGTTACAAGTGATTGTGAACAAGTTGACAGTTCTCAAGATTGAGCTTCCCGAGGCCTTCCAAGTTGGTGCAATAGTGGAAAAATTACCACAAACTTAGAGGAGCTATAGGAAAAGAATCATCCATAAGAATGAGGATTACACTTTGGAAGAAATCCAAAAACACATTAGAATTGAAGAGGAATCGAGAATAAGAGACAAGGGTGTGAATGAGTCTAAAGATGAGACTTCCAAGGCCAATGCAGTTTCACACAAGCATCCAAAGGGCAACAACAACAACAAAAGGGGTAGTGGGAACCCTTTAGGTCCAAAGAAAGATCATGGATAATTCAAAGACGTGAGAGGTCATTGTTTTGTTTGTGGAAAACCCGGGCACTATGCTAGAGTGTGTAGGTACCGAAATGACCCACATGAGAATGAGGTAAATGCTATAGAAAAGGAATAAGAGATCCTAGCATGATTACCATGTTTATGTGCCTTATTGGGAAAATTGTTATTTTGCAATAAAGCTTGTACTCTTGAAAGCTATCAATAAAATTAAAGTATCATTCTATGATGATTCTTTATTTTGCTATGAGACATTTGTGTGAGACATTAACAAAGTTTCAAAATGAACTTGTTAAAATAATAGGTAAGTGTGTAGACCTATTATTTCATAATGTGATTATTTGTTTGAGAAATTCTCACATTACACTTGTGTTCACATTTTATTTTGTGAAATATATAAAAGAAAGCAACCAAGTGAAAGTTACTTTCAAATAAGTGTGCCTTGCTTTAGCAAGTAAATGAATCAAGATAAACATTGAGGTTTTTTATCTTGATCTATTGAGTGTTTATCATGAAGCTTAAGGACTCATGGTGAACTTTGAGAATCATAGATCTAGATTTATCTTGGAGGATAAATGACTTATTAAAAATAAAGAGATTTCTATTTTAAAGTGGTATTTTATTATCACTATGTGAGAAATGTAGGGGTGATGCTCCAAAGTTAATCAATTTATTTTGTTGTTAATCAATTGATTAATTTGATCATCCTATCAAATAGATGATTTGGAATTCCACATTCTAAATCACATTCGCTATATATAGAATGGATCAATTTAGACATGCTTGGTGTCTAAATTTACTGTTTGTAATATTTTGATTCAAGAAGGAATCAACTTAAAACATAAAGGATAATTTTAGAAACAAAGAGGTTTCTAGAATTAATATTCAAATGTTTATCTTGGATATTAAACTATAAAATAGTGGGGGCGTTGATTATGGTCAAAATCACTATTTTAAAGGGGTAACTATTTTAATCAAACTATGGCTAGCAACAAAGTTTGAATAAAATAATGAGAGTGTCTAAGTATGCATACATGAGAAAAGAAATGATTCAAATGGAATCATTTCCACATTTCAAGGGGTGGGACTTAAACTCCCTAAAGAGATTCACGATTGATGGTAACCTATCTTAATACTAGTAACCAAACTAGTATTAGGTTCAATAGGTAATAACAAGTCAATCAAATGAATAGATAGTAGTACTCAAATTTGTCCTATCTGAGATATGAGTACTAGTATGTTATCAAAATGAGGGTTAAAACCGAAAGGTTTTTTAATAGAACTCAGTCTTGAAAAGACAAGTATTTTAGGGTAACAAAATACTGTAAGAGTTCTACCTATATAGACCTAGGGGTGGTGCCGCTCCTCATGAGAATTGGGAGTCATTCTCAAGAAAAGTCTATGAATAAAATATGCACATGGCCATTAACGGTGCAAAAGTGAGACATTGAGGTCTCAAGTGAACATAGCAAAAGTGTGTGTGTTATCACCGGTTTGTTATCAAGGGATAGTGGTTCAATGCTTCGGCAACCAAAATTTCAACAAACTTTGTGATAATTACACTAAGGTAAAATTCAAGTCGAAAGACATTTTACTTTATGCACCAATGCAAAGGTTTCTATAGAGAGTGATTATTTAATCAAGTGGGGGAATATTATATTTAATATAATGTTTGATTGATTAAATAAGTGTTACAAAAGTGATTATTTAATCTAGTGAGGGAATGTTATATTATTTCATATAATATAATATTAGATTAAATAATGTGACAAAATGTGATTTGTCACACAAATGTGATTTGTCACACCTTGTAACATATTATTGAGAGTCACAAAATTGGACACATGTGTGTGCCTAAATGTGACATATTTTGGAGTTACAAAATCAGTTACAAATTTGTAACTCTCAAATATTACCCAATAATGTGTATATTATATGTTACACATTGAGATTGGATTTCATAAAGCCATTATGAAATATGTCTGTTGGAGATATGATTTTAACCTCAATAATGTGTTTTGAGAGTTACAAAATCATTTGGGAGGGTTTGAAACCGTTTGGAAAAACAGCACATTTCCAAGTGCTGAAAATGGGTTGTGGCCGCGGCCACTGAATGATGGTGACCGCGGCCTGGGGGACAGAGAGCAGTGGCTGCGGCCACAGGTGCATTTCAGGCCAAATTTTCAGTTTTTTCCAAATGTGTTGAACGGTTCTAAAAACCCAAATAACTCCCAAATCTCAATTTTAATTCCATATTAATCCAATTAAACATTGGTAACAGCCATGGGGGTTGGTGGAATTTGAAATCCAAAGGGTATCTCAAACTCTATAAATAGGAGCCTAATGCTCACTTGTAAGACACACCATTTTTCATCCACAAAGCACTTAGCTGAAAAATTCACCTTGAGGCTTGATTATTCCAGAAAGCTATTTCCTTGAGAGATCCCTTAGTGCTTAGAGAATAGGGGGAAATAAGCTTTTGGGCAAAGGTTTTAAACCTTGTTCAAGTTGGTGATCCCCACTACTCTACACTTTGGTTGAGTGTGAGTTTGTGTTTTCCATTTATTTTTCATTCAGTTGTTCTTCTTGTATTATTATTGTATTGAGTTTGCAATCCTCTTCTTCTATTTCGATTTACATATTTATTGGTATCTCACTTGTATTGTTGGTCATTGAGTTGTAAACCTATTTATCTATCATCTAGTCCATTGTATTCTTTGCATAGAGTTGTATTTTTTGTTTTTCCACTTTTCCATTGAGCAATAAAATATATTCTCTAACAATATATATATTTATATATTGAGAGAGAGAGAGAGAGGAGTACTTTGGTGCAACCACTTTTTTGGCTGCACCAGTAGAGTCAGCAGGGTATTTCGGTACCTAATTAATTTTTTTTCTATTTTTTTATGACGGTGTACATTATAGTAATTTAAGACATCTTACAAATTTTCAAGAAATTCCGAATAGTTTACAGTGCCGAAAATAAGGTTGTTGCATACATGTCTATTTTTTTGTATGCAAGTATAAAATTTAACTATTTGAACAGTTTTTCGGCACTGTAAACTATTTGAAGTTTATTGAAAATTTACAAGATGTCTTAAATGACTACATTCTACACCTTCATAAAAAAAAATAGAAAAAATTATTTAAGTTCTAAAATAGCCAAATAGCTGCACCGAAAAGGTGCCCTATATATAATAATAATAAAATAAAAAGAATGACTAAATTTCCATTAAAAAATAACACAACCTAATGGTGGAAAAAGAATATGCCTTAATTCAAGAGTTAATTATTTCTATAGTAATGTGAATGCCATATATTTGAAAATTAAAAAAAAAAAAAAAGTCATACAAACAGTAGGAATTCAAGATTCCCTTATAAAAAATTAATAAATAAAAAGTCATGAAGGATGTAAATTTCTCATAAAATAATGAGTTTATACTTTTTGGACTTGTATTTTATCTAATTATTTATTTGGATCTCATATTTTGACAAATTACTTTTTGGACTCTGTGTTTTGTAAAATTATTCAAATAGACCCCTAAACCCAATTTTGGTCAAAGTTTTTTGAACTAAAATCACAAATAATTCACCAAATTAATAATTCAAAATAATAACACAATCATTCTGCCTAATAGAAGTATAGTCATATTCATTTTTTTTCTTCATCAAAATTCAGTTTATTGTCTATTTGAATCATTTTATAAAACATAGGATTCAAAAAATGATTTCTCAAAACATAAAGTCCAAACAGGTAATGAGACAAAACACGGGGTCCAGCAAAGTATAAACCATAAAATAATTTTTCACACTTTTATCTAATAAATAATTAAAAACAATAAAATAAAAAATATTTAGATTAAATAAGATTTCAAATTAATTATTTAATTATTTTTTTTTATCAAGAAGAAAATATCTCATTAATCAAAACAAGCACCATACAACCAAACTGCTCAAAAGAACAAAACAAACCCAGTCATTACATATTACTAACAAATTTCAAAATGAAATTATCCCTCCCAACCATTTTCCGAGAAATTCTAGCCTTAAAAGACTGCCTAATCAACCTATCAGCACAGTTTGCAGTGATAGACTGACCCTAAAAAATACATAAATTCCTGTTAATCCAAATACAGTAAATAGTAGCTACCATAGCAGCTGTGATAACAGTGTTCACCAGACATGTTTGCCTCTTAGAACCCAACCAACTAATCCATCTTTGAAACTTTAAAGGCCACGAAGTTGCACCTAGCCAGCTTTGAACCATTTGAACAACCTTCTGCGAAAAAATACACTCAAAGAAAAGATGCTAATGATTCTCTAAGCATAACTCACAGACAGGACACGAAGCAGACAGAATATTCACTTTACAATGCATCAAATTGTCCCTAGTCATCAAATGCATATTAATCGCCTACCATAAAATAAATACGTGCTTGGAAGTGGACAATCTATACCAAACTGATTTGTAATAGCTCACTTTCTCATGAGAATGAAGTAACGTGTTATAGGCTTTACTGACCTTAAACCTGCCATTAATCCCTGCCTCCTTTAAATCTGAATTAGAAAATAAAGATCTAATTTTCATTAATTTCCTCCAATACCAGCTTACATCAAGCTTCAGCTCATAAGTTCAAAGATCTTCGCCCTTAAGATAAATAGCAGTAACCAATTTCACCCACAACACATCTTTTTTTAAAGCAATTGCCTAAACATACTTAGCCAATGAAGCTTTGTTCCACTTGGAACCTTCTCTAAACCCAATCCCACCAAACTTCTTAGGAAGGCAAACTTGCTCCCAAGAGGTTAAATGCATCTTGCTAGAATTCTTGCACTCCCCCCACAAAATTTCATGCAAAGTTTATCAATCTCTTTAACTACACTTTGAGGCAGCAAGAAGATGCTCATCCAATAACAACGAATGCCCAAAAGAACAGCATGAACAAGCTGGGCTCTCCCCGCAAAAGACAAATGTCTACTCACCCAAGCATTAAGCTTCAAATAAATTTTCTTTATTAATTGCTCACAATTCGCAGCACGCCATTTAGTTGGCCTCATAGTGACCCCAAGATACTTTAAAGGGAACGTACCCTCCTTAAATTGAACAACCTCCAAAATGTCTTTTTTTGTAGCTTCAAACACACCTCTCAAATAAATGTGTGATTTAGACTTATTCGTTGCAAAACTTGAAGCATAACAAAACTCTATAAAAGCATTATTAACTATCTTAATCACCTTCAGAGCTTTTTTACAGAAAAGAGTAAGATCATTAGCAAAACACAAGCTCACTAAATTCAAACTCTTACACAGAGGATGAAATCAAAAATCAGACTTATGAGGAGCTTGTATCAAGAGCCTCATTAAGTATTCCATAACAAAGACAAAAAGAAAAGGAGAAATTGGGTCTCTTTGCCTAAGCCATTTTTCTCCTTTAGATCTCCCTTGGATTTTGTCATTCATCAGAAGAGAATAAGAAGTTCCTCTCAAACAAATCATCACCCATGAGATAAACTTTGAAGGAAAATAATAGGCAGCCATCAAAGATTCTACAAAATTCCAATCAATAGTATCATAAGGCTTGCTCAAATCTATCTTCATTACACATCTAGCCCAGATACTCTTCCTGTTATACCCTCTCAAAAGATCCTCGAATACAAGAATATTATACGCAATAGATCTTCTCTTGAGAAATGCACCTTGATTATTATTTAAAAAAAAAGGCGAGACTTCGGAGAGTCTAGCGCAAAGTATTTTAGAGATGCATTTATATAGAGTATTGCAGCATGCAATAGGATGATAATACACCACTTTAGATGGCTTATCAACCTTAGGAATCAGCAAAATTAACGTCATATGAAGAAGCGATGGGATGCGCCCTATCTCAAAGAAATGCAAAACTGTTGTAGAAATTTCTTCCCTAATGTCTTACCAAAGAACTTTAAAGAAATATGAACCATAACCATCCGGACCAGGACTCTTTATATAGTGGATACTAAATAACGCTTGTTTCACATCCTTGGGGCTAAACGACTTAATTAGACTAAGCTGCATATCCACATACAACTTAGGATCAATATCCACCACTTGTTGATGCATCAGAGTAGAGGTTGTACTAGAACTACCCATGAAACCCTTAAAGTGGTTTAAGAAGTGAACTACAACTGCCTCATAATCATCAACAATGAATCCCTGAGCATCCATAAAAGAAGCTATTCTATTTTCTTCATGATGCTTCTTCAGACTTGCATGAAAGTATGCTGTATTTTCATCGCCAAACCTCAGCCAAGTAACCTTACTGTTCTGCCTAAGAAAGCTTTCATAAACCTTGGCATGATGCTTATATCTTAATTGAGCTTCTCTCTCAGCCTGCTGCACATTAGAATTATCAGGATAGAGCTGAGATTTTAATTGAGCTTGCTGATAATGAACTTTGACTTCCTCATATTCCACTTGAACGTCCCCTACTACTTCCTTGTTCAACTTCTTCAACACTATCCGTAATAAACCTGCCCTCTTCATGGGATTACACCTATCCTTCAAAACAACCTCCTTAAAAAAAGAATTCCCAGCCCATATATTATAAAATCTAAACGGTTTAGAGCCAAGCTTACCCACATTCATGGACTTCACAACACAATAGCAATGGTCAAAAATAACTTCCCATTGAAAGTTTGCTTCCACATTGGGATGCACATTAAGCCAAGCCTCATTGTTAAACACTCTGTCAAGTTTCAAGAAAATTCTAGCCCCACCATCCTGTTTATTGGACCAAGTATAACGAGAGCCCAAGCTTTTCAATTCATCCGCCATTCTGAGAGCAACCACCGACGAGAGTCTTCTAATTCCTTATCACTAATGCTCTGGCCTCCCACTTTATCCTCGGGGTCAAAAATAGTATTAAAATCACCCAACATAATCCAAGGTTGCAGAAGGAAAACAAGATTAGCAAGACTAGCCCATAATGCTTTTCTCTCCTCAATGGTATTTAAACTACAAACAACAGTCAAACCGAACTCCTGAGTCTGACCAAACACTTTAATCCTGCAATGAACATACTGAGAACTCTCCTCCATAATCTCAACCTTCACAAAGGTTTTCTTCCAAATAAGCAAAATACACCCCTCAACATTCAGACTACTATAATAATCCCAAACTGAAAAAGAAATCATCATCATATCTTTTATTCTGTCTCCTCTCACTTTAGTTTCAAGCAAAGCCCCTATTTCAATCGTATTCAGCCTATAGAGATCTAAGATAGATCTATGTTTATTCCTTTTATTTAAACCCCTATCATTCCAACACAGTAGATTGCAAAATTCCATTACACGAGTGAGATTCCATAGCATCCATATCATTCAAATTCTCCTTAGCAGCTTGTAATTCACTAATAGAATTCTTGGATTGGCTTAAAGTAGTAACACTCACCTTATTCCCTCCACATTTATTCTTCGATGTAATCCAAACCCCATTCCTAGCCACAGAACAAGAACCAAAATTCTTCTCATCACTCCCACTTACAGTAGTGTTGCCAGTGGTATCAAGCTTTGGAGCTTTACCTCCATCATCCTTATGATTTGTGTCATCAGCAACTTTAGTATCAAGCTTTGGAACTTTTCCTCCATCATCCTTGAGAGTTATGTCATCAACAACTTTATCTTTCTTTTCCCAAACCTACTCTGTAACCCTTTTGCAACTAGTAGCCCCATGACCATAATTTCCACAACTAGCACACTTTGTTGGCATCCATTCAGACTCTACATGTTGATCCACCACCTGACCCATTTCATTAATGAAATTGATCACTCTCAGGAGCTTATCTAAGATAACCACATCCACCAAAACTCTAACAAACTTAACCATTGACTGATCCCTTGTAACCTTGCCAACCATGATAGGTTTGCCAACAGTACTTACTAAGGCACTAAGGCAATTGATACCCCAATATTGCAAGCCTAGATCATAGAGCCTAATCCACACAGGAACAGAATGAACAAGCCGTAATGAGTCCAAATCAGTAGTCCAAGGTCGAAGTATAACCAGTTTCCTATCAAAATGCACAACCCTTGCTTCCAAAACCAAATCCCTAGTCACCTCATCCCTGAACTTCACAATAGTAAATCAAGAATTCATCCTAACCACCTTTTCTACCCCTAACATACCCCATACTCTATTTACAAACCCTTCAACCATGGAGAAAGATAGCTCCTAAAACAACACAAACAATGGCAGTATTCCAATATTGAGCCTCAGATTCAACCTCTTGTATATAAATTTTCGCAATCAATTTACCTTCCTTAGAAATCGGCTTCTCATAGTGTAGTTGGGTTCCTTGGCTCTTGTCATGAACTTCCTTGAAGTTTGCCTAAATCATCTTTGCATTCTCCTAAAAATCAGTCGATTGACCAACCTCATCTGCCCACTCCCCAGATTTCTCCTCATGCACCCCATCTGCTGCAACGCAAGCAATCGACTACTACGAAATATCTCCAGATTCTAACAACGTCTTCCCATCAAGACTCGTGAGCACCTGTTCTATCAGGCCAACCACAAACCCTAAATCCCCTAGGGTCGAATCCTTGCTAATCTCAGTTTGTTTCAAAGCATCGTAGACCTGGTTTGAAGGGAGCTCTCTCACTAGAGTACTTGAGACAGACTTCTAATTCAACTCCTTCTTCCTCGCCATGAATGAGAGAGAAGCAGAGTCGCATGCCCTTTTTTTTTAATTATTTAATTTAATAAAAATATTATTTTAATAAAATTTTGAAATAATTTTTTTTAATAATTTAAAGGGAATATACAATTTTAATACCATATTTTTTTGTCTTAGAACCAACTTACAATCTCTTGTTTAATTTATATCATTTAATAACTTGTGTATGGTAAAATAATTTAAAATTGTAAATTTTCACTAATTTTGATAAATAAATTTTCAATTCTTCCATTTAAACTTTTTAAAAAAATTAAAATATATTTGTATAATAAAAAATTAAAAAGAAAGATAAAAAAAAAAAAAGCAATCCCACCTTTCCATGCAGGTGGGATTATTTTTAATTTCTAATTCATTTTTAAATTAAATTTTAATTTATTTATTTTAATTTTTTTTATATCTAATAACACATAAAATAACATTTCAAATGATTCTAGGGCATTTCTATCATTTTTCAAATAACTTTTGACAAAAAATTAGTTGAAAGGTTCATTTTGTACATTTTTGTGAAACAATGAGTGTATTATAGTATTTTTTAAACACAGGAGTGCATGTGAGTATTTAGACAAAATATTAAGGCAAATTGATATAAATCCTATTTTTATTATTATTATGCTTAGTTATATGATTGATTCCTATATCATGTAATTACATTTTATTTTTCTTTAAAGATTAAAATATCTTAATAGCCATAGCCAGAACGTCAAGAAAGTACTTATAAATAATGCAACTAATATAGACGATTATGATTTTTGTATTCATATAATATTATTTTCTTTTATTCAGTATTTTATTTGAACAATTTAATAATTTTAATTACATTTAATATCATTAAAATTTTAATTTGCAAAACTATTTTTTTATTATTAGTATACTTATTGTCACAATAAATTATTATATTTAAAAAAAAAAACTATTATGATGATGCATTTGTAGATGTAACAACATATTCAATTTGCCCATCACCCTTAGGAGGGGTGGGGCCTTGGTCATCAAAGCCAAGGTTGGGGTTCAAACCTCCAAAGCTCAATTAATGTATATTATGTATATACACAAGTATTTGTCCTTGAAGATGGTGGTATTGGTTCCCTAAGGTGGTGTTGCTATTGTGGTTTCTGCTCCCCCTCGTGATGAGGTCCTTCACTTCATGGATGTTCTTGGTGGGCTGTGTCGGGTTGGGAGTTGTAAATAGAATTGAAGATCATTATCTTGTTTTGTACTACAGGTAATGATATTATAAAAACACCATATTCAATTTTTTTTGTTTAAGACAAAATAAGTCATTTTTTTGGATCAACAAAAATATATATTGCAACGAATTTGTTGTTGCATTAGTTGAAACCTATTGTGACTATATTTGGTATACCTATTCCACAACCTTGTCCTATAAAAAAAAAAAAAAAAAATTATGCCCATACCCTACCCTATTACCCTATAATTTTGTGTGGGTAGGATACGAGTATTCCCCTAACAGATATTTGGTACTCATGAGTAACTCTACCCTAATAAAATTTAAAATAAAAATATATTTGAAAAACAAAAATCAATATATTATACTTATAAAATAAAATATAGTATATGTATTAAATATTAAGGATAGTATAAACATCAATAATAAATTATACATTATTTATATTTATAAAAATTAATAAGAATATAATAAAAATGTATTTGAGATTGTAAATGCTAATATGATATATTATTTATATTTGTAAATTTAATTAGAATATAACATACTTAGGTAGGATAGGATATGGTAATAGGGTTAAGTACATCAATACTCGTACCTTATGTTTCGTAGCCTTACTTTACCCTAATCCCTAATTTATCAGGTAATACCTTACCATTTAGGATAGAGTACCTATAAGTAAACGAGTTTATAGATAAAATTGTCACCCATGATGTGGTCACAATAGATACAGCACTGAAAAATTAGTGGTGATCTTAATGCGATGATATTTTGGATCTATTTCAATGATATTTATGGGCACAACAGAGAACACATACCTTATTTCTTAGAAAAAATATTATATAACATCTATTATCTCACATCACATTAATCTTAATAACAAAAATCAAATAAAAATATACCAAATATTATCTTAAATAACAACTAGAAAGAATCCATATAACATAGCATATTCAAATTAAATTTAATTTATACAGAAATTATATCAAATGGTAGGTTAAAAAATAATTAGAAGTAATTGTCTATTAATTACATATGCATCAAAGTATATCTCGGGCTGAAAATCTAAACAAAAATTAATTTTAAAGGATTATAGTTTTGAAAAAGAAAAAATATGTTATTTTTATTAGTATTTTAAAAAATTGTATCCTAGTATAAATTTTATAAATTCTTCTTAATTGTTCGTGCATACTATTCATCTCCCATTCAAAATAATTCTAATAAAAACAACATTCTTGATGTGTTTTTATTTTTTGATCAGTTTATTTTTGGTGTTGATTTGTCATGTGGGCCTTACGTTATTCTAACCCAATCACTTTACAATCTACCATTGCTAACTCCAAATATTATGGGCTAAATAACATAATCTGAACCACTTAAAATCTTTCACATCTGATCAAATGATCAATGGTCTTGGTTTACATCTATTTTTGGCAAAATGTTTTGGAAGGTGAGTACACTTGCACAGATTTCGTTATGTATATATATAAACTAGGTAAAAATAATTTGCAATGCACGTTTGCTTAGTTTCAAGGTTATAAACATGCTTATTCAAACATGTATTTATTTTTATTGTGTTTATGTTGATGCGGTTTTTCGCCAACAGTGAATTATGAAAATAGCTGGGATGGATTAATGATTAATGGTAAATTGTGATAAGAAAATGATACTTAAAAACACTAGGAACGAAATATCAAGAACACTCGTCCCTTTTTACATGGTTCGAAGGTTAAAATCCCCTAGTCCACGAGTCTGTATTATTATTGTTTATCTCTCTCTCAATTTTGACAGAGTTTTTGTATTACAGAGAAAAAACCCTACCCCTTTTTCTATCCAAGGTCTTAGTATTTATAGAGAAAATCCTTGGATAGGCATTGGGGTCATCACGTGAATCCAAATCCCTTGTGCGACCTGTCTCACACTAAATATAAATATTACAATTTCTATTAAGGTATGGTCTAATCATTAGGTGAAACTGATCATGGGTCATCAGGGATAATCGGACATGTGATGTCTGATCATGCATGATTATATTACATGTCTGGGATTTCAGGGACTTACAGACATGTAATGTCTGTCCACGCACGTCTATATAACGTATCCAGGTTTATAAAGATTCAGGGAAATGGCAGATCTCTATCGTACCCCGAGCTGAATGTAGCGCAGCTCATGTCTCGGATGCTATGCTTCATAAGTGTTTCTAGCTTGTGCATATTGATCTGGGGAATCGTATTGCCTTCACAGAGGAAATATGGACTCGTGGATCGTTTCTTACAGTTCTAGGCTAGCCAGCTGTATCTGAGCTGGCCTAAAGACTCGTGCTGAATTTTAGGACATACATTTGCCCCTCAAGTCCCTGCTCGTGTTCTACGACGTCATGTCCTGACTTACACGGCGGGGAATTTTGAACTTCCATCGCAATTATCTAGGTTTTCCCATTAATTGAGTACTGTACACGTGGAACGCCGCGATTGGCATCTGTTCGGGTTTCGAGGATTGCATTAATGGCCTAGACAACTTTTTGCTGCCGTTTTGTCTTTTGAAACACCATCCTCGGATCTTGCAATAGTTTGATCGGACGGTCCACATCGTTTTATGCCTTTTACGTATAAATAAGGTTGGAAATTTCCAGGGTTCACCACCTTTCATTCGAAATCTTCCTACATCTTCTCTCTTCTGCTTTTTCAAACCCTTCTTCCTTCTCAGAAAAATTCAAAAACCATCTGTTGCAAGAACCCTCAGAAATCCAATTACTTAGCTACTCGGGAGTCTTCCAAGAACTCTCCCCTACAAAGTCTACTTCTTTTATTAAAGAACATATTGTAAGTCTTTTGGTTTTGGAGAAACTTTTCTTTTACTGGTTTTTGTGTTGTTTTTTTTTCTTATCATGCTCATTCGCACTTCACCGTAGTCAATATTAGGTTGTTCTCCAAATATTTTTGGCACATAGGCTTTGACTTAGGTTTACTGAGTAGGTCTTAAAATATCCCTAGAACTGTGATATTCATAAAACTGGGTAATTTATGGGTAAACTTGGGCGATTTATGGTGAATTTTAGGAAATACCCATTCAGGATATAGAAGATGAGAGGTTTTTAGGGTTTGAAACCAGGTTGCTTAGGGGTTACACTTCTTGGGTGGTTTTTCTCTAAATCACTCCCCAAGGAGATTAATGGCCTGATTTTCTGACCCACTGATCCCTAAACATCAGGGGTCTATTAGGAAACCTAGGCATGTAGCATAGGTAGCGAGTGGCATCACACCGCGAGCTGAGATTACCTCAGTTCGTGCGTTAAACCCTCAGCCTTCCTTTGTTATTTCTTGCCTTTATAAAAATTCTAGGTCGCATACTAAGAGTTCCATCGTTCTTGTTTGATAGGCGATCTAATGGCACCCAAGAAAGGCGCATCCAAGAAGAACACAGTCGGCTCATTGTCTCAACGAGCCAATAAGGGAAAAGAGGTCGCCTCCGAATCCCCTATCCCTCAGTTCGGCCCCGTGGTGGAGGAGGAGGTCGTGGTTGGACCTGATGCCTTCTTTGAGGCTGAGAGAATAGTCTCCAAGATCCGACCCAAGGAAGGGTCAACAAGATTATGTTGTCCCATAACATTGAGGTCAGGTTTGGCATTTTCATTGCCCGACCCCCCTATGAAGGAGAGCGGAGCTGCGCGCCACTCCAGGACGACTTTGCAGCTTGGAGCGATGAGCACCTAAAGGCAGGGGGCCTTTCTTCCCCTCGACCAATACTTCGCGGACTTCCTCAATTACGTGCAGTTGGCACCGTTTCAGCTCCCCCCGAACTCGTATTGATTGCTGGCGGGGTTGAAGTATCTTTTCCTGAGGCACGAGTGGGAGGTCCCCACCCCGGCAGATATTCTCTACTTTTTTTGCCTCAAGGCCAGCCCGGATCAACGAGGGCGAGGTGACGAGTTTTATTATTTGACCCGATTCCCAAACTCGCCCTTGGTCATCGAGCTCCCCAGCCATCCCAACGATTATAAAGATCAATTCTTTATGTCGAATGGGTTCCACAACTGTGAACATCGCTGCTTCAATCATCCTCGTAAGTTTTCTATTCTTTCTTAGCTCGTGAGATTATTCCCTTTGTATCTGGAGTTATTTCTCGTCTGTATACTAATTGAGTAGTATTCTCATGCAGCCATTTTTGCGAGGACGGCCAAATCCGTGACCCTCGGGGGTCAGTATGATACTCTATCGAGGCTTCCGCCTAGCGAGAAGGATTACCGCCAGCTCGTGTCTGAAGACACAATGTTGGCATGTAAGTTGATCACTGAAGGCCAGACTCTGGCCTTGAGAAGAACACAGGCTAACTTCCCAGTAGCCCGCGAGCTCCCGCCTATCCCCGAAGGGGGTCCTGAGGCCGATGTAGGTGAGGAGCAAGAAGAAAATGAGGTACCCCTCGTGCGGAAGAGGCAAGCTCCCGAGGCTGTCCGGGACCCTGATGTAGAGCGAGCTTCATCGGGGGTAGCAGCCGGCCCCTCCGGCCAAGGTAACCCATACCCCTTTAGGGATTTAGATAGGGTTGTCTCCAACCTTAGGCTAGTTAGGTTTAACCCCAACTAGCTCGTACATCGTCACCCTCATGACCCTGATTGTAACATAACCCTGCTTCAGTGCATGGATCATGTAGTGTTACGTCATGACATGGGCCATCCTAGAGGCACCGTAGTAGTAGACAACACCTTATCCTTTAGGTCGATATTCTTTGAAGAGTATGGAACCAACCTTAGGTCGTGGCCCTCCCTGCTCCAGGGTATCCTTGCTCCTGGACTTAGGCAATATGTAAAGGAGTCCAGCCCTGAGATAGAACCTGATCCAGAACCTCCCCTAATCCAAGAAGTTCTTGACTTAGGCTCTCCCTCTCCTATAGCAATTCCGAGGTCAGAGGTCGTGGCAATAGACTCCTCCTCTAGCTCGGAGGGTACGACTTTTTGTTATATCGTATATACTTTTTATGTAAACTAATGATTTTGTATGTGTATTAATGTCCTTTCCACTCTTTTTCAGGAGAGGAGATGGCACAACAATGGGTTCCCGATATCTGCACTATTTTCCAAGAGGGAAACTCCGGCTCAGGCCAGTAGTAAAAAAGCCCTGGTTTACAGCTAAGAAGGTGCCACCTGTGACAGAACGACCTCCAAATCCCAGGCTAAGGGGAAGACAGCTACATCCGCTGCTGCTCAGGAGAAAAAAGGTCCACCTCCACCTTCTCCTCCTCCTCAATTTCCGTCCTCCTCTGCTCGGGATCAGGCGGCACAAGCTGGTCCCCCAGCACCTATAGTCCCCACCGCCTCCGTACGTATTCCGGTCAATGCCCAGGACCTGGAGAAGATCCCGGATACCTTTAGGGGGACTCTTTACGAGATGGTTAACCATATGGTGGAGCATTTTTGCAAGGCCAATCCGAAGGACCTGAGGGTGATCGAGGAGAAGAGCCAAGAGAACGTCATGGAGTCCGCGCTGGGGATGAACCTTACGGTAAGCCAACTTTCCTTATCCGAACATACTCTTTTGATTTTATCTCAGCGCGTGTCTAACTTGCTTCTTTACTTTTTGCAGGCGGTCTTGGCTCAGCACCAAAGCATAGCTCGGGCTAGGGCCAGGAATGAAGAGCTTCGGGCCGAGCTCCAGGTTGCTCAGACAGCCTTGAATGCCGCTCAAACTGCCCTTATAACTGCTCAACAAGGCGAGCTGGACGCCAAGGCTGCTCTTGCAACATCTCAAGAGGGCGAGCAGGCTGCTTTGGTTGCTATTCAAGCTGAGCTCGCAGAGGCCAAAGCCAAGCAGTTGGAGGCCAGGACTGCTGCCATGGAGGAGAAGGCAGCCTCGCTAACCTCCATGGAGAGCACGTTGTACCACTGCTGGGCCTTCAACCAAGATGGCAACTTCTCCTTCCTGGCCTCTGAAGTGTGGGATCCCTACCTCAAGAAGTTCAAGGCTCGAATTCAACAAGAGCAGTCCGAGACTGGGGAGGCCTCCACCGCTGTCGAGTAGGAGATCGAGGAGGTGACGTCCTTAGAGCGCCTTGGAGGGTCTTAATTTTCTTTTATCTTTGTTTACCTTATATATATATTGTAAACATTTGCCATGTTGGCCCGGTGCGAGGTCATTTTTCCTCAAGACAATTTATTTATGATTCCAATATCTACTTTTTTATCCATGTCTTTTCCTTGATTTTTTCTTATGTTTATGACTTGTACATTAAAAATCTTAGGAAATGACTTTTAGATCGAAATAGATATTTTAAATTTGGTTACAACCAAAATTAATGTTGATTTATATCCTACCTGTTAAGTATCAGGCCTTGGACCCGGTTATATTCGGGATTTTGAATATTCCAAACTTAGTTCTTGTTAGGTTTTATTGCTATCCCGAGCTTCTAAGGAAGCCATTGGATCTTCAATTTTGCTAACTTCTAAGTTTTCGACCTGGTTGTATCCAGGATATTTAATTAAAACTTATTTCGCGCTAGGTTTATTGACACCTCATGTTTTTTAGAAAAAACACTGGTTAATCAATTTTGCTAACTTCTAAATTTCGGACCTGGTTGTATCCAGGATATTTAATTAAAACTTAGTTCGTGCTAGGTTTATTGACACCTAGTGTTTTTTTAGAAAAAATATTGGTTAATCAAATTTACTAACTTCCAAGTTTTAGACCTGGTTGTATCCAGGATTTTTTTTTTGTACCTGGTTATGTCCATAATTTTTAATGATTTAGAACTCAGTTCGTGTTGGATTTATCGATACCTCACGTTTCCTTAAAAAGAAAACATCGGTTAATCAATTCTGCTAGCTTTTGAGTTTCAATCCTTTCGAGTACCAGGTCGCCCAAACCAAAGATGTGCCTTCTGACCTTTGAATTAAAATAACGAGCGATTTTTTGCTGGTAATGCGCAAGCTGTAGCTATGAATCCTCTTATTTTTCATCAATTAGGTCGAGAGACGTGCTGAGCAACTCATCATTCTGCTCATGTTTGAAGGTCTGGAGTCTGTGCATGGTTATCTTCGTTTTGACGGGAAGGACAGCCTCACTTCCGAAAGTCAGGGAGAAAGGGGTGTGCCCCGTAGAAGTTCGGTGGGAGGTCTGGTACGCCCATAGTACCTGTGGGAGCTGCTCAAGCTAGACTCCCTTGGCCTCATATAACCGCTTCTTAAGGCTTGCTTTGAGGGTCTTATTCACGGCCTCGATCTGCCTAGTGGCGGGTAGGCAACCGAAGATAAACTTTTAATTATGTCGTGCCTTTCACAGAACTCGGTGAAGAGATCGCTATCGAACTGAGTTCCATTATCTGATACAATCTTCTTGGGCAGTCTGAATCGGCACACAATACTCTTGACTACAAAGTCGAGGACTCTTTTTGAGGTGATTGTTGCTAGGGGCTCGGCTTCTACCCACTTCGTGAAATAATCAATGGCTACCACCGCATAGCGAACTCCTCATTTTCCCGTGGGCAGGGCTCCCATTAAATCGATTCCCCATACCGCGAATGGCCATGGGGATGAGATCATTTTCAGCTCGACTAGTGGAGCTCGGGCGATTGTGGCGAACTGCTGGCATTTGCCGCACTTTCGGACGTAGGAGATGGAATCCTTTGATAAAGTGAGTGATTAATTTAATCTCCATATTTTTCCTATAAATATAGTCTTGTAAGACCATTTGGGGAGCTCTTCTTCTTCATCTTTTCAACCTCTTCCACATTTCATATTTTTCTCTCTTCTTTTCACTATTTTCTCTACCATTTTCATCTTTTGAAGAGCATGTTAAGTATGTTATTTTGTAATTTTATTTCAATCTAGTTATGAGCTTCTAATCTTTTTCAAAGGTTATTAAGATGATGATGAAGCAAAATGTAACTAGATAGTATTTTTTTGTTGTATGTTGATTTCCCATTTGTACAACATTGTTTATGGATTTTTCTATCAAAGATATGCATTTTTCATCTATTATTGAGTGTTAAGGCATGTTACACTTAGTTCTTCATTATGCAAAAATATGATATTCTTTGATTAAATGTTTTTCATTAAATTGTTCACATCTAATTCTTAGAGCATAAGTATCATATTTTTCCTAAACATAATCTCTTTGATTTTTTGTAGTTTCATTAGGTTGTAACACAACTAATGCTTAGAAATTATATCTTATATAAGTGAAGAAAAATCCTACATTTTTTAAAGTAACTTGTGCCTGAATAGAAAATGTATTTTGGAAAAAAATATAGTGTGATTTATTTCAACTATATATAAACTTGGGAATCAATATACTTATAAATATTATTGAACTTGCATTTTGTGGATTCTAATATCTTAATAATCTTATTTTACATATCTCATTTGAAAACTATTTTTCTATTTAATCTTAAATCTTTTTATTACTTGTCTTTTATTTTTCTAAAACAAAATCTCATCAAATATTTGGAACTAGGTTAGAATATTCTTGCTTTGTTTGAAATAGTTTCTTTTGATGTTAGTCAACTCCCATGGGTTCGACCTCGTACTTACATGAACATTATATTCCGAAACGATTCGTGCACTTGCGAGTTTAAATATTAAAACATACCCGTTTTGGGTCCAACAAGTTTTTTGCTAAAAAGTGGTAAAATAACTCTATTTTGTAGAGTTATCACACCCCTAAACTTAATATTTTGCTAGTCCTCGAGCAAAAGAAAAATTAAAAACACATACATTTTTTTTTAATTAGTGATGTCAACAATGTCCTCAAAGATTGTACATTGAAAATAATTTATAAAAAATATGAATCAAAATTAACCTTATGTAATTAATTCCATAGTTAATCTTGCTTTGAAAATATATATTTTAAATTAGAAGTCCAAAACTATTTATCAAGTTATTATGTGAATTTTGGAAAAATTGTTGTAATAAACTATTTATTTCACATATTATGATGAATGATTTTTTTCAAAATTTCATTTTTTTTAAGCAAAATTGACCCAAGAATTAAACACAAAGCTAAAGAAAGATTCATATATATTTTTTTAAAACTAAAATCAAACTCAATCAAGGGTATTATCAAAGGAAAAACGGCTATCAAGGGTTTTTTTTTTCTTTTTTTTTTTATAGAAAATAAAGTATAAAAGCACAAAACTATATAAATATAAATTACTAGAAAGATAATATTAAACATATATAAATATATATTTTTTTGTTATAATTAATATATAAAATAGATACTCTATCATCCAATTTTTTTTGTTTTTTTGTTTTTTTTTAAAGAAATTCTACCATTTTCAAACACATGAAAGAAGTAACCATATAAACCCACTACCCCCAAACTTAATTTATGCATTGTCCTCAATGTATCAAAATACAAATATAAATTGAAGCGTGAAAGAGTTTAGAGTTTAGAATGGTCGTACCTCATCATGGAGCATTGTCAAGAGTGCAACAAAAAAGAAACAAAAATCAAAACAAGAAGTTAACCTAAAACACACAACAAAAGTGAAATATAAAATGAAACATAAAAATGTGGGTTGCCTCCCACAAAGCGCTTTAGTTTATAGTCTTTAGCTCGACTAAAAAAAAATTTCTTTTAACCTACACCCAATCGATAGTGTAAAATTTCATTAATAGGGTGAGTTATGACTTTGATGCAAATGCCATGAATAAGAATTGATAACATCACACCTACAAGAAAGTTAGAAATATGCAATTTTAATGGAATATCAATAAAATACGAAAATTGCATATCTATATTAGGCTCCTTTTCATTTTGAGTAAATATACAAATTTGTTCAATTATGGGCTCTTGAAATATAATTATATCTTTTTCATTTTCCTTATGAGCCTCGAAAATTATTTCATCCAACTCTTTGGTTTTATTAGGGTGTTGGATGCATATTACAAGTTCTTCAACAACTTCATTCTCCTTTTCATTTTCAATTTGACTATTTGGATTGGGAATGGGTTGGTTGGGATAAACTTGTTTTTCCGACTCTATAATAGTTGCAAGTTGTCCTACTATTGTTTCAATTTTTGAGATTGACTGAGACTGGGCTAGTAAGATTTGGTAGGTTGATTGCATAAACTGTTGTAGGGTATCCTCTAAAGATGGGCTGGGCATGACTTTGATTATGCATGTTGAATTCATGCCCTATTGGAGACTGGGTATGACTCCATAAAAAAATTGGATTATAGGTGGGGGCAAATGAGATATCTAAGGATTCACCATAATCATGCATGTCATTAGTTTCTCCATAATTTAAATTTGATTGCACATAATAGTTGTACTCAGAATTCCAACTATAATTAAAATGATTCATATGGAAAAAACTAAATGACAAACTAATTTTTTTTTTAAGATGGCAATTAAGGTAAAAAGAAAAATAAAATAAAATTAAGAGAACAATGTTAAGATATTAAACAATTACATGATAATATGATAAAAGACAAAGAAAAATAAGATAAAATTAAGTAAGATTATAAAAAAAAAAATTAGGCAAGAGTAGGGAGGCATAGCATGCCATCAACCATAACAAAATTAAGGTAAAAATTAGGAGGCACAAGTTCCATCAACTAAATGATCAACAAAAAAAAAAAAAATAAATAAAAGCAAGGAGGCACTAATGCCATCAACCAACACTAATAATGATAATGATAATAATAATAAAACTTAGGAGACACTAATGCCATCAACTAAGATAATAAACAAAAATGAAAGCTAGGAGACACTAATGCCATCACTAGAGGAGATAGATTGTTCAAGTATGTAGGAGGCAAAAAATGCACTCAACTATCAAGGATTAGGAGGCACAAATGCACTCAACTAAAAAAACATAAAAAGTAAAAAAGAAAAAGGAAAAGGGTTAGGAGGCACTAATGCACTCAACTAATAAGAAAGTAGGGGGCACTAAATGCCATCAACTACCAAGAAATATGTATAATATAATATATAACAATAGAAATAAATATATGTATAACTTTCTTTTTTTCTTTTCGATTTTTACTCTTTTTTTCGATTTTTTTTATAGATATATATATTTTTTACTTTTTTTTTTAAGATGATAGTGCAAATAAAAATAAAATAACTAGTAGAAGAATGTTACTTACCTTGTAGAAAGATCGTTTCTTTCTTGCAACTCCCCGGCAACGGCGCCAAAAACTTGTTGGACCCAAAACGGGTATGTTTTAATATTTAAACTCGCAAGTGCACGAATCGTTTCGGAATATAATGTTCATGTAAGTACGAGGTCGAACCCATGGGAGTTGACTAACATCAAAAGAAACTATTTCAAACAAAGCAAGAATATTCTAACCTAGTTCCAAATATTTGATGAGATTTTGTTTTAGAAAAATAAAAGACAAGTAATAAAAAGATTTAAGATTAAATAGAAAAATGGTTTTCAAATGAGATATGTAAAATAAGATTATTAAGATATTAGAATCCACAAAATGCAAGTTCAATAATATTTATAAGTATATTGATTCCCAAGTTTATATATAGTTGAAATAAATCACACTATATTTTTTTCCAAAATACATTTTCTATTCAAGCACAAGTTACTTTAAAAAATATAGGATTTTTCTTCACTTATATAAGATATAATTTCTAAGCATTAGTTGTGTTACAACCTAATGAAACTACAAAAAATCAAAGAGATTATGTTTAGGCAAAATATGATACTTATGCTCTAAGAATTAGATGTGAACAATTTAATGAAAAACATTTAATCAAAGAATATCATATTTTTGCATAATGAAGAACTAAGTGTAATATGCCTTAACACTCAATAATAGATGAAAAATGCATATCTTTGATAGAAAAATCCATAAACAATGTTGTACAAATGGGAAATCAACATACAACAAAAAAATACTATCTAGTTACATTTTGCTTCATTATCATCTTAGTAACCTTTGAAAAAGATTAGAAGCTCATAACTAGATTGAAATAAAAATTACAAAATAACATACTTAACATGCTCTTCAAAAGATGAAAATGGTAGAGAAAATAGTGAAAAGAAGAGAGAAAAATATGAAATATGGAAGAGGTTGAAAAGATGAAGAAGAAGAGCTCCCCAAATGGTCTTACAAGACTCTATTTATAGGCAAAATATGGAGATTAAATTAATCAAATTAAAATAAATAAATTGATTAATTTAATTGTGTTGGGAAGTGGTAGGATAAATAGAGTAAGTGTAAGAGTATTAGAAAGATGAAATGTTTGGTTGGGTAAAAGATTAGTGAAAAGCTAGGGTAAAAAAATGAATTAGGAATGTTTATTTAGGTAAGAAAAATAGGGAAGAGTGAATTGATATTTGAGTGAAAAATATTGGAAATAAAAATGTGGTTTTTGGCCTTTTGGTGGCTATTGGCAGCTTGGTTGTCTTGGCATGGGACATCATGTCGAATTGGGCCAGGCGGGCTGGTCTTGGGCTGAATGGCTGCTGAAGGGTGGCAGGGAGGTGATGTTGGCGGGCTGGGCTTGGGCCCGAAGGAGGTGGGAAGGCTGGTGCATGTTGAGGCACGGCTTGAGCTTCGGTGGAGTCACGCTAGGAGGCTGAAGAAGCAGCTGCTTGGGCGCTGGGCCTTCTTTGCTGAAGGAAGGAAGGTAGCATGTGATTTAGTTGGCTGAAGTCTTCAGGCGTTGACAGCTGGCGTGGAGAATGTCACTGCTGGAAAGAGTGCTTCGGTTGAGGTGTTATGTGCTGGGAAGTTGGAGAAACCAAGCTGAAATGGATGGGTGCTGGTGGAGTTGGGAGGCAACTGGGCCTTGGGCCTGGCTGGGCAGACGGGTACTGTAGCAGGCGGGCCCAGAAGGCTGGGGCTGTGGGCTGATGAGGCTTATGCCACTTTTCTTTGTTTCTTTCTTGAAAATGCCACATTTTACCTTTCTTTTTTCAGCTTTAAATCTTTTCTAACACCGATCAAACAACATACTCCCTACAAAATAAATCATAAACTAAATTAAAATTAAATATTTTCACTAATAAAATATATCATATAACTTCCATGAAAATATCAATTAAAATTTAATTTACATAACATTTAATTTCAATAAAATCATATTTTTAGCATTCAACTAACAACACTAATTTCAACTAATTAAATTACAACATAAAAAAATAAAATATCTATAAAAACATATAAAAATCTAGAAAATTACAATAAGACTAATAAATGCACAATTACTTAAAAACTTAATAAATTAATTAAAAACTCAATAATTAAGTAACAATTAGCACATAAAAAGTGGTAAAATAACTCTATTTTGTAGAGTTATCAGTGAGCCAATAATATCCATGCCTTAATATTTTTAAGGCCAAGTTTTCCCGCCCAGCATGATCCCCATAGAAACCTTCATGCACCTCCTGTAAAATAGTTTTGGCCTCCTCTGGTAGAACACATCGTAGAAGAGGCAAGGAATGGCCATGTCGGTACAACGCTCCATCCACGACACATATTTTGGAGCTTGATAGAGTATCCTTCTCGCGTCTTTTCGTTCATCAGGCAACTTCCCTATTGTAAGATACTCTATTATGGGAGTCATCCAGGTCGGCCTAATGTCGATCATCTCGACCTCCATCGTGCCTCCAGCCACGCTTGGGCTCTCCAAGAATTCCACTGGTACTATGCTCAGAGTCTCGGCTTCCTTGGAGGTAGCGAGTCTCGCCAAAGCGTCAGTGTTGACAAACTGCTCGCGAGGGATCTACTCGACTAGGCCATATTCAAATTCTGATAGCTCCTTCTTCACTTTGGCTAGGTAAGCCGCCATCTTGGCCCCCCGCACTTGGTATTCCCCTGACACTTGGTTTACCACGAGCTGGGAATCGCTATAGCACTGGACGACCCTGGCCTTCAACTCCTTTGCAACTCTAAGCTCGGCCAATAAAGCTTCATATTCGGCTTCGTTGTTGGACGCCTCGAACCCGATCCGTAGCGCGAAGTGGAACCGATGGCCTTCCGAATAGATCAATATGATCCCAGCTCTGGACCCGTTCTCGTTAGACGAACCATCCATGAATATTCTCCACAATGCCTGTACTGGTTCTCTCAAAAGCTCCTCCTGAAACCCAGTGCATTCAGCATGAAATCAGCTAGAGCTTGACTTTTGATCGTAGTTCGTGGTACGTATAGTATTTCAAACTGGTTGAGTTCGATGGCCCATTTTAAGAGACGCCCCGATGCTTCAGGTTTCTGCAATACCTGCCTTAAAGGTTGATCAGTCATGACGTGGATTGAATGGGATTGGATGTACGGCCTAAGCTTCCTGGAGGCTAGAATAAGGCAGAACGCCACCTTTTCCATTAAGGGATACCATGATTCAGCTCTAAGAAGTCTTTTGCTTATATAATATACCGGTTTTTGAACCCGGTCCTCTTCCTGGACTAGCACAGCACTGGTTGCATTTTCCATAACAACCAAATAAAGGAAAAGATGCTCCCCCACCGCTGGTTTAGATAACACTGGCGGCTCATCCAAATGTGTTTTTAGATTGAGAAATGCCTATTCGCACTCCTCGGTCCATTCAAACTTCTTATTTCCTCAGAGCAGGTTATAGAATGGCAAGCACTTGTAAATGGATTTAGAAATGAACCGATTAAGGGCTGCTACTCTTCCAGTCAGACTCTGGACATCTTTACATGACCTGGGCAAAGGCATTTCTAATAACGACTTGACTTTATCTGGGTTTGCCTTTATCCCCCTCGTCTTGACTATGAATCCCAGAAACTTTCCTGATGCCACTTTGAAATTACACTTTTGGGGATTCATCCTCATGTTATATCTTCTTAAGATCTCAAAACATTTCTTCAGATTGGGAACATGGTTATCGACAATCTTAGATTTGACCAGCATATCATCAACATACACTTCCATGTTTTTCCCGATCTGATCAGCGAACATTCTGTTGACTAATCGTTGGTAGGTAGCCCCTGCGTTTTTCAGCCCGAAGGGCATAACTTTATAACAGTAAACATTTGTTGGAGTCATAAAGCTAGTATGCTCCTAGTTCGCGAGGTTCATCGCGATCTGGTTATATCCAGAATACGCATCCATGAAGGACATAAGCTCGTGCCCCATAGTGGCATCCACCAACTGATCAATCCTTGGCAATGGGAAGCAGTCCTTGGGACAAGCTTTGTTTAAGTCGAAGAAGTCAATGCAGGTCCGCCACTTTCCATTTGGCTTTGGGACCAGGACAGGATTCGAGACCCAGATCGGATATTTAGCCTCGCGAATGAACCCGCATTTTAACAGCCGAGCTACTTCTTCTTCCAGGGCCTCAGCTCGGGTTGTACCCAGACGCCTCTGCTTCTGGGATTTCGCAGGTACGCTTTTATCCAAGTTCAGGTTGTGCATGATCACACTCGAGCTTATCCCTACCATGTCTTTATGAGACCAGGCGAATACATCTAGATTTTTTTTGTAAAAATTTTATCAGCTCCGCCTTCCTCTCATTGTCCAGATTTTTCCCGAGTTTAACGATTCTTGAAGCATCTTCGGGATCGATGTTTACTTCTTCGAGCTCTTCAATAGCTCGGAGCTCAGATCTATCTCCTCCTACTCGCGGATCGATATCATCAGTCGGGGTAGTATCTGCACCACTGGCTTGTAGAGGTTCTTCCATTCCAGGAGCAGTCCTTACTTCTTGGGATTCCTCGCCTTCGTCCTGTATGGCCATCGTTTGCTGCCCGAGTTGTGATTTTCCCTTCATGGAAATGCTGTAGCATTCCCTGGTAACAAGCTGATCACCTCGGACAGTACATATTCTCGCAGATGAAGGGAACTTGATCACAAGGTGGCGGACAGATGTTATGGCTTCGAACGCCATTAACGTAGGTTGACCCAAGATTGTATTGTACGCGGTCGGGCAATCGACGACCACAAACTCGAGAAGCTTGGAAATAGTTCGTGGTCCTTCACCCAAGGTTATCACTAACTCGATTATTCCGATAGCTGCCAACCCCTCACCAGAAAACCCATACAGCATCATGGAGGTTGCCTTCAGCTCGGTTACAGACAATCCCATTTTTTCCAGTGTGGATCTGAATAGCAGGTTCACAGAACTTCCATTATCCACTAGTGTCCTCCTAACTCTCCGATTGGCGAGCTGGGTGGTTATGACTAGAGGATCGTTATGTGGGAACTGGACATGATTAGCATCTTCTTCAGTAAAACTGATTGGTTGTTTCTCCAATCGATGTTGCTTAGATAAACGTTGCTCCGGGACAAACTCAACTCCATTGTGAGACCTTAGCTCATTAATATACCTCTTATGGGCACCTCTGCTCATGTCTGCCAGATGAGGGCCTCCAGAGATGGTTGTTACCTCTCCCCCTATTATCGGAGGAGGGGTATCCTGATTCATCTGAGCTCCGGTCTGATTTGTCAGGGACTCCAGAGCTGATGGAATGTTTTGTCCAGCGAGCTGACTGGGAGTTATTCGATTCCAGGCATACTGAGCCAAAGGTCTGACCCTGATGAGCTTTTCGATCTCACCCTTCAAGTGTCTGCAATCATCAGTGTTGTGACCAGTGTCATTGTGGAATCGACAAAATTTTGAAGGATCTCTCTTCGCCCTTTGATTTTTTAAAGGCTCCAGATTTTTCCACGGAAGGCGGGCAGAATTCGCCAAGAAAATGTGCTCTCTAGTATCCGTGAGGTCGGCATAAGTCGTATAGATCGGCTTGAACTTCTCCACAAGCTTGTTTTTCTTCGAACCACTCTGACCGCCCTCACCATTTCCCTTCCTCTTGCTACCTCCCCCTCGGTTATTCTGGGTAATGGTTTGAGCCGTAGCTGTAATATTCGTTACCGCTCCAACAGGCTGGGCAGGGACTTGGCTGGTTCCTGCAACCAAAGCTCGTGCCTCTTCCAAGTTGATCCACCTTTGAGCCCTGTTCAGGAACTCATCCATGGTGTTGACCCCCTTTCTTTGGATCTCCTTCCATAGGTCGCCCCCAACAAGAATTCTTGTTCTCATCGCCATGAGCCTAGAACTTTCGTCCGCGTCTCTAGCTCGCGCAGTAATATTGGCGAATCTACTCATGTATGCTTTCAGAGGCTCTCCAGGCTATTGCTTTACATTTGCAAGGGAGTCCGCCTTGATGCGAGCCGCCTGAGAAGCCTGGAATGCCCTCTTGAAATCAGCGGATAAGCTCTTCCATGAGTTGATGGAATTCTTTTTGTATTGCTTGAACCATTGCCTTGTCGGTCGGATTAGAGTCGAGGGGAATACCAGGAACCTCAAATCAGGTCCAATATTGTGGGCCATCATTAGGGTGTTGAACATTCCCAAGTGGTCAGACGAATCCCCATCTCCATCGAATTTTGACAAATGGGGCATCCTGAAACCCGGCGGGTATGTTGTTGCAGCGATGTTAGGGGTGAAAAGTTTGAGCTCATCCCCTAAGTCATATTCATCTTTTTCCTTCTTTGATAGGAGTCTTTTCATTAGCTCCTCCATCTGGGCTAACCTCTCGAGGGTTTGGTCCTTGGTTCCCTGGGATGTTCAACAGCTCATATCCGATCGTACGCGTTTGGAGGGTTATTGTCCCTCCAAGCTTGAGCTTGGTCTGGTGGGACATTCCCGTTATCATGTACTTCGGAAGGACTTCCCTCGTGGTGAGTGCCACTGACTCCATCGCGAGCTGGATTTCTCCTTTGTGAATTCAGGCGATCTCGTAGATCGGTCTGTGGATCGACTTGAAGGCTCTGAGCCGAACTCAGCTAATTTCTCAAATCTACACCGGTCCTACCACTTCAACGACCCTCCGTCCAATAACTTCCATTAGAGAAACTTAGAGCTTGCGGTTGAGGATGAGGATCTGGGACATTTTCGCATGCTCGTGGGGCATAAGTAGGGGCAGCGGGAGGAGGATTCCTCCTGCTGTCCCCATAGGTAGGAACGTTTTGAACGGAACGAGGTGGTGTTGGATGACTTTTGGGCGACAGGGGATGTCTAATTGGCGAGGCAATTCTTGTCCCGTCAGGACGTACCAAATTAGCCCGCGGTCGCTTTGCCCCGCCATTTCTGACTCTCTGTGTCTGGCGACTTGATCGTGGCACAGGGAGGTTGTCTTTGCGGGTTTTCCCTAGACCTTCTTCATGGGTTGTTGTGGGCATTTCCAGGTGCATTTGATGGTGTTACTGAACTCGGGGTCGAGGTTCTAACCGACCGGCTGATTTGCTGATGATCCCTGGAAAAGCCATCAAACGGGATTTCTTGGTGATCTTGCGCCATGGGTGCAAAACTCGAGGTCGAGGTTCTAACCGACCGACTTGGCCTGGGTCGACTATCCCGGCGAGATTTATGAGTCCCACCTTGCCTCTTTCCGACGTTAACGTCGGTTGCAAGAGGGGGTAGCCGAGCCAAAACCTCCTCGATTTTTTTATTTTTTTTGGCTAAATGGCTCCTTAGCTGCATGTTTTCCAACTCTACCGTAGTTAAGTAATCCGGGTTCAGATTCGGCAGTAATGATGCTAAACTCCCGGTGTCGTCATGGCCCATCGGTTGCTTTCTCGACCGTTGCTGGATCTCAGGGTTTTGTTCATCGGAAACAGCAGTATGGTGAGCCTCCTACCCACCAGGTTAATCCGTCTCATTACCATGTCTCGAGCGAGTAACCACCATGATGAACTTTGATCTGAATCTTTCACAAAAGCACTAATCTACAGCTCTCAATGAAAGCACCAAACTGTTGACACAGTTTTTCGCCAACAGTGAATTATGAAAATAGCTGGGATGGATTAGTGCTTAATGGTAAACCGTGATAAGAAAATGATACTTAAAAACACTAGGAACGAAATATCAAGAACACTCTCCCTTTTTACGTGGTTCGGAGGTTCAAATCCCCCTAGTCCACGAGTCTGTATTATTACTGTTTATCTCTCTCTCAATTTTGACAGAGTTTTTGTATTACAGAGAAAAAACCCTACCCCTTTTTTCTATCCAAGGTCTTAGTATTTATAGAGAAAATCCTTGGATAGGCATTAGGGTCATCACATGAATCCAAATCTCTCGTGTGACCTGTCTCACACTAAATATAAATATTACAATTTATATTAAGGTATGGTCTAATCATTAGGTGAAACTGATCATGGGTCATCAGGGATAATCGGACATGTGATGTCTGATCATACACGATTATATTACATGTCTGGGATTTCAGGGACTTACAGACATGTAATGTCTGTCCACGCACGTCTATATAACGTAACCAGGTTTATAAGGATTCAGGGAAATGGCAGATCTCTATCGTACCCCGAGCTGAATGTAGTGTCAGCTCATGTCTCGGATGCTATATTTCATAAGTGTTTCCAGCTCGTGCATATTGACCTGGGGAATCGTATTGCCTTCACAGAGGAAATATGGACTCGTGGATCGTTTCTTACAGTTCTGGGCTAGCCAGCTGTATCCGAGTTGGCCTAAAGACTCGTGCTGACTTTTAGGACGTATAGTTTAATTATCATATAAATTTTAAATAAATAAATAATATCATAAAAATAAATAAAATATGTTTGATATAATGTTTGACATAAATATATTAAAAAATTAGTGCAAAATATTGTCTATAATTTAAAAAAAAATCAATTCACTTTTTTTTAGAACGAATTACAGTTCTATAGTATATATAAATATTTATATAAATAATCTCTACATATATGACATCTAAACACAATATTGATGTAATGCCTCAAATTTCCTAATAAGGTTTAGGACCTTGATTAGGAGGTCGGCAGGACCATAATTGATTTATTATGCTATTAAATGATAATATGCATGTTTAGGTGTATTAAATATGCATGTGAACCTATTTCTGATTAATTGGGTGATTTTCATATTTTGGCCATTTCGGGCATATTTGGCATATATGTGATATGTGTGTGGTGCTTTATTATTATTTGGTTATGCTAGGGTTACTTAGCACGAGACGATCCTAGGAGGTAAGCTAGTGGAATAGTCACAACGGGATTTATACTTGACTCGGAGTGAGTTAAGGGGTATTTAGAGCATTGTCGGGTTATTGGGTAATGGGAATAAATATTTAATGATAAATTGGGAGTTAGTAAGATCAGGGGAAATTCTGGAGGTTTTGACTATTTTTCCCTCGGGAACATTTTCGGGACCCCGAGCATTAGGATTTGTTTGAGGCTACTTAAGCTTGAAGTAACCTATTAAGAAATAAAAAGAACGTTCAGTAAGTTCTCTCTCCCTCTAATTTCCATTTTCGTCTCCCAATCGCATTTTCGAAGGAAACTTAAGTTCTAGGACTCGAATTCAAGCGATGATCGAGGCATAGCGATCCTAGGAAAGATTAAAAGCTTATTAGCTGGAGGATTTAGTTGGAAACAACTCAATCGGAGGTAATTCAAGTTTTAAGTTCTGAGTTTTTAAAGTTTTTAAGCTTGAATTGGACTTTGTGTTTTGATGAGTTTTTGGTTGAATTGAAGAGTGGGTTTTGGATCATGGAGATGTTTGGGAACTTTGATTTTTGAGTTTGGAGATGTTTGGATAGGTTTTTAGAAGGTTTTAAAAGGTTAAAAACAGGGTTTTTAGGCTGGTTCACGGTTGGGTCGTGGCCCTGTTCTAGGGCGCCGTGGCCCAAGCTTGAAGAAGGAGGAATAGGCTTTGCCAGGGGGGCGAGCCGCGGCATGGTGCATGGAGGGTTGCGGACCTTAAGGCAAAAGTTGCCCAAAATTGAGTTTTTTTCATGGGAACTTAACTCTGAGGGTCTGGGATCGATCCTATTACCTAGTTGAGTGGGATTTGATGTCCCAGAGGCTTGGGTTGGGTTTGGAAGTATTTATTTACTCATTTTAATGAGGTTTTATATTATGGTTGTGACTAGGTTATCACTAGGGGCTTGGAATCAGGATCGTGCTTGTGGCTTGTTTATTGGTAACCTGTGCTTGGACCAAAGGTAAGAAAATCTACACCCCATATGTGACATGCATGGTTATCCTCAATGCATGTTGGATGTTTAAATGTGATGCATGTGATGCACGAGAAACATGTGATTAGGGTATGCCATTAATGTTAAATATGAGATTGATCAGAGCTTGAGTCTCTGTGTTTGTGCATGATCCTAATTATGCTAGCAATTGTTAAGTAAGCATGTTGAATGCCCTGTATTTGGATATTTGACATATGATATATGCTTGGTAGCATTGCTTACTTGTGCGTGGCCCTGACTATTCCGAATTGGCATGGGTCGCGTGTTACTGACCTGATAACTCTACAAAATAGAGTTATTTTACCATATTTTATATGCTAATTGTTGCTTAGTTCTTGAGTTTTAATTAATTTATTAAGTTTTTAAGTAATTTTGAATTTATTTGGTTTATTTTGATTTTATATATTTTTGTGTGTTTTTATAGCTATTTTATTATAATATGTTGTAGTTTAATTATTTGAAATTTGTGTTGTTAGTTTAAAAGTAAAAAAAATGTGATTTTATTGAACTTAATTGCCAAAGTAAATTAAATTTCAATTAGTATTTTCATGGAATTAATATGAGTTATTTTATAATTGAAAATATTTGATTCTAATTTAATATTTACTTATTTTGTAGGATGTACTTTGTAAATTTTTTATGCTTGAAAAAGAAGAGTAAAGGAAATAAAAGTGGCATTTTTGTAAAAAAAATAAGGAAATTTTGGCATTTGAGCAAGGGCCCAAGCCTTCCAAGCCCAACTTGCCACCTCCAATCACAGCCCAACAAGCTGCCTCTTCCTCTCCCACAGTTTCTCTTCAGCAGCTCTCCTTCATGCCAAGCATAAATGCCCCAGCTTCCCACGTGACCATTCCAACTCCTTCAGCCTTCACATGCTCCAGCCTTCATTCCAAGTCAACCTCATCAATTCGGCCCAAGCCTCCCTTCACGCCCAGCTGCAGCTTCATCAGCGCATCACCCCAAAGGCCATCTGCCAGGCCCATTCGGCCCAGTCACGGACCAGCCGCCTGTCTAGCCACCTGCATTTATCTTGAGCCCACAATGTCCCCTATGACAAAATTGCCAACTTTTTACCATTTTGTCTACACATTTTCACCACAACATCATCATTACACCCTATATTTTACATCTACATACTATATTTATTTTACTTAATTAATTTAATCAATTTAATTAATTTAAATTGATTATTTTAACAATCTCATTTTGGCTATAAATATGGTATTTCAAGACCATTTTAGGGTGCTTAATGTTTTTGGTTACCATCTTTTTCTCTCATTTTCTCTCTACCATTCTCTCTTCCATTTGGGTTTTTCAAGAGCATTTTGCAAGTATGTATGTCATTTATTTTGTAATTTCTACTCTAGTTATGTGCTTCTAATCTTTTTCATAAGATTATTAAGATCATGATGAAGCAACTTGTAACTAGGTAATATTTATGTTGTATGTTGATTTCCCTTGTAATACAACAAAGTTTATGGATTTTTCTTCTTCATATATTTCTTTCATCTTAAATATCTTGTATTTTAGATTGTTAGAACATATTTACACTTTGTTCTTCATTAGTGCATAAACATAATATTCTTTGTGTAAGATATGTCATTAAATTGTACACATCCATGCTTAGAACAAAAATATTATGTTTTGCCTTATAAATAATGTTCATTGATTTATTTGTTATTTCATTAGATTGATTTACACTAAATGCTTTGAAATTATAATTTTGAAAAGTGAAGAAAAATCCTATCTTTTTATAAGAAATTTGTGCTTAAAATTATAAATCTTTTTGGAAAATGATAGTTTAAATTATTTTAACTATCACTAAAATTTGGGAATCAATATACTAATAAATATTATTAAACTTACATTTTGTGGATTCTAGTATCTTAATAATCTTTTCTTTTAACACTTATTTTCAACTCATTATTGCTTTATTTTTATTCTCTTGAAGAGCTTTATTTTTCAATCTTTTATTTTATGTTCATAATATTAAAACTCATCAATCTTTGGAGCTAGGTTAGAATTTATTATTTTTGATTTAAAATAGTTTCATTTTCGATTTTAGACAACTCCTTTGGGTTCGACATCCTTGCTTACACGATCACTATTCTATATGGACGATTCGTGCGCTTGCGATATATAAATTTTTAAACATACCTGTTTTGGGTCCATCATGACCTAAGAGCTAGAAATGGCATAAGCGTCATGAACACAGAGCCGATAAAAGATTAGATCTAATCGATATCGGCATTGAATGACTCAATGGGCATTAATGCTGGACCGACCCTAAGGTCGATGAAAATTATAAGCGCTTGACTAGTCTATGACTAGTTACTCAGAGCCAGGGCCTAAGGCCTAGGTGACTATTTTGTCACATGGCTAGGGAGCGGAATCCCATGGTTGTGACTCTATGGTCACTCGATAGGTTTATGTTGGTGACTATTTCATCAAACACCTACCTTGTTTAAGCTAGTGAAAGGATCACTTATTTGTAAAACCCAGGTGACCCTATCGTCACATGGCTAATGGGAACATAACCCACCTTAGTGACTCTTACAACTGTCACTCTTCTATTTAGGGCTAAAAGCCCTGGATGATTATTATGGTCATCGGTTGATGTTTTATACTCAACATTACTTGAACTTATTTGCATGCGTGATTAAGGTTGTTATTGTTAGGCATGCACTTTATGATATGATGACATGTTATTACTGTTCATGAGCATATTGAGTTTTCTTGTTGGGATTCGCTTCATGGGTGCTATGTGGTGCAGGTAAAGACCAAAGAAAGCTGGACCGTCTTTGAGTTGGAGAGCTTAGGTGACGATGTGTACATATGCAGCTGCTCGACCGCCACGACCGAGGGTTGAAAGAGGAACTAGGTTTAAACCCTGTTTTGCCGCTTAGATCGGCTGGTTGTAAATATTTTGTTGTAATAAACATTTAAATTATATTTTTGGGATCCCAATGTATACAGTAAACGTTCTAATGAAACGTTATATCTTAACCAAAAATTTTAATCCCTAAACCGCTAATCATACTTAGTTACACGATTATGGCCAAATGACTCGATTAGCGAGTTTAGCACTGTTTAAAAAGGCACACCGTAACGGTCCCTGGAGTTTAGGGCGTTACAATTGACATAGATATATATTACATGAATACATGACATATATATAAATTACAATAATATTTAAAAAAAATTAATAATAGAACAAAGTAAGAATAGAAAAAGTCATAGTGTAGAGTAGTATACATGCATCAACTATTTTTAATTTTTAATGTATCTCGCAATGTCCTTTGGTGAATTTGATGAAGAAAAAGGGCTACAATCACTTGATTAAAAAATAAACTATCACACAAATTTATAAGATAATAAAATGATATGTATGACTTTATTATTTTTAAATAAATATAATTTAATTATTTAAATTATCATAAAATATCCTATTTTAATTAATTAATTTATTTATTTTTGTTAAAGTTTATGTTTGTTTTAGTTTTTAAATTTGGCAGTGACAACAAGAGATTGTATATTATATGTTTAATATAATATTAATATTATACATGGATTTTAAATTTAAGTTTGTTGCTAGTTTTTTTTTTTAAATAAGTCTGTCTCTAGTTGATAGTAGATTATATTATGTTATATGTTTAATATGATATTATTCTAATACGTGAAGTTTAAGTCTAAGTTTAATTAAATTTTAGTTAAGTTATAAAACCTATGGTTTTATTATTTTTAAATAATTGTTATTGTAAAATATCTCAAAAATATCATATTTTAATTTGTTTAATTATTTATTTATTTAAGTAGTTTACAATCTAGTGTTAAATATAAGAATATTCTGTTATATATAAGAATATTTCGTTAAAGTTAAAGTTAAATAAAAAAATAAAAATTAGTTAAAAGCAAGAATTTTAGTTATCTACACACTTATTATGTAGAAGAGATATATACACCAACAACAGCACAAAAATTTTCATATTCATAGTTGACAAAACACAATACTCAAAGTAGTTTTTAATAAGTTGTGTTTCATCTATAAATGTGAAATTACTAATGAGAACTTAATGGTTTGAGAAATTATTGGTAGTCACACTGACTTCTGTTGAAAATTAAAATGCATTTGGGGGAGAACTTGTGTTTTTGGCTTGATCCAAAATGGTGGGACTACATCTCTATTTATAGGACTCTATGGACTTTTCTAGAAACACAATTAAATTATTAACTAGTAGATTATTCTAGATAATTCTCATCTACCAACTAAGAAATGAGAATTCTAAAATGCTAAAGACTCAACAACCTCTAGTAAATACATGAACATTCTAGAAACTCTAGTAAATACATGAAGAGACTAGAAACTCTAGTAAATATATGAAAACTCTATAAATAAATCAAGTTTAATATTCCAACAGCACAAAAATTTTCATATCCACAGTTGACAAAACACAATACTCAAAGTAGTTTTTAATAAGATGTGTTTCATCTATAAATGTGAAATTACTAATGAGAACTTAGTCGTTTGAGAAATTATTGGTAGTCACGCTGACTTCGTGACTAGCAGCATGTTACAGAAACTTTCATCCATAGTAAACATGTAGCTTTAAATCACAACTTTGTATCATGATCAACTATTGAATAGTCGATTCCTAGCTTTATAGCACAATATGCAAATTAAGCATTTTTATCTTTTTTATTTTTTAAGGGAGGCTAAGGATTAAGGAGATTAATCCCATCCTTGCTGATAAAAGATAATATTACAACTTTTTTAGTTTTATACAATATTGAACACGAGAAGAGAAACACATCGCCACATTTTAAGAACCTCAAGTTATTTCATTGGGTTCTCTTCTCACATTGCAACTTTAAGTAGCATATTTACAATAAATCATGCCAAAACTCTACATAAAAAGTGAAGGCTGCATCTTTGTTGCGAAGATCAACTATAAATTCGAGAATTTAGTTTCCTTGCATCTTCACTAAATATCTCTTCTTTTCTCCTTTAAGCAAACTTAACTTGACTTCAATCATGAGGATCTTAAGCTCTTCTACTTGGATGTTGACCCTTTACATTTTTTGAAGTTCTTTTATGGTTATGAGCAGCACCACCTGCTGATCTTGAAACATCACAAGGATCCTGAAACCCGATGTTTTCGACAGCTCCAATGGTATTAAACAGCCGTCTCTTGTAAACTTCCTCAACCAACGACCGGTGTAGCAATTGACTGCGTATGTCAACTAATGATCTGTTCCTCATCAGTTTAAGGCTATCCATAGCGACCATTTTATGCTTTTCCTTTGAAGTAGGGGCTGATAGTAAAGCTTTGAGCTGCTCATTGTACTTCTGAACTGAAGATTGACTTGCCTTGTGGTTTTCTTCAGGACAAAATCTTGTGGAGTTATGACTCTTTACATTGTTGGGAAGTTTGTCTCCTATTGTTGGGATTGTATTGGTCTCTTTCTCATCTCCAGAGAGATAATTCAAGTTGGAATAAGTTCCTGAGTGTGAAGAACTTACAGAGCTGGTATCATCAAGCAAATCATCTGCAAAGAACAATTTATTTTTTGTAGTTGACTTTTTTTATTCCATACTTCTAAAAGTAGATAATTACAATACCCCCTCCTTAATATAAGAATGTTTAGAGAGCAGAATTTTTTATTTTTTATTGTGGTGGTTAGAGTTGAACACAAAAGTGGGCCAACCATTTATTATGTACTATTAAGCTTGGAGGCAAGGCAAACATCTAAGCCACTATATCTATATTATACTACTATACTACTATTAAGCTTGTCATATGTTATTATGTAATATAATTCATCTTGAAGCAAAGATTTGGGGTTGCAGTATGAGCTAGCTAAGATAACTTAGGTGAGAATTCAAATTCCAGAAGGGTATGTAGAGTAGGAATGAGTATAAGAGAAAAAATTTATTGTTCCCCCAAAGAAAGAAAACACGATGAGCCATACCTTGAAGCCAATCGCCTCGATTTGCCATTTGGTCAATCCCATTAGAGGTGATCAAGCCTGATATAGATGCCTGGGATGATGAACATGAGGAGAAAGAGTAGAACGGATGATGAGTACCATCATTATCATCATTGTCATGATAATTAATAGTATCATATGTTTCTTCTTGCCAATGTGGAAGTAGAGAAGATATCTCCTCTTGTATCATTTTCGCGATTTCAAATGGCTCCCAATCAGTGATCTCCAATTCTTTTACCATCTCTGTGGCAACATCTAGTGGAGTGTCACTAACAATGTCAAAGGGGAAGAATATGTTCCTAAGAGAACCTGCGAGAAGAAGAAAACTAAGTACATAAAACTCTTACCATAACAAGAATCTGTTCAACTTAGACAAAAATGTAATAAATCAAAAGCAGGTTATTATTTGAAAAGTACCATCTTTATCAGCAAATTGAACTTTGAGAAATATGGTATCATCTTCAGGATTCAGCTTCCCTGTGATTTTCATCTCAGTCCGGGGCAAAGCATCACTCAATCTCAATTTTCCCATTTCTTTGTCATTCAGAAATGGTTTCTGATTTCTTCCTTTTTGCAATTCAATATCATCATCATTGCAGGCCAGAAACGGATCAAGCAATAGTTCTTTTGCTGATAATCTCTTTGAAGCACTGACTAAGCATTTCCCAATGAAACGTTGAGCTTCAAAGTCTTGAATCTTGTAGAATGCTGCTGGCAGCTTCCCCTGGGCAGAAGAAAGTAACATGTTTGGTAATTAAGTTATAGGTTCTTTCTCACCACTTATAACAACATACATATCTTAAGACAAGTTTCACATAAGAACTTCAGCTTACCGAGGTCACTTTCTTGTAAATTTGAGCTGGATTGGAACATTCACTGTAAGGATATTCAGAAGTAAACATCTCCAAAACACACATCCCAAATGAGTAAACATCAACGAGCTCATTGTAATCTTCCTCATACAATTCCGGTGCCATGAACTCTGGAGTGCCTAAAGACATTAAGTAGAAAAGAGAAGGTTTATAATTAGAGGAACAAGTTTCTGCCCCACTCAAAATTTACTACTACTAGTAGTGGTACCTATGACACTGTGTGCTGATTGAGAGCCACGAAGAATTGCAGCAAGACCCAGATCACCAATCTTGACCTGTCCAAGATGACCATTTACAAAAATGTTGTCACACTTGAGATCTCTATGAATAACAGGAGGGTCATTGCCGTGAAGGTAAACAAGACCCTTTAGAATCTGTCGAGACCAATTCTTAATGGCCCGGACATCCAGCCTCTTGTATTTTCTTCTGTATCTGCAATAATATATAGCACATATATATTAGTGCTTAGAGATATTTGAAGTGTCAAAAACATGGTGCTGCTGAGGATAATATGAAAAGGGTGTATGGTAATGAGGGTAATTACTCTCTTAAGGTCCCAGAAGTGAACATTTCGGTGATGAAATTGAAAGTTCTATTATCAACATCTATCCAAGAGGTGTAGAATTTAATGATAGAGTCATGATTGAGCGTGCTGAGGAGATGAACTTCAGAATAGAGTCGCTGTAAATCATCTGGTGATCTAAGGACTTCATTCAGTTTGACTTGGCTCCATGCCACCTCCATTCCGAGCTTCTCATCTATTGCCTTGTACACAGTTTTCATTGCTCCTTTCCCAAGAACTTCTTCAATCTTTTGAAGAATGTTTATAAAAATTAAATTAAAATAGTTATATATAGTGTAATGATGACATAATAATCAAGAGAAGGGCTAGAAAGTTATTCATCATCACCACTACCAATTTATTATTGTATATATTACTTCATCTACCTTTTTATATCCAACAAAGAAAAAAAAATCTGGGTGGAACAGATTCACTGAACCAAAAAGAAACAATAAACAAAGAACTAAAAAAAACAAAAAGAAGAAGAAGAATATTAAGAACAATACTAGAACTCCCCTCAAAACTCCAAATTTACCAACATGTTTGCTACTTTTTCTCTTCAAAATAATTAATCAATCTCAAAGTCTAAACATAAGTATACACTTGGCAAAAATTAAATTCCCAGAACTGTAATATTCTGAGGGAATTATAATTCAGAACAAAAACACAAGTAGTCAACGTTATTATCTAATACATATGTGTAAACAAAACGACATACCCGACCATACCGACCAGTGGGATCGGTTTCGACATAAGCGCTTCTGTTAGCCTCGTCTTCATGTCCAACAAGAAGTTGTTTTTTCTTGTACATGTTGTTCTTTTTGTTCTTCGAATGTTTTTTTCTTCTTTTTTTTTTTTTTTTTTTGCGGGGGGTTTCTTTTGAAGTTAAAAAGAAAACGGTTTAACTAATTAAGGAAAAGCGATAATAATGATTAATTAATTTAATTTAAGTAGGGAAGGGAGTGAAGAAAGAAAGAATTAAATCCGAGGCTTTCCCTCGTGATTTTCATAAGAGTAAACACCGAAGAGAAGCCAGAATAGCCTTGAGTAATCAATCCTCAGCATAATCCAACCCATTCCCACTACCACCAAACGTACGACGTCGTAGTATTTACTGCCAATACCAACAACAACCATCTAGTTCTGTTATGACTTTTCTCAATCCCAAACGACAACCAAAAACTACACACAAACACTTGAAAACGACAACTGATTATACTATACTACTTGAGGAACTTCTGACCAAAAAAAATAGATAAACTAGTGCTTTGAGGAACTTGTGGGGACAGTTTGGGAAATCCAACCAAAGAAGAAAAGATAGAAACTATCAAAAACTAATGAGAATAGAGATTTGGGTGTTGTTAGTGTTACGGAACTTGAAGAATCTAGGACACCGCTGCTTTGTGGGAACCATTTGTGAGTTTTAAAACAGAGAAAACAGATTCTGATCTTTCTAATTTATTTTAATTATTAGTATGTAATGTAATTGTAAGAAGAGAAAGATTGGAACGGAACCATATGAAGGTGGTACCATATATAGCATATAATATTTATATATGAATAGATATAATGGTATCAAAGAGTTGAGCCCATGATAAATATGTAGGTGGCGGCATGAAAATTCTTTAGTGTTTGGGCTCGTTGTCACTGTGTTCTCCAATTACGTATTCCTTTTGCCATGCCTTGACCTTGACTGCTTCTTAAAAGTAATAATCATATTTTTCGAAAACAGAAAAGAAAAATTCGTTGGTTTTATTATTAATTGTAAATTAACATTCTTATTATTCATTAAAAATAAGAACAACATGTATAAATTAAGAAAAAAGAGTTTTGTTTTTTTAAATAATTCGAGATTGGTAATAACAGCTTCTCCACTACTGTCGCGAGTCACATTGAATGGCTTGTCAGCCTAAGGTTTAAACTTTATTTTAAATATTTTATAACAATTTATTGCTAGCCAAGTCTATGTTTAATAATAATTTGTTGAAAATAATAATAATAATAATAAATCTGAAAAAGAAAAAAAAACAGAACTCTCCATTTAATTAGCTTTAAAGAAGTACGTACCTCCAACTTATGTTTGACTTTACCCTCTAATAAAATAAATAAATTGTACAGTATAATAGTAAACTTAGGTAAGTTATACATACACATATATCGCTAAGATCACTCATATTGGGTGAGTTATATTACCAAAATATGTAAAAAATAGCTAAAACTAACAAAAATGGGATACATTAGATGATGTATTTTACAAATATTTTTAGATATAGCTACAGTACAAAGCTATATTTAATGTACACTATTCATCCTTTAACCCAATATTATAATATTAAAATATATTAGGATATTATTGATAGTTATAAAAAATATTTTAAATGAATAAAAAATGTTTGAAAATATAATATTTAAATGATATAGAGAAAAAAATAGAGAATTTGATGTATGGTAAAATGTAAAACTTAGAGGTAAAATAGAAAAATGTGTGGTTTGAGGAAGTATTTTAAAGGATGAAGTAGAGCACCGGATGGGAGTGCTCTAAGAAGATGAGATTGAAAGTTTTCCATACGAGTTTGAGTTATCTAAGAAAGTTGTTGTCAAAGATATGGCTGTGCTTACATAATTATTTTTGTTTGGTTTTGGTTTTATTTTTTAATCAAATATATATAATAATGTTTCATATATGGAGCTAGTTACTAGTGGCGCCAATATGGACCACGTAATAATCTTTGAATTAATTCAGATTTTTTTCAGCAAAAAAATAATCCATACCAAAAGGAGAGCAAAAATAATTAAATGTGAAGCACTTTATTTGTTATAAGGAATATTATGTTTCAAGCAATTTACTCAAGTAGATCATATGGGATAGATACTAATTAAATGGCAAGGAAAGGAATTCGAATCCAAATCAATTTTATAGTTTAAAGTGGCATATTTCACTGAAACACGCAAGACATTCTACACATATAACAAGCACGTAACTTACAATATAATGAAAAATTCTCAGTGTTGGATATCTATTACAATAAATAAGTATTTAATATACATGGAAAAAAGAAGACGAATTAATTAAGTCTTCATAAATGTATAAATAAAATGTACTTTGGGCAATTAGCTTGGATATTCTTAAGTTAATTATATCCTATATATCTCTTCTATATAATAAGTACATAGATAAAAATTCTTGATTTTAACTATTTTTTATTTTTTTTAATGTTAATTTTAACGAAATATTTTTATATTTAACAGAATATTCTTATATTTAACCGTGATAATTATTTTTAAATAATAAATAATTAAACAAATTAAAATATAATATTTTTTATTTAGTATATATATATATGAATGGTTAACATAAATCACTAAACAAGTTTTTGGTGAGTAATGATTATAATGATGATGAAAATAAATAAATAAAATACATGAAATCAATAATTTTGAACTTTTTATATTAATTAATCAATAAAGATTAGTTGGAAAGATAATTGTCACATTAATTATTCTCATTAATTCCAAAATGATTTTTTTCTTCTCATGGAATGGATAAAAAGAATGAAGAAAGAATGGAGAATGAATATTAAATAAGATTATTTTTGTATTCTTTAATTAATAAATATGTGACGGCCATGTCATCGATAACCCTTTCAAAAGTTTGAAAAGTCAAAATTTATCTTTAGAAATATTAACTAACAATTATAAATACGGATCATTGATCATAATCCAATAATTAATATTAAAGTAATATTCCATAAGTAATAATCATTAAGAGTGACCTATATATATATATACTAGATACAAGCAACGTGCAATATGCACGTTTGCTTAGTTTTATTTATAGAATTTATTAATTATTTTTATTAAATTTATATTATTGTCAAATATATATCTTATTTTAATTAAATAATTTATTTATTTTGTTTAAGTTTATGTTTGTTCTAGTTTTTGAATTTGAGAGTGACGACAAGAGATTATATATTATATGTTTAATGTAATATTAAATATTATACGTTGATTTTAAATTTAAGATTCTTGCTAGTTTTTTTTTTTTTAAAAAAAAGCAATTTGTTTCTAATTGACAGTAGATTATATTATATGTTTAATATGATGATATTATTCTAATAAGTGAGTTTAAGTTTAATTAAATTTTATTTAAGTTGTAAAACGTATGATTTTATTATTTTTAAATAATTATCATTGTAAAAATTTTAAAAAATATCATATTTTAATTTGTTTAATTATTTATTATTTTTAAATAATTATCATTATAAAATATCTCAAAAATATCATATTTTAATTTTTTTTAATTATTTATTTAAGTTTAAGTGTTTACAAACTACTATTAAATATAAGAATATTCTGTTAAATATAAGAATATTCCGTTAAAGTTAACATTAAAAAAAATAAAAAACCGTTAAAACTAATAATTTCTATTATCTACACACTTATTATATAGAACAGAATATTCTTATATTTAACGATAGTTTGTAAACACTTAAAATTAAATTAAATAAAATAAATAATTAAAAAAATCGAAATAGGATATTTTTGAGATATTTTACAGTGATAATTATTTAAAAATAATAAATAATTAAACAAATTAAAATAGGATATTTTTCATATATTTTACAATGTTAATTATTTTAAAATAATAAATAATTAAACAAATTAAAATATGATATTTTTGAGATATTTTAGAATGATAATTATTTAAAAATAATAAAATCATATGTTTTATAACTTAAATAAAATTTAATTAAACTTAAACTCACTTATTAGAATAATATCATATTAAACATATAATATAATCTACTGTGAATTAGCAACAAATTATTTTTTTTTAAACTAGCAAAAAACTTAAATTTAAAATCCACATATAATATTTAATATTACATTGAATATATAATATATAATCTCTTCTTGTCACTCCCAAATTCAAAAACTAGAACAAACATAAACTTAAACAAAAATAAATAAATTATTTAATTAAAATAAGATATTTATTTCAAAATTTATATGTTAATATAAATTTAATAAAAATAATTAATAAATTCTATAAATAAAACTAAACAAACATGCATATTACACGTTGTTTGTACCTAATATGTATGTATATATATATACTACATACAAATAACGTGCAATGCACATTTCCATAGTTTTATTTATAGAATTTATTAATTATTTTTATTAAATTTATATTAATATCATATAAATTTCAAATAAATATCATGTTTTAATAATTTTTTTTTGAGTTTATGTTTGTTCTCGTTTTTGAATTTGGGAGTGACAACAAGAGATTATATATTATAGTTTAATGTAATACGTAGATTTTAAAATTAAGTTTCTTGCTAGTTTTTTTTATAAAAAAAAGTAATTTGTTGCTAATTGACAGTATATTATATCATATGTTTAATATGATATTATTATAATAAGCGAGTTTAAATTTAATTAAATTTTATTTAAGTTATAAAATGTATGATTTTATTATTTTTAAATAATTATCATTGTAAAATATATAAAAAAATATCATATTTTAATTTGTTTAATTATTTATTATTTTTAAATAATTATCATTGTAAAATATCTCAAAAATATCATATTTTAATTTGTTTACTTATTTATTATTTTTAAATAATTATCATGGTAAAATATCTAAAAAATATCATATTTTAATTTTTTTAATTATTTATTTTATTTAAGTTTAAGTGATGTTTACAAACTACTGCTAAATATAAGAATATTCCGTTAAATTTAACATTAAAAAAATAAAAAATCATTAAAATCAAGAATTTCTGATATTTACTATCTTATTATATAGAAGATATATATATATATATATATATATGCTAATGGTGTAAGTTTTGTCATTTAATTAGAGAGGTTGTCATTCGTGGGGTTGAAACTAATGAATGGAAGAGAATAAGCAATAGGAAACGACATCGGATCAAAGGTGCATAAACCCTTTAATTCTACGAAGCTACTTAGTAGTGGTTTGACAAAAAATCTCCACCTTCATTCTTTTCAAAGTTCCTCTCAATAACCTTTTTCAAGCATAATTATAAAACAGGTCCCTCCACTTATTTTATTCTTATCCATTTCTTTTCAACTTCTTTAATTTACATAAATATATATATATATATATAAATATAATATGATATGGAACCCATTGCTTTGTGGACAAAATCTTTGAAATGACCTCAATTACTTTGTCTAACGTGTCTCTAATTTGAACAAAATTAAGCCGATTATTCACAAATCAATATCACCCCACAAACCACTATACACGTAAATATCATGAAGATTTTATTTATTTATTTATTTATGGGGAACTGTACTAGGCTTTATTAGATGTCTTCTTTTAAAAAGTTTTGGCAATTTGATTTTTTAATAATTTTAAAATACAAATATACATAAGAATATTCATAATACAGTAGTAATATCAAATGATTAGATGTTGTTGATGGACTTTCCAGGTTCCTTCCATCAAGAGTAGCTGAAGCCACAGCTCTTCCTTTTTATGATCTCCATATTATAGTAGAGTAGAGTAGAGAGTGATGTTGAGGTAGCTAGCTAGTAGTAGTGAGTTCAAATTTGTCTAAGCACTTTATTTTTTTTCGGTAGGGATTTCTTCTTGAGAATTTTAAAACTTATTATTAGCTATCTTTTTAGGTGTTGCTATTGTTCGTGTGTTGCGTTGTAACAATATAACTTATGGACTAGTCAAATATGTATTTAGGATAAAAAAGGAGCTACATGAAGAATATTCCTTCGTGTATATATGTATAAATAAATATATATGTATTGTTGGTGGTCTTTTGGGATGTATCGCACAATTACTTTGGATAACAAGTTAATTCATGATGCTTCTTATTTTTACCATGTTGACCCAAAAATCTATAGCAAAACACAAAACTTAAACAATAACTATAGCACTAGTGGGTTATTATTATTATTATTAATCCTCCCATCCCAAGATGTAGATGTAGAATATTTAAACGGAACAAAACTAAACCACACGTTTATGTAACACATGCGTTTTACAAATATTCAAATAATAACAACTACTAAATAAGTCCAAACTCAACAATAAATTTACAATTAAGAAGTTATTTGATTCATGCACACCCACAATTAAATTATTGAAGACAATGTAATGATTATCTCGTATGCTTTTGTATGCAGCCACCAGCTTTTTAAAAAACAGCAATCCTACCATGCCCACCAATACCATATCACTATTTATCACAATTATTTTTTCATTTCGACCAATAGCATGCATGATAGAAAATGTTTTATGTTGTAATAATTACATTATCGAAATAATTATATGCTACGTACTATTTGTTCACAGTGAATTGCCGTAGACAGATATCAAAATTTTCTAGCAAACAAGTAATATCGGATGCTGTCTTCTTACTATATAACTCGAAAGTTTCTATTAAACTAACACATCATCTTCTTCTCTTTCATAAAAGGGACAAATTATACTTGTCGTGTTAGTGATGGAAACATTGAAATGGACAGATGAAACGAACTTAGGCAAACCGATGGCCAATAAAATTACAAAGTTTTGATGGTGTGAGAAAATGGGTGTTACTGATTATAACCCAATATTAAGTATACGAAAGAAAATTAGAAAAAGCAGCACCAAGTCAAGTACTACTAGTACTAGTGCCTCCAAATACGACTTTGTTTTGTTGGGTACCACACAAGTGGCCAATTGTTTGGATTGGTCTTATTCATAAATTGTATTTTATTTGGTTGATATATTGATGTTTCCAACGCGACGGTATAGTAAAAGAGGAACCTTAGCCGATCAAAAGAAAAATCGTTAGATTTTACATTCAAATTATTTGGCTATTAAATTGGGAATTACTAATTAAAATTATTATTGGTACTAATAATATTGGAAGAATATAGATTTGAAAAAGTAAAAAGAGATCAGAAGCGTTGACATTTCGTCCAAAGATCAGACTGCTGAGATAGACCCATCCATCTATAGAGCGCAATACATTCTCACAGCTCAAGTGCACCAGCCGGGAATCGAACCCGGGTCTGTACCGTGGCAGGGTACTATTCTACCACTAGACCACTGGTGCTTGTTGATTGCATTATTCTCTGTTATATATATATACTAGAAAATATATCTGTTCTGCACGCAATGTTTTATAATAATTAAAAAATATATTTTTTTTGGAAATTGTATAGTAGAGATCCATTTTTATCATACTAACATGGACACATGATGATGTCTTGATTATAACTTTTTAATGATGATGTTCATTGTATAGCAAATCTCATGTAAGTTTTTGAAAATTTATATAAATTTATATTTTCTATAAAAGTTTACACCATTTTCAACTTAAACAAAGTTTAAGAGTTCTTAATTTTAGATATTTAGATAGTTTAGATATTATCATTTTTTTTCTTTAATAATTAATTAAATTTTAAAAATGAAAAATAAAAAAATGTGAAATTGTTTAAAAATAGAAAGAGTGCTTTGGAGGCAGAAAAGCCGGAGTGGAGAGGAAGAGGCTAGACAAAGTCCAGTGGATCAGACGCTATTATCAGAGGATAAAGATGCTTTGAATGGGAGTATAGATGCTGGTACTCAGAAATTGGTTACTAAGGAGTTGGCTAAGCCCCAGGAGATGTCAAAGCATCTAGAGCCTGTGTCATCTGTAGTAAAGCATGATGTTACACCAGATACGAATTCCAGTGACAGAGGTACTTTGGATTGGGTTACCCCAAAACGGGTTGGAGGAAATAAGAAGGCTACTCATAGGGCAAAGAACACTTTGACGAATTCCTATAGTGCTTTGCAAGATAAGGTATTGGAGGTTACAAACTTGGGACTAACAACAACAAGTTTATTTCATGGAGAGTCACAACATTCTTAGCTGGAATGTTAGAGGTATTAATAAAAGAGAGAAACAGAAATCTCTGAGTTCTTTTTGTTTTGTGAATAAAATTGGTTTAGGTGCCTTATTGGAGACTAAACTTCGTGGTGATAAAATTGAGAAAATGATGCATTCCTTTTTCATTGGCTGGAACTATTTCACTGGTGCAGCTTCAGAAGGTCGATTGCTTCTTATTTGGCAGCAAAATTTGGTGTCTGTTGAAGTTCTAAAGGAGACTGATCAGTTACTTCATGTCTGTGTTAAAGGTCTAAGGACTAATAAGTTGTTTTGTGTTACATTTGTGTATGGTAGAAATTCGATTGAGGAAAGAGTGCCTCTTTGGAGTGATCTGTCCGGTCTTTGGTTCCCAGCCACACCTTGGCTGTTGGCTGGGGACTTTAATGCAGTCTTTGAGGGTACATACAGAATTGGTGGACGTGCTATTTCTTCCCTTGAGTTAACTGATGCTCAAAATTGGAGGGCCTTGGGTTTAGTTGATGAGTTGCGAGCTAGAGGGTCTCATTTTACTTGGACTAATAAACATGCCAATGAAGATAGAATTTACTCGAAATTGGACAGAGTTTTTAAAAATGAAGATTGGTTGGACCTTTATCCTCAAGCTGAGGTTGTTTTCAACTGGGAATTGCTATCTGACCACTGTTACTGCATTATCAAACCAGAAGCTTCTGTGAACTGTGGTATTAAGCTGTTTAGGTTCTTCAATATGTGGACCGAACATGAAAAATTTAATCTTATTGTCTTGCAAAGCTGGTGCAAGCTGTTGACGCGGTTCTTCGGCAACAGGTAATTAAGAGAAGAAGAGAAAGAGATTAGTACTTAAAAGTAGAACCGCCGCAGATATGAAATCTTTGTGAGAAGAACTAGGTGACCCTAAACACGTTTTTAAGTGGTTCGAAGGTTAAAATCCTTCTACTCCACTAGTCAATATTATTGATCTTTTCTGGGTAATTGGTTTACAAAATATATAGTTCTTACAAGACTATTTTTTCCAACCCCTATCAATTCCCAGGGTCTCCATATTTATAGGAGAAGGCACCTGGAAATTGGTAGGGAGGTCATCCCGTGACCTTACCATTTGTCATATCAAGTCTGTGATATTCATGATTACTTCCTAAACCTGACACACAAGTGTGGTCTAATCAGTATGGAAGGAGATAATGGGCCGCACGGCCCAACCCGTCCGTGGGTGTCTGAATACGCACGTTCCTGCGGCGTGTCCGAGAAGTCAGGGGGATATCGGACATGTGATGGCAGGATTATGCACGTTTATCTTGCGTGTTGACTTCCCATAGGGTCAGAGCTTCCTGAGAAGCTCGCTACCGGAGCAATCCATAACCCGAGCTGATCCGTCAGTGGTCGTCGGATGTTGTTCCCAGCTCCTGGAACAACAAGAGGGAGCAGGAAACTCCATCCCCTCGAGCTAGAAAGGGCCCGTCCTGAAGATAAAGCCTCTGGCCTGTGGGAGCCTCGGGCTAAATCATGTTTAGTCCGAGGATCGTCCTGCTAAACAGCCCGTGGGAAATCCAGGGCGTACACAAGCCTATCAAAGGGTTTGGGCTGGATCAAATTTGTAGAAAGTTGAGCAGACTTCAGATAGTTCTTCGCAAATTCAATAAGCATGTTATGGGAGATGTTGTTCAGAATTATGTTTTGGCTAAGGAGAAGTTTCAGGCTGCCCAATTGTCTCTTCAGAGTAATCCTCACTCGGTAGAACTTCAAAGAGTAGAAGCTGCAGCAGGTGATAATTTTGAGTATCGTGCTAGAACTTATGAGAGCTTCCTGAGACAGAAAAGCAAAGTGGACTGGCTTCGTTATGGTGATGACAACACGGCATATTTTCATGCTTGTTTAAAACAAAGAAGAGCCATTAACTGTATCACTTCAGTAATGACAGAATCTGGTCAGATAATTGAAAATTTTGATGATGTTGTAGAACACTTTGTGACTCATTTCCAGAAAATTATGGGAAGCAAAAATCAATGCCTCGAGGCCCATTCAGAGGTCCTGTTTTAATCTTGGTCATAAACTGACTTTGGACCAGCAGATCAGTTTAGTGAGGCCTTTCACTACTAAGGAAGTTAAAGACGCTTTGTTTAGCATTAACTCTATTAAAAGTCCGGGGCCGGATGGGTACGGCTCGGGTTTTTTCAAAGTATTGTGGAGTGATTTAGAAGCTGAAATCTCAGAAGCCATAATTGAGTTCTTTGAGAGCGGTAATCTGCCAGAGGAAGTAAATAAGGCTACTATTTCCTTGATTCCTAAGATTGATACTCCTACTCGGGCAGCGGATTATAGGCCTATTGCGTGTTGCAATTCTATCTACAAGTGCATATCTACAATGCTTTGTGGTAGATTGGCGATGGTGCTTCCTAGTCTTGTTCATCAAAATCAAGGAGCTTTTGTTAAAAATAGATTATTGGCGCATAATATTCTTATTCTTCAGGATATTATTAAAGGGTATAAGAGGAAAAACATTTCCCCTAGATGTGTGATGAAAATTGACCTGAGCAAAGCCTATGATATGCTTGATTGGAATTTTTTGGAGGACATTCTCACTGAATTCTGTTTTCCGGATAAATTCATCAAATGGGCAATGGCCTGCTTGAAGGATCCTACTGATTAGAGGTGAAAAGTGCACCTTTATTGATCTTAAATGCCAAAATAAATTAAGTTTTGATTATTATTTTCATTTAATTAATATGATATATTTTATGGATGAAAATATTTGATCATGATTTAATTTATTGTTATTTTGTAGGAATTAATTGGTATTTTGGCATAAAGAAAAAGAAAGAATAAAGAAAGAGTTAAATATGAAAAACAAAAGGGAATGTGGCATTTTTGAAGTGAAGGAGTCCATTTTTTCGGCCCAAGCCCAGCAACAAGCTCTCTCTTCTCTTTGCCTAGCTGCCACGTGTCATCGCCACAGCCTGCCACGCGTCCCAGCAGCCATCTTTGACCCACCTTTGACTGACCCATGTTAGTCCCTTTGCTTCATTTCAACGTGACCATCAGCCCTGTATTGACCCACATATATGCATATATGCATATTATGTACAACGTGACCATTCATCCCAGCAGCCCAAACGCACACGAAAGCCCAACTCAGCCCAGCTTCAGCTGCCTACGTGTAATGACCCACTAATCTAGACTAATTGGACCATTATCGAAACTATACATAAAACTTACATTTTTACGAAAATACCATAATTTATTGGGTAACTTGAAAAATAAGAGTTATTTACAAATAAACAGAATACTAAGAAGGATTTTGGGATCCCATTGTCTTTAAAACAAAACAAGATTTAAAATAAAAGACATTTCATAATAATGCGGAAAATACACATAAAAACCATAAAAACATAAAAGGAGACTATATCCTCGAATCGAATAACGCTCGGCCCCTTGACTCCATTCATCATCGATACACATTCTCCAAGCGTCACGAATCTTTCCGCCTCTAAACTTATTTTCCTGCACATAAACAGAAAGGAGTGAGCCTAATGCCCAGTAAGGAAAATCTAACACAAAGTCACATACATAATTTCATAAGAAAACATAAAGACTTAACATAATACATATAACATACACTTATTATAATGGCCATTATTACTTGGGGTCCCATAGACTAAACAAGCATATGCCCATGGGGTTAATGGGGTCCTACTAGCTAAGTAGGTCATATGCCCATAACCCATTTGGGGTCTTGTTAGTCATATGGGTCATATGCCCAAGCCTACATACACATATACATATCATAACACTTTTAATAACATAAACATATAGATAACATAAGCACATAACATATTAATTCTAGCCTATTTTCCTTACCAAAGTTACCGGGATAAAATGGACTGAGTTAGGACTTTTGGAACACTCCTAAAACCACAATGAACAAGGGTGAGTCTAAAGAAAGGAGATGAAATGAAAGAGAATAGGAAGACTAAACCATTAAACGAAAATATGCTTACCACCACTTAAGTGCTTAAGAACTTGGATTCCCTAACCAAAAATAAGAATAAGGTTAGGGGACTGAGTAGAAGGTTTTGAGAAAAGAAATAACATAGAATACAGAAAGGACTAGAGTTTTGGGTTTACCTCAAAGATTGCAAGATCAATCTAACCTCCACCGAAATACTATAGAACTCACTTCCCAAGTGTTTGATAAGCTTATGATGTTTAAGCTTATAGTTTTTCCCCAAACCAAGTGTTTACACTCTCACACTCACTTAACACTAGCAGCCTCTGAACTTAGAGCAAATGGTGAATAATGGCTGGGTACTAGGTCCTATTTATAGAGTTTGGGAATGAAAATATCTTGATTTTACTTGAATAAAAATAATGGCTTTTTAGGTGAAAATCATTTGAATAATCGTTCAGCAGAGGCTGAAGACTCGTTCAGAAGATGCTGGACTGTTGAAGGAGTTTGAATGGCTGAAGGGAAAAGAATTCAAATGTATTTGAATTCATGCTGGTGGAGGCGATATATCGCCCCCTATAGGCGATATATCGCCTGGACCTTTGTTCCCGAGGCGACCGTGCATCGATTCGTGTTTTCCGTATCTACGTGCTGCGATATATCGGCATACGCTGAATATTTAAACACGAATTTACACATTTTTAGCTGAGTTTGAATGGAGTAAACAACCTTGACTAAGCCCTCAACGTGCTCAAAGCTGCTGACTGACCCTATACATTCAAACTTTTACCCTTATTTAATTTAATCCTCAAAAATACTAAATCCTTAATTACCATTCAAAACATGTGCTTAAAATCCTATTGGTTGATGTCTAAACCTTATAATATAATAATATATTCCTTAATATCAGACACATTAATCAAACCTTAGGTTATACTTAATATTCTTAAACTATAGGTTAAACTTAGAAAATCTATAAGTACTACTATGAGTGTCCAAATAACTCCCGGTCTGAACCAAAAATCCAAAGTAACAATGATAACACTAAACATACTATAATACTACTAAACAATTAGCTAAGTAAAGTTCTTGGACTCTACACTACGTGTCTTCTTCTGATTGGCTGGGAGTGGGTCAAAACCCTCATCTGCCACAGCCACTTTCAACCCACATTTTGTGGGTATTGGGTCTTGCAAAATTGTCATTTTGAGCTTTAAAGCTCATCTTTTTTGGTGTTTTTGAAAAAGGGCATTTGACCATACACCAAAATAACTAGGTCAATATTTATAATAAGATTTGATTTTTCAAAATCATATTTTATTATTAATATTTCAGATTTATTTTGTAAACCCCAAATTGTTGTTTAATTTCTTTTTAGTCATTTTCTCCCTCTATAAATAGGGACTCTTTCTTCACATTTTCTATATAATTCTTAGGTAGCAAAACTCTACCAAATTTTAGTCTCATTTCTCATATTTTCTCTCTAGAATTTCATGAGAATATCTAGCATGATAGGCTGACCTTCTTGGGAAGGTTAGGATGATCCTATATGCACTATGACTTTGTTTGGTATTTTTGATTCACCATGTGCTTAAAGTTTATATATTTCAGTGATTTATTTTCTTTCATCTTTACTTCTTTATCTTGTTATTTATATTTATGTTTACTAATAGTATATAGATTTTGTCATGCACTTTCTATGTATTATCAAATTAGTGAAAATAATATAGATAATATCTTTATCATTTTCTCCATCTCATTCATATATATTCACTTTTACTAAAATCTATATAGAATTAGTCATGCTCTTTCTATGTATTTTATAAATAGTAAAAGTAATATTTGTGTTAGGTTTTATGTCCAATCTTTTATTGCATTATTGCCAATGGTATAATGTCATTTTTAGATTTCTCATAAGATTTATCTCATCTTTCCATGGTAAAGAATAATAATCACTTGAATACATTTTTGTAAAATATATTTGTGCTTTAATGTTAAATCTTCCAAATGAATAGTTGGGATGTGAACTTCTCATTTGTGTAACTTTTGTGAATCAAATATCCAAATAAATAAGTATGCATATTGGTGACTCTTGATCCTTCCTACTTGTTACCTATTGTTACATCACACTTTATTCTATCTTTATTTCTAATCTTTAAATTTCAAAAACAACAAAAATATCATTTGTTCTATTTTCCTCACATTATTTATCTCTAACATTTATTTATTGATTAATTTTATTTCTTTGCCTCCTTGTGGAATCGACCGCCCGATCTATACTACGACAATCGCTAAGTGGAAGTCACGTTTGGGCGTTAAACACCTACTTATTTGATACTAATGAATGGGAGGGTTCAAGGGGATTTTAGAGGTCGGAAGGGTCTTAGGCAAGGGGACCCGATTTCTCCTTTGTTGTTTGTACTAGCAATGGAGTATTGTACCCGGTTGTTATGTCAAGCTTCCTTGGATAAGGGGTTCCGCTTTCATCCTAAGTGTAAGCATCTTAAGATTGTCAATCTCTGTTTTGCAGACGACTTGGTCATATTTTGCAAGGGTGTCAATAGCTCGGTTCAGATAATGAGGGACAGTTTTAATGAGTTCTGCTTGGCTTCTGGTTTTTCTGCAAATATGGACAAATCTCAGGTCTATTTTGGAGGTGTGGCTGAAAAAGAAACTCACGAAATGCTAGAGAGGCTCCGATTCTCAGTAGGAAACTTTCCTCTAAAATATTTGGGAGTTCCTCTTCGAACAACAAGATTGAGGGCTGGAGATTGTGCTATCATTATAAAAAAGATCCAACTGAAATTACATACTTGGGCGAGTCGTCACCTATCTTTTGCTGGGAGGGCGCAATTAATTAACTCTGTGCTTCTGAGTATAAGATCTTTTTGGATGAGCATTTTCTTTCTCCCTAAGAGTGTCACCAAGGAAGTGGATCAGTTATGCAGGAACTTCCTTTAGGGAGTTAAGGACAACAATATTTAGCGTAGTAAGTTGCATCTTACTGCCTGGGATCAGGTATGCCTGCCTAAATGCATGGGTGGTCTTGGTTTCAAGGAAAGTTGTATCTGGAATAGAGTGCTTCTTGCTAAGTTTGTTTGGGCTGTTTCAACTAAGCAAGATATTCTTTGGGTGAAGTGGGTGGATTCTATCTATCTGAAGGGTCAAGACTTCTGGAATTATAGAGTTCCCCAGGATGTGAGTTGGTATTGGAGGAGATTGGTAAAGCTGAGAGCTGTTTTCCCTGCGCATAGTCTTGATGAGGCAGTCAAGCATACCAAACTATGTTTGAAAGTGTTGTATCACAGGTTGCTTAACAAGAACAGAGTTGATTTTGCTAATGTGGTCTAGAACTCTTTGGCTGTGCCTAAGCACAGATTCATTCTTTGGCAAGCTACTCTGGGCCATCTGCTCACGCATGATAATCTAAGTTTCGGTAGGTTAGATCTCAGTAGGAGAATTGGCTGGGTAGAGGTATTTGGCTGAGTCTGTATGTTGAGTGGTGTTCTTGGATGGCTGGTAAGCCGAAGGGGCTGAAGCAGAACAGCAGCTGTCTACATGATATGAAGGAATAGGAACAATTGTATCTTTGAGTTTAGTTCATTTTCTGTTGGCTTTGTTTTTCAATTGATCAAGTACTTTGTGAGAGGTAGGCTGACTAGACTTCATAAGAAGAAAATTAAGAAAAATGAATTAGCCTTTTTTGAGAAAGTTGTTCAGTTATTAGGCTGTATAATTGGATGTGGACTTGTGTGGTTGTACTTGTTTTGTTTCTTCTCAATATAATTTCCATTTCATAAAAAAAAAAAAAAAAAAAAAAAAAGTGCTTTGGAGCAATTTTAGAAAAGAATTAAAAAATGTGAAAAAATTTTAAAATAAAAAGAGTACATTGCAAGAAATTTTAGAATGTCACAATTATCTCTTTCATGCTCTCTCCTTTATATAAGATATAGATTTGCAAAATGATGATTAAAGTATTGTACGTACAACAAAAGTCTCACATTATCTTTGAATCAATCTCCACATCTTATTTTAGTTTTTGAAATGAGAGATCAAAGATACCAAAACCAAAGATGAATAATAGGGGTGATTCATGAATAACACATACAAAACAACAACAATGATAAAAAAAAAAACAAAAACAAAAATACTATTGTAAGTCATCAAAATCTTTTCATTAGAACACTAGAAATTCAACGAGTTGTCACCATCAAATGGTCATTTAACAAGTTCTTTTCTTCTTTATTTTAGTGCTTAGAACTAATAGTCTACTTGCATGATTAAGCTCGTTACGAAAATAAAATGAGGAAAGAAATGAATATACAGCAAGTAATTTTCTACATTCTATATAATTTGTGTACTGCTCCAGCAACAAGACACCTTTGGGGTGCACCAGTTACCATCAGTGGCTAGCTCCTTAGCAACTATAATATATATATAAAACAAGATATAAGATGAAATGCCTCAACACTACCAGGCAAAGGAGAGAGGAGGAAAATCATCTTCATCTTTCAGATGATATGTCTGCCCTTTAACACTGAAACAAAACAGAAAAACCCTTTTCAAAGAACAAAAAAAAGAGAATATAATAACACATCAATGAAGTTGCATTGCATCAATTGAGAAGTGAATTATCCTACTATTACCTTGCTCGATGGCTGGATGACGAGGGTTCAGAATCTTTTACTCTTTGCATACCAAAACAACGAGCTCTATCTACTCTTTGCCTGTTCAAAGTGTTAGCAAAGTACTTGTTGAGCTCCTCCGTCATTCTTTCTCCAGATAATGAAAGAATCCACCCGAGCTTGCGAGCCCCTAACTTTAAAGCACTGCATATTCGATAGAAATTGCCTGAAAAATAAACAGTGACAATAATTTTACCACAGGGAAATTCATAAATCTTAAAGAAAAACCGAAACAGAGAGCGTGTGCCAAACCTCTACTGACACTTCGGCCAAGATTGTTGTTTTCTTTTAAAGGATCAATTATATCGAGGTGTTTCACATGAAACAAAACCAAGTCTGTCTCAAGCCCATCAAATGAAATACAAAACAATTTCCGACAATTTATGAGAAATTCTTTGCTTAGTAGTAAAGCACCGGTATCATTTACTGGAACCTCAACTACAGTGTGAGTGTGTTTGCATATTGGTCCTTTTAAACTCAGACAATGGTTTTCCCAATCAAATTTACTGAAGTAATCCAAAAATTTGTACAAAACCTACAGCAAAAGAAACACAATTACATGCTGAACCAATGATATGATTTTGTAGAAGTAAGAGTTTAAATTGCAAGAGAACATACAGATAAAGGGCCTTTCAAGGATGTATGGAACATATGGAAAACGTAGATGATCATTGTTTCCAAAGCATATGTTGAAAGTAAACCATGTTGGCTACCAAGGATTCGACTCTCATAAAAGCACCAGGCTTTAATTAGAATAAGGCTGCGCTTGAAAAGATGAGATTTTCGCAAATGGTGATCAACCTGCATATGGCATTACAATAGTAGCATTGCCATGGGATAGTAGCAAAAACCAAGCTTAAAGAGGTGAAAGAAACAATACAGGTAAATAAAGCAGGGTCTGTAGCAGAAAGAAAAGAAGAAAAACTTAGAAATCATACCTGTACCAGGAAACGAAATGTAGTAAGTCCTCCTAATTGATTGAAGGATATATCTACAACTATATCCTGTATAATGCATTTGACAAGCTTAACCTGCCACATAAACCACCAGACCTTTAAGATGTAGATCAAGTAACCCGATATTGGCATCTCCCATGCATGTACCAACTTTTTCAAAATCAGAGTGTACATTAAATAATATGTAATAAAAGACAGCCTCAAATAAAAATGTAATAAAAGACTAACAGCAATTCATGTAAAGAATCAGATTCTAATACACCTCCAAGCTTTATCAAGATTGAACTAGAGATTTTGTGTTAATTATATTAGGGGGGAATAGCTTGTCTAAGCCTCTAAGGTAGAAATATCTAAAGGGCATCAAATTAAAGACAATTTATGTTTCCTATTCAAAGATGGAAATGAAAACAAATTTTAAAAGTTTTCAAAACCAACATTTTAATTTCAAGACAATGACTGAAGAGAAACAGTTGCAGAGAATCAAAGATCTGTTGTTCACTTGCTAACTCTTATCTTACAAAGCCTATATATCAAGGATCAGAGCTGGAGAAAAGAAAGTTCAATGTTCATCCATTGTAGGAAAGATATGCATAATCCTGCATATGGTATGAATCTTTTACAATTAACACTACGAAATTCTGCGTTAATATGAACACAATTCGATCGAGATACTCTCAGAGAAAATACTAAAAAAATCACAAAAAAAAAACTTCTCAAAAAGAAAAATGAAGATGCCGACATTGTAGGGAAGTACATGCACGCAAACATGACATGTAAATTAGAAAATATTTTTAACTCGTGAGATTCAAGATCCAAAGAAAGGATTAGGCCGGGAAAAACCTCAGCAGCGTCAATGAAATGGATTTCCTTCACTTTGTATTGAGCAGCTTCATTACTTTTTTCTTCCCTCAGAATTTTACAAACATTAATAGCCAACTGATCATTTGGAATTGCAGGGCACAGAACAGTCAAGTCTATGTCTCCGTCAGGAAGGTAAGTATTTAGTGGAACAGATCCATAAGGATAGACCTGTGTGAAAGCGACCACATTTCAACACATAAGCCATTTAATAAAGAAGTTGAACATCAAGAAACCAAGAGATTGGTTCAGTTTTCTACCTTAAGAACATCATGTCATACATATATAAATATACATGAACAATTCAAAACCAAACGCTCAACTAAAGATCAAGAAATGACTAAGAAAAGTAGTAGTGCATGTTGTTACCTGATAATTATGACTTCCAAGCAGTCTCTCAACATATTTAACAATGTCCATTCTCATCAGGTGCGAACGCTTAGTGGGCTGAATCTTGGAAAGTATCACTCGGGTAGTCATTTCTGCTCTATCCCAGGAGTCAGAACTAATCAAAGCGGATCCCGGATTCGATGCCGGCGGCAATGGTGACGGTGAAGACGGAAATGGGCAAAGTCGGTCATGGCCAAAAAGCACGCCATTATGACTTGGTAGAAAGCTAACTTTAAGATCACCCACCATATTCAATCGAGCCAAAACTATTCAAGAATTCAAGGTTCAAACATGGAAGCACAAAAGACTGAGACCCAATACCCTGAAACTGTTTTCAAGACTGATAACTTCAACAAAGAGAAAAATGAAGAAAAGAGTAATGCTATGGCGGTGTAAAAAAGAAATGAGTTTGATGGTTTCTGGTATCATAACACTAACCTCTCTTATCTTTCGGTGTCTTGTCTTTGTGTTCTTCAAACACGTCTGTCTTGTGCCGCGACGCGACGCAAAGCAGGCGAAATCCGAAACATGAACAAACGCCAAAACTTGATATATACGAGAGAGATGGTATGGAATAGGATAATAAATGGAACAGTAGTACTGACGATGACTGCTACTACTACTACTTAGGACAAGGTAATTTCAACACGTTAACGTTAGAGTTACGACACCTCACCCTCGTCGTTTCACGTCTTCTACTTCCTTTGTTTGTTTAACCTTTAAAGTTAACGTACAAAATATTCTGCTATTTCTTTGCATTATTCGAAGTTGACAATAAATAGGAAAAAACACTCTTTTATTTTCCCTTATTTTGTTTTTTAAATAGTAAAATAAACAATCGAACCAGCCAATATTCGGTCTAACCTCATAAATGTGACTCAAGGAATCAGAGCAAAAAAACTGTTAGACCATCTCGATCTTAAAAAAGTTTTACAAATTTAAATTCCCTTTCCTTCAAAAAAGAAGTACCATTGCTTGTCGATAGATTCGGCCAACTACAAAAGAATACACCACCATGACGGGAAACAATACAAAATAGTAATTTTGATGACTCGGAAACATATGCAAGAGCACGGAGAATTTCTTGAATTAACTTGTAAATTGTAATTTCAATTCATTAACCAATAACAAGAACACTAGCAAAATTGAAACAAAAATCCACAAGACACTAATATTGAAGTCTCTCATAGGGAACTGAATTAGGAAACCAAAAGACTTTAATGTAACATCCAATAAATAACTAAAGCCTCGAACGAAAAGAGGCTTGAGGAAAAGGAGCCTTGCATGTCACTTTGTTCAAGTGCGAGCAGCAGCTGGGGCTCCTCCTGCTGGGCGTTGCCCTGCCTGACCTGGTGCACCACCGGGCCTAGCAGTGTCCTCCTATACACAACAAAATACAGACATAAATTATGGATGTGATCACAAAAACACCAAGCAAAACTAACATGTAACTTCATAGGCACGCACCAAACAAAACCATCTTAAAGTTGATTTACAGAATGCCACCAAAAATGTTAATCTACAGAAGTAAACGCATGAAAGGTTGCAGCTAAGTTTTAGTCAATGAACTTAACAACGTATACTTCCACCCCTACAGTAACTTTGTCCAAAACTAAATTATATTTTGCACATTGTTCCCATTCCCTTTCCCAAATATCAAGGCCTTGCTTGGAACTTATATTTTAGGAGGAAAAAAATGAATTACAAAGATGCTATTTTCTAATGTATGAATTGAATCAATAAATTAAGAATTCTTTTTTTAGAAAAATTAAAACTTAAATGTAGCATATGATTTTTTAAAATTTACCACAATTGTAAATATCTACAAAAAAAAACACCAAAAAAACTCTTTTGTCAATTTTGTGGAACACATTTTCCTCTATTTATTCCTTCTATTTCTATTTACCCTCATAAAATCTTTGGCCAAGGCCTAAGAGAACTTTCCAAGCAAATTTTTTACTCATCTCAGTAGCTCAGCACAGCTTAATAATCAACACAGAACTCACTTTCACTACTCATGCACCAAAACTCATCAACTAACAACAGAAATTATCTACCAAACAAATTTTCACAACAAAAAAGATCTCATATAAAGGCAATTAATTTATGTTTGAAATCACAAACTTTGTACAAAAATTTTACAATGACAATTAACGATGTCATGATTAGTTAAGAATATACATCACAACCAAACTAAAAACTAATTAGCAGCAAATAAACACCCAAAATGAAATAGATAAAAAAACAATGTAAGACCCTTATAATGAGCCAACATACCCGGCGTCTGAAACGCTGTGGAGGCTCACGGACTCTCCTGTTTTCCCTGGAACGAACCCTCACAACGTGAGAGTGAATTGCACAGGAGACACAGTACTGCATCTTGGCGTAGAGCTTGGGAAGAGTGTAGCCTAAAATGGCACAAATCAAGTTGAATATCGATTAAGCAAAATTAACGGCAATACAAATCAAAATTGTGAAATATATATAATAATGAACAAGGCCCTAGACCAGGAAAAAAAAAGTACCATCATAGACACAGGCTTCCTGAACATCCCTCACCGCCGCTTGCTCGACAATGTTCCTCACCAAAAATCTCTTGATGGCCTTGTCCTACATTAGGCCCAAAAAAATCATCAAAAACAAAAGTTTTTGATTTACTTACAAAACCTAACAAGCGTACCAGGGTATATAACATATAATAAAAAAATTAATTTAAAAAAAAAAAAAGAAGAAGAAGAAGAGGGAAAGCAATTACCTTAGGGCAACATTTACCACAATTGGAACAGCGGATAAATTTCACATGGCCACGACCATGTTTGTTTCTTCCACCATTCCTTCGCTTGAAAGTCTGCCAAAAACCCAAAAAAATACAGAGATGTGAATCATAGGATTTGATGGAACAAAGATGTTATGCGAAATGAACTTGTGAGATAGAATGTTTGAAGAAAGCTTACCATGTTCGCTCCTGAACCCTACACTTGATCAAGATCTCAGATTATCTCCTTGGGGTCGAGAGAACATGATATGAAACAAGCATAAATATGAATATATACTTAGACCACTGGCTAGGGTTTTACTGTGTTTGGGCTCGTTCTTGGGCCTGCAATGGGTCGGGTATTGGAGAATATTTAGAGATTTTTCACTAATTATGGTTTTTCATTGGTAATTTTACCTAAGATTTTTTTAATAAAATACTAAAAATATGAAATCTATAATAAATTATAAAATTACGAAATGGTGTAATCTTAAATATGGAGTTCTTTTTTTATTTTGTAAACAAAGCTTACAAATTTGTAACTAAAGATTATAAATTTATAACTATATGTTATATTTTTGTAAATAATATTTACACACTAAATAAAAAATTGTAACAAGCAAATACATATTGTTATTCGTTTTTCTATAATTTTTGTAAATTTCGTATTTTAAAAAAAATTATAATTTATAGTGTTATGTATAAATTTTTTTTCATATTCTTCATTGAAAAATATGAGATTTTCGCTCATGTTTAAAAATAGAGAATGAATTCTTAAAGTGTACATTTGCTTTTTTATGTGATTTATTTGACAGTTTTTTAAAAAAAAATTATATGTTAGTTTAATGGGAAAATACTATTTTGGCTCCTATATTTTTTTCGAATATGCGATTAGTCCCTGTATTTTGTTAAATGACAATTCAGACCATGTGTTTTACAAAATAGTACCCTAGACCTGATTTTAGTCAAAATATTTTTAATTATAAGATCAATTCTCAGGCCGTTAGTGATGCGATGCGTTCAGAGAAATGGAGAAAGTGGCCGAGAAGTTAAGAATGAAAGATTATATTTGAATTTTTTTACCAAAATTGGATATAAGCTACTATTTTGACCAATTTTGTAAAAGACAGGGTCCGAATTGTCATTTAACAAAACACATGGGTCGATCGCGTATTTGGGAAAAGCACAGGGGCCAAATTTGTTTTTCCTTAGTTTAATTGGGTTGTGAAACTATCACAGTAATAATATGACGCTTTGAAAATGTAATGCCCTGAAATCCCTAATGCGGTTTAATGGCTAGATTAGTAGGCGGGGAGGGCCATAACTGTTTAATTATGTCATTAACTGATAATATGCATGTTTATATGAATTATATTATAATATGATGTTAAATGCATGCATGTGCGTCCACATTTCATTGCAGGGGTGTTTTGGTAATTTGGCTTGTTAAGGGCGTAATTGTATATTTGTATGCATGTCGGTGACATAGTGTTGAGACCACATTATAATGTGGGTTTGTTCGAGCTATTCAGCATGAGACGGTCTTTGAATATTCATTAGCGGTTTAGTCATAACAGGTTTAAGTTCGAGGCTCGGGGTGAGTCTCGGGGTGATTTTAATGATTAGAGTGTTGCCGGGAATTAAAGGGTAACGGGATATGAATTATTGGTGTTTGAGTATTTTGAGAATAGCGGGAATTGGAGAGCGTTAATTATGATTAACGAAATAGGTGGGAAATGTTAATTTTGCCCTTGGGAGCCTTTAGAAATCCTTATTTGACCTAGGGGTATTTTGGTCTTTTCACCCCTAGGCTGTAGAAAGAAGAGGAAAACATAGCAACTTCAAGAGCTTCTCCCGTACCTGTTTTCTTCCCTTTTTCTTTGTGATTTTTTAGCCTAACTTGAGGATTCAAGCTTGGGAAGTAAGTCTTGAGAGCTTGGGAGTGTGTTCCACCATTGAAGAGCATCATAATCTGAGCTTGAGGTAAGTTTCTAGCCATTAAATTCCCTGGTTTGCTCTTTTTTAGCTTTGGTTTTTAGTTGAGATTTCTAGGTTGGATGATTGGTTTTGTTGGGAGTTCTGGCTAGGGTTCTTATGGTTGTGATGCTTAGGGTATGTGAGGATGGTTTTTGGGTTCATTTGGCATCAAAAATGAGGTTTGGAAGCATTGGAATCGAGTTGGAATTGAAGGAGTCGAAGGAAGAGATTTCAGGGGAGTTTCTGGCTGGGTGTAGCGCTACAGCGCCCACCAGAGGGGGCTATAGCGCTACCCAGTGCTCTGTTGGGCGGTTTGGGGTTCTGAGTATAGCGCTGGGGCGCTATTGAGCAGCGCTGTAGCGCTCCTCTATTCCTCCATAATCCTGTTTTGTGTGTTTTTAAGGGTTTTTGGCTCGGGGTTTCAATCCTTAAGGCCTGGGATCGAATCTACTCACCATGTGGGCACGTTTCGAGGTCCCGAGAGTGGGGTTTAGGTTAAGACCCTTTCATTGTTGATTTTCATTAATGGAGGTTATAATTGGTTATGATTAGGTAACCGTTAAGGAATCAAAAGGTCGATCGTTCTCAGGAGTTATTCTTATTATACTTCTCGCTCTAACCAAAGGTAAGAAAACTGCACCCCATATGTAACATGCATGGTTATTCATGAAGCATGTTGAATGTGTAAATGTGTAAATGTGGACATGGGTTGATTATTGAATGCTTAGCAAATCTTGCTCATTTGTGTATGGCACTGACTCATTAGTCAGAATTGGCAAAGGTGTCAGTATCAACTGTGAAGCTGTGACTCATTAGTCAAGTTCGGCGGTGGTACTGGGCACTGGTCACACAGTGCTGACTCATAAGTCAGGAACGACCTTAGCATGTTCAACGCAAGTCAGTAAAGATTAGATCTAATCGACATCTGCATTAAATGACTCAAAAGAGCGTTAATGCTGGACCGACCTCAAGTTCGATGAAAACTAAAAGCGCTTGTGTGACTTACCCATCAGTCACTCATCTGTTAAGTTAGAGACTTACCCATAAGTCTCTCATTTGTTAAGCTAGAGACTTACCCATCAGTCTCTCATTTGTTTAAACTAGTGACTTGCTCGGTTTACCAGAACCTCAAGTGTTAAATCACTCATCTGTTCAGAGCTATAAGTTCTGTATGATTATTATGACCATCAATTGATATTATATTTTTACTATATTGTGTTTTCTTGCTGGGCTTTGGCTCATGGGTGCTATGTGGTGCAGGTAAAGGGAAAGAAAAGCTCACCCAGCCTTGAGTGCAGAGCTTAGGTGATGATGTGTACATATGCGGCCGCTTGACCACCACGGCCAAGGAGTTCTCAAAGGAACTAGGGGGTTTACCTTATTTTTGTCGCTTAGGTCGACGGGTTTGTAAATTTGAAGCAGTAATATCCATTTTGAGTTGTAAATAACTTGTAAATGTTTTTGTGGGCCCATGAACAGTTTTATGTTCTAAATAAAATATATCATTTCCTTTTGATTGGTTTTCCACCTTAGCCTGTTAATAACACTTAGATGCACGTTTTTAAGCAAAGGACTCGGGTAGCGAGTTAAATTTCCAGTTCGCCTTTCACCGTAACTGTTCTGGGGTAACCAAGGCGTTACAACTTGGTATCAGAGCGTGCCAAGGTTAGGGTTCCTGTAGACTAGCTGGGCATGTCCACACATCACTGAAGTCAAGCTCAACTCATGATTTGGAGTTAGCGGCTGTGGTCTTTGCTTTAAAGATATGGAGGCATTATCTTTATGGAGAGAAGTGTGAGATTTATACAGACCACAAGAGCCTGAAATACTTCTTCACTCAGAAAGATTTTAATATGAGACAAAGGCGTTGGCTGGAGTTAGTAAAAGATTATGATTGTGAGATTTTGTATCATCCAGGAAAAGCCAATGTGGTAGGTGATGCTTTAAGCCGGAAGGATCCGGGACAGATTCATGGTATGAGGCTGATAGCCAGGGAGTTAGGTGATGATATGACCAGAGCTGGTATAGAGTTGTTGGTGGGCTAGTTGGCTAATATTACACTACAGTCTACACTGTTGGAGAGAATCAAGGAGGGTTAGTTGAGTGATCCACAACTAATCAAGATCAGAGAGGATGTTTTGGCTGGAGCATCCAGAGATTATACAGTGTCTAAGTTAGGCTTGTTGAGATACAAGGGGCGGATATGTGTTCCATTAGACACTGCTTTGAGGCGAGAGATTCTGGATGAATCTCATACTACACCTTACTATTTGCATCTAGGCACCACGAAGATGTATCAAGATGTGAGATCGTCATATTGGTGGTCAGGGATGAAGAGAGATGTAGTAGAGTATGTGGCTAAGTGCTTGACTTGTCAGCAGGTCAAGGTTGAGCATCAGAGGCCGGCAGGGTTATTGCAGCCTCTGGATATCCCAGAGTGGAAGTGGGAAGACATCACGATGGATTTCGTGGTGGGCTTACCCAGGACTGTTGGTCAGCATGATTCTATTTGGGTGATAGTGGATCGCTACACCAAGTCAGCTCACTTCTTGCCAGTGAGGACTACATATATAGTTGATCAGTATGCAAATCTCTATGTGAGAGAGATCATGCACCTCTATGGAGCGCCTAGATCAATCGTGTCAGATCGTGACCCCACTTTTACTTCCAAGTTCTGGGGGAGTTTACAGAAGGCCATGGGGACATAATTGAAGTTCAGTACTGCTTATCATCCTCAGACAGATGGGCAATCTGAGAGGACGATCCAGATATTGGAAGACATGCTGCGAGCATGTGTGCTGGACTTTGGTGGATCTTGGAGTAAGTATCTACCTTTGATAGAGTTTTCCTACAACAACAGTTATCAGTCTACCATTGGAGTTGCACCTTATGAGAAGTTGTATGGTAGGAAGTGCAGATTTCCCATTCATTGGGATGAGACAGGTGAAAGGAGATACTTAGGTCCTTAGGCAGTTCAGAGGACCAGTGAGGCTATTGAGAAGATTAGAGCTCGGATGCTTGCTTCTCAAAGCAGACAGAAAAGTTATGCAAATCCCAAGCGTAGGAACGTGGAGTTTCAAGTGGGAGACTATGTCTTCCTTAGAGTCTCGCCATGGAAAGGGGTGAGAAGGTTTGGGAAGAACGGCAAGCTGAGCCCTAGATTTGTAGGTCCATTTGAGATCCTAGAGAGGATTGGTCAAGTGGCTTATAGATTGGCTTTGCCTCCAGCGTTGTCAGCCGTGCATAATGTATTTCATATTTCAGCTCTTCGGAGGTATGTATCTAATGTGAGTCATATTTTGAGTTATGAAGATTTGGAGCTTGAGGCAGATCTCTCCTTTGAGGAGCAGCCAGTCCAGATTCTTGACAGAAAGGAATAAGGTCCTCAGGAATAAGACGATACCTTTGGTTAAGGTATTGTGGAGGAACAACAAGGTTGAGGAAGCAACCTGGGGGCTGGAGTCAGATATGCAGAGTCAGTATCCCGAGTTGTTCAGGTAAATTTTGAGGACAAAATTTCTGTAAGGAGGGGATAGTTGTAATGCCCCGAAATCCCTAATGTGTTTTAATGGTTGGATTAGTAGGCCGAGAGGGCCATAACTGTTTAATTATGCCATTAACTGATAATATGCATGTTTATGTGAATTATATTATAATATGATGTTAAATGCATGCATGTGGGTCCACATTTCATTACAGGGGTGTTTTGGTAATTTGGCCCGTTGAGGGCGTAATTGTATATTTGTATGCATGTCGGTGACATATTGTTGAGACCACATTATAATGTGGGTTTGTTCGAGCTATTCGGCATGAGACGATCTTTGAATATTCATTAGCGGTTTAGTCATGACAGGTTTAAGTTTGGGGCTCGAGGTGAGTCTCGGGGTGATTTTAATGATTAGAGCGTTGCTGGGAATTAAAGGGTAACGGGATATGAATTATTGGTGTTTGAGTATTTTGAGAATAGCGGGAATTGGAGAGCGTTAATTATGATTAACGAAATAGGTGGGAAATGTCAATTTTGCCCTTGGGAGCCATTAGAAATCCTTATTTGACTTAGGGGTACTTTGGTCTTTTCACCCCTAGGATAGATTTAAGCCATTGAAGGCTGTAGAAAGAAGAAGAAAACAGAGCAACTTCAAGAGCTTCTCCCGTACCTGTTTTCTTCCCTTTTTCTTTGTGATTTTGAGCCTAACTTGAGGATTCAAGCTTGGGAAGTAAGTCTTGAGAGCTTGGGAGTGTGTTCCACCATTGAAGAGCATCATAATCTGAGCTTGAGGTAAGTTTCTAGCCATTAAATTCCCTGGTTTGCTCTGTTTTAGCTTTGGTTTTTAGTTGAGATTTCTAGGTTGGATGATTGGTTTTGTTGGGAGTTTTGGCTAGAGTTCTTATGGTTGTGATGCTTAGGGTATGTGAGGATGGTTTTTGGGTTCATTTGGCATCAAAAATGAGGTTTGGAAGCATTGGAATCGAGTTGGAATTGAAGGAGTCGAAGGAAGAGATTTCAGGGGAGTTTCTGGCTGGGTGTAGCGCTACAGCGCCCACCAGAGGGTGCTATAGCGCTACCCAGTGCTCTGTTGGGCGGTTTGGGGTTCTGAGTATAGCGCTGGGGCGCTATTGAGCAGCGCTGTAGCGCTCCTCTATTCCTCCAGAATCCCGTTTTGTGTGTTTTTAAGGGTTTTTGGCTCGGGGTTTCAATCCTTAAGGCCCGGTATCGAATCTACTCACCGTGTAGGCACGTTTCGAGGTCCCGAGAGTGGGGTTTAGGTTAAGATCCTTTCATTGTTGATTTTCATTAATGGAGGTTATAATTGGTTATGATTAGGTAACCGCTAAGGAATCAAAAGGTCGATCGTTCTCAGGAGTTGTTCTTATTATATTTCTCGCTCGAACCAGAGGTAAGAAAACATATGTAACATGCATGGTTATTCATGAAGCATGTTGAATGTGTAAATGTGGACATGGGTTGATTATTGAATGCTTAGCAAATCTTGCTCATTTGTGTATGGCATTGACTCATTAGTCAGAATTGGCAAAGGTGTCAGTATCAACTGTGAAGCTGTGACTCATTAGTCAAGTTCGGCGGTGGTACTGAGCACTGGTCACACAGTGCTGACTCATAAGTCATGAACGGCCTTAGCGTGTTCAACGCAAGTCAGTAAAGATTAGATCTAATTGACATCTACATTAAATGACTCAGAAGAGTGTTAATGTCGGACTGACCTCAAGTTCGATGAAAACTAAAAGCGCTTGTGTGACTTACCCATCAGTCACTCATCTGTTAAGTTAGAGACTTACCCATCAGTCTCTCATTTGTTAAGTTAGAGACTTACCCATCAGTCTCTCATTTGTTAAGCTAGAGACTTACCCATCAATCTCTCATTTGTTTAAACTAGTGACTTGCTCGTCAGTCACTCAGTATGGTTTACCAGAACCTCAAGTGTTAAATCACTCATCTGTTCAAAGCTATAATTTCTGTATGATTATTATGACCATCAATTGATATTATATTTTTACTATATTGTGTTTTCTTGCTGGGCTTTGGCTCATGGGTGCTATGTGGTGCAGGTAAAGGGAAATAAAAGCTCACCCAGCCTTGAGTGGAGAGCTTAGGTGATGCTGTGTACATATGTGGCCGCTTGACCACCACGGCCAAGGAGTTCTCAGAGGAACTAGGGGGTTTACCCTATTTTTGCTGCTTAGGTCGGCGGGTTTGTAAATTTGAAGCAGTAATGACCATTTTGAGTTGTAAATAACTTGTAAATGTTTTTATGGGCCCATGAACAGTTTTATGTTCTAAATAAAATATATCCTTTCCTTTTGATTGGTTTTCCACCTTAGCCTGTTAATAACACTTAGATGCACTTTTTTAACCAAAGGACTCGGGTAGCGAGTTAAATTTCCAGTTCACCGTTCACCGTAACTATTCTGGGGTAACCAGGGCGTTACAGAGAAGGTGCACAACAATGTTGCCATCCAACTTCGATGATTACATAAGTGACACATTGAGATTCAAAACTTATGTCATGGGGAGTCTCTTCGGTGGTTTTTGAAGTTGATCCAAGGATGGATTGTGCTTCAATTAAAGGCAAGAACTCATCTGAGTGCTTGGTTTTAGTAAGAGACGTTATCGTCAACGACGATTAGATGAAAAAGCTTGGTTAGAAAATGAAAGCACCACGTTCAACCATTACAAAGTTTCGACCCATGGGATACAAGGGGTTAGGCTCGTGTAAGCAATAAAAACACACTTGTGGTGTGTGTATCACCATTGGTTGTTGAACGGTGAAGCTGCCATTATTGGTCATGAAGGAGAAAAAAGAGAAATAAAGTATTGTGGGAAAGGTGAGAGAATTACAATATTTTTCACTCGGATGTCAATTTGAGGTGTTTTTTTTTTCAATTTAGTATTTTTTTCGAGATCTACACGTGTTGGAGTGTTTAAAATTCCAAATTTGGGATGTATAGAGCACACAAGTTTAATTATTTGAGACTTTTATAATTAAATAAGTAAATAATTAAACTTTTATATTTTATACATCCCAAATTTGGACTGTTAAACATTCCAAACATGTAGATCTCGAAAAAATACTGAAATTGAAAAAAAAACACCTCAAATTGACATCTAAGTGAAAAGTTATGCATCATCAAATTTTTCATCGAATTTCGATGCGGAGCATTGTTATTGCATTGTTAAGGCATCATTTTTTGGCCTAAAACTATGTTTTCAGGCCATCATCACAAATGCATCGTTAATGCATGTGTTTCAAGCCACCATCATTAATGCATCATTTTTCTTCGTTTTGGACTAAAAACTATGTTTTCAAGCCACCATTGTTAACTCATCGTTAACGCTTTGTTAGATATCGTTTTTCTGTAATTTTTTAAATTTTAGATCTAAAAAAATGGCAAACAAAACCAAAAAATCTTGTACATAAGTGTTCAAAATCCATAAATGAGTGTCTTAGGTGAATATTTTCTTCCATTTAAGTTTCAAAATAGATTTTGAATTATTAAATTTTTCTTTTATATTTATGGGTGCTTCAATGGTGGTGTTAATGGCAGTGATTTCTGTTGACGCGGTTTTTCGCCAACAGTAGATTTAGAAATCTAATAAGAGTATTAGTGCTTATTTGCAAACCGTAATGAACTTATAAGAACCCTTTCGTACACACACAATTTTATGTGGTTCAGTGGTTAAAATCCACCTAGTTCACGAGAAAATATTATTGCTCTTCTCTCACAATTTTTGCAGAGTTTCAATAATACAAAAATACCCTCCATTTTCTTGTCCATTATCCCTGATATTTATAATGAAATTTCTTGGACAGGTTTGGGTAACCGTGTGCATAAATATGATATACATTTCATACAGATAATTCCCATTTACATTGGGATATGATTGCATAACAGAATATACTCCTGCTATCTCAGATAATAAATAATAAATGTACAATACAACCTGGCATTAATAAGCGATTAAAGAGCCTTCGAGTCTCTCGGGATCCTTCAGTATGCATCATGACCAGGTTTCCACAGGCTGAACATCTTCATTGAGCTGGTGATCGAATATTATCTGAACCTTAGTTCAGATTAACTTCAGAGCACCTTAAAGGAGATCTGGCCACTGTATGTCTCGAACTAGACTGTCATCTTAAGAGGCGGCCTAATAATTACTTGAATGTCGTATTGCCAAGTTCTAACTCGAGCTGCTCACATCATCATTAGCTAGATGTTCTACTTGTCTGCTTTTCCATATATTCATCTGTCAACTGTACCCTTAGTTGAGTGATTAAACTCGTGCTGATTTTTAGGGTACAACATTTTCCCCCCAAGTTCCTGTTCGTGCTTGACGTCATTACCTTCTGACACGCACAGTTGGGGCTTTTAGGCCTCTGTCATATATAATCATGCCTGCCTACTACTCGAGTGTTGAACACGTGCCGTCTATTTGGGTTTCGAGGACTGTGATAACTGTCCTGTCAACTTTTTGTCATCGCACGACTCATTTAATCTTGCCCATTGTATCTCGAGCTAACCCCATCAGATGGCCCAAATTAATTCCCAAAATTTACGTATAAATAGGGAGATCAGACCTGAAACTTACCACATTTGCATTCAAAAAATTTCCTTTCAGAAACAAAAATTCCCTTTTTCTCCCAAACTTTTTCCAAAAACCTTCATCGCCCTTCAGTTTCTCAGTAGCTTTCAAGCTCCTGGCTGTGGACGCATCGACATTCTCATCGAACAACCGTACAAACTGTAAGTATTTTCTCATCTGGTTTGAATCTTTCATTTCTTTATTTTCTAGTGAGTTTTTACTTCAAAAAACATTCTTTGTTCAATATCGTTTTGTGCTTTCGCCATGTCTGAGTTTAAATAGGGTTTGGTTTTAAGCTAAAAGAGCGACATTAGTCTTGTTTAGAAATAAGGTATTAAAAAACTAGGCAACTTTTATGGGTTTTGTAAAGAAAATGTCATTGGTAAATCGATTAGGATACCTGTTTGGATGTAGAATCTGAGAGGTTTTTAGGTTTGGCTCTGAGTAGCTTAAGGGTCACGATTCCTTAAGCAGTTTTGCATTAAGCCGCTTTCAAAAGAAAATTAGTGGGTCTAACGAGTCTAACACACGAGTCCCGAAATATCAGGGAATTTCACAAATTCATAGCGCGTGGCCTAGGACTATGCATGGAACAATGCATTGATGCTAGGACACATCTTAGCTCGTGTAAATTTTGAATCACCCAAAGTAAACCATTTAAACCTTCGGATCACCATACCTTTATCGCTGTAGCTAGTAATTGTCTTAGGTTGCCACTAATAGGCTACTTTTTCATCAAGTGAGCTAGATAATGGCCCCACCAAAGAAAAACATCGCGAGCTCCTTTACTCAGAACAAGAACAAAGACAAGAAGATCGCGTCCGAATCTCAATTCCTCGTTTTGGTCTAATGGTGTAGAGGGAACTTATTGTCAACCCCAACGCTTTTTTCGAGGCTGAGCACATCGTCTCCCAAATAACGTCACATGGGAAAGTAAACAAAATACTACTGAGCCATGGGATCGAGATGGGAATCGATGGCCTCTTCGCCCGACCTCCATTGGAAGGATAGCGGAGCTACGCTCCTCTGCAAGATGACTTTGGGGCTTCGAGTGATGAGCACCTGAAGGCAGGTGCCTTCCTCCCCTTAGAACAGTACTTCGTGGATTTTCTAAACTACGTCGAACTGGTTCCGTTTTAGCTCCCCCCGAACTCGTATCGGCTTTTGGCTGGGTTAAAATTTATGTTTTTGAGGCACGAGTGGGAGGTCCCCACCTTGGCAGATATTATGTACTTCTTCTGCCTCAAGGCCAGTCCTGATAAGAAGGGGCGAGGTGACAACATTTACTACCTCCCTCATTTCCCCAACTCGACATCCATCATTGACCTCCCTAGCCACCCAAATGATTACAAAGACCAGTTCTTTATGTCAAATGGGTTCAAGAACTGCGATCACCGATACTTCAACCGCCCTCATAAGTCTTCCAACTTTATGAATTCTGTACGTGAACTCTCTTATTATTTTCATTTTTTGTTTAATTATTCTAACAGAATTCATTCCTTATGCAGTTATATTTGCGAGGACAAAGCGGTTTGAGACCCTTGGGGGTCAATATGAGACACTATCTCGTCTTCCTTCAAAGGAGAAAGACTTTTGTCAGGTAGTGAACGATGCTACCATGGTGGCCAGCAACCTGATCAGCAAAGACCAGACACTGGCTATCAGGACCCGAGGTCCACCTCTCATTCTCCTCGTGCTCCCCCCTCCTCGAGAAGTCTTGCCAGCCATTGAAGACACCGAGGAGGAAGAAGACGTGGTACCGCTGGTGCGCAAAAGGAGAGCTCCTGAAGATGATTAGGGACCTGATCCAGAGTGATGCATCCGGCCCCTCTGGCCAAGGTAACCCATATAGAGAACTAGATCGGGCTGCAACCAATTTTAGGCTAATTCACTTCAACCCCCACCAGCTCGTTAGTTGCCATCCTACTGACCTGGACCTGAACACAACACTTCTTCAGTATATGGATCATCTGGTGATACGCTATGACCATAGCTACCCAGATGCACCATTGTAGTTGATAACACCCTCCACTTTAGGTCCTCCATTTTTTAGGAATATGGGACAAATCGTAGGACATGGCCTTCCTTACGTCAAGGTGTATTCTCCCCCGACTTTAGGCAATATGTAGATGAGTCCAGCTCGGAAGAAGAACCGGAACCCCTTAGGACCTAGGATGTAATAATTCTATACTCTCCCCCACCTACGGTAGTCCAGGAGTTAGAGGTTATACCAAGTCCAGTCCATAACACCGAGCTGATCCTAGTAGATTCATCCCCTAGCTCGGAGGGTGGGATACTTGCTCTTCTTCTTGTTTTTTGCATTATTTTGACTAATTATCCATTGTATCTAAATCTTATGCTCATTCTTTTTCAGGTGAAGAGATGGACTTGCTAGATGCCTCGGGTTTAAAGGGTGCCTTTAAGGCTGGCGGGGCCGGAGCTGGTCCTGTGGTGAAGAGGCCCATATTGCCAAAGAAACATGCCTCCAAGACTGGGACTTCCACCGAGTCTCCTGTAATGCCCTGCTAATTAGGGTCCGTTACCACGTGTGTTTAAAACTAGTGTTGGACTCGCTAAACGGGTCATTTGGACTAAAATATGTGATTAAGCCACTAAGGGTTCAGGCATTAAAAATTTTGGTCAAAAAGTAAACATTTCATTGAAAGAAGACTTTAGTCTTTACATGGATCCCAAATACATGTTTAAAAATTTATTTACAACTCAAGGGTTACAAAATAAGCTGACCTAAGCGGAAAAACATGGTCCAACCCTAGTTTCACCGCGATACCTCGGCCGTGGTGGTCGAGCAGACTGCATATGTACACTTCGCCTTTAATGCTCTCCAACTCATGGCTGGCCAAGCTTCTCCTTATTCTTACCTGCACCACACAACACCCATGAGCCAAAAGACTCAGTAAGAAAACATATTTACAAATTCAGATAGCCAACAGAATATAACAGCATGCTTGACAGTAATAACTGAAACCAAGCATACACATTGTACCAGTAAGTGACTATAGGGTCACACAAGTGCATGTCGTACTCCCAATCATTCATATGGCATCCGAGCCAGTCAAGTACATGATACACTCCATTTTTTCATATGGCATCCAAGCCAGTTAAGTGCATGATGCACTACCCTCCATTCATATGGCCTTTGAGCCAGTCAAGTACGTGATGCACTCCTAGGGTGGCCTAGCCATAACGGCCTGCACTTAGCGTGCATGATGCCGATCATGACTGATAAGCCGAGCCTTGAAAACCCTCGACTCATAAGTCGAGCCTTGTAAACCCTCAACTCATAAGTCAAGCCTTGTATTCCCTAGGCTTATAAGCCGGCCTTGTAAATCCTCGACTCGTAGGTCGAGCTTTGTGAACCCCTCGACTCATAAGTCGATCCCCGTGAACCCTCGACTTATAAGTCGAGCCTTGTAAATCCTCTGCTCATAAGTTGAGCCTTATAAATTCTTGACTTATACGTCGAGCCTTGTATTCCCTCGACTTATAAGCCGAGCCTCTTTTAATCGAATGTACCCTCGGCTAACAGGTCCAGCTTTTGGTTAGGTGCAATAGACAAACTCCCGACTTATAAGTCAAGCCTCCCAGTCGGGAATAGACATACATATCATACATTCATCATACATAGATACAAGACATTAGAATGTACTAACATAGGTATACATGCATAATTATAATCATTCTCATTAGCTGGGCCCGAGCCCTAATCATTTCTACATTTAATAATTGGGCCAAGCCCCATTCATATTACATTTAACAATTGGGCCAAGCCCCAATCATAATACATTTAACAGTTGGGCCAAGCCCTACTCATAATACATTTAACAGTTGGCCCAATCCCCACTCATAATACATTTAACAGTTGGGCCAAGCCCCAATCATAATACATTTAACAGTTGGGCCAAGTCCCAATCATAATATATTTAACAGTTGGGTCAAGCCCTAATCATGTTACATGTAATAGCTAGGGCAAGCCCTAATCATAATACAGTCAACAATGGGGCCAAGCCCTAATCATGTTATATTCAGCAACGGGGCCAAGCCCTAATCATATATTTCACGCATCGGGTGCAGTTTTCTTACCTCAGGTCCGAGTGCAATGTATATTAAGAACGATCCTCAAGCATGATCCGTTCCCGAGCCCTAACAGTAACCTAGTCATAACCATAATAAATGATATTCATCAATATCGAGTAAATAAAGGTTTCCGAACCAAGTCCTAGCCTCTGGGACATTGAATTCTACTAAACTGGGTAGTAGGTTTAATCCCGAGCCCTTAGGTTCGAGTTTCTGTCACTTAAAACCCATTTTGGCCGATTTTCTATTTTGAGCCGCGACCCCAAGCTCTTGAGCCGCGGCCCCGCCCAAGTCAGGGGCCTAAAACCTTCTTTGACTGCACTTAGCACCGCAGTGCTCTTAACTAGCGTCGCAGGTCAAATAGCCCAGCAACCAGCTCCTTCTCCTTCATCTAACTTGAGCTGCGGTGCCGAAGAATAGGGTCACGGCTCGACCTGGAAACCCAAAATTTTCTCCAAATCCAAACCTTCCAAAATCACCCCAAGGCTTTCCTAAAGCCCCAATTAGGTCCCAAAAACATTTACACACACCATATACATCACAAACACCCCAATAACCAACTTAAATCCAAACTAAAACTCATAATTCATCAAAGCCTAAAATTCTAGAAAATCTTGGAAAAACTTAGACCACATAAAATTAAACTTAAAACCAGAACGAATTCTTACCTCCAATGGCTGGATTATGGTCCCAATTTGCCTTTAGCTTAATCCTAGACACCAACCCTTCAATCCCCAAGCTTTGTTTTCTCAAAAATCATAAAATCCACAAGTCACTAAGGAGGGAGAGAGAGAGCTACAAGAGAGAGAGAGTAAGAGAATTTTTCCTTTGTTCTTTTTCTGAATGTTCCTCTATTTTCCACAGCCTTCCACTTTGGCTAAGCCAAGCCAAGGTCTACCAAAAGACCACTATGCCCCTTAGCCTAAGCCTTGCCTTCTTAAGCCCTTGAGGGTAAATTTGTCATTTGCCACTTATCCCGTTAACCATAATTAACATCTCACAAATTCCTGTTACTCCTAATATCCTTAAATATTTACCAAATAACTTCCCATTAACTGCTCAATCCCGGTAATGTACTAAGTTACCAAAATACCCCTAGGTTCACCCCAAGCCAAGTATTTGACCCCGTTATGACTTTCCCGCTAACTTGCTTACTAGGATCGCCTCGTGCTGAATAACCCAAATATATCCACATAATAATGTGGTCTCAATCATAAAACAAACATATTTACAATTTGTATAGTCCCAGAATTTTACTTAGCTAGTTAGATAGTAGTAGTAGTAGTAGTAGTAGTAGTAGTAGTAGTGTGGTCTCAATCATAAAACAAACATATTTACAATTTGTAGAGTCCCAGAATTTTACTTAGCTAGTTAGATAGTAGTAGTAGTAGTAGTAGTAGTAGTAGTAGTAGTAGTAGTAGTAGTAGTAGTAGTAGTAGTAGTAGTAGTAGTAGTAGTAGTAGTAGTAGTAGTAGTAGTAGTAGTAGTAGTAGTAGTGGTAGTAGTAGTAGTAGTAGTAACAGTAGTAGTTTTAATAGCTAGTAGTAGTTATAGTATGTTTAGCACTGTTGATTTTTGTTCAAGCCGGGACTTAGTTGAACACTCGTAGCAACATTTATAGATTTTATAAGTTTAACCCATAGTTTAAGAATATTAATCATAACATAAGGTTTGATTAATATATCTGATTATACAGATGTCATTTATTATACTATAAGGTTTAGATAGGATTAATAAGAACATGATACTTGTCGTGTGCAGGTTTATTTAAGGATTTAACTATAGTTTAAATAAAATAAAGTTCTAGAAAACTATAGAACCTTCCAAGACCATTAAGAGTATGACATTTGTCAGTCTTGTTTATTTGAGGAATTAAGCATTTTTAAGTGGATAATTCAAAAATAGAAGTTTCTAGAAGCTCTAGACCCTTCCAGAACTTGCTGGAATCTCGTATTACTCAGTCAAACCTGATTAATCAATTCAATTATGCTGAAAATGTGCAATTACATGTTTAATATATTCACGTATGTCGATATATCGCAGCCTAGGAGCCGATGTATCGCCACACGGGGAATACAAAAAACATGTGAACTTCGCACAAACGAAACGACGAGCACTCGGGTCATAAGCCCAGTCGATATATCGCTTACAATGGGCGATATATCGGCCCTAGGGCCATATTTTCAAACGTTTTTGAAACCGAGCTCAATTCATTCCTTAACATCTTGACCAGCCTCTGAACGTTTTGACCGAGTCTTAAGCCTCTGTTGAACAAATATTCAAATATTTTTCAATTAATATTCATTATTTTATTCAAGCTAAAAGAAGATCTTTTCACTCTTTTCACTCTATAAATAGGACCTAGTACCCAACCATTTCTTTTATTCTTCAAGCTTTGTTCAGAGCCTTCAAGCTGCTAGGGTTATTATAGAGTGATAAACACTTGGGTTGGGATATAAGCTTTATCATTTTAAGCTTTATAAACACTTGGGAAGTAAGATAAATAGTGTGTTTTTCTATATCAAGGTATAGTTCGATGCTAGTACATCCAAATGTATTCCTAATCTTAAGTTCATTTCTGTATGTTTCTTTAGTTTCCTTTATTTTTCTTTAGTTTTCATTCAGATCCTAACTCATTATTTTCAATTCTTGGTTAGGTATTTAAGTTCTTTGAACTTAAGGTTTCTTTTCGGTAAGTCTCCTTTTTGTGGTTTAGTTCATTTCTTTGTCATCTCTTTCTTTAGAAATACTCGCTATTCTTATTGTTGGATTTAGGAGTGTTCCAAATCCCGTCCTTGTTCTCATATCCCGGTTTTGGTAAGGAAAATAGGATAGAATTTTATATTTTTATATGATCTGATATGTTATGCTTATGTTATGTTATGTTATGTTATGTTATGTTTACATTATGTATAGTATGTTTATAGACATTGGGCATATGACTTGTATAGCTAACAAGCCACAGTAAATTATGGGCATATGACTTGCTTGGCTAGCAAGCCCCATCAATCTATTGGGCATATGACTTGTTTAGTTAACAAGCCCCAAGTAGTATAATGGCCACTGTAGTATATGACATATGTTTATAGTACATGTTTATGATATAGTATATGTATATATTTTATGTTATTAGTAGATTTTCCTTGCTGGGCATTGAGCTCATTCCTTTATTTTTATGCATGCAGGAAAATAGATATGGCGGCGGAAGGATTCGTGGTAGCTTGGCCTGTGTATTGAGGAAGAATGGATTCGATGGACTGTGTGAACGATTTGAGGACGACGTTATTTTTAGTATTTTTATTATGTTTTTTATGTATTTTCCGCATTTAGTTTTGTAAACAATTTCATTTAAGTTTAAAGTTATGTTTTATTTTTTTAAAACAATGGGATCCCATACCCTGAATTTATGTATTTCAACATTTACTTTAGAGTTTTTAATAAAGTTTGTGAATGTTTCTTATGTATGTTTTCACGAAAATAGTGTCTATGTATAGTAGTTTTAATGGTCCAAAGTCTTAGAATTAGTTGGGTCATTACAGTTGGTATCAAACCAACGGTTCATTCGCATGAAGTTCTCCTTGATACACACGCTCAAGCTCTGAATCTAACCGCCAAGTAAGTGTTTATGTTATAGTTATTATGTTTATATGTATAGCTAACGTTTTAGCCTTATGTTTTTAGTTAAGAATGAATGGAGCATTAACTTATGAGGATATCTGAGTCATTAAGGCTTTGAAAAGAATTAGAGAGCCAAGAAACACCGTAGGAGTGCTAGAAAGAATCACTCGAAGATTACTCTTATTCCACAGGGAGATAGGTCACCTATAAGAAACTAAGCAAATCATGATGACTTGTGGTCAAATCGATCAAATCTCAAAGCACACTCAGTCACGGTCAACCGGTTCTAAGTCAGGTTGATGAACTCGTCAACCTTCGCAGCTCGAACTGCTACACTGTAGTATTTCTCATTGAAGATATTTCTGAACTCATCCCAAGTCATAACAGACACATTCCTTCTCTTAACTACCACATCCCACCAGATGCGGGCATCCTCTCTGAACATGTAGCTAGCACAAGCTACCCTCTCATTTCCCTCAACCCTCATAAAATCCAGAATCGAGGAAATCATATTCATCCACTGCTTTGCCCGTAGTGGGTCTGATCCACCCTCAAAGGTGGGAGAATGCTGCTTCCTGAACCTCTCATATAGAGGTTCCCACCTGTTTTCCACAACAGGTAGAACCGGCACTGGCGCCACAACGTGCTGAATTGGCAACCCAGTGACCTGTGGAGGGGCCTGCTGCCTCAACTGTCGAAGCTCTTCCTCTGTTCATTGCAGTCTTGCTTCCATTTTGGCAAGAATCTCTTGCCAATTCTATGGGGCAGGTGGAGGGTCCTGACCCTAGTTATCATCCTCAGCCCTACTGCCGCGGAGTCTAGATGATTGTCGAGGCATCTCAACAAATATGCCTGCAATCAACGACGCCGCTCATCAGGCATGATAACAACATCCAAAACTACCTCCCAATTCACGTCAACCAACCCATAAACAACAATCCACATAGCATACAGATAACATATAACACACAACGGGCCTTGCCCTGGCATCATGCACATGTTATATCATTCATCATGCTCTATATGGAATAAGCAGGCAAACAGGGCATTCAAGCACATATTCAAGCATATCAGTCAATCATACCAACCAACCCTGAGTCGAGCTTGTCACTGACAGCGAGCGTACATGTTCGGTCAATCTCCAGAAACCATAAACCTTGGCTCGCTTTGATACCAAGTTGTAACACCCTACTTCCTTAGAGTCGTTACTAAGTGAGTTTAAAACGTGCATTTAACTCGCTAATCGAGGTTTTAACACAAACATGTAATTAAACCATAAACAGGGTCATAAACTTTGAATATAATTCCATTTACTGAAAATCATAAAGCGTTTAACATTTGGGATCCCAAAACACTGTTTAGAAATGTTTACAACACATAAATACAAGTAGAGTCGACTAGACGACAAAATCTAAGTTTAGTACAATCATCTCCCAAAATACCCCTGGTCGTGGTAGCCAGGCTGGCCAAACATGTACGCGCCGCTTCACGCTCTCCGTACTCATGGTTGGTCGACTTTTCCCTTGCCCTTACCTGCACCACAGAGCACCCGTGAGCAGAAGCCCAGCAAGAAAATCCTCACAAGTAGATAACACATGCATATCAAACACTTAGCATATAAACAGGCCATCAATAGGCTATACACGTACGACCATGCCGTCCCAGGCGCTTTACCAGGCCCTGGGTTCGCGGTCCACACCGTAAGGATATCCCAGGTATCCTTTAGGGTCTTGCTTTAGCAACTCGCACTTTGCGTGCTAAACGCTGCTCTCGGCCCCTTGCCGCACTCGGCCTTGCACTCCACGTGCTTAACGTCGTTCCCGGCCTTGCCGACCTCGGCCTGTGCCGTTCCTGGCTCTTGCCGAACATTTACACATATGCATACATAACATAATAAAGCAAATACTAAACATGAACAAACTCAATCAAAGGGCTACGCCCTGCAACACAATCATATAGGGCCCTGCCCTGCACACAAGCTCTACGGGAACAGCAGTTTTCTTACTTGTGTCCCAAGCTTTCCAAGCACCGATGTCCCGAGCACAGTCCCCTAATCCGAGCCTCACTGAAACCCTAGTCACAATGCATTAACAATATTCATCTATCAAGTTCTAATCTATTAAATAACTTCGAGCCATAATTCTAATCCCCGAGACCTTGAATTTTATCAATCCGGTGATAAAATCCATCCCGAGCCTTAACTTTGAGTTCCCAAGCCTAAACACACTTTAAAGCTCAAAATTGCACAAAGAGCCGCGGCCCCATAAAGCCATTCCGCGGCCCGCCCCCAAAACAGAGAGAAACCCCAATTCAGGGCAGGCGCGCTGCGGCCCTAGCTAGGGCATGCCGCGGCCCGCCCTCCTTCCTGGCCACCAATGTGCTTCAGAGGGCCGTGGCTCAGCAAGAACAATGTCGCGGCCCGACCCTTCAAACCCAGAAAAATCCTCCATTGATGCCACAAAAACCCAGCCAATTTATCCCAAAATCAACCCAACAATCCAAACCATTAATCACATAATCTCTACCATGTTTTCAGTAACAAAACCTAACAAAGAACTAGCCCAAAACCTCATCAAATCTCAAGAGTGATCCTTCACCCAACACACATGAAAAACTCTAATATTTCAGCAGAAAACCAGCTGCAAATCAACACAACTCAACCATATTAAAAGCTTACCTTAAGCAGAAGTGAATCCCTAAACCAATTCTTTAAGCTCTAAGCCTCTAGCTCCCAAAATCCCAGCTGGAATCCTTTAGTCCTTGCTTAAATTCACCAAGGTTTCCCCAACCTTCCAAAGGATAAAATCCAAGAGAGAGAGAGACAGAAGGGAGGGTTGGTTTCTTCTTTTTCTAAAGGCTTCTATTGTTTTTTGTTTTATTTAACTTAGTCTCTAAGGTTACCTCAAGGCTCAAGGTGCCAAAAACGTCCTCGATGGCAAAATAGTAAATTTCCCCCATATCCCCTCCTAAACATTCTAACCTCAAATATATCTCCAAATATTTATTTCCATAACCTGATAACCCCATAAAGCGTCTAATTCCCAAAATATCCCTCGACTCGCCCCGAGTCAGATTTTCGACCCCGTTGTGACTTTCTGACTAACACCTCCCTAGGACTGTCTCGGATCGTGCTACACAGATATAACACAAGTATATCACATTTATCACATTTATGCCCTCAGCGGGCTAAAATTACAAACATGCTCCTAATATCCAAACGGGGCCCACATGCATATTTAATTCAGCTAAACATGCATCTCTAATCACATATTCACATAAATTCACATATTATAGCAATAATTCACTTTTTGCCCTCCAGGCACGCTAATCAAGGCCCTAAGCCTTATTAGCAAATTTGGGTCATTACAGGTAAGTCTCCTTTTGGTGGTTTAGTTCATTTCTTTGTCATCTATTTCTTTAGAAATACTCACTATTCTTATTGTTGATTTTAGGAGTGTTCCAAATCCCGTCCTTGTTCTCATATCCCGGTTTTGGTAAGGAAAATAGGATAGAATTTTATATGTTTAAATGATATGATATGTTATGCTTATGTTATGTTATGTTTACATTACGTATAGTTTTTTTATAGACCTTGGGCATATGACTTGTATAGCTAACAAGCCCCAGTAAATTATGGGCATATGACTTGCTTGGCTAGCAAGCCCCATCAATCTATTGAGCATATGACTTGTTTAGTTAACAAGCCCCAAGTAGTATAATGGCCATTGTAGAATATGATATATGTTTATATTACATGTTTATGATATAGTTTATGTATATGCTTTATGTTATTAGTAGATTTTCCTTGCTGGGCATTAGGCTCATTCCTTTATTTCTATGTATGCAGGAAAATAGATATGGCGGCGGAAGGATTCATTGTAGCTTGGCCTGTGTATTGATGAAGAATTGATTCGATGGACTGCGTGAATGATTTGAGGACGACGTTATTTTTAGTCTTTTTATTATGTTTTTTTTATGTATTTTCCGCATTTAGTTTTGTTGTTTTATTTTTTTAAAACAATGGGATCCCATACCCCGAATTTATGTATTTCAACATTTACTTTAGAGTTTTTAATAAAGTTTGTGAATGTTTCTTATGTATGTTTTCTCGAAAATAGTGTCTATGTATAGTATTTTTATTGGTCCAAAGTCTTAGAATTAGTTGGGTCATTACACAATTATACCCTCAACGGGTCAAATTATGAAAATGCCCTTCTAATTAAGAAGCGGGCCCACATCCATATTTAATACACCTAAACATGCATGCATAATTATATTATAATATACTTCATATAATTCACATAATAGCATGCTCATAACAAATAAGCACTCAATTGGTTCAATTATTGCCTTTCGACCCCCTAATCTAGGTACTAAGCCATATTAGGGAATTTGGGGCGTTACATCTCCAGTCAAAGACAAAGGTTCCAGCTCCACTCGAGAAAAACAACAACAGACTGAACCCCCATCTCTGGTGACAACAGTCACAGTTCTCCAGGCTCTGCCTCCTCTTCCTCGTCAAGTACCTCCTTCGGTTCCTCAAGTGATCTAAGGCGAAGCTCCCTCCGTTCAAATCCTGGTAAAGCCACTTGATTTGGCAAGGATCCCCGAGGCTTTTTGGGGGACTATATATGATATGGCGAGCCATATGGTGGGCCATGAATATAGAGCCAACGTTAAGGATCTGAGGGCTATGGAGGAGCGTACTCCTGAAGACGTTATCGAGTTCGCCATGGGGATGAACCTTATTGTGAGCCCCTGTCATTCTTCTAACATTTCTTTTTTTTTTAAACTAACCTCGACTTGCCTTTTTATTTTGCAGTCTGTCCTGGCTCAACTCCATGGAATTGCTCGAGTTCGAGCTAGGAATGATGAGCTCCAAGTCGCCCTGAGCGCCGCCCAAGAGCGATTTTCAAAGGAAGGCGAGCGGATTGCTAAGAATTAGGTCGTGGAAGTGAGCCGTTGCCTGGACCAGCTGCAGGGCGAGAATGAGAGGCTCAAAAAGAAGCTTCACGAGGTCGAGGCCAAAGCCAAGGAGGAGGCTGAGAGGGCAAGGTCAGAGATTGCGGAGTCATCGAATCAAATGGAGGAGATGCTTTACCAGTGATGGGTTTCAACTAGGACATGAACTTCTATTTCATGCAGCTAGGGTTCTGGGAACCTTATCTTGCCAAATTCAAGATTCGATTTTCACAAGAACTATAATGCCCTACTACCTTAGAGTCGTGACCATGTGAGTTATAAATGTGCCATTAGCTCGCTAATTGAGGTTTTAGGTTAAAAGTGTGGCTAAATTGAAATAAAACTCATTTAGCGACATTAATTATGAAGATTTGGACATTCATTGAAATCATAAAAAGTTATACATTTGGGATCCCAAAAATACTATTTAGAAAATGTATTACAACTTAGAAATATAAATACGGTCAATCTAAGCGACAAAACAAACCACTACAGTACATTTTCCCAAAATAACCCTGGCCGTGGTAGCCAGGTAGGCCGAACATGTACCTGTCGCTCCACGCTCTTCGTACTCATGGTTGGTCGACCTTTCCTTTGCCCTTACCTGCACCATAGAGCACCTGTGATCCGAAGCCCAGCAAGAAAACTCAATGCATAATAAACCACACATATTAATCCATAATATGCAGCAAAACAGTCAATAGACTAAACACAGAGCGACCTACGCTGACCCAGGTGCTTTACCAGGCCCTGGGTTCACAATCTTCATCGAGCAGGATGATACAACACCCTTGGAGGGTCTCGCCCTAGCGGCCTAACTCAACGTGCTCAACACCGATCTCGGCCCCTTGCCATACCCAGCCTTTGCAGTTCAGTCATAAACATGCATAACATAGCATAATAATCACATATTCACACATATATATTAAACATAGACAATAGGGCCACGGCTTGTAACACAAACAATAGGGCCATGCCCTGCTCTACGGGTACAATAGTTTTCTTACCTGTGTCCTGAGCTGATTGGTTACCGCAATCCCGAGCACGATCCCCTAATCCAAGCTTTGACGAAAACCTAGTCACAACGCATTCATAATAACCATCCATCAAGCCCTAAACCAAAAAATAACTTCGAAATATTAATCTAGCCTTTGGGGCCTTGAATTCTACTAAATCGGGTAGTAGAATCCTTCCCGATCCTTAACAATTGGGTTCCCAAGATTTAAACCTTCATTTCCCTTTTTTTTTTTCCCATTTTGAGCCATAACCCGCCCCCTAGGGTCGCGACCCGCTACAAGTCAGAGGGAAAATCCGTCTCTATTGAAGGACACGGGCCGCGACGTGCTATACCCTATGCCGCAGTGCCTGGGCAAATTTCAGAGGCCCCCAGGCCTCTGTGTTCTAACGGACCACAACGCCTGATGAACAAGACTGCGACTCGAGCCTCAAAACCCAGAAATGCCATGCATTTTTCTACGTTTTCCCCAAACCTAACTCCATAATTCACACCAAAAACATCATTTAAACCCAGAATTGAGTCTATATTTCCTATCCACATAGCCTAGGCATCATAACAATCCAGAAACAATTTCTTTACACTCATCAAACACTAAAAATCCAACCAAACTTGAACCTTAGCCATCATACCAGAAATTACAGCAAAAACTTAGAAAACTCAGTACAGAATTCTTACCTCTGTGATAATATTGGCATGAGCTAACTCCTAAACATCTCAAGCCTCCAGTCCTTCAATTCCTTAGCCTAAAGTCCTAAAAAATTCTTCAAGCCTCCAAGCACCAAAGAAAGGGAGAGAAAACTGAGAGCTTAGAGATAGTTCTGTTTCCTTCCAAGTGACTCTAGAGTCTCAGGTGCCTAAGGTTTAAGTTTATCCCCTAGCTGAAAAGTCCAAAATGCCCTAAAGACTATCTTAAATCCTCTATTGTCACCAAGGGCAAACCCGTCAATTACCATATCCCGCTAAATACTCGAGTGTTCCTATAAATCCCCATTTAATCCCCGATACACCTAAATAACGTTAAATCATCACCTGTTACCCGATAATTCCTAAACACCATCCATGTTCCCAAAATACCCCTAGGCTCCTCCCGAGCCAGATATTCGACCCCGTTGTGACTATTTAGCTAATCTGCTCCCCGAGACCGTCTCGGATCACACATTACGAATATGTCACTACACCCTCGTGGTATCAATCACAATACACACATATATCACATTTATGCCCTCAACGGGCCAAAATTACAAATATGCCCCTAACAACCAAATGGGGCCCACATGCATACTTAATTCACCTAAAGATGCATTTCTAATAACATAATCATTTAATTCACATATTAACATTATTCAATCAATTATTGCCCTCCCGGTATGCTAACCAAGGCCCTAAGCCATATTAGCAAATTTGGGACGCTACAAGAACCCCCTAAAATCGTTGAGGCTTCTGATGCTGCTCAAAGGGATGGCGAGGAAGTGACCTCCTCCGAACAAGTCGACGGGCCTCAATTTTTTCTTTCTTTTATTTTATGCTTTGTAACTAAGTCCCTAGGGACCAAAACAATTGTCTTCGGGATCAAGTCGAGGTTTTTTATCCTCGAGATAACTATATATTTTTGAATACATATTTAATTTGTGATATATTCGTGTTCCCATTAGTTTATTATTTTCTCATGTTTGTGAATCCTTGGATTCTTGTACACTCAAAATCTTAGGGGTTGTCTTTAGATAGGGATAGATTTTTGATGGCTCGACTAACTAATTTTTTAGTCGATATCTTAGTTGTATTTTGCCTACCTAATTGCGTCATACCTGTTAGGAATCAGGCCTCAGACCTGGTCGTATCCAGGGTTTTAGTGGGATTAATAGCATTGTACCTTTTAGGAATCAGGCCTCGGACCTGGTCGAATCTAGGGGTTTTAGTAGGCTTAATAGTATTGTACCTGTTAGGGATTAGGCCTCAGAACTGGTCGAGTCTAGGGGTTTTAGTTTTAGAAATTTCTCAAACTTAGTTTGTGTTCATAATTTTGAAAATTCGAGCTTTAAAAAGTCATTGATAATCAATTTTTCCAAACTCTAAGTTTTAGATTTCATCCGAATAGGCTGAACACTTTTAAAAGCTCTCTTCGGTTATGTGCCCCCCAAGCAACTAGAACTTATAAATGTTCTAGGTTGCTTTTACAAAGTGAGCCCGCGATAATAAAATGATAAAATTGATTATGTAATAATTCAATTGTTATTAAAATGAAATGGATTTTATTGATAAGCCCTACATAAACAGTAATTCCTAAAACATTAAAGACAACAAAATTATTGATAGTACTTTTTAAGATGTAGGGCATTCCAGGTTTGTGGAACTATTTCTCCACTTAACTGGACTAGCTTGAAAGTCCCTTCGCGCGGGATTTCCACAATCTGGTATTGTCCTTCCCAGTTCAGCCCTAACACACCGTCCTTGAGATCTTTACTTTCCATAACACCCTCTAGAGAACCAAATCGCCTAGCCCAAGTCTGCGTCCTTTTACCTTCGAATTGAAATAATGAGTGATTTTCTGCTGATAATGGGCGAGCTGTAATTGTGACACCTCTCATTTTTCCTCGATTAGATCAAGGGATGTACTAAGTAGCTCGTGGTTCTGATCTTGATCAAAGGTCTTCTATCTGTGGGTCATCACCAGCGCCTTAATCAGGAGCGTAGCCTCGCTTCCAAATGTTAAAGAAAAAGGGGTATGTCCCATGGAGGTTTGATGTGAGGTTCCATAGGCCTAGAGTACCTGCGGGAGCTGCTCGGGCCATAATCCCTTGGCTTCATCTAATCGCTTCTTTAAGGTTGCCTTCAAGGTATTGTTTACAGCCTCGACCTGCCCATTGGCATGCGGGTACGCTACTGATGAAAAACTCTTGGTTATGCCATATTTTTCACAAAAGTTTGTTAAAAGATCGCTATCGAACTGAGTTCCGTTGTCAGATACAATCTTTTTCAGGAGCCCAAATCAACATATGATATTTTTTACAACAAAATCCAAGACTCTCTTCAAGGTGATGGTTGCCAAAGGTTTGGCCTTTACCCACTTCGTGAAGTAATCAATATCGACAACTACATAATGAACTACTCCTTTTCCTATTGGCAAAGAACCAATCAAATCGATTCCCCATACTGCAAACGGCCAAGGGGATGAGATCATGGTTAGCTCGATGGGAGAAGCTCGAGCAACTATGGCGAAGCGTTGGCATTTGTCACATTTCTGCACATACGAGATCGAGTCCTTTGACAGTGTGGGCCAAAAATAGCCCTCCCACAATACCTTCAGAGCCAAGTTTTGCCCCCAACATGGTCTTCGTAGAAGCCTTCGTGTATTTCTTGCAAGATAGTCTGTGCTTCCTCAAGCAGAACACACCGTAGGAGGGGTAGCAAATGCCCTCATTGATATAAAATCCCTTCAACCATAACATATCGCAGAGCTTGATACAACAGTTTTCTTGTGCCCTTTCAATCGTCAGGTAACTTTTTGGTTGTGAGATACTCCACTATGGGGGTCATCCAGGTCAGTTTTATGTCAATCATTTCGACCTCAACCGTTTCTGCTATTATGCTTGAGCTTTCCAAGAATTCCACCGAAACTACATCCATTGTATCCGCCTCTTTGGTGGTAGCAAGTCAAGCTAGAGCATCAACATTGGAATTATGCTCGTGGGGTACTTGTTCAACGGAGCTAAACTCGAATTCAGACAACTCGCCCTTAACCTTGGCTAAGTAGGCTGTCATCTTGATATCGCAAGCTTGGGATTCTCCCAATATCTGATTGACTACGAGCTGAGAATCACTATAACATTAGATCGCCTTTGCTTTTAGCTCTTTCGCAACCCTTAGCCCTGCCAATAAGGCCTCATATTTGGCTTCGTTGTTGGATACTTTGAATCCAAACCTGAGAGTTGTATGGAATCGATGCCCTTCAGGTGAGATTAAAATTATCCCAGCTCCAGATCCGTTTTCATTAGAGGATCCATCAACGAATATTTTCAACAATTCTTGCACATGTTCCCTTATAGGCTCGTCCTGAAAACTTGTGCACTCAGCCACAAAATCAGCAAGGGCTTGACTCTTGATTGTTGTCCGTGGCATATATAATATTTTGAATTGGATGAGTTCGATGGCCCATTTTAGTAGACGTCCCGACGTTTTAGGTTTTTGCAAAACCTGCCTTAAAGGTTGGTCAGTTAAGACGTGGATAGAATGGGACTATAAATATGGTCTGAGCTTTCTTGAAGCCAAAATAAGACAGAACACGAGCTTTTCTATCAATGGATACCAGGACTTAGCTCCGAGAAGTCTTTTACTTACATAATACACTGGTTTCTGCACTCGATTTTCTTCTTGAACTAACGTAGCACTGACCGCATTTTTCGTCACGGCCAGATATAGAAACAGATATTCCCAGACGCCGGTTTTGATAGTACGGGGGGTTTAGCCAGATGCGCTTTCAGGTCGCGAAATGCTTGTTCGCATTCTTCAGTCCACTCGAACTTCTTGTTTCATTTGAGCAAGTTGTAAAATGGGAGACACTTTTCAGTGGATTTTGAAACGAAGCGGTTTAAAGTTGCCACCTTTCCAGTTAAACTTTGTACTTCCTTACGCAACCTAGGCAAAGATATTTCCAACAACAATGTGATTTTCTCTGGATTTGCCTCTATCCCCCGTATGTTCACTATAAAACCCATAAACTTTCCCAACAAAACTTTGAAAGTACACTTTTGGGGATTCAACTTCATGTCATATTTCCTTAGTATGCCAAAACATTCTTCCAGGTCGGATACATGGTTACTGGAAGTCTTTGACTTAACGAGCATATCATCGACATACACCTCCATGTTTCTCCCAATCTGGTTAGTGAACATTTGTAGACTAATTGTTGGTACGTAGCACCGACATTCTTCAACCCGAATGACATAACTTTGTAGCAGTATACGTTATGCTCAGTCATGATGCTGGTATGCTCTTGGTTTGTAGGGTTCATCGCGATTTGGTTATATCCAGAATACGCTTCCATGAAAGACATAAGCTCGTGACCGGCTATAGCGTCGACCAACTAATCAATCCTCGATAATGGGAAATAGTCCTTATAATAAGCTTTGTTAAGATCAGAAAAATCAATGCAAGTTCTCCACATCCCATTTGGCTTTGGGACTAGAATGGGGTTAGCAACCCAGATTGGGTATTTTACTTCTCTGATAATCTGCATTTAAGTAGGCGAGCTACTTCTTCTTCCAATGCTTTCGACCATACTTTCCCCAAAAGCCTTCATTTTTGGGACTTTGCAGGAACATTCTTGTCCAAGTTATGAGTATGCATTATTATATTCGGACTAATTCCCACCATATATTCATGCGACCAGGCGAAGACATCCAGGTTCTTCCTCAAGAATTTGACCAGCTCGTTCTTCCTTTTAGTCCCATATTTTTCCTAACTTTTACAACTCATGAAGGTATTTCTGGGTCGATACTGATTTCCTCGAGCTCCTCTATAGCTTTGAGCTTAGATCTATCTTTGCCTATTTGCAGGTCAATGTCGTCCTGTTGGGCGACCTCATTATCTCCTTCTCGAGGTTCTTCCGTCCCATGGGTAACTTCCATTGCCCAGGACTCCTCATATTCTTCGTCTATGACCATTGTCTACTGCCCGGGTTGTGATTTTCCCTTCATGGCTACACTGTAGCCTTCTTGGGCAGCGAACTAATCTCCACGTACCGAGCATATCCCTGAGGCTGAGGGAAACTTCTTTGCCAGGTGTCGGATCAAGGTGATGGCTTCAAAAACCATCAGTGCGGGTCGTCCCAAAATTGCATTATACTCAGTTAGACAATCGATTACCACGAACTCAAGTATTTTAGTAACAGTTCGTGCATCATCCCCTAGCGTAACCACCAGTTTGATTGTTCCTATGGTCATCGTCCCTTCACCTGAAAATCCATACAATGTCATTGAGGTCACCTTTAGGTCGGTCACAGACAATCCTATTTTCTCTAGGGTGGACCTGAAAAGCACATTTTCTGAGCTTCCATTATCTACCAATATCCTCCGTACCCTTCAATTAGCGAGCTGCACGGTTACCATCAGCAGGTCATTATGTGGGAATTGAACGTGGCTAGCATCCTCCTCCGTGAAAATGATTTGTTATTTTTCCAACCGCTGTTGTTTTGATATTGCTCTAGGATAAATTCCATATCGTTATGAGTTTTCAGCTCCTGTATATACCTCTTTTGGACTCCATTGCTCGTGCCTGCCAAATGAGGTCCTCTGGTAATAGTAGTTATATCTCCTCCTACTATTGGGGGAGGGTCGACTTGTTTCTGATTCATCTGAGTCCTTGATTGACCTATTGGAGTTTCCGGAGCTGGATGAGAATTCTACCTGACAGACTGATTGGGAGCCACTCAATTTCGTGCATACTGGGCTAACAGTCCAGCCCTAATGAGAGTTTCAATCTCATCCTTCAGTTATCGACAATCATCGGTATTATGACTGATGTCATTGTGGTATCGGCAAAATGTTGAGGAATCTCTCTTTTCCCTCTGATGCCTTAATGGCTATGGTTTCTTCCACGGATGGCGATTAGAGTTTTCCAGGAAGATATGTTCCCGTGTATCTGTCAGGTCAGTGTTGGTGACATAAATGGGCTTGAATTTTTCCTCGGACTTGTTTTTATTTGTGCCCTTCTGGTCGCCCTCACCATTCCCTTTCCTCTTATTGTTTCTCGCTTGGTTATTCTGGGTAATAGGTTGAGCCATAGCTGCAACACCTATCACCACTCCAATGGGTTGAATGGGGGCTTGGATGGTTCCTGCGATAACATATCATGCCTCTTCCAAGTTTATCCACTCCTGAGCTAGGGATAAGAACTCATCCACACTTTTAACCCCTTTTCATTGGAGCTCCTGCCATAGATCGCCTCCTACCAAAATTCATGTTCTCATCACCATGATCTTGGAGCTATCATCAATGTCTCTAGCTCGTGCTGCAATGTTGGAGAATCTGCTCAAATATGCTTTCAAAGACTCACCAAGTTGTTGTTTTATGTTGGCCAATGAGACGACCTCTACGTGAGTTGCCTTTGAAGCTCGGAACGCTTTCTTGAACTCAGAAGACAACTTCTTCCAAGAGCTTATCGAATGTTTTTTGTACTTCTTGAACCACTCTCTAGCAGGTCCGATCAAAGTCATGGGGAACAAAATACATCTTAGGTCGAACCCGACATTGTGGGCCATCATCAACGTATTGATCAGCCCAAGGTGGTTAGATGGATCTGTGTTTCCATCAAATGTTGGCATGTTCAACATCCTCAAGCCAATAGAATATGTAATTGCCACAATGTTTGGGGTGAAAGGGTCAAGCTCCTCGTCAAAGTCACAATCATCAATCCCTTTTCCAGATCAGAGCTTCTTTATCTGCTCCTCCATCAAGGCCAGTCGCTCGAGGGTTAGGTCTTTAGTCTCTAGGTTAGCTGGGAGTTGTTCACCAGCTCCCATCCTATTGTATGTGTTTGATGGGTTGTTGTCCCTCCAAGTTTAAGCTTGGTTAGGTGGGACATTCCCATTGTCACGTACAATAGACGAACCTCCCTCATGTTGAGTATAACTCATATTATCATTGCGAGTTGGATACCTCCTTTATGAATTCAGATGATCACGTAGGTTGGGATGTGCATCGAAACAAGGACTTTGTGCTGAACTAAGATGATTCCTCAGGTTCCTCTCATATCTGCCTCCATGCTGGCTCCCCATCCAGTAACTTCCATTTGCAAAACTTACAGCCTCCGGCTGAGATCGAGGACTTGGATTATCAGCACGTGCTTGTGGTATGTAAGTGTCTACTGATGGGGGAGGATTTCTATAACGCCCTGGGTAACAAAGATCATTACATTGTGTGTTTAAAATAGTGCTGGACTTGCTAATCAAGTCATTTAAACATAAATGTGTTTCTAGGATTAAGTGACAGGTTAGGGTTAAAAGATTTTGATCGTAAAATGGTTGACTTTTATTAAAATAAGAGTTTGATACATGGGATCCCAAAAATAGTGTTTACATGGCAGATACAACCCTCAAAAGTTAATACAATAGTAGCCAATCTAAATGGCAAAATACAAGTTTGAGTTCTAGTCCCTGTAATCTCCTCAGCCATTGCGGTCGAGCAGCTACCGATGTACACTCCGCCCTCAAAGCTCTCCAACTCATGGCTGGTCTAGCTTTCCTTTGCCTTTACCTGCACCACATAGCACCCATGAGCCAGGGCTCAACAAGAAAACTTTAATCAACAAGCATAGATAACAACAGTAAGTGTATAGTAATCTTTAGACCAATTAGTTTAACCAATAACAAAGTACAAGCAGTAAGTTAGGCAACAGTAAACATATACTTCCAAACGTATAATTCAATCTTATTTAGGTTTCGATGCCTTTAGGCCGAGCCCTTTGGTTATTTAGCTGATCCCGGCTCGCTTAGGCCAAGCTGCGTTCAGTACGCTTAACATCAGCCCCGACTCCCTTAGGCCGTACTTTCACAGCACACATAACATATATGTAGGATACATAACACATATGTTTATTTACAAGGAATCTCAGTCCCATCCACAATTTGGGTGCATTTTTCTTACCTTGAGTCCTGAGCGGAGGATGTGAAGCGAACCCGAGCACAATCCTCAATCCCGAGCCTTAACGGTAACCCTAGTCACAAGCGACAATGGATAACTATCAAAATCTAATTCAATTAAATGCTTTGGAAACAAATACTAGCCTCCGAGACCTCGAATTCTACTAAACCTGGTAGTAGAATTCGTCCTGAGCGCGTAGGTTTAAATCCCCGAGCTTCCCTGAGCCTCTAAAAACCAACCTTTGCTATGGCTGCCTAGGCGGGTCGCGACCTGGCACTAAGGGTCGCGGCGCGCCTCAAGGCGCCAACCTTTTGCTCCAGGGGGGAGGTGGCCACGACTTGCCCTTTAGGGCCACAACGTGCCCACAAGTTAGCAAGCCCCCCAGGGCCTTCTGGGTCACGCGGACTGCAGAGCCCATGAACTGGGCCGTGGTACACCCCCGTGAACCTAGAAATCCCTGAGTTTTCTGCATATTCAAACCCAAATTCAAAAACCAACCCAAGCACCCCTAAACAAATCAAAACCCAACCAGAATTCAGCAATTAGAATCTAAAGTCCTACCTTAGTTGATAGCTTAACTCCTCAGCAATTCCTTGATTGTTCCTAGCTTAGTTTCCCCCAGATTTCCAGATCAATTCCCAGCTCTTCCCTTCATAAATCCCTTCAGCTTCAAGGCACAAGAGAGGGAGAGAGAGTGAACGTGTAAAAGAGAGAGAGAGAGAGTTGGGGAGTGTTCTGATATGTTCTAGCCTAAGTCTAATTGTTCCTAACTATATCTTTTTAATTAAAATGTCCAAAATGCCCCTTATACTAACCCAACCTCTTAATTGCCGACAAAATGGTCATTAACCCCAATTCCCGCTAATTCCTCGAGTCATCCTACAATTTCCCAATTAATCCCGTCATGCCCAACTAACTACCAAATACTTACTCGTTACGATAAATCCCAAATATATGTTAAGTTTCCCAAAGTACCCCTAGGCTCACCCCGAGCCGGGTATTAAACCCCGCTGTGACTATTCCACTAATCCACTCACTAGGATCGTCTTGAGCCGAATACTGAAAATATATCCACATAATAATGTGGTCTCAACCATTTAACACATATAATCGCATTTATGCCCTCAACGGGCCAAAATTATAAATATGCCTTTATAAACAAGAACGGGCCTACATGCATATTTAATACTCATAAACATGCATATCAATATATTCATATTATCATATAAATCATGCATGTCACATAGCCATGTATTTAATCAATAAATCACACATACATCCAATTATGCGATCCCGACATGCTAATAAAGGAACTAAACCCTAATAACATTTTTGGGACGTTACAACTATCCCTCCTACTAAGAATTTTGTCCTCGAAATTTACTTGAATAACTCGGGATACGAATCCCACATAGCTGACTCTAGCTCCCAGGTCGCTTCCTCGACCTTGCTATTCCTCCACAACACTTTGACTTAAGGAATTGTCTTGTTCCTCAAAACTTTATCCTTCCTGTCTAGGATCTGAATTGGTCGCTCCTCATATGAAAAATCTAACTATAGCTCCAGATCCTCATACCCTAATACATGGGTCGTATCTGAGACGTACTTCTGAAGCATTGAGATGTGGAATACGTTATGAACCCTTAATAATGACGATGGTAGAGCCAATCTGTTGGTTAGTTGCCCAATCCTTTCCAGGATCTCAAAAGGTCCTATGAATCTAGGGCTCAACTTGCCATTTTTCCCAACTCTCCTCACCCCTCGCAATGGTGAAACTCGCAAAAACACGTGGTCCCCCACCTGGAACTCCATGCTCCTACACTTAGGATCAGCGTAGCTTTTCTGTCTGCTCTACGAAGCGAGCATTCGAGCTCGGATCTTCTCAATAGCTTCATCAGTCTTCTGAACCATCTCCAGTCCCAAATACTTCCTCTCCCCCATCTCATCCCAATGAACAGGTGATCTACATTTCCTTCCATATAACATCACGTATGGAGCTACTCCAATCGTTGATTGATAACTTTTTTTTTGTACAAAAACTCAATCAACGGGAGGTACTTACTACAAGACCCCTCGAAGTCTAACACACATGCTCTAAGCATGCCCTCCAATATCTGAATCGTCCTATCAGATTGTCCGTCTATCTAAGGATGAAAGGCTATGCTGAACTTCAACTGAGTTCCAATAGCCTTCTGTAAACCACCCAAAAATTTGGAGGTAAATATGGGATCCTGGTCCGATACTATAGATTTAGGAACTCCATGGAGATGTACAATCTCCCTCACATACAACTCCGTGTACTGATCCATAGTATAGGTCGTCCTCACTGGCAGAAAGTGAGCTGACTTGGTGTACCTGTCTACTATCACCAACATCGAGTCATGTTGCCTCCGCCGTCTTGGGCAAACCTCCTACAAAATCCATGGTAATATCTTCCCACTTCCACTCGGGAATACCCAAAGGCTATAACAACCCTACTGGTCGATGATATTTAGCCTTTACCTACTAATAGGTTAAGCACTAAGCTACGTACTCAATCACGTCCTTCTTCATCCCAGACCACCAATACAAAGTTCATAGATCCTGGTACATCTTTGTGGTGCCTAGATGAAGTGAGTATGGTGTAGTATGGGATTCATCAAGGATCTCTCGTCTAATACCCATATCCATCGGAACACGGATCTAATCCTTGTACTGCAGTAAACCCGTCTCTGAAATGGAATAATCCTTAGTCACTCCAGCTTGGACATTCCCTCTAACCTCCTATAATTGTGCGTCACCCACCTGACCCTCTCTTATCCTTTCCAGAAGGGTAGAATGTAAAGTAATATTGGCCAACTGGCCTACAACCAATTCTATCTGCGCTCTAGTCATTTCCTGTAACAATCTGGATAACCAAGACCTTTACACTGTGTGTTTAAAATAGTGCTTAACCTGTTGAGCAAGTCTTTTGAACTTAAATGTGTAACTAAAGACTAAGTCAAGGTCAAGTAATAAAATATTTGGTTAACAAAATGGTTATTTTTCATTAAAATATTAAGTTTATACACGGGATCGCAAAAATTAATTTACAGACTTGTAAAAGATAAACAGATACATCTTAGCCGTCCTAAGCGGCAAAATAGGGTTTAACCCTAGTTCCTCCCAAGCTATCCCGACCATGGCGATCGGGCAGGCTGCATATGTACACACTTCCCTTGAAGCTCTCCAACTCATTGTTGATCCAACTGTCAACTCCCTTACCTGCACCATGTAGCACCTGTGAGCCAAGGCCCAACAAGAAAACTTAAAACAACATGCACAACTAGGCAATGATATAAAGGCAGTAAATGTAATTCACCAGATTCAAATGACAATGGAATATATGCAACAATCTCAATAAAAGTACTCAACTTAAGCAAGCGTATAAATCAATCTCATCAACCAATACAAATAGTTAAGCGCGAACTGCGCTTCTGTTTATTGTATAATGTCCAAGCCCGGCGCCCTTAGGCCGAGTCCACTGGCTTTATGGCCGACCCCAACACCCTTAGGCCGGGCTCCGTTCTGCACGTTCACTATCGGCCCCCGACACCCTTCGGCTGGCCTGTAAACAAATATAATCACAGATGCACAATGCATAGCAAGTAATCAATGGAAGCGTATACAAGCATGCCCAATCAAATATTCTCAGTTACAGATATGTTCATGTTCATAATATATTCATACAAGGGGTTCAAGCCCCAATCACAACTCGAGTGTAGTTTGTTAGGGTTTTATGCCCTAATTAAAACCCAATTTCTTTGTAATCTCATTTATTATCAATAAAAGAATAGAAATCATTTTTTGACTTGGTCAATCACTTCGCTCACATGTTTTATTTTCATGATTATTTATTTAATATAAACCTTCTATTAAATCCCAAGCATATAGCTAATCGTATTTATTGTGATGTAATCACAGTGGAATATAAATATGATTATATGTTTAAAATAAGTTAGTCCTAATATTAGTCAGTGCACAGGATTTACATTGACTTGCCAATCTACGATATGATCTACTTACACATTGTAGTGTTATGTTCTTTCCATAACATTAGGAAAGTAGATAAGATCGGATGTATTCGTTACATCGGACAAGACCGATATTGACAGTTGATAAGATAAGTAAACATACTGTTATTATCTATTCTAGTCATATCATATAGTTGACCATAGGTCAATTCAATCTCAATTCAGAGTGGTTAGTATTCTAACTGATTGTATTATTTGAGTTCTTTGACTTGTTTGCTACCAGCTTACCCTATGGACTAGCCCATACTTACATCTTGGGAACTCAGTAGTATAATTGAGTGGGAGTGTTAATCATAGATATGAACATCTATAGCTTCTGATGAAGAAGTGAAACGATGGTTGCCTTTTAGTTTGGTTCACGATGCTAAATGATAGAGATCTCATTTCAGTAATTAATATTAGTTTGCTGAAAGATCATTTACAAGGAACTAAGTGTTTTAGGGATAAAATACAATGAGGGGTAAAATGGTATTTTAGTCTCATCTCATTGTAGACCGTCTATAGAGGAATGAGTGACAATTATGGTTGTAACAATGGATAATTAATAATGTATCTATATTTATTATAGAGCGTTCTATGAATTCAAAAGTGTAATTCCGAGTCTTTAGTGGAGTCACAAGGAATTAATAAGTTAGTAAATTTATTTGTTAGATTTATGATAACTTATTGGAGCTTGATTTCATAAGCCCGTGGTCCCCACTGTACCTTGGATAAAATCATCTAGATAGTCTCAATTAATTGATTTAATTATCAATTAGAATTATTAAAGTTGACCAGGTCAATTTTGGATAGTTTCATAGAGTTATATAATTTAGAGAAGAAAAGAGAAATTAAGGCAGATTTATTAATTAAGATAAATTGATATCTAAATTAATAAATAAGTTTAAATCAAGGTTCAAATTAAAAATAATTAATTTGATAAAGGATTTAAATAATTATTTAATTAATTAAATCAATAGAAAATAATACAGGCCTTGATTTTAAATCCAACGGGCTTATAATCAAATGAGAAATTTCACGGGCCTAAATCCCATGATAATTTCGACCTAGGGCTGTTAATTGACTATTATTTTATTGATTTTTTTGACCTAATTGAGTCTATAAAAGAAATGTTAAGTGAGAGTTAAAATCACAAGTCAGACACTGTTTTTCTGATAGGTTTTAGATTCTCTCTAAACATAAGTTATTTTCTAAGCCTTATTGTTCTTTTCTCTTCTTCTCTTTGAATCTATTTTGTGTGTTGAAAATTGCCCACTCTAGTCTGGGTGATTCCAAGGATACTTTGGAAGACTGTGAAGAAAATTGAAGATCGGTTCAGTTTCTTGGTAATACTCTGCGATAGAAAGGATTCAAGGGTTAGAAAAACCGAAGGAAGGATAAATTCATTCCACTGTGTATAATGTAAGTATTCTTATCATTATATCTCTTTGAATTCAATTTTAGAAACATGTTCAAGGTTGTCTCATATTAACTTGTTTAATATTAGATCTACATGAAAATAAATAAAGATCTTGTATAAGTTTCCCAACACAGTTTTCTTACCTCAGGTCCCGAGCAGCAAGCATATGGCAGCCCCAAGCACGATCCCTAATCCTTGAGCCCTTGCGGTATAACCTAGTCACAATGTGATAATGGATAACCATAAGATTCTAAACCATTTAAAAGCTTTGGATTAAAATACTAGCCTCTGGGGCCTCGATTTCTACTAAACCGGGTAGTAGAAATGTCCCGAGCGCTTAAGTTTAGCTCCCCGAGCCTCCTTGAGTCTTAAGACAAACCTAGGCTAAAACTGTCTAGGCGGGCTGCGACCTGGACTTGAGGGTCGCGGCGTGCCTCAAGTCAGAGGTGCAGCCTCTGCATCTGGGGGAAGGCAGGCTGCAACTTGCCCCTAGGGTCGCGACACGCTTATAAATTAGCAAACCCTCCCAGGGCATCTGAGGCACATGGGTCGCGGTGCCCATGAATTGAGTCGCGGCGCGCCCCCGTGAACCTAGAATCCCCTGGGTTTTCCAGCGTTTTTCCCAGCCAAAACTCCACCAAAACAAATCCTAAATTGTAATTCAATCCTCAGCATAACACCAATATGATTCCAACAGCAAAACCCTAGCTCAACACACTCAAACTTCCATCCAAATTCAAATTCACAATCTTAAACCTTAAAACTAAGAAAAACTATAAAACCAAAACAAAACACCATTGAAACAACAATCAAAACTCACCTTGGCTGTGAACTTCTTCCCCTAGTTGCAGCTAACAAACTTCTAGGTCTCAAGTCTTCACTTCCCAAAGCTTTCAACCACCAATTCCCCTTAGCTTCCTCAAAGTTCCACCAAATTGAGATAGAAGAAGAATGGGTCAGTTGGGAGTGGTGAAGAAAACAGAGTGTTCTGGTTTCTAAAGCTTTCTAAGTTATTAAGCCTATCCTCTAACCAAATGACCACTATACGCCTGCTTAACTATCTCCCATCAAAGCCCCTCAAGGGAAAAACAGTCTTTGTTTCCCATTTCCCACTAATTCTCCAACAATCCTAATAATTCTCAATTAATCCCGACATGCCCCAACTAATCACCAAACACTTATTTGTTACTCAACAATCCCCAAATATGCATTAAACTTCCCAAAATACCCATAGGCTCACCCCGAGCTGGGTATTAAACCCGCCATGACTATTCCGCTAATCCGCTCACTAGGATCGCCTCGAGCTGTGTACTGCAAATATATCCACATAATAATATGGTCTCAATCATTTACTCACATATAATCACATTTATGCCCGTAATGGGCCAATATTACAAATATGCCCTTATTATAAAAAATGGGCCCACATGCATATTTAATACTCTTAAACATGCATCTAAATATATTCATATCATCATACAGATCATGCATGCCACATTGTCACGCATCTAATCAATTAATCACACATATATCCAATTATGCCCTCTTGGCACGCTAATCAAGGCACTAAACCCTATTAGCATTTTTGGGACGTTACAACTATCCCCTCCTTATTGAAATTTCATCCTCGAAATTTATTCAAACACTTCGGGACACAAATCCTGTAAATCTGACTGTAACCACAGAGTCTAGTCCTTTACCATTTTATTCTTCAGTAACACTCTCATTAGAGTGACAGTCTTGTTCCATAAGACCTTATCTCTTATTATAACTCCATTAGCTTTTCCTTGCGCAATAATTCTGCTGAAATCCTAGGGTCTCCTCACCTCATCAGCGGTGATTATCGTACATTTCCTTCCTTGACATTGGCACTAGCAACATTTAAAAGCCACTACCCATACTAGGGTAAGGCTAATTTGTAGGCCCCTGGCCTAGTCCTTAGTAAGATCTCAAAAACCTTATTAAACCGGGAGTCAAAACTCCTCTTTCTTTCCCAAAATATCTTATTCTTTCCTGTCTACAATATTCGGAGAAAAACAAAGTCTCCCGTCCTAGAACTTTGTGTTCCCATATTTGAATTGTGAACTCTTATGTCCTTTCAAATAGGCAAACACTTTTACCCTAACAATCCTAATAACTTCATTGGTTTCTCCGAACCAATACTGAATCACAATGTTCTCTATCTTTTATTTCATCACTTGGAACAAGTACTTCTCGCTCTCTACCTTACTATATCTCATGCAGAGTCACCGTAGCCATTGACCGGCATTCACTACTGCGACTAATCAATCAAGGACTGTACTTGTCTCGATGCTCCAAACACTTACACATTTGATGTATAATTCTCCAAATATGAGTCACTTCTTCAGATTGTCAGTTTATCTAAAGGTAACCAATAATTCTAAGTCTCAATCTTATATTCTTTGTCTTCTATATCCTTTTCCAGAACTTGGGAAATAAAGGGTCTCAGCCCAACACCATCAACTTCGGTGTTCCACAGAGACATACAGTCTCCTGTCGCCCAAATGCCTTAATGTGTTACCCGTTCACACAAACCGAAGTGTGTTAACTCAATCTGTTGAGTCACAACCTTTCATGTCCAACTTCTTACTTGCCATCTAATGTGGTCTACTCTTACGGTCCATTACTATACCTTTTTACCTTCCAACATACGGATTTTAGATCTTAACATCCATTTAAACTTTCTGGTTACAATATTCATAAGGAGGTAATACAATACTCGTCTAGGATCTCCACCTCAACACCAGGTTCCATTGGATCACTCTTTTGACCTTCATATCTTAATCCATTCATACTACAAAAGTAGGATCCTAAACTATTCCTACAAGATCTTCTCTCTGAATTTCATTGTCCATAGAGATATATATGTCCACTATCATCTGCATATACTATATCAATCTTGATCGTTACTTCGTCTGACTATACTGTAATCCATAGCGTCTTATCCCACTGGCACAGATCTTTCCAACTTAGGAGGTCAACTTCCATATTAATTTTCCCTTACGCAATCAAGGGTTTCCAATATGAATCACCCATTAATATCCCCTAGGTCTTGGTCTTAAGGTTATTCCTCTATAGATGACCAAACGCTCAAATCATTTGTGCTAATGCATTCACTTCTATTCCGTGGGTGTCAACACTTCCCCTAACCATGGCTTTCTAGCATTATCGTCAACTTAATGCTCCATTTATAACATCCGTGTTCTTATTCTTTCATCTATCGTGAAGCACGAACAACCATCCTTTTAGTCTATACCTGGGCAGGTCTTAGTCTTTGATGCACCGCCTTATAGTTTCATGTCTCAAGCAAAGACAATATCCATCATATTTCCCTTCCGTATCCATCCCTCGCATACAGATTCTAATACCATAGGGTGCGAATGAATCCTAATTCTATCTTCTGAAAATCTGATACAAAACTATCCATTCGATTCAACTTTAGGTTCTTGTGTCATCCCAATCTTGGGTGTAGCTGTCTTTGAAAATGCTTCAAGTAGTAACTGACATGTCTTACTGGTCTCACTGTACTTCTCACCCCTCAGGTGTTCTTCAATAATTTCTTTGTGGCTTATGATTTAATTCCTTCATACATGATCCCATCAATTCCTATAATGCGACCTTGAGTACCCTTGGAGAAATCGAAGCTTGCACTTTTTGGAGCCTTACCTGAAACCCTACTTCATCAGTCTTAGTATTGTCAAAGTAGTAGTCATTCACATTCTACTTCTAGCTGGGAGTAGACCAATACATTCCTAACCAATATGGATGTGGCTCATCCAAGTCATTTCTGTACTCCTTACTTGTCAAACTTACATGTGTCATTGAAGCATTGGTCATTTAAGAACCTTCACTGATAATCCATCATATCCTACTTGGTGCAAGAAGTAATTCCTAAATTGTCTCCTTCCTTGATCCTCAGTTGGTAATAACCAGATCGAAGATCAATTCTTGAGAACATTGTCCTATCTTTCAACTAGGCAATTGAATCCTTCATCCTTAACAGGCGATGTCGACGTGTTCCATGATGCGATGTTCCATTTGATCCATCCTTAAATCAAATACTTCTTCAATTGAACCATTAATTCTTTCTGCTAAACTAATATCATTCTTCATGATGTCCCTGATACCGAGTCTATCCATATCCCAAGCCCGTAGCGTACCCAAAAATTCTTTGTGCACCCATCTGAAACCTTACTGGCTAATCCAGTTTCCATTCAGTCTAACTCATATATTCCAGTTGATATCTACCCCAATGTCTAAGCATCTCGTAGATGCAACCGGGTCCTTCCCTTCCAAATCCAGACATCATTACCATCTCCTGCAATCCATGGTTGTCCCTTATTTAACAAATTAGCTCCTACTCAAACTCATATCAAAACTCTCATATGACGAGCTCAATCACTTTTACTATAAACCTTTTACCACTTGTATTCCAATTCTTCTCTTGAAAGCTACCAACTCTTCCCCAGCAGGCACTAATATCTCAAGCCCCATTGTATAGTAACCTTGAGGCATGTAATTCATATCTGAATCTTTTCTGGGAGATGCGAAGCATTGAATTCTTCCAGCTCATTATATAACAAAGAACGAGGATTAGCTAGTCAATCGGTCGCCTCCAAGGGACTATCCTCGAGCTCTGACTGTAACAAGGTAGACCAGTCCTCCCTTCTCTAATCTTGGGCAATCTGCCCTAACGTGCTCAACTATTCCATGTAGAAAACATGCCTTCACTTGGCGTCTTCCCAGATGGCATCTCCCGCATCTGACGCATACTAAATAACTTCACCAGGCCTCATCGCCGTCATGGCGGCTATCTTGTAAACTATAAACCTTCCTGTCAAAACCAGGAGTAGTAGAATTATCAGGGGTCCTTCTTTTCTAGTTGTTGGGCATTTGCTCCTACCCAATCCCGCAAATGGGAGTACTATTGCCTGATTTTCCTGCCCCACGACACTCTTGCTTCATATCACATTTCTTGCGTCTTCTATAACATGGCCCTCCCTACTGTCCAAACATAGATGAAAATCTCATGCACTGGAGCGACCTTGATGCTCTAGGCCATCCTAGAGTCCAGTCCTTAAATAAATCGTTCTTTCTAGGCTACATTTGCTTGTATCAAATCCAAAGCAGATTAACCAACCCATCGTGACAACATTCTGAGTTTGGGGTACTACTTCCCATCACGTCTGGGCATCCTCCTACCGCATGCGCATGGTGCAACTACTTTATCATGGCCTACCATTCCCATATCATTAAGGACGGAATTAATCACACCCATTTATTGATCAGTTCTTGAGCAAATCCAAACCTCCCTCGAAAACTAGAGGATAATGCTTCTAAAGCCTTTCATACGATAACTTTTATTTTTTTCCATCCTCAAATTAAACCAACATTGGTGCCCTTACTGTCAAGACATACGAAACAACATTTCCCCAACGGAACCCGTTATCTCAGCCATGTAATCTCCTCATCCTTATCTAGCAGCCTTACTCGCATACCAGCAAACATCTATTGCGAATTCCAGGGGCAGATGGAGGGTTTTGACCCTAACTATCATCTGCAACCCCCATTCTAACGATACCAGTTCCAATTAATTATCTTAAGTACAGACATTCTGAATCAGTCCCCAATCACCAACTTAACCCCTCAGCCTTGATATTCATATCCAGAATCATCCCACGGGCAAGTCCAAACAATCACAATATTTACACACATAATATACATATCAAAACACAAATTTACACTGCTCATACATCAATTATCAAATTCCATTACTACAAAATATACTCATACACATCATGTTTTCTATACTAACATGCAAATAAGATACATAGGTTTGATTTAAACAATTAACCACATAATCATGTCATTAAATACCTAACCATGAGTCGAGCTTATCTTTAGCGGCGAGTGTACACGCCCAGCCAGTCTCCAGGAACCCTTAAACCTAGATCGCTCTGATACCAAGTTGTAACGCCCTGGATAACCAAGACTGTTACACTGTGTGTTTAAAATAGTGCTTAACCTGCTAAGCAAGTCATTTGAACTTAAATGTGTAACTAAAGACTAAGTCGAGGTCAAGTAATAAAAGATTTGGTCAACAAAATGGTTATTTTTCATTAAAATATTAAGTTTGTACACGGGATCCCAAAAATTAGTTTACAGACTTGTAAAAGATAAAGAGATACAACTTAGCCGTCTTAAGCGGCAAAACAAGGTTTAACCCTAGTTCCTCCCAAGCTATCCCAACCGTGGCGAACAGGCAGGCTACATATGTACACACCGCCCATGAAGCTCTCCAACTCATGGTTGATCTAGCTGTCAACTCCCTTACCTGCACCACGTAGCACCCATGAGCTAAGGCTCAGCAAGAAAACTTAAAACAACATGCACAACTAGGCAACGGTATAAAGGCAATAAATATAATTCACCAGATTCAAATGACAATAGAATATATGTAACAATCTCAATAAAAGTACTTAGCTTAATCAAGCGTATAAATCAATCTCATCAACTAATACAAATAGTCAAGAACGAATCGCGCTTCTGTTTATTGTATAATGTCCACGCCCGACGCCCTTAGGCCGAGTCCACTGGCTTTATGGCCGATACCGACACCCTTAGGCCAGGCTGTGTTCCGCACGCTCACTATCGGCCCCCAGCACCCTTAGGCTAGCCTGTAAACAAATATAATCACAGATGCACAATGCATATAAAGTAATCAATGGTAGCGTATACAAGCATGCCCAATCAAATATTCTAAGCTACATATATGTTCATGTTCATAATATATTCATACAAGGGGTTCAAGCCCCAATCATAACTTGGGTGCAGTTTTCTTACCTCAGGTCCTGAGCAACTAGCATATGGCAACCCTGAGCATGATCCCTAATCCTTGAGCCCTTGTGGTATAACCTAGTCACAATGCGATAATGGATAACCATAAGATTCTAAACCATTTAAAAGCTTTGGATTAAAATACTAGCCTCTAGGACCTCGATTTTACTAAACCGAGTAGTAGAAATTATCCCGAGTGCTTAAGTTTAGATCCTCGAGCCTCCCTGAGCCTTAAGACAAACCTAGGCTAAAACTGTCTAGGCGGGTCGCGACCTGACCCTGAGGGTCACGGCACGCCTCAAGTCAGAGGTGCAGCCTCTGCATCTGGGGGAGGGGGGCCACGACTTGTCCCCTAGGGTTGCGGCGTGCCTATAAATCAGTAAACCCTCCCAGGGCATCTGGGGCACGCGGGCCGCGGTTCCCATGAACTGGGTCACGACGTGCCCCCGTGAACCAGAATCCCCTGGGCTTTCCAGCGTTTTTCCCAGCCAAAAGTCCACCAAAACTTCCAAAACAAATCCTAAAACTATAATTCAATCCCTAGCATAACACCAATATGATTCCAGCAGCAAAACCCCAGCTCAACACACTCAAACTTCCATCCAAATTCAAATTCACAATCTTAAACCTTAAAATTAAGAACAACTATAAAACCAAAACAAAACACCATTGAAACAACAATCAAAACTCACGTTGGATGTGAACTTCTTCCCCTAACTGCAACTAACCAACTTCTAGGCCTCAAGTCTTCACTTCCCAAAGCTTTCAACCACCAATTCCCCTTAGCTTCCTCAAAATTCCACCAAATTAAGAGAGAAGAAGAGATGGTTGGTTGGGAGTGGTGAGGAAAACAAAGTGTTCTAGTTTTTGAAGGTTTCTAAGTTATTAAGCCTATCTTCTAACCAAATGACCACTATACCCCTACTTAACTATCTCCCATCAAAGCCCCTTAAGGGCAAACTAGTCTTTGTTTCCCATTTCCCACTAATTCTCCAACAGTCCTAATAATTTTCAATTAATCCTGACATGCCCCAACTAATCACCAAACACTTATTTGTTACTAAAAAATCCCTAAATATACATTAAACTTCCCAAAATACCCATAGGCTCGCCCGGAGCCGAGTATTAAACCCCACCGTGACTATTGCCTCGAGCCACATGAATTGCCTCGAGCTGTATACTGCAAATATATCCACATAATAATGTGGTCTCAATCATTTACTCACATATAATCACATTTATGCCTGCAACAGGCCAATATTACAAATATGCCCTTATTATAAAAATGGGCCCACATGCATATTTAATACTCTTAAACATGCATCTAAATATATTCATATCATCATACAGATCATGCATGCCACATAGTCACACATCTAATCAATTAATCACACATATATCCAATTATGCCCTCCTGGCACGCTAATCAAGGCACTAAACCCTATTAGCATTTTTGGGACGTTACATTTCCCCTGCTAATTCCTTCAATATCTGCTTCGAGCTAAATAGCTGTCTTGGGCCCCTCCGGCTCAAAGCATCCGCCACTACATTGGATTTTCCAAGGTGGTAAATGATGCCACACTCATAGTCCTTCACCAATTCTAACCTACGTCTCTGTCTCATGTTTAGGTCCTCCTGGGTGAAGAAATACTTTAAACTCCTATGATCAGTTTATATCTCACACTTCTATCCATACAAATAATGTTGCCACACTTTCAGTGCGAATACCACCGCTGCTAGTTCCAAATCATGGGTAGGGTACCGATGTTCATATTCCTTTAGCTACTGCGACACATAGGCAATAACCTTCTCATTCTGCATCAACACGCATCCCAAATCTAGTCTCGATGTGTCACAGTACACTACAAACTTCCCTCTCTCTGAAGGAAGACTCAGTATCAGAGCAGTGATCAATCATCACTTCCACTCTTGGAAACTACCCTCACACTTGTCTGACCATGTGAACCTCATATTCTTCCGTGTCAACTCAATCAATGGTGTGGCAATCTTTGAAAACCCTTCCATGAATCGTTTGTAATATCCCGCTAATCCAAGGAAACTCCTAACCTCCGAGGCGTTCCTTGGCCTCGGCCAATCCCTAACTGCTTCTACCTTTGCCGGATCCACCTTAATCCCATCTCTGCTAACAATGTGTCCAAGGAATGTCACTTCCGGTAGCCATAACTCACTCTTCTTAAATTTATCATATAATCAATGCTCCCTCAACCTCTGCAATACTAGTCGGAGATGTTTCTCATGCTTTGCTTCTGAACGAGAGTAAACCAGGATGTTGTCGATGAACATAATCACAAAATGATCCTAAGAAGTCCTTGAACAACCTATTCATTAGATCCATAAACGTTGTTGGGGCATTGGTCAATCCAAACACATGACCAAAATCTCATAATGCTCGTACCTCGTGCAGAAGGCCATCTTCGGAATATCCTCGTCCTTGATCCTTAGCTGGTGATAACCAGATCGAAGATCAATCTTTGAGAATACCGTCTTACTCTGCAGCTGATTGAACATGTCATCTATCCTTGGTATGGGTACTTGTTCTTGATAGTTAACTTGTTCAACACCCTATAGTGTATACAAATTCTTAGAGTCCCATCCTTCTTCTTCACAAATAAAACTGGAGCACCCCATGGTGAGAAGCTAGGTCTGATAAATCCTAAGCCTAATAGTTCCTGAAACTGTATCTTCAACTCCTTTAGCTCTGCCAGAGCCATCCTATATGGTGCCCTCGGCACTGGCTCTGTACCTGGTGCTAACTCAATGACAAACTGAATGTTCTTGTGTGGCGGGAGTCCCGGTAAGTCCTTAGGAAACACATCCAAAAACTCACATTCCAGCCTAGTCTCCCCTAGCCTCACCAACGTAACTCTAGTGGTATCCACCACACTGGCTAGGAAACATATACAACTTCCTTGTAATAGGTCCCTAGCCCTCAACGCTGATATCATAGGAATGCGGGGTTCGTGCATAGTACCCACAAAAACGAATGGGTCCTCACCCTCTGGCTCAAAAGTCACCATCTTCTTCCTGCAATCTATAGTGGCCCCATATCTGACTAGCCAATCCATCCCCAAAATCATGTCGAAATCATCCATACCTAACTCAATCAAATCTACTGATAGTTCCTTATTATCCACCATTACTGGCAGTGCTTTAATCCACCTCTTAGAAACTACCAGCTTCCTTGTAGGCAGTATAGTCCCAAACCTCGCAGTAAAATACTCACTAGGTCTACACAATCTATCAATCACTTTACTAGAAAAAAATGAATGTGTAGCACCAGAGTCAATCAATACAGTATATGAAGAGCCAGCACTAGAAAGCTGATCTGTCACTACCGAGGGACTAGCCTCAGCCTCCGTCTGTGTTAAGGGGAACACTAGAGTTGGAGTCAAGCTGTCCGCCTTCCCTGGTTCCTCTTTCTTCAATGTCGAGTAATCCTTCTTAAGGTGCCCAACCACCCCGCACAAGTAACATGCCTTTGCTTGGCATTCGCCCAGATGCGCTTCCTGCATCTAGTATACTTTGGATAGCTCCTCCAGGACTCACCGCCTCCCTGGCGGCCACCCTAGGCACCCCGGCCCCTCCTACCAATATCAGCTGTGGTTAAGGTTTCAGGGGTCTTTCTTTTCTAATCATTAGGGCCTTTGCCCCTACCAGACCCTGTAAATGGAGGCACTACCCTACGAACATCCCATTTCGCAGCGTTCTCCCTCCAGATCTTGTTCTTTGCCTCCTCAGCAGTGAGGGCCTTCTCAACCGCCTGGGCATAAGTCATTTCCCCAGGTATTGATGTGATCCTCACATCTCGGGCTATCATAAAATTAAGCCCTCGAACAAACCTGTCCTGCCTAGCTACATTTGTAGGCACTAGATCTGGTGCAAACTTCGCTAGCCTGTTAAATTTCAGGGCATACTCAGTAACTGTTATGCTTCCTTGCACTAACCCAATGAACTACGTCACCTTTGCCGCCCTGACGTCAACATTATAATATTTCTGGTTGAACAAATCTCTGAACTCATTCCAACTTAGAGTAGAATCGTCTCGAGTCTGGGATGCCACCTCCCACCAAATGCGAGCATCCTCTCTAAGCATATAGGTGGCATAGGCCACCCTTTCATTACCTTCCACCCTCATAAAATCCAAGATGGAGGTGATCATACTCATCCACTGTTCAGCCTTAAGTGGATCTGGTCCTCCCTCAAAGATTGGAAGATGATGTCTCCTAAATCTTTCATAAAGTGGCTCCCACATGTTCCCAATCTCAGGTGGCTGTATAGTTGGTGCCACAATAGGTGGAAAGTTAGGTGCAACACTCCCTGGCGGAGCCTGTTGCCTCAGAAGGCGAATCTCTTCCTCCTGACTCTGAATTCTAGCTTGCATAGCAAGAAACTGCTAGCAGTTCTCAGGGACTGGTAGAGGGTTCTAGCCCTGCTCATCATCTCTAGCCCTGACCTCGATGTCAGCTAGTCAAATTCATCACCTTGGAAGCATAACTATCCAAGTTTATCTGCAATCAACGACTCGGCTGGTCAGGCAATGATAACAGGTTTATACTCATCCCATGGTGCAACGCCAAAACTCAACCAACAATACACAATCATAGTGCAAACAAGCATTTAAACAATTATTCATATATAGTAGCAATGCTAATAAGCACGCCTTATGATATTCATATAGCAGTCAAGGGCCAGGCCCTATCAGTATATCTCATTCTTCCTAATAATCATGTAGATAAAACATTTATACTTCATTTAAACACTCAAACATATAATCACATGTATGGTTACCAAACCCTGAGTCGAGCTTGTCTCTAGCGACGAATGTACATGCCCAGCTAGTCTTCAGGAACCCTTAAACCTAGACCGCTTTGATACAAAGTTGTAATACCCTGAGCAACCAAGATCGTTATACTATGTGTTTAAAATAGTGCCAGACTTGCTAATCAAGTCGTTTAAACATAAATGTGTTTCTAGGATCAACTGACAGGTTAGGGTTAAAAGATTTTGATCGTAAAATGGTTGACTTTTATTAAAATAAGATTTTGATATATGGGATCCCAAAAATAGTGTTTACATGGTAGATACAACCCTCAAAAGTTAATACAACAGTAGCCAATGTAAACAACAAAATACAAGTTTAAGTTCTAGTCCCTGTAATCTCCTCGGCCGTGGTGGTCGAGCAGCTGTTGATGTACACTCTACCCCTAAAGCTCTCCAACTCATGGTTGGTCAAGCTTTCCCTTGCCTTTACCTACACCACGTAGCACCCGTGAGTCAGGGATCAACAAGAAAACTTTAATCAACAAGCATAGATAACAATAGTAAGTGCATGGTAAACTTTAGACCAATTAGTTCAACCAACAACAAAGTACAAGCAAATAGTTAGGCAACAGTAAACATATACTTCCAAACATATAATTCAATCTTTAATACAAATATTTAGGCGTCGGCGCCCTTAGGCCGAGCCCTCTGGTTATTTAGCTGATTCCGACCTTCTTAGGTCGAGCTGCGTTCTATACACTTAACATCAGCCCCGACTCCCTTAGGTCGTACTTTCACATCACACATAACATATATGTAGGTTACAGAACACATATGTTTATTTACAGGGAATCTCAATCCCATCCACAATTTGGGTGCAGTTTTCTTACCTTGAGTCCTGAGCGGAGGATGTGAAGCGGTCCCGAGCACAATCCTCAATCCCGAGCCTTAACGATAACCCTAGTCACAAGCGACAATGGATAACTATCAAAATCTAATTCAATAAAATTCTTTGGAAACAAATACTAGCCTCCAGGACCTCGAAATCTAATAAACCGGGTAGTAGAATTCGTCTCGAGCGCTTAGGTTTAAATCCCCGAGCCTAAAAACCAACCTTGGCTATGGCTGCCTAGGCGGGCCTCAACCTGGCCCTAATGGTTGCGGCACGCCTCAAGTCAGAGGTGCCAGCGTCTTGCTCCAGGGGGGAGGTGGGCCACGACTTGCCCTTTAGGGCCACGAAGCGCCCACAAGTCAGCAAGCCACCCAGGGCCTTCTGGGGCATGCAAGTTGCGGCGCCCATGAACTGGGTCGCGGTGCGCCCTCGTGAACCCATAAATCCTTGGGTTTTCTGCATATTTCTCCAACTCATAGCCCTAGAATTCGACCCCAAACATGTGCTCAAGACAAACTAGGTCCAAAACTCCCAATATTACCTCATAAACAATACACAAACAACCTATAACACTAGTTTAATCTCCCTTAAATCCCAAATTCAAAAACCATCCCAAACACCCCTAAACAAATCCAAACCCAACCAGAATTCAACAATTAGAATCTAAAGTCTTACCTCAGTTGATAGCTTAACTCCTCAATAATTCCTTGATTGTTCCTAGCTTAGTTTCCCCCAGATTTCCAGCTCAATTCCCAGCTTTTCCCTTCATAAATCCCTTTAGCTTCAAGGCACAAGAGAGGGAGAGAGAGTGAACGTGTAAGAGAGAGAGAGAGAGAGAGAGAGAGAGAGAGAGAGAGAGAGAGAGAGAGAGAGAGAGAAAGAGAGAGATAGAGAGCTGGGGAGTAATATGATATGTTCTAGCCTAAGTTTGATTCTTCCTAACTATATCTCTTTAATTAAAATGTCCAAAATGCCCCTTATACTAACCCAATCTCCTAATTTCCCTTAAGGGCAAAATGGTCATTAACCCCAAATCCCGCTAATTCCTCGAGTCATCCTACAAATTCCCAATTAATCCCGTCATGCCCAAATAACTACCAAATACTTACTCGTTACTCGATAAATCCCAAATATATGTTATGTTTCCCAAAATACCCCTAGGCTCAGCCCGAGCCGGGTATTAAACCCCGCTGCGACTATTCCGCTCACTAGGATTGTCTCGAGCCGAATACTGCAAATATATCCACATAATAATGTGGTCTCAACCATTTAACACATATAATCGCATTTATGCCCTCAATGGGCCAAAATTACAAATATGTCCTTATGAACAAGAACGGGCCCACATGCATATTTAATACTCATAAACATGCATATAAATATATTCATATTATCATATAAACCATGCATGCCACATAACCATACATTTAATCAATAAATCACACATATATATCCAATTATGCCCTCCCGACCCGCTAATCAAGGCACTAAACCCTAATAGCATTTTTGGGACGTTACAATTTCTCCTACTATTTCCACAAGCTGGAGCGTCTTTTTATGGGCATAGTGGTGTAGGATGTCTAACCGACGATGGCAGATGTCTTATTGGTGAGGCTATCCTCATTCCATCAGGACAAACTAAATTAACCTGCCTCGGTTCTACCCCAATGTCCCGAGTTCTCTGTGCTTGGGGTTCTGATTGCAGTGTAGGAGGATTCGTTGGGGTGTTTTGTCTTCGCAAACTTGTCCCAGCCCGCCCTGGTGGGTTTATGTGGGCATTACTGGGAATCTGTACGGAAGGCACGGAGCTGGGGGTTGCAGTTCTGACCGACTGACTGACATGCAGATGATGGTTCCTGTGATGACTAGTGGGCTGAGCACTTTAGTGATTTTTCTTTGAAGGTACAAAGCTCAGAGTGGCGGTCATGATAGAACGACTAGGTTTGGACCGGTTATTCTTGTGGGACTTATGGGACCCATTTTTCCTCTTTCTGACATTAGCGTTAGTTGCAAGAGGGGGTAATCGAGCCAAGACCTCCTCGATCTGTCTGTTTTCCCTAGCGAGATGGCTCCTTAATTGGGCATTCTCCATCTTGATGGCTGTTAAATATCCTGGATTAGGATTTGGTGGGAGTGATGTTGAACTCCGCATCGCCTTGGCCCACCGGTTGCTTCCCAAGACGATGCTGAACATCTGGGCCCTTTTCAGTGGGAACGATTGTATAATGTGCCTCTTGCCCACCAGGCAGTTCCATTTCGTTGTCATGCATTGATCGAGTAACCACCATGATGAACGTCGAATGAAACTTGTAAAGCACTAATTTCCTCCCAATGAAAGCACCAAACTGTTGACGTGGTTTTTTGCCAACAATAGATTTAGAAATCTAATAAGAGTATCAATGCTTATTTGCAAACCATAATGAACTTATAAGAACCCTTTCATACACACACAATTTTACGTGGTTCAGTGGTTAAAATCCACCTAGTCCATGAGACAATATTATTGCTTTTCTCTCACAATTTCTGCAGAATTTCAGTAATACAAAAAGGCCCTCCCTTTTCCTCTCCATTATCCATGATATTTATAGTGGAATTTCCTGGACAGGTTTGGGTAACCGTGTGCATAAATATGGTATACATTTAATACAAATAATTCCCATTTATATTGGAATATGATTGCATAACTGAATATACTCTTGCTGTCTCGGATAATAAATGATAAATGTGCAATACAGCCTGGGCATTAATGAGAGTATAAAGAGCCTCCAAGTCTCTCAGGATCCTTCAGTATGCGTCATGACCAGGTTTCCACGGGCTGAACATCTTCATCGAGCTGGTGATCGATTATTATCCAAACCTTAGTTCAGATTAACTTCAGAGCACCTTAAATGGGATCTGGCCACTGTATGTCTCAAACTTGACCGTCATCTTAAGAGGCGGCCTAATAATTACCTGAATGTCGTATTTCCAAGTCCTAACTCGAGTTGCTCACATCATCATTAGCTAGATGTTCTACTTGTCTGCTTTTCCATATATTCATCTGTCAATGTACCCCTAGCTGAGTGATTAAACTCGTGTTGATTTTTAGGGTACAACAATTTATTTTCTCTTTTTTTTTTTCTCAATTGTTGTGAGTATAGAGAAGTTAAAGGAGAAGGGTAGAGAGAAATTGAAGGAGAATGAGAGAAAGAACGAGATAGACACTTTGAGAGGGAGTGATGACTTTCAAATGGCAAGGGCTATTTTGTCCAATAATTCAAAAAATGCATAATTTTGTGATATTCTTTTAGGTTGGCATAATGTAAAAATATGGTATATTATGATGCATAAAACATCAACTTTTCCTTTTGTAATATATTCCAAAACTCATATCTTCACTCAATGCGCTCTCCTTACCCAATTACCCATGTATCATACATAACATAGTAAAACACCAAAAATCATACATGCATTAAACAACATTTTTTTCAAAAACAAAATTTTCACCTCAAAAAAATCATTATGAAGTGTCGGTGTTTAATTTATTTATTTTTATGGAGGAGCAAGATTGTAATAACACTTTATTAAAAAAAAATTGGTGAAATGTATCTTAGAGTATGGAAAATGTATTTTCTCTTATTGGTTTTTGTTGATTGTGTTTTCACCATTCAACATGTGGCATAAATTGAGAAGCTCCTTGGTGCTCCACAGGAGCTCAAGCCCAGTTCTCGTAATCATCATCACTACAGGAGGAGTATGTTGTTAACAATCATTACCTCACAAGAACCTATTTGGAAGGCAACTCCCCAAAATATCCTCAAGACATGACTAACTTATTCAAGTGTTAGGGAACCCTCCGGAGGAGGAGAGGATTGATTGCCAGGTGTCAGCCAGAGAGGTACTCCGGACCATAGACAGATGTTTGACACCCAATGGCCATAGGGATCATGTTGTCGGTTCCATACAAGAGGCAAAATGGATGCCTCATGACGTCACCTAACATGGGAAAATGTGCAGCCACCCCCTGATACTGTTGGGGATACTTTCCCATTAAAGAAATGGGTTGGACATTCTCGTATAGGGCCCACTTGAGATACACTGGGACCCACCAACCTATTAAATACTGAATATATGCATTTATGTAATAACTAACCTCATTTAGAGATGAATAATTGTAATCAACTCCAATTAATGAGCTTAATCTTCCTAGCCGCCTATAAATAGGGCTAGGGCACACCTTGTAAAAGGATCCCAACTTTCAGAGTGAGCAAAACGCTGCCTGAATACCAAGAGAACTTGAGCTTTGCAAGTTCTTCTTCCTAAATACTAGTTACTCGTGGATTAGGGATTAATAACCTGAATCACGTAAAATTAGGTGTTCTTATTTTTCTTTCTTAAGTTTTTCTATTTAATTTGGTAGTTGACGAAAAAGCCAGTCAATATTTTGGTGCTTTCATTGAGAGCTTGAAGAAAGCAAGAGTTCAACAATGGTGAACACTCAAAACTGATCAGTCACAAATAAAGATCTCCCAGCCGCAGTGGGAGGAGAACAAGGTCGCCCACCTTCAATAGGCATTCTGGAGGTGGCAGACAATGATGGGTACGACAGAGATGGAGGAAACCATTGGGGTTAGGCTATAAACAACCTTAGTTTTGTGTTACTACTCAAAACAAAATATACAAGTAATCTAACTTTAGTGATAGTAAACACAAATTACATCAACACAAAGAGATCAAAGTGTAGAGTAGACCTTACTTAAAGAATAACCCTTAGAACATAAAATCACAAAGCTATCATTTTATGTGAAACACAAAAGTTGCAAGGCTTAACATAAATGTAGATTTGTTGTCCAAAAATCTCTATTCCTAGCCTTCTCTATGGAAAATCTTGAAGCTACTACAATGGAATGAGACTGGGATACTCAAGCATTGGGTCTTCATACAAGCCAAGTGTTGTACCCCAAAATAAATACGAACTGAATCACCCAGCATGGGGTACAGCTGGCAGACAAGCACATGAAGAAAGCGTACAGATAGAATATCTAGCTAACTCTGGAGTGAGTAGCTCGAGTTCAACTTGATAGCTTATGACAACCAGATAATCTTCAGATCGCCTCTTGCTACAACAACCTAGTTTGAGATGCGTGATGGCTAGATCGCCTTTTTGAAACTCTAAACTTAGTGCGTGTCAGGATAGGTTAGTTCTAAGGCACCCAATTCGAATGAAGTGACCAGCTCGTAGAAGCCTGGTCATGACGCACAGTGAAGGATCCCAAAAGACTCGAAGATTCCTTATATGCTCATTAATGCCAAGATTTTATTATGCATTTATTACCCGAGATAACTGATGAAAATTCTATAGGCAATCATATCCTTATGTAAATGGGAGATTATCCAAATTTATTATTTACCATACTTTTGTACGCGGTGACCCAAAGCTGTCTAGGAAAATCCTCTATAAATACCAAGGGAATGGATGGAAAAAGGGGCCGATTCTTTATATACTGAAACTTTGCTGAAATTTTCATCAACAATTTTCTCCCAAAGCTCTAAATAGATCGATAAGATTGTCTCCTTGACTAGGTGGATTTTAACCACTGAACCATGTAAAAGTGTGAGTGTTTATGATATTTTCATTTGTTCAATTACGGTTTAGCAAAAGCCTAGTATCTCTATTGTCGGATTTTTTAATCCACTGTTGGCGAGAAACCGCATCAACAGATTGGTGCCTTCATTGAAAGCTTATTAGGCTTAATCCCCCACACAAGTTTCACTTAATATTCACTATGGTGGTCACCCGGTCTATGCGTGACAACGAGACAGAATAACCTGATGATTAGGAGGTGCACCGTGCGGGCGTCCCCGTTGGAGAAGGCTCAATTGCCCAACGTCGTCCTAGAAAACAACATGTGGGCCAAGAGACACTGGGAGCTCAGCATCACGCCCACCAAATCCCCATCCGCGATATCTGACAGCCATTGAGATGGAAAATGCCCAGTTAAGGAGCCATCTCGCTCAAGCTAACAAGCAGATTAAGGAGATCTTGGCTCAATTACCTTTCCTGCAACCGATGTTAACATCAGACTGAGGCAAAGTGGGTCCCATAGGTCTCACAGGAATAATTAACCCAATCTTATTCGCTCAGTCATAACTACAACTACGAGCTCCATACCTTCAGAGCAGATTCACTAAAATACTCAACCTGCCAATACTCATTGGGATCATCGACCTCATGTCAGTTGATCTGTTTGGATTGCGACCCAGAGCTCCGTGCCTTCTAAACAGTTCCCATGAAATGCTCACCCTAACCCAACAAGGCAAGCTAGGCCTAATTCGAGGAGGCAAAACACCCCAGCAAATCCATCAGTGCCACAGTTAATGCCTTCGACATGGAGAAATGAACCGGTCCTGCCTCCAACCCAGGAAGTTGAAGTAGATCAAGATTGAATTAATCTAGTTCGCTCTGATGGAACAAGGATAGCTTCACCAATAAGACACCCGCCATCATCGGTTCGACATCCATTGCCACCTCACCCATAGAGGAATGCTCCAGCTCGAGGGAATAGTAGGAGAAATCCTCCTCCCTTAGAGGACACATATATTCCATGACCTCACATTAATAATGCAGGCCCTTGATTCCAACCATGAGCTGTAAGTTTTGCTGATGGAAGTTACTAGATAGAGAGCCAGCGAGAAGGCAGACATGAGAGTGACCTGAGGAATCACTTGAGCTCCGCACAAAGTCATTGTTCTGACCCACATCCAAATCTGCATGATCATTTGAATTCACAAAGAGGATATCTAGTTTTCCATGATGATTTGAGTTATACTCAACTCGGGGGAGATCTGTCTATCGTACGTGACAATGGAAATGTCCCCCTAAACCGAGCTCAGGCTTGGAGGGAAAACAACCCATCTAACGCATACAAACAGGATGGGGCTGATAATCAACTCCCAAATAACCTGGATGCCAAGGATCCAACCCTCGAGCGACTAGCCTTAATGGAAGAACAGATGAATAGACTCCTATCTGGAAAAAGAGTCGATGATTATGATTCTGATGAGGAGCTCGAGCCTTTTCCTCCTAACATTGCGGCAGCTCCGTATCCTGTTGGCTTTAGGATGTCGACCATGCCTGCATATGACGTAAACACTGACCCATCCAACCACCTTGGGTCATCAACACATTAATGATGGCCCATAACATTGGGTTCGACTTAAGATGTATATTGTTCCATGCGACTCTGATTGGACTAACCAGATTGTGGTTCAACAAGTACAAGAAGCATTCAATTACCTTATGGAAGAAACTATATTCCTAGTTTAAGAGACAGTTCCGAGCTGCGAAGGATGCTCGCGTTGAGGCTAATTTGTTAGCCAACATTAAACAACGGCCTGATGAGTCCCTGAAGGCATACCTGAACCAGTTCACCATGCAGCAGCATAAGCTAGGGATGTTGATGACAACTCCAAGCTCATGGAAATGAGAACATGGATCGCAGTAAGAGGTGATTTTTAGCAAGAACTCTAGCAAAAAAGAGTAAAAAGTATAGATGAAATCCTGGCTCGGGCTTAGGAATGGATAAATCTGGAGGAGGCATGATCTGCTGTCGCAGGAACCAACCAGACCCCTGTTCAGCCCACTGGAGCGGTGGTGGATGTTGCAGCTACGACTTAGCCTGCTACCCAAAATAACCAGGCGGGGAACAATAAGCGAAAGAGGACTGATGAGGGTGACCGAAAGGGAACTAAAAAGAACAAGCCCGGTGAAAAGTTCTAGCCCATCTACACCGCCTACGCCAACTTGACAGATACACGAGAGCATACTTTCCTGGAAAACTCTAATCGCCTTCCATGGAAGAAGCCAGTGCCCTTGAGGTACCAGAGGGTGAAGAGAGACCCCGCCAAATTCTATCGATATCAAAATGACATCGTTCATAATACTGATGATTGCTGTCAGCTAAAGGACAAGATCGAGACTATCATCAGTGCTGGACTGTTAGCCCAGTTTTCCTGAAATTGAGTGGTTCCTAATCAGCTACATGGGCAAAATATTCATCTAGTTTTGGAAAACCCGGTCGGTCAACCCCGGGCTCAACTAGATCATGGGAACCGAATCTTCCCCCCTCTAATAAAGGGGGGCAGGGGATATAACCACTATTGCTGGAGGACCCCACTTGGCGGGCATGAGTAATGGGGCCCAAAAAAGGTACATATAGGAGCTAAAATCCCACAATGGTACTGAGTTCATTCCAGAGCAAAGGTTATCAAAACAACAGCAATTGGAGAAACAACCGATCATTTTCATGGAAGAGGACACTAGCCACATCCAGTTCCCACCTAATGATCTGCTGGTGATAACCATTAAGCTCGCCAATTGAAGAGTACGGAGGATATTGGTTGATAATGGGAGTTCGGTAAACGTGCTATTCAGGTCCACCCTAGAAAAGATGGAGTTGTTTGTAACCGTTCTTAGGGCGATCTTGATGACCCTATACAAATTCTCAGGAGAAGGTACAATAGCCATAGAGACAATCACACTCGTAGTTAAGCTAGGGGATGATGCGCAAGCTGTTGCTTAAATGCTTGACTTCATTGTAATTAATTTTCCAGCTGCATACAATGCAATTTTGGGACGACCCGTGTTGATGACTTTTCAGGTTATTACCTCAATCCGACATCTAGCAATGAAGTTTCCCTTGACCTCATGTATATGTACTGTAAGAGGAGATCATTTTTTTGTCATAGAATACTATAACATTGCTTTAAAGGGAAAATCACAACCCGGGTAGCAAGCAATGGTCATTATTGAGGGAGGAGAGGAGCCTCGGGTAATGGAAATTGCCCAAGGGGCGGAAGAACCTCAGAAAAGAGGTAGCGAGGTTGCCCAAGAAGACGACAATGATCTAAGATTAGGCAAAGATAGGTCTGAGCTCCAAGCATTGGAAGAACTCAAGGAAATCAATATCGACCTAGAAGTACCTTCAAGGGTGGTAAAAGTTAGAAAAAATCTTGGAACTAAAAGGAAGAAGGAACTGGTCGATTTTTTTGAGAAATAACCTGGACGTCTTTGCCTGGTCACATGAAGATATGGTGAGAATTAGTCCGAATGTCATAATGCATAATCCTTTTGGGGAAGGAGCGATCATAAGCTTTAGAAGAAGAAGTAGTTCGCTTACTTAAGTGTGGATTCATCAAGGAAGCAAATTATCCGGCCTAGATTGCTAACCCTATTTTTGTCCCAAAGCCCATTGGAAAGTGGAGAACTTGCATTGAATTCTCCACCCTCAATAAGGTATGTCCTAAGGATTGTTTTCCACTACCTCGAATCGATCAGTTGGTAGAGTACATCCAGTCACGAGCTCACGTCTTTCATGGACGCATATTCTAGATATAACCATATAGCGATGAATCTTGTAGACCAAGAGCACACTAGGTTTATGACTGAGCATAATTTATACTTCTACAAGGTTATGCCATTCGGGTTGAAGAATGCTGGTGCAACGTACCAACAACTAGTCAACAAAATGCTTGTTAACTAGATTAGGAAAAGCATGGAAGTGTATGTCAATGATATGCTCGTTAAATCAGAGACTACTAGTAACCATGTATCCGACCTGGAAGAATGTTTTGGTGTGCTAAGGAAATATGACATGAATCTAAACCCTCAGAAGTGCACCTTTGGGGTTTCATTGGGAAATTTTTTGGGCTTCATAGTGAACACAAGGGGGATAGAGGCGAACCCAGAGAAGATCAAATCATTATTAGAAATACCTTCACCTAGGTCGCGTAAAGAAGTACAGAGCCTAACTGGGAAAGTGGCGGCCATAAACCATTTCGTTTCAAAATCAACAAACAAGTGTCCCCCATTCTACAACTTGCTCAGAGGAAACAAAAAGTTTGAGTGGGTCAAAGAATGCGAGCAGACATTTCAGAATCTGAAAACTCACATGCTGAACCCCCAATACTATCAAAATTGGCAGCTGGAGAATGTTTGCTCTTATACCCAGCTGTGATAGAAAATGCGGCAAGCGCTGTATTAGTTCGAGAAGAAAATTGGGCGCAGAAACCGGTGTACTATGTGAGTAAAAGGCTTCTGGGAGCTGAGTCCAGATATCCTTTAATAGAAAAAATCGCATTTTACTTGATCTTGGCCTCGAGAAAACTCAGGTCGTATTTCCAGTCCCACACCATCCATGTCTTAACCGATCAAACTTTAAGGTAAGTCTTTAAAAAACATGAGACATTGGGAAGTTTGCTTAAGTGGGCCATCGAAATCAGTCAGTTTGAGATATTATATAAAAAAAGCACAACAATCAAGAGTCAAGCGCTCACTAATTTTGTGGCATAATGCACAAGTTTTCAGGACGAGCCAATGAGAGAACCAATGCAAGAGTTATGGAAACTCTTCGTTGATGGATCATTTAACGAAAACAGATCCAAAGCTGGGAAATTTTGATCTCACCTAAGTGACATCGATTCCATATAGCCCTAAGGTTCATGTTCGAAGCATCCAACAATGAAGCAAAGTACGATGCTCTATTGGCAGGATTACGAGTGGCAAAGGAACTGAAAGCAAATGCGATCCAGTGTTATAGTGATTCACAACTCGTGGTTATTCAGATATTGGGAGAGTATCAAGCTCGAGGTATCAAAATGGCAGCTTATCTAGCTAAGGTTAAAGATGAGTTGTCCAAGTTTGAGTTCTGCTCCATTGAGCAAGTACCCCTCGAGAAGAATTCGAACGTTGATGCTTTAGCCCGACTTGCCACCACCAAAGAAGAAGATACATTAAACTTGGTCCCAATGGATTTCTTAGAACAACAAAGCATAACAGAGGTACCGGTTGAGGTTGGAGTGATTGACACAAAACCAACCTGGATAACCCCCATAGTGGAATATCTCACAACCGGTAAACTACCAAAAGACAGGAGGGACGCAAGAAAATTGTTATATCAAGTCCCACGATATGTTATGGTTGAGGGAATTCTATACCGAAGAGGGCATTCGTTACCCTTCCTACTGTGTGTTCCACGCGAGGAAGCACAGACTATCCTACATGAGATACATGAAGGATTCCGTGGAGACCACACTAGAGGGAAAAACCTGACCCTAAAGATACTAAGGTAGGGCTATTTTTGGCCTACACTAAAAAAGGATTCAGCCTTATACGTACAAAAATGTGATAAATGCCAATGCTTTGCCACAGTTGCTTGAGTAACTCCCATAGAGCTAACCATGATTTCATCACCCTGGCCATTCGCAGTATGGGGGATCGACTTGATTGGTTCATTACCAACAGAAAAAGGAGGAGTTCGCTATGTCATCGACTACTTTACAAAGTGGGACGAGGCCGAGCCTCTAGCGACAATAACCTCGAAGAGAGTCCTGGATTTCATCATGAAGAACATCATATGTCATTTTAGGCTCCCAAAGAAGATCGTATCTAACAACGGAACTCAATTCGATAGTGATCTTTTCACAAACTTTTGTAAAAAGTACGACATAACCAAGAGTTTCTCTTCAGTGGCGTATCCGCAAGCTAATGGGCAGGTTGAGGCTGTAATTAAAACCCTAAAGGCGAGTTTAAGGAAATGACTAGATGAAGCCAAGGGACTATGGCCCGAGCAGCTCCCGCAAGTACTTTGGGCCTATAGGACCTCACATCGCACCTCCATGATGCACACTCCCTTCTCTTTAACCTTTGGAATTGAGGCTATGCTCCCATTGAAGCACTAGTGACATCACATAGACAGAAAACCTTCATTCAAGATGGCAACAACGACTTGCTCAACGTATCTCTAGATCTGATTGAGGAAAAATAGGAGGAGTCACAATTACAGCTCGCCCATTATTAGTAGAGAATTACTCATTACTTTAACTCGAAGGTAAAAGGATGCAGACTCAGATGGGTGACTTAGTGCTTTGAAAGGTGTTTTGGCAAGTAAAGAGCCTAAAGATGGTGTATTAGGACCGAACTGGGAAGGACCATACCAGATTGTGGAAATCTTACGTGAAGGAACCTTCAAACTAGCTCGATTAAGTTGATAGTTGGTCCCACAGACCTGGAATGCTCTACATCTTAAAAAGTACTATCAGTAATAGGACGACTTCACTAATTTTTCATGTTTTTATTATTTCTCCGTGTAAGGCTTATTTATAAAAGCCATTCTATTTTAATAACACTGGATTGCTACATAATTTAAATGTAGAACCAATATTATCTTATTAGTGCGATGTATCACATGCTCATTTTGTAAAAGCGACCTAGAATATTCATAACTTTTAATTGCTTGGGGGGCATATAACCCTAAAAGAGTATTTAAACGTATTTAGCACATTTGGATAAAATCCGGAACTTAGAATTTGGAAAATTGATTATTCAACAACTTTTTAAAGCTCAAATTTTCAAAGAAATTTCGAATACGAACTAAGTTAAGAAAATTAAAAGAAACAAAACGTAGAATTCAACTAGGAAATCCTTGATATAACCAGGTTTGAGGCCTGATTCCTAACAGATATAACGCTATTAGGCGAGCAAACTCCTAGATGTAGCCAGGTCTGAGGCTTGATTCCTAACAGGTATAACACTATGGGCGGGCAAATTCCTGGATATAACTTGGACATCGACCAGAATTGATTGGTCAAGCCTTTAGACATCTATATTGATCTAAAGATAACCCCTATGATTGCAAGCGTGCAAGGACTTAAAGTTCATAAGCATAGTAAGATAATATATTAAGGGGAATATAAATAGATTATAAAGTAATGAACATGTACTAATAAGTATGTGAATTACTCAAGGAGAAAGAACCTCGAACTGAGCCCGAAGGTGATTATTTAAGCGTTTGATAGCTTAATTACAAGGAGATAAGACAAATTAAAAAAAAAAGATGAGGCTGCCCTAAACATCATTGAGCTTCGGTAACTTGCCCTTGTGATGTCACCTCATTGTCATCCCCTTCAGCAGCTCTAGAAGCCTCCACAGTCTCGGAGGGCTCTTGCGAGGGTCAGCTCTGGAACTTGGTAAGATAATGCCCCCAAAGCTCCACATCCAAAAATGAGAAATTCCCTTCTTGGTTGTATGCCCATCACCAGTATAGCATCTCCTCCTGAGCATTTGTTGCCTCAACAACATCCAGCTTCGCCTGCTCAGCATCCTCCTTGGCTTTGAATTTGACCTCGGACAATTTATTTTTGAGCACATCGCTTTCCTCAAGTTTCTTGTTGAGGCTGTTGACCTCGACCTATAGATGGTCTTGGCATTGGCTTGCCTCAATGACTTATTCCTTGGCAATTCGCTCGATGTCTTGGGATGCAGCCAGAGTGTCCCTGAGCTCATCTGTTTGAGCTCAGATCCAGGCAATGCCACTAATTTGACCTAAACAAGACTACAAAAGAAAAATACATGACATGATTAGCTCGCGAAAATAAAAAGAAAAATGGGGAAATAACATAATGTAAGCATGGAGGAGGATAACTCACAGTCAGATTCATTCCCAAGGCTGACTCCAGGATGTCCCTTGGGAAATGCTCCTTTATGCCCCTCAGGTCCTTGATGTTTACTTGGTTGGCATGACCAACCATGTGATTCTCCATGTCGTGGAGGATTCTTGCAACCTCAAGTGGCTTTATTGGGAGCTGCAAGTCCAGGGACTACATGTCTGGGAGCTGAGCCGATGGGGCCTTGCCCTAAACAACTTGAGGAACCGGAGCAGATTCGCGAGGAGGAGGATGAGCCTCATGAGTGGTAACTGCAGTTACCTGAGTTGGTGGCTATTTTTGTTGCTGCTACTTTTGAGTGGAGTTGGAACCTTTATCCTTTGAAGGGGATCTGGTGCCAGCTCCGGCTTTGGAGGTGTTTTTCTTTGATATTCTCGCCTTCTTGATGATGGGTTCAGTCTCAGCCCCACCAAATTTTAAGGCGCTCTTCAGGTCCATTTCTTCACTTGCAAAAGCACGACCAGAAAATTTAGATCCAAGAAATGACTAGTTACGGTAATACAAGGCAAAGAATAGAGCAAGAGCCCTACCCTCCAAGATAGAGGAGGAAATTAAAATGATCAACTCTGGATTATGAACTGGGCTGGGTAAAACCTCTAACTCTTGGACTATTGGGGAAGGGGGAGACTCTAATATTATTACATTTTGGGACCTACAGGGTTTAGCCTCCTCATTTGGACTAGACTCATGCATGGTTTGCCTAATACCTGGGGTAAAAACACCCTGACAAAGGGAAGGCCACGAAAAAAGGTTTGTACCATATTCCTCAAAAATAGCAGATCTAAAATGAAGGGTGTTATATACCGCTACGGTACACCAGGGGTAGCTATGGTCGTAGCAGACAACCAAGTGATCCACACACTGAAGAGGGGTCACTTTCAGGTCTGGATCAACCGAGTGTCGACTCACGAGCTGCCTTGGGTTGCATCGAACTAGCCTAAAACTGGAAGCAACTCGGTTTAATTATCTATATGGGTTACCTTGCCCAGAGGCGTTGACTGCTGCCCCTGATTCAGCTCGGCCTTGGTCAAAATGTTGTCCATCTTCAGAGACCTTTCTTTTGTGCACCAACTACGTGACCTCCTCCTCTTCTTCAACATCTTCAACGACATGGATGAATTATTGAGGAGGAGGGAGCTCGGGGGGATGACCTTGAGCTCTGATGGCTAGTGTTTGATATTTTTGGATCAGTTTGCAGGCCACAATGGTAGCGTCATTAACTACCATTCAGAACTCCTTCTCCTTGGCAGGAATATGAGCCAGCGTCTCATATTGACCTTGGAGGGTCTCTGACTGCCCCATTCTCTTATATATAGTTGCACAAAAGTAACAACTCAATTAGAATATGTTTAAACTTGATTGAAAAGGAATTCAAATACAAAGTTCAAGGAGTTGAGAAACTTATGAGGAGGGTTGAAATACTGATGGGTGCAGTTCTTGAACTTGTTTGACATGAAGAATTGATCCTTGTAGTAATTTGGGTGGCTGGGGAGGTCGATGACGGAGGCCGTATTGGGGAATCTGGTGAGGTAGTGGAAGCCATCACCTCGCCCCTTTGATTTGGAATTGGCTTTGAGACAAAAGTAGTACATGATGTTGGTGGGGGTTGGAACCTCCCACTCGTGCTTCAAGAATAGATATTTCAGCCCCGCCAAAAGTCGATACGAATTGGGGGGGGGGGGGGGGCTGGTATGATGCTAGTTTGACGTAGTTAAAAAAATCTACAAAATACTGGTCCAAAGGGAGAAAGGCACCTACCTTCAGGTGCTTGTCACTCCAGGCCCCAAAGTCATCCTGAAGTGGAGTGCAGCTTTGCTCTCCTTCCAGCGGAGGGCAGACAACAAGACCCTTGGCCCCCAATTTGAACCCGTGACTCAGCAAAATTTTATTCATCTTGCCCTGAGTCTTTATTTGGGATTCGATGTGCTCAACCTCAAAAAAGGAATTGGGGTCAACTACGATCTCCCTATCCACTGCTGGACCGAAGTGGGGAATAGGGTCTCCTATGCAATCTGCTTACCCTTACTCTTACTTTGAGAAGAAGAGCTAGCGACTGACTTCTTCTAGTGAGCCATGATTTAGCTCGCTTGGCGACAAAGCGGCCTGTTAAAGGTGATCTAAGATAAAACCTTGCTATGACGATAAAGGTATAGTAACCCAAGGGTTTGAATTCGATCTATTCAACCTAAGATATACACAAGTTAAGATTTCCCCTAGCAACAATGCGTGCGTTTATGCGCGTTCAGTAACCATGTGCTATAAACTCGGGAAATCCCCTGATACTTTGGGATCCGCGTGTTAGACCCAATACCTTTTTGGAAAGCTGTTTAATGCAAAACCACTTAAGAAATCGTAACCCTTAAGTTACCCAGAACTAAACCTAAAAACTCTCAAATTTTTACACATATACTCAGATGATCCTCTTTCAAAACCCAATAAATCACCCGTTTCTTTTTGCACATTATTTCTAATCAGACCTAGTGCTATTATTTTTGGCCTAACAAAACCCATATTAAACTCGAACATAACCGAGTAAGAAATTATACTGGAAAATTTCATAAAACCTATTGAAAAATAAGAAGAAATTCAAACCTAATATAAGGATACTTATAGTTGGGTTTTTCGGTCGAAGAAGTGATGACAACACCAAAGTTAATAGCCTGTGAGTTTCTGGAGAATGAGGGAACACTGAAAGTTTTGAGGTGTTTTGAGAAGGAAAAGGAAATGTTTTTAATGCAAAGGTGGTGAGGTTCAGATCTGTTCCTCCTATTTATACGTAAATTTCAGGAACCAATCTAGACCACCCGATTAGGTTAGTTCGAGATCCAAGGGCCTAGGTTAAATAAACCCTGCAACGACAAAAAAATGACAAGACAGTTGTCACAGTACTCGAAACCCGAACAGACACCTATTACAGACTGACACATGTCTCGCACTCGAGTGAGTGGGTGGGCACGATTTCACATAACGAAAGCCTAAAAGCCCCTACTACGCATGTCAGAGGTGACATCATGCATGAGTAGGAGCTTGGGGGGCAAATGTTGTACCCCAAAATAAATACGAATTGAATCACTCAGCACAGGGTACAGCTAGCAGACAAGCACATGAAGAAAGCGTACAGATAGAATATCTAGATAACTCTGGAGTGAGCAGCTCGAGTTCAACTTGATAGATTATGATAACCAGATAATCTTCAAATCGCCTCTTGCTACAACAACCTAGTTTGAGATGCATGATGGCCAGATCGCCTTTTTGAAACTCTGAACTTAGCCCGTGTCAGGATAGGTTAGTTCTGAGGCATCCAACTCGAAGGAAGTGACCAGTTCACAGAAGCCTGGTCATGATGCACAATGAAGGATCCCAAAATATTCGGAGATTCCTTATACGCTCATTAATTCCCAGATTTTACTACGCATTTATTACCTGAGATAACGAATGTAAATTCTATAGGCAATCATATCCTTATGTGAATGGGAGGTTATCCAAATTTATTATTTACCATACTTATGTATGCAGTGATCCAAAGTTGTCCAGGAAAATCCTCTATAAATACCAGGGGAATTGATGGAAAAAGGGACCGATTCTTTATATACTGAAACTCTGCTGAAATTATCATCAACAATTTTCTCGAGAGCCCTAAATATATCAATAAGATTGTCTTGTGGACTATGTGGATTTTAACCATTGAACCACGTAAAAGTGTGAGTGTTTGTGATATTTTTCATTTGTTCAATTACGGTTTAGCAAAAGACTAGTATCTCTATTGTCAGGTTTCTTAATCCACTGTTGAAGAGAAATTACGTCAACACCAAGCTTTCTTGATGAAGAACTTGGAGAAAACTAGTAATCTTGAGAGCTAGAGAGAGAGTTCTTCTTTTAGAGAGAGAGAGAGAGAGGTGAGTGATCAATTCACCAATTAAGTCACATCAACCCTTTAAATAGTATAGGACCCCCATTAAACTCAACCAATGAGATTAAAGCATTTAAATTTAAGTTTTGGAGCTAAAACAAGTAACTGTACGGAAAACCAAGGCGATGTATCACCTAGTCCGTTTTAGTCCATTTTTCAAGGGCAGGCAACACGTCGCCTCCCAGAGGTGATGCATCACCGATGCCTTTATAATAATGCTCCAAAATTTGTCTCAAAACATCCCCAAATGCCCCCAAACTTCTTGGGTACTCTTATATACTCCAAATAAACATTTTGGACCAAAAAGATGATTTATAAATACTTATATCAAAATTCAACTTTCACAATTTGACTTTTGTGGAATCGTTATTGTTTTCACACCTCTTTGTGGCTAAATAATTTCACCATGTATTTAACCAATCATAACATTCCCCCACTTGGTTAAATACATCATCAATTCTCTAGCCAAACGATATTAGTGCATAAAGTAAAGTACATTTTGGGTTTGAACTTTACCTTAGTGAAAACACTACAAAGCTTAAATTTAAATGCTAAGGTATTCTTAAGAGATTGAACCCAACATTCCTAGTGATAAAAATTGGTAATGTCTCACACACCTTTATCTGATTACTTATGTATTTCCCACTGTTTGTGCTCAACACTTTTAATGGTATTGTACTTGATCCATTCATGAACCATTCAGAGAGAAAACTCTTACTCTCTCGAGAGGCGGCACCACCCCTAGGTTCACATAGGTGAAATTCTTACAACATCTTTGCTACCTTTAGAGATGCTTGTTGCTCTTCAACTGAATTTCATTAAAAGCCTAAGGCTTACCCATCATATTCGGTAGCAACCAACATTAACTCACCCTTGATGGGACCTTTAAGTTGTTAATGATGAAACTATTCCCCTATCGAATGACTCGGTCTTACCCATTGAACTCTACGCTCGATGTAAACAAGTTTTGAGTTGGGTTGCCATCATTGGGGAATCTATTTGTCAAGGAGTTTTTATAGCGTCCCAAAACTTCTAATAAGATTAAGTGATTGTATTAACATGTCAGGAGGGCACATGGGACAAATATGTGAATTGTATTAATATATAATTGAGTATGCATGAATATGTGTATTAAATGTGTTTAAAGACCCGCGTCTGTTAGAAATGGGCATTTTTGTAATCTTGACCCGTTGAGGGTATAATTGTATTTTGTGTGATATATGCTTGAGAGCACATTGATATGTGGATATATTTGTGATATTCGGCAGGAGTGGATCCTTTTGAGCAATTTTAGTGGAAAAGTCACAATGAGGATAAATACCCAGCTCGGGGAGCCAAAAGGTATTTTGGTAATTTCCATATATTTTGGGAATTATTGATAAATGAAAAAAATTGGTGAGATAATTGTGTTTGATGGGTTTAGTTGGTAATTTGATGATTAGTGGAATTAGAAGTGTAATTTGAGGTTTAGTGGGAATTTAAGCCAAAAGACCAAAATGCCCTTGAGTTAGCTTTGAGGGTTAAGTGGAGGCAAGGGAAAAGTGGTCATTTGACCCTAAAATTAGGAAGAAAATAGTTAAGTGTTGGCAACCCCTGCCATTTCACGTACAAGGCTTCTAGCCTATTGTCCTAGTTCCTCTTTGCTCTTCCAAGGTCTACCTAAGTTCTAGGGGATCAACTCTTAAGTTTGGAGGATTTTGTGGAGGAGTTTAGCTTCAAGAAAGGAGTTAGCAACTGCTAGAAGTTAACTTGGCACAAGGGAATTCAGATTTGTGGCAGGGTGTTGAGGTTAGTTTGTTTTTTTCTTCTTTAGTTTCCATATGTTTTTGGATGGGTTATTGGATTTTGATTCTAGGGTGTTAATTGTTAGTTTAAGATGTTATTAGGAGGTGTTATGATGTGTTGAGGTTGTATGTTGGTAGTTTAGTGGGATTGGGGTCGAGTTTGGGTCATTAGATTTGGTTTGAGGTCTAAAATTTGCAAGGGAAATTGCAAATTCTGTGTTTGGCGTAGTGGCGCCGCGACGTCTAAGGATGAGCGTAGCAGCACGTATGAGTCTCCTCGAGGGCAAGGTTTTCCCTCTGATCCATGTGGCGTCGTGACCCTTTTAGAGGGCACCGCGACACTAATGTAGGATTATTTGCATAAGTTTGCTCTCAGACAGTTGTGGCGTCGCGACCCTTTAGAGGGGGCGCCGTAGCGCTAATGTGCATTTTGAAGGAAGGGGCTTCTCAGATTATTATGGGGCCGCGACCCTTCAAGGGGGTGACGCGGTGTTAATTCCTTTGAATGGTTTAATTTTCAGGTTTTTGGAGTTTAGCTCATGGCTTAGGGGTTTTGATTTGGGGACCGACTTGGGGGTTTGGGGGACGATTCCATTACCCAGTTGAATGGAATTGGAGGTCCTAAGAGCTAGGGTTTAGTTTTGAAACCCGTGATTTAGACTTAGTCCCTAATAAGCGTACCATTTATGTTGTGACTAGGACTTCCTCGGGGCTCAGAAAAGAGGATCGCACTCAGGGTCGCTTCGTCGTCAGCACAAGACTTGAGGTAAGAAACTGGCATATGCACATAGAGTAGTTTGTTTGCTATGCATACTAGCATTGAATTATCTGTGAATGATTGGTACAATCTATATTTGGCTATTGTGTGGAATGTGGGGCCAGTCGGCAAGCGTGTGTGTGATGCAGGACATGAAGGCGAGATCAGTTTTAGGGTGTAGTCCCTACTCACTCGGCATGGACCGTAATCTTGTCACCTGAATGCGCACCTGGCACGGCTGGGCAGTTCGGCAAGGCTGTTTTGCTAGGACGTGTAAATGGTTCTTGTGTCTGACCTGAACATACTGGTAAACTATGAAACGTGTTTACGATTTATATGATTGGGATGAATACATTTATTATCTGTGAAGCATGTGTTTATTGCTTATGATTAATTGGATATTTCTTATGCCATGTGGGGTTTTCTTGCTTGGTCTTGGCTCATAGGTGCTCTATGGTGTAGGTAAGGGCAAGATAAAGTTAGACCAGCCATGAGTTGGAGGGCTTTGGGGCGACACATACATATTTGACCAGCACGGCCGCCACGGTCGAGTCATTTTGAGGGGCTTAGGTTACAAGTCTGATTTTACCTCTGGCTACTTTTGTAACTTTGATTGTAGCTACTTTTCATTTAAAACTCGCTTTGGGACCCCATGTAAATATCTAAAGTTTCAACAAAAAGTTTATATGTTTGACCAAAATTTTTAATACCTAAACCTTTGATTAGCTTTAATTACACTTTTGAGTCCATATGACTCATTTAATGAGTTAATCACTATTTTAAACACACAGTGTAACGACTCTGGATTAGTAGGGGGTTACAGTTTTAGTCTTATCCCATTGTTTTTAGAACTAACCAAATCTCTCCCAAGAGGTTTGGTAAACGGATCCGCTAAGTTCTCACATGATTTCACATATGAAATTGATATGATACTCTTATCAATCAATTCCCTCACATAGTCATGTATTAGAATTATATGTCTAGACTTCCCATTATAAAATTTGTTGTAAGCTCTAATCAAAGTGGCTTGATTATCGCAAAGTATCAAAATCGTCGATACATCAACCACAATTTTCGGTATTTCCAATATGAGATCTCTTAGCCACTCGGTCTCTTTGTCGGTTGCCACTAGAGCTACAAACTTGGACTCCATGGTTGAGTGACATATACATGTTTGTTTCTTAGATCCCCAAGAAATCGCACCCCCAGCAAGGGTGAACACCCAACCGGTTGTGGAGAGATCTTCTCATACACCAAATATCCAACTTGCGTTAGAATATCCCTCAAGTATCTTAGAAAACTGATAGAGTAGTTTTTATAGTGTTTAGAGAGTTCTTTTAGGGAATTTTTTAGAGTATTTAGTAATGTTTGTGTAGTATGATGCTTTTGTTGCTTGTGTTTGTTAATGTTTCAAGATATATGGAAAAATGGAAAAATGGACCAAGTTATGGTGGTTTCGGGTGATTATGAGTTAGGAGACATATGCCGAAGATGATTGATGGTTGATACCGTGTTTGGGATTGAAAATAAGAATTTTGGTGAAGAAGGCAATTTGAGCCGTGGCGCTGGGCCGTGGCTCTGTGTTAGTTTACTTTAGTTTTTATGTTTTCTTGGATGACTGTACTTGACTAAATTGAGTTGTTGATTTTATAACTCGTGGGTTTCGATGATGACTTTTATGCTTAACTTTTTTTATATCACTTGGTATGTGTTTTGAAGCTTATTGACTGTGTGCTTGGCTTATCTTACTTGGGGTTAATGTTGTTATCTCTCGTTGTCATGTCTCTTCATGATTTCTATTCAATACGTGGCTTTTTGGGTATTGTAGAGACTTTGATTCATTTTGATTGACATAGAACCAACTAGAACTTACTTGAGCAACTTGTTGAGGCGAAATCCTAGATATTTGTTATGTAGAGATAATAGAGGCATTTTCTTTGAATCGTTTGAGCCAAAAAGCTAACAATATATATATATATATATTCTCTTTGTTTCCCATTTTGAGCCTAATATTTACATTTTATTCTTTGTTGTTTAAACACGTCTTGAGCTTGTGAGTATACAAATTTCAACTTCATTAATGTTTATCTTTTTACCCTCTTTTGCACCATAAGAGTAGGATTCAATTGTATTAATTTATGAGGTTAAGTGGGGAATGGGATAAGTAGGATAGTTTTATTTGAGAAAGGATATGTTGTGTCTTCAATGAGAAAAGTGAGTTACACTTATATTGTGTTGTTTGTAAAGTTTCTTTTCTATAAATAGAAGAAAAGAAAAGAAAAAAAGATATGAATATCTTTGAAAAAAAATTGTTGAAATAAGAAAAAAATTGAAAAAGAATGAAAAGAAACAAGTTTGGGGGAGTTGTAACTCATTGGGGCAATATAGAAGCACGGAATGAAAGAATGAAAATAATGTTTTGGGAAAGAGAAGTTTTATAGTATAAAGTTAGTTCTTTTGTAAGTTTATGGTGTGAAAGTAAGCCTAAATGTGTCTTTTTCATCCACCATTGACCCAAACCTAATGTTATAAACCAAATAGAGTCCTCTTGATTTGCATAATATTTGATTTACATTAGTGGAGATAAGATGAACAAGCTCAGCTTATGGTTGTTTGATTATGTTATTGGTTCATTAATTTGTCTCGATGCACACGAGTTACATGTTTGTTTGAGATTATTAGAGATGTTTGGTGCAGAATGAGAAAGTAATATTAATAGTTGAGTATTGATTTGTTGAAATTATATTCATCCGTTTTGATTCACATATTGAGTGGTTGAAAGAGAGTTAGTAATTTGAGATGTTATGCCTTGAGTCTAAATGAACATTCTTGATTTGGCTATTTAGTTTTTATTTTTATTTTTATTGTTTTGTACAAATTAGGTAATGTTCCTTTTAGTTGTTTTGAGAATTCATTGTTTTGATAATGGTTTGCAATTATTGAGAATCTATTTTGCTTGAGGACAAGCAACCATTCAAGTTTAGGGGTGTGATGAGTGCAAATTTTATGCACTCAAATATTGCTTTTGTACCTAAAATGGTTTGTTTTCTTTAAGTTTTTGTGTAGATTTGATGAGTTTTCCTTAAGTGTGCAGGAATTGATTAATTTAGTGTTTTGTACATTATTTTGAGTATTTAAGTCAGAGAAGGAGGTGTTACGTCGCTTTCCAAAAGGCGACAAGTCGCAAAAAGACGGAAGAAAAAAAATTCACCTGGGCAGATAGCCAGGCGATACGTCACCTGTAATATGGTGATGCATCGCTTGTCACAAGCGATGTGTTGCCTGATAGCCGCGATACTTCACCTGTTGCACCACAAAGCACGGGAAACTTGACTTTTTACACGTTTTTAATTCTAATTCCAAGAGAAGTCGGCCAAGGACGTTTCTAAAGCTAGGACACAAACAAAACATAGATAAAAAGGAAAAGAAACACATTTGGAAGGGGAGAGACTCATTTGTGAAAGATTTAAGAAGTGAATCAAGCCATATCAACGAAGTTCTTTAGTTTTCTTTATTTCTTTGATTTTTCTGGTTAATTACAATATTTTGAGATTATGAACCTCATTATGTGTGGCTAGTTTTCTTGTTTATGTAAGCGTCGTGACCCTTACTTCCCATAATTTTGGTCATCTCTGTATAAGCGCTGCGACGTGTATGAGTTTCCTTGAGGGCAGGGTTTGCCCTCTAACCCCTATGGTGTCACGACCCATTTAAAGGACGTCGCGGCGCTAATGTAGGATTTAATTACAAGGTGAACTCTCGGACTGTTGTTGCATCGCAACCCTTTAGCAGGGGCGCCGCGACGCTAATGTGTTCTTTTACTAGGAGGGCTTCTCAAACTTCTTTGGAGTTTCGACCCTTAGTAGGGGGCACTGCAGCGCTAATGCCTTTTAAGGGGAAAATTTCAGGATTTGGGAATAAGGCTTGGGGCTTAGGGGAATTGATTTGAGTTCCCACTTGGGGGCTCGGGGGACGATTCCATTACCCGGTTGAATAGAATTGGAGGTTCCGAGAGCTAGTGTTTAGTTTTGAAACCCATGATTTAGACTTAATCCTTAATAAACGTACAATTTATGTTGTGACTAGGAGTTTCGCAGGGCTCAAGAAAGAGGATCACACTCGAGGTTGCTTTGTCATCAACACAGGACTTGAGGTAAGAAAACTGACATATGCACATAGAGCTGATTAGTTGCTATGCATACTAGCATTGAATTATTTGTGAATGATTGGTACAATCAATATTCAGCCATTGCGTTGAACGCGGGGTTGGTTGGCAAGCGTGTGTAACGCAGGTCGGTTGGCCAGCGTGTGTAACGTAGGTCGTGAAGGCGAGTTCAGTTTGACGCTGCAGTCCTCACTTGCTCGGTTGGGTCATCCGACAAGGATGTTTTTCCTGGGCCGTGTAAATGATTTATGTGATTAAAATGAATATACTTGTAAACTGTGAAACATGTTTATGATTTATATGATTGGAATAAATGCATTTTGTGTCTGTGAAGCATGTGTTTATTGCTTATGAATAATTGGATTAGTTCTATGCCTTGTGGGGGTTTTCTTGCTGGGCCTCGACTCACGGGTGCTCAATGGTGCAGGTAAGGGCAAGCTAAAGGTAACCAGCCATGAGTTGGAGAGCTTTGGAGCGGCGCATACATATTCAGCCAGCTCGGCCGCCACGATCGGGTTATTATGAAGGGCCTAAGTTACAAATCTGATTTTGCCGCTTAGGCCAACTACGTTTGTAACTTTGATTGTAACTAATTTTCATTTAAAACTCATTTTGGGATCCTAGGTAAATATTTGAAGTTTCAATAAAAGTTTATATGTTTAACCCAATTTTTTAATATCTAAAACTTAGACTAGCTTTAATTTCACTTTTGAGTCCAAATGACTCGCCTAACGAGTTAAGAACTATTTTAAACACACGATGTAATAGGACGTTACATAATATATATATATTAATATTTTCAATGAATATATATTTAATATATCTATTTTACATTAAAAAAAAGTATGTATTTAAAGAGTTTTTTTGGTTTTAGGGTTTTTTAACTTTAACATAATATACCTTTAAAACCGATTAACAATAAATATTTGTTAATTATATTAAAATATTATAAAATATCTTTATTATAACAATATTTAATACAAAAGTAGATATTTAATAATTATAATATAGATTCAATTCTTATAAAATATAATTATTATAATAATATATAATACATAACTAAATATTTAATAATTATATTGATATAGTTTCAAAAAAATATTATTATATGATATATAGTCATAATTTTTTTTATAATTAATAAAGTAGTTTGTGATTTAAAATATTATCATATATATTTTTTTGTTTAAAAAAAATCATAAACAATGTTTTGATTTAATTTTTCTTTTAATATGTTGTCATTCTTTTATATTTATATAATATTGCTTATTTATTTTAATTTATAAGACAATCATAAAAACTTAATAAAAATAATCAATAATATTTTTAGATAAAACTACGTTGCTTGCATCTACTGTATATATAATATCACTTAGTAGTGATTGTTTTTAATCACTACCTATATGTATTTTTAGTATTTTCGGTACATAGATAAATTGCAACTCTATTTTTTTTACATGACCATGTATAATGTAGTGATAGGAGATCTCCCACAAATTTTCAGAAAAGTCTGAATAATTTAAGATGTTGAAATCATGATTCAAACAGCTTATTGCACACGTGCTTGTTTCAAAATTTATATATGCGTGCAATAGGCTATTTGAATCTTGATTTCAGCATCCTAAATTATTCAGAATTTTCTGAAAAAAATTGTGAGAGGTCCCTTGTAACTTTATTATACACGGACATATAAAAAAAATAGAGTTGCAACTTATTTATGTACCGACAATACAAAAAGTACCTGTAGGTAGTGAGTAAAAGTAAGAGATTTTTTTCAAAAATATACTTTTTTTGGTGTTTTTTTTACTTTTTTACGGTCCCTGATTTTTTTTTCTTCAAAAATACTACCTTAAGTTTTTGGAATATACGTTTTTAAAGTTTTATATTTACAAAAATACGATGTCAATGAAACAACTAAAAAACAACAATAAGACAACAACTAAACATTAACTCTATTTTTTAAAAATCAAAATATATCTTAAAACAACAAAACAACTATAAATAAACTTAAACAACTAAAAGCCAACATGAAAACAACTATACATAAAATCTAAACAGCACAAAAACAACAATAAGACAACAACTAAACATTAACTCACTTCATACTACACACATTTAAAACACAACAAATGAAGAACAACTAGAAGTCAACCCATTGCATACTAACATGTTTTTTTTTTTTATAAAAAAATAAAATATATCTTAAACAAATAAACAACAATTAGACATCAACACAACAACTGAACAACTATATATAAACTTAAAACAACTAAAAATTAATGTGAAAACAACTATACATAAAAGCTAAACAACACAAAAACAATCCCCCAACAACACAATGCAACTCATTACATTTTAAAAAAGCAGCAATAAAATATAAAAAAGATAACTTAAATGCAACACAACAACAACCTCACAACAACTATATATATGCATATATTTCAATGATCAAAAGCTTAATAAGCAAGTAGTAAAAGATAAACTAGTTTTGTCATTCCCAAACATTGATGTTAGCCTCTAATATTTCTTATACGATCATTTGACATTCACAAAATATACACACAAATAATACAATACTACTCCACTCAATAAATTATTTAAATTCAACAACACAACAGTTTTCAAAACTCGTACAGACATTTCATCCAGTACTATACATGCATTTCGTAAAACTTAATATATTACTCAAAACTAAAAAACACCATCAACATACATAAATAAATTATTAACTCCCAAGTAGGGGTGCACACGGGTCGGATTTTCGGGTTTCGGGCTCATCGGGTTCGGGTTTTGCGGGTTTCGGGTTAAGAAAAATGGTACCGAAACCAATCCGAAATTTTCGGGTTTTTTCAGGTTCGGGTTCACTCGGGTTCGGGTTCGGGTGTAATTTTGGGTTTGCTGGGCCATTTGTGATTTGGGCCGAAAAGCCCAGATTTGCAAAAATGCCATTTTTTACATTTTTTTTCTTCAAAAATACCATTTTTTTCAAATATACCATTTTTTTTTTCAGATTTCAGGTTTGATTTTGGGTTGGGCTGAGCCTATTGGGTTTTGGGCCGAAAAGCTAAATTTTGCAAAAATACCATTTTTTTTACACTTTTTTTCAAAAATACCATTTTTTTTTTTCGGATTTCGGGTTTGAACCCGAACCCGAGGCTAAAAAATTTTCAAACCCGAACCCGACCCGACTTTTGTCGGGTTCGAGTCAGATTTCACCCGATTTCGACAGGTTTTCCCAAAAAACAGGTTTTCGGGCTGCGGGTCGGGCGAGTTTGCGAGTTTTTCGAATTTTTCGGGTCAAATATTCACCCCTACTCCCAAGTACTACATGGGAATCGAACAAAGAAGTTGATCCATGCTATTTCAAAATATAATAAATCCAACTCCATACAGATCAAACCCCTAAGCAAAAAAAAAAAAAAAATCGCCCAAACCACTTTACAAACCCAATCACAATAATAAATATATAATTCAAATCAAAATTTTATTGAACAATGTCCGTGATAAATAATATACAGCTTACTATCATATTATTAGCCTCTAAGACACTGCGGTTGAATTGAGGCTTGTGGCCACTATGGGGCTTCTGACCACATGTTTGTCTTCGTTATCCTTCCAACTGAGGTATCCAAAATCTACTATTTCTTTCAACATTCTCGAACCTTCTATACTCAATTTGAAGCTTTGGTTCTCGTTCTTCTCTTGAAACATCAATTTGTCCAGGTTAACACTAACATTCAAGTCGTTCATGGGACTCACACTTGCCTGGAAACTTGTAAATAAAACTACAAAATTATTTAGACCAGATTAAGGAATCAACACAAGGATTTATACTAATATAAATTTATATAGAAAACTTTATAGATCACAACCACTGTAAGTCCATCTAGAATTTTTTTTCCCTTAATCTCAAATGGGTATATATCCAAATGATGATATAGATTTTAATTTTTGGAACCAAATTGAAAAAATAACAGGGAAAAAATAATAAAAATTATTTGAAGTACCCTTTAATGAAGGAGTTGAAGAGAAATAAGAAACCAACTGCTACTTAATATTATTTTCATTCTTGTCTTTCCCTTCAAAGCAATGAGATTTTAGAAAGCAAAACCCATCGTCTTCGAAGAAGACTCTACAAGCAAACTCCTATTTGGGTTGCCTAACTCAAATTTGTAATTTGGTAAAATGAAATCAAATTGATCTAAATCTGGTTGACTGTAATCTTGAGGGACCAAAGTTGTTCGAATTTTGCTGGCGTTGTCAGCATAAGCAAGATCCGAGAACTCCATTTGAGCATACCATGATGACTGGGTGCACTATAAAAGTGAAAACAAATAAACTCAAACCGTATAAAAGAAAAAAACTCCGTTTACCCGTAAATTTGTAATTTTTTTTATTAATCTAGTATTTTTGGTAAATTCTCTAAAAATAATCACTACCCAATAATTTTTCATATATATTGGTCTCTCTTTGCTAAATATCATATTTAATTTATATTTTAAAAAAATTAAATAACAACTTTTTCTTTAAAAATTTTGAACCTAGTAGAAACTAAAAAATCATACTTAAATTACTAAATCTAATTAAAAATAATGTATTAAATTTTAAAACAACCCATTTAAAAAAAAATACATATTAAAAAAACCTTATTTTAAAAGAGAAATAAAACTATACCTTTCATCCTTCTCATTGTTTTTCTTTCTCTATTGGGTTATTGCACCTAAATTTATTATAATTTTATATTTTTTGTTTGAAAAAATAATAAAGTTTATTTCCTATAGTAATAAATGAAATAATAACAAAAATTATTTGGTAATTATAATAATAGCAATGTTTTATACACTTTTGGACCTCATATTTTGATAAATTATATTTTAGACCCCATATTTTGTAAAATAGTTTAAATAGACCCCCAAACTTGATTTTGATCAAAGTTTTTTGAACTAAAATCACAAATAATTCACCAAACTAACAACTCAGAACAAAATATAATCATTCTGCCTAACAATTGTGTTGTTATATTCAAATTTTTTTCTTCGTAAAAATCGTGTTTAAGGGTTTAATTGAATTATTTTACAAAAATCAAGATTTAAAAATATATAAATCCTAATAACAATAACAATAATAATAATAGAAAAATAAATTATTATTTTAAAATATGTTAAGTAATTTGATGGAGGATAGGAAAATTATAGTTAAACAATACTTGTTACCAAAATTGAATACATAATGAATTTTGGTAGGTTTTAAATGAAACAAAAATTGATTATTAATTTAAAAAATGCGAGATTATAACTAACCAAAATAGTAATTTAGTGTATTTTCTATATATATATATATACTAGGTAGAAGCAACGTGCAATATTGCATAAAAACTGTAATTTTAATAAAAATTTATTCACGTTTTTATTAAAGTTGTATAAATATATATTTTAATTTTAATAAAGTTGTATAAAAATCATTTAATTTTAATAAAATTGTAATTTTAATGCACGCTTGCTTAGTTTTAAAGTTGTAAACATTGTCTATAATTTTAATAAAAACTGATTCACTGACATCTAAACACAATGTATAAATATATATTTACATGTGTTGATGCTCATAATCTCATCAATAGAAAGTATGAGGCCGAGGCAAGGCCCCTAGGCCACCGTTGTCTCGGGAAGCCATCACGCCATCACAACACAAGTCTGGGTTCGGTTCTCTTGGAGTCGATGCCAAGTGGCCCACGTTGGCAAGGCATAAATGCCAAGGCTCAGTAGCCTCGTGAGACCCATCTCGCCCACGCACTCGGCCCCACGGCCTCGCCTATGCCCTCGGCCCCATGGCCTCGCTTGGCCTCGCCAGCCCATACCGCCTAAAGGGACTCGCGAGATGTCTAGGCCACGCCACCCAAGTGGCCTCGCGAGATGCCTAGACCACGCCTCCCAAGTGGCCTCGCGAGATACTTAGGCCACGCCACCCAATTGGCCTTGCGAGATGTCTAGGCCACGCCACCCAAGTGGCCTCGCGAGATGCCTAGACCACGCCTCCCAAGTGGCCTCGCGAGATGCCTAGGCCACACCTCTCAAGTGGCCTCGCGAGATGTCTAGGCCACGCCACCCAAGTGGCCTCGCGAGATGCCTAGACCATGCCTCCCAAAGGGCCTCGCGAGATGCCTAGGCCATACCCCTCAAGTGGCCTCGCGAGATGTCTAGGCCACGCCACCCAAGTGGCCTCGCGAGATGCCTAGACCATGCCTCCCAAGTGGCCTCGTGAGATGCCTAGGCCACGCCACCCAAGTGGCCTCGCGAGATGTCTAGGCCACGCCACCCAAGTGGCCTCGCGAGATGCCTAGACCACGCCTCCCAAGTGGCCTCGCAAGATGTCTAGGCCACACCACCCAAGTGGCCTTGCGAGATGCCTAGACCACGCCTCCCAAGTGGCCTCGCGAGATGCCTAGGCCACACCTCTCAAGTGGCCTCGCGAGATGTCTAGGCCACGCCACCCAAGTGGCCTCGCGAGATGCCTAGACCATGCCTCCCAAAGGGCCTCGCGAGATGCCTAGGCCACACCCCTCAAGTGGCCTCGCGAGATGTCTAGGCCACGCCACCCAAGTGGCCTCGCGAGATGCCTAGACCACGCCTCCCAAGTGGCCTCGCGAGATGCCTAGGCCACGCCACCCAAGTGGCCTCGCGAGATGCCTAGACTACGCCACCCAAGTGGCCTCGCGAGATGCCTAGACCACGCCTCCCAAGTGGCCTCGCAAGATGTCTAGGCCACGCCACCCAAGTGGCCTCGCAAGATGCCTAGACCACGCCTCCCAAGTGGCCTCGCGAGATGCCTAGGCCACACCTCTCAAGTGGCCTCGCGAGATGTCTAGGCCACGCCACCCAAGTGGCCTCGCGAGATGCCTAGACCATGCCTCCCAAAGGGCCTCGCGAGATGCCTAGGCCACACCCCTCAAGTGGCCTCGCAAGAGGTCTCGGCCACGCCACCCAAGTGGCCTCGCGAGATGCCTAGGCCACGCCTCCCAAGTGGCCTTGCGAGTCTCAGCGCCCCTGGCCTCATGAGGACCACATCCAAAACGCACTCGACCTTGTGAATAGCTAGGGAGCCACACCCTCAAGGGGGTCGCAAGGAGAGCGTCTCGCCACGCATCCTTAGACATCTTCCAGGGCCACATGCCTATCGCTCAGACTCGTGAGTGACCTCAGGAGGTTTCAGATATCCCATACCAAGGACCCAAGATCTCCACCTCACACCAAGGGTCCCATTCCTTACACCTCGAGATCCCTATGCTTAGGAGATCCAGTACGAGTCGAATGGGACATATTTGTACGACCAAGTACTAAGTACGGATACCAGTGCCAGTGAGATTGCTGGGGTAAGGATCATGGTCCGTACGTCTACGGCCATAGGTCAGAGCCGACACCACTACCTCCTGCGCCACTACGCCTGCCACCACGCATCAGACATGGGTACAAACAAGTAGTGGAGACATCCTCCTGACACCTGCTCCTGTACAGGTTGTACAACCACGACCTCTGGAGCCACTCCTCTGACACAGTACGTATGTACCACTTGGTCCCCTGGACCACTATGTACCTAAGGCCATTAGAGCCTACTATAAAATGAACTCTAAGACCACCTGAGAGGGGGTTGGAAATTTTACTGTAGCAGAGGTTTAAGTGTGAATGAAAGACTGAATTCTCCATTATTGTTCTATCATTGTTCTTGAGTTATTGTTCAAGTTTTTACAGCTTTCCGATTAGTGATCTTAATTTGACAATTTTTCCAACTTAATTTCGTTGACGAGTTCGCACCGTCAACAGTTTAGTTTCAAGCTACTGTTCCACCATTGTTTCCGACAAGAAGAAGATGCCAAGACGCTCGAAGCGACTGAGGTAGACGCGGGAGGTAGAAGTTCACCTGAACAGAGTCCAGCTGAAGGCCTCCATGAAGGACGCTCCTCCACCCAGGGACGTGGAGCCCTCGAAATACCCTGAGGTTCACGGAGGTGATAGGGTGGCCTCATCGTCGGCCGCTCCACCTGGAGGGAGTCCTCCAAGGGCACCACCGGTAAACGCCGATGAGTTCCCTCCTCCAAAACCGCCGCGTGCACCGAATTCCTGCCGGCAAGACCTGGGCCCTTCTGCCCGTAGGCCTGACAAGCACCCCCGAGTCCACTCCGTGAGCTCGAGTTCGAAATCCTGGTTTTACGAAGAGGAGATACGTGAGCTCCACCGCAAGAACCAAAGATTAGAAACCACCTTAGAAAACATGCAAGAGGTCCTTAACGGCCTGCTGCAGGGTAAGTCCAGCGTAACCTTGCCTAAGAGGAAGGAGAAGGGCAAGAATGGGGTGGAAACCACGGTACCGATAGATGATGGGAGAACCCGACATTCAACTAGTAACACCCCCCGCGCAAAGCAACGCGATCACCCCGAACCGCCTAAGCAGGCCCCGAAGCTAGCGCCGAGGACCAACGCAGCCCCTCGCCATGAGGATGAGGTCACCTCCAAAAGAACACCCTCAGACTTGCGGGAGGAGCTTAATAAGAAGAGGGCGGGCAAAGGGACCACGCCCCCTGTGGCGCCTCGAGAAGGCAAGGGAAAGGCGGATCTCAGCCCGTCCGCTTTAAGGGACACTCTCAGCAAGAAGAGGCAGGACCTAGACACGGAGATGAGGAGCTTGCGGAGCAAGATCGTCACCGCGTCAGGCGGCCAGGCCTTTGAGGAGGACTTCGACCACGAGTCACCCTTTGTGAGAGAAATTCAGGCAATCAGACTCCCTGCCAATTTTAAGGAGCCCAATATGACCCCTTACGAAGGAAACACGGATTCGAAATACCACCTGGATGTGTTTAATGATCTAATGAAACTGAGAGGGATCGGAAGTGGTGCTAGGTGCCATTGCTTCGCTGTTACTCTGAAAGGACCCGAGTACAAATGGTTCAAAAGGCTAAGGCCAGGGTCCATTAGGTCCTGGCAGCAGTTCTCTGACGAATTCCTCCAACAGCACCATGCCGTGCGGGACTACACGATGCCAGGTACCAGCCTGGCCAATGTGAAGCAAGGGGAGAAGGAGAGCCTGAAGAGCTACATTCACTGGTTCAATATGGAGGCCGCAAAAGTAGGGAGCCTAACGTGCCGGGAGCTAAAAATGGCCATTACCGCTGGGGTGCTCCCAGGAAGCAAGTTGTGGGACAACATGTTAAAGAGGGAAGTCACCGACTTGGATGACTTCTATGAAAGAGCACAGAAGTACATCCGTGTGGAGGATGGCCACGCAAACCTGAAGGCGGGGAAGGAGGAGCCCCACGCAAAGCCCCCAACTAACTACGGGTCGAATGTAGCAAAAAAGAAAAGGACGTACGATGGGTCGAGGGATGACCAGCAGAGGAAGACCAAACGAGGGGGTGATCATAGGCCAACGGCTTATACTTACTATACGAACCTCACGGACACCAGGGAGCATATTTACATCACCAACGAAGATCGAGTGCCCTTCAAGAAGCCCCCACCAATGAGGAAGGATAGGTCCAAAAGGGACCCCAGTAGATACTGCCAATACCACAAGGACATCGGGCACACCACGGCAGAGTGTATCCACCTGAAGGAGGAAATTGAGGAGCTTATCCGCCGGGGGAATTTGGGCCGCTATGTCAGGAGAGAAAGGCAAAGGTCGGAGGGCGAGCCCTTAGCACCCCAGGCACAAGAGCGAGCCCCAGAAATACAGGGGGAGGTCCGAACCATTTTTGGAGGTCCAGGATTTGGGGGAGACTCTAGGAAGGGGCGAGATAGATATGCGAGAGAGGCTCGGCGAAGTCCGCCTCCCTGCGTCATGAGTTTAGAACAATGACCCCCGAAGAGTTTCAAGGGGGAAAACGACTCGATAACGTTCACTGAGGAGGACGCACGGGGGGTACACTTTCCCCACCATGATCCGCTGGTGTTGACAGTTCAATTGGAAAATATGTGTGTGCATCGAGTCCTAGTGGACAACGGGAGCTCGGTGGACATCCTATATCGCCCTGCTTTGGAAAAGATGGGACTGGGCATTCGTCACCTGAAGCCCTACCATTCGTCCCTATACGGGTTCACAGGGGACTCAGTGCAACCCCTTGGAATGATCGAATTGACACTTACCATGGGGGAGCAACCCCGGCAGACTACAGTCATGTCTAACTTTGTTGTAGTAGATTGTGCATCAGCTTTCAACGCGATATTGGGGAGACCCTCCCTGAGAGAATTGAAAGCCATAACCTCAATATATCACTTGGTTGTAAAGTTCCCGACTCCAGGAGGGGTCACAAGTATGAAGGGAGAACAGAAGGAGGCGAGGGAGTGTTACAACACCTCACTCCACACGCCTGTAAAACCGCGCGAGCCAATGGCCATGGTGGTACATGAGGCGCTATGTATGCCCACAGGGGGTCCGCAGGAGCTGGACCCTCGAGTCGTGGATGAGTCAAGAGCAGAACCAGTGGAAGCAGTAGAGGAGGTTACGGTGACGGAAGAACCCTTAAGGAAATTGAAGATAGGGAGAAGCCAGCAAGGTGACGTGAAGGAGGAGCTGACAAATTTTTTGAAAGATAATCTAGACGTGTTTGCATGGAGTCATGAGGACATGGTCGGCATAGACCCTAGTGTGATGCGTAACCACCTGAACATCTCCCCAAAAGCAAGGCCCGTCTGGCAAAAGAGGCGGGCGCTAGACCCAACAAGATACGCAGCGTTAAAGGAGGAGGTTGACAAGTTGAAGGCCAACGGTTTCATCCGTGAATCATTCTACCCCGTGTGGGTATCGAACCCAGTACTCGTGCCGAAGCCGAATGGGAAGTGGAGAACTTGCGTCGACTTCACGAACTTGAATAAAGCTTATCCTAAGGACATCTTCCCACTTCCTAGGATAGATCAACTAGTAGATGCGACAGCAGGACATGAGTTACTAAGTTTTATGGACGCCTACTCAGGATACAACCAAATCCCAATGAACCCGTCAGATGAAGAGCACACGTCATTCATTACAGACAAAGGGCTATACTGTTACAAGGTGATGCCCTTCGGGCTCAAAAACGCGGGAGCCACCTATCAAAGGCTGGTGAATAAAATGTTCGCCAATCAGATAGGAAGGAATATGGAGGTGTATGTGGATGACATGTTAGTAAAGACCAAAGTAGCAGCAGAGCTCAACAAAGACCTTGGTGAGATGTTTGACACGCTCAGGAAATACCGGATGAAGTTGATGTTGGGGTTTTATGCCCTAATTAAAACCCAAATTCTTTGTAATCTCATTTTATTATCAATAAAAGAATAGAAATCATTTTTTGACTTGGTCAATCACTGTGCTCACATGTTTTATTTTCATGATTATTTGTTTAATATAAACTTCTATTAAATCCCGAGCATATAGCTAATCTTATTTATAGTGACGTAATCACAGTGGAATATAAATATGATTATATGTTCAAAAATAAGTTAGTCCTAAAATTAGTCAGTGCACCGAATTTACATTGACTTGCCAATCTACGATATGATCTACTTACACATTACAGTGTTATGTTCTTTCCAGAACATTAGCAAAGTAGATAAGATCGGATGTATTTGTTACATCGGACAGGACCGATATTGACAGTTGATAAGATAAGTAAACATACCGTTATTATCTATTCTAGTCATATCATATAGTTGACCATAGGTCAATTCAATCTCAATTCTGAGTGGTTAGTATTCTAACTGATTGTATTATTTGAGTTCTTTGACTTGTTCGTTACCAACTTACCCTACGGACTAGCCCATACTTACATCTTGGGAACTCGGTAGTATAATTGAGTGGGAGTGTTAATCATAGATATGAACATCTATAGCTTCTGATGAAGAAGTGAAACGATGGTTTCCTTTTAGTTTGGTTCAAGGTGTTAAATGATAGAGATCTCATTTCAGTAATTAAATTAGTTTACTGAAATATCATTTACAAGGAACTAAGTGTTTTAAGGATAAAATACAATGAGGGGTAAAACGGTATTTTAGTCCTATCTCATTGTAGACCGTCTATAGAGGATTGAGTGACAATTATGGTTGTAACAATGGATAATTAATAGCGTATCTATATTTGTTATAGAGCGTTCTATGAATTCAAGAGTGCAATTCCAAGTCTATAGTGGAGTCACGAGGAATTAATAAGTTAGTAAATTTATTTGTTAGATTTATGATAACTTATTGGAGCTTGATTTCATAGGCCCATGGTCCCCATTGTACCTTGGATAAAATCATCTAGATAGTCTCAATTAATTGATTTAATCATCAATTAGAATTATCAAAGTTGACCAGGTCAATTTTGGATAGTTTCACAGAGTTGTGTAATTTTGAGAAGAAAAGAGAAATTATGGCAGATTTATTAATTAAGATAAATTGGTATCTAAATTAATAAATAAGTTTAAATCAAGGTTCAAATTATAAATAATTAATTTGATAAATGATTTAAATAATTAAATCAATAGAAAATAATACAGGCATTGATTTTAAGTCCAATGGGCTTATAATCAAATGGGAAATTTCACGGGCCTATAGCCCATGATAATTTCGACCTAGGGCTTCAAAATGGCTGTTATTTTATTGATTTTTTAATTAAATTAAATGGCCTAATTGAGTCTATAAAAGGAGTGCTTAGAGAGAAGTCAAAGCAGAGACGACAGATAAGTCACAAGTCAGATTTTCTGATAGTTTTATATTATCTCTAAACACAAGTCATTTTCTAAGCCACTTTATTATTTTCTCTTCTTCTCTCTATATCTATCTCATGTGTTGAGAATTGCCCACACTAGTCTAGGTGGTTCTAAGGATACATTGGAAGATTGTGAAGAAAATAGAAGATCGGTTCAGTTTCTTGATAATACTCTGCGACAGAAAGGATACAAGAGTTAGAGAAACTGAAGGAAGGACTCTTAATTCCGCTGCGTATACTGTAAGTATTCTATTTTTGTTTCTCTTTGAATTCAATTTTAGAAACATGTTTTAGGCTATCTTGTATTAATTTGTTTAATATTAGATATACATGAAAATAAATAAAGATCCTGTATAAGCTTTTTCCAACAGTTGAACCCAGTCAAATGCACCTTCGGGGTATCCTCAGTAAAATTCTTGGGCTTCATGGTCAATTCTAGAGGCATCGAGGCCAATCCTGACAAGATAAAGGCACTCATAGAGATGAGCCCGCCAAAGAATAAGAAGGAGGTGCAGTGCCTAACAGGAAGGGTGGTGGCCCTTAATAGGTTTATCTCAAGGTCCACCGACAAGTGCCTCCCATTCTTTGACATCCTCAAAGGGAGCAAAAAGTTCGCTTGGGATGAAAGATGTGAGGAAGCTTTTGTCAAGTTGAAAGAGCACCCGGGGAAGCCACCCCTGTTAGCGAAGCCAGAGAAGGACGAGAAGCTGTACCTGTACTTGGTAGTGTCTGAGCATGCCATCAGCGCAGCCCTGGTTAAGGGAGAGAAGAAGCAGCAACAACCCATATACTATATCAGCATACGTTTGGTGGACGCGGAGAACCGGTATCCAGAGATCGAAAAACTAGCCTATGCGCTAGTGGTGGCTTCGAGGAAGTTGAAGCCTTACTTCCATGCACATACAATTGAAGTCTTAACAGATAGTCCTTTGAGACAGGTCTTACATAAGCCAGAGACTTCAGGGAGACTAATGAAATGGCCGATTGAGCTAAGTCAGTTTGATATTGCATACACTCCGAGGGCTTCCATCAATGGACAGGTGCTGGCAGATTTCATAGTAGAACTCACCCATCAGCCGAATGAAGGAAGGAATGAAGAAGAAGAGCAGCCAGTTACGGAGGAGGAGATAGGAGGTTCAGAAGAGTGGAGTTTGCATGTTGATGGGGCGTCAAATGAAGGAGGATCAGGAGCGGGCATCATGATGACTGGGCCCGAAGGACATAGAATGTATTGTGCAATCCGATTTGGGTTTGAGGCCTCCAATAATGAAGCAGAGTACGAGGCGCTCTTAGCTGGCCTGCGTTTGGCCCAGGAGCTGAGAGTGACGCGCCTTCAAATCTTCAGCGACTCTCAACTGGTAGTATGCCAAGTAAAGGGAGAGTACCAGGCGAGGGGACCCAAGATGGCAGCATACTTGGAGAAGGTGAAGGGCTATCTGGGACGGTTGGTAGCATATACTATAGAGCAAATCCCCAGAGAAAAGAACACCCATGCCGATGCACTCGCAAAGCTGGCATCTACCAAGGATAGTGATGTCTTGGAATCAATACCCGTGGAGTACTTACCAAAACCCAGCATCAAAGGCGCGGACGTGCACATGATTAGTGCCCCGAGGGAATCATGGACCGAGCCAATCAAGAGGTACCTGGAAGAAGGAACCTTGCCTGCAGATAAAAATGAATCCCGGAGGTTGGTGTACAAGGCCGCAAGATACACCCTGGTAGATGGGGTCCTTTACAAAAGAGGATTCTTAATGCCCCTTCTGCGGTGTGTAGAAGAAGAGGAGGCGTTGAAAGTGCTACAGGAGATACATGAGGGAGAGTGCGGCAACCACGAGAGCGGACCCTCCACGGCTAGGAAGGCCATGAGACAAGGATACTACTGGCCTTCCATGGAGAAAGATGCGCATGACTTTGCCACGAAATGCGACAAATGCCAGAGGCACGCCAACTACCCTCGGAGACCCCGAAGCGAACTGACCAGCATGACCAGCCCCTGGCCCTTCGCTATCTGGGGATAGACTTGATCGGCGCTCTTCCTGCAGGCAGGGGTGGAGAAAAGTACGCGGTGGTGGCAGTGGATTATTTCACTAAGTGGGTAGAAGCGGAACCCCTTGTGAAGATAACCGCCAAGCACATCACCTCTTTCGTCAACAAATTCATTGTGTGTCGATATGGAGTACCCTACAAGATTATTTCCGACAATGGTACCCAGTTCGAGGGAGGAGCCTTCGATGAATATTGTAAGGAAAGAGGCATAAGGAGGAGTTTCTCCGCGGTTGTACACCCCCAGGCCAATGGGCAAGTGGAGGCCATAAACAGGGTCCTTAAGAAGAACCTGAAGACAAAGCTGGAAAAGATGAAGGGAGCCTGGGTAGATGAGCTACCAAATGTGCTATGGGCTTACAGGACCACCCCACGCACGACTACTGGGGAATCCCCATTCTCCTTGGCCTATGGGTGCGAGGCTGTGCTCCCAGTCGAGATGCGAGTCGAGTCCCACAGGGTACAGGCATATGGAGACGAAGCCAACCGCGTAGCCCTGGCCGAAAACTTAGACATGCTGGAAGAGAAGAGAGAAAAAGCCCAAATGAGGGTGGCGGTATACTAGCAGCGCGCCGCAAGGTACTACAATTCGAGGGTGCGAGAGAGAACTTTCAGAGTTGGCAACCTGGTGCTAAGGAAAGTACTCCCAAACACATGAGACCCAGGCGCAGGAGTGCTGGGGGCGAATTGGGAGGGGCCCTACCAGATTGCTCAGTGCATCCCCCCGAACACTTACAAGCTGGCTTGCATGGACTACACCCTCATACCCCGAGCATGGAACGCGGAGCACCTGAGGAAGTACTACCAGTAAGGCGCCCATGTTCGATAGAAAAAGAACAAGTGTTGCATACTGCCTTAATATGATAGGAAGAAATCAAAGAGGTTACTTAGATAGCCTCCTAAGTAGGTGTGAGTCTTTTATTTTTGTTTTATATAAAAACTTCATATGTACCATTGCAACTATTTGTATGAGACCGTTTATTATGAATGTGATGAATGGAACTGCATGTTGTGGGTAAAACCGTTCGACCTCATGTATTATTTTCCTTCGCTACGTGGGCATCAGCCAAAGTGCCTGCCGAAATAAATTTCACCAGACACTTGGGGGGCAGGATAGGAGGCGACAGCAGGCAGCTAGCAAAGGGAACCTCTACCAAAAGGACCCCTAGCCCTCCTAAAAAGGAAGCCCCTAAAAAAAAAAAAAAGAGGACCCTCTACCAAGAGTATCCTAAAAAGGGCCCTCTATCAAGAGGAAGTAACCCAAAACCAAAGAGACCCCCTATACTAGGGCCTCAAACAAAGTCCCTACAAGGCATCCCTTAGGATCACAAGGATTAGCTACCCTTATGAACACCAAGGGAGGCCATAGGAACTTACAAAAAATGCATGATGACGACAATAATAATAAGTCTAGAGCGGCCACCAAGCCGCCTAGCCAAAAAGGGTCCCAAAGGAGATCCTTGCAAAAATAGTACTATGAATAACGACGAGAAGGACGCTTCTCGCAAGGAAATAATAAGCGCGCGCAAGAAAAACATAAAAGGATAACTAAGACCCAAGGGGTCAAAATATCCTTATAAAAGCAACCAAGAGGCAACAAAAGAGGTCCCAGTGAACCCTTTCACAGGGGCTCCAAAGGACCTCCAGCCTGATAGATAAAAGAGGGGAACCAACTAAACCCCATCACACGGGCTTAAAAGGGCCTCGAATGCAATAGAACAAGAAATAAACAGCAACATATGTATTTATACATTATATAAAAAAAAAAGAGTTCTCGGGATAGTACAAGAGTTACTAACAGAAAAGTAGCACTGGTAATGATGTTACAAAATAAAAAGAAAACAAAAAAGGAGCGAGACTATTTCAAGGTCTCCCGCAGTGGGCACTCCACCAGGCCGCTCGGGCAACGGCCTGTTCGCCAAAAGAGGAGAAGTCGAAGTTGGGATCCTGCTTCCACACATTGTAAAGAGCACGATCTATAGACTTGCGCTCGGTTATGACCCTCTCCGCCTCCAAAGAAGCCCTCGCCGCCTCCCAGGAAGCCTTCTCCGCCTCCAAGGAAGCGTTCTTCTCCTGAGCCAACTGTAGTTCAGCCCTAAGGGCCTCAACTTTAGTCTCCAGTTGAGTAACCCTCTCCTGCGACGCGGACGCAGCGGACTTGGTCCCCCGGAGCTCGCGCTCCAAGCATCTAGCCCTGCCCTTTAGCTCCTTGATCTTGGCCTTCAGCTTCTCCTTCTTCGAGTCCAACTTGGCATACTTAGTCCGGGCCTTTGACAATTGGACCTTGGTTGCGCTAAGCTCATTTTCGAGCTCCTGGACCTGGGCCATGGGGCCGTCCCTCTCGGCAGTAGATGCGGAGAGGACGCCGGACGTGTCAGCATGCCGAAGAGACACGATGTAGACCTACACAAGAAAGTCAATGGCGTCAGCAATAAGTAACAAAAAGGAAAACACATGTACACCTATACATAATATTAATCAACACAAGGTGCAAGACCTCACCCAGGCCGCGGCACGCCTTAGGATTTCCCCAAGATTAGGTTGGGTCACATTCCCTAGACCTCTCCAGTCGGAGGTAGGGAGGTCCGAGGCAATCTGAATGAAACGCTGAGCATAGGATGAGGCCATCCTAGTCACCCAAGGCTCCGCCTCCACGCTAGGAACATCTGGTTGGACAGGAACGGATGACCCACTCGCCGAAGCAGGAGGAGGCGCAGGGAAGGGGAAAAACTGGAACCCTGGTGCATTAGAAGGGGGCTCCGCGAGGTCGACATAATCAGCATCCGGTAAGCCAATATCATGAGGGACCTGAGGGAAGGCGTCATTTCCATCAAGGCCAGGAGGAGTGTAACATCCCGCTGCGGCCTGCGGGTCCGGAGATTGACAGGCCATGTCCTGGTCATGGGAATTGTAAGGAGGGCATCCTCCGGGGGACAGGGGGCGCTGATGAGACCCCCCACATTCGAGGGGAACATCCTCCATCTCCACCTCAGCCTCACCATCGTGTAGGGACGACCCAGCCGACATAACCGTAAGTTCTAATAAGAAAAAGAGAAAGACCAGGATACTTACTAGGGCCGGCGCGAAAGCCTTCACGAACCGAGAGAGGCCCCTCTACCCAGAAAAAGTCTTGTTTCCAAGGCCCTGTGTTGGACACCGAGCCCTCTATTAAGGGAAGCTCACTGTTGGCCTTCTGCAGGTAGTAGAAGCCCTTGGACTTGGGCACTCCTATAAGGTTATACAAGGAATGCACCTCCTGCACCGTCGGGGCGCGTTGGACGTTATCCTTGAACCAAATGAAGAGGTAACTTAAAGTCAACCAACTGTTGGGCGACAGTTGAAGAGGGGCCAAATCGAAATAGTTGAGAACCGCCACGAAGAACGGGTGCAGAGGAATGGTGCCACCCGCCTTCAAAATCTGCTCACTCAAAGCCACAAAGCCCTTCTCAGGGCGGTCGGCCCGGCAGGCCTCCTGAGGAACATGCAGGGCGTATTCTGGAGGAGCTCGGTAGTGCTTCACGATTGCCTTCAATTTGTTCGGAGACACGTGTGACACTAGACTGGACGCCAGTAGGGGGGCGTCGTCCTCTTCCTGGGCGGACACCTGTCTGCGTGCTTTCGACATATCTACAAAATCAAAAGAAATATGTGAGGAAGGGGCAGAACACTTAACCCTCCATTTTTTCTTCCTAGCAAGAGTTTTCCATCGAGGGAGCGATGGCGGAAGCACTAAGCTAGGATAAACTGAGACTAGGGGCTGGGGAGAGGAGCTAGCAGCCCCATGACTGTCATCAGGCGAAGAGGGAGTAGGAGGTTTTGGCGGAATGTGTCCCTCCATAAATTCTAACTCCCACCGCAATTCAAAAAGGGCCGTCCTAAGATGCGCTATATGGTCACTAAGGCCCAGGGGTGAAGGTCCTCCATCCCCTCTCGACACCAAGTCAATTTCGCTCTCCACCACCCAAATTTTACGTCTAAGTTTGGTCATGCACTCAAGGTGGCGGATGCGGGCTTGTCGTAAAGAGTCATAGTCCTAGTGAGGGTTGCCCTCAGGGGACTCTGAGTCTGAGGACAGGTCAATAAACTCAGCCCTTGGGGGTATGTCGGACGGGCCGTCACTGGCCATGAAACCGCGTCCCAACAGCAAAAAGGGGCTCACGTATAAACGAGGGGAAGGATACAAAACACAAAGGAATATGCTTAATTCCTCTAGATGCAAACGCCCTAAAATGGCCTACTACAGGGTAAAAAAAAAAACAACAAAGAGGAGGGGCGTGCATATGGTCAAACTCACTACAAGCTCAAACTGATGTACCCCATCCCAAGTACTGCTAGTTTGGACCCGATAAAAAAAAAAAAATAATAAATAAATAAAAGGGAGAAGGAAAGAAAATATACCTCAAGCGATTAAAAGAACGAAGTCGGGGTCCAAAGATGGTCGGGGAGCGAAAAGCACCAAAGCGTCGAAAATGCGCGTCTGCAAGAATTAACCAGAAATGTGTGTTAGTCATAAAATATACACACCAAGAAATTAGTTCATATAAAAAAAAATGAAGTGAAAAAATATGCAAAACAAATGAAAGGAACTATGGTGAAAGTGAGGTTGTGGGGGATTGAACCCCTTACCTCTTGAAAGGAATAAGGGTCTATGCACCACTAAGCCAAGGGAGTAAGGTGAGAATATCAAGCCATGCATGAAGGCCTATTTATAGGAATCAAGGTGAATAGTCTACAAGGGCACCTAAAGGTACTCTCCTAGACTGGGGGGCAAGTGTTGATGCTCATAATCTCATCAATAGAAAGTATGAGGCCGAGGAAAGGCCCCTAGGCCACCGTTGTCTCGGGAAGCCATCACGCCATCACAACACAAGTCTGGGTTCGGTTCTCGTGGAGTCGATGCCAAGTGGCCCACGTTGGCAAGGCATAAATGCCAAGGCTCAGTAGCCTCGCGAGACCCATCTCGCCCACGCACTCGGCCCCACGGCCTCGCCTATGCCCTCGGCCCCATGGCCTTGCTTGGCCTCGCCAGCCCATACCGCCTAAAGGGCCTCGTGAGATGTCTAGGCCACGCCACCCAAGTGGCCTCGCGAGATGCCTAGACCACGCCTCCCAAGTGGCCTCGCGAGATGCCTAGGCCATGCCACCCAAGTGGCCTCGCGAGATGTCTAGGCCACGCCAACCAAGTGGCCTCGCGAGATGCCTAGACCACGCCTCCCAAGTGGCCTCGCAAGATGTCTAGGCCACGCCACCCAAGTGGCCTCGCGAGATGCCTAGACCACGCCTCCCAAGTGGCCTCGCGAGATGCCTAGGCCACACCTCTCAAGTGGCCTCGCGAGATGTCTAGGCCACACCACCCAAGTGGCCTCGCGAGATGCCTAGACCATGCCTCCCAAAGGGCCTCGCGAGATGCCTAGGCCACACCCCTCAAGTGGCCTCGCAAGAGGTCTCAGCCACGCAACCCAAGTGGCCTCGCGAGATGCCTAGGCCACACCTCCCAAGTGGCCTCGCAAGTCTCGGCGCCCCTGGCCTCATGAGGACCACATCCACAACGCACTCGACCTTGTGAATAGCTAGGGAGCCACGCCCTCAAGGGGGTCGCAAGGAGAGCGTCTCGCCATGCATCCTTAGACATCTTCCAGGGCCACATGCCTATCGCTCAAACTCGTGAGTGACCTCAGGAGGTTTCGGATATCCCATACCAAGGACCCAAGATCTCCACCTCACACCAAGGGTCCCATTCCTTACACCTCGAGATCCCTATGCTTAGGAGATCCAGTACGAGTCGAATGGGACATATTTGTACGACCAAGTACTAAGTACGGATACCAGTGCCAGTGAGATTGCTGGGGTAAGGATCATGGTCCGTACGTCTACGGCCATAGGTCAGAGCCGACACCACTACCTCCTGCGCCACTACGCCTGCCACCACGCATCAGACATGGGTACAGACAAGTAGTGGAGACATCCTCCTGACACCTGCTCCTGTACAGGTTGTACAACCACGACCTCTGGAGCCACTCCCTTGACACAGTACGTATGTACCACTTGGTCCCCTGGACCACTATGTACCTAAGGCCATTAGAGCCTACTATAAAATGAACTCTAAGACCACCTGAGAGGGGGTTGGAAATTTTACTGTAGTAGAGGTTTGAGTGTGAATGAAAGACTAAATTCTCCATTATTGTTCTATCATTGTTCTTGAGTTATTGTTCAAGTTTTTACAACTTTCCGATTAGTGATCTTAATTTGACAATTTTTCCAACTTAACTTCGTTGACGAGTTCGCACCGTCAACAACATGGTTATATGACATATCTATAAAATACAATGCTATTTAAAAAAATTAATAATATAAATAAAATAAGTATAGAAAAAGTCATAGTGTAGACAGTAGTATTACATGCATCAATTATTTTTATTTCTAATGTATCTCACAATGTCCTTTGGTGAATTTGATGAAAGAAAAAAGCTTCAATCACTTGATAAAAAATAATAAAAAAATAATATGTATGCCTTTATTATTTTTAAATAAATATGATTTAATTATTTAAATTATCATAAAATATCTTAAAATATTACATTTTAATTAATTAATTAATTAATTTTTGTTTAAATTTATATTTGTTTTAGTTTTTGAATTCAGAAGTGACAACAAAAGATTATATATATTATATATTTAATTAACCGTTAAGTTTAAGTTTAATTAACTTTTATTTAAGTTATAAAATGTATGATTATATTATTTTTAAATAATTATTATTGTAAAATGTCTCAAAAATATCTTATTTTCATTTTTTTAATTATTTATTTATTTAATTTTATTTAAGTTTAAGTCATGTTTATAATTTACCGTTAAATATAAGAATATTCTATTAAAGTTAACAAAAAAAAAAAAAAAACCTGTTAAAACCAAAAAAAATTATTATCTATACACTTTTTATACATAAGAGATATATATTAAAAAAGATAATGTCACCAAGATATATACCACTTTTAATAAAGTTATCTGGTTAGATAACTTTGATGATTGGTGTTCTATTGGTAACTAAAGTAATTAATCTCACCTATTGATTCTTAAAAAAAGTTAACGTTTTGACAGTATATTAATATGATTAGTGCTCTCAATCAATTAGAGATCGATCATAGGGTTGATTTAGTCTAAATATGCCCCTTTCATGCTTTACCATGAAAAATTAGCAATTCAGTGTCTGATTGGTGACGAAAGTCACTAATCTCATATGTTGACTCTTAAAAGTCGACGTTTCATTACTTTAGAGATGCCATTAGTGATCTCGATCATCAAGAGTTTAATTATAGTGTTGACATCGTTTCTAGTATCTCCATTTTATGTAGGATCATGAAAATCACAAATTAGTGTTCTAATCATAACTAAAGTCACCAATCTCACCCATTCAACAACAACAAAAAAGTCACCCGTTAATTTTTAAAGGTAACATTTCCACATTTTAGTGATACTATTAGTGATTTCTATCATCTAGAGCTTAATTACCACCTATTGTGTTCCAGGATTAATAATCATACCAACGAAGAGTGTTCTTGGTCATTGTTCGTGTTCAAAAAGTTGTAATCGGTGTCGATCTCCTTCCGAGGTAATAGTTTTGGCCAACCTTAGCGGCTAATATTGAGTATTTTAAACGAAATCAACAATTCACAAATTTTATGAAGTAATACTTATTTTAATAAAGATATACAATATAGTAACAAACATTTCGATTATATTTTTTTAATAACTTTAAATTTATGCGTTTCATTTTCAAACTTACAAAACAAATTATATATAATTTTATAATGAAAAATTAAATAATAATTTATACTTTATTTTTAAATATTTGTTAGTACGGATAACAATTTAAAAAATTAGATAATTTAAGTATGATGGAGAACTCATTTGTCCCATGTAATTTAACCCATTATACTATAATAATATATTTAATTAAAAAAAACAATAAATATATCTAATTTAAATTAAAATGGGGAGGCTTATATTTGTTGGTACTCATAAATATGAGCTAATTGCAAAAGAATAGCTTTTATAAATAATGATGCTATGATTTAGGGCTGTGCAGAAACGATCCGATCCAATAATAAACCGACCGATCCAATGTCAACCGACCGCTAAAAATTGGATATCCAATCATGATTGGATTGGATCGGATGAAATTTTTAAAAATCCAATATTGGATCGGTCGGTTCTTGGATGACATGTAAATCCAATGGATCCAACCGACCGATCCAATCCAATAATGATCCAATACCATCCAATTAATATTCAGATAAAAAATATATTATATATATTTTTTAAAGTTAAAATATATTATATTTTATTACATTTACTGTTTACATATATTATATTTGATGTACTAAACTTTTTTATTTAATTATGATGTATTATTGTAATTTTATGTTGGATTCCTACAAATTATTAAGACTTATGTTTTTAATTTTATGTTGGATTCCTACAAATTATTAAGACTTATGTTTTTAATTTTATATTAGATTTGTGTTGTAAACTTCTAAATCATTACAATTAAATATTTTTATTATTTGGATGAGTAATTAGTGTTTTTATAATTGAAATAATATATTTTTTTAAAAATCAGCCTAAATAAAGGTTTTAAAAGATCGGATGGATCCGATCCGATCCAACGGATAACCAATGGATGCATCCAATGGATGGAACCGAACCGATCCAATCATCCATTGGATCGGATCGGATCGGTTGGTTCAAGATGATTGGATCGGATCGGTTCCAAAAATCAAACATCCAATTGGATGATTGGATCGGATCGGATGGGCTTAAAAACATTGGATGTCATCCAATGAACACCCCTACTATGATTATACTGAATGATGACAAATTTTAAAAAAAGAGGTGAGGGGTTACATAATTAGCCATTTAATATAATAATTGTGATACACCTTTATTTTAAATCATCAGGTGATTTTGGTTTTGTTTTGTGATGTGGGACACATACATGCAAACATTAACACCAGAAACCAAGGCATCATTTGGAATTGCATACCAAAAGACAGTCAATTCTCATATCTCCCTCAACTAGGAAAGTATTTAGTGGAACTCATTCATAAAGATAGATATGTGTGAATTTGACCACTAAAGTATATTAATTTAAAAAAAAAATTGTTATAAATTAATAAATTGTTGATTCAACATTTAAAATTAAAACAATATGTAGTTTTTAAATAAATAGCTCAAGACCAAACACGGGGTTTTTTACAGATAAATGAATCATTTAAAAATACTACTTTTTTATTTTTCAATTTCACTTTGTTATGTTAAAATCCATAAAAATAATGGAGGCGACAACAAGTATACAAATCTTTTGTCTAAAAAAAACTTAATAAAGGTGATTTAGGAATTAGAACAAATACCAATCTAAGAATTATATCAGATCACATCAGCAAAGTTGCATTTTTTCTTCTAGTCTTGTCTACTATTTCGTCAGATGAGTCTGCATTTATTTCTAGTATTTTTAAGTTTGATGACAGTTGTAAAACCCTTTATAAATAGATCATATTATATCAGGTGTTGTAAGATGAATAAGAACATATTTCATTTGTAAAGAATATGAGCTATTTTAGAGAGAGAAAGAGAGAGAGTTTGAGAGAGAAACACTTGGGTCTTGGGTGAGAGATTTCTTTGTACATGGTCAAGTGTACTTGGGGTTTTGCTTGGGTTCAAGGCATTATAATCCATCAAGTGTAGAAGTTCTCAAGTGGTGACAAGTTGTAGTTTCATAGTGCAGAGAAGAACATCCCAAGGGGAGTTCAAAGAGGATGTAGGCTCAAGTTTATTTCGGCTAAACCTTTATAATTATTGGTGTTGATTTTTTTTTTTTTTCTTCTTGATTTTTTCTATTGAATTTGTGCATGTTGTGTCTACTGATTTGTTGATTTTGTGTTTGTAGATGAAGCTGGTGTCAGGAATGTGAATTTCCTAACAGTGTTATCAAGAGTCGGGTTAATTGGCAAAGTTCAACTTCAAGATCAAAGGTGACAAAGAAGGGAAGAACTGGTTGAGTTGAATCAAATCTTCATCAGAAAGTGACACATAAAAAGTTTTAATCAAGAAAGAAGTCCAAAAATCAAGTTCTAAGGTTCAAGAATCTATTCCAAGAGTCTCAGATTGAGGTTACAACAACAATATGAGTAATATGAAGCTTGAAATAGAGAGGTTTGATGGTAATGGTGATTTTAGAATTTGGAGAAGAAATATTAAAGGAATGTTGACTTCTCAAAAGTTATTGCGTGTTCTTGAATATCCCATTTCGTGGCCTGAAAGTACTGCAAAAGATCAAAAAGAATAAATGCTAGAATCAACCATTGGGATTATGATTTTTCATTTGTTGGACTCAATCATTAGAATGCATGATAAGGAAGACACTCCATCCAAGATTTGGAAGAAATTAGATGAGTTATTTCAGTAAAAGACTCTCACCAACAAAATCTTTCTTAAGGAAAGACTCTTTGGATTTAAGATGAGCAGTAGCAAGAGTTTGGAGCAGAATTTGGATGAGTTCCTAAGGATGAATATTGAGTTGTCTAACTTAGAAGAAGGAAAAGCTTTAAGTGATGAAAACCAAGCAATTATCATTTTAAATTATTTGTCTGAATCGTTTAAGGAGGTTAAAAGTGCTATCAAGTATGGTTGTACATCAATTACTTTAGAAGACGTAATTTCAACATTGAAATCAAAGGACTTAGAGTTAAAATTAAAGAAATCTTCTTCATCAAACATTGGAGAAAGCTACTACGCAAGGGGTTGATCACCACACAAAAACTCAAATGGCTATCATGGTAAAATGCACAACAAGAGCAGAGGTAAACCTAGTTCCAGAAGTCCAAACAATTCAACAACGTGTTTTCATTGTGGCAAGCTTGGTCACATGAAGAGAGATTGTCGTCTCTGGCTTAGAAAACAAAAAGGCAGGAGTTCCGTCTATGAAAATGCTAGAACCATCTACGAGGGAAAATCTTAACATAGGATTCAGCAAATATTGGAGAAGCTTGTAATGATGTTGAAGCTTTAACTATAGCAACTGGAGAAAACGAAAAAGAATGGATCTTTGACTTTGGGTGTTCATACCATATGAATTTCAATACGGAATGGCTTCAAGATTTCAGAGAGTTGAATGGTGGTAAGGTTATTATGGGGAATAATCAATCTTGCCAAGTAACTAGAATATGCTCAATCAATATTATTTACTGAGTTTTTCAAAAACTATAAATATATTAAGAATTAAGAGCTAGAAAGAAAGACTGAGAAATAAATGAGATCAGAGTTTTTACGTGGTTGGGGCGTTAATGAGTCTTAGTCCACGAGTCACTAGTATTAGGCTTTAGAGAGTTTTGAAAATGGAGGTTTTCTGCAAGCTCAACAACGTTTTTGCTTACAAGAGAAAATCTGGGATCCTCGCTACAATGCACCACTGATCCTATTTATAGGCAGTCATCTCACTTGGGCTGGACTAATCCGGGCCCAATGAGGATATAATTATAATTGCTCGCTAATAGAGTCATAATACAAGAAATATGACATAATTAAGGATTGTTAATCTGGGCCCTTTGGGCCGGCTTAGGTGTGTTGAAGCCTTACAACTGTCCTTTGTATGTTAGCACGCATTGATCCGCGCGGACTATCGAGGTGATCCTGGGAACAGGATCTGTCAGAGTAGTAGCAGTACTGTTTCCTAGGAATAGCGTACGTTCCGTGTGTACCCCATTCTGTGGGATAGTTAGGGAGACCAAATTTCGAATTTCTTGGGGACACATCAGCATCAGGGAAGGCTAGGCTTATACTATCCGGACGTCTGGTCCGGGTTCATTTACCAATGTCCGGGTTTGTTTATCGAAGTTCTGGTATGTTTACCAGGACCCAGGTTGATTTTTCAAGGCAGGCATCTTAATGGCGGAGACCTCATATGGATTCTTGATAGGATCCGTCTCCTGGAAACAAATAGCCTGCCACCATAATTTGCATCCCAGAGGATGTAGGTTGGGTGTGATCGGGAAGGTAATCTGGGCCTGCATCTTAGTCTCGGTCCCTTTATAATGCTCGCGCCACTCGCCCATCATTGGGCTCGGTATGGTCTAGGTTGTTAGGGTTTCCTCATTCCTCATTTACTGGGCCCAGGTTAGGCTCGGGCCTTTTCTGAGGGCCCATGGACCCTTCTGGCCATGCCACGTGTCATAGGTAGAAAATATGGATAACATTTATCCCCCAAGTCTTCATCCATGTTTGCATGGTGGAGACTTGCATCCTTTCTCCTGGATCAATCACAAGTATCTTGGTTCGTTTACTTAATTCTCAGTTCATTTACTTACGTCCCAGTTCATTTACCACGACCTGGGTTTGTTTACTTGGGGGCCATTTGGTCGATCCTTGTCCTTTCACATTCCTATGGTTTTAGACATGTGTCTCCAAGTTGATGGTGCATCTGTACCACTCGCGCCCTATAAATCTGGAGAGAATCTTTTGATGACCAAGATGACCGATGGGCGTCAGTACATTTCTCAAAGCGCCCCGTTTGTACAAAAAAATGCGTTGGGGCACTTGAGTGGGCTGTTTAATGCTTCTGCACTATCCGAAGACGTCAGATGGGGATTGTTTTGGGATTTTCAATGTGGACCATTGGATGAGGTAGGCACAGATCATGGATTGACGAATCCATGATTTAGTACTCGATTGAGCCAATTAAAGCCCCTGCCCCGTCCGGGACATTCAGATGAGGATAGTCTTAGGATCCTCATCGTAGACCGTTGGATTGAATAATGAATTTTCTTCCTATAAATACCTCAACATGCTCACTTCCACATTTTTACTGATCCCAAATTCTCAATCTAAAGAGCAGAGGGCTAAAGCTTCATATGTCTGAAGTTGCCAACAAACTTCTCCAGCGGTTAGTGTATCTTCAGGCCCATTTGTTTCCGACGAAACCTTTTTTCACCCAGCAAGCAGACAAATCTATCCCGACCAACTGGTCTGGAAGCATCGACGAACTGCTACACCACCTCCTCCGATTCAAGACTGAATTCTTGCCTGCGTTGTCACCAGAGTATACACGAATTTTAGATCTACTATCCCATAGTAAGTTTTCTAGTCAATTCCTTATTTATTTTGGTCATTTTTATTGCCATGTTGTTTTCGCAACCGTATAGCCATTAGGGATGCGGCCACCATGTAGGGTGGTTCTAGATAGTGGTAGTGGTAGAGATGAACAGTTGGGTTTCTAGATGACACCTCAGACCATAGCTAGTTTGATTGGTGAAGCGGGATTAATTGTCACGGGTCATTGAACTCAGACACCTGAAAACCATTCCCGTAAATTAGTTTATTAGCACTTTAGTTCTTGATTTATGTTCCTAGGATATCTATTGATCCTGGATCTAGGTCCGGAGGGGACCTCTCCAAGCAGTTTTAGGAGAATCACCGTACCTTAACCAGTTTTCTTCGGTTTTAGTGCTAACTACTTGGCTTTCACTTTTCTTGTCGCTTCCATGTCTTTGATCATGGGTCGTGGCATTACTTTGCTTTTGGAAGATGAGGTCCAAGTAGGCCCCGTTGTCCTGGAGGGGCACAAGCTTCCCACTGACAACACGTGGGAAATGGATGGGGAAAAGAACGAATTCCAGAAATACCAGATACTGAACGAGCTGGAGAAGGCCCTCGGAGTAGACTCAACTCCAGGGCTCTTTTACAACAGAGTGGCCCGAAGAGAAGAGAAGGCTCATATCAGAGTAGGCATGTTCGGGGCATGGAGCATAGGCCATATCAGTGCTGGAGCTACTCTCCCGCTCCACGACTATTTCACGCGGTTCCTCAAGTTTGTGGGGATCATGCCTTTTTAGCTTCTGCCCCAGGCATATAAATTTCTTGCAGGATGGCCCATATTCTGTGCTTCGAAGGAGATCGCGGCACCCACCCCCGTGGAGGTGCTGAACTTTTACAAGCTGGAGACGCAACTAAATTCTAAAGACAAAACGTGAGACGGGCTTTATAAGTTGAAGGCCCGTGGCATTAGTCCGGCTCCATTCAGCACGTGGAAACATCTCCCGGATGTCAGGCACTACTGGTTCATGACATCCAGGTTCCTCCTAGAGAAGAACCCCACCCTATGTTAGGATTAATGCCCTAAAAGCATGTAAATACATTTTATTGTTTTTAAATAAAAGTACAATTTTATTATATTTGAATGTTATAATTATTGTTTGAATTAATTATACAATAATATCAAGAAAATTCCCTATTCATTCATGAAAGTATGATCTTGTATTAGTAGGAGAGAATTAAGATCATATATAATGAATAAAATAGTTAGTAACATATTAAAGTCATGAATCTTTAATGAATGGTTACTAGTACGGTTTACTAAGCATATGAGATGCAAGTAATTTAGATTCAAATTACTGATGTGGATAGACATCTTAGTAAATGTGTTGTATATAATAGAGATTATATATGACAGGACTAATGAGAATTATTTATCTTTATAAACTTGTCGTTTGACGTAAAGATTTAATTCTTGTCATAATAGATGATAACTTGTAGATCAGTCTAAATCCTGAGTATTCATGAACTCTTGATTATGTTTATTGGATCTTTTGATTCACTCATTAAGGTCTCTTAGAATAATAAGGATAATGACTTTTGTTTTGGAGATTCAATATCATGGATGGCTGGTGTTTACTCGAAAAATGGCTCCTGATGACGTGGCAGGATTGACTTACACGTGGCTGGCACGTGGCAGTTTCAAGTGAATGAGACCTGCTCGACCATTGATCAAAGAGTTATTAATTTATCAAGCCTCATGCTTAGGTGCGACCAGTCTCGTCGCATGCTTTCATTTACTGCTTTGTGGATACACAATCTTGTAATATTAGCATTTATTATATTTTCTTTTATTACCTTGATACGCAAGTCTTAATTATAATTAAGGCTCGTTGGCCCATGTAACCTTCTTGAGCCTATAAATAAGAATCAAAGGGCTCGAGGAAGGGACTTTTGGACTTTTGACTAGAGAACTTTGTTCTTTGTACTCAGAGAAAAGAAAATAGTGTGATTATTCGCCAAAGTTATAATCTTCCCAAGGCTTGTGAAACTCATGAACCCTAGTTCATTAATCATAGTGTTGGGATTCAACATCAATAAGAACACTAAGTGGACGCAGGTCATTACCATCCAATTGGAGCCGAACCACTATAAATCGTTTGTGTCATTTGCTTTCCATTTGATTTTTCTTTTTGTTTTCATATCATTTTCAATCGTTTATCTGACTCTGCGTCATTGACCAATTTGAGGATGAACATTTTGGTGCTTTCATTGAGAGATTAATTCTAGACTTCAATAAAATCAAATGGCGAAGACATCCAAGAAGATGGGGCAGACTTCCGGCGCTGCAACCACCCAGCCTCATCCACCAAATGTGACCGAAGATGAGCCACAGTTGGATTTTGAGGAGGAAATGGATTCTGAAACCATGAGGACAACATTGAGTGTGTTGCAAGAGGAGTTAGCCAATCTGAAGGCCAATCAACAAAATGTGGCTGAGACGTTGGCGTTGCAACAGAGGGAAATCGAACGTCAACGCCAAGAGCTAAATGAGCGACAGGCAGACATGGACCGCCGACAGAGAGATGCCATTGCCACCCTAGAAGCAGCCATTCAGTTGGCTCGGGGGCAAGCTGCACCCGACTTCTCAATCGGATCAACCACCAAAAGAACCACCACAACAGGCCCCAAACCCAAGTCCTCTGATTTAGCTGGTGAGCCCTCAAAGGCCGAAGCAACCACATGTTCCTCAACAGGATATCCCAATTCAGGATCCTGAGCAACAACCACCTCCTCCCACTGGTCGAGATAATCCCCAGCGTCAAAGGCAGAATAGGGCCGAGCAGCCTCCCCGAAGCCATAGACGCCCAATGGTTGATGAGCAAAATCCACTGAGCAGGGGGCAACATCCTTCTACCAATAAAAGGTACAACGAGTCAGGCACTGTGGTCAGGGGACCCCCATGGCATGATAATGCCCGGGTACCTACCGACCAACGTAGGCCTCCCCCTAACGCTCGTGAGGTGCCAGCTCGAGGAGGGAACAATGTGACAAGTCGGTCGCGCTATAGTCGGTTGCAGTTCAGGGATGACCATGACTATAATGAAGCTGACTCCGGTAGAAGGAACGTTGGTCGAGGGCGAGAAGAAAGAGGTGGAGAAAGGAATCCCCCACCAAGAGACAATAGGCCTGTGAGCCGGAATGCTGGGGGGCAGCCTAGGCAGCCTAACGTCTTTGATCGGTTGGGCGCCAGCGAGCAACGATGTAGAGATGATGACTTAAGGGGCGTGCTCAATGACAGATGCGAAAGGCACGATGAGAACGCCTCTCCAGCTCTAGTTTCCCCCGCGATCCCAGATGCCCTGCAGGCCTAAATCGATGCATTAAACCAGGCTGTCCAGCAGCTGGTGGGAAGCTGAACATCCCACATCGAGTATGATCGGAGAAGAGGCACTCCGTTCATACAAAGGATAGTTGTGGTGGAAACCCCCAGCAAATTCAAGATGCCAGTATTACCAAACTTCGATGGGTATGGGGACCCAGTATCTCATGTCAATAAGTTCAAGATACAAATGGACATCCAGAAGGTGTCAGATGATGCCCGTTGCAGGATCTTTCCGGCCACCCTATCTGATATTGCTCATGAGTGATTTTTTAAATTCCCTCCTACTAGCATAGTATCATGGGAAATGTTCATGAAGGAATTATACAAACAATTCTACGTTGGTCGTGTGCACTCGACTGAGGCCAATCAGTTGGTTGAGATATGCTAGAAGGAGGGAGAATCCTTAAAGGAGTATGTCCAGTGCTTCATGCGAGCAGCTGCTGGGGCTAAAACTATTGGAGATGAAGGGAAAATGATGGCCCTTACTACTAGAGTAAGGCGCCATTCTCCCCTCTGGAACAACTTAAGAAAGAATGGGGTGAAGAGTACCCAGGAGTTTCTTGATCAAGCAGATCGATACATTAAGCTCGAGGACACGATTGCTAACAAGGGGAAATCGTCTGCGAAAGACAAGGGACCAAAAGAAGATCCCGCTAAAGCCGCCAATGGGGCAAATAAACCCAATGGCAACGGCAAAGGCAATGGGGACGGTAAAAACAGTGGAAAAAGGGCGAGCAGTGAGCCATCAACGTCCGAAAATAAGCGCCCTAAAGGCAACAAATTCGAGCCAAGATTCACCAACTACACGGCCTTTGTCTATAGCAGAGTAGAGGTTTACCAGGCGACCAACGCCAATGTCCCTTACAAGCGACCAGCGCCAATAAGGAAAGATATCTCCAAGAGAGATACAACAAAAAAATTTCCTTTTCACAACGACTATGGTCATGACACTAATGAGTGTAACCAGCTGAAGGACAAGATTGAGTTCCTTATCAGACAAGGGCACCTGAGGAGGTACGTACGATCCACAGGAGGTTCTCAGCGAGAGGCTCAAGGAGGAAACGAGCAGGCGCCTGTACGCCAACGCTCGCCACCTTTACAGCCAGCTCCTATGGCAGGAACATTGCTCACCATCTGTGGCAGCCCAAAAATGGCAGGAGATAGTGGGAAGGCAAGGGAGCGATACACTTGAACCTTACGCCAAGACCAGGACATCGAGATGCTGAATGTGGAGAAGCGAGCGCCCAAAAAACCTCGATCACAGGAAGAGTTAATAATATTCTCTGAGTTTGATGCTCAACATGTCCGATTCCCTCATTCGGACCCTCTGGTCGTGGATGTCCAGATTGCCAACATGATGGTTTTTCTGGCGAAGGGCTCTCACCAATAGAATCAATCAGGCTTTTGGTTACAGCAGGAACTGCGCCCGCGAATAGGACATTACTCATTACTTTTATAGTAGTTGATTGTCCTTCCGCGTACAATGCTGTAATTGGAAGGCCTATCCTGGTCGACCTGCGAGCTGTAACCACAGTTTGGCACCTTGCCATGAAACTCCCAACTGATGCAGGGCTAGGATGCGTGTTGGGAAACCAGCGAGAAGCTAGGGAGTGCTATAATTCCTCGATATCTAAGGAAAAGAGAGGTGGATTGAGGGAAGACGCTAGGAAAGAGTTGAAGTTAGCCAATGAAACACAAGCCCAATCAGGTGAGCACGTCACCAAATCGGGTGTTGCCCAAAGTGAGGATAGGGATTTGGATCCTCACTTTGGGGATTTTGAGGAAAAGGTAGGACCGATCGAGGACCTTAAGGAGATCCAACTCGATGAAGCAGATCTGACTAGGGTTGTGAAAGTCGGTAAAAACTTAGAGACAACAATAAAACAAAAGCTGGTGGAATTTTTGAAGAAGAACCAGGAAATCTTTGCCTGGTCGCATAAAGACATGGTTGGAATTGACCCAACAGTTATCAGCCATGTCCTGAACATAGATAAAAGCTTTCCGCCAGTGCAACAGAAAAGAAGGTTGCTCGACAAAGACAGATCGAAGGCTCTGAAGGAAGAAGTCGAGAAGCTAAAGGAGAACGGATTCATCAGGGTAGCATTTTATCCATCATGGGTCTCTAATCCCGTACTAGTACCCGAGCCGAATGGCAAGTGGAGAACATGCGTGGATTTCACAAATCTTAATAAAGCTTGCCCAAAAGATTGTTTCCCTCTCCCAAGGATTGACCAACTAGTCGATGCCACTTCAGGGCACGAGATCCTATCATTTATGGATGCATACACTGGGTACAATCAAATAAGTATGCACCCACCTGATGAGGATCACACTAGCTTTCGGACCGATACAGGGCTTTACTGTTACAAAGTAATGCCCTTTGGTTTGAAAAACGCTGGTGTGACTTACCAGCGACTAGTCAATCACATGTTTAAGGAGCTTATCGGTACAAATATGGAAGTATATGTTGATGACATGCTGGTTAAGTCAAAGAAGGAAAAAGAACACATAGGGGACCTGCAAGAGTGCTTCAACATATTGAACAAATATCAGATGAAGTTGAATCCCCTTAAGTGTTCCTTCGGAGTTGGATCAGGGAAACTTTTGGGATTTATAGTGAACTCGCAAGGTATTGAAACTAATCCCGAAAAGATCAAAACCCTGGTCGATATGAAATCGCCAACAAAGATAAAAGATGTTCAAAGTTTGACCGGGAGAATCGCCGCTCTAAGTAGATTTATCTCCAAATCAACAAACAAATGTGTCCCATTTTTTAATCTACTTAGGGGCAATAAGAAATTCGAGTGGACGGAGGAGTGCGAACAGGCTTTCTAGGCTTTAAAGTCCCACATGTCACAGCCACCAATTCTATCTAAGCCGGTTGAAAAGGAAACTTTTTTCATCTATTTGGCGATCACAGAATATGCTGCTAGTGCTGTCTTGGTAAGAGAGGAGGAAAATGTGCAAAAATTCGTATATTATGTAAGCAAAAGGCTAATAGGAGAAGAGCTACGGTATCCGCCCATTGAAAAGTTAGCCTACTGCCTGATTTTAGCCTCCAGAAAGTTGCGGCCGTACTTCCATGCTTACCCCATCACAATATTAACCGATCAGCCTCTACGGCAAGTTCTGTAGAAGCCAGAAGCCGCTGGCAGATTATTGAAATGGGCAGTTGAACTTGGGCAGTTTGAAATTTCTTACTTTCCACGAGCAGTAGTAAAAGGGCAAGCTCTGGCCGACTTCATCGCAGAACTCACTACACTTCCAGACAATGAACATAGAAAAAAGCCTGAGCCTCAAAGCCAAGCTCCCTCTTGAAAGTAATTTACAGACGGTTCTTCTAATGAACATCACGCTGGCACCAGAGTGATTTTGGTAACACCTGAAGGACATCGATTCCACTGCGCTATCAGATTCGACTTCACAACGTCCAACAACGAAGCCGAGTATGAAGCCCTGCTCGGAAGTTTACGATTAGCCAGGGACATGAACATAAAGTCACTTGAAATCTATAGTGACTCCCAGTTGGTGGTTACTCAGATTATTGGAGAGTATCAAGCCTGGGGGCTGAAGATGGTTGCTTACTTGAACAAAGCAAAGGATTTGTTGGCACAGTTTGATAGATATACTCTACAGCAAGGACCTCGCGACCAGAACTCAAACACTGATGCCTTGGCCAAGTTAGCAAGTGCAAAGGATGCCGACACGCTGAATATAATGCATGTTGAACGGCTATCCGCACCAAGCATCAGCACAGAAGAAACTTCTCTGGTAATTTAGGCGGCAGATTCATGGATGGCACCTTTCATTGAGTACTTGACGCATGGAGTATTGCCGACAGACAGAAACAAAGCAAGGGCCCTTCAGAGGCAGGCTGCTCGGTTTATCCTGGTCGAGGGAATTCTATATCGAAGGGGGTACTCAATGCCACTCCTAAGATGTGTCTCAAAAGAAAAGGCCAAAGAATTAATGCCAGAGGTCCATGAAGGTTTCTGTAGGGACCACGCTGGGGGCAAAGTTTATAAAAAAGATCCTAAGACAAGGATACTTCTAGCCAACAATGAATGAAGACTCGATGGAATTTGTTCAAAAATGTGACAAGTGTCAGAGATTCTTCAAGATTTCGCGAGCAGCCCCTAATGAGCTAAAGCAGATGCAAAGTCCGTGGCCATTCGCAATATGGGGAATAGACCTAATCGAGTCTTTGCCCACGGGGAAAGGTGGCATCAAATTCGTCGTGGTGGCTATCGATTACTTCACGAAGTGGGCCAAAGCTGAGCCACTTGCAACCATAACGACCAAAAAAGTGTTGGATTTTGTAGTCAAGAACATAGTATGTCGCTATGGATTGCCAAGAAAGATTGTCTCAGACAACGACACGTAGTTTGATAGTATCTGTTCACGGATTTTTGCGAACGACATGGAATTATCAAGAGCTTTTCTTCAGTAGCTCATCTGCAGGCAAACGGAAAAGTCAAGGCTGTCAATAAAACACTAAAAGATACTCTGAAGAAAAGGCTTGAAGAAGCAAAAGGGGCATGGCCAGAATAGTTGCCTGAAGTCCTCTGGTCGTATAGAACATCACATCGAACAACAACAGGTCATACACCATTTCCTTGGCCTATGGATATGAAGCTATGTTGCCTGATGAATTAGATTCACCATCACATCGACAGATGGCATACGATCAAGACACTAATAGCCAATTATTGATGGAATCTTTGGATTTGGTCGATGAAAGGCGCGAGCAAGCCCAACTCTGAGTAGCAGCTTACCAGCAAAAAGTCGCTCGGTATTACAACTCTAAACTGCATGAAAGAAAATTTAATGTGGGAGATCTGGTCCTTAGAAGAGTTTTCCTTAAACACCCGCGATCAAGCTGCTGGAGTACTCGGACCGAACTGGGAAGGACCATACCAAATCGAAGAAGTCCTCCATCCAGACACTTATAAACTTGCTCACTTAAACGGAGATCTTGTTCCTCGCTATTGGAATGGAGAACACCTGCGCAAGTACTATCAATAAACAATTCTTCTTAAAGAATTGACTTGTATTAATTTTACTTTTTACAAGTTTGTGAACAAGGGTTAGTCAATTTTGTGACTGATCACTTATAAGTGTAAGATCATATTTTTGATCACTCGTACAGACTCGATTGTCCATTTATTACGAGAAATAAAAGGGACTGTGCGCAGCCATTCAATCACCAACTATTGTATTTATTAAAAGTATTTGCTCATTACGTGTATTGTTTTGCTATATTATCATTTTTACAAGTATTTATTCCGAGCAGTTATGTTCGAACAGGTCTTGGTCAAGCCAAGTGACCGAGGACCTAAAGCTCCTCAATCACTTGGGGGGCATATAAGTTATCTAGTAAGCAAAGCATATCAACAGGTATGTAAACACACGAGCAAAATAAGTGAAAGCATACTATGGTACTTAGAGGATTTTTTAAAATTTGGTTAAATCAAACCAACGTGCTATGCTAAGTTTGGTCATGCGAACAAATGTTATAATAAAATGCAAATATTATAATATCAAAAGTGAAATCCTTTACACCGCCAATAGTTACTGCTCGGATGTAATTGTCTATTAAAAGGAAAGTTGCCCGTGCAGCAATAAAAATATAAATTGTTATGACATCACAAACCATAGTTCGTGTGTCTTAAACTACAAGTTAAAATTAAAGAAAAACAAGTAAAATTATGAAGCGGTAGAAGGGTCCTGAGGAGTTTGATGGTCGATAGAGGCCCCAGCTTCCTCTTCCGCGCCATCAATGCCCGTAGCCAAGGAGATTTCGGGGGAGGCTGGGATTTTTGCTCTCTCTTCTTCCTCCAAGCAAGCAAGGCACCAATTTATTTCAGTTTGCCTCATGCGCTCGGAAAGATAGCTGAAGTCTGTCTTGCGGTTGTGTTTCCAGAATGCGTAGAAGCAATTGGAGGTGGCTCCCTTATACCTCTCCAAGTTGTTGGCATTGGTCTCCTCAAGCTCTTTGATGCACCCATCCAGCCCCTCAGTTTCCTTTCTGCTAGCGACCAGCTCACCCTCAATGGCTTTGGTCAAGGCAGCCTGGAACTGCTTCAGCACTTCAGCCAGCTTGGTGTTCTGCTCGAGCAGTTCTTCATTTTTCTTCTCAGCCATCTAGGACTCCTCAGCATGCTTGGCCTCAGACTCTTTGAATTGAGTAATCAAAGCCCCCGAGCGGCGCCAACTCGCAGTCATAGTTAGCATTCCCTGTGATCAGCGAAAAGGATAAGGTGATGGAAGAAAATGACAAGATAAATAAATAAAGCTCAGCAATAGATAGCAGCTTACGCTGGCTATTTCGTTCAGCGCATGGTGATTATCTGGTCAACCTCCATGGAGTCGGTGTTGACGATGGCCTCTCAGCCGCATCAGTGCCTTGAGATTTTTGCCATTCTCTCTTTGGCCGAGCTAAGCACGACATTTGTCAAGACATCTCCAGTTTGGTCAGGAGGTGTTTGGTCGGCAGGTGCTGGTGGGGGAGGGTTCTGGTCGACTGGTGCTGGGGGAGACGTTTGGTCGAGGGGAGACGGAGGGGGTGTTGTTTCCTTTGAAGGAACCATTACTGGAGGGTCCCCAGTTTGAGCCTTTTTCATCGGAGGGGCCTTGCTGCTCTCTCTGCGGTGCTGCCTACTCTCCTTCTTCTTGCTCGAAGGAGCAGCAGGTACGCTGTAAAGCTTGAACATGTCTTCAGATGACATATCTACAAGTAAGAAAACATACGAGTAGTTAGACAATATGAATAGATGTACTTACTTCGTTGAGAAAATAAGAGCAAGGAAATTATAAGTAAAATACCCGAGCTACAATTACTGGTCGCTACACTATTTACTGAACTACTGCTACACTCACTCTCTGGCTTGAAGAAGTCCGAATTTAAAATAGGGGTATATTTAAAGTTGCCGTCCCCATCAAATAAATGACAGGGAATCGGTAAATTATCTAAGAGCGAAAGGTCAGTACCATTCTCATCTGATGGTTCAAGAATAGGTTCTGGGCGTTCAGAAACCTTTAGTTTGCCTTTCCCTGAAGGAGCAGGGGCAGCAGCTGCTCGCAGGGTGCTGGAAGGTTCCCTGATAGTCACCCTTGTTTCCCTCCTCCTCAGAGGTTGTGACATGTCTTGCTGTTGATCGGGGACTTCTCCACTGGTGGCACTCCCCGCAATTGATTCCCTCACATCCTGGTGAGGTACCAGAAGGCCGACCAGCCTTAAATTATTCTCTGTGACCAGCTCTTTGACGTTTTTTTCTATATCAGTCATGCTGGCCAGGGATGCTGCTCGAATCTCCATCTCTGGAGTAGGAGCTTGTCGTTGCCATGGACCTGAAGAATACTAATTTTCTAAGGAATGTGCAGAAAAGCTAAAGGAATTAAGCGACCAGAGAATAAAGAAATTACCTCCATGAGTGAAGGCCAGATTGTTGGCGACCAAGTCTGTTGTTAAAAAGTACTCCTGGAAGTACTTTCCTACGTTGGATTTGTAGGTGATCTCACTCAGGAAGGTGAGAGCAGATTCCTGGTGGTAAAAATGGAAGAACCTCGTGTTGTTGTGATTGGGGTTGGACTTGAGATCAAATAAGTAATTGATCTCATAAGGCGTAGGCACATGCCACTTCTTGTGACTGTACAGGATATAGAGAGCAGAAAGCACTCTATACCCATTTGAGGTGATTTGGAAGGGGCGACCTCAAAATAGTTGGCCACTCCCTGGAAGAATGGATGAAGATGCAAGGTTGCCCCTGCCTCAATGTGGTATCTCGACTAGGCGCACCCAGGCAGGTTTGCCATCTGGTCAATGGAAGGTTTGTTTAAGGTAATCCCAGAATGTCCATACTCTTTGAGATAATTTCCTATCATCCTAGCTGTAATCTTGCTAGGAGAAACTACGTACCATTCGACATCTGGTCGAAGGACGTCCCGAGGTTGGGCCCTGGTTAGAATGTCTGGGTAATTATTGTCAACTTATGGGCTAGTCGAAGGATTTCCAGCCCAAGGAGCGGGCTGTTTGGCAGGAGAAGAGTTTTTTCTTTTCTTTTGGAAGGTAGATTTTACTCGACCCATGTTTGATGGACTGGTTGAAGGTCTGTTAGAGGAGGTATGGGAAAAAGGAATCTCCGAGATAAGTAACAACGGCTGATCCTAATCTTCAAGCAACTGGGCGAGTAAGTCATCGTCGATCGGCCTCTCACCTCACCACGGATCGTGCATGAAAATCTGCAAACAGAGAAGGGGAGATAAGAATCTACGACCAAAAGACCAAGAAGTGTAAAGAGTTGGAATAACATTGCTCGTGTATAAAAGTTAAGCTTTTATATGACCAGCAATATTCTAACAAAAACACTAAATTCTATGTGAACAGTTTGGAAAATGGATTAAAAAGCAGAAGTGAAAAGTTTTTTCAGGAAAAACTTTTCGACTCTGAAAGGGCGGGAAAATCCCAGTTTTTTCTACATGCTTAAAAATCGATTTTTTACTTCGATTTTACACCCTAAATCAATAATCCTAACTCCTAAACTGATTCCTAACCCCTGCAAAGTATTATTTTCCTATCATATTAGGCTTGGATCTACGTACCCATTTACCCCCAAAACAATTTCTTCAAGAACGTTCAAGAACTCAGAATCTAAAACGGATATAAAACAGATATTGCATGGCATCTCAACGACTGAAAGTTTGAGAAACTTCCTTGGATAAAGGTTGGAGTAAATTTTTGAGGTGCTTAGACAGAAGCTTCGCAAATCGTCAAGGCCATTTGAGTTTCTGGGCTTTCTGTGACTTGTTCTTCGGTGTTCTTGAGATGAAAAGCGAAAAGTAAAAAGTGAAAAATGATTTTGAGGGGTTATTTATATTAATCGAGGAGCAGTTACTAAGGTAATCACAAGAGGTAACTTTCCAAGGCATGAGTAAGTGTAATAGCCGTCATACCACTTTTGGGAAACTGCAAAGATATGATTAGTTGCCTTTTTCGAGAAGGCATGGGCAGCTCTTACAGATTTGGTAGGGCATACAAAAGGATGGTCGCCTAAGTTTACTTTATGCTGGTCGCAGTAAAATAAACTTGGGGGGCAAATGTTTACCCAAAAAATAGCTCCTGATGATGTGGCAGGATTGACTTACACGTGGCTGGCACGTGGCAATTTCAAGTGAATGAGACCTATTTGACCATTGACCAAAGAGTTATTAATTTATCAAGCCTCACGCTTAGGTGCGACCAGTCTGGTCGCATGCTTTCATTTATTGCTTTGTGGATACACAATCTTGTAATATTAGCACTTATTATATTTTCTTGTATTACCTTGATACGCAAGTCTTAATTATAATTAAGGCCCATTGGCCCATGTAACCTTCTTGAGCCTATAAATAAGAATCAAAGGGCTCAAGGAAGGGACTTTTGGACTTTTGACTAGAGAAATTTGTTCTTTGTACTCAGAGAAAAGAAAATAGTGTGATTATTTGCAAAATTTATAATCTTCCCAAGGCTTGTGAAACTCGTGAACCCTAGTTCATTGATCACAGTGTTGGGATTCAACATCAATAAGAATACTAAGTGGACGTAGGTCATTACCATCCAATTGGGGCTGAACCACTATAAATCGTTTGTGTCGTTTGCTTTTCATTTGATTTTTCTTTTTGTTTTCATCTCATTTTCAATCGTTAATCTGACTCCATGTCGTTGACCAATTTGAGGGTCAGCAACTGGGAATATGAATTACAATATTGTAATCCATGCTTTCCTAACGGATCGAATATTGGTTCCCTTAAGGGTTGATTCTGGAATTGAATAGTTATTGAGCTCAAATCTATAATTAGAATATAGATTAATTATTCTCTTGTGAATTAATGGTACTTAAGAATCAAGAGGTAATTAGAAGGGTAAAGTGGTAATTTTGACCAACTCTAATTAATGAATCAATAATGGAGGACAAAACTACATATATTGATTATATTAATGAACTACTAGAGAAAACTCTATAAATATAATTCTATAAATACTTAGAGTGAAATTCCATATTTATAGTGGAGTAATCATGGAATTAATAAATAAGATTATTAGATTAAAGAGTTTAATTAATAATCTGGTTTATTGGAGCTTTGTATTATAGGTCAATGGTCCCCAGATCACTTATGTCCTACACTATCAAGTGTAAGGCTGTCAAAAGAAAGATTTGTTAAGAGAAATGACTAAATTGCAAAGGAATTAATTTTCTAGGGCAAGGAAATAATTATTTGATAATTATGGGTAATTGATTAATTATTTAACTATATAGTTTTTATTTAAAAAAAATATAGGTTAAAATTAATATTAATCTTGTTTGGATTAATATAATAATAAATATCTTATTTATAATATGATATTTATTTATTTAATTTAAAACTGATATTTTAAGATAAAGTTAATTTTGAATTAACTGATATTTATGTTGGGATAAATATCTTGTCTAAAAATTTGATTAAATAAACAAATGAGAAAATTAGGGCAACCCTAATAAGGCTGGGCGACACACACTGTACAGTACAGTGTGTGACGCCTAGCATCAGGGATTTTTATCCCTGTGATTTGAATTTTGAATTTCAAATAAATTTCTTTAATCAGTTATTTAATTATTCTCTTTAAATATGATTTAAATAAATAATTAAATAAAAATATCTAATTAGTTTTGATTTGAATTATATTTTAATTAAATAAAGATTATTCAATTAGATTAAATATCTTTATAAATATGATATAAGTGATATTCAGAAAAATGCTTAATGATTAGACTCTCTCTCAAAAAGCGATAGTTTTCTCTGAACCTGAAAACTATTCTAAACCTTCTCTCTGTCAAAAAATCTCTAGATCTCATGTGTTGAGTACATCTAGGGAGTCACATAAATCAATATTTTGAATCCTACGTGCCCACACACATCCTTGTGTATTTGAGGATTGGTCTGGAAGATGAAGGTGTGAGATCTCAGAACATTGGATAGGAAGATCGTTGATTTATACAAAAAGACTCAAGGACACTTGATAGGCTACAAGAGGTAATCCATGATCTATTTGTATGTGATTTAATATTTATATATGTATATGATCGTGACTGGTATTAATATTTATTAAATGGGTCCATATATTCTGTTGTGTGACTTTGATTTGATCATTTAATACCAACAATTGGTACCAGAGCAGTCTATACATATATATATATTAAATACTGTGTGGGTTTCTTGCATTTGTTATATATATGTTGATGGGTATATTGAATGGATGGATATGCTTTTTGAATGTATGGTTGAATGATGGATCGTTAATTATATGGTGCTATTGGGTTAGGAATTTTATTGTTTTTTCTAGATCTTGTGTAAGTCATAAAGGGCATAGGATTTTTGTAATTTTATTTCTTGAAATTTAAATTAAAAATCTGTACACAAAGAAAATTGGAAGGACCTGAGCCAAGGGCCCGAGACCTATCCGCATGCACCGGCACCATGGCTGCCTCACCCGCGCGCACACCCAGGCCCCAAGCTCTCAGCTCCCGCGTGCGTCACCAAGCCCGAGCCCCTGCTCCCTCACGCGCCCTTGGTGCCTCCCACTTGCATCACCTCATGCGCATGGCATTTGTTGAGGAGCCCAGCCCGTGTGTGCACCTGCGTGCTAGCTAACCTACCCAGCCATGCACTTGTGCCCATGGCAACCTATGCCGCCGGCCATAGGGTTCCTATTGGTGCCCAAACCTATAGTTGTTATAAAATATCTTTTATTTAATTAATTTTTAAATTATTTGAATTTAAAAGTTTAATTATCTTATTTTATTTTTATTAGAAAATAAAATATCTTTTAGTTGGTTAACATATTTTAATATCTTGAGTTTAAATAATTATTTGAACTTGATTCTTTAATTATTTAAATTCAACTAAATTAAAAAGATGACAAAATAGTTATTTTATTGAAGTTAGTTTTAATTAAATAAATTAATTAGAAAATTTATTTCTAATTAATAAGTTTGGCAAAATAAAGTTCCTAAATATTAGCGAGAAATCCTAAAGGAGAGGAGGAGCATTCTTGGAGAGTCTTGAAAGCTATATAGGCTTAGATTGCAATTTTATTTCTAATTTTTTCAAAGGGTTGTAAATCTTAGAAATACCCATTAGTAATCGATTCATCATTTATTGTTTATTTATTTATTTAAATAAATGTTCATTGATGTTTGATTGATAACATGATCATGCATTAGTCAATTACATGCCATTCATGAAACCCCACACAGTTTCTCATTAATCATGCAACTTTTAGAAACATGATTATCTAGGATTGTCATATTTGTTTATATGAATTATTTTTGGTGAAATCAATTGCATGTAAACTACTAAGTATTAAATTAGTTAAAACTTGGTAACTCACACCATAACAAGAGGCGATATTTTTTATAGGCCTTTAAGATAACCAACTTTATGTACAAAAACGTTTCAGTGAAGTTAGATGAATGTAATGGGTAATTATTTAGTTCACATTAATTATAGAAACAGGCTCTTTTATAATTGTGATTTTTGTAATTAATTACATTCATAGGGTTATGAATAAACTAGTAATTAATTGATTAGTTTAATAAAACACATTTAATCTAAAATAGTAAGTGGGAGAAGGTGAACATCTCAATGTGACATATGGACTCCATTATTAGTACAACACTGTGAGATATGAATAGAGCCTAAAGAGCACGATGTCACTGCCCTGAAGAATGTTCGGGACAAGTATGATGCCTGGATTCGATCCAATAATAAGGCCAAGTGTTACATGCTTATAAGCATGAATGATGTTCTGAGAACTAAGCATGAAACCATGGAAACTGCATTTGAGATAATGGATTCTCTGCAGGCCATGTTTGGGCAGCAATCTAATCAAAGTAGAAATGAGGCTACTAGAACCTACATGACTACTAAGATGAAGAAAGGTGTTTACGTGAACATGTTTTACACATGATTAATGTAATGCATGAAGCAAAAATACATGGGGCTATCATTGATGAGCGTACGCAATTAAGCATCATACTGGAATCGCTCACTCCTGCCCTTTCTGCGTTCACCACCAACTATATTATGAATAAGTTGGAATTCGACATGACCCAGCCATTGAATGAACTGCAGACATTTGAGTCTCTTAACAAATCCATTACAAAAGAGACTGAAGCAAATGTTGTAGTGGAGAAAACTTCAAACTCTGAGGAGAAATCAAAGAAGAGAAAGAAGAACAATGATAAGGACAAATGAAATGGCAAAAGGTCCAATAAAGGCAAGAAGGCACCAAAGCCAAGAAGAAGAAAAATGACAACAACTCCAAGAAGAAAGAACCAAAAGGAAAATGTTTCCACTGTGGAGTTGAAGGTCACTGGAAGAGAAACTGCAAGAAGTATCTCTCTGAGCTAAAAAGAAAGGTAAATATGATTTACTTGTACTTGAAGCTTGTGTAGTGGAAGACGATATGTCATCCTGGATTTTAGATTCAGGAGCCACTAACCATGTTTGTTCTTCCATGCAAATACTTGAGTCATCAAGGGAGCTAGCAGATAGCGAGGTGACCAAGCGAGTTGGAAGTGGAGTGCTCGTTTCAGCAAGAGCAAAGGGAACTGTAATGACCAGAATTTGCTAATCAGGCTTAGGGCCTTGATTAGTGTGCCTGGAGGGCAATAAATGATTTATTATGCTTTAATGTGTTAATGGGTGAATTAATGTGGATATATGATAGTGATGCAAGTTTAATGAGTTAAATGTGCATGTGGGCCCCGTCTGGATATTAGGGGCATGAATGTGATATATGTTATATATATGTGAAATGTCTGTGCAGCACGATCCGAGACAGTCCTGGGGAGCGGTTAGCCAGAGAGTCACAACGGGGTTGAGATTCCGACTCGGGGTGAGTCGAGGGGTAATTTGGGTACTAGGAGTGTTATGGGATTATTGGAGCATGAAAATAAACATTTGGAGATATATTTGAGGATAGAATGTCTAGGCGGGAATATTGGGGAAGTTTACCATTTTGCCCTCAGGGACGTTTTGGTACCCCGAGCCTTGAGGTAACCACATAGACTTAAGCTAAATAAAACAAAAGAGGAATTAATTAGAACCTTGGGGAAACCGACTTATACACTCTCCCTTGGCTGAGATAGCTCTCTTCTTCTTCACTCTCTCACTCACTAAGGCAAACCCAAGGGGAATCTTAAGGAAAACTAATCTAAAGCTAAGGGATTTCAGTTGGGGAAATCTAAGGGAACTTGAAGCTTGAAGATTGAAGCATAGGGAGAACTGGTTCTAAGGCTCAATTCAGCAAGAGGTAAGTTTTGATTATGGTGGATAAGTCTAAAGTTGCAGCTGGTTATTAGAATATGCATGCTAGCAAGTTTGATTTGTTCTTGTGTGGTCTAGTTGAGTTTTGGGGTGGATTCTAATGGGTTTTGATGTTGTTACTGAGTTATTATTGAGCTGGAGTATATGTGTTTAATATCTGGGTTAGATAGGTGAGTTTTGGTGAGGATTGGCTGGAAGAAAAGGTAGGAAATTGATGAAGAATTCTGGGTTCGGTGAGGAGCGCCGCGGCCCTAGGAGGGGTGCGCCACGGCCCGTGTGCGCGCGCGGCCATGGGAGGCCGAGAAGGTTCATGCGCGCTGCGACCCGTGTGGGGGTCAATGTGGTGCTAGCCTCTGTTTTGAGGCTAGCCGCGACTCTTGAGGCTGGGGCCGCGACCCTTAGTGCCAGTTTGCATTTCTAAGGGTGTTTAGGCTTGGGAATTCAATGGTTAAGGCTCGGGATGGATTATATCACCCGGATTGATAGAATTCAAGGACCCGGAGGTTAGGGTTATGGCTCTAAGTTATTTGTTGGATTAGAATTTGATGGATGGACATTGTTAATGTGTTGTGGCTAGGGTCTCGGCGAGGCTCGCGTTGGAGGACTGTGCTCGGGGCATCGGTGCTCAGAAAGCTCAGAACTCAGGTAAGAGAACCCTTGTTCCCATATAGCTTGTGTGCAGGGCTGAGCCCAATGTGTTTGAATGAACTGATATGCAGGGCTGAGCCCAGTGTGATTGAATGGATTAATATGCAGGGCCGAGCCCAATATGTTAGAACTGCGGAGCGTAGCCCTTTATCTGATTATGCTAGAATTCTATACTTGCTTGTTATGCTATGTGAATTATGATGTGAATGGTCGGCTTGAGCCGGGAACGGTGTAGACCGAGAATGGCAAGGGGCCGGGAGCAGCGCTGAGCACGTGGAGTGCGAGTTGCCAAGGTGAGTCCCTAGAAGGATACCTGGGATATCCTCACGGCATGGTCCGCGAACCCAGGGCTTGGTAATTGCCTGGGACGGCTAGGCCGTACATGTTTAGCCATTGGTGGCATGTTTATATGTTTGATATATGTGTTGCATATGTTATCTGCTTGTGGGTTCTCTTGCTGGGCTTTGGCTCACAGATGCTCTGTGGTGCAGGTAAAGGGTGCAGAGGTGATCAACCAACCATGAGTACAGCAGGCGTGAGGCGGCGTGTACATGTTTGGCTAGCCTGGCCGCCACGGCCAGAGGATTTTGGGAGATGCTTATAAATAAACTCTGATTTTGTCGTCTAGACGACTTGGTTTAACTAATATGTTGTAAACATTTCTAAAACTGTATTTTGGGATCCCAAGTGTAAACCTTTTATGATTTTCTATGGAAATTAATATTTCTAAGGGTTTTTCCTCTGTTTATAGCTTAATTACAATGTTTGATCTAAAACCTCGATTAGCGAGATGAAAGCACATTTTTAAACTCTCTTAGTAACGGCTCTAAGGAAGTAGGGCGTTACAGGAACAGTCTGTTTAAATTTTGGGAACAATTATTTAGTTTTGAACAATGCTTATTTTATTCCTGGATTTTCTAGAAACTTTGTTTCTTTATCTATGTTGCATGAACAATTCTTTGATATTTCTTTTAGTAATAATGTGATTGTTATTTCAAAGAATGGTTTCAAAATATGTCAAGCAGAACATAACAACAGACTGTATATGCTCAAACCAAATGAACGAACGCTCAATAATTCAGAATTATTTAAAGTAGCAAAACTGCAAGGTAACAAAAGACAGAAATTTTCAAATGAGGATGACACGTATCTTTGGCATCTTAGACTTGATCATATAGGTCTAGATAGGATAAACCGGTTAACAAAAGATGGACCTTTGAGAGAACTAAGAGTTGGAACTCTTCCGGTCTTTGATTCTTGTCTAGAACGAAAAATGAACAAACGTCCTTTCTCAACAAAAGGCAATAGAGCCAAAGAACCTTTGGAGCTTGTACACAGCGATGTCTGTGGTCCAATCAATGTACAAGCAAGAGGTGGGTATGATTATTTCATCACTTTTATTGACGATTACTCAAGATATGATCATACTTATCTAATGCTTAGGAAATCTGAAACATTTGGTAAGTTTCAATAATTCAAAGCTAAGGCTGAGAAGCAATTAGGTAAGACTCTAAAGACACTTCGATCTGATCAAGGTGGAGATCATTTGGATTTAGAATTCAAAGATTTCTTGCTGGAGCATGGTATTCTATCCCAACTCATAGCACCAGGAACGCCACAACAAAATGGTGTTTCTGAAAGAAGAAACAGGACCTTGTTGGACATGGTCAGGTCTATGTAAAGCTACTCTTCAATTCCTCTCTCATTCTGGGGATATGCCCTTCAAATGGCGATGTAAATTTTGAATGTAGTCCCATCTAAGACCATTAGAAAAATGCCACTGGAACTGTGGAATCGAAACAAACTTAGATTGCACCATTTCCGCATTTGGGGCTGTCCTGCTCATGTTCTTAGACCTAAATCAGGGAAACTTGAATCAAGGTCGAAAGTGTGCATTTTTGTTGGATACACTCCAGAAACAAGAGGAGGTTATTTCTATAGTCCCAATGATCAAAAGGTATTTGTTTCCACAAATGCGACCTTCCTTGAACATGACTATATGAATAACTATAAATCTCAGAGCAAGGTAGTATTGGAGGAACTCACAGCTGATAAGATTCCATCACAATCATCTTCATCATTAAATGATAAATGACAAACAGAGGAAACAATGATTCCTAAAAAATAAATCCTGGTGAAACATCGTAGTGGGAGGATTGTGAGACAACATGTTCGCTACGAACATGAGGCACATGTCCTTGTTTCTGATACATACAAGGACAATTCATTAACCTTTAAAGAGGCAATGGATGATCCCGAAAAGGAGAAATGGCAAGAAGCCATGAACTGAGAAATGGAATCGATGTATTCCAATTTTTTCTGAGAACTTGTGGATCCACCTGAAGATGTCAGGCCCATAGGGTGTAAGTGGATATACAAGAAGAAAAGAGGTGTAGATGGGAAAGTAGAGACTTTCAAAGCGAGGCTTGTATCCAAAGGTTACACTCAGAGATAAGGTGTTGATTATGAAGAAACATTTTCTCTTGTGGCCATGCTCATATCCATTCGTATCCTCTTATCCATCGTGGCTGCCAATGATTATGAGATATGGAAAATGGACGTCAAGACAACATTTCTGAATGACTATCTTGATGAAAGTATCTATATGGTACAACCAAAAGGGTTCATAAAGAAAGGGGAAGATCAAAAGGTGTGCAAGTTGCTGAAATCCATTTATGGATTAAAGCAAGCATCTAGATCTTGGAATATCACTTTTGATGAAACAATTGAAAAATATGGCTTTGAACAGAATGTCGATGAAGCATGGCTGTATAAATACATCAAAGGAAAATTGGTGGTTTTCTTAGTTCCTTACGTTGATGACATTTTTCTCATTAGGAACAATGTAGAGACATTTTCAAACGTAAAGAAGTGGTTAGCTGAAAAGCTCCAAATGAAAGATTTGGGCGAGGCAAGTTATGTTATGGGAATCCAAATCCTAAGGGATAGGAAGAACAAGGTCTTGGCACTTTCTTAGGCTAATTATATAGATAAGGTGCTTGAAAGAATCTCTATGGATAATTCCAAGAAAGGTCAATTACCGACCAGACATGGAATTACTCTCTCCAAGGAACAATGTCCCAAGACACCTCAGGAGGAAGTGGATATGAGAAAGTATCCCTATGCTTCAGTAGTTGGGAGTCTGATGTATGTTATGTTGTGTATTAGGCCTGACATATGTTATGCAGTTAGGATTGTAATTCGCTATCAATCAAATCCTGGTTTGGAACACTGGATTGCAGTAAAGCACATTCTCAAGTATCTTAGGAGAACGAGGACTATATGTTATTATATTCAAGGGGTGAGCTAAACCCTACTGAATACACTAATTTTGATTTCCAATCAGACAAAGATAATCGAAAATAAACATCTGGGTCAATGTTCACTCTTGGTGGAGGATCCGTGGTCTGGAGAAGAATTAAGCAATCCAGCATAAGTGATTCAACCATGGAAGCCGAACACATAGCGGCTTGTGAAGCAGCTAAGGAAGCAGTTTGGTTGAGGAAGTTCTACACTAATCTGGAAGTTTTTCCAGATATGGATAAGCCACTAATCCTGTGCAGTGTGGAGCAGTAGCTAATTACAAAGAACCAAGAATCCATAAGAGATGGAAGCATATAGAGAGGAAATACCATCTGGTAAGAGAGATTGCACACCGAGGTGATGTGACTGTTATGAAGATAGCGTCGGAACAGAACCTGGCTGACTAGTTAACCAGGAGACTTCTTGCAAAGTCATTCATGGGTCATGTGCGCTATATGGGATTAAGGGAAATGCCTCACTTGCTTTAAGGGCAAGTGGGAGATTGTTAGGATTAATGCCCTAAAAGCATGTCAAGCTGATTGCCGCCCACCAATCAATAGATGCCCCTAGCTTCCAGGGGCTGCAATGTGAGAGGGATCCTGCCCTGAGAGAGGAGCTGGCCATTATTCACATTGATGCAGTGGAGGTCGTGATCAAGGTGGATGCGGAGTGGGATCCCTCTTGTGAGAGCCTTGGTGAGAGCCTTGTTATTACGACAAAGCTTCGTGAGGAGCGGGCCAAATCTGAGGAACTGGACGTCCTTCTTGAGGGGAGGCAGCCCAACACTGAAGCTCCCGGGGCTAGCATTTCGGGGCATGGTAAAACGCCTCCAATTTTAAGTTACGCCCCTCATATTGAGGGCTTAGTTAGGAAAAGGCAACAGTACCGGGATTATTGGACTGGGATTGATAGCAATGTGGGGCTTCCTTGCCCCATTGTTGTTGACACACTAACCATCGTATACTCGCCCTGGTTCCTTCAGTATGGTAGCTTTTTGTACCTGGATGACATGGGGGACCAAATTCATTCTTTTGCACTAGGAGAGTTGAGTCATGCCCATCCCATGGATGAGGGTTTGTCCCAGAGGACTTAGACTTAAATGTTTCCTTTACATTTGTCTGTCACCCCCATTCCTTTACGTTACTAATCCATTTTTTATTCATTTCTCAAGTGACCCGGACATGTAGAATCCTATGGCCAATATGAAGGAGATGATCGAGGCTAGGATTTCTGTGGCCAAGGCCTCAGCAAAGAAGGCCGCCAAGGGCCCAACCAAGAGGAAATTCATCGAACTAATACTTAGGGACTCACAACTGGACCCGGGAGTTTCCGTGGGAGCTCAAGTTGTAGCTCTGAACTTGACAGTGCCAACTGAGAAGCGTCCATCCCCACCTGCTCCTCTCCAGGTCATTAATTTAGAGTAGGAGCCTTCGGAAGGAGGTGGGAGAAGTAAAAGGAAAATAGAATTTGTCACCGCAAAGTCCTTGAAGTGGACCCAGAAGGCCAGGTGAAAGGATTTCTCCCTAACCGTGGAGCATTCCTCTGGTGAGAGCCTTGTTATTATGACAGAGCTCCCAGATGCTCCCGAGCTTCCTGTTAACCCGGCCCTTCCTGGGAAAGAAGATTCAATAATCCTGGAGGAGAGGTTGAATATGGTGACCTGGGCCTGGGATGAGGGGCACAATAAACGGGACGAGGTATCTCGGACCTTGCTCCTCCACCGAAAGGTGGAGTTTTCTGAACGTTCGGAGGCCTTCAATGCCCCTTAGCAGATCATGGATCGGCTGGCAGTCGAGATGGGTTTTCAGCCTAAGTTAGGGCAGGACACAGCCTCGCTTGCTGCAGACCTACTGGCCTAGGTGGGGACTACAATGTTCACCCTTCAGCTTAAACGCTATGCCACCTTGGCGAGCAAAGAAGCATTCTTCATGTCTCAGGCCATCTGTCATCAAGTCATTGCGGTAAGCCACTTATCTGTTTTGGTTCTTTAATATCATTTTCCTTTTGTGTTTTCTAACTTTTCTTTGTTCCAGGATGCCCTACTGGCTCATAGGAATGCAGAACGGATGGTTGAGCTGGCGATGAAGTTGGAGACGGCCCAAATGGAGCTTGAGGGGTTGTCAATCAACGTGAAGCTGCCAGGGAAGCCCTCGCCAAGGAGGCTGCCCGGGTCCAGTCTGAGCATGAGGAGACTCTATCCCGGGTTCAGGCTGAGCATGAGGAGGCTCTATCCTAGAGAGATGTCGCACACAAGAAAATGGTCGAGAATCTGGAGGTAGAGCTATCCCGTGCTCGCGTCAGAAGCTTCTACCAAGGCATTCTTGGAGGCGGCTGAAGCTCAACATCACCAGGAGTAGGAAAAGGTAGTGTATCTTGGGGCACAAAACTAGGCTTTGGAGGCCATGGCCTAGCTGGAGATGAAGCGAAGCGAGGAGGCTTGCAAGGAGAAGGAGCAGGATGATGAATTGTTGGCGGCCATTTTTGATGTGGCCATTTACATGGCCTGGCTCCAAAAAAAGAATATGAATCTCCTCCTCTATCTGGATCCGGCTGTAAAGAGGGCAGAGTTTGAAGCCAAGGAAAAGGAGGATGCGATGCTTCTTGCTGGGGATCATCAATATGAGAATGCTTTAGACGTCCCGGACTAGAACGAAGCCCAAGCTTGAGCCTTTCTACTTTAATTTGGGGCTCCCTCTTTCGTTTTCTTCGTTTTTGTAAACATATTATTTTTCATGGGTGCAAGTGCATCTAAAACAATTGCTTATCTATCTGTATTGTTATTGTATCGGTTTTTGTCTTTGCACATTGGTTCTTGATTTATATTCATTTATTTTTCTCAAAAAATTCACTAAGTGTTTTACCACTATGCATGAATTAAGATTAAATGTGGAACCCTGGTTCCAATGGCTAGGATCATTAGGGGAAACCAAAGTTCGGTCTCGATGGCCTGGGCCGTTTTGGACTTACCGAATATAACTTAACTGGTTTATCCTGACTCTATGGTTCAGATTCCAACAACCTATACCGTTATGGGTTTCTCAGATATGACTCAGTCAATTAACTTACTTCAAACCTGAATTTTGTGTTCCAAAGACCTGGACCGTTGAAGAGTTATCAACTATCATTTGCTTAATATGTCCTAACTCTGATGTTCAGGTTCCAACGACTTGGACCGTTATGGACTTTTCAGACATGACTTAATTTTAACGGTCTGGACAGTTAAAAATATGACTTAGGTAGAAATTGATTGATTAACTTGTATTGAACCCGAGATTTAGGTTCTAACGGCTTGGACTGTTTACAAGACTAAACTTAATCAATTTAAAACCTAAGATTTACATTCCAATGGTTCTGGACCGTTCTAGAGGAACCGTGATTTGATTATCCTGGACCACGTTAGGTCTGGACCACTCTTTTTGGGAATTGGGTTTTGAACCCCCTAGACCATATGGATCTGGGTTAGGACTGGGCCTTGGGCCTTGCATCCTTTTTTAGGTGTTGGGTTTTGAACCTTCCAGACAATATGGGTCTGGGCCAGGACTGGGCTCTAACCCTTGAATCCCTTTTTTGGTTGAACCCCCCAGACCACACGGATCCAGGTTAGGACTAGGCTTTGAGCCTTGCATCTTTTTTTGTTGGGAGTTGAGTTTTGAACCCCCAGTTTATACAAGTCTGGATCAGGACTAAGCTTTGAGCTTTGCGCCCTTTTTTGTTCTTAATCTTGGACTTGTATAGATGGTATTACCCCCTAAGTGATGAAAGAGTGTAGCCTAAGGTCACTTGTTCGTGTAAAAATTAAAGACAGACTTGGACTTTTTCTTTCCTCACAACATTTCTTATGGTGTTTTGCCTACACAATTGTCATTAAATAAGAAATGGTCCTGGGGCATACATTACTTGAAATTAAATTTTTTATAGAAAAAGCATAATTAAATCCTCCCTACTACTGATAGTACCAACGGAGGTGTTCTGCATTCCAGGCCCTTGGGACCACTGTTTCGTCTAGCCGTTTTAGGCGATATGTTCCCGAACACACTTCATTTTGGATCTCGTAGGGTCCTTCCCAATTTGGTCCCAGAACCCCCACTCTTGAATCTTGAGATGCAGGGAAGACTCTTCTCAAGACTAGATCGTCGAAACTGAACCTTCGACTCTTAACTTTCGAGTTAAAGTGCCTTGCGATCTCTCCCTGATACATCTTCAACTGCACCTGTGATTCTTCTCGGATCTCTTCGATGAGATCCAAGGATTCTTGGAGTAAGGCGTGGTTCTGGACGGGATTGTACGTATCTCGTCTATGAGATGGGACCACTGTTTCTACTGGGATGACTATTTCACATCCGTACACCATTGAATAGGGAGTATGTCCGGTCGATGTTCTTTCCGTGGTCTGGTAGACCGAGAGGACACGGGGCAACTCTTCCAACCACTTGCTCTTGCAGGCTTGTAGCTTTTCCTTTAATGTCCCCTTCAAAATCTTGTTCACGGCCTATGTTTACTCATTTTCTTGAGGCCTTGCGACTGCGGAGAAACTTTTGATGATGCCATGACTTTCATAGAAGTTAGTGAAGTGGACGCTATCAAATTGCTTCCTGTTGTCAGGCACGATTTTGTGAGGGAGGCCATATCGGCACACAATGTTGTTGATGATGAAGTCTAAGGCCTTTTTGGAGGTGATGGTGCTCATTGTTTCCGCTTAGACCCACTTGGTGTAGTAGTCGACCCCTACAATGGCATATTTTACTCCGCCCTTCCCAGTCAGGAGGGATCCTGCCAAATCAATTCCCCAAACTGCAAAAGGCCAGAGACTGATCATCAGGGTTATCTCTGTTGGAAGGGCTCGCAGGATCTTCGTGTACCTTTGGCATTGTTCGAACTTGCAGACGTAATCGAATAGTCCTTCTTCATTGTTGGCCAGAAACATCCTTGCCTGAGGATCTTCTTGGACAAGTTGAGTCTGGCTATGTGATCTTCGCAAAAGCCTTCATGCACTTCGTGCATGATTGCGCTCATTTCAGTCTCGGATATGCATCGAAGAAAAGGCATGGATAACCCCCTGCGATAAAGTCTGCCATCCATCATGACGTATCTAGGATCCTAGTACTGAAGCTTCCTGACGGCGGCCCTGTGCACGAGCAATTCCCCAGTGGTTAGATACAGGATGAGAGGGCCCATCCAGGATGTAGTGTAATCGATGGCGTTGATGGTTGCGGGACTTGAATATTGGGCGCAGGAAGATGGTTGATGGGAACTACCCCGAAGAGTTCTGCTTCAACATCTGTGGCCAATTTTGTCAGCGTGTCTGCAAATACGTTATGTTCCCTAGGGATCTAGCAGATGAAGTATCTTTTGAAAGATTGGAGCGACTCTTGGGTTCGCACCACGTAGGCGGCCATCTTCTCCCCATTCGTTTGGTATTCTCCCAAAATCTGCCTGACCACCAGCTGGGAGTCATTGTGGACTTCAGTTTCTCTGCCCCTACCTCCCGAGCCAAGCATAATCCGACCAACATGGCCTCGTGCTCCACCTCGAAGTTTGACACTTCAAACTGGAAGTGTAGGGCGCTTTGCAATTGGTGACCTTGAGGGGATATCAAGATGATCCCAGCCCCGGCCACATTCTCATTGGAGGCCTCGTCCATGAAGATCATCCAAAAGGGCATTATGGGGTCAATGGGTTCTTCTTCCTCAATTATCCCCATGTATTCCATAATGAATTCGGTCAGGGCATGTCCCTTGATGGAGATTCTGAAGACTTAGGCGATATCGAACTGGCTCAGCTCCATGGCCCACTTATAAGTCTCCCTGATGACTCAGGTTTCTATAATACTTATCGTAGGGGATGGTTCGTCAGTACCGTGATGGCATAGGCCTGAAAGCAAGGTCTTAACTTCCTAGAAGCAGTCAATAAGCAAAATGTCAATTTCTCGACTAAAGGGTATCTGGACTCTGTGCCCAACAACCTTTTGCTTACGTAATAGACCGAGAGTTAGACTAGTTAGGAAAACTTATACAGGATCTTTATTTATTTTCATGTAGATCTAATATTAAACATATTAATATGAGACAGCCTAGAACATGTTTCTAAAATTGAATTCAAAGAGAAATAATGATAATAATACTTACATTATACGCAGCGGAATAATAGATTCATTCCTTCAGTTTCTCTAACCATTGTATCCTTTCTGTTGCAGGGTATTACCAAGAAACTGAACCAATCTTCAATTTTATTCATAGCCTTCCAAAGTATCCTTAGAATAACCTAGACTAGAGTGGGAAATTATCAACACATGAGATAGATACAGAGAGAAGAAGAGAAAAGAACAATAAGGCTTAGAAAAGGACTTCTGTTTAGAGAGAATCTAAAACCTATCAGAAACTTAAGTTTCAACTTATGATTTCAACTCTCTCTTAGCATTCCTTTTATAGACTCAATTAGGCCATTTAATTTAATTAAAAATCAATAAAATAATAGATAACATCAGTCCTCGGTCGAAATTATCATGGGCTTTAGGCCCGTGAAATTTCTCATTTAATTATAAGTCCATTGGACTTAAAATCAAGGCCTGTATTATTTTTAATTGATTTAATTAATTAAATAATTATTTAAATCCTTTATCAAATTAATTATTTATAATTTTAATCTTGATTTAAACTTATTTATTAATTTAGATACCAATTTATCTTAATTAATAAATCTGCCCTAATTTTTCTTTTTTTTCTCTAAATTACACAATTCTTGTGAAACTATCCAAAATTGACCTGATCAACTTTGATAATTAAATCAATTAATTGAGGCTATCTAGATGATTTTATCCAAGGTACAGTGGGGACCATGGGCTACGAAATCAAGCTCCAATAAGTTATCATAAATCTAACAAATAAATTTAGTAACTTATTAATTCCTCGTGACTCCACTAAATACTCGAAATTGCACTCTTGAATTCATAGATGATAACTCTACAAAATAGAGTTATTTTACCACTTTTTATGTGCGAATTGTTGCTTAATGCTTGAGTTTTTAATTGATTTATTAAGTTTTTAAGTAATTTTGAATTTATTAGGTTTATTTTGATTTTATATATTTTTGTGTGTTTTTATAGTTATTTTGTTGTAAAATGTTATAGTTAATTATTTGAATTAGTGTTGTTAGTTTGAGGTAAAAAAATGTTGTATTATTGCAATTAAATGTTAAATATAAATTAAGTTATAATTAATATTTTCAAAGAATTAAATTGATTTATTTTATAGTTGAAAATATTTTATTATGATTTAGTTTATATTTATTTTGTAGGGAAATTTATGGCACTTTTGCTCTTGAAAAGAAAGAAAAATTAAGGAAAAGAAATGACATTTTCAAGGAAAGAAAGGAAAAAATGGCATAGCAGCCACCAACCCACTTGCCAGGCCCATTCTGAAACCTCCACCAGCTTGCCAACCGAAAGCTCCTTTCCTGCCGCCACCTGTCTCCCAGCTGCATCAGCCAGCCAACGCCAAGCAGCCTCCAAACACCAACCTACCTCCCCAGCTCATGCCAAGCAGCCTTCAACACCACCTACACCCCTAGGCCCAAATGTCTTCCCAACTCCACCACCGAGGCACCCAAACACCTTCAGCAGCCCACACATGCTCCCAGCCATACACCCACCATGTAACGACCCAAATTTACTAATAAGGCTTAAGGGCCTTGATTAGTGTGCTGGGAGGGCATAATTGGAATATATGTGATTTAATGATTAAAAGTATGCTATATGACTATTTGAATGTTTGAGATGAATGACTATGTGTATTAGTATGCATGTAGGGCCTGATTAGGTTAGAAATGGCATAATAGTAATTTTGGCCCTTTGAGGGCATAACTGTATATATATGTGATAATTTTTTAGACCACATTATTATGTGGATATATGTGATTCGAGATGATCCTAGTGAGCAGGATAGCGAAAAAGTCACGGCGGGGATTTATACCCGGCTTGGGGTGAACCTGAGGGTATAAATGGGAATTTAGAGAGTATATTGGGGTCTATTTTGATATTGATAAATATAATTGGTGATTAATTAGGTATCGGGAAATAAGCGGTAAATATTAGAAACACTCGAGGATTTAGCGAGAATTGGGTGAAATGACCAAAATACCCCTAAGTGGATTAAAGAAGTTAGAATTAAAGGGGAGGGTATTGTGGTCATTTGGCTTATAAGGGATAGACATAACTGAGGCTTTATGCTTAGTGGAGTTTGTAGAATGAAATAGAAGTCTGAAGGAAAGAAAAGGAAAGAAAGGCAAGGTCGGTTTAGGCTCTTCTCCACTATTTTTCTTGAGGTTTCTTGGAGCAAAGTTCAGAGGAGGGCTAGATCAAGCTGAGTAATTAGGTTTCTGAGTTAAGCTTGAGGAATTGGCAGGGAAACTCATTCAGTGGAGGTAAGATTTTGAGGTTTCTTCAGTTTCTGGTTCCTGGTATAGTTGTGGTTTTGAGCTGAGTTTTGATGGGGAATTCTAGGGAAATTGGAGCTGAGCTTTGAGGAGGTGAAGGCCAAGCTAGTGAGGAGGTTAACCTAAGCTAAGCTCATTCATCAGAGGTAAGGAACTTTAGTTTCAAGCTTGGTGATTTCTGGTTTTGCTGAGTTTCTGAGTATTTGAACTCTAGGTTCATCTATGGTGAATTCTATGTTTAGGGATGCATGTGTTTGGGTTTTGTGTATTTGGGATGCTTGGGATGAGTGGAGTGTGTTGGTAATCTTTTTTTTAAGTTTGGTTGAAGATTGGAAAAGTTTTGGTAAGGGTTGGCTCGGGGAAATCGCAGGAAGGAAAAATGCAGGGTGGCTGGTTCTGTGACTAGCGCTACAGCGCTAGCCTTTGGGCGTTGTAGCGCTAGGCTAGGTTGTCTATCAGTTTTTGGGTTCTGTTTGTAGCGCTGTAGCGCCCTCCAAAGAGCGTTGTAGCGCTACCCTGCTTCCAGAAGAGAGTTTTTGGATTATTTTTAAGGGTTTTTTCCCGGGGGTTCGGGGTTCGATTCCACCACCCCGTTTGGTGGAATTGGGGCTTCCCGAGGGCTCGGGATTGGTCCCGAGGTTAGGTTTTGGACTTGAGGGTTGGTGATGATTCTGACCTATGGTTGTGACTAGGTGTGTGCTAGGGCTCAAGAGGGATCGTACTCAAGGATCAAAGTGAACGAAGCTAGCGAATCTAAAGGTAAGAAAACTGCACCCGGTTATTTGTTTATGATGAGACTAAGTGCTCCCGATATCTATATAATGTCAATGATGGTATTATGCCATGGGACATATGATAAACGGCCTAAGGGTGTCGTATACAATATTTGAGCACAGGGCGCGGCTTGGCCACTGGTAGCCGAGGACAGCTTAATATTCACTGAGCTCGGTTTAAGCGGGCCGGAGTTAGTGGGATAAACAGAGGGTGCGGCCTAAGGGCGCTAACCCTAGTTGTCATTTGTGAATTGGTGATTGATATGAGTTGGCATGTCTTAGTATGCTGAATACTTGCTTATCATGAATGCTTATACGGTTGAGAATATGTTTATGTGATGTGAGATATTGGATTGTCTATTGGTTATTTATGCTCTGTTATTGTGTTTTCTTGCTGGGCCTAGGCTCACGGGTGCTACGTGGTGCAGGTAAAGGCAAAGGCAAGCTGGACTAATCCTGAGATGGAGAGCTGCGAAGCTGAATGTACATAGTCAGCTGTTCGGTCGCCATGACCGAGGAGTGGATCAGGACAAGGAATGCCTAACAGTCTATTTTGCCTTAGAATGGCTAATTACTGTATTTAAATCTTGAATCTTTGTAAATGGTTTTAAACTTATACTTTTGGGATCCCATGTAAACAGAAAATGTTTATTTATAAGAAATGCGGCTTTTGAGACCAAAATATTTTAACCCTAGTTCCATTATAGTCTCAGTAACACATTTTGAACTAAATGACTTGATTAGCAGTCTAGCACTTTTATAAACACGCAGTGTAACGGTCTTGGCTATCCAAGGCGTTACACACCAAGCCCCTTTTGTGTCCATTTTGAGCCCAACAAAAGCTCACTTTTGTACCTTTGTCCCCTTTTGTCAAAAATACCATTTTTTTTACCCAAACTTTTCTACACATTTTACCCCAAAACATCATCATTACACCCTATAATTTATCCTTATTTGCCATATTATAATTAATTAAATTAATTTAATCAATTTAATTAATTTAAATTGATTATTTTAATACTCATTTTTTTGGCTATAAATAAGGGATTTGGAGTGCATATTTTGGGGAGAGGTTACCACACTACACATTCTACACTTTCAAGACCTCTCCATTTTCTTCTTCTTCTTTTTCTTCTTCTTTGTTGTAAATTTTCTATGTGTTTTTAGAGGAAAAATTTGGGGGTTCATCTTCCAAATTTTCCTATTTATGTTTGTAATTTTTAGTTTGTATTGGCTATTTTAGTTATGAGTTTCTAATCTTTTTAAGATTATTAAGGTGATGATGAAACAATATGTAACTAGATAGTATTTATTTTGTATGTTGATTTCCCATTTTGTGCAACAAAGTTTATGGAATTTTCTTCTTCAAATATCTTCTTTCATCTTAAATATCATGAATTTTGGATTATTAGCACATATTTACACTTTGTTCTTCATTTGTGCAAAAACATAATATTCTTTGTGTAAGATGTGTCATTAAATTGTACACATCCATGCTTAGAACCAAAATATTATGTTTTTCCTTATAAATAATGTTCAGTGATTTATTTGTTATTTCATTAGATTGATTTACACTAAATGCTTTGAAATTATAATTTGAAAAGTGAAGAAAAATCTTATCTTTTTAGAAGTAATCTGTGCTTAAAATTATAAATCTATTTGGAAAATGATAGTTTGATTTATTTTAACTATCACTAAAACTTGGGAATCAATGTACTTATAAATATTATTGAACTTATATTTTGTGGATTCTAATCCTTAATAATCTTATTTTACCATCTTGTTTACAATTATTAACTTAGTAATATATATTGTCTTTAATTTCTATATTATTGTCTTTTATTTTATTTTCATTATTCAAAAATCTCTTCAATCTTTGGAGCTAGGTTAGAATTTATTAATTTTGGTTTAAAATAGTTTTCTTTTCGATTTTAGACAACTCCTTTGGGTTCAATCTCGTGCTTACACGAACACTATATTCCACATACGATTCGTGCGCTTGCGAGATATAAATATTTAAAACATACTCGTTTTGGGTCCATCAATAGAACACTCTATAAGCAATATATATACATTATTAATTATCCATTGTTACAACCATAATTGTCAATCAATCCTCTATAGATGGTGTACAATGAGATGAGACTAAAATACTGTTTTACCCCTCATTGTATTTTATCCTTAAAACACTTAGTTCCTTGTAAATGATATTTCAGTAAACTAATATTAATTACTGAAATGAGATCTCTATCATTTAACACCTTGAACCAAACTAAAAGGAAACCATCATTTCACTTCTTCATCAGAAGCTATAGATGTTCATATATATGATTAACACTCCACTCAATTATATTATCGAATTCCAAAGATGTAAGTAGGGGCTAGTCCGTAGGGTAAGCTGGTAATGAACAAGTGAAAGAACTCAAATAATACAATCAGTTTGAATTCTAACCACTCCGAATTGAGATTGAATTGACCTATGGTCAACTATATGATATGAATAGAATAGATAATAACGGTATGTTTACTTATCCCATCAACTGTCAATATTGGTCCTATTCGATGTAACAAATACATCCGATCTTATCTACTTTTCTAATATTCTGGAAAGAACATAACATTACAATGTGTAAGTAGATCATATGGTAGATTGGCAAGTCAGTGTAAATCTTGTGCACTGAATGATCTTAGGACTAACTTATTTTGAACATATAATCATATTTATATTCCATTGTGATTATGTCACTATAAATACGATTAACTATTGTTGACGGTGAGAACTCGTCAACTAAGTTGAGTTGGAATAAATTATCAAGTAAAGATAGTCAATAAAAAAGTTGTACAAATTTTAGTAATAACTCAAGAACAATGACAGAACAACAATGGAGAAATCAATCTTTCATTCACTCTCAAGCACTTGCTACAGTAAATTTTCCAACCCCTTTTCAGGTGGAGTTAGAGTTCATTTTATAGTAGGCTCTAATGGCCCTGGGTACATGGTGGTCCAGGAGACCAAGTGGTACATAAGTACTTTGTCAGGAGAGTGGCTTCAGAGGTTGTGGTTGTGCATTCGGTACAGGGGCAGGCGTCAGGAAGATGTCTCCACTACTTGTCCGTACTCATGTCAGGGGAGTGGTGACAGACATAGTGGCGCAGGTGGTAGTGGTGTCGACTCTGACTCGTGGCCATAGATGTACGGGCCATAACTTTTATCCCAGCACTCCCACTACCCCACTGGTACGGGCGTCCATACTCGACATACAAGGTCTTAACGGCCGTACCCAGTACTAGATCGTACAAGTAGGTTCCACTCGATTCATGCTGGAGCTTCTGAGCATTGGGGCCTTAAGGTATAGGGAATGGGACACTTGATGCAAGTAATGGCCGTGGCGTGAGGTGGCGATCTCGGGTCCTTGGCATAAGTTTCCTGAAGCACCCCGGGGCCACCCATGGACATAGGCGATAGGCAGGTGGCCTTGCCAGATGTCTAAGTGTGCAAGGTGAGATGCCTTCCTTGCGAGCCCCTCGGTGGCGTGGCTCTCCTGACGCGTGGCCTCATTCGCGTGGCCACCTGGCGGCATGGCTCAGCGAGACGGGCGAACTGTGCGCCTGGGGCGTGGCTGAGCGAGGCCGTCGATGCGTACCTGGGGCGTGGCTGAGTGAGGCCATCGATGCGCGCCTGGGGCGTGGCCGATCGAGGCCGTCGATGTGCGCTTGGGGCATGGCCGAGCGAGGCCGTCGATGTGCGCCTGGGGCGTGGCCGAGCGAGGCCGTCGATGCGCGCCTGGGGCGTGGCCGAGCGAGGCCATCGATGCGCGCCTGGGGCGTGGCCGAGCGAGGCCGTCGATGCGCGCCTGGGGCGTGGCCGGGCGAGGCCGTCGATGCACGCCTTGGGCGTGGCCGAGCGAGGTCGTCGATGCGCGCCTGAGGTGTGGCCGAGCGAGGCCATCGATGCGCGCCTGGAGCATGGTCGAGCGAGGCCGTCGATGCGCGCCAGGGGCGCGGCCGAGCGAGGCCGTTGATGCGTACCTGGGGCGTGGCCAAACGAGGCCAGAGGTGCACGCGCGAGGTGGGCCCAGCGAGGCCGTGGTGATGCGGCTGAGACCTCATGCCTCACGAGTTGATGCGAGGCTGCTGCCATGGGACAATGGCCCGAGCGTCCCGCGGCTCAGACATGCATTTAGGCCTTTAAGGAACCTTAGCACATGCCTTGGACCCTTTATGGGCATGGAATATTGAGCGTCTACAACTATATGCTCAGGATTTAATATAAGTTTATATTAAACAAATAATCATGAAAATAAAACATGTGAGCAAAGTGATTGACCAAGTCAAAAAATGATTTCTATTATTTTATTGATAATAAATGAGATTACAAAGAAATTGGGTTTTAATTAGGGCATAAAACCCTAACATGACCTTTCCCTCTTATCACACTAAAGCAGCGCTGATGGCATGTGCTGACACTGCCAAATATAAGTACATTGGTTCCCCATTGATAACTCCATTTTAGTGTCATTTTAGAATGTGTTTTTGTTGTAATCATGAGTCTTCATGTACATTTTGTGCAAGATTACACTTTCGTTTGTCTTTGTTGTAGGTCGGTACTTTGGATCATGATCATGAGCCAAGTCGCGGCCCGCCTATGAAAAAAAGAGGAAATCGTATTTTGTTTTAGCATAAATTCATACTTTAGGGTTTAATTAGGTTTAGGTCGGATTTTAATTACGAGTTTAGAGATTAAATTTGATTCTGAGACAAGTTTTCTGCACTTTCATACTTTTTATTTCTTCTTCAAGTTTTTGAATTTTATGTTTCTGAATAATTATTTTGTTGTTTTAGTCATGTCTGATATGAACTAAACATCTCTATCTAGGGTTTATTGTAGTCACTTGGATTTCTATTTAATCTTATTATGTTATTCTATTAATTCTTCTTCATTATTATAATCTATATAATGTTTGCTTAATGCTAGTAAATACCTGATCAATATTTGCCTGATTTATGATTTTGATTCAAAATTTGAAAGATGAGAATTGAATATGCTATCGTTATATAGACATAGGTTACATATTGGAGGAAAGTACCTGTATGGCTTGTGTAGCAATTAGGTTTCCATGCTTAATGCCTGCTATATGTTTAAGTTTATCACAGAGATGTAGAAAACCTACATATAGGTTGAGATCTTATATCTTGAAAAAGAATAGGAATCGATTTATGTTAACCTGTTATTAGAATAGGAAGAAATAAATTTAGAACTGATTAATAGAATAAAAATTTGATGAAGTTAATACCCTAGGTTTTTAATTATTGAATCAATCTTTATTTTTGCAAAGTTTATTTTAATTTTAAGTCATAGTTTAAAAATCACTCTATTTTCGACAACCAAATAGAAAATTAAAAGCAATTATTGGTAATTAGTTTATAGTCTCTATGGGAACGATTCTTATTTACTATCTATATTACTTGAATCGATTACGAATACTTGCGTATCATATTTTCGCAACAAAGTTTTTGGTGTCGTTGCTGGGGACTTAATATCCAATATCAAAATTAGTTGTTTTTTTTTTGTTCTAATTTGGTTTTTATATTTTACACTCATTCAGATCAAAGTTGTATTGTGTTTCAGGAATTATTGGTATATGCGGGGAAGTAGACGAAAGGAACTCATACCGATAGATCTTGAAATTGAAAGAACGTGCAGAAAGAACCGAAATCAGGGGATTTTGCCATGGCAGCAAATCAAGGGAATGCAGTAAATCATGCTGCCAACGATGTCGATGGGGCAGTGGCTGCTGAGGTCCATGTTGATCAAGGGGCTAGAAGTATAAGAGATTATGTACTCCCAGCTATTACTGTAGCATCCCAAATTTTCTAATAAGGCGTAGGGCCTTGATTAGTGTGCCTAGAGGGCAATAATTTATTTATTATGTTAATGTGTGCATTTGATGATTATGTGATTAGAAATGCATGTTTAGGTGAATTAAATATGCATGTGGGCCCCATTTAGTTGTTAGGGGCATATTTGTAATTTTGGCCCGCTGAGGGCCATAAATGCAATATTTGTGTATATTGTGATTGACACCATGTGTGAGTGGTGGTATATTTGTGATGCACGATCCGAGACGGTCCTAGGGAGCAGTTTAGCTAGAAAGTCACAACGGGGTCAAATACCCGGCTCGGGAGGAGCGTAGGGGTATTTTGGGAATGTAATAGGTGTTCGGGATTTATTGAGTAACGTGTATTAGTTCGGTAATATTTGGACATGTTGGGATTAAACGGGAATTTATGGGAACACTCAGGGAATTAGCAAGATTTGGAAAATGACTAAATTACCCCTGATGGTATTTGAGGACTTAGAGTAATTTGAGGGGCAATCTTGACTTTTGGCAAGTGGATATACTCAATTGGGAGCTGGGGACTCTAGAAACATTTAGACAAAACAGAGGAAAGGAAGGAAAAAAATAAGAATCAAATGTCTCTCAGCTTTCTCTTCCATTCAGTTCTCTATCTCTCCATGGTGTTTGATTTTTGAAGGATTTTAGGCCAGAAATTCAAGAGTTTAGAGGCTTAGTTAGGGTCAAGGGTAAGTTTTAATTCAGTTTTTCTGTTAAATTTTGTTGGAAAGTGTTGTGGTTGGGAGCTGATTTGTGTTCTGCTTTGTGGATTTTTGGGATGAAGTTTTGGCAAGTTTAAGCTTAGGAATCTAGGAATTTGAGCTTGGAACTGGATTTGAAAGCAGCTCAGGGTCGAATTCCTACTTAAGGTAAGAATTTCATTGATTTATGAAGTGAATTTTTCTGGTGTGGTTTAAGGTACTGTGGAGTTTTAAACTACTAGGTGATTTTGAGCTTGGATGAGTGTATGAGTTTGTTTTCTAGTGTTTATGTGTTGTAATGTTTTTTATTTGGGGTTTTTGGTCGAATTAGAACTTGATTATACTTGGGGAGTGATTTGGGTAAGATTGGCTCGGAAAAAATGGTGGGAAAAACCCAGTTTTCTGGGTTCACGTGAGCACCGTGACCATGTTCTTCTGTTTCGCGGCGCTGGGACGAGTCTGGATAGGGAGCCCCTGCTAGGCGCTATGTCGCCTGTAGGGTTGTGTCGTGGTGCTAGGCCTTTTTCAGGGTGTTGGATTTTGTGTTTTTAGGGCTTTGGCCCAGGGGGCTCGGGGGACGCTTTCGCCACCTCGTGTGGGGAAGCGGGAGGTCCCGAGAGCACGGGATTGGTTCCGGGGTACAATTTTCAGTTGGTTAGTAACGAGAACGTTACTTATGTGTTGTGACTAGGTTTCAGCGAGGCTCGGGTTAGAGGACTGTGCTCGGGATTGCGGTGCTCAGGAAGGATGGGACACAGGTAAGCCCATAGAGCAGGGCATAGCCCTAATGTTTGTACTGTTGTATTGCAGGGCAAGGCCCTATGTGATTGAATTGTGGGGCGTAGCCCTATTGTTTATGTCTGGTATATGTTTAATTATTTATTGATATTATGCTATGTATGCATATTTGTGAATGAACGACGAAGGCCAGGAATGACGCAGGCCGAGAACGGCAGGAAGTCGAGTACGGCAAGGGGCCGGGAATGGCGTTAACCACGTGGAGTGCAAAGCTGATTACGGCAAGGGGCTGAGAATGGCATTGAGTACACAGACTACAAGTCAATAGAGCGTGAGCCCCCTTAGGATGCTGGAGCCATCCTCACGGTGGAGACCGCAAACCCAGGGTCTGGTAAAGCACCTAGGACAGAATGGCCGCTATGTGTTTAGCCTGTTGGTTGTTTTGTTATATGTTGATTGATAGATATGCATATGTTGATTGTTTGCGTTGAGTTTTCTTGCTGGGCCTCGGCTCACGGGTGATCTATGGTGCAGGTAAGGGCAAGGGAAAGGTCGACCAACCATGAGTACGGAGAGCATGAAGTGACATGTACATGTTCGGCCTACCTGGCTGTCACAGCCAGGGTTATTTTGGGAGAAATCAATGCATAGACTTGAATTTGTCTCTTAGTCAACCTTAAATGTATTTTGAGTTGTAAAGTATTTTATAAACAGTATTTTGGGATCCCAAATGTATAACGCTTTACAATTTCAATGAATGACTACATTTTCAAACTAGATGTGTTTAAATGATTTGTTTATTACAGTTTAGCTACACTTTTAACCTAAAACCTCGATTAGCGAGTTAATTGCACGTTTTAAACTCACTTAGTAATGGCTCTAAGGAAGTAGGGCATTACAACTTGGTATCAGAGCGAGCCAAGGTTTATGGTTCCTGGAGATTGACCGAACATGTATGCTCGCTGCCAGTGACAAGCTTGACTTAGGGTTGGTTGGTTATTGTTGAATTATATGCTTGATTGCGTGTTAAATGCCCTGTTTTCCTGATAATTTTATATAGAGCATGATGAATGTGTTAACATATGCATGATGTTGGGGCATGGCCTCTTGAGTGTTGTATGATATCTGTGTTTGTTGAACTTTTGTTTTTGGTTGGTTGATATGAATTGGGAGGTGGTTTTGGATGCTGTTATCTTGCCTGGTGAGTGGCGTCATTGATTGCAGGCATATTGCTAAAATGCCTCGGCGATCAATCAGACTCCGTGGTAATAGGGCCGAGGATGACAACAGTTGAAGCAACAGGCCCCTCCTCAGGGCATTAGGTTGTAGGTTCCACAGGTTGTGGCGCCAATGCCATTTCAGTCTGTTATGGAGAATAGATGGGAACCTTTGTATGAGAGGTTCAGGAAGCTGCATCCTCCCACCTTCGAGGGTGGACCAAACCTACTGCGGGTAGAGCAGTGAATGAATATGATTTCTTCCATCCTGGATTTTATGAGGGTGGAAAGGAATGAGAGAGTAGCTTGCGCCAGCTACATGTTTAGAGAGGATGCCGCATCTAGTGGGATGTTGTGTCACAGAGAAGAAATGTTGCAATTATGACCTGGGAAGAGTTCAGGAACATCTTTAATGAGAAGTATTACAGTTTTGCAGTCCGAGTTGCGAAGGTTCATGAGTTTACCAACATGACTCGAAACCATATGACAGTTATTGAGTATGCCTTGAAGTTTGACCGGTTGGCGAAGTTTGCGCCGGATTTTGTGCCGACTAACATGGCACGGAGGGATTAGTTTGTGCGGGGATTGAATGTATGCTCAGGTAGTGGACAAGGCCCTTACAATTGGGGGGGGGGGGGGGGGGGGGACCACAAGGCTGTGCCGCGACCCTAGGACTTTTTCAAGGTGTTGGATTTTTTGGTTTTAGGGCTTTGGCCCAGGGGGCTCAGAGGACGCTTTCGCCACCTCGTGTGGGGAAACGGGAGGTCCCGAGAGCATGGTATTGGTTCCGGGGTACAATTTTGGGTCGGTTAGTAACGAGAACATTACTTATGTGTTGTGACTAGGTTTCAGTGAGGCTCGGGTTAAAGGTATGTGCTCGGGATTGCAATGCTCAAGAAGCTTGGGACACATTTAAGAAAATTGTTGTACCCATAGAGCAGGGCGTAGCCCTAATGTTTGTATTGTTGTATTGCAAGGCAAGGCCCTATGTGATTGAATTGCAGGGCGTAGCCCTATTGTTTATGTTTGGTATATGTTTAAGTATTTATTGATATTATGCTATGTATGCATATTTTTGAATGAACGACGAAGGTCGGGAATGGCGCAGATCGAGAACGGCAGGAAACCGAGTACGGCAAGGGGTCGGGAACGGCGTTAAGCACGTGGAGTGCAAAGCCGATTACGGCAAGGGGTCGGGAACAGCGTTGAGCATGCAGAGTGCAAGTCGTTAGGGCGCGACCCCCCTTAGGATGCTAGAGCCATCCTCACTGTGGAGACTGCAAACCCAGGGTCTGGTAAAGCGCCTGAGACGGCATGGCCGCTATGTGTTTAGCCTATTGGTTGTTTTGTTATATGCTGATTGATAGATATGCATATGTTGATTGTTTGTATTGAGTTTTCTTGCTGGGCTTTGGCTCACGGGTGCTCTATGGTGCAGGTAAGGGCAAGGGAAAGGTCGACCAACCATGAGTATGGAGAGTGTGAAGCGACGTGTACATGTTCGGCCTACCTGGCTGTCACGGCCAGGGTTATTTTGGGAGAAAGCAATGTATAGACTTGAATTTGTCGCTTAGTCGACCTTAAATGTATTTTGAGTTGTAAAGTATTTTCTAAACAGTATTTTAGGATCCCAAATGTATAACGCTTTACAGTTTTAATGAATGACTACATTTTCAAATTAGATGTGTTTAAATGATTTGTTTATTACAGTTTAGTTACATTTTTAACCTAAAACCTCGATTAGCGAGTTAATTGCACGTTTTAAACTCACTTAGTAATGGCTCTAAGGAAGTAGGGCGTTACAATTACAGGAGTGCATTCATGCATCATACCTCCAAAAATTGCTACGAATAATTTTGAGATTAAGCCAGCGATTCTACAAATGGTCCAATCTACTTTTCAGCTTGGAGGCTTGCCTACAGAGGACCCTAACTTACACTTTGCTAATTTCTTAGAGCTTTGTGCGACCTTTAAGATGAATGGCGTGAGCGATGACGTAATAAGATTGAGGTTGTTTCCATTTTCATTAAGGGACTAAGCAAAGAGTTGGTTGATTTCCCTACATGCTAACTCTATTACCACATGGGAGGAGCTCACTCAAAAGTTCCTTGCAAAATTCTTTCCTCCATCCAAGGCTGCAAGGTTAAGATGGGAGATTAATAATTTCTGTCAGATGGAGAGAGAGTCACTGAATGATGCATGGGAAAGATTTAAAGAGTTGTTAAGAAAGTTCCATCATCACGGGATTGAAAAATGGATGTTAGTCCATAATTTTTACAATGGGCGAGGCGATACTGCTCGCACTATCATAGATGCAGTAGCAAGACGAGCATTTATGAACAAGAGTGCCAAGGAAGCTTATGATCTACTAGAAAATATGGACATGAACAATTATCAGTGGCCTACTAAGAGGGAAAATACAAAGAAGGTGGCTGGGATGATTGAATTAGATGTTATCTTAATGCTTACAGCTCAAGTGGCATCCTTGACGAAACAACTACAACAGAATAACCTCTCAGCTCAAGCCATGCAATTACAAAGTGTGTGTGAAATGTGTTGAATGACGCATCCACCTTACAAGTGTTCTGTAATAGATTTAAATAATTTTCCTATGGAACAAGTTCAAGCCATAGGAAATAGCCAAAGGCCAGCCAATAACCCATATCCCATGTTCTACAATCAAGGGTGGCAAAATCACCCTAACTTGTCTTGGAAAAATAATTAAGGAGAACAACTGCCATACCCACAAAATCATCCTCAATGTCCACCCAATCAATCAATATATGGGTTAAATCCTCGACCGTATTATGATTCTCGCCAATAAATCTCGCAACACCCACCACTACACCCTCAAGTTAACCCACAAGAATTACAGTCAGACACGTTGAACCAACTCTTGACAGAAATTAGGGCATCTATCAGAAGTTTGGAAACTCAAATGGGGCAGATGGCTACTTTGATGACAAACCGTGCTCAAGGGAATTTACCAAGAACTACTGAGGTAAACCCAAAAGAGCAGTGCAATGCAATATCCTTGAGGAGTGGCAGGGAGTTAAAAGAGCCAAAAGTGGTTGATAAGGAGAAGGAAGTGGGTGGGTCTAATGTTGCTGAGAACCTATAAAAGCAGTTAGAAATAAGTATAGATCACCATATATAGATCCCATATCCTCAGAGGCTTCAAAAGAATAAGCTTGATAAGCAGTTTTCTAAATTTTTATATATCTTTTGAAAGCTACACATCAATATTCTATTTGTTGAGGCACTTGATCAAATGCCAAGTTATGTGAAATTTATGAAAGAAATTTTGTCAAAGAAAGGGAAGCTGGAGGATTATGAGACAGTGGCACTTACTGAGGATTGAGGATTGCAGTGCAATACTTCAAAAAAAGCTACCTCCAAAGCTTAAAGATCCTGGTAGTTTCAATATTCCATGCTTTATGGGAGGTTCAGTAGAAACAAAGGCTTTATGTTATTTATGGGCCAGTGTGAATTTAATGCCTCTATCAATCTTTCAGAAGTTGAATTTGGGAGAAGCTCGACCTACTACTGTGTCTTTGCAAATGGCAAATAGATCAGTAAAACATCCTTGTTGGTGATTGAGGATGTATTGGTGAAGGTGGATAAATTCTTCTTTCATGTGAACTTTATCATTCTTGATATGGAGGAAGATGAAAATATTCCAATAATACTTAGAAGACCATCTTTGGCTACTGGTAGGGCTTTGATCGATGTACAAAAGGGTGAGTTAGAGCTACGAGTGCAAAAAGAGGAGGTAATATTCAATGTTTTTGTAGCAACGGAAATTCCAACTTGTTGTAAAGTTGAAGTGGTAAAACAAGGAGAGAACAAGTTGGAAGTTTCTAAGCAAAGATCTGTGGTTAAAACTGGAATGCGAAACAGGGGTCATCGTTTAAAAAGGTTTTTCAGTGAAAGGATTCGGATGTTATATGAGCAGGCTAAAGTTCCACCAATTTCTAATCACCATAAACGAGGGCCAACTCATGATACTATGGCTCTCGTGGATGTGAGGGCTGGTCTTGATCCAAGTTGAATAGGAAAGAAAAAGTTAAGCATCCGGCTAAATGACGTTAACGACAACGCATTTGGAGGCATTCCAATCTTTTATTTGCATTTGTTTTTATTAGTTTTATTTAATTTTTGGATTATGAACATTTTAATTTTAGTATTTTGTTTATTTATTTTTATTTGATTTTAATTTCTATTAAATATGAGACTAATTTGAGTTGCAGCGCTATTTCAGGCCCATGCAAAAGTTTTCCTCTCCTCATTTTCGATTCACCATCTTGATCTATATCATTTCAAATAGTATGAGATGTTAGGTAAGTTTCTTTTTCTTTAGCTTTTATTTAAACATTGGGGACAATGTTTAGGTTAATTTTAGGGGAAGGGATTTATTGTTTTGTATATGTTATGTTATTTGGTTTGTGTTGTGTTGTTTTTGTTATGTGTTTGTCTAGGCTGTTTAGAATGTTAGTTGAATCAAGTTGACAATGATTAGCCAATGATAATATGATTGAATGATGTGTTGTATAATTGAATGAGAATGAAGCTATAAATATCCATGTACTTGGTTGAATAGTTCTTTCCATTTTTACTTTGCCTACTTAAATAATTGAGAGCTTAATCATGATTTTTAATAAATTTTGTATAATTGAAATTTTTTTATGATTCCTGAATGTTGAAAAGAAAAATTATGAATATGTTGTTATTCTAGAACTTGTTTGCTTGCTATTTGAGACAAAATCCTAGATGATGCATGCTTAGGATGATGATTTAGGCAATTCTTTAGAATGTTTGAGTCTTTCAAGTTAACATTTATTATTTAATCCTTAGTTACCCAATTTTGAGCCTAATTTGATTCTTTTTGTTTAACACTTATTTTTAGCTTATTTGAAACTTTGTTATTTTCCTTCCCTTTGATATACCATGAGAATATGGAAAGTGATTGGGGGATGGTTTGTAATGGGGTGTATATATATGGAAATTTGTGTCGATAGAAGAAACAAATTGAGAAAAATTGAGAGAGAAATAAAGAAAAAGTATATTGAATATGAACTACAGTCCAATTGAAAATACAAAGGAATAAGTTTGGGGGAGTGTGGTATCATTAAAAAAAACAGTTTATGAATTCTCTCTCAAAAGAAGAAATATTGGGAAATTCGGGATTGGTTTTTGAATGGATAAAGGTTGAATTGTTTGGTTGAGTGCTTATGGTATATTTTGAGCCTAAATGACTTTTTCTTCTACCTTTACCTAAGCCATTTAAATTACAAGCTATGAAAGTCCTATTGATTTCTAAGCATGTGTTTTCTACATTAGTGGAGATTAGTAAGTATGGAAAGTGTATGGGATAATGATATTAATTGATTGTAATGAAAAAAATTTGGTGAGCATGAATTAATTCGAATACATTTTTTTTTATTAATCATGATTTTGAGAGCTTTTATTTTTGTTTGGACTTAAGTGAATTGGAAGAATGTTTTGACTGAAATTCTAGATTATAAGTTGTTTTTTCTGAAGATTATATAAGTGTGTTAGTCATCATAGCTTGAGGCGTGAATTATTGTTGTCAGCTTGATTCAAGTGTGTTTGTTGTTTAGGTTTTTAGTCGAGTTTGTTTATTGTTGTGTTCTTTACTCGAGGGCGAGTAAAGAGTAAGTTTCGGGGAGTTTGATAACTCCATTTTAGTGTCGTTTTAGAATGTGTTTTGTGGTAATCTTGAGTCTTTATATTTTTTTTGTCCAAGATTATGCTTTTGTTTGTATTTGTTGTAGGTCGGTACTTTAGATCATGAGCTAAAAGCGAAAAGAAGAGGAAATGGTGAAAAAATGGAGCTTTTGGTGGTTGTTTGACACAAATTGGCGCAAAGGATGAATAGTAATAAGTTTTGATGAAGGAAGGATGTCAAAAGGTTAAAATCTGAAGAGAAAATAAATGGAATTAAAGGCAGAGGCTGAAGGGTTGTTGAAAAGAATTAGAGTCTCAACTTGGTCAATAGAGTCACTGCGCTAGAAGAAGTCAGAGGCGAATCCAGGAGGTCCATGGAGAGGCGAGCCGCGACTTGGGTTTAGAGGGCTGGGGCGCTTGGAGGGCAAACCAGATTTTGAAGAGCTTTAAAAAGACACAGGCCGCGACCTAGGAAAGGCCAAGTCGTGGCCCACCTATGAGAAAAAGAGGAATTCATATTTTCTTTAGTATGAATTCATACTTTAGGGTTTAATTAGGTTCAGGTTAGATTTTAATTATGAGTTTAGACATTAAATTTGATTCTAAGACAAGTTTTTCTGCACTTTCATATTTTTTTATTTCTTCTTCAAGTTTTTGAATTTTCTGTTTCTAAATAATTATTTTGTTGTTTTAGTCATGTCTAATATGAACTAAACATCTCTATCTAGGGTTTAATGTAGTCACTTGGATTTCTATTTAATCTTATTATGATATTCTATTGATTCTTCCTCTTTATTCTAATCTATTTAATGTTTGCTTAATGCTAGTAAATACCTGATCAATATTTGCCTGATTTATGATTTTGATTCAAAATTTGAAAGATGAGAATTGAATATGCTATCGTTATATAGACATAGGTTACATATTGGACGAAAGTACTTGTATGGCTTGTGTAGCAATTAGGTCTCCATGCTTAATGTTTGCTATATGTTTAAGTTTATCATAGAGATGTAGAAAACCTGCATATAGGTTGAGATCTTATATCTTAAAAAAGAATAGGAATCGATTTAAGTTAACCTGCTATTAGAATAGGAAGAAAGAAATTTAGAACTGATTAATAGAATGAAAAGTTGATGAAGTTAATACCTTAGGTTTTTAATTATTGAATCAATTTTTATTTTTGCAAAGTTTATTTTAATATTAAGTCTTAGTTTAAAAATCACTCTATTTTCGGCAGCCAAATAGAAAATTAAAAGCAATTATTGGTAATTGGTTTATAGTCTCTGTGGGAACGATTCTTATTTACTATCTATGTTACTTGAATTGATTACATATACTTGGATATCATATTTTCGCGATCACCCATCCACTGGTTTTGACAAGATTGGAACTTGGGCTAGATGCTCCTTCTACTTTTGGAAGGCCTCTTCACATTCGGCCGTCCACTCGAACCTCTGGTTTTCTGCGAAGTGTGTTGAAGAATGGGATGCACTTGTCTGCGGACTTCAACACAAAGCGGCTCAAAGCTGTTATTCTTTCTGTCAGGCTTTGAACATCTTTGTGTTTCCATGGCGACGACATGTCGATCAGTACTCTGATCTTATCTGTTGGTATTTATAGATCAAATCAGAGATTATACGCAGCGGAACAACAATCAAAATTGTTAATTTAACCCCACAATATTTCTAGATCTACTTCTTCACATACATATATATATATATTGAATCAAAGAGATTAATAGAAAAATTACCTCAAGTCCTTCCTTGCTGCTATCTTTTTGTACGGCAAAATCCTTGAGATCTCACACCAAGATTTTCCAAAATGTTCTCAACACACAAAGAACGGGTGTGGGCTCGTTATACAAAACAATAGGAAAAATCTATTTATCAGATGTTCTCAACACATGAGATCTGATAAAGTTTGGACCTAAATTTGTGAAGAACAGTGGCCTATGCTTGTTGCACTGTTCTATTTCTCTTAGGGAAATTTCACGATATATTTTCTATTTCTGAAAAATATCGCCCTAAAAATTAATCTCATTTATTTAATGTATCCAATATATATTAAAATAAATAATATTAGTTATTTTAAACAATTTAAAAATAACTAACCAGCTATGAGATTTTTGTTTAAATAATAATAATATTTTAATCACATTAAAATATCTCATTATTTATTTAATATTTCAATAACTAAAATTATTGAACCAAGATTCCCCTGGAATCTTCTTGTGCGTGTAGCACAATGTTTGTGCACTGTGCTACACGCCCAACCCATGCCAGGGAGGGCATGTGATTTTCCCAATTTTCATCATTATTTAAATACCAAAAATCCAAAAAATAACTTAATTCAAAATTAATTATATTTTTCTAAATCAAATAATTAATTAATTACACATAATTATACAATAATTATGTTTAGTGCATAGAAAAATATTTTGCTTATCAAATAAGTCATTTTGCCTATTTTTGTATTTATCTTTGTCAGTGTCTGTTTGAGCTATTTCTAGGACCATGGACCTATAACATTAAGCTCCAATAAATTAAAACTAAATAATTAAACTTTTTAATCATAATAGTTAATTTATTAATTCTAATATTTCTCCACTATAAATTCATAATTGAACTTTTTATGTTATAGATATACTTTTACAGAAATCTTATTTTAAGTTGTCCATTGATATAACCATCTTACAATAGTTCAACCCTCTAATTATTTAGTTCATAAATTAGAATGGAAGAATTACCATTTTACCCTTCTAATTTACTTCTTATTCCTTAAGTACCATTAATTCACTAGTGAATAATTAATCTATAATCTAATTATAGATTTGAGCTCAAAATCATTCAGTTATAGAATTAACCCTTAAGGGAACTAATATACGATCCGTTAGGAAAGATTAGATTCTGTATTGTTGATACATGTTCCCAACCATCCATGATATTAAATCTCCAAAACAAAAGTCATTAGCCTCAATCTATGAAGAGACCTTAACGAATGAATCAAAAGATTTAATAAACATAAACAGGAGTTCATGAACACTCAGGATTTAGGTTGATCTATAAATGATCATCAATTATGATATAAATTACAACTCTTTATTATTAAATGGTTTTTGGATAAAGACTTTTATTCATATCAGTCCTTGTCATATATAATCATATTATATAAAGCACATTTACCGAGATGTCTTACCACATCAATAATCTGAATCTAGATTATTTGTATCAACATGATACTCAGTAAACCGTACTTACAACCCTAATTAAAGAATTCCATAACTTCAATTTGTTGTTGACTATTTTTATTCATTCATGTGATCTTAATTCTCTCGTACTAATACAATATCACATTCTCAATAATGAATATGGAATTTTTCTGATATTTACAAAAAAATTATTCTAAGAATAATTTAATAATCTAAATATAACAATAATAAACCATTGTATTTATTTATTCATTGAAATAATAAATATCTTTTACATGCTTTTAGGACATACTCCTAACATTGTCTGGGTTGGCTTCTATCCCTCTTGAGCTTACTATGAAACCCAGAAACTTCCAGAATGTCACGCCAAAAGTTCACTTATTGGGATTTAGCTTCATCCCATACTTCCAGATAATGGTAAATGTTTCTGCTAGGTCATCCGCATGTTGGGTCGATGTCTTAGACTTGACCAACATTCCATCTATATAGACCTCCATGCTCTTCCCCAATCGGTTCAAGAACATTCTGTTGACCAGTCTTTGATAGGTGTCCCCAGCATTCTTGAGCTTGAATGGCATGATGATGTAGCAGTATACACCCTTGTCCGTTTGGAAACTGGTGTGTTTCTGGTCTGCTACATGCATCTAGATTTGGTTGCAGCCAGAGTAAGCATCCATGAAGCTTAACAACCCTTACCAAGATGTACCATCCACCATCTGGTCAATTTGGGGCAGAGGGAAGTAGGGCTGATCATTGGGCGGGTTGGTCGGGTTACAAGGCATTTTTACCCATCCAATGTCATAATCGGGTTAGCAAAAGTGAACCCGTAACTTGCCCAATTAAGAAAAAAATAAATTTAACCCGTCCAATAGTTTGGGCGGGTTGACGAGCGGGTTGGTCGGGTCAACCCGCCCAAACCGAAGTGGTATTTTTTTTTTACATTTTTGTAGTTTTTTTTTCTTTTAAATACTTGTACTAATAGTGTGAAGTTTATCTTTTTAAGCTTAAAACAATATTTTTAATTTATAGTAAAAAAATAAAACAAAACTTAATTAATTTATATATTTATTTGAAAAAATTTCTTATATATTAATTGGCAATATATTAATAATTGCATCAACATTAAAAGTATTAAACAAAGTAACAAACATATATCATTAAAATGAAAAAGAAAATTAATATAGTCCAAAGTCCAATTACAAATATAAATTTAATTAAGTATATATATAAATTTAATATATTTATTTAAATGTATTAAAAATAATAAATTAATAATAAGTTCTTAATTGGGCGGGTCGGGTTATATTGGGCGGCTTGATAATTATTTTCAACCAGCCCAATGTAACAATTGGGCGGTTTAAATTTTGGTCGGTTTATTCGGGTTGCGTTTTTTGGCGGTTTTTTCGGGTTGGTTTGGGCGTTTTATTCGGGTTGGGCGGGTTGTAAAAATTTCTGCACAGCCCTAGAGGGAAGCAATCATTTGGGCATGCTTTGTTAAGATCCGTGAAGTCAATGCAAGTCCTCCACGTTCCGTTTGGCTTTGGCACCAACACCGAATTTGCTAGCCAAACGGGATACAAGGCCTCCAGGATGAAGTTGATCAAGGACAACTTCTCGGCTTCCAACCTAAGGGCATCTGCCCATTTCGTGCCTAGGGGACTTCACTTCTGCCGGACGGGAGTTGCGTTCTCGTCAATGTTCAGGGCATGATATATGATGTTGCATTCAATCTCGGTCATATCCGAGTGGGACCAGGCCAGAACATCCCGGTTTTCTTTTACCCGAGCAATTATGGCAGCCCTGACCACCGAGTTCAAGTTCCTCCCTACGCAAATCACTTTGGTCGGGTCGGTGGCATTGATGAACACCTCCTCAACCTCCTCCATGGGTTCTAATGCTTTATCCGCCTCTATTCGTGGGTCCAATTCGTCGTCCTCCCGGACCACCCTCCATGCTGGCTGTGGTGGTGGGATTGGATCAATGTTTTCCCCTTCAAGAACCTCTTCGCAGACCATGAAGATTGGTCAAGCAGAGACGTGATAACATTTCCGAGCACTCTTCTAATCTCCCCGTACAGTCCCCACTCTGCCATTATCACATGGGAACTTCATGCATAGATGGCGAATGGAGGTGATGGTGCTGAAGTCAACTAGATCAGGGTGCGCAAAGATCACGTTGTACACAGTGGGGAAATCCACCACTATGAAGGTGCAGTACTTGAACGAGCTCTGAACTTCGTTCCCTAGCATCACGGGGAGTTGAATCTTGCCCATCAGGTGCAACGAATCCCCATTGAATCTGTACATCTACATAGGGCAGGAGGCTAGATCTGCCTCTGTTAGGCCAATCGCTGTGAAGGCTGGCCTGAATAGGACCTTGACAGAGCTTCCGTCGTCCACCAACATTTGGGATACTCTCTTATTGGATATTTGGGCGTCAATAACCAAAGGGTCTTGATGCAGGAAATGGACATTCTGGGCATCTTCCTCTGTGAACGTTATGGGCATGTCCATCAGCTTTGGGCACTGGGCAGGAGTCTGGACCAATGCGCACACCTCATGGTCGTGATCGAGCTCACTGAGGTATCTCTTCTGATCATTCTGGGATGGTCCTCCCAGGTGCGGGCCTCCTGATATGGTGGCCACGTGGCCATCTACTCGGGGAGGCACGATTCTGGGAGGATACGGCATCCCGGGCCCGAGAGCCACAGGACCTCCGGGTGACTACACTATTGGGGCCCCATGAGGGGCCTGTGCTCCCGATCCCGGAGCATACCTATAACGCCCTACTACTCAGGGACCGTTACACTGTGTATTTTAAATAGTGCTAAATTCGCTAAACAAGTCATTTGGCCATAATCGTGTAACTAAACGTGATTAACGATTTAGAGTTAAAAAATTTGGTCAAAGGTACCATCGTTTCAGTAAAACATTTACTTCATACATGGGATCCCAAAATATATTTAAAAAGGTTAACTACAATTGAAAAGTTACAACCAGACGACCTACGCGTCAAAATAGAGTTTGACCCTAGTTCCTCTTCAAAACCTCGACCGTGGTGGTCGAGCAGTTGCATATGTACACATCGTCACCTAAGTTCTCCAACTCAAGGATGGTCCAGCTTGCTTTTCCTTTTACCTGCTCCACAAAGCACCCGTGAGCCAAGGCTCAGCAAGAAAACTTAAGCATGCTAATAACAGTTAATAACATGTTACCATATCATAATTAACATGCCTAGCAGTAATAACCCTTTTCATGCATGCATACCATCAATATGAATGACTACAGCGTCATATGGGTCAATAGCCCAAGATAAACGATCAATGAATCATACTGGGGTCCAATGCCCAAAATACATGATTATGGAATCATACTGGGGTTCAACATCCTAGGATATGGGACTAATGAGTCAACCTGGGGCCCATTGCACTATCCTCTGTATAACTAGACTTGGAGCTGGCCCATCATACCTGGCGCTCTAGTTTTCTCACGACCAAAAGGTCGGTCAAGTGTATGATGTGCTCTTGGTTAGACAACCATATCGATTAGAGCTCAGTGCGCTATTGTCATCCTTGACTAATAAGTCAATGCTTTATAACCAGCACTCAGTGTGCTAAGGCCATTCTTGACTAATAAGTCAATGCTTTACGACCAGTACTCAACGTGCTAAGGTCATTCTTGACTAATAAGTCAATGTTTTACAACAACCACTCAGCGTGCTAAGGCAGTCCTTGACTAATAAGTCAATGCTTTATGACCAGCACTCAGTGTGCTAAGTCCATCCTTGACTAATAAGTTAATGATGGGGCCCAGCCCTAGGATATGGGACTAATACATCACCCCAGGGCCCATTGCCCTATCCTCTGTATAACCAGCATTTGAGCTGGCCATGCATACCTGGCGCTAAATTCTCCACGACCAATAGGTCGGACAAGCATATGATACGCTCTTGGTTAGGCATAACCATATCAACCAGCGCTCAACGCGATATTGCCGCCCTTGACTGATAAGTCAAGCCTTTCTCAATCCAATAGTTCAACCAAGCATATATCATATATCATATATCAAATATCCAAATACAAAGCATTCAACATGCTTAATCAATAATCACAAGCATAATCATGATCATGCACATTCTTAGGCGTTCATGCCCTATTCATATTCTTGTTCAATAATTCAGGCCAAGCCATAATCATATGTATCACATACCGGGTGCAGTTTTCTTACCTTTGGTCCAAGTGCAGGTTACAAATGAACAACCCTCGAGCACGATCCCAGTTTCGAACCCCTGGAGATAACCTAGTCACAACCATAATATAGAATCCCATCAATAATGAGTAAGTAAAGGCTTCCGGACCGAGTCCTAGCCTCCGAGACGTCGAATCATACTAAACCGGGTAGTAGGTTCGATCCCAAGCCCTTAGGTTTGAATTTCCATCAATAAAAACATGTTTTGGCCACTTTTTCTATATTGAGTCACGGAACCAAGCCTTTGAGTCATGGCCCGCTTAAGTCAAGGCATAAAGCCCTCTCTGACCGCACCCCGCACCACGACGCGCCTAACAGACATTGCAGCCCAAATAGCCCAACAACCAACTTCTTCTCCTTCGTCAAGCTTGAGCCGCACGCCCAAAAACAGGGTCGCAGCTCGACCTGGAACTCAGCCTTTTTCGTCCATTTTCCCACATAAAAACCCTCCATAAACCTATCCAAACATATCCAAATCCCAAAAACAAAGTTCCCAATCAACTCAGCAGCCCAAAACCACAAAACCCAAGTTCCAAACAATTCAAAAACTCACCAAAACATAAAATCCAATTCAAAACTTAAGAAACTTACGGAAATGGAAACTCGAAAATTCAAAGCTTAAATTACTTCTGATTATGTCATTTTTTCACTAAATCCTTCGGCTATCAAGCTTCTAATCTTTCCTAGATTCGTTATGACTCTAACCTTGCTTGAATCCAAGTCCTAAAACTCAGGTTTCCTTCGAAAATTCTAACAAACGTCAAAAAGAGAATGAGAGAGAGTGAGAGAGAAAAATAATTTTGAACGTACTTCTCTTCTGTCGGATTACTTCGAGCATAAGTAACCTTAAGCAAATCCCAAAAACGTCCCCGGGGGTAAAATAGTCAAAATCCCCAGAATTCCCTCTTGATCTCACTAACTCCAAATATATCCTCAACTATATATTCTCATTACCCAATGTCCCGGTAATGTACTAAATACCCAAAATACCCCTTAACTCACCCCGAGTCAAATATTGGTCCCGTTGTGACTTTCCCACTAGCTTGCTCCCTAGGATCGCCTCGTACCGAGTAACCCAAATATATTCACATAATGATGTGGTCCAACACATATATCACATATATGCCAAATATACCCATAACGGGCCAAATTATGAAACTTTCCATTTTAATCAGAAATAGGCCCACATGCATATTTAATACACCTAAACATGCATACCAAGTCATATTATAATATAACTCACATAATCATATAATGATACACATATATATCACATAATCACATTACAACATTCTTCGGTTGTGTGGCTCACATCCTTGTGGTAGGCACACCTTTTGCTAGTGTCCCTCGAGTTTTTTCCTCCTTTAAACATGGGGCTTGGTTTCTAGCAATGGATTATGTTTCTCATTGCAAGGTAGATATTTTTCCAAGTATCCACCAAGTTTGTATACTCCGTATACTGGGGTTCGTACCCCCTTTTTCCCTTCTTCGTAGGCTCGAACCGGTTCTAACTTTTTCCATACTTTTCCCCGGGAAGGGTTGATGCTTGCCTCAGCCACTCCGGTCTGGGATGGTTGGGCACCTCTGGGAGCGGCACTATACCCAGTTGGTGCTACTCCATACACAGAGAAAGGGGCCGACAAAGTTGGAGCATACCTTGACGAAGTTGGTCCATAGACAATTGGGGTCATGAACGGCATTCTGAGGGATTCAACGAATCCGGACACCACTGGATGTGCCAGATAGAGGCTTTTCAGGTACTGCGCTCCGTACCCATGAAGGGTTTATGATGTTGACTGGGGTGTTGGCTGCCATCCGAAGGCTTGGATTTGAGCCTCTTCCCAATTGATGAAGCCTTGTGCTCTCCTTATAAATTATTCGAGGGTGGCAGCCTTGTTGCGTTGCATTTCATCCCAGAGGGGATCCAGCTCTGATTCCGGATTGGAGAGCTACCAAGCGTTGTCCATCATCCAGCTTAGTCTTTGAGGCTTCCTCCGTGAAACGTTGAATGTAAGCCCTAAGGGTTTCAGTAGGATGTTGCTTGATGTTGGCCAGGGCACTGACTTCCATGTCCAATTTTTGGTCGACCACAACTTGTTTACGAAAAGCTGATTGCAATCCGGACCAGGACTAGATTGATCCCGTCTTGAGCCTCTTCCACCATTCTTCGGCAGGTCTAGCTAAGTGATCAAGAAGCATAGGCATTTGCTGTTGTCGCAGACATGGGCTACAGTCATCAGGTGGTTGTAGCGGGACAAATGATCTCTGGGGTCAGTGTTACCGGTATAGGCGGGTATGTATGGCATCTTGAACCCTTTGGGTAACATAATGTCCAGGATGTGCTTGGCGCACAGCTCCTTTTCCTCATCTTTTGAGTCAGAATCTCAGCCTTCTTGTTTTCGGACCAAGTGGTCTTTGACCTTTTTTAGAGTGGCCAGTTGTTCCATGAACTACCTGGCCATTCCATCGTCCAGGGGAACTCTTTCGTTCCTCTTGTCGTTGAGGTTATTCCTCAAGTCGCCTCCTCGAGGGCGAATCTTTTCTTTCCAGTCCCGCTCCTTCCGGGCATTGAGGTCGTCTCGCCAATCCACTTGGGATGTATCGTCTCCCGAACTGACCATTTTTGGGTCCTTTCTGCGTCTACGCCCTCCATGATCCTTGTTCACACAAGCACTAGGATAGAAGCGTCCTCCCTAACTGTCTGATCCGGGGACGTTCCGGAGTACCCTTCAGGTGATTCCCTTGCAAATTATTCAGATGATTCCGTTCTGGGACAGGATTCATCCGTTCTTTCCTAGGGAATTTCCCTAGGCCAGCCCTGGTTTTTGGAACGGGAGAAGATTTCTTGTGCGGGTTGCTTTTTCGACGGGATCAGCCACTTTGGCTTTCCTATTTTCTTGAGCTGGGTTCGACGGACTGGCTCCAGAATGTGGGGACTGTCCCAGAGGAGGGATAGGGGTTGTGTTGTTGGGCACGCCAGTCTGTGTAGATGGGACAAGCAGCTGTATTGCTAGAGGAGGAACGGTTAAGGGATTAGCTGCAAATTCTTGTGCAACAATAAACTCTTGAAGACCCAAGATGGACTCTTGCATCTGGCGGGTGGTCTCTTGCTGTTTCACCATTCTTCTTCTTGGTCCAGGACTTGTTGCCTCAGACAGACCACTTCTGGATCCTCTTGCTCAAGTTCCACGTCTTTCCCATCAAGATTAATGGGATTCTTAGCCTCAGGGTCTTCATACCCCTCTCCGTCTTCCTCGTAATAATCTTCATTGTAGTCACCCCCTTCTCTGAAGTTCTAGGATTCGTCCAGCAGGGGCCCATGATAAGGCATATCCTTTGGTTGGTCTTGAGGAAGTGGTTAATTGGGCAATGGTTCTCCATTGTCTTGTTGTTGCTAGTGAGCGGGATCAAACACGGTATGCCTGGTGTTCACCATTTTCACAGATTATCAAGATTGATTTAAGCTTTCTTCAGCTCTCAATGAAAACACCAAAATGTTTACCGAGTTTTTTGAAAACTATAAATATTTTAAGAAATAAGAGCTAGAAAGAAAGACTGAGAAATAAATGAGATCACATTTTTGACGTGGTTGGGGCATCAATGAGCCTTAGTCCATGAGTCACTAGTATTAGGCTTTAGAGAGCTTTGACAATGGAGGTTTTCTGCAAGTTCAGCAGCATTTTTTCTTACAAGAGAAAATCTGGGATCCTCGCTATAGTGCACCACTGATCCTATTTATAGGCATTTATGTCACTTGGGTTGGACTAATCTGGGCCCAATGAGGATATAATTACAATTTCTCGCTAATGGATTCATAATACAAGAAAGATGACATAATTAAGGACTGTTAATTTGGGCGCTTTGGGTCGGCTTAGGCGTGTTGAAGCCTTACAACTATCATTTGTACGTTAGCACGGATTGATCCGCGTGGGCTATTGAGGTGACCTGGGGACAGGATCTGTCAAAGTAGTAGCAGTACTGTTTCCTAGGAATAGCATATGTTTTGTGTGTACCCCATTCTACAAGTTAGTTAGGGAGACCAAATTCCGGATTTCTCGAGGACACATCAGCATCAGGGAAGGCTAGGCTTATACTATCTGGACGTATGGTTTGAGTTCATTTTACCAATGTCTGGGTTTGTTTACTGAACACCTGGTTCATTTACTAGGACCCGGGTTCATTTGTCAAGGTAGACATCTTGATGGTAAAGACCTCACCTGGATTCTTGATAGGATCCGTCTACTGGAAACAATTAGTCGGCCACCATAATTTGCATCTCAGAGGATGTAGGTTGGGTGTGATCGAGAAGGTAATTCGGGCCTGCATCTCAGTCTCGGTCCCTTTATAATGCTCGCATTACTCACCCATCACTGGTTTCGATATTGTCTGAGCTGTTAGGATTTCCTCATTCCTCGCTCACTGGGCCCAGGTTAAGCCCGGGCTTCTTCTGAGGGCCCATGGACCCGTCTGGCCATGCCACATGTCATAGGTGGAAAATATGGATAACAAATATCAAAATTTTTAATGGTGGCATTCGAACATTGAAGAATGTCAGGTATGTTCCTGGTCTGTCTAGAAATTTGGTTTCACTAAGCATGCTTGATGATGCAAATTATACTGTAAAAATAGAGTGTAGAACCATGAAGATTTGTAGAGGTTCAATGGTAGTTCTTAAGGGATTTAATAAGGACTCTCTATACTACCCTAATTGGTGAAACAGTAACTGGCAGCAACACTTTAGTTGAGGCACCAGAAGATCACAAGGCAATTCTATGGCATTGGAGGTTGTAACGTCCCAAATTTGCTAATAAGGCTTAGTGTCTTGATTAGTGTGTTGGGAGGGCACAATTGGATTTATATACGAATTATGTGAAATTAATTGAATATATGTGTGATTATGTGGCATATATGAATTATATGGAGATATGAATACTTATGCATGTTTATGTGTATTAAATAAGAATGTGGGCCCGTTTTCGTTAATAAGGGCATATTTGTAGTTGTGACCGGTTGAGGTTATAAATGTAATTATATGTGTTATGTGATTGAGACCACATTATTATGTGGATATATTTGTGATATTCGACTCGAGGCGATCCTAATGAGCGAGTTAGCGAAAAAGTCACAACAGGGTCAAATAACTGGCTCGGGGTGAACCTGGGGGTATTTTGGTAACTTAGTACATTACCAAGGTTTAACGGGTAATGGGAAGTTAATTGGTGATTATTTGGGTATTTCAGGGTTAATTGGGAATTTATAGTGTTATTTGAGGCTTAGCGGGTAATAGGGCAAACTGATCCTTATGCCCTTGGGGACATTAAAGAGTAAGGTTTTGATCAAGTGGAATTTCAGTCTTTTGTGTCAAAGGGATAGACTTAGCCTTGGGTTACCTTAGTACTAGACTTCTGTAGAAGCTGAGGAAAACAAAGTCAGAACAAACACTCAGCAGCTCACATTTTTTTCTCTCTCTCGTGGGCACTTGGGAGGCTTTTGAAACTTTTGGAGCATTGGCCAGGGAAGCTTAGGAGCTGAAGTTAGGATTGGTTAAGAGGTAGCTTGAAGTCGTAATCACTGTTAAGGTTAGATTTATGCCCTAGTTTTTAGAGAATTATGTTATGGTTTAAGTGTATTTTTATGTTTAAACTTTAGTTTTAATTTTGAGTTTTGGTAAGGATGTCGTTTAGTTTCTAAGGTAGTTGTGTTGCTTGTGTTGTGTTATTGAGAGTCCTAGACTCAATTGGGGATTTGGTATAACTTTGGATTGGGTTTGGAGAGATTTTGGCTCGGGGAGAAAACCCACAATATCTAGGTTCCCAGGGTCGTGCCACGACGTTGTTCTTGGAGCGTCGTGGCCCGCATGAACTCAGGGGCTAGGGGTGGTTCTCTGAACTACCTTAGCGTCACTGCGCTAGGTGGGTTGCGCCGCGCCACGTGTCTAGAGAATTAAGGGGATTTTCTCTTTGACTTGTAGAGGGTCGCGACGCTTGTGGGGGCGTCGCGACTCAAATGGGAGGTTTTGACAAAATGGGATTTTTAAGCTGGGGAACTCAAACCTAAAGGCTCGAGAAGGGTTCTACTACCCAGTTTAGTAGAATTCGAGATCCCGGAGGCTAAGAATTCACCCTGAAGCTTTTAAATAATCTAGATCTTGATGGTTGTCCATTATTTTGTTGTGACTAGGTTTTAACGTTAGGGCTTGGGAGTAAGGATCGCGCTTGGGATCGCCATACACTACCTACTCAGGACTCGAGGTAAGAAAATTGCACCCTGGTTGTGAATAGGGCTGGGGGCCCTATTAATGAATATGACTATAATTATGCCTGTAATTACTTGATTAGGCATGCTTGTATATGCTGCATCTGATTGTATGTTATAGAAACTGTATGTTTGATTATAACTGATTTAAAAGCTCGACTTTAGGGAGCCGGGGACGGAAATAAGCATGTGGAACGCGTGCCATTTTTCTAGGGCAACCTAGGAGTGCAATATGCACTTGTCTAGCCTAAACACCACCTAAATAATTAGAAGTGGGGTCTGCACTTGTCTAACTCATCGACTGTTAAATTGGACCATGTGTTTGTTGAGCATGGTTATTATTGCTAAGCTTGTTGTTTATATTATGTTGCCTATTTGAATTTTTTGAATTAAGTTTTCTTGTTGAGCCTTGGCTCACGAGTGCTATGTGGTACAGGTAAGGGAAAGGGGAAGCTGAACCAGCCATGAGTTGGAGAGCTTTAGGGGCGGCGTGTACATTTTCTGCTGCTCGACCGCCATGTCCGAGGATTCTTGAGGGACTAGAGTCAAACCTTAAATTTTTCGCTTAGGCCGGCTTATGTTGTAATTAATTTTGTAGTTGTAAATTCCTTGTAAATACTTACTTTGGGATCCCATGTTTAGACTCAAGCTTTTAAATGAAAGTAATTTTTCCTATGATCAAAACTTTTAAACCCCAATCCATTAATTATTCTTAGTTACATGTTTATTTCCAAATGACTTGATTAGCAAGTCCAACACTATTTAAAACACACAGTGTAATGGTCTTGGCTATCCAAGGCGTTACAGAGGCTTTGTCACATAAGTAATAAAGGCTTGCAAGTGTTAAAGCAACAAAGCTTACTTGGAAAGGATAAGGTGAGCAAGGTAGATTTTTGTGTGAATTGTGTCTTAGGGAAACATCACAGATTGGTTTTCAAAGTTGGGCAGCACAATTCAAGGGGGATACTTGAATACCTACATGCAGACTTATGAGGCCCAGAAAAGACTCCAACAATTGGAGGTAACAATTACTTTCTTTCTATTGTAGATGATTCTTCTAGAAAAGTATGGGTGCATTTATTGAAACATAAAAATGATGATTTTGAGGCTTTTAAAAATTGGAAAGTTCTTATAGAAAATCAAACAAATAGGAAGATTATAATATTGAGGACTGATAATGGATTATAATTTTGCAATGATATTTTTTATTCATATTGTAGAGAGAATGGTATTCAAAGACATAGGACTGTGAGATCAACACCTCAACAAAATGGGGTGACATAGAGAATGAATCGAACACTACTTGATAAAACTATGTAAGATGATAAGTTCAGGTATACCCAAGGGATTTTGGGGGGGAGCTATGATGACTATTGCATATCTGGTAAATAGATGTCCTAATACAGCTATAGAGTTCAAGACACCTGAAGAAAAATGGTCCAATAGACCACCAAACTTGTCACACTTAAGAGTATTTGGGTGTGCTGCTTATGCGCATCAAAGAGAGGGTAAATTAGATCCTAGAGAAGTTAAGTGTGTATTTTTAGGTTACCCACCGAGAACTAAAGGTTGCAAATTATGGGTTAAAGAAAACAAAGGTTACAAACATATAATTATTCGTGATGTTATATTTAATGAAGATTGTTTTCCTTGTTTATCTCAAACTAACATACTTGCATGTCAAGAAAAAAATGGTACTAACATTGCGGGTACTGTAGAGACTTTAGTTCAGATGGAAACTAGAGCACCCAACACAAATCAGGTGGAAGAAAATAAGAGTCAGACCCCAACTCGAACTCCAGCTGAAATGCAAGCAGAACAAAGTGTATATGCATCTAAAATACAAGCAAATCCAACTGCGTCATATCAGCTTGCAAGAGACAGAGTCAAGAGAGAACCAAAACTAGTCCAAAAGCTCACACTTACAGCTTAGGATAACATGATAGCCTATGCACTGATGTCAACCCTTGAGTTAGCGAATTCAAAACCCAACTCATATGAAGAGGTAGTAAAAGGTTCAGATTCAAAGCATTGGATTGATGCTATGAAGGAGGAGATGAGGTCTTTGTACAAGAATGGTACTTGGAGACTAGTTAATAGACCCAAAGACAATAATATAGTAGCATGTAGATGGTTGTTCAAAGTAAAAGATTTTATGAATGATCAAGAGCCAGTGAGATACAAAGCAAAGTTGGTTGCTAAGGGCTTCACTCAAAAGGAAGGAGTGGATTTTACAGAGATTTTCTCACCGATTATTAAATATAAAACCATAAGAATCATGTTATCTTTGGTTTCCCAATTCAATCTGGAACTCGACCAGATGGATGTAAAAACTGCATTTTTACATGGTGACTTAGAATAGACTATTTACATGGAGCAACCAATTGGGTTTAATATGTTCAAAGGCCAAGATAAAGTTTGTTTGCTCAGGAGATCGTTGTATGGCCTCAAGAAATCACCTCGGCAGTGGTATAAACATTTTGATGGGTTCATGATAAAGCATGAATTTCAAAGAAGCTACTATGATCCTTGTCTCTATTTTAGAGGACAACAATTTAAAGATTTTGAGTATCTATTGCTGTATATGGAAGATATGTTGTTGATTAGTGACAAAAGGGACAAGTTGAATAAGTTGAAGGCTCTTCTCAAAACAGAATTTGAAATGAAAGATTTGGGCACAGCTACAAAGATTTTAAGTATGGAAATCAAGAGAAATAGGGAACAACATACCATCTTCATCTCTCAAAAGTCTTATGTGGAAAAGTTTCTAAAAATGTTTTCTATGAAGGATGCTAAAGTTGTCAAACAGCCATTGACAAGTCAATATCAACTTACAAATGCAGATTTTCCTAACGCTGAGTTTGAAAAGGAAGATATGGCCAAGGTACCTTACTCTAATGATGTTGGAGCTATAATGTATCTAATGATTTGCACTAGGCTTGATTTAGCACACTCTATTAGTGCTCTAAGTAGATAGATGGCAAACCCGGAAGAATTTATTAGGATGCTATGAAGTGGTTGTTGCGTTATTTGATTAATACTATTAGACATGGGTTGGTATACAAGTAACATCATAATCATGTGGAAATCAGTGGGTTTGTAGACTCAGATTATGCTGGAGACCGAGACACTAGAAAGTCTACTACAGCCTATTACTTTCTAGTAAGTAGGAATTGTGTGAGTTGGAAGTCTCAACTACAATCTATAGTTTCACTTTCAACTACTAAAGCTGAGTTCATGGTTGCTACTAAAGCCATCAAAGAAGGTATTTGGATTCAAGGTCTTCTAAAAGAGCTACAAGTGTTCAAAGGAAAAGCTACATTTTTTTTGGATAGTCAAAGTGTCATACATTTTTGTAAGAATCTAGTAGTTCATGACCAGACTAAGCATGTGGAGATCAAGTATCATTTTATACATGAGAAGGTCACTGAAAGTGTGATTAATGTCGAAAAATTCCCCACAGAAGAGAACCCCGCTAATGCTGGAACTAAGATATTGCCATTGAGAAAGTTTAACTATTACCTAAGCTTGCTCGGAATTGATCATGGATGATAGTTGATGGATGAACTGGGATCATTGGGAAGTTGTGTTTATCTCTACAATCCATGTTTAATGAAGACCAAGGTGGAAATTTGCTATAATAGTTGGTCTTCATTAAACATTAGATCACATCAGCAAAGTTAGGTTTTTTTCTTCTAGTCTTGTCTACCATTTCATCAGATGAGTCTGGATTTATTTCTAGTATTTTTAAGTTTGACGATAGTTGTAAAACCCTCTATAAATAGGTCCTATTATCTCAGTTGTTGTAAGAGGAATAGGAACATATTTCATTTATAAGAATATGAGCTATTTTAGAGAGAGAAACACTTGGGTCTTGGGTGAGAGATTTATTTGTGCATGATCAAGTGTACTTGGGGTTTTGCTTGGGTTCAAGGCATTGTAATCCACCAAGTGTAGAAGTTCTCAAGTGGTGACAAGTTGTAATTTCTATTGGTGTTTCATAGTGGAGAGAAGAACATCCCAAGTGGAGTTCAAAGAGGATGTAGGCTCAAGTTTATTTGGGTTGAACCTCTATAGTTCTTGGTGTTGATTTTATTGTTTTTTCTTGCTGATTTTTCTATTGAATTTGTGCATGTTGTGTCTACTGGTTTGTTGATTTTGTGTTTGTAGATGAAGTTGGTGTGAGAAATGTAAATTTCCTAACAAATATATATGATGAGAGAAAATATTTACAAAGATAAAGTGATAAGTATATAACTAATTAATTTCTTTTTTATTCGAGTTACAAAAGTAAAATTAAGAATATAAAGTGTTGAAACTAACAGTTACATAGGTAAATTTATTCTATTTTGAAACTAATAGTTACGGCATGATTTGGAAACTAATAATTACAAAATTAGTTAGATCCTTGAACTAATAGTTACATAAATCAAATTAAAAATCATACATTTTTGGTGAGATTCTAAGAAACCTAGATTTCTAATGAAAAAGTGGTGTTTTCAAGTTAAGAGTAATTTTCTTCATCTAGGATTTGGAAGCATAACCATACCACTTATTGAAGCAAATAATGATAGATGGTGATATCACGCGTGTGAAATTAATTAGCTCAAAAGTTCAATGCGTGTCATTATAGTTGAGCTTTGGTTGTAGTATGGATAGTTGATGTCTATGGCAACTGTCATTATTGAATACGAGCCAAAGCTTCCAAAATAGTGACTCTTATCACCAGAATGCCCAATCGAAGGTGGATGGTGAGTACATAGACTGGTACGATCCAATCGAAGGTGGGAGCTTATCACCAATAACGATGGTGGTTGAGATAGTTGTGGAAGATTTGATAGTGGAGATAAAACCTTCTTCTTCTTTTTTTGGAAGAGAGACAAACTTGTATAAAACAAACAAATAACCCTATATAAGAAATGCACCATATTCTGTGGACAAATATTGATTTTATCTTAATTTTTCTTATTATCCACTTAAAAGTATATGTTAACGTTTTTTTTTTATGGAGATGAAAGACATCAAGAATAGGACATAAAAGGATGCATAGATACTCAATTTAATAGACTAAAAAAAATAGGAGGAATAGAATTTTCATGGAGAATCACTTATTATCTTGTAATAATTATTTGGAATTCTTGTGAGAAAGTACTAGTTTGTTTTCCTATCTCTTTCATTGGCATTATGTCTGTCTAAACTCCTAGAATATCAATATTTTATTATCTTTGGTCTCATAGTTTTTTTGGAGTGGTCTCTATTTGTGGGTCTATCATTACATGTAGTTGAATTAGATTCTTTACTTTTATTTTATTTTTATATTGGGGAAGAGAGGGATTGGAACTTGAAATCTCCTCTTTGACAAAAGACATATAGTTCAACTACTAGACAATGCTAGGCACGAAGTTAGGGCCCCCAATTTTTTGTCAAGGATAGATAGGGATTTCCCTCGTCTTTATTGATCTCCATCGCCGACCATCTTCTTCATTGCCTTCGGGCAGGGCTCGCCGACCCTTTCTAGGTGTTATTCAAAGGACAGGCATGGATGACGTGGCAAACATTTTTAACACGTGGCTGACACCTGGCAAAGGTTCTGTCCAACTATCGACCAGGGAGATTCCCCTGACATGACATTTGGATTTTATATACAACCAGCTTGGTCGTATACTCTGTATATTTTGAGAAGAACTTATGCAATTGTAATCACATCCGAGATTATCTCCAATAATTCCTGAGTATCCAATTATTTAGGAAAGAATATCTGTAACAAATTTATGTAATCCTCCTTGAGCCTATAAATAGAGAAGAAATAGCTCAAGGGAGGAACTTTTACCTTTTGGCTGATTTGAGATCAGAATTCAAACGCAGATGCTTTAGCCAAACTCGTGAGCGCAAAAGATGTTGACACTTTAAATATAGTGCCAGTTGAACGGCTACATGAGCCAAGCATACGAGCAGACGAAACCAATATGGAGGTCCGGTTAGCAGATACGTGGATGGCACCATACCTGGAGTATCTCACGAGCGGTATACTACCAGCAGATAGAAACAAAGACAGGACCCTTCAGAGATAGGCTGCTAGGTATATACTGGTTGATGGTGTTCTTTACCGAAGAGGATACTCAATGCCACTGCTCAGGAGTGTTACACCAGAAAAGGCTAAAGAACTGATGAAGGAAGTACATGAAGGCTTCTATGGAGACCACACTGGGGGGCAGAGCTTATCAAAGAAGATTCTAAGGCAAGGTTATTTCTGGCCAACAATGAGCGAAGATTCGATGGAGTTTGTGTGAAAATGTGATAAGTGTCAGAGATTTTCCAAGATCCCACGGGCACCTCCTAATGATTTAAAGCAAATGCAAAGTCCATGGCCCTTCGCAGTATGGGGTATCGATTTAATCGGGTCCTTGCCCATAGGAAAAGGTGGGGTGAAATACGCAGTTGTGGCGGTCAACTACTTCAACAAATGGACCGAGGTTGAGCCACTCGCAACCATATCGAAAAATAAGGTACTTGATTTTGTCATCAAGAACATTTTTTGTAGGTATGGATTGCCAAGAAAGATTGTCTCAGACAATGGCACCCAGTTTGATAGTGACATGTTCACAGACTTCTGTGAAAGGCATGGCATAATCAAGAGCTTTTCTTCAGTTGCTCATCCACAAGCAAATGGGCAAGTCAAGGCAGTAAATAAGACATTGAAGGATACCCTGAAGAAAAGGCTCGAGGAAGCTAAAGGAGCATGGCCAGAACAGCTGCCTGAAGTACTCTGGTCGTATAGAACTTCTCACTGAACAGCAACAGGTCATACCCCATTTTCCTTAGCATATGGGTATGAGGCTATGTTTCCTGTTGAGTTAGATCCGCCCTCACATTGCAGAATCACATACGATCAAGACCAAAATAGCCAACTGTTGATGGAGTCCCTAGACCTGATTGAGGAGAAACGAGAAAAAGCCCAACTCCGAGTAGCTGCGTACCAGCAAAAAGTCGCTCAGTATTTTAACTCCAAAGTAAAAGAAAGAAAGTTCAACGTCGCAAACTTAGTACTTCGAAGAGTTTTCTTAAACACCCGCGACCCAGCTGCTGGAGTACTTAGACCAAACTGGGAAGGACCTTACCAGATTGAAGAAGTCCTTCATCCAGGCACCTATAAACTTGCACGCTTAAATGGAGATCTCATTCCACGTTATTGGAATGGAGAACACATGCGCAAGTATTATCAATAAACAGTCCTTCTTAAAGGATTGGCTTGTATTAATTTTTACTTTTTACAAGTTTTGAAAAAGGGTTAGTCATGTTATATGGCTAATCGCTTATAAGTGTAAGATCTTTCAAAGATCACTCGTAAAGACATGTTTAGTCCATTTAAATACGAGAATTATAAGGGACTGTGTGCAGCCAGTCATTCTTGCCAAACTTTGTAATTTTTTACAAGTATTTGTTCATTATGTGTGTTGTTTTGTTGTATTATAAGTTTCACATGTTATACCGAGCAGTAATGTTCGTACAGATTATGGTCAAGGCAAGTGACCAAGGACCTAAAGCTCCTCAGTCACTTGGGGGGCATATAAGGCACATAGAAAGCAAAGCATACCAAGAGGTATGTAAACACATGAACAAAAATAAGTGAAAGCATACTACGGTACTTAGAATATTTTTCAAAATTTATATTTTGTTAAATCAAGCCAAAGTACTATGCTAGGTTCGGTCATGCGAACATATATTATAATAAAGCAGAAATATTATAATGTCAAAGGAATCCTTTTACATTGCGAGCAGTACTGCTCGAATGTAACTGTTCAAATAAAAGTAAAATAGCTGCCCTTGCAGTAATAAAAAAATAGTCTTTACATCACGACCTGTGGGTCGTGTAGTTGAGATAAACAAAAGAAAAAAAAGAACTAAGGAGCTGGAGGGTCTTGAGGAACGTCTTGGTCGACGACTGTGCCAGCTTCAGTGTATGCACCATCTATCCCTGCTGCCAGGGAAATCTCTGGGGAAGCAGGCACTTCAGCCCTCTCTTCTTCTTCCAGGCGAATGGCACACTGCGTCATTAAAGTCATCCTCAAGCGTTCGAACAGATAGTTGAAGTTAGGCTCCCGGTTGTGCTTCCAGAACTCGTAGAAGCAAAGATGAGCGGCTTCCTTGTATTTCTCCAAGTTCTTAGCTCCAGCTTCCTCAAGCTCTTGCACTCGTTTTCCGAGTTCCTCCGCCTCCTACCTGCTTGCGATCAGATCAAGCTCGAGCTGAACAGCTTGTTGATAGTTGAGTGTGGCACTTTCCCTGAATTTTTCCCTGGCTTCGTTGGATTTCTTCAGGGCGTTCCGGGTTTCCAGCAGCTCCTCGGTCAGAGTAGCTTTTTGCTCATGCAGTTCTTCTTTCTACTTAGATAGCTCTGTCTTCTCCTCAAGCAACTCGCCATTCTGTTTAGCAAGCTCGTTGTTTTTAGCATCGAGCGCTTTCTTAGCCTCGGCGAGCCTGGTATTGAAGTTCCTGCCCCGAGACACCAACGCCCCAGCACGGCGCCAGCCAGCGGTTATGGTCAGTAGCCCCTGAAGTCAGATAGGAAAAGATAAAGTAAAGGCAGGGAATCGAAAATAAATGTTACATCATCAGGAGTTGACTTACGCTAACTTGATCAGCCTCCATAGAGGTAGTTTCAGTAATAGCGGCCTGACTTCGTTTATGCTTGGAGAGCTTGTATATTCTCTCCCTGGCAGAGCTGACCACAAGGCTGGGCAGGGAGCCTTCGGGCGGAGTGCACAATGTATGGCTGCTAGGAGCCTTAGGAGAAGGCTGCTGGTCGGCGGGTGTAGCAGGATTTGAAGCTTGACAGACCGAAGGAGTTGAGGTTGGCTGCTCGAGTGGCGATGAAGGTGGTGAGTTCTCCTGCGAAGGGGCGGTAGCCGGAGGGTCGTCAATTCGGACCTTCTTTGAGGCAGTTTTACTGCTCTCCCCTCAAGCTCTCTTGCTGCTCTTCTTCTGGCCAAAAGAGGCGGCAGCAGCTCTATAATGCTCGAACACGTCCTCAGACTCCATATCTGCATAAAAAGAAACAACGCGGGCAGTGAGACAAGATGGTCACACAGGGCCAAAAAATGAAAGTGAAGAGATTACAAGTAAAGTACCCACGCTACAATTATTGGTCGCTACATTATTTACTGAACTACTTACTGCCTGGAAGAAATCTGAATTTAAGATTTGAGCATTCTTAAAGTTGCCATCCCCGTCGAACAGATGACAGGGAATTGGCAAAAATTTTAAAAGTGAAATTACTATACCATTATCATTTGACGAGTCGTCAGAGAGTTCGGCAGGCTCGGCGGCCTTCTGCTTTCCTTTTCCTTTGGGAGCCGGGGGACTCTCTGCTCGAGGAGTGCTAGCAGGTTCCCTGATTGTGACCCCAGTTAGTCTCCTCCGTGGAGGAGACGCCTGAGGTTGCTGCTCTGGTTCCCCTTTGGCACGAGCATTCCCCAACAAAGGCCCTCTCGTCTCTAATTGGGGGGCCCAAAGGCCGGCCAACCTAAGGTTAGCCTCAGTAACCAGGGCCCTGACACTCTTTTCAGCATCTGGCATGCCAGCTAAGAGTGTTGTCCTCGACACCATTCCCAGAGTTGGGTTTGGTCGCAACCACGGGCCTAGAATACATCAAGAGTTTAAGATATTGCGGAGGAAAACACCAAGAGAAGAATTCAACTAGTGATAAGAAAGTTTTACCTCCACGAGCGAAGGCCAGATTTTTCGCGACCAGGTCGGGCGTAAGGAAGTACTCCTGGTGGTACCTCCCCACGTTCGAGATGTGGGTTGTGTCAGTCAGGAAAGTGCACCCGGTTTCCTAATGACAAAGATGGAAGAACCCCGTGCCTTCTTGGTTGGGGTTAGACTTGAGGTCGAATTGGTAGTTAACCTCATGTGGCGACGGCACAGGCCATTTTTTCTGGCTGTACAGGATATAGAGTGCAGCAAGCATTCTATATCCGTTTGGGGTAATTTGGAAGGGGGCAACTCCAAAATAGTTGGCCACCCCCTGAAAGAATGCATGAAGAGGCAAAGTGGCTCCTGCCTCAATATGAAACCGCGACCAAGCGCTGTAAGCACCTCCAGGCAGATTAGCCCTTTGGTCTGGGTTAGGTTTGACTAGGGTCACCCCTGTCAAATTGTATTTATTTAAGTAGTTGGCGATCATTCTGATCGTCACCCTACTTTCAGAGACTACATGCCACTCGACCTCCGGCTGAGTAGCGTGTCGAGGGCGGGCATGCCTTTGGACATTTGGATCGGGGGCATTTTCGTCTCGACCACTGGTCGAGGGAGCATCAGCAGTAGTCTGATGAGAAGCGATGGGAGTTTTTCTTTTTCGAGCTTTGGTTTTGGTACGAGCCATATTTTGAGTCAAAACTGGGGAAGTGTTTAGGTTAACGCGAGAAAAAGGAATATCTGATATCAAGGTCGAAGGTTGTTCTTCGTCTTCAAGCAGTTGAACTAAGAGATCATCGTCAATGGGTCTTTCTCCTCCCCACGGGTCTTGCATATGAACTGCAAACAGACAAAGGAGGAGATAAGACGCACAGTCTGGGAGCTTATGTTGAAAGTTGGAATAACGTTGCTCGCGTCTATCGACCAGCAGCATTCTAACCGAAACACTAAGTTTTATGCTAGCAGTTCGAAAAACGGATCAAAAAGTGAAAGTAAAAAGTTTTCTGAAAATAAGCTTTTTCAACTCCAAAGGGGCGGGAAAAACCCGATTTTTCAACTAGCCTAAAAATCAAATTTTTACGTCAATTTTACGCCCTAAACCTATGATCCTGACTATCAAACTAATTCCTAACTTATATAGAGCAAAATTACACTACCCTATCAAGCATCAACGACATATACAGAATCCTCACAAATTTCTACTCAAGAACACAAAATAATTTAGAGCACAGAAGCAGTATGCATGGCATCTCGAAGATTTTAAAAGTCGAAGAAATTTACCTGGATGAAGGTTGGAGATTCTGAAACGGGACGACTTTGGGCTTGCAAACAAAGAACCCTTAAGCAAAGTGACGGGAGACCTTCGAAGTTCTAAGCTCTGGGATGGAGTCCTTGAGAATTCTTGACAGGAAATGGAGAGTAAAAGGTTGAAAGAAGAAGGTGGGGGTTACTTATAGAAGCCGAGGTGTGACAAAAAGTAGTAATCATGAATTCCCTGTTTCAAAGCATGGGGGAGTGTAACAGTCGTCGGAGTGGTTTCTTGAAAACTGAAAAGGCTTGATTAGACGTGATTAGGTCACGGTTTTCAAAAACGCACGAGGGCTCTGACAGATTTCGTGGGGCATATGAAATGTTGTTTTCCTAAGTTTACTTATTGCTGGTCGCAATAAATAAACTTGGGGGGCAAATGTTATCCAAAGAATAGGCGTGGATGACGTGGCAAAAAATTTAACACGTGGCTAACACCTGGCAAAGGTTCTGTCCGACTATCGACCAGGGAGATTCCCTTGACATGACATTTGGATTTTATATACGACCAGCTTGGTCGTATACTCCGTATATTTTGAGAAGATCTTATGCAATTGTAATCATATTCGAGATTATCTCCAATAATTCCTGAGTATCCAATTATTTAGGAAAGAATATCTGTAACAAATTTATGTAATCCTCCTTAAGCCTATAAATAGAGAAGAAATAGCTCAAGGGAGGAACTTTTACCTTTTGGCTGATTTGAGTTTATGCTTTACAAGAGAATTATTCCTATTATCTTCTGATTGTATTGTTTATCCCTCTAAGGCTTATGAAACTCGGAGAACCTGTAACACCCTGGTTACCCCAAAACAGTTACGGTGAACAGTGAACCAGAAATTTGGCTCATTACCTGAGTCCTTTGGTTAAAAACGTGATCTAAGTGTTATTATTGGGTTAAGGTGAAAACCAGTAAAAAGAAAGGATACGTTTCATTAAGTAAATAAACTGCTCATGAGCCTTTCAAAATGTTTACAAGTAGTTTGTAATACAAAAGAGTCACTACTGTTTCAAATTTAAAGTCCCCGCCGGCCTAAGCGGCAAAAATAGGGTAAACCCCTAGTCCCTCTGAGAACTCCTTGACCGTGGTGGTCAAGCGGCCCTGTATGTACACAACATCGCCCAAGCTCTCCACTCAGGGTTGGGTGAGCTTCTCTTTCCCTTTACCTGCACCACAAAGCACCCATGAGCCAAGGCCCAGCAAGAAAACACAATAAGGCATGATATAATATCGACAACGATCATAATAACCATTCAGGACTGTCAGTCCAAACAAATAGGTGACAATAGCCAAAAGTCACAATAATGAGCTCAGCCTCCTCTAGCCATGTGACGATAGGGTCATCGGGGCTCAACTGACGAGTGGTTCTTTCATAAGTTTGATCAGGACAGGTGCATGGTGATTAGTCACCAACATAACCTTCCTCCCGACTCTAGAGTCGAACTATGGACAACGTCCCCTAGCCTTGTGACAAACAGTCACCGGGGTCATATACCTTGGCTAAATACATCTGGTCTTAGACCAGGCAAGCGCTTATAAGTTCTTCGACCTTAGGGTCGGTCCCGCATTAATGCCATGGAGCTATTCAATGCGTGATCATCGACTTTAGAGTCGGTCCCTGACTAGTCAGTGCCATAAACAGGTAATCAGCGTTCACTAGCATATAATATGCAATCCACGTCCACGTATATCAACCAACATGCCTCAATATCAAACCATGCATGTCATATACCTATACATGGTGCAACTGTACTCTTACACTGTTTTCTTACCTCTGGTTCGAGTGAGAATTATTGTATGAACGACCCCTGAGAACGATCAACCTTTAAATTCCTCGACGGTCACCTAGTCATAACCAAGATATAGGATTCATCAATAAAAATAATAACTAAGGGTTCCCAACCCAAAATCTAGCCTCTGGGACACCAAACACTACCCAACCGGGTACTAGGTTCAACCCCGAGGCCTAAGGTTTGAATCCCCAAGCTAAAAACACCATTTTTCCCAAAATGACCTTAAGGGCCGCGGCCATCCCCAGCTGCGTCGCGGCGTGCCCTCAAATAGAGAGGACTCCTCCCTGCCAGACGCCAAGGGCCGCGGCGCCCAGCTCAGACCAGCAACACGCCCACACACGAACTCAATTTTTCCCCTGTGTTTTTCCTCTCAAGCTAGCCCTTAAAATCAACCCAAAACCTCCTCCAAACAACACCCATAACTCACCCTCATCAAATCCCAATCAAACCTACACAAAAACTCCCTTTGATCCCCACTTTCTACATCAAAAACCATGAGCTGAAAACTAAAAGGAAAACAGAGCACCACCTGAGATAAGTGACTAGAACTCACCTTGAAACCAGTTTTGGACCTTCCTCAACAGCTGAACTAAGTCCACAACTTCAGCCTTTGAGTTTCCTAGCTTGAAATCTCTCCTAGAGCTCAAGAACACCAAAGGAGATAATGGAGGAAATTGTGTACGGGAAGGAAGAAGCAAGTCTCTGTTTTTGTTCTGTTTTAATCCACTAGCTTCTACAGCCAGCAGCCACTTATGTCATATATATCCCAAACTTAAATGACCAAAATACCCTTGAGCCACCTAAAGCCTCTAAAACCACTTCAAGGGTAAAATTGGCACTTTTCACCTATCCCGTTAATCATAATTAACGCTTCCCAATTCCCGCTAATCTCAATATCCTCAAACACCAATAACTCATATCCCGTTCCCTAAAATCCCCGGTAACGCTATAATCAATAATATCACCTCGAGACTCACCCCGAGCCCCGAGCTCAAACTTGTTATGACCAAACCGATAAATCATGTTTAAAGATCGTCTCATGTCAAAATACTCGAACCAATCCACATTATAATGTGGTCTCACAATATATCATTAACACGCAAACAAATATTCAATTATACCCTCAACGGGCCAAATTACCAAAACACCCCTGTAAGCAAATGTGGACTCACATGCATGCATTTAACATCATATTATAATATAATTCCCATAAACATGCATAAACACATTTAATGGCATAATTAAACAGTTATGGCCCTCCCAGCCTACTAACCCAGCCATTAAACCATAATAGGGAATCCAGGGCATTACAGAACCCTAGTTCTTTGATCACTCCTTGGAGAATCAATATCAATAATAGCTTAAGTGGACGTAGGTCATTACCAATTCGTGGGGCCGAACCACTATAATTTGTTGTGTCATTTACTGTTCTTTCCATTAGATCTATTTCAATACCTTCTATCACATCAAGCATTTGACTCCGTGTCAGTTGGCCAAAACAAGGGTCAACACTAGGGTTTGGGTGTGGCTCTGGTTGGGAGGCATTGTTAGCTACACAACAGACCTTCCCATGGCCGACACCTTTACTCTTTGCCATGTTCTCTTTTTCTCTTCTAATGGCCAGGTTCTTATGTTTTTTTGGATCTTGGTGGACGTGAAACTCCTCTCCGACCTGTGTGTCCGATCTCCATTGTGTGGGTCTCGTCTCCGTTTGGTTTAGATCAGTAGGTTCGCTCTCACAACTGGTGGCTGGGATTCATTTTTCTCGTTTGAGAAGGGTGGTTGCCTAGTTCAGGCATGCGTGGTCGAGGTGGGAGGATCGTCGATCACGGGAGAAAAAAATCTAGGGGTCATGGTTGTCACTTGAAGCGTTGGAGACCTCAGGGATGGGCTGATGTTCGGTTTCGTTGGGGTTTCTCTTTGTTTGTGTTATGATGTTTTAGTTCTCTTTTGTTTTATTGTATTTTGTTTCATTTCTAGAATAAAGGTGGAGTTTCTTCACTGTCTTGCTAGATTAGTGAGGGTTTTAGTTAGTATGGCGAGGGATGATAACCTTGAGTCTTATTAGATGGTTGAGTTTATATCGAATTGTTCAGTTTGTTTATGCAAGGATCTCGATCATTCTTCATTTCGTCTTCAGATTCGGGGGAGTCCTCGATCTCTATCTTTATTAACCATGTGCTTCGTGATTTACTGTCTTTTGGAGTCGAGTTTCATGAGCATAGTTGGTCGTTGCTATGTTGCCATTATTTTTTGTTTGAATAATGAGTTTGTTTTTCCCCAATTTTTATTGGAAGACTTTTGGGTGATTGTCATTAGTGGGATAAATATGTCATATGCTCATTTGGTTTGGAAACTTAGTTTACCTCACTCTTTTGATGTTCGATAGCTGGCAGCTTATTGGATCTTTAGTTTGAGTAGTTGTTAGGATTTTCTTCCTTTTTATTGTAAACGCCTTAGTAAGCTTATTATTGTTGATCATGCTCCATGAGAGACATCTTCATGTAATGTAATGGACTATGTCCGATTTACTTAGAAATTTCCTTAGCTTTAAAAAAGACTACCTGACAATGAATGCTATGACCACAAATCACATTCTTTATTAGTAGTCAATTTACATCAATAATAGATAGGGGTGAACATTTGACCCGCAAAACCCAAAATCTCACTCGACCCGATCCTCGAGAACCTGGATTTTCAAAAAACTCCTTCATTTCAGGCTTAATCCGACCCAAACCTGAAATATGGCGAGTCGGGTTCGAGTTTAAAATTGAAAAAAATGGTATTTTCGGCCCAAAACCCAGCTCAACCCGAACCCAACCCGAAACTCAAAACCCAAAAAAAATTTGGATCGATTTCGGTACCATTTTTCTCCACCCAAAACCCGCAAAACCCGAACCCAATGAACCCGAAACCCAAAAATCCGACCCGTGTGCACCCCTAATAATATATCCTTGTTTTTCAATGAAATGGAATTTTTATTAGTTGATTGCCCTTCTTTTCCATATTTAATATCAAATTTTTCAAAAATATCCCTGATCTATTATGGATTAGCTGTACGTAGATAAAGAATTTGATATGATAAACTAAGAATAAAAGATTATCTTCAACGAATTTTTTCATTGCCAAAAAATACTTGTAAATATTTCAATTTATTAAGAAACAACATGAACACAAGGTCAGCTACCTTTTTTCCATTTTTTCCCAATTTAAAACAAAATCTACATGAACTATTATTAGAGTTCTCATAGATAAATGCATTTGAAGAAAATGACTTTGAGAGCATCCAATAACTAAAGGCAGACTCGTGTGAACAAGAAAAGGAAACCAAGTATCCACAAAAGTGAGCTGAAATGCCGAGTATTTATGAACATCAGGCGTCAACTTATTTGAGCAACGAAATCTGTGAGAGCTCAGATTAGGCAAAAAGAAACAGAAACACAAGTACAACAAACGTACATTATATTTATTTATTTATATCATAGCTTCTGCATTCCCATATTCACAAATGTTTCTTATTCCTTGCAGACTGGGAAATCTTACACTTGACAATCTATGAGTCACTCCAGTTAACCATGTTTGTCGCCTTAAGAAGACCCTCTCTCATAAACTTCACATGCATATGTCCAGTTAATAACCTTCCATATGTTCTTCAGATAATCAGGCTTCACATTTTTGTACTGCATCGTCACAACATTCTAATTGTTAATATATATTTCATCAAAGCAACAGAATTGGGTGGGGAACACTCATGGCTGACAGACACCAGATTAAACATTATGATAGCAATCTGCTATCGACATCAAGAACACAAAAAGTTTTCTATTCAATACAATAGAGCAATAAGGTCAAGCAATCAGAGTCATAAAAAATAACATATACAGTGAGTTCACCTGTAAGTAGTACGCATGCTCCCACACATCTACTCCGAGCAGAGGGACTAAAGTCGACCCCTTAGTCACAAGCGGATCCTATAAAAAAGTATAATATCATCAGCAAATGAGCACAGATTCAAAATGGAAAGAAACACTGAAAGTGAAACACATTAAGCCAAGTTCAATGGATAACTTCCTTCCCAATTCACAACAAATAAGCGAAACCAATCAAAGATAAACAACCCCAAATAAGTCAGACATCATTAAGCATAAAAGCAACCAAAACAATTGCCAGGTAAGAACAATCAAACAAGTGACCATATTAATGGCTCCATTAGCATAGCTGAAAGAAATGGTAAACGTACCTGGTTTGCTGTGGTTTCAACAGTAATCTTCTTCAACTCTTTATCAAGAGCAAGCCACTGCAATGTATACAATTCAAAGTGAGAAATAAAAGAAGTTTAGCAGGCATGTTTTTGAAACCAAAGGTTAATTGATACAAGAGAAACGGAGCAATGGCGTACTTACCACCCACCCAGAACCTTGCAGAGCAGCACCTTCAGAGTTAATTTTCTGAATTAGAGTGTCTAGTGAGCCAAACTGCATGTCAATGGCCCATCCCAGTGATTTCTTTGGAGGCTCACCACCACCTTTCTGCCATTACAGTTCACCAACTCATTCGATTAATAACCATCAAAATAAACACTTTAAGATCGCCCCAGAAGGAAATTGGCTTACTTGAACAGGGGCCAGATTGTTCCAGAATATAGAGTGGTTTATATGGCCTTCAATGGGAGTTGAGAGTAAGACTTTAGTTAATTCACAACAAAAACTAAAGAAAAATCCAGTAAAAAAAAATCAAGAGCAAATATTGCATTGCGAGGTTGAATAGTTAAGTTCTTAAAAAACACAAAAAGAAGTGAAAACCTCCGCCGTTGAATTTGATGGCACTCTGCAATTTAACGACGGTGGAGGCGTCGCCCTTGGCGATGGCTTGGTCGAGCTGCTCGAGGGCTTTGTTGTAGTTGGTGATGTAGGCCTGATGGTGCTTCTGGTGATGGAGCATCATGATCTCGGCGCTAATGACCGGCTCCAGGTCGCCGTAATCATAAGGCAAGTCCGGCAACGTGAACGTCTTTAACCCACGAACAAACCCTAATCGTCCTCCATTTCTACCAAGCTCCGCTAGGGTTTTCCTGCTCAAACTTCCAAGTGCCATCTTCAACTAAGTTTACTTTCCACTCCCTCTGTCTTACTCTCTGAGTGACGCTATATAAATATAATGAATAATGACTGATGTGCTTTTCTAAAATAATAGTTCCGCTTAAAAATAGATTTGATTGGTTAAAAGTCATCATTAGTCAAATATAATTCAATCACCGTCACGAGACACGCGACTATTTAAATATAATAGTACAAAAGTCTAAAAAATTTGTGAATTGATCCCCTAATTCCAACAAAATTGTAATTTGATCCCTCATATTTTTCCCTTTTTTTTTATTTTTATGATGGGTTGAGCGCGATTATTTATTCCTCTCATCTGCAACCATAATGAGATATTAATCATAAAATAATAATTAACGGACTATATAATAACGATTTAACTCCAATTTATTTATTTATTTTAATCAAGGCAAGCAAATTATGAGTCTCAGTATCCATAGTGTGATTTAAATGAGTTGTATATTTTTCATGTAAAAATTTGCAATTTTTTTGTATAGCATTTTGTGGTTTTTATAGTTAAAATATAAAGTAGGATTAGTTACAGTCGACTCATAATAATCATCTATGTTAATAAACCTTGTTTCTCACCTTGAAGATTGAGTAATTTGCTTTCAACAAATTGACATGCTGCATAGCATTGTTTTATGGTGGAAAAATGGTTTGTATTGGGTAGCAAGTTCACGCCACAACCAGACACAAAATAAGTACACATGCATGATGATACATCCCTAGAATTTGAACAAAAAAAGGACGATTCACTAATCACTAATCATTAACTAATGAACAATAATGAATATCCTTGTACTATAAGGTAACAGTATACATTTGCAGTAACAAATTGTGGTATAATTCTCATTTTCCATACCTGATTCTGGTTCATACAAAAAAGAAAATAAAAATAATAACCAAAACTTATATGTAAAAAAAAAGGAAATTCTTCAATTCTTAATACTAATTCTACAGTACAAAGTGTAACCTCCAATTGCATATAACTATCGAAACGTAGCATATCCAAAACCCTTGCCAGTTGCCAGCAACATCTTCATTGCCGGCCGGATCAGCTCTGTCATCTAATTTCACCTCAGGGCACATGAATTGAAAAAGACTATGCGTTTTAAGCATGAAGGTCTTTATTTGAAGTCCACACTGGAGACTTTGGACCACCATCACCATGCAACCCATTTCCATTTTCGACACTTAACAACGGATCCGATTCAACTTCTTTTGCCTGTGACCAAAATTATAAAAATTAATTGAATGTAGAACCAAAATAAAGGATGAAGAAGGTGAAAAGCTGACATCCTATGCAGACAGCATGAAAAATGAGAGTTGGAAAAGAATTTTATTTACCTGAGACAGCTGCACAGGGACTTCACTGGCCTTCTGCTGGCTCTCACGAGTGCAATAGAAAGAATAGAGTACCATTCCAACTACAGCAACTAAAATCCCCAGAATGTTGCGCCAGCTAAATGGGTCCCGAAGTAGAACATAGCCAAATGTCAAAACTAGGCATGTTTTTAGATGTCCAAGGACCTGATAGGTAACGGGAGATGTCTTTCCAATAACCAAAAATGTACTGAAGTTTACAGAGACCGATATTAGGCAAGACAAAACAATGAAGAACTGCAACGCAGGATAAGAAAATCAATATCAGAAACCAGGGAAATCAGATACAGATTAGAAGGATAAAGAGGTGGAAGACTAGCTTTCAGTTCTTCAATTCTCTCACCAACACTTGCGGGGTGTATTTGAAAGCGAAGACATTTTTATTGGTCAAAAGCCCATCAAGAAATGGACCAATAATGAACAGAGTCATAGCTTGATAGGGGCAAGACTGATACAGAAGTTGCGTTGAAGAAACTTTGAACTTCTTTTGGATAGTGTTTGTCATCTGAATAACTGATTAAGAAAAATAGCTCATATAACAAGTTCGATCATGAGCGGCTTAGAATACTTAGTCAGCTAAACATTTTGTTTCTTATCATATATGTGCTAGTTAGATATCAAACATAGAAAATTCTCAAAAAATGGAAAACTTGAAAGTTCACAACAGTTTAGGATACAATCTGAGCAACACAAGTTGTAAGAACTGCAAGCAGGGACAAGAAGGATCCCAAGGCATTGAGCTGAAGATCAGTCACTGTTGCAATCCCAACCCCCAAAAGAAGGATTATAAGTGAGAACTGGATGGTCCTACTGTTAACGTGGAAAGAAGTATCAGTATCCAGTCCACATAAATAATTTATATTCATCGTACATCTAAACCTTAAATTGTCCTAACCAGTGTGAAAGCAAAAGAACAGACTTGATACAAAAGAAATGGACATTCTATTGCTGACTGACAGCTTCACGTAATAAAAACTAAAAAATCCATAAAATAAATAAACATACGATAGCATCACAAATAAGGCAAATAAATCATGCAGAAGAAACAAAAAATGATAAATACAAGTTCAGTGAATTGGAAATGGAAATAGAAATTCTACAGCTGATTGCTCTTCACTTCAGAATTATGAAGGACCAAAAATCACGCCAAAAAAATCCATAAAAAAAGTGTCCTAAAAAAATAAAGCATGAAAAGAGCCTTATGCCATGAACATTAAAAGAAAAATGTCTGATTTAAATTAAAGGATCCATTCCTAAATTCTCCACATATGTAGACCACATTATACCTACCCACAAAGTTATGAGTACTAGTATCTAAACCAAGGTTCAGATGCTAAGGGAAGGTTAGTATTGGATTACTCATCAATATATATTAAAATTATTCATATAACCAAGGAAAAAGGAGAAACACAACAAAAGTATTAAATCAATAGGTTGAAGAGTGATTGACTCACCTGAATTGCTTCCTAAAGAATATAGTCTCTAAAAAAACAGTACAGGGGATGATTGCCAATTTTGTCATCTGAAATGAAAAAATTATAGGTAAAAGTTGTTCAGAAACTTGTAATTCAAAATATATATTTAAGACACCTTACCCAAAATCTAATAGATTTAAGTTGAAACAGGACACAATAATATAGAAGAAGAGGGAAAAAAATATCAGCTTAATTAGAGATACATAGATTTAAATCTATGTTTGAGAACTCCAGAAAAACAAAATGTAGAAACATCGCCATATCGTAAGTGAAAAGATAATAAACCATAACATAAAAGGATCTTTTATCTTTAGCAATGGAATAAAGTCATTAACAGGAAAGGAGAAAGAAAAAAAAAGACGTTTGCTTTGAAGGATAATCAGTTACTGCTAAGTTTAGCAGATTGTCCCAAAATTATACATTATTAAAAAAAAATGGTTCACCTGATAGAAACCAACAGAGTTGAAACCCAGGCTAAGATTCAGAAGTCCAATGGAGATTCCATTTAGTACACCGAATCCCATGACAGCTCTTGCATCAAAAGGCTTATGTTCAAACAGTTTCATCCATAATGCTACGTGAAGGGAACAAAATGTGACCAAAAGATGCCAGCTTGTCAAAGTCGTAGCTGTTCATTAATAAAATTCCGAGTTAGAAAAATTATTTATTTTATCTTTCTATAAGAGAAATTACTAGGCTTGAGCACCGGATCACACACACTCACCTCCTTAACCACTTGAGCTAACCTCAAGTGAAAAGTTAGGATATCGATCAAGTCCGAAAAAGTAAAAATTATATGATAATTACTAAAATAACAATGGTAATCACAGTGATAAGTGATGGCAATGATATTGACTAGACTAACACTATTATATGTAAGCAACTAAACAGCTTGTATTTTGTCTGATAAATTAAACTAGTGATGCATGTGCTAATTTTCATTCATCTGCAAAGAACAGCACAAAAATAATGTGCTGTCAGATAGCATCCACACCGTGATAGTGGAAGTGGACATCTATATTTTTGGGGGGAGTGAAGATATTACATAAACGATAATTTTTATTGCCCAAAATGATTCCTTAATATATTATGTTTCAAATGCAGTTAACAGTACATCATAAGGATTTTAGGAGGCCCTAACCAAATCCTTCTCACAGGACTTTAAAATTTAAAGATGATTTTACTTTAAATTGAAATTATGTCCAAATAATGAAGATGGTAAGCAAACCCTTTGAGCTTAAATGATAACTCTGAAAACAGGATTTTTTTTTTATAAAATTGTTTTTATACATATGGTTCAACAAGACGATTTACATGTACTTCTTCAGCCAGAACATACCCAGGAAATGTCACCTCCTATGCGAAGCATCTCTTGGTGTACTGTTTTACAAATCAGAAATGAAGCTTTGCAAGCGCAGTGAAACTTCGCAATTAGGCATATTATTAATTCTGTCTTGAAACCCATATGCATAAGCAGTAGCAGTCTAACTTAAATTCGCAACCAAAATGGCAACGATTAGAGCTAAACTAAGTCAAGAAAACTTAAACACCAACATCCAAAACAAAATCAAAAGAAAATTGCTCACTAAAAAGTATCTCATACTAACCAAAAGTGAAACCAAGAGTACTAATGAGCGCCTTGTTGCAAATCACAATGGACACGGAAGACACCACCGACAAACTCAAAGCCCCAATAGTCCCCAACTGGAACTTCTGGCTCTCACCCATGTTCACTCCTGATTTAATAATTCCTTCCAAAACCTCTATCTGGATCAATCAACCTCAATCTCAGTCATCACAATATCAAAAACATCTCCAACAATCACCGATCAATTGGAAAAAGAAAATAAACTACATACCTCATTAAGACAAAGCAAAACTATAATCTCGAGCGCGGTAAATTACACAACGAAGCAGGCTCCAAACTACAACATTGATCGAACAGAAAAACAACACGTGATCAAAAATTGAACTACAATTTCCACGAATCCATGACTCGTAAAAACCCTAGATCTGCTACCATCAAAGAATATCAAAAACCACAAACACGCACACACATAAATATATATATATATAGAGAGAGAGAGAGAGAGAGAGACTCACTGAGAATGTGTGGGAGAGAGAGAGCTGAAACACAGAAAACAATGGCGGTGAAGAAGAAGAGGGAAATCAAAGAGCGAAGCCTGGCATTGATATTGATGAGAAGCAAAAGATCAGCATTCCTTCTTCTCCATGTTAGATGTTTAAGAAAATGGAAATGGACTCAATGAAACGTTTGGTTTTTCTCTTTTTTGTTTGGGACTTTATGACTTCGCTTCTCAGATTCAGAGAAATACCCCTCCTTCCTTGACGCCCCCTTGTATTTTTTTTTACATTTAATTAATTTCCAAAAATAATAATAAAAAACTTACTTTCATTTTTCGTACATTTATAATAAAAAAATATATATTTATGTCATAAAATAACGACTTATAAGTTTTTTTTTTAATTAACGACTTATAAGTTTTTTTAAAAAAATTAACGACTAATAAGTTAACCTCTCCCTTCCATTAATATGAATTAGTTCATAGAATTAATGATTTTAAATTTATATTTTGTCACCAAAAATAATATTATAATTATATGTGGCATTCTCAATTATGTTTGAACATATAAATTTATATAGTATAAAATAAATATAAATTAACAATTTTTAATTTTAAATAGTGTCCTAAAAAGACATCAAACCAAATTTCTCAAGAATATTTTCATGTACATAAACATTAGAACATGTAGTATGGTCTTATTTGTATTTTTATAATTTAATAAAAAAAAAAAAACTCTGTTCCTTATTTTGAATTCTTATTGTTTCACCTAATTAAACTTAGCTTTCAAATGTTCAATGCCAAATTCTTTTTGAGCAAAGTTTGTTCCTCTTTATTTTAGTGTAAGCTTTTCTTTGTCTCCACTTTTGACCATTTAATTTTTTTTAACCGAAAAGAGAGGGGTTAGGTTATTAGGTAGTGCATTTTTTTATTTTATTTTAACTCATCAATGCTATCAAATCAATTAATTAATCCATATTTAAATATATGTTTTTGATGTGAAATCAATTTGTTAATTATTTACATTATATTGATCGCATTATAATTGACATGATGTAAAAATAACTATAATATCAATTCTGTGGTCATCGTGACTTATGAGTGACATTATCATTATGGAGCAATGATACTTGCACTATATATATTTGGTACTTGGTAGAATAGAAAGAATGGACAGTAAATGAAAAATAGAGAGCAATCTATTCTATTCTATTCTATTTAGTAAGATGAATGAGAAAGTAAAACGATAAATTACTATTTATGTATAAAATTGTTAGGGAAATTGTAAAGTGAGGTATGTTATGGTAAGAAACAGTCATGTTTGAGGTACATCTAATTTTTTTCATGACAATATTTACTGTAGTCATAGTATATTCTAATAAAAAAATTTTAAAAATCCAAATAATTTATGATGCAAAAAACAGGCTTCACACAATCTATTTTCTATTATATAAACTTTAGTTTTGGCACCGTAAATTATCCTAAATTTCTCGAAGTTTTGTAAGAGACCTGATATAACTACAATAAATATTGGCATAGAAAAAAAAAAGAGTCAAAATTGATTTACGTGCCTAAAACAAAACATTACATTAACAGTGTTTACTGTAGCATGCCTTCTTAAGAATTACCCAAAAATTATTAAATTATTTTTTATATTTTTATAAAGAAGGTATATTTGTAAAAAAAAAAAAATTAAAAAGAAATATTATTAATAGAAAAATTATTCAAAATGTGGATTTAAGACGATTAACAATCTTCTTATTTCTCCATTTTTTCCAACAAAAACAAAAAGATTTGATCTCTTCTACCATCAATCTCTCTCTTCTCCTCTTCATCAATTCATTTCCCCATTTACCAAGCATAATCTTATTATTATCATGAAAGCATGGTTGTAATGAGTCATGACAATAATATTAAAAACGATGGCATACATATGTTTAAGAAAAGAAATGAAAAAAATGATGCCAATAAAAACAATAAACTTTTTGTCCTTTTGAAGTGGTTATAACAATAAAGTTCAATGTTTCTTGCGTCTATAAATTAATCATATAATATGTATTAAGCTTGGGTTAATGTAGTAATATTTTTGTTACATACATCTGCAAAGTAATATTAGTCAATATGAGTAAATGATGCTACAATATTATTATTCCTTCTAGCAATTTTTATTTTACATATATTATATACATATAATTATATGAGTGCGTAAGAAGCAAACAAGTTTTGTGTATATAATTTAGGTTTACGTTACTAGGTTTGACTAATACCAAAATTCTGCATACAATTGTGGTTATGGTAATATTAAGTATAACATCAAGTCATCAACCCATTACTCTATTAGTTAATTAACTCGTACTTCACGCATCGAATTGGATCCACCGACTAAACTAGTACAAAAAAAAATCTTCTGAGTTATGCTAAAATTATAATAACACTCCTTGGATTATAATTTTTTGTACTCACACCCTTATTAAAAAGGATTAATTACATCTTCTACCGTAATCTAAAAAAAAATTCGTTTTATACGGTAATGTTAACAAATTACAAAAATACGGCATTCACTACCTACCACCCATGTATATATATATATATATATATATAAATATATATTAACCCTTTGTTTTACTTTTTTATTTCAATTTTTAATAAGAATTAGGCATATCAAATAATATAATAATAAAAGTAATAATAATTATAGTTACTACCTTCAATAAAATAAAATAAAATAAAGTAATTTATTTTATTTTATTTAAAATAAATATATTTATTAATATTTATACAATTACTCAAAAAATAAATAAATATTTATACAAATTACAAATATACTGTTAATTAAAATTAACATTAATAACTATATGTTACAATATATAGTTAAAGATAATCACAATATTATTATTCTTTATAAAAATATTATATATTTTTTTTAAATCATAGCTAGTCAAGTATCAACACTCCATGTTAAACCAAAATCATAATCTAATCCAAGTTTTAAGTTTTGTTACAAAAATATATTTAAAGTTAAAAAATTAGTTTTGTAAATCTTTGTAATAATCATGTTAAATTAATTTATAAATATTTATGTAAATGTGAGTTACAAAAATAAACTTTTTAGTTGTGAAATTAGTTTTGTAAATTGTTGTTACAAAAATATAAAACTTGTTTAAAGAAAAATATTGTATTTCACCACTATATTCAATAAAGTGTTTTATAAATAATGAATATCTTAAATTTATATTTTTAAGTTGTATAGCATAAATATGATGTTTCATGTAATTTTTTGGTACAATATTGTAACAATATGAAAAAGTATAATAATTTTATGTATATTTTGTTTATGATTTCTTAACTATAAAATATTTTCGTAAATATTAGTTACAAAAATATCTTTCTTAGTTGTAAAACTAGATTTGTAAATTATTGTTACAAAAATAAAAAATTTAGTTACAAATTTGTTTGTAAGTTTTATCTACAAAAAAAAATAAAAAATCTACAATTCTATAACTGATTTTGAAAATATTATTTACAAATACGTAACAGATATTTACAAGTTCGTAACATATATTTACTAGTTTGTAAACGTTGATCACAAGAAATTGTATTTTACAGCTTTTATTTATGATTTTGCCACTCCGTATTTACAATTTTGCCATTCCGTGTTTTTATCCAAAAATTCCGTATTTTTGTAAGGTACCGTATTTTTCAGATTTTTTTTAACTTTTAGTACATTTTTGTAAATTTCCCTTTTAAAAATAGGATAGGTAATCATTTGGTACTCTATGTTTTTACAAAGTATCATTTTAGTATCTTATGTTTATAATAATATTCATTTGGTACTTCGTATTTTGAAATTGTACATATTTAGTACTTTATATTTTATAATCGTACATATTTAGTACACTAAACTCAAATTTAATTAATAAAATTTTATCAATTTAATCAATTATATAAGGTCCAAATTTAAATTTAATTACTTAATTACATATAACTAATGACAATTTGTTAATATTGACAAAATTTTATCTATCAAATCTGAGTCCAAGATATCAAATACGTATAATTTTAAAATACAAGATATCAAATGAGTATTATTAAAAACAGAAAGTACCAAAATGATAATTTGTAAAAATATAGAGTACCAAATGAGTAAATTCTCTTAAAAATATAACTATGCAACAACTTATTACAGAGATGAATGGTAGCAGTGCTGACTAGACTAATATAATATAATTTTGCATTCAAAGATGTATTTTGTCCAAGAATATACCAAGATGGGAGTATGTAAAATCTTGAAATCCGCATCATTTTAGAAGACAATTTTTAATATTATAAAAAATTATTCGATCAAGTTCATAAGTTGTCAAAACAGCTTGGAGTCATGTTTGCAATGTTCAGATTTTGATTTTTCCTAAAATTTGTTTGGTAATAAGTGACATCTTTATTATTATTGTTTTATTTATCACTTTATTGCAAGATTTCATTAGATAAAAGGTATATTTATATAATTAAGGATTTTATCCTTTATTGTATAAATAAATATATTTAATATATTTTTTTCTTAAATATGTAATTCTTGTATCATTGCTTTGGCACACATGATAATTTGTAATTGCCCTATTTATTTAATTGAATATTTGACCACATTATGTGTTTAATTGCAGGTTGTGATTTTTATTCATTCGTAATCTATCTCGATGACTATTTGGGTTGTTCAAACAAGTTGTTTGTTCGTGTTAACAAAATCATTCTCAATATGTAGAGTTGGCCCTAATATGATTGAGTCCTCAGAAATATTAAAAATTAGGGGTCATTTTTATATAAAGCTTCTAAACGTTTATGATATTTTTCAAAAAAAAAAAAAAAATTAAATGGGTCATTGGGCTAAGAGTGCCCTAAACGCGGGTCTAGCCCGCCTTACCTCACGGTCGACCCTATCAAGAGGAATTTACACGAAATATGTGAAAATTAAATAAATTTTGATATATATGGCTTTTTTTTGTGTGAGCATTTTTTATGGTATTTTTTGTTATTTAACTTTTTTATGGGTTTTGTGTTAGAATTAATATGAAAGTAGACATATGAACAATTCTATATACATGTAGGCGGAATTAATATATGAATGAACATATGCAAAAAAGAATCGAATATTGTATACCTCCAGCCATTGCTATTGATAACCTCGATCTAGCTTTAGATCTACAAAAGAAAAGAACAGAAATTAGAACGAGCACACGGGCTTCCAAGCTCTCACTAACTCTTTTAGATGGAGTTACTGAAAGTCAGAATGAGTAGCGAGCTTGGGGACCGGTACTCTATATTTATAGAGTGAGACCTACCATCAGAGTCTCTGCCACAGATTGAGATATTTCCTCAATCAGTTGGGATATGAAAAATCGGGTAACAACAAATCAGGTAACAAACAATGTTGACCATTAATTAGAATATTTTGTCAATAAATTAAATATTGACTTTAATATATTAAATCAATTAGTTGATTTTATATACCAAATAAATAATATTCTAACATTCTCCCACTTGGTCAGCATTTAAATTAATGTATTACTTAAGCCCGACGATCATCCCTGTTAGATAATAAACACATGAATCATGGCGATAGGTCCTCTTTTTATGACGAGTATTATCTTCCATGTATTACAATATATTTATTACATAACAATGTAATTTATGTGGCTATGTACTTAAACGAATAAACCTTATGTTTATTCAGGTCCTATGAAAGTAAAATTTTCTCAAATAAAATTAAGATGCGCATAAATATGAGAAAATATCAAAAATGAGAGTTTCATTGATAATAACTTCAGTTTGTACAATAAATTTACATAAGGGAACCAAGTCCCATGTTCACTACATGATCCTTGAATTTATGAGGTGGCAAGCCTTTCGTCATAGGATCAGCAATCATCAATTCAGTGCTAATGTGTTGAATGACCACTTTATTTTCTTTAACACGTTCTCTCACGGCTAAGTACTTGATGTCGATGTGCTTGCTTCGACTACCACTCTTGTTGTTCTTAGCCATGAATACAGCAGCTGAATTGTCGCAGAACATTCTCAATGGCCTAGATATTGAATCTACAACTCTAAGGCCTGAAATGAAACTCTTTAGCCATACACCATGCGATGTAGCCTCAAAACACGAAACGAACTCGGCTTCCATAGTAGAAGTAGCAGTCAAGGTCTGTTTGTTACTCCTCCATGATATAGCTCCACCGGCAAACATAAACACGTAACCAGAAGTTGATTTACGTGAATCAGTACAACCAGCAAAGTCTGAATCTGAGTAGCCAACTACTTCCAGTTTGTCGGTTCGTCTGAACATGAGTTTGTAATCCTTAGTACCCTGAAGATACCTCATAACTTTCTTTGCAGCTTTCCAGTGGTCTAATCCCGGGTTACTCTGAAATCTTCCTACCATTCCGACAGCAAAGGCAATGTCGGGTCGTGTGCACACCTGAGCATACATCAAGCTTCCAACAGCAGAAGCATATGGGATGTTCTTCATTTCTTCCTTTTCAAAATCATTCTTTGGACACTGGCTCAAATTTAATTTATCACCCTTAACGATAGGAGCAACACTTGGTGAACAATCTTTCATCCGAAATCTCTCTAAAAATTTGTTAATGTAGGTTTCTTGAGATAGACCTAAGATACATTTGAATCTATCTCGATGGATCTTAATGCCAATGACATAAGACGCATCACCCATATCCTTCATCTCAAAGTTCTTTGAGAGAAATTGCTTCACCTCATGTAGCATGCCCTTATCATTGGTTGCAAGAAGAATATCATCCACATATAAAACAAGAAAACAAATCTTACTCCCACTGATCTTCTGGTATATACATTGATCCATGACATTCTCTTCAAATCCAAAAGAAGAGATGACATCATGGAATTTTAAATACCATTGGCGGGACGCTTGTTTTAAACCATAGATGGACTTCTTAAGCTTGCACACCAAATGCTCACAATCACTAGAGGAGAATCCTTCTGGTTGTTTCATGTATACCTCCTCCTCTAGGTCACCATTTAGGAAGGCAGTTTTCACATCCATCTGCTGTAGCTCTAAATCGAAATGAGCAACTAATGCCAGGATAACTCTGAGGGAATCTTTCTTAGATACCGGAGAAAAGGTCTCCGTGTAGTCAATTCCTTCTTTTTGAGTGAATCCTTTAGCAACGAGTCTCGCTTTGTGTCTCTCAATGTTGCCTAATGAGTCTTTCTTTGTTTTGAAGACCCATTTACACCCAATAGCCCTCGCCCCATTAGGCAACTCAACAAGATCCCAGACTCCGTTGCTTTTCATAGAATTCATTTCTTCATTCATGGCATTGTACCACAGTTCCGATTCTTTGCTATTCATAGCTTGTGAAAACGTTTCTGGATCATTTTCGGCTCCAATATTGTAGTCAGATTCTTGCAAATACACAATGTAGTCACTAGGTATCGCCGATTTTATTATCCTAGTGGATCTTCTTAAGGCTACACCAGCAGGCTCTTGAGGAGCGGGTGGTTCAGCTTGTTGTTCAACAATTATAGGCAACTCTTGAACAACTCGATCCATTTGAACTTCATCATTGACTTGTGGATCTTCAACAATTGGCTGTGGTGGTTCAACATCCATTTGGACTGCAGGGGTGTTATCGACCACAATCAATCTTGCTCTTGAGGTGGAGGGTTCTAAAGGATCTTTCTCAGAACCTAAGTCCTTGGATTGATCACTCCCACTAATCAAGGCATTTTCAAGAAATTTTGCATTCCTTGATTCCACAATCCTAGTGCTATGAGATGGACAATAAAACTTGTAACCTTTAGACCTTTCAGCGTAACCAATAAAGTATCCACTTATGGTCCTTGGGTCCAGTTTCTTTTCTTGTGGATTGTATACCCTAACTTCAGATGGGCATCCCCAAATGCGTACATGTTGCAAACTCGGTTTCCAACCTTTCCATAATTCAAAAGGAGTTTTGGAGACTGCCTTGGTTGGAACTCGATTTAATATGTACACGGATGTCTTTAGAGCTTCAATCCACAAGGATTTAGGAAGTTTAGGGTTGCTGCTAAGCATACTTCGCACCATGTCCATCAATGTTCGGTTTCTCCTTTCTGCAACACCATTTTGCTCGGGTGTACCGGGCATGGTATATTGGGCAACAATCCCATTTTCTTGAAGAAACTTTGCAAAAGGACCAGGTGCTTGTCCATCTTCAGTGTATCTACCATAATATTCTCCACCTCTATCTGATCTCACTATCTTAATTTGCTTGTTGCATTGTTTCTCTACTTCAGCCTTAAATATCTTAAAGACATCTAACGCTTCGCTTTTGTTATGAAGTAAGTAGATATACATGTAGCGTGAGTAATCATCTATGAAAGAGATGAAGTATTTCTGACCATATGAGTCCATGTCTGGACTACATATATCAGTATGTATGATTTCTAATAGGTCAGAACTCCTATGGACACCACTTTTCTTAGACTTGGAGGTATGCTTTCCCTTAATGCAATCCACACAAGTATCAAAATCAGTAAAATCTAAGGTATTGAGTACCCCATCATTTACTAACCTTCTAATTCTATCAATAGAGATATGTCCCAATCTCCGGTGCCATAATGTAGAGGAATTCTCATTCATAACACATCTTTTATTGCCAGCGTGAACGTGCATAGTATTATAAGCAGTATTGTTTTGTAAATTAAGGCAGTAAAGACCATCAGACAAAATACCATTTCCAACACATTCAGATTTATTATATAAATTAAAAGATTTGTCTGAAAATGTAAAGGAAAAACCAAAAGGTACAAGTCTTGAAACGGAAATCAAGTTTCTAGAGAAACTTGGTACATAAAATGTCTTTTCTAACTTTAAAACAAAACCACTACTTAAAACTAAATGGCACGTTCCTATAGCCTCCACATGTGAGCCCATCTTGTTTCCAGATAAGATGCTTTGCTCACTTCCCACTGGCTTCCTTAGGTTTTGTAAACCCTGCAAGGAATTTGAAATGTGAATTGTCGATCCAGAATCAATCCACCATGTGTTAATATTAACATTAGCCATATTAGATTCATAACATACGAATGAAATTGGATTACCATTGTCGTCCATCCATTTCTTGAACTTGGCGCATTCCTTTTTCGCATGTCCCTTCTTTTTGCAGAAGAAACATTTGATGGAATCCTTCTTTATATCACCTTGGGGAGGCACTTTATTTTTCCCCTTGTCCTTCTTGGATGGTTTGCGTTTCTTGCCTTGGGTGGCCATGTGAGCACTTTCACCTTGTTCCTGCAGGAGCCTTGCTTCTTCTTGAGCACACATGGTTATCAGTTCATTGATACTCCATTTGTCCTTATGTGTGTTGTAGGAAATTTTGAAAGGCCCATATTGAGGTGGAAGATGGTTAAGGATGTAGTGGACCAGGAAGGTTTCGGGAATGACTACATCGAGTTTCTTCAGTTGAGCAGAAATGTCCCTCATCTTTGAAATATGTTCTCTAACTCCTTTGACACCAGTGAGTTTTGTGGATGAGAACTGGTGGATGAGGTTGTTGTAAAGTGGTTTGTCCGAAGTGTCGAACTGCTCATCGATCAGTTTGATCAAGTCTTTGACTTTCTCAGGTTGCTCCACCGATCCATGCATTCCCAGAGGGATCTTGGACATGATGAACATGATGCTGAGGCGATTGGACCGCTCCCATTTCTCATATAGTGCGATCTGAGCAGCAGTGCTAGTCACAGTGATTGCAGCAGGTTCGTCCTTCCTTATTGCGTAGTCCATGTCGGCGCAGCCTAAATGAAGAAGAACTCGTTCCTTCCAGATTTTGAAATTATCACCCCTAAGCTCAGGAATTTCGGTAAGGATTTCAGCAAAACTAGAGGATGATGAAGAAGCTGCATGAATAGGATTACAAACTTAGATTTAGAAGATTGAGGCTTAATGAAGTCATGTTTTACCAATGTATAACATGCTGAAGATTGAAATTTTATTAAACAAAAATTGCCTGTGGGCTAAATTTTTAATTTAATAAAATTGGATGTAAAGGATGATAGATTATTCAAACGAATTATTTGGGATAAAGTAAGGTTTGAAACTTCTATCTTTATTAAACTTTATGATAAAACTATTAAATTAATTATCATAACTCCTGTGGGTAAATTAAGAAAATTAATTTAATATATTATCCTAATTAATTATATAAATATAATAAAATCCCTGTGGGGTAAAATTGTTATATTTATATAATTAATCACAATTTTGTCCATTATGTGATCCTTTCAAATTAATATATAATTTTATATAATTAAAGATGCTGTGGCTACTCCCTAATTATGTAAAATTATATGGTTCACTAGACATTATGTTTTAGGCTCTAGGAAGACCTAAGAACAATTTCGTTATAACATAATAGGCAATCACAGAGAGTAGTGCTCCTAGTGTGGTCGTCCGAAGATCATTAAAAACCGTTCTAGATTGAGCATTTCTCTCAGTTTCATGCGTTCTTATGTCAACCACAAAATTGTTTATGAATTATTCATAATTTTATTCACCCTAAATGTTTTATGAATATTTTATGAATAAATTATGGAGATTAATGTGCTAAATATTATTCAACCTATCTTAATGTTTTGAATATAATCTAAATATATCTAGCACAATAATGGAATATATACATAATGTATTTAAAATTATAAAGGCATACATATAAAATTAAAGATAATTATACTAAAAATAAATTTTGCATGAATAAGAACAAAATAATCATACAAATTAGTATAATTAATTATATGTACGAAAATACAATAATTCCATATATATATATATATATATACTTAATGGCAGAGAAATTCATGCTAAATAAAACAATAAAATCATTTATTAATCCGGTGAATTAATAAAACAATTGCACAAACTTAATTGTAAAAATTAATTACATTCTTAAAATAGCACAATTATTTAATATTTCATGAATAAAAGAAATATACCATACACCAAAATCAAGTAATTGCACACTTTAATTAATTTCCAAATATATAATTTACCAAAATTATATGTTTTAATTAAATTGGCAAAATAAAATTTATTGTCCAAATAAGCATTAAAATGAATAAAATAACAAAATTCCAAAATAAATCAAAAAATTAATTTTCTTCATTTTCTTCATTTTTTTTAAAAAAAAAAAAAAAAAATCTTAAGATGTCCTAATACTCAAATAGATCGAAAATACATATTTGAATTAAAAATAAATAAATAAATAAAAAATTTCAACTTAAGGCCATGAACGTGTATGTATATGGTCATTGTTTTGTTTTTAAACTAGTTTCTCAAATAACAAATTATTAGAAACACTTACCAAAGATTTCTAATGCAACTAAATTGAGAAACAAATTTGAATTAACAATTCCAATTTTCAACAATATATGAAACTATATACACGAATATATAATATATGTGAATAGATGAAGACATAGGCACATCTATAAATCATGAAAAAAAATATATATGTGTATATATGCATACAAAAATAACAAGGCAGAGATTAACCTAGCGACTGATACCAAATGTTAGAATTAATATGAAAGTAGACATATGAACAATTCTATATACATGTAGGCGGAATTAATATATGAATGAACATATGCAAAAAAGAATCGAATATTGTATACCTCCAGCCATTGCTATTGATAACCTCGATCTAGCTTTAGATCTACAAAGGAAAAGAACAGAAATTAGAACGAGCACACGGGCTTCCAAGCTCTCACTAACTCTTTTAGATGGAGTTACTGAAAGTCAGAATGAGTAGCGAGCTTGGGGACCGGTACTCTATATTTATAGAGTGAGACCTACCATCAGAGTCTCTGCCACAGATTGAGATATTTCCTCAATCAGTTGGGATATGAAAAATCGGGTAACAACAAATCAGGTAACAAACAATGTTGACCATTAATTAGAATATTTTGTCAATAAATTAAATATTGACTTTAATATATTAAATCAATTAGTTGATTTTATATACCAAATAAATAATATTCTAACATTTTGTTTTCCCATATTTATGAAATAAATTATTTTGTATCCCATATTTTATTGTATAAGTTTATTTATACTAAATGTGAATTTTTGTGAGGGCATTTCAGTCATTTTAAGTATTATTATTTCTGTTTTTTTTAAAACAATTTTTGTAAGAAAATCAATATTCAATGTTTTTTCTTCTACATGCAGGTACTCGAATACCTATATCTTCTATTTTTTTTAGTTTTCTTCATTATCACGTTTTTGTTCAAGCTTGATTTCATCAATCTCCTCTCCTTCAGCATTTTCTATTATGATATTTGTTCTTGTTTTTTGTTCTGTTTTAGGGTTTTGTCAGTTTCTTCGTTGTGGATTTTAGGGGTGAGCAACGGTCGGTTTGAGCAGTTTTTTCACAACAAAAAATCCAGAATTCGGTTTTCGGTCCGGATTGGTGCAATCCAAAAACCGACCGAACCAAACCAGTTTTAAAAAAAAACGACCATTTTGGACCGCGGTTTGGTCAGTTAAACCGACCAAACCGAATTGATTTTTTTTTTTTTTTTGGAAAGTTTTAGTTAAAAAATTAAAAATTTTGGATTGTTGGAATCCATTTTTGTTTAAAACATAAATATATAGAACATAATTACATTTACAAATTTTAAAGTTTGAAACATAATTAAAAGTCCATAAGAGCATAACATAATCTCAAATCACAACACATCATCAAAATTCTAATACTCCAATATCTATTAGTTCAATCCAAGACACAACCCAATTAAAATTTAAAACCAAAAGACTACAACCACAAATCTCAACACATGATTAAAGTTTAAACTTAAAGTCCATAGTCCATAGTCCATTACACAAATTAAATCTAAGTCTAATAGACTACAACAACACAAATCAAGTTCAAATTTCAAAAGAATAGATAGAAAACAAAGTCCAATCCAAAATCCAGCATTCATTCATTTCATGGCATGCATCAAGCAACCATGACCACTTGCTCCTAAGACAAAAGAAAGAATAAAATTATAATGTATATATAACACATGCTACATGGTACTTTTGAGAGAAATAAAGCTACTAAACTACAATCTTAGAATTCAACTAGTTACCTTGAGATTTCAATTGTTCTTATCGGTCCCACTCCCAGACCCACTGCCAAGATTCTCAGGTACATAGGCAATACACGAGCCATCACCTGACAAATATTCAATTAATACAAATAAGCTATAATATATATATATATAATATTTCAATTAGAATAAGCTATTAAGTAAATAAATACCTGGAAAAACTTGTTCACATGCCTCTAAACCATCAATCTCATCCATGTATTGTCGAAGCACAACAGGCTCTTCAGACTCACAAGTATACCAATTTTTAGAACAAATCAAAGCCTCCACCATCCTCGGGGATAAGGAACTCCTAAATGAATCTAAGATTCTTCCCAGTCTCTTTGTCGGTCTCTTTGTCTTTTTCCTTATCTTGATTTTGTTGATCATTCCTCTTCTTTCGTACGTTCTCTTTTTTCCTTTCCTTCGCTTGTTCTTCTCCATCAGAACTCGAAAAATTAGTTTCAGCATACTCCAACCACTCCCCCATCATCCCTTCTAAATTTTCCTCGTTATCCATATTAACGATCTATTTACATATTTATAAACACAATTTCAGCAACAAATATAAAACATAATATGAATGTGCCCATAAATGAAAGTTGTGTTTCTTCTTGCTAGTTTAACTTGTAAAACATAATAAATATAAAACATAATAACAAGACATGATGATTATGATCATTATCTAGTCAATATAAATATAAATACTTCTAACAACACTTATCATATTATTAATTTAATTACTCTAAAGAAAATTTATCATATTGGAAACACCTTATCTATGCACGTATGGTTGTGTTGTTATCTTGTTGATACGAAATTATAATTTTTCTTCTTGTCTTTCCAGATTTGGTAACATATTTAAGATATCCTTATTTTTCCTTTTGGTGTTGTCTTTGTTAACAACATGGTTTTCAAAATGGGAAGCAAACCATCATCTGGGAATATCTTTTTTATCTGTGTTATAACATTCTCAACCTGGAAAAGCAAAATGAACGTAATTCAACTCACTTTTTTTTTATATATATAAATATATAAGAGACAAAAGCCTTTTATTGAATGAAAAAAATAATTACAAGAGAGGATAAGGAATCCTCATCAAGAAAAAAAAAAGAGAAATACCATCAACCTTTACCCTTTAAGCTGCAGTGCTTAATCGTATAATTACAGTCATGTTTCTTAGTAGTTTAATATATTAAGATAATTGTTTATTTTATTTAGGATTTTGATTAATTTAACACTTTTATTTGAATTAGGTTTCTAAATCGCTTAGTTGTTATTAAATAAATTTTCCAGAGATATTTCAGATTTCTTAGTTCTCTAAACTCCTAGAACAATTTTAAACTTCTTCCTCTTTTGCTGCATCAGGATTATAATCATAGCATCATTAGAGTTCCAGTTTGCTAGATGCCAACCATAATGAGTTATCAAAGATGTTTTGTCACTTTACTCACATCCATTTATTCAGAAGAAGACTGAAGGGTGAAAGCAGGGGTGCATAGAAATGAATTGGGAATAAGCATTAACCTTTTGCTGGTACTTAGGATCTCCAGTTCTTTGAGAAAGAGCAATGAATTCCAGCTGCTCCATGCCAGAATCTGCCAAGATACTTTCACCCCAGGAGCAAACAATAATTAAATCTTTAGTTGGTTAAACTCTTAAAGTCTCTGACAGCAATGGAAACATATACTATACAAAGATATGCTAGCTACAAAGACCTCTGCAAAATGATATTGTGATCAAGAAGAAAAACAAAAATTCCAAGCTGAGGAGATCAAAATCTTTCCAAAAAAAAAAGATAATCCATTTTTTTTAGCTAAAGCAGTATATTTAACAACTTCAAGATCATGCTCATCTATATATATATGTGTGTGTGTGTCAATCTGTTTTAACGAAGCTATAATGATATATATATATATATAAAATAATACAATGGCATACCTCCATGAAGCGGTCGCCGGAGTGGGAAGGGAAGGCACTGTGTCCGTGAAGCAGTCGCCGGAGTGGGCTGGGCAGTGCTGCCGTCGCCGAGTCGCGTTTGCTATTGCTCGGTCCGTTCCGTTCGCGAAACAGAGAGGAAGAGCAGAGGAGGAGATGAGGAGATGATGAGAGATTGAGATGAGGAAGAGGCTGGGCTGGGCTGGGTTGTTCCGTTCCGTTCGTTTGGGCAGTCGCCAGAGGGAGGAGACAGAGAAGAAGGAACACAGTAGGGGCTGAGTCTGAGAGAGTATATGCGATAGAGAAGAGATAAAGAGACCGATGCCCTAGTAAAAAAACATGTGAGATTTTATTTATTTTTTAATTAATAATTATATAATATTATATTATTATATATAATAGTGCTCGGTCGGTTTCGGTTCCGTTCGGTCGGTCCGGACAATATTTCCAAACTGACCGAACAGTGGCGGTTTGCGCCGTTGGTGGTTTTTTCGGTTTCGGTTTTTTTTATTTCAGTTTTTTCGGTGTTCGGATGGTCGGTTTATCCGGTTTTTTCGGTTTTTCGGATTTTATGCTCAGCCCTAGTGGATTTGTGCCTTCTGTGTTGTCTTCGTCTCAGTGAGTACCTGGTTTCAGGGGTCTATTTTTTCAGGTTGCTTCAGTATCACGTTTTTGTATATCCTTGATTTCGACTTTTTCCTCTCCTTCAGCATTTGATATTATGACTTGATTTCTTCTTTTTGTTATGCTTTTAGGGTTTTATAAGTTTTCTCGTTGTGGATTTGTGCCTTTTGTGTTGTTTTCGACTCGGTGAGTACCCGGTTTCAGGGTTTATGTTTTAATTTTTTTAATGTATAGTTTTTGTTAATTTTGCTTTGGATTATCTATTTTTTGCCGTTGATGGTTGTTTTTTAATCTGTGTTAATGGTGGTTTTTGTTTTTGGTGCACGATTTGATTTAGTTTTTTAGTGGGGGTTTTTTCGGTTTTTGATTAGTTATTTTGGGGAAGTTTATGGGTAGTTATTTGTAATTTGTGCTCTATATATATGTATATTTGTTATTCTTTTTCATTTGTGTGTTTGGTTTTATTTTATGTAGTGCATTGTCTATTTTAATTTCAAAGATTTCTCATGGATCATTCTGGTGAAGTTGGTGGTGTTTTGGGTTATGAGAATAAAATTTCTAGAATAGTAGAGGATGAATTGAAGAATGTAGGGGATGATATTGGCGAGATTCTTTCTCGAATGAGTAACATTACACGTTTGAAGTCTGTTGCAAGGAAGAAGAGTAAATCCCATTCCACTGTTAAACAGACGAAGGAATTGTGCATCTAGTAGTAAGGATGTTGTAGATGATTCTCTTGAGACTAAGCATGTTGTGGTATGTGTTTATTTTATTAAGTATAATAATAAAAAAATGTTCATCTGTTTGTGTTACTGTTATTGGTTTCACGTATGGTGGATTATGTTTGTTTTATTTTTATGGTTGTGTTATTTTGTTCTTAAAGTGTTTTATTTCTTTGTACCTGGTTATATGTAACTGGTTCTTGTGGATAAGTAGTTTATTTTCCATAATATTCAGTTTTGATTGTGTGTGTTTTTTTTTTAGTTTTATGGTTGTGTTTTTATTTTTTTTTAAAGTGTTTTGTTCCTTTGTAGCTAGTTACATATGTAACTGGTTTCTTGTAGATATGTAGTTTATTTTGCATAATGTTCATTTTTATTGTGTTTGTTTTATTTTTATTGTTGTGTTTTTTTATTGTTAATGTGTTTTGTTTCTTTGTACTTGGTTACATGTGTAACTGGTTACTTGCAGATAACAGTGGAAAAGTTTGCTTAATGTTTTGTTTGAGTGTGTAACTGGTTACCTTAGTGAATGTATTGTTTTTATATATTGTTGACGCGGTTCTTCGCCAACAGGTAATTAAGAGAAGAAGAGAAAGGGATTAGTGCTGAAAGTAGAACCGTCACAGATATGAAATCTTAGAGAATGAACTATGTGACTCAAGACACGTTTTTTTTAAGTGGTTCAAAGGTTAAAATCCTTCTACTCCACTAGTCAATATTATTGATGTATTCTGGGTATTTGGTTTACAAAGTATATGGCTCTTCAGAGACTATTTTTTCCAACCCCTATCAACTCCCAGGGTCCCCATATTTATAGGAGAAGGCACCTGGAAGTTGGTAGGGAGGTCATCACGTGACCTTACCATTGGTCATATCAACTCTGTAACATTTATGATTAATTCCTAAACCTGACACATAAGTGTGGTCTAATCAGTATGTAAGGAGATAATGGGCCGCACGGCCCAACCCAGCCGTGGGTGTCTGAATGCGCACGTTCCTGATGCGTGCCCGGAAAGTCAGGGAGATATCGGACACGTGATGTCAGATATAGGCACGTTTATCTTGCGTGTGTTGACTTCACAAAGGATCAGGAATCCACGAGCATAAGCTCGCACAACGAGCTGCTTCACTGACCCAACCTTCGGCCTGAAGGTCTCCTTCCCCCAGTCTTAGGCAGCATTGGCGAGTTCTTGAGGATACCTCGAGCTAAGTGGGTACGACTTGGAAAACCAGATCTCTGACCTGGGGAGGCTTACGGACTAACCTTGATTAGTCCGAGGCTCGACCTGCTAACCAGCTCGTGGGAAAACCAGGGCGTACATATATATATACATACATATATTTCAAATATGCAAAAGTTAAAGACATATAACTGGTTTTATAAATGTAAACTACTTATCAATTTTTCATGTTTATATTTTATGAAACTGGTTACATGTTGTTTAATTGTTTTTTTTTTCTTCTGCAGGCTCATTTAAAGATAAATCCCTCCAAGAGGTTTGGAAGTAAGGTTCAATATTTTAATGACAAGAGTGTCATTAATGATTTGAAAACTAAGTTGACCAAAATTCAGAAAGCATTGTTTAAGAAGATGCCATTTGGACACTTCTTAGAAGTATCTGATATTCATTTCCCAACTCAACTTGCCCAACTTGTGTTGTTGAGAGAGGTGTCTCACGAGAGGGAGGAAGAGGAGATGTGGTTTAAGCTGGGTCGTAGAGTTTGTAGGTTTTCGGTTGAGGAGTTTACCCTAGTTACGGGTCTTAAATGTGATGGTGATTTGGATTTAAGTCTTTTTCAAAAAAAGAAAGTTTTGTTTAAGAAAAAAATATTTGGTCGTTTTGTTGGTAAGGTGTCAAAGGCTGAATTAGGAAATGATTTCATTAGTAAGGATTTAGTTGATGATGATGATGTCGTGAAATTGGGTATAGTTCATATTTTAGTAAACTATTTGTACGGGTATAATAGTGAGAAGTTGGTTGATGATTTATTTTTTGAGATGGTTGATCGTGATATATCTGAATTGGGAAATATTAGTTTTGGGAAGTTGGTATGGGACAGGAGTTTTCATTATTTGAAAATTGCTTTGAAGGGTGGAAATAAAATTTTTGATGGAGTTTTTGTTGATGGGAAGGTTGGCCTTCACCCTTACAAACTTCTTGGTTTTCCAATTGCTTTTCTGGTTTGGATATATGAATGTATATCTTAATTGAATCCTGAGTTTTGTCAGCAGGTTGGGAAAAAATATCCCCGTTTGTTGAATTGGAAGAGTGCTGATAATGCCTTCTATTCAAACTTGGTGGCAAAGATTTTTAACAATCAAAAGGTATAATATTTTGTTTTGTAACTGGTTACTTGCTAAATTTGTTTTATTCATTTTCAGATTTTTGTTTGTGTACCTGGTTACAGATGATGGTAACCAGTTTCTTGTTTTTTTTATTTATTCAGTTGACTATCTTGAATATCTATCCAACTTCTGAGGAGAGGAAGAAACCAGTAGTGAAGAAGTTTAAGTTTGAGCCTTTATATTTGCCAAAGGAGTCTGCTGACAATGGAGATGTTAGTTCGGGTACCCAGGTACTTGTTAGTGTTGGTGTTTGTTTTAGTTAAAAAAAATATATTTTTTTTTTGTTTGAAATTGATAGGTTTGTTTTTATTTTTATTTTTGGCTGTTTTGTAAATTATTTTATTATATTTTTTCAGGTTGATAGTGAAAAATTGAGATTGATTTGTGAATCAATATCTTCAATAAAAGAGAGCCAACAATCTATTATTAGTGATATTACAATTATGAGGTCTGAGTTCATGGGGAAACTCAGTGATTTGTCTGCAATGATTGCAAAAATTGTTGAAAAAAATTCAGAAAAAGTTGCAAGTTCTAGTGATGAAAGTGCTGGATATAATGAAGTGAAAAAGCCAGCTGATTTTGATAAAGTTTCCAGTCCTAGTTCTGATGATTCTAAGGTAACTTGTTTGCTCTATGCTTTATTGTTTTTTTAACCATTTTTTGTTGTAACCAGATTGGTTTTTTTTTTTTTTTTGTCCGGGCTTTTGGGATGGATTTAGGTGAAGATTTTGATGGTAGTAAGGTAACTGGTTTATGTTTGTTAATAGTATGTTGTTTTTTGTTAGTTTATTGGTGTAACCAGTTTCGTTTTTTATTTTAGGGTGTCGGGAATGATTTAAATGAAAATTTTGATGCTGTTTATTCTGGGTTGGAGTTGTCAAATGTTGTGGGTGGAGATAAGGTTTTGAAATTTATTTTTGTTTTTGTTTCTTTGTATTATTCTATTTAAAATTGAATTTTTTGTAATTGATTTTATTGTTCTTCATTATAGGATTTTTCAAAGAAGCCTGAGTTCAGTTCAGTTGGTTTAAGTTTTGAAGAAGTATATTTGGATCCAAAGATTTTGAAGGTTATTGATAAAACTGTTGAGTATGCAGAAGGAGAAAAGAGATTTAGTGGGAGTAAGGATGATTGGAAAGTTGTGATGGTTGGTGATGTTGATGAAGTTCCTGTTGCTATTGAAAAGAGGGAGCCTAAACCTAGTACTCATGTTAAATCTCCTTTTGTTACTGAGTTTGGTTCATCTGGAGTAAAAGAAACTATGAAGAGAAAGGGAGAAGAAGTGGTGATTGTTAGAGGGTTGCTTACATTTAAAGATGAAATTGGACAGAAAGTTTCAAAGAATGAATGCATGGATTATATTACATGGATTGAGGATAAAATGATTTTTAAAAATAAGTATATTTTTTTATATTTTGCTTAATATTATTGTTCTTGATATGTAATTGTCTGTTAATATTTTTTTTTTGTTTGAAGGAAGAAGAAATTTTCTGATGTTAATTACATTATCAATCCACCGATGGATTATTCTTTTGTTAAAATTTCTGAGAAGATGTGGTTTTACAAGCTTCAAACTTGTGGGGAGGACCTTATGGACACTGTAAGTAACCAAGTTCTTGGTATAATGTTTATTAACTAGTATTTGTTTGTTTAGATGTTTTGTTATTTTTGTTGATCATGGTTAAGACAAGTAACCAGGTTCCTTTAGTATTGTGTGTAACTTGTTTTGATTATTTATGGCTAGTAACCAGGTTCTTGTAGTATTGTGTGTAAGTTGTTTTGATTATTATTTATTAGCTAGTGACCAGGTTCCTAACTTTTGTATGTTTATTTATTTTTTGTAGCATATCAATATATGTTGTTATTACTTGAGGAAGAATATTAAGTTGATTGATGGTTTGAACAAGAGGGTTACAACTACAGACTCTTGGTTTGATGCAACTATCAAGGGTTTGTATGATAACTTTGTGGCAACCAAATGTGATCCAAGTAGCATTCGTTTTGATAACCTCATTTCAGATTACATTATTGGTGAATATTTATTTTGTAACACTCATTGGGTGGATGTGGATCATGTTCTTTTCCTTATGCATGTGAAGGTTTAGTTGCATTGGGTTTTTATTCACTTTTCCATAAAGAGTAGGATGTTAACTGTCTACAACTCTTTGGTGGGGAAGAAGAATGAGAGTATTGCTTTGCCATATGTGAAGGCTTATTCTGTTGTTTTACCATATTTTCTAAACTTTCTTGATTTTTATGATTTTAAGAAAGATTTGGACTTGAATGTTGGTCCATATTCTGTTGGGAAGAAAGATCCAAATGATTTTAACTTTGCCAAAGACTTGCCTTCTCAAGAGGACAAGTAAGTAACTAGTTTTTGTATATTGTTGTTTATTTTTCTATTATGTTTGTTTTAAATAATTTCATTTGTTGTTTTTTGTTTGTTTTGCAGTGATTGTGGAGTATTTGTTATCAAGTATGCCGATTTTTTTATTCATGGGAAGATTGATGACATCCCAAAGAACATGGTTGCCAAAGTTGCTACCTAGTGTGATTATCTTGCTATTAACTTGTATAGTCATGCGAAAAAGAATCAGATTGGTGGGTACAAGACAGAAGATGATGCTCCATCAAAGAAATCAAAGAGGAGGAAGAATTATAAGTAGAGATTTTTGTAGTTTTTTTTAGTTGTATTAATGTCCATGTCTTTTTTTTTCTTTGTTTAATAGTGAAGTTGTGTTTTGTAACTGGATACTGGTTTAGTACTGTACTTGTTTCTGGATACTTTTTTTTTGTCAATGTAAAGAACGGGTTTCACATTTTGGCTTAATATAAAGTTTTTTTAATTTGTATTTTATTTTAATGTGTATGTTTTTTTTTTCAATAGAGTTGGTGATTTTTTTAAAAGTTTGAAGATATTGTTATGTACATGTTTTTTTTCATATAGGTTTCAATTATTTTTGGAGAAGTTTGTGTGCTAATGGATAACTGATTATTGTATAGTTTGAAAATATAAGTTTTATGTTACAGGTAACTGGGTACAGTTTTTTTATTTTTATTTTAAGTTTATGAATTATTTTTTGTTAAATTATAATAATTTTTTATTCATTAATTGTCAAAGTATTTTAAAGAGATTCTTCATTATGTAACTGATTTGTAAATGTTAATTTTTTTGTAAGTAGGTTTGTATAGGATGGTGTAACCGGTTACTTCTGTTTTTGATAGTGAAAGTCATATGTTTCAAGTAACTGGTTGTTGTTTCTTTAGTTTTTATTTTTATTTTATTTTTGATATATTTATGTTTTTTTTTTGTGAAAGATTTGTGATTATATAACTAGGTTTTTAAGTCGTTGGTTACATGTATATATAGTCATTTTTTAAATTTACTTATAGTAACTATTTTTTTTCTATAATATGTGTTGTAACCAGGTACTTGAGTCTTCAGATTTTGAATATCTTGTGTTGGAACTAGAAAATTGAGTGTCAAGTTTATAAAATGTAAAATGCTTAAAAAGTCTGTACTTTTATTGAAGTAGAAAACATTAGGATACAATTTTATTATATCAATTGAATTAATTGAAATTGTAGTATATCTACTCTTTAGAAAATTATTTGTCTAATTTCTTTGACTTTGTTGGGTTTCGCTGCTTTGAGATTGGTTCATTCCTGAATCTTTTTCTATTATGTCCTGGTTGCGTGCATCTTCCACATTTTATCTACACTTTTGGTTCTCCTCTAGATCTAATTCTTTTTCTTCTAGGGCAGCCTGGTGGTTTTCTTGATTTTGGTGGTAGGACAATTTTGTTTAAAGTCTCTGGCAGTGTCCATTCGCTTTCATTTGGCAATGGATGAACAGTTGACTAATATGTTGCTTTCATAGTTGTAGTTTTGTAGTAATCAACAACATAATCACATGTTTTCAGCCGTGTTTTGGCAAATACTGCTATTGCATGTGCACACGGTATTTCATCTTGTTGAAACCTTTTGCATTCACATGTTTTCTCTATTAGGTTGACCAGAAAATTTCCTTTGTCTTCAACCACAACTTGGTACAGTATAGTGTTTACTAGGAAGACCTGTTTATTTTAGTAGAGGAATACATGTTAGAAACTGGATACTGTGGTAATTATTAGTAACTGGTTACTGAAAGTTTTGGTAAATAATATTCAACGCACAATATATGTTAGTTACCTGAAATTTAATGGCTCGAATAAAGTTTTCTCTAAGCACAGTTTCAATATCTGTTGTTACTTGTGTGAATATTCCGTTTGCTTCGTTACCATTTTTCCATACCCATTTTTGAACTAAACTTCGAAGGCCTTCCATCACTGTAGTGATTGGTAGCGTTCTTGCAGCTTTCAATGCAGCATTTATCGATTCGGCTATATTTGATGTCATCATTGTATATCTTCTTGTTGGAGCATGGCATCTAGACCAAGTGCAATATCCAATTTTTTGTAAATATTGTCTTATGCGAGTGTCAATCTTGTCTATTTCATGCATGTAGTGCTCAAATGATTGTACCCTGTATGCCTTTGCTGCTTTGACAAAGTTTATGTTTAGGTCCTCCCCATGGACACCGAAATTGACTTTGATGTTGTTTAGCAGGTGGAATATGCATGCTCCATGGAAAGCTTTTGGGCATACATTGTCTACAACATTTTCTATGCTTTTGTGCCTGTCTGAAATGATTGCTATACCTGTTTGCAAAATCACAATGAAGTAACTAGTTATTGTGTCCAAATTAAGTAACTGGTTTCATTAATTTATATGACTGTTATTTTTTTACACTATTTTTACTATTATATTGCTGGATTATTATTAAATAGTTTATTTTATGTGTTTAGTTTGTTTGAATAAGAATATAAAAAAGAAAACAATACCTTCTCTTTCTCCATATGTCTCATTTAGCTTTGTGAAAAACTATAACCATGATGAATCATTTTCAGAGTCTCCTATTCCAAAGGTGTAACGCCCCAACTCCAAGGACCGCTACAGTGCACATTGTAAACAGTGCTAAACTCGTTAATCGAGCCATTTGGCCATAAACGTGTAACTAAGTGTGATTAGCGGTTTAAGGATTAAAAACTTCGATTGAGGTGTAACGTTTCACTAGAACGTTTACTGTATACATTGGGATCCCAAAAATATAATTTTAGAGTCTACTACAAAAGAATATTTACAACAGACCGTTCTAAGCGGCAAAACAGGGTTCAACCCTAGTTCCACTTTCAAACCTCACCCAAGTATTGGTCGAGCAGCTGCATATGTACACGTCATCACCTAAGCTCTCCAACTCTAGGATGGTTCAGCTTCCTTTTTCCTTTACCTGCACCACAAAGCACCCGTGAGCCGAAGCCCAGCAAGAAAACTCACATGCTCATAAACAGTTATATCATGATTTCAAATCATATCTGGCATGCCTAGCAATCATAGGTCTATTCAGCATGCAAATGAATTCAAACATATGCTGGGGTATCCAGGAAAAGAAAAGTTGGCCTTCTGATTGAAGGACTATCAAGTCAATCCTAATCAGATGAGTGTCGTAACACTAAAGGTTCTGATAAACCATGCTGAGTGACCGACAAGCGAATCACTAACTCAAGTGGAAGGGTGGCTGTTGGGTAAGCCTCTAACCTTCAATAGGTTCTGGTAAACCATACTGAGTGACTGACAAGCACGTCACTAATTCAAATGGAAGGCTGGCTGTTGGGTAAGCCTCTAACCTTCAACAGGTCCTGGTAAACCATACTGAGTGACCAACAAGCAAGTCACTGGGGCCTCAGTGCCCAAGCCATGCATATGATGATCAAAATGATCATGCAGAGCCCGTAGCTCTGATCAGATGAGTGAATATCACTTTGAGGTCCTGGTAAACCATACTGAGTGACTGACAACCAAGTCACTAGGGGCCCAGTGCCCATTTCCTGCAATGGCTCTACATGACTAGCCTTTGGCTAGATAAATGCTTGTTTATATTCATCGAACTTGAGGTCGGTCCTGCATTAATGCTTTTGGAGTCATTCAATGCAGAGGGTCGATTAGGTCCAATCGACATAGCTTGCACTACTCACTAGGGTTGTCATGACTAGTGAGACAGCACAATGTGGCCAGTGCCCAGTACCACTGCCGAACCTGACTAATAAGTCACAGCTTCACAGTTGATACTAGCACCTTTGCCAAACCTGACTAATAAGTCAGTGCCATGCACAAGTAAGCAATGCTATCAATATGTATCATATGCCAATTATCCAAGAGTAGGGCACTCATCATGCTTACTAAACAGTTGCTAGCATAATTATAATCATGCACAAACACAGAGACTCAAGCTCTGACCAATCTCATATTCATCATTCATGGCATGCCCTAATCACATGTTTCTCATGCATCACATGCATCACATTTAACCAACCAGCATGCCTCAATAATAATCATATGCAAATGGGCAAGATTGCCAAGCATTCATTATGCTATCAATGTTTACATTTCAACATCCAACATGCATCAAACATAACCATGCATGTCACAAATGGGGTGCAGTTTTCTTACCTTGGGTCCAAGCACAGGTTACCAACAAATGAGCCACAAGAACGATCCCGACTCCAAGCCTCTAGTGATAACCTAGTCACAACCATAATATAAAACCTCATCAAAATGAGTAAATAAATACTTCCAAACCCAACCCAAGCCTCCGAGACATCGAATCCCACTCAACTAAGTAGTAGGATCGATCCTGGGCCCTTAGAGCTAAGTTCCCATCACAAAAACCACCATTTAGTATTTTTTTCCCTTAAGGGCCGCGGCCCGCCCCCCTGGCAGAGCCTCCTCCATCTTCTTCAAGCTAGGGCCGCGGCGCCCAAGAACAGGGCCGCGACCCAACCTCGCACCAGCCACTTTTCTTCGTTTTTTTCATTTTAAAACCTTCCAAAAACCCATCCAAACATTTCCCAATCATTAAATCAAAGTTCCCAAACTTCTCAATGGTCTAAAACCACCAAAACCTGAAGCTCAAACAAACTAAAAACTCAACAATTCACAAAATCCAATTCAAGCTTAAAATCTTTTAAAAACTTAAAACTTAAACTTGAATTACCTCCGATTGAGTTGTTTCCAATTAAATCCTCCGGCTAATAAGCTTCTAATTCTCCTTAGGATTGCTATGCCTCGATCCTTGCTTGATTCCGAGTCCTAGAACTCAAGATACCTTCGAAAATGCGATCGGGAAACGAAAAGGGAACTTTTAGGGAGAGAACGTACAGAACGTTCTTTTTATTTTCTTAAAAGGTTACTTCAAGCTTAAGTAGCTTCCAATAAAACCTAACGCTTGGGGTCCCAAAAACACCCCCGGGGACATTATAGTCAAAACTTCCAGAATTTCCCCCTGATCTTACTAACTCCCAATTTATCACCAAATATTAATTCCCATTACCCAATAACCCGGTAATGCTCTAAATACCCCTTGACTTACTCCGACTCAAGCTTAAATCCCGTTGTGACTTTCCCACTAGCTTACCTCCTAGGACCGTCTTGTGCTGGGTAGCCTTGGCATAACCAAATAATAACAAAGCACCACGCCCATTTCACATATATGCCAAAATTGCCCGAAATGGCCAAAATATGAAAATCACCCAATTAATCACAAATGGGTTCACATGCATATTTAATACACCTAAACATGCATATTATCATTAAATAGCATAATAAATCAATTATGGCCCTCCCGGCCTCCTAATCAAGGTCCTAAACCTTATTAGGAAATTTGGGGCATTACAAAAGGCTAATGGAAATATGTTGTTGTTAGCATCCATTGTTGAAGAAGTGAATAAAGTTCCCCCAAATGATGTCTTCAAGTAAGTTCCATCTATCACAATGACTGGCCTACAGTGCTTCCATCCTTTGATGGAATTTGTAAATGCTAGGTACATATATTTGAAGTGATCTTTATTGTCTATAACCAGGTGCGTTATTGTAACGACCCAAATTCACTAATAAGGCTTAAGGGCCTTGATTAGTGTGCCAGGAGGGCATAACTGGATTATACGTGAATGAAATGATTAAAAGCATGTTATATGATTATTTGAATATCAGCGATGCATGACTATGTGTATTAGTATGCATGTAGGCCCTAATTAGGTAAGAAGGGCATACTCGTAATTTTATCCCGTTGAGGGCATAAATGTAAATAATTGTGATAAATTGTTGAGACCACATTATTATGTGGATATATTTGTAATCTGTGACTCGAGGCGATCCTAGTGAGCAGCTCAGCGAAAAAGTCACGGCGGGGATTTATACCCGACTCGGGGCGAGCCTGGGGGTATTTATGGGAATTTAGAGAATAAATTGGAGCCTATTTTGATATTGAGGAATATAATTGGTGATTAGTTAGGTGTCGAGAAGTAAGCGGTAAATATTAGAGGCATCCGAGGAATTAGCGGGAATTTAGTGTAATGACTAAAATGCCCTTAAGATGTGCAAAAGCTTAGTTATAAGTGGGAGGGATATATGGTCTTTTGGTGTTTAGAATCAGATAAGTGCTGTTTTGGCTTTATTGCCTTAGTGGATTATGTAGAAAATTGTAGAAGTCTGAATAAAAGAAAGAAAAGAAAAGGAAAGAAGGAAGAAGGAGATAGAAGTTTTCTCTCTCACAGTTTGGGGTTCCCTCTTCAATTCTTGAGGTCTCTTGGAGCTAAAACTCAGAGAGAGTTTGGGCAGGAGCTTGAGGCTAGGATCCCTGGTTTGGTTTGAAGAGTTAGCAAGGGTTATTCATCATTTGAGGTAAGGTCTTGAGGTTGATATTCAGTTTTTGGTTTGGTATTGAATTGGTTTTTCTAAGCAGATTTTCTGTGGGAATTCTAGGGAATTAAACCTAAGGGTTTGAGGAGGTGAAGGCTAAGCAAGTGTGGAAGATAACCTAGGTTGAGCTCATCCATCAAAGGTAAGAAACTCTAGTTTAAGTTCTGTGATTTCAGTTGATTTCTGTTGAGTTTTGAGCTCTAGGTTCAACCATAGTGAATTTTGTGTTTTGGGGTGCATGTGATTGAATGATTGGTGGTTAGGTTGTTTGGGATGAGTTGAAGATGTTGGGAGGATTGTTTTTAAGTTTGGTTGAGGTTTGGTTGAGGTTTGGAAAGGTTTGGCTCGGGAAAATTCGAAGGAGGGAAATCTGTGCTAGGTTGTGCTGTGACTAGCGCTGTAGCGCTAGTCATTGGGAGCTACAGCGCTAGGCCCTAAAGTTCCAGAGCTTTTCGGCTCTGCTTGTAGCGCTATAGCGCTCTCCTTAGGGCATTGTAGCGCTACTCTATTCCTAGAAATGGGTTTTTGGGTTATTTCTTAGGGTTTTTGCCTGGGGGCTCGGGGTTTGATTCCACCACCCCGTTTGGTGGAATTAGGGCTTCCTGAGGGCTCGAGATTGGTCCCGAGGCTAGGTTTTGGAATTAAGGTTTGGAGTTGGTTCTAACTTGTGACCGTGACTAGGTGTACACTAGGGCTCAGACGAGATCATGCTTGAGGATCGAATTGAACAAAGCTATCAAAATCTAAAGGTAAGAAAACTGCACTCGATTATGTGTTTGTGATGGGACTAAGAGCTCCCTATATCTGTATGATGTCATAGATGGTATTATGCCATGGGACATGTGATAAACGACCTAAGGGTGTCGTAAATAATACTTGCACATAGGGCGCGGCTCGACCACTGGTAGCTGAGGACAGCTTAATATTCACTGAGCTCGGTTTAAGCGGGTCGGAGTGTAACTCCCACTTCTTTCTACAAATGCATTATAACAATTATGAAAAATAAGACAAGATATTTTATTCATACTTTTGAGTGCATTACAATGTTAATCGAATGCTAGAGCTATTAAGTAAAGTGGAAGAATAACTAATGAATAGGCAACTATAATAACCGGAGTATAGCACAAGATCGCCTTTTCTTGCTGCCATGGGGTCGACCTGTAAACAAGGTAAACCCAATGGGAACCAAAAAATGGGAGGGTACCGCATTGGGCAGAAGACGATCCAGAAAGCGAAGGTTATAGATTATTTTACTCTGTCGTTATAATGCCAAAATTTATATATATAGATTATGTTACCATGCCGTTATAATGCCAAAATTTATATATAGAATATTTTACCATGTCGTCATAATTTACAATGCCAAAATTGAAATATAAACTATTTTTTTTTATGTACTAAAATTATATAGGCTATGGTCACACTTTGGACTATTATGGACTTTTATTATATGATATTATTCCCTATTATTATGGACTGATACTATGACCTGGATATTTCCGTATGACCATGACCATGACCATGACCACGACTTTTAGACCGGGATCTTGCCATGGACAATTATAGTATGACCATATGCCTGGACATAAAATAAACAATAAAATAAGAAAAATGGAATAATAACAATTATAAACTAAAATTACATCATGTAGATTTTATGTAAGTTAATAGTTTGTGTTTTTATTAGGAAGCTAACAATTTTGGTTGTTTTATCAAGACACAAGGTAAGTAGAATCCTCATCTACAATACAAGTCTTTTATGTGTCTTATGTGCATTTATATGATTTATATGTTATTCTGCCATGTTGTTATGCATAAGTTATTTTTAAGAATGTTATATTTCTTATGCATAAGCACGCTTAATGTTCACAAACAAGTTATTGAAAGCGTTAAAGTAGAGGTGCTGCTTGGGAGACATACGTCCCAAAAATGTAAGGAGGGAGATGTACTTCCCTATATAATGAATGTTTATGAGGGAGAAATTCCCTATTATCATGTTTATGTTCAGGTGGGAATGTGATTCCCTATGTAATGCTGGCAACAACATCCTCTAGGGCCCAAAAGAAAGGAAAGTGAAAGAAAGAAAATACATAACATGTTGCATGTTTATTTTAATGCATATGAGGTAGTCATTCTGCTTACTGAGCCTTAGCCCATCAGATAATGTTTTGTATTGTAGGTAAGATGCCCCAAATATAAATCTTTGATGAGTATACGTGGATCCAACATGACTGTACATATGGGGCTGACCTGAAGGGAGTGGAGTTCTGCTATGCTATTTTATAAATAAACAAGAAACTTGATTTTATATTTATATTTCATAAAAAGTATTTTGTGAACCTTATAATTTACATAAAGCTTTAAAAGTATTTCATAAACTTTGTAATTTACATAAAGCTTTTCAATTTATCGGTTGGATACATCTCTAATTCTACGTTAAGATGTAGTAACGCCACGAAAATTATTTATAAAAGTATTGAGATTTGTATGTAAGATAAAGTTTTTATTTAGTTGTGGGTATTGTATGGTTTGAAGTTATGAACATTAGTTAATGTATTGTATAATAAATTTTTTTTTTTTGTAAATTCAGAATTTCAGTATTGCCGTATTCAGGTTAAACTTTGTTTTTACATTATATATATGTATGTTAAGAAAGGAGGTCGTTACACGGAGTCAGTGGGATAAATAGAGGGTGCGGCCTAAGGGCATTAACCCTGGTTATCATATGTGAATTGATTATTGATATGAAATGATGTACTTGGTATGTTGAATACTTGAATAACATGAATGTTTGGACTATTGAGTACATGTTTATACTATATGAGTTATCTGGTTGTTTTCTTGATGATTATGCTCTGTTATTGTGTTTTCTTGCTGGACCTTGGCTCACGGGTGCTACGTGGTGCAGGTAAAGGCAAGGGCAAGTTGGACCAGTCCTGAGATGGAGAGCTTCGGGGCCTGAATGTACATAATTAGCTGATCGGCCGCCACGACCGAGGAGTGGAACAGGACGAGAAAAACCTAATTGTCTGTTTTGCCTTAGAGTGGCTAGTAACTGTCTTTTAATCCCAAAATTTTGTAAACTGTCTTATAACTTTACTACTTTTGGGATCCCATGTAAAAGAAAATGTTTGATTATAAGAAATGTTACTTTTGAGACCAAAATATTTAACCCTAGTTCAACTGTAGTTTCAGTAACATGTTTCTAATTAAATGACTTGATTAGCAAGTCTTGCACCTTTATAAACACACAGTGTAACGGTCTTGGCTATCCAGGGCATTACAATTATTGTACCTGGGTTCGAGACTTTTAGCATGTGAAGGTAGATGGGAAGTTTTTGGTATGAATCATCTTGGTTTCCCCTTGCCAATTCTAAAGCTTTTTCTCTTGCTCTCCAGACTTTTTGGTACCCCATTGAAACACCATAATCATCTAGCATGTCGTTGATTATGTCATTTGGTGTGTGTACTCTCTTTATTGACATGTATTTTTTTTTATTAGTTCTCCAATGACATTGCAATTTTCCTGCCTGTGGTCTTCCATAATGATATCCAAGGAGCAGGTGTGAGTTTTAACATACTTTCTGATTTTAAATGTTTCTGTTTTCCTGAACTTTGAAGCTCTAAGTAACCAGTTACAATTGTCATCCACACAAGTTACCAGGTACTCTCTTGGTTCAGATCTTTTTGTCTCGAATTGGATGTTGTGGATCATAGCATAATAACATGGAGCAGATTTCAAGAGCTTTTTGTCCTTATAAATCTGGCCTTCTTCAACTTTGAAAATTTTATGATCAGTTATAATTTTTGTATCTTCTTCTCTTTTTCTTTTGTTTTCTTATGTTCTCTCTATGATAAAATCTGCCACATTATCATCTATGTCTGTAATATTTGGGAAGGTATGTACCTGGTTATTTGTCGTGAAGGTTGCTTCGTCATATTGTAAATCTGTAGCTGATTGCTGGTTGTTTAGTTGAAGAACTAGCTTTTCTAAATCTATGTTCTGTTTTTGTGTTTCTTCTTCATATGTATTGTGTTGAATAGTTTCAGCTATTGTTTGATCAAAAGTGGTGATGCATAGTGGTAGCTCAGTTACTTCATTTTGCTTATTTTTTAGCTCAATGTAGAATAAGACTGAATTGTCAGTGAGTAATTTCATTGGTGGCATACCTGGTGATAACTGGTAACTCAGCTCAATATTTTGAATATTGCATTTTATCTCAGTTTTCACTAAATGAACCAAATTGTTTAGAGAACAATTTGTTGGTATTATCAGTCCAGTCATGCTGTAGTCATCATACTGATATCTATCTGTCCATTTTCCTCCAAAACGAATCAATGTCATTATGGATTCCATATCTGCAATATAGCACAACATAATTTTTAGTGTTGTTTCAAAAGTATATGCGTTAGTGAATGAATATTAACATATGTTGAAAATATTTAAGTAACCGGTTTCTTTTAGTGAATCAAGAACTATTTTCCAGGTTCTATAATTAATTATTTTGCATTATGTTTGGTTTTGCGTGTGTAACCAGTTACTTTAGTGAATGTGTTGTCTTTTTTTTTTTTTTTATATTTCAAATATGCAAAGTTAAAAACATATTATGTAACTGGTTTCATAAACGTAAATCAGTTTATATTTTTCCATTTTTCATGATAAATTATTATGCACAATGTTATTATTATTATTTTTCGTGTGTAACTGGTTACTGTATTTATTTTGTTGTTTTATTTTATATTATTTTGTAATATTTGAATTATGTAAATGTTCAACTTTTTTGTGATGTAACTGTTATATTATTTCATATAATATAATATTAGATTAAATAATGTGACAAAATGTGATTTGTCACACCTTGTAACATATTATTGAGAGTCACAAAATTGGACTAATGTGTGTGCCCAAATGTGACATATTTTGGAGTTACAAAATCAGTTACAAATTTGTAACTCCCAAATATTACCCAATAATGTGTATATTATATGTTACACATTTGAGATTGGATTTCATAAAGTCATGGTGATATATGACTGTTGGAGACATGTTTTTAACTCCCAATAGATGTTTGGAGGTTACAAAATCATGTGGGAAAGGATTTGAGATGTTTTGGAACGTTTTGGAAAAATGACTTTTTTGTGCTGAAAATGGCCTGTGGCCGCGACCACTGAGGCTGACAGCCTATGTGAATTTTCAGTTTTTTCCAAATTGAACGGTTCTAACATCCCAAATAACTCCCAAATCTCCATTTTAATTCCATAAACATCCAATTAAACATTGGTAACAGCCATGGGGGTTGGTGGAATTTGAAATTCAAAGGGGTATCTCAAACTCTATAAATAGGAGCCTAATGCTCACTTGTATGATACATCATTTTCCATCCACAAAGCACTTGGCTGGAAAATACACCAAAAGGCTTGATAATTCCAGAGAGCTATTTCCTAGAGAGATCCCTTAGTGCTTAGAGAATAGAGGGAAATAAGCTTTTGGACAAAGGTCTTGAACCTTGTTCAAGTTGGTGATCCCCACTACTCTACACTTTGGTTGTGTGAGAGTTTGTTTGTGTTTTCATTCTTTTGATCTTGTTGATCTTATTTACTTGTATTGTTATAGTATTGAGTTTGTAATCTTCTTCTTCTACATCTTTCTATTTACTTGTATTTTGAGCAATTGAGTTATAATACTTATTTAATCAATATTATCCTAACAATCAAAAACTTATGTTCCTTTTCAATGGAAGGAGAAACCATGGAGATCATATGAGGATCCAACTTTGAAAAGATGGTAAGATAAGGTAATGCTCTTCTTTGGTTTTCTTAGAAGATCTAATGGTTTCATAGAGTGATAGAAATGAGAAGAAATTTTTTTTTTATAAATAAGGTTCATTGTTTTCTAATCTTCTTTGTATATAGTGGTTAGATTAGAAGATAATATAATATCTTGAGTTTTTGTTATATGTGATTAATGTGTAAACAATCTAGTATATTATTGTGTAATATGCTAGCATGTTATAGAATTGTCTTATTATGAGATAATGATAAATTATTAAGATGACATTTTTATGGGTTTTATATGACATGCCTATATATTGATTTTGTGAATCAATAGAATATATCAATATGTGGATATGTGAATTATTGTATGATATCAATATTATTATGGGATTAACAATGCATGCTAATATGATGGATATATGTTGAAAAATTGTGTGAAATTTCTTTGAGACATAATTATGTTAATATATAAATGTATATTGATTTATACATGAGAATTATCATGATTATTATGATATGTCATATAATATGATTATTAAGGTGATAATAATGTAAATATGTTTATCATATATTATTGCAATGTGATGAGTTGCCACTTATTTGATAAATAAAGAGAATTATTTGAGAAATTAAACTTCTCATTTAAGTGTTGACCATCTCATTTTTATGAGATAAGAAAAGATGAACCTAAGGGGGTTACATCTTTTAATGGTTGTGTCTTGCCATTGCAAGAAAAATGGATCAAGGTGGATTCAAAAATTGTGGGATGACATGTTGACTCAATAGACTTATAGTCTAGAGTGTGGTAAAATGAAATATATTTGAGAATTATTTAGTGACAATAGTTCTTAAATATTCAATGAGACATTTCAAAATTGGAGAAGCAATTTTGAAGCTTTACACCAATGGTGAATAAAAGAGAACTTTATTCATTTTGGTTAAAGATGGTGATATGTTTAAATTAATCTCAATGAGGAAATAATTTTAAACAAAAACATAAGAAATCAAAGTGTTTAAATAAATCAATGAGGGTTTATTTTCTTTGATTTAAAGTGTTTCAAGAATTGACATCTTCAAATTGATTTTGATGAGAAAATCAATGGATGTAAAATTGACGTTTTCAAAATAATCTCAAAGAGACTCTTAAGAAGTACACAAAAGTTGTTTAAGTGATTTTGAGATTATTTAGACAACTAAAATTGAAAATTTGTGATTATTTGTTTGAGAAATTCTCACATTACATTTGTGTTCACATTTTATTTTGTGAAATATATAAAAGAAAGCAACCAAGTGAAAGTTACTTGCTTTAGGAAGTAAATGAATCAAGATAAACATTGAGGTTTTTTATGTTGATCTATTGAGTGTTTATCATGTGGCTTAAAGAACTCATGATGAATTTTGAGAACTATAAGTCTAGATTTATCTTGGAGGATAAAGGACTTAATAGAAATGAAGAGGTTTCTATTTCAAAGTGGTATTTTATTATCACTATGTGAGAAATGTGGGGGTTGTAATGCCCCGAATTCTCCGACGTGTTTAACAGCGTGAACAGTAGGCCGGGAGGGCCATACTTGCTTAATTATGTTATTAATTGTTTAAATGCATGTATATGTTGATTATATTATGATATGATGTGAAATGCATGCATGTGAGTCCATATTTCTATCCACAGGGGTGTGATGGTAATTTGGCCCGTTGAGGGTAAATTGATTAATTGTTCGCATGTTGGTGATATGATTTGAGACCACATTATGATGTGGGTTTGTTTGAGCTATTTGGCATGAGACGATCAATGAATGTTAATTATCGGTTTGGTCATAACGGGCTTAAGCTCGGGGCTCGGGGTGAGTCTCGGGGTGTTTTAATGATTAGAGTGTTACCGGGCATTAAAGGGTAATAGGATGTGAAATATTGGTGTTTGAGAATATTGAGATTAGCGGGAATTGGGGAGCGTTAATTATCATTAACGGTGTAGGTGGAAAATGCCAAAAACTACCCTTGAAGTGGTTTTAGAAGCTTTATTAGACCTAGGGGTATATTGGTCATTTGGGATTTGGATATACATGGTTATAGATGGCTGTAAAACAGAACCAAAAACAGAGTTTTCCACTTCATCCTTCCCGTACGTTCATCTCTCTCTTCTTCCTCTTTGGAGTTTTGAGCTCAAGGTGTGGAATTAAGCTAGGGAACTTGGAGGTTGAGGTTGTAGACATAGCTCAGCCATTGAAGAGGGTTTGGTTTCGAATTTGAGGTAAGTTTTATCCATTGTTTTACTGGTTTTGCTCTGTTTTCGTTTTAGGATTTCAGCTCTTGATTTTGGTATGGAAAGTTGGAATCAAGGGGAGTTCTTGGGATGTTTTACTTGGGTTATGATGAGGGATAGTTATGGGAGATGTTTGGAGGTTTAAATGGGTGTTTGAAAGAGGTTTGGGTGGTGTTTAAATTGGGTTTGAAAGGTTGGTTCAAGGGAAAACGCAAGGGAAGAAAAAACAGGGGTTTTGGCTGAACTGGAGCTTGCGCCGCGGCATGGCAAGGGTGAGCCGCGGCCCTTGGGGGCTGCTGAGTTTGGGCGCCTCTGTTTGAGGGGCGGGCCGCGGCATGGCCAAGGAGGGCCGCGGCCCTTAAGGCATTTTTGGCCAAAACAACGTTTTTAGCATGGGGAATTAAACCTAAGGCCTCGGGATTGAACCTACTACTCGGTTGAGTGGTGTTTGAGGTCTCGGAGGTTAGGTTTTGGTTTGGGAACCTTTTATTATTCATTTTATTGATGGAATCCCATAATTTGGTTATGACCAGGTAACCGCTAAAGGACCAAAAGGTCGATCGTTCTCAGGGTCACTCTTTTATTTGTTCTTGCTCGAACCGGAGGTAAGAAAACTGCACCCCAAGTGTGACATGCATGGATATTTGTAAGGCATGATGATTGTGTAATATGGACATGGATTGAACATGGAATGCTTAGCATATGTTGTTCACTTGTGCATAGCACTGACTAATTAGTCAGGTTTGGCAAAGGTGCTAGTATCAACTGTGAAGTTGTGACTAATTAGTCAGGTTCGGCAGTGGTACTGGGCACTGGTCACGTTGCACTGACTTGTCAGTCAGAATTGGCAAAGGTGTTAGTGTCAGCTATGAAGCTGTGACTTATTAGTCAAGTTCGGCGGTGATACTGGATACTGGTCACTTAGCGTTGACTTATTAGTCAAAGATCGACTTAGTGTGGTTCACGCAAGCCAACATGGATTAGATCTAATCGACTTCTAGCATTGAATGACTCAAGGAGCATTAATGCTTGACCGACCCTGAGGGTCGATGAAAGAAAACAGAGCCTGGAGGCTGGTGGCTTACCTAGCAGCCACTCTCCTGCTAGAAAAGAGAGCTTGGAGGCTAGTGGCTTACTTAACAGCCACTCTCCCGCTAAAATCATGTGTTATTCATTTGTTTGAAAGCTTTATGCTCAATGTGATTATAATGATAATCATTTGATAATGTTTATGAAAAGTGTTATGTTTTCTTGCTGGGCTTTGGCTCATGGGTGCTATGTGGTGCAGGTAAAGGGAAAGAAAAGCTCACCTAGCCTTGAGTGGGGAGCTGATGTGGTGTTGTGTACATATGCGGCCGCTTGACCACCACGGCCAAGGAGTTCTCAGAGGAACTAGGGGGTTTACCCTATTTTTGCCGCTTAGGTCGACGGGATTGTAAATTTCGAACACTAGTGACCATTTTGTACTGAGAACCACTTGTAAATGTTTTGTTTAGCTCTGCAGAGCAGTTTGTAATAAAAATCTCCATTTCCTTTTTATTGGTTTTATACCTTAACCTGTTAATTACACTTAGAGCACGTTTTTGACCAAAGGACTCAGGTAGTGAGTCAGATTTCTGGTCCACCGTTTACCATAACTGTTCTGGGGTAGCCAGGGCGTTACAGGGGTGATGCTCCAAAGTTAATCAATTTATTTTGTTGTTAATCAACTGATTAATTTGGTCATCCTATCAAATATGTGATTTGGAATTCCACATTCTAAATCACATTGACTATATGTGTATGTTAGATAGTAGTAGTAGTGGTAGTAGTGGTAGTAGTAGTGGTAGCAGTGGTAGTGGTGGTGGTGGTAGTAGTAGTGGTAGTAGTGGTGGTGGTGGTGGTGGTGGTGGTAGTAGTAGTAGTAGTAGTAGTAGTAGTAGTAGTAGTAGTTATAGTTACTGTGGTTTTTGGTTCAAGCTGAGATTTAGTTGAACACTCGTAGCAACACTTATAGATTTTATAAGTTTAATCTATAGTTTAAGAATATTAATTATAACATAAGATTTGATTAATATAGCTGATTATAAAGATGTCATTTATTATACTATAAGGTTTAGATAGAATTAATAAGATCATGACACTTGTCGTGTGCATGTTTATTTAAGAATTTAATTATAGTTTAAATAAAAGAAAGTTCTAGAAACTCTAGAATATTCCAAGACCATTAAGAGCATGACACTTGTCACAATCTTGTTTATTTGAGGATTTAAGCATTTTAAGTGGATAATTCAAAAATAGAAGTTTCTAGAAGCTCTAGACCCTTCCAGAACTTGCTGGAATCACGTATTACTCAGTCAAACTTGATTAATCAATTCAAATTATGCTGAAAAAAATACAATTACGTGTTTAATATATTCACGTATGCCGATATATCGCAGCATAAGGGCCGATATATCGCCTACGGAAGATACGAAAAACACGTCGACTTTGTACGAACGATCGAACCAACCTTGGGAATACTGGGAGAGGCGATATATCGCCTATAGGGGGAGATATATCGGCCCCACCTGTGTATTTTTGAAAGTTTGGTTTTTCAATTTTAAGAATATCCTTAACCTCTTGACTTGCCTCTGAACGTTTTTGACTGAGTCTTAAGCACCTGTTGAACGAATATTCAAATATTTTTCAATTAATATTCATTATTTTATTCAAGCTAAAAGGAGGTAGTTTCACTCCTTGAACTCTATAAATAGGACCTAGTACCCAGCCATTTTTCTCATTCTTCAAGCTGTGTTCAGAGCCTTCAAGCTGCTAGGGTTACTATAGAGTGATAAACACTAGGGTTGAGATAAAAGCTTTATCATCCTAAGCTTTATAAACACTTGGGAAGTGAGATATAGAGTGTTTTCAATATCGAGGTGTAGATCGGTTCTAGTACATCCAAAGGTATTCTTATTCTCAAGTTCATTTCTGTATAGTTCTTTAGTTTTCTTGACACAAATCCTAACTCGTTGTTTTCGATTCTTGGTTAGGTATTTAAGTTCTTTGAACTTAAGGTTTCTTTTCGGTAAGCTTTTTCTTGGTGGTTTAGTTTTCTTTTTTTATCATCTCTTATCTTTAGAAATACTCACCATCTTTATTGTTAGTTTTAGGAGTGTTCCAAATCCCATCCTTGTTCTCAAATATCTCGGTGTTGGTAAGGAAAATAGGATAGATTTTGTATGCTTTTATGTTTTGATATATTTATGCTATGATATATGTATGATATTTTTTTAGTTTCTAAGTATATGTTTTGTTTAGATAACAAGCATATAATTTGTTTAGATAACAAACATATAATTTGTTTAGATAACAAGTCCTAATAATATACTCCTTGGGCATATGATTGTTTAGATAACGAGCCCCATAAATTTATATGACTTGTTTAGATAACTAAGCCTCGTAAGTTTATGGGCATATGATTGTCTAGCTAGCAAGCCCCAAGAAGTATGATGGCCATTATAATACATGTTTTTATAGTCATATGTTTTGTAGTCTTATGTTATGTTTTATGTTGTATGTGCTAGTAGATTTTCCTTGCTGGCATTAGGCTCATTCCTTTATTTTTATGTATGCAGGAAAATAGTTATGGTGGCAGAAGGATTCTTGGTAGCTTGGTTTGTGTATTAAGGATGAAGGGATTCGATGGACTGCATGAAGATTCGAGGATGACATTATTTTTAGTCTCTTTAAATTATGTTTTATGTATTTTTCGCATTTAGCTTTGTAAACAATTTCCTTTAGTTTAAAGTTATGTTTTATTTTAAAACAATGGGATCTTATATCGCTCATTTATGTATTTCAATATTTACTTTGGAGTTTTTAATAAAGTTATGAATATTCCTTATGAATGTTTTCTAAAAAATAGTGGTTATGTCTAGTAGTTTTAATGGTCCAAGGTCTTAGAAATAGTTGGGTCATTACATTTACAGCCTGTTACTGAGCTATGATGCTTGTTTTACTCGCCAGAATGCCGCGAATACTCTTAGCTCCCTTCAAGCCAACTTCACAAATTTGTCTCTCCATAAACCCAAATCTTGATCTCAGCCTCACCATTCATCACCCTCTGGTTCTCCTTTTCGACCACCACATCACCCATATCCCACTTCCTCCTACTCCCCAAGTCCTAAACAACACCCATCTTGGTCTTCCTCTCCACAGTCTTCTCTGTGTCGGAGCCCAGCTCCCACACGCCCATGTTGTTAGATCTGCTTGAAAATTGGGCACACAACCAACATCTGTTATCATCAACATAATACGCAATACCACCCTCCTCCTCCTACCTCAAAGCCCTTTTGATAACTCTACAAAATACAATTATTTTACCACATTTTTTATGCTAATTGTTACTTAGTTGTTGAGTTTTTAAGTAATTTATTAAGTTTTTAAGTAATTTTGAATTTATTAGTCTTATTATGATTTTATATATTTTTGTGTGTTTTTATAGATATTTTATTATAATATTTTGTAGTTTAATTATTTGAAATTTGTGTTGTTAGATTATAAGTTAAAAAAATGTGATTTTATTGAACTTAATTGCCAAAGTAAATTAAATTTCAATTAATATTTCATGGACTTAATATGAGTTATTTTATAATTGAAAATATTTGATTCTAATTTAATGTTTACTTATTTTGTAGGATGTACTTTGCAATTTTTATGCTTGAAAATAAAGAAGAGAATAGAAAAGAAAAGTGATAATTTTGTGAGAAAAACAAAGAGATTTCGACATTTTTCAAAAGCCCAAAGCCTAGCCTGTTTCTCTCCCAACTCCTAGCACCTCACCCAGCCAGCCACCTGGGCCCGCCTCTCAGCTCCAGTCGGGCCCATCAGCTGTACAAAGGCCCGCACACCTGAAAGCCCCAACCAGAAGCCCACGGTCCACTCCAGCAGCCTTCCTCCCAGCTGCCACTCTTTCAGCCAATTGGGCCCAGCCGAAGCAGCCTCTAGGCCCAGCCGAAACAACCACCCAACCAGCAGCCAACAAGCTGCCTTTTCCCCATTTTGAGCCAAACAATTGAATTTTTGTACCTTTGTCCCCTATGCCTAAATTCCACATTTTTACCCAATTTTCTCACATATTTCACCACAACATCATCATTACATCCTATAATTTACCTATACATGTCATATTTAATTTTTTTAATTAATTTAATCATTTTAATTCATTTAAGTTGATTATTTTAATGCTTTTATTTTGGCTATAAGTATGGAATTTCAAGACTATTTTAGGGTGCTTAATTTTTGGTTACCATCTTCTTTTCTCCCATTTTCTCTCTACCATTCTCTCTTCTATTTTGGGGGTTTTCAAGAGCATTTTCAAGTATGTATTTTGTTTATTTTGTATTTCTATTCTAGTTATTTGCTTCTAATATTTTTCATAAGATTATTAAGATCATGATGAAGCAACTTGTAACTAGATAATATTTATGTTGTATGTTGATTTTCCTTGTAATGCAACAAGGTTTATGAATTTTTCTTCTTCATATATGTCTTTCATCTTTAATATCTCATACTTTGGATTGTTAGATAATATGCACTTTGTTCTTTATTTTGCAAAACATAATATTCTTTGTGTAAGATATGTCATTAAATTGTACACATCCAATGCTTAGAACAAAAATATTATGTTTTGCCTTATAAATAATGTTATTTGATATTTTGTTGTTTCATTAGGTTGATTCACATTAAATACTTTGAAATTATACTTTTTGAAAAGTGAAGAAAAATCCTATCTTTTTAGAAGTAATTTATGCTTAAAATTATAAATCCATTTGGAAAATGATAGTTTGACTTATTTTAACTATCACTAAAACTTGGGAATCAATATACTAATAAGTATTATTAAACTTTCATTTTGTGGATTCTAGTACTTTAATAATCTTTCATTTTAAAATCATTATTGGTTTATTTTCATTCTTTTAAATAGCTTTATTTTATGTTCATAACATTAAAACTCATCAATCTTTAGAACTAGGTTAGAATTTATTAATTTTGGTTTAAAATAGTTTAATTCGTGCGCTTGAGAGTATAAATTTTTAAAACATACCTGTTTTGGGTCCATCAAGTTTTTGGTGCTTGCAAGAAAAAAGAAACAAAATTTATCTCAAGGTTAGTGAATTCTTCTACTAGTTATTTAAATTTTTGCATTTAAAAAAAAAATATTTAATATCTAAAAAAAAATTGGTGAGATTTTTCATTTTCAATGATAAAAATCTTGATTGAGTTTGAGTTTAATTCTCTTAACAATATGAATACTTTTTAAGCTTTGTTTTTAATTATTGGGTCAATTTTGCTTGTAACAAAAATTACATTTTTCATAACAAGAACACTCTTATTTCCTATAAGTTTAAGTGAAAAATAATTTTAATGAAAACCTGTTTTTAAAAGCGAAATTGACAATTTAATTAATTGCATAAGCTTAACTTTTATTCATAATAACTTTTGAGATTTATTTTCATTGTGCAATTTTTTAGAAAATCTTTTTTATATCACCAATAAAAAAAATGCGTGTTTTAATTTTTCTTTTGTTTGAGGACTAGCAAAACTTTAAGTTTGGGGGTGTGATAACTCTACAAAATAAAGTTATTTTACCATATTTTTTATGCTAATTGTTGCTTAGTCGTTGAGTTTTTAAGTGATTTATTAAGTTTTTAAGTAATTTTGAATTTATTAGTCTTATTATGATTTTATATATTTTTGTGTGTTTTTATAGATTTTATTATAATATATTGTAGTTTTATTATTTAAAATTTGTGTTGTTAGATTATAAGTTAAAAAATGTGATTTTATTAAGCTTAATTACCAAAGTAAATTAAATTTCAATTAATATTTTCATGGACTTAATATGAGTTATTTTATAATTGAAAATATTTGATTCTAATTTAATGTTTACTTATTTTGTAGGATGTACTTTGCAATTTTTATGCTTGAAAATAAAGGAGAGAAAAGAAAAGAAAAGTGATAATTTTGTGAGAAAAACAAAGAGATTTCAGCATTTTTCAAAGGCCCAAAGCCCAGCCCGTTTCTCTCCCAGCTCTTGGAACCTCACCAGCTAGCCACCTGGGCCCGCCTCTCAGCTCCAGTCGGGCCCATCAGCTGCACAAAGGCCCGCATGCCCCAGCTAGAAGCCCACGACCCACTCCAGCAGCCTTCCTCCCAGCTCCCACGCCCCAGCCAGAAGCCCACTCCAGCAACCTTCCTCCGAGCTACCACTCCTTCAGCCAATTGGGCCTAGCCGAAACAGCCACCCAACCAGCAGCCAACAAGCTGCCTTTTCCCCATTTTGAGCCCAACAATTGTATTTTTGTACCTTTGTCCCCTATGCCTAAAATGCCACATTTTTACCCAATTTTCTCACATATTTCACCACAACATCATCATTACACCCTATAATTTACCTCTACATGTCATATTTACTTTTTTTTAAAATTAATTTAATCACTTTAATTCATTTAAGTTGATTATTTTAATGCTCTCATTTTGGCTATAAATATGGAATTTCAAGACCATTTTAGGGTGCTTAATTTTTGGTTACCATATTCTTTTCTCCCATTTTCTCTCTACCATTCTCTCTTCCATTTTGGGATTTTTCAAGAGCATTTTCAAGTATGTATTTTGTTTATTTTGTAATTTCTATTCTAGTTATGTGCTTCTAATCTTTTTCATAAGATTATTAAGATCGTGATGAAGCAACTTGTAACTAGATAATATTTATGTTGTATGTTGATTTTCCTTGTAATGCAACAATGTTTATGAATTTGTCTTCATCATATATGTCTTTCATCTTTAATATCTCATATTTTGGATTGTTAGATAATATGCACTTTGTTCTTCATTTTGCAAAACATAATATTCTTTGTGTAAGATATGTCATTAAATTGTACACATCCAATGCTTAGAACAAAAGTATTATGTTTTGCCTTATAAATAATGTTATTTGATTTTTTTTTGTTTCATTAGGTTGATTCACATTAAATACTTTGAAATTATACTTTTTGAAAAGTGAAGAAAAGTCCTATCTTTTTAGAAGTAATTTGTGCTTAAAGTTATAAATCTATTTGGAAAATGATAGTTTGACTTATTTTAACTATCACTAAAACTTGGGAATCAATATACTAATAAGTATTATTAAACTTACATTTTTGTGGATTCTAGTATCTTAATAATCTTTTCTTTTAATACTTATTTTAAAATCATTATTGGTTTATTTTCATTCTTTTAAATAGCTTTATTTTATGTTCATAACATTAAAACTCATAAATCTTTGGAACTAGGTTGGAATTTATTAATTTTGGTTTAAAATAGTTTTCTTTTTGATTTTAGACAACTCCTTTGGGTTCGATCTCGTGCTTACACGAACACTATATTTCATATATAATTCGTGCGCTTGCGAGTATAAATTTTTAAAACATACCCGTTTTGGGTCCATCGCCTTTAATGTATTCATCTCCCAACAGACCCCAGGCCATGTTCCAGGTCATATTTCCTCTGCTCAAGCCTCCTCTACTGGTGCGTACTCTGACCTTGCGTGGTACTTAGATTATGGGGCATCACACCATTTCACCCCTGATCTTAACCTTTTGGAAAATGCTCAACAATTCACTAGCTCAAAATACGTTACGGTTGGAACTGGTAAGGGTGTTGTTATTTCTCATCTTGGCTCAGCTTCTTTACCTGCATATAATTATGTCCTTAAGCTATGTCGTGTATATCACTCACCATCATTGTCCAAAAATCTCATTAGTGTTTCCCAATTATGTGCTGATAATCATGCCTTTGTAGAGTTTCACCCACACTGTTTCTATCTCCAAAATCAGGTCAACAACCAAGTCCTTCAAACGGGTCATCTTGAGCATGGAATTTACACAGTTTTGAGTCCAGTTTCTCACCACTCTTCCTCACCGTTTCAACTTTTTTTTGCCTCTGTTTTGGATCCATACTTGTAGCATTCACGTTTGGGGCATCCAACTAGTGATATTACTTGTAATGTTTTGTCCAAATGTAATGTCTCTGTTTCAAGGCATTCTTCTTTCTCTCTTTGTACTGCTTGTCACCAAGCTAAGTCTCATAGGCTGCCATTTTCAATTTTTGTATCTCGAGCATCAAAACCTTTTGAACTAATCTATAGTGATTTATGGGGTCCTTCTCCTGTTACTTCAATTATTGGTGTGCGATATTTTATTTTGTTTGTTGATGATTATTCTCATTTTACATGGCTCTATTTGCTTACCTCCAAGGACGAAGCTTTTCATGCTTTTCTTACAATTCAAAAAATGGTTTCTACTCAATTTGAGACCTTTATTAAGCGGGTTCGAACAAATTGGGGAGTCAAATTTTGTCCTCTCACTCTAATCTTTGCCAAACTTGGCATCATTCATGAACTAGCATGCCCCTGAACTCTTCAAAAAAATGGGAGAGTTGAACGTAAGAATCGACACATTGTCGAAATGGGGATTGCCTTGCTGGCTCATGCCTTTGTCCCTCTCACGTTTTGGCCTTATGCTTTTACAACTGCTGCATATTTAATAAACCGTTTGCCCACTAAAGAGCTTAAAATGGATTTCCCATACTCTGTTTCATAAAAAAAACAACCACAATATTCTCACCTTCGAGTATTTGGTTGTAAGTGTTTTCCATTCCTCCAGCCATACAATACACACAAATTGGAATTTCGATCTCAAGCTTGTGTTTTTCTAGGCTATAACAGCCACCATAAAGGGCATTTGTGCTTGCATCATGCCACGAGTAAGCTACATGTCACACACCATGTTGTGTTAATGAGCATTGATTTCCTTTCCAATCCATATCTAAGTCACCCACCTCCAAACATGCCCATACTGTCATTCACTCTTTACATTTTGTTCCCCCTTCTTCTTCTACCATTTCTTCTCCTTCTATGCCTATTCTTTCTGAGTTTGTCGTGTCTACACCTTCCAACACCGCATCTCCCACCCCACAGCTAGCTCTCACTCCACCAGACCCTGTCATTCCACCCTCCCACTCTCCCACGACTGTCTCTCACATTCCACAAATACCCATCCCATGACTACATGAGCCAAGTCCGGAATCTTTAAGCCAAAATCTTTTCTAAGCACACATTCTACTGTCCTTATGGAACCATCTTGCTTCCATGAGGCTATTAAACTTACTGAATGGAAACACGCAATGCAGCAAGAGATCAATGCCCTTCATTCTCAGGGTACATGGACCCTTGTTTCGCCTCCCTTCAATGCCAAAGTGGTTGGTTGTAAATGGGTTTATAGAGTGAAGCTTAATCCGGATGGTTTTGTGTCCCGTTATAAGGCCTGACTTGTTGCCAAAGGCTATCATCAAACACATGGTCTAGACTTTCATGAGACTTTTAGTCCTGTGATCAAACCCACAAATATATGGCTGATTCTTAGTATTGCTTGTTAAGATTGGTTAAATATAATGGTTAAGATGTTTACACATTGAGGTGCAAAACACTTAACAATTTTCACTTAAAGAGAAGTGAAAACATGAGATTGTGTAGAAGACATCTAAAAATGACTTTTATGGGTCTAAAGTGATACAATGATGTATCCAAACATTCCCAAAAAGTTTGGTAGCATTTGGAGCAATTTTAGAACCATTGGAGTGGTCCAAAATCAGAGAGGGTGGCGATACGTCACCCCTAAGTGGTGTAACACGCCTAAATGCAAAAGGCTTCAAAAGCCCTAGCAGGCGACGTATTGCCTGTCAGGTGATACATCTCCTGCATGCAGGCGATACATTTTCTGAGTTGTCTTTTGGGGTCGTACAGTTTACATAAAATGCTCCAAATGATGTGTTTTAAATGCTCTAATCCTATTGGTTAGACCAATGATGATGCCTACACTATATATATGGGTTATTAGAGTTGAAAAGCCTTTATCACACTTTCCAACTCTCTCTCTAAACTCATTCTCTCTCTAGTTTTCTAAGACCAAAGTTTTCTCCTAGAAACTCATCAACCATTGCTTGACTTGCATGAGTTTCAAGGCTTGTTCAATCCCAAATCTCATTCTACATAGTTGAAGCTTCAAGCAATTGGGAAGGCTTGGAATAAATATTTTGGACAACAATGTTCATATTGTGTATAAGCCTTAGAAGTTCTCCAAGTTTGAAGATTCAAGTTGCTCAATACAAATGTTGTATCTCTCTAACCCTAATCTTGTATTTTGTAATTCTATTATGTTTTTCATTGTTAGTATTGATGATTAAATGTATCTAAGTTCATCTTTTCATCATTTAATCATTTAGTTCTTTATATTCAAGATTAACATTCATCTCATGAACATGTTTATTTGATTATCAAGAAGTGCCTTCATACTTTGAATTTGAATCTTGATCAACATCTAGGGTTTGGAATATTGCATTATTATCATTATTCATTGTTGATTTGCAAAAAGTAAAGCAATATATTCCCAACAATCAAAATCTCTATTTCTAATTACTTTCATTTTGTTTTTTGCATAAACAATAATGAGGGAAATTGATTCATCTTCTACAACCTTCAAATCCTTGTTTTAAGATTTGGTTTGTGCTGGACACATAACCATGTAAGATCAAATAAGTTCTAATTGGAAATGCTCTACATGGATGTGGATATGGATACAAATTATTCATCAACAAAGGATGACACAATTCAATGGGATTACATGCTTAAGGAGATTGGTATCATCAAGTTTCTTATTTCTAAATGTGTAGATTTCAAGAATTTGAATGAAATGTGTTTGCTGCCATATTTTTGTGAGTTTGAGATCATTGTTTATCTTAAGAGTACAATGGTGAATATTAATAAACGATTCAAGGGTTGTTGTTGTACTTATTTTGTTTGCAAAGTTATTGATCATCATGTGAGATGTGGTAATTGTAAAATTAACCATAATGAGATTGGGGTCAATACAATTGATGCTGAGATCTTTGTGACCTTAATTGAATTTAATGCCTTCAATGAGAAATGTATGATATCCCTAAAGAGAATTAGCATGGTTCATGAATGTAGTGATGAGACTAATGCAACCTTAAGAAAAAGTGAATATGTCAATGCAATTGATGATGAGATTATTGCAAAAGAAAGTGATGATACTAAGGTCAATGCATTTGATGTTGAAATCATTGCAATCCTAAGTAAAGATACCAAGGCCAATTCATTTGATGTTGAGATCATTGCAACCTTGAGTGAAGTTAATGTTGGGAAAACTTATACAAGATCTTTATTTATTTTCATGTAGATATAATATTAAACAAGTTAATATGAGACAACCTAGAACATGTTTCTAAAGTTGAATTCAAAGAGAAATAGTGATAAGAATACTTACATTATACATAGCAGAATAATAGAGTCCTTCCTTCAGTTTCTCTAACCCTTGTATCCTTTCTGTCGCAGAGTATTACCAAGAAACTGAACCGATCTTCAATTTTCTTCACAGCCTTCCAAAGTATCCTTAGAATCACTTAGACTAGAGTGAGAAATTCTCAACACATGAGATAGATACAGAGAGAAGAAGAATAGAACAATAAGGCTTAGAAAATAACTTATGTTTAGAGAGAATCTAAAACCTATCAGAAACTTGTGTGCTTGACTTATGATCCGATTCCAACTTATGTTTTCAACTCTCTCTTAGCATTCCTTTTATAGACTCAATTAGGTCTTTTATTTAATTAAAAAATCAATAAAATAATAGCAAATTAACATTCCTAGGTCGATATTATCATGGGCTTTAGGCCCGTGAAATTTATCATTTAATTGTTAGTCCATTGGACTTAAAATCAAGACCTGCATTATTTTCTATTGATTTAATTAATTAAATAATTATTTAAATATTTTATCAAATTAATTATTTATAATTTGAACCTTGATTTAAACTTATTTATTAATTTAGATACCAATTTATCTTAATTAATAAATCTTTCATAATTTCTCTTTTCTTCTCTAAATTACATAACTATGTGAAACTATCCAAAATTGACCTGGTCAACTTTGATAATTCTAGTTGATAATTAAATCAATTAATTGAGACTATCTAGACGATTTTATCCAAGGTACAGTGGGGACCATGGACCAATGAAATGAAGCTCCAATAAGTTATCATAAATATAACAAATAAATTTACTAACTTATTAATTCCTCGTGACTCCACTAAAGACTCGGAATTGCACTCTTGATTTCATAGAACACTCTATAAAAAATATAGATATGTTATTTGTAACACCCTAAACACCAAGGACCATTACGGTGCACATTGCAAACAGTGCTAAACTCGCTAATCGAGTCATTTGGCCATAAATGTGTAACTAAGTGTGATTAGCGGTTTAGGGATTAAAAATTTCGGTTAAGATATAACGTTTCACTAGAACGTTTACTGTATACATTGGGATCCAAAAAAAAATGATTTAAAGGTTTATTACAGCAAAATATTTACAATCAGCTGATCTAAGCGGGAAAACAGGGTTTAGCCCTAGTTCCTCTCCTTCAAACCTCGGCCGTGGCGGTCGAGCAGCTGCATATGTACACATCGTCACCTAAGCTCTCCAACTCAAGGATGGTCCAGCTTTCTTTTGCCTTTACCTGCACCACATAGCACCCGTGAGCCGAAGCCCAGCAAGAAAACTCAATATGCTCATGAACAATCATATCATGATATTAAATCATATCTGGCATGACTAGCAAACATAACTTTATTCAAGCAATGCTGGGGTATCCAGGATAAGAAATCCTACCCTTTTGATTGGATGACTATCAAGTCAACCCTAATCAGATGAGTGTTTCAACACTTGAGGTTCTGGTAAACCATACTAAGTGACCAACAAGCAAGTCACTACGGGGCTTAGCACCCAAAGCCATGCATATGATGATCAAAATGATCATACAGAGCTTATAGCTCTGAACAGATGAGTGAATATCACTTGAGGTTCTAGAAAACCAAACTGAGTGACTGTTAAACAAGTCACTATGGGGCCCGGTGCCCATAGTCGTGTAACGAAACCGTTACCTGGGCTTTCCTGCAATGGCTCTAACCAGATGAGAGACTGATGGGTAAGTCTCACGGGCTCAACACCCACAGCCATGCGACTAAATAGTCACTGTGGCTCTCAGTGACTAGCCTTTGGCTAGACAAGCGCTTATAGTATTCATCGAACTTGAGGTTGGTCCGGCATTAATGCTCTTTGAGACATTCAATGCAGATATCGATTAGATCTAATCTTTATTGGCTTGCGTTGAACACGCTAAGGCCGTCCTAACTTATGAGTCGGCACTGTGTGACCAGTGCCCAGTACCACTGCCGAACTTGACTAATGAGTCACAACTTCACAGTTGATACTGACACCTTTGCCAATTCTGACTAATTAGTCAGTGCCATGCACAAGTAAGCAATGCTATCAATATGTATCATATGTCAATTATCCAAGAGTAGGGCATTCAGCATGCTTACTTAACAGTTGCTAGCATAATTATGATCATGCACAAACACAGAGACTCAAGCTCTGGTCAATCTCATACCCAATATTCATGGCATGCCCTAAGCACATGTTCCTCGTGCATTGCATATATCAAAGTTCAACATCCAACATGCATCAAGAATAACCATGCATGTCACATATGGGGTGCAGTTTTCTTACCTCTGATTCGAGTGAGAATTAGAACAAGAACGACCCTTGAGAACGATCGATCCTTAATCCTTTAGCGGTCACCTAGTCATAACCAAACATAACCTCCAATTAATGAAAATCAACAAAGATAGGGTCTTGATCTAAACCTCACTCTCGAGACCTCGAAACATGCCCACACGGTGAGTAGATTCGATCCCGGGCCTTAAGGATTGAAACCTCGAGCCAAAAACCCTTAAAAATACTCAAAACGGGGTTTTGAAGAAACAGGGTAGCGCTACAGTGCTACCCTCCTAGCGCCCCAGTGCTCTACTCAGAACCAAGCCGCCCTAGCCTCCTCTACAGGTAGCACTGTAGTGCCCTACACTGGGCGCTGTAGCGCTACCTTCAGCCAACAACTGCCCAGAAATCTCTTCCTTCTATTCCACCATTTCTAACCCAAACAAAAAGCTTCCAAACATCAAATTAAGTCCCAAATACCACCTCCACATGTCCTAGGCACTACAACCCCAAGAACCCTAGCCAAAACTCCAATCAATTCCCCACCTTCCAACCCAAAAACCAGCTGGAACTTAACTCAGAAAACAGAGTAAAAGCAATAGTTCTAATGGCTAAAAACTCACCTCAATCTTAGCAACACACCCTCTTCAATAGTGGAGCATAACCCTAGCTTATCCCGGCTTGGTTCCTTGGCTTGATTCCTCAAAAAAAGCTTGAAAATCCAGAGAGAAATGAGGGAGAAAACCTATCAAGAGAGAAGGAGAAAGGAGAAATGAGGGAGACTCAACCCGAGCCCCGAACTTAATCCCATTATGACCAGACCGAACACTTGTATTTCATGATCGTCTCATGCCGAAAGGCTCGAACAAATCCGCATATAGTGTGGCACCATTCATATCTCACCCACATGCACGAAAATACACAATTACGCCCTCAACGGGCCAAATTACCAAAATGTCCTTATAATTATAAATACACCCATATGCATGCATTTTATCATCATATAATAATATAATTCACATTAACATGCATATAATCATTAAATATCATAATAAATCAATTATGGCCCCTCCCAATCTCCTAATCAAGGTCTTAAATCGTATTAGGAAATTTGGGGCATTACATTATTAATTATCCATTGTTACAACCATAATTGTCACTCAATACTCTATAGATGGCCTACAATGAGATGGGACTAAAATACCGTTTTACCCCGTACTGTATTTTATCCTTAAAATACTTAGTTCCTTGTAAATGATATTTCAGTAAACTAATATTAATTACTGAAATGAGATCTCTATCATTTAGCACCTTGAACCAAACTAAAAGGAAACCATCATTTTACTTCTTCATCAAAAGCTATAGATGTTCATATCTATGATAAACACTCCCACTCAATTATACTACCGAGTTCCCAAGATGTAAGTATGGGCTAGTCCGTAGGGTAAGCTGGTAACGAACAAGTCAAAGAACTCAAATAGTACAATCAGTTAGAATACTAACCACTCATAAGTGAGATTGAATTGACCTATGGTCAACTATATGATATGACTAGAATGGATAATAACGACATGTTTACTTATCCTATCAACTGTCAATATCCGTCTTGTCCGATCTAACAAATATATCCAATCTTTTCTACTTTGATAATGTTCTAGAAAGAACATAACACTATAACATGTAAGTAGATCATATCGTAGAATGGAAAGTCAGTGTAAATCCTGTGCACTGACTAATCTTAGGACTAGCTTATTTTGAACATATAATCATATTTATATTCCACTGTGATTACCTCACTATAAATATGATTAGCTATATGCTCGAGATTTAATAGAAGTTTATATTAAACAAATAATCATGAAAATAAAACATGTGAGCAAAGTGATTGACCAAGTCAAAAAATGATTTCTATTCTTTTATTGATAATAAATGAGATTACAAAGAAATTGAGTTTTGATTAGGGCATAAAACCCCAACAGTTAATGCAACCCAAGGAAAGGTGCAAGGATGGTGGTATGATACTTGTGCCACCATTCATGCAACCTATGATAAAACTCTTTTCAAAACCCTTGAAAGTGCAAAGGTGGGACTTGAAGTCCAAATGAGAAATGAAAATAGATCCAAGGTACTTGGAAGGGGCTGCATTGATGTGTTCTTCACTAATGGATAAAAAGTGACCCTAATTTATGTTTTCTATGTTCTTGATATGACTAGAAACATTATCAGCGGAAGTCTATTGAATAAATCCTATCAAAATGGAGTTTGAATTCGGTAAACTCACTTTGACTAAATTGGGCACTTTTGTGGAAAAGGGTTATACATGTGATGGAATGATCAATCTTTGTGCTCTTGATAGTAATAGTAATGATATGGCATCTAAATCTTGCAATGTGATTAATTCTAATTCTATTACTTTGTGGCATAATAGACTTGCTCATATAGGTTATAACACAATTAAAAGAGTTGTTAAATGTGGATTGATTAATTGTGATGTGAATGAGCATGATAAATGTGAATTATGTGTTCAATATAAAATGGTAAAGAAACATTTTCCAAGTGTTGATAGATGTTCAAACTTGCTAGATGTAATACATAGTGATCTATGTGAATTGAATGACATGTTGACTAGAGGAGAAATTGGACACTTCATGACTTTTATAGATGATTGCTTTAGGTATACTTATGTGTATTTACTTAAGAGTAAGGATGATGCATTTAAAATCTATAAAGTTGAAGTAGAAAATCAATTGGAAAGGAAAATAAAGACTCTTAGAAGTGATAAAAGGTGGTGAATACTTTTCAAATGATTTCAATGTGTTTTGTGAACAACACGTCATTATACATGAATGCACTGCACCATACACCCCACAACAAAATGGAATAGCTGAAAGAAAGAATAGACTTATCTTGAGATGATTAACTCTATGCTTTTACATGCTAAATTGTGTTATAATTTGTGGGGTGAAGTTTTGCTTGATGAGTGTCATATATTGAATCGAATTCTTATGGAAAAGAACAATGTGTCCCCATATGGGTTATGGAGAGGAAAGAAGCCTAACCTAGGCTATCTTAAAGTGTAGGGGTGCCTTGATTATTGCAAGAGCACGGAGCCTAAAAGGACCAAGTTGGGTCCAAGGGCCGTAAAGTGTGCATTTGTTGGCTATGCCTTAAATAGCAAGGCCTATAGGATATTATACATGGAGTCTAATGTGATAATTGAATCAAGAAATTTGGAGTTATTTGAGAATATGTTATATTGTGATAGCAACTCTCAAGAACCCATAGGTGTTGGAGAATCTCTTAAAGAGAAAGATCCAAAGGTTAATGAGCAACTTATATTGCCTTGGAGAAGCCAAAGGCTTAAAGAGTTGGGATCAATTGAGAAATGTTCTCAAGTAGAGATACTCTACGGTAGACTTGAAGAAGTCGCATGGAAATTTCCTATGATTCTTCAAGTTGAGGATGATCCTAAGACCTACCAAGAAGCAATGTCTTCGTGAGACTATGTTGTAATAAATGATGAGATAGATTCAATTATGTAAAACCACACATGAGAATCGGTAGACATTTCACAAGGTTCAAAACCAATTGGGTGCAAGTGGGTATTTCAGAGGAAATATCACACCGATGGCACATACAATCCTTCAAAGCTAGATGAGTAGCTAAAGGGTTAAACAAAATGAATGAATTAATTATTTTGACACGTATGCACCAGTTGTTAGGACAACCACAAAAAATAGTTTTATTTGCCTTATCATCAATATATAACATTTATGTTCATCAAATGGATGTCAAAACGACATTCCTAAATTGGGATCTCGATGAGGAGACTTATATGGAACAACCAGAGGGTTTTGTTCTAAGGAGAAATGAACATAAAGTTTGTAGGCTTGTTAAATCATTATATGGTTTAAAACAAGCATTGAAAAAATGACACGAGAAGTTTAATAAAGCTATTGTTTCGGATGGGTGTAGACACAATAATGGACAAATGTTTATACTCTAAGACTTGTGATGACTATGTCATATTGATGTGTCTATATATTGATGATTGTTGATTTTGAGTAATGAGATGAGAGGCATAATGAAAACAAAGAGGAATCTATCTTTCAGTTTCTAAATGAAGGACCTTTGAGAGGTCGATACCTTCTTTGGTATAAAAGTGAGAAGAAATAGTGGGGGTTATGCCTTAAGTCAAGCTCACTTTGTTGAGAAAGTGCTTGACAAGTTTAGTAATCTCAAAATAAAAAAGGCGAATACACCATTTGATTCAAGCATAAAGCTTGAAAAGAACAATGGTAGATAGGTTAGTAAACTAAGTGGGTTTACTAGCAATCCAAGTATGGAACATTGAAAAGAAATTGAGAGAGTTCTAGGGATCTTAAAAGGACCAAGAAGCTAGGGGCCTGTTTGGCATTGTTTTCAGTTTTTTGTTTTCAAAGTTGTGTTCTCAAAATTGATAACAGAAAACTGTTTTTGTAGTTTTCAAAAACCAAGAGGTGTTTGGTTAATGTTTTCTAAAAACAATTTTTTAGTTTTAATTTTTTTTTAATTTTAAATAAAAAATTAACAAATATATTTACAAAGAGAAAAAGATTTTAAAAGTTTGTAATAAATAATGAGATAAAATAATTTGAAAAAAAATGATGAAAAATAAGAAATGAGAAAGTAAGGAGAGAAAATTTGAAGAAATAGAAATTGAGAAGACAGAAATTGATCAAAGAAAAAATGAGAGAGAATGTGATGAGAAAGAAAGTGGAGAGAGAGAAGTGAGTAGAAAAAAAGTGATGAGAAAGGAATTGGGAAGAGATAAAAAATGATGAGAGAGAAAATGAGGAGAGAGAAAGTGATGTGAGTGAAAGTGAAGAGAGATAAACTAATGATAGAGAAAATGATGTGACAATAAATGATGTTAGATAATAATAATTAAAAAAGTGATGTGATAAAAAAAAAAGATAGACAAAAAAAATTTTGAGAACAACAGAAAACAACTTTTTGATGTTCTCAAAATTTTCTGTTTTTTATAACTTTCTTTTTAAAAACTATTTTTTGAAAACAACGCCAAACACATCAACTTATTTTCAAAAAACTGTTTTTAGCTTTTAAAAACAAAAAACTGTTTTTTAGTTAAGGTGCCAAACACCCTCTAGGCCTCCAATATTCAAAGTTCTCGAAGATATTTGAAGGATATTCCGATGCGAGTTGGATATCAAGTGCAGGTGATAATCTCTCCATAAGTAGTTGGGTGTTTATACTCAAAAGAGGAGAGGTTTCATAGGGCCCAAAGAATCAAACATATATTTCACTCAACCATGGAGAGTTTATAACTCTAGCGACAAATGGCAAAGAGGCCAAATGGCTTAGGGATTTCATGAGGAATATCCCAATGGTGATAAACAAGCCACATTAGTTAGAGCTTATAATGGCATGAAAATTCTAGACATATAAGTCTAAGACATGAGTATATGAGACAATTGATTCGAGGAGGAATCGTATCAATCTCATGTATAAAGACAAGTGAGAACTTATGATATCTCTATATTTTAGAGTTATTAATTGAGCTTTTGAACTTAAAAATCTAAGTGAAATAGAATGTTTGTGTTGTTATTGTGTAGTTTTAGTCATTTCATCTTTTAATTTTTGTTTGTGTATTTTGTTTTAATTAATGATAAATATCATGGGAAAATAATGGGATTATGATCTAAAAATGTGATATCTATTTTTTAAGGCAAAAAGAAAGGATGCTTGGAAAGCTTGGTGAAAAATGTGCAAAAAAAGCATCTTGGAGCTGAAATCCTGGTACTTTGCTGTAGCATCATTTCAACTTTGTTGCAGCAAAGTATGCACAACCAGCAACATAAGTTATGCATACTTGACAAGTCATTAAATGAGGTGGAGTGACATGAAGAGTTGGATGATGAGGTGGAAAAGAGCTGATATTTTGAGGAAAAAGGTGTGGTCCCCACGTGGAGAGATAATGGAGAGGGTTTCCACCCATTTTTTAGCCCTAAAAATCATAGCTTTATTTTCTTCAACCTTGGAGCAGCCACCATTTTAAAGGGAGCTGCCATTATAGAGAGAAAAACACCCAGAAAATGAAGAAAAAGAAAAAATATTTTATTTGAGTGTTAGTTCTAGGTTTTGGTATTTTCTTTAGCAATTTTATTTAGAGATTTGACAAAAATTAAGAGGAAGAAGAAGATGATTTTGGGGGAAAAGCTTGGAGTCTTGTGACAAACTCAATATGAGTTTTTCTTTTTATCTTTCTCTAATTTAGAATTTTGTATTTTTGCACATCTATTTATAAGTTAATTTCTATTTTGCTATTATTATTTTCTTGACTTGAAATTGTTATTTGGTACTTTGTTCATGAATGTTTTGGTGGGTGAGTTTTGGTCATTCAAGTGTGTATATTGTCTAATGCTTACTTTTGTTTTATCACCAATTGTGGGTTGATGAATTAATATTAATTCTGGAAAGGTTTATGTTAATGGACACAAACTTGAATGATGCAAGTTCTTAATTTCTTAGATTTGGAATTGTTATTGTATAGGGATATATTATCACCTTGTATGACTTAGAGGAATTGTACTTATATTGGTGTTATTGAAATTAATTGGGCATAGGAGTATGTTAATTAATTAAAGAACCAAACCATAAACACTTTGGAAAAATGATTATGACATTTAAATTCCTAGTCAACTCTGCCCAGTTGCTATAACATTCCTCTGCAGCATTGTTACCATAATTGCATTTTTAGGACAATTTAATAATCCTAGCTTGTTTCTTCTCTTAGTTTTTGTTTGTTAGTTTTATTTACCTTTCATTAATTTACTTTTATCTCATTGTTTTATTTTCATTGAAACCAATGTGAGTAATTAGTTTTGAGAATTAATTTTCAATTTTCAATCACTGTGGAGACAATACTTAACTTATCACTTTATTACTTGTTTGACGACTGTGTACACTTGCACACACTATTAATTTCGCAACAAGTTTTTGTCGGATCCATTTACAAAACCTCTTGTGAAGAGGTTAGTAAGTTCTACTTCAAAATGGATGAGACTAAAACTCCTAGAATAATATATTCACCAATGATGGCAACCTAACTCCAAACTTGTGAACATCAAGGACAAGAGTTAAATGGGTAAGAACAAGTGGGTGAATTGTTTCAACACTAACAAAATCATGAGTTCCATCGAAGGATGGTTAGTGTTGGTTGCTACCGAGTGAGGGCTAAGCCTAAGACTTTTAATGAAGTTCAGTTGTGTGCAACAAGCATCTATAAAATTAGCAAATATGATGTAAGAACTTAACCTATGTGAACTTAGAGTGGTGCTGCTTCTCATGGGAGTTGGAGTTTCTCCCCGGAAAGTTCATGAAATGGATGAGCACATGGCCATATGAATGCTAAGAGAGAAAAGTGGGAAAATGAATGGTCAAGTGGAGGTGTGTGTGGTGTTACTAGTTTTATCATTAATGATTACTTGTTTCAATCTTTAAGACACCAATAACTTCGATAAGACTTTGTAATAATTTCACTAAGATAAAGTTCAAATCAAAAGATACTTTATTTTATGCACCAAAACTGTTAAGCTAAGAAGAGATGATTATATTTAACCAAGTGGGGGAATGTTGAGATTGGTTAAATATACTGGTTAAGATGTTTACACATTGAGGTGCAAAACACTTAACAATTTTCACTTAAAGAGAAGTGAAAACATGAGATTGTGTAGAAGACATCTAAGTGTCTTTTATGGGTCTAAAGTGATAAAATGAGGTATCCAAACATTCCCAAAAAGTTTGGTAGCATTTGGAGCAATTTTAGAATCATTGAAGTGGTCTAAAGTCAGAGAGGGTGGCGATATGTTGCCCACTAAGTGGCGTAGCATCGCCTAAATGCAAAGGGCTTCAAAATCCCTACCAAGCGATGCATCGCCTGATAGTAGGCGACGTATTGCCTGGGTGGCCTTTTAGGGCCTTACAGTTTACGTAAGATGCTCCAAATGATGTGTTTTAAATGCTCTAATCCTATTGGTTAGAACAATGATGATGCCTACACTATATATATATATGGGTTATTAGAGTTGAGAAGCCTTTATCACACTTTCCAACTCTCTCTCTAGTTTTCTAAGACCAAAGTTTTCTCCAAGAAACTCATCAACCATTGCTTGACTTGCATGAGTTTCAAGGCTTGTTCAATCTAAAATCTCATTCTACATAGTTGAAGCTTCAAGCAATTGGGAATGCTTGGAATAGAGATTTTGAACAACAATGTTCATATTGTGTATAAGCCTTAGAAGTTCTCCAAGTTTGAAGATTCAAGTTAATCAATACAAATGTTGTATCTCTCTAACGCTAATCTTGTATTTTATAATTCTATTATGTTTTTCATTGTTAGTATTGATGATTAAATATATCTAAGTTCATCTTATCATCATTTAATCATTTAGTTCTTTATATTCAAGATTAACATTCATATCATGAACATGTTTATTTGATTATCAAGAATTGTCTTCATACTTTGAATTTAAATCTTGATCAACATCTAGTGTTTGGAATATTGCATTATTATCATTATTCATTGTTGATTTGCAAAGAGTAAAACCATATATTCCCAACATTGTTGTCACAAGAAATTGGGCCATCAAACAATTAGACGTTCAAAATGCTTTTACATGGAGATCGTGAGGAAACCGTCTATATGAAACAAACTTAAGGCTTTATTGATGTTGTTCATCCCCACCATGTTTGTGGATTGCAGAAATCATTGTATGGCCTCCGACAATCTCCACATGCATGGTTTTTGAAATTCAGCACAACTCTTTGCCAATGGGGTTTTACAGCCTCTAAAGCTGATACATCTATGTTTTTCTACTCCTCTAATCATGTTATGATCATTGTCCTTGTGTATGTCGAAGATGTAATCATCATTGGATCCTGCATAACCACCATCACTGCCCTGTTGTCTTACTTACAGTCACAATTTGCCATTAAGGATCTTGGTGACTTACATTATTTTTTGGGCTTGGAAGTTCATCGATCATCTGCAGGTCTTCTGTAGAGTCCCATAATTTACTTAGCTAGTTAGATAGTAGTAGTAGTAGTAATAGCTAGTATTAGTTATAGTATGTTCATTACTGTGGATTTTGGTTCAAGCTGGGACTTAGTTGGAAACTCCTACCAATAGTTATGGATTTTATAAGTTTAACCTATAGTTTAAGAATATTAATTATAACATAAGGTTTGATTAATATTGTTGGTTATTAATATGATAATTATTATAACCTAAGGTTTAGATAGAGCCAATAAGAATATGACACTTGTCATGAGCATAGTTATTCCTAAGGTTTGGATAGAACCAATAGGAATATGACACTTGTCATATGTATGATTATTAAGGAATTATTATTTTAATGATAAAATAAGGGAAATATAAGACTTAGTCTTCACCATAATTTGTTAGGAGCTTGACATTTGTCACAATTTTATTTATTTGTGATTTCGATATTTTATTTATTTGTGATTTAGATAATTAAATAAACTTTTCGTAACTTTAGGGTACTGTAACTTCCGACTTATTTTTGACCCAGTTATGTTATTAATTTTGAAAAACAGTATTTCTAAAAAGTTGTAGATCATTTAATTAGCTTTCTAACGGTATAAAGATATTCTAAATCGGAGTCCTACAGCTCCAAATATGTTAATTTTACTGTAGGTTAGTTTAGAGTTACGGGATTTAGAACGTTAAAAGTTAGAATTCTATTTTAAATTTGGATTATAATTAGAAGATTTTTATTCCTAGAACTCTATAAATAGGACCTATCACCAAGCTTTTTCATTCATTCTTCAAGCATTGATCAGAGCCTTCTAGGTGCTAGTGAGACTATAGAGTGATAAACACTTGGGTTAGGGTTATAAGCTTTGTCATTCTAAGCTTATTACACACTTGGGAAGTAAGGTTCATAAAGTGTATTTCAGTTTCGAGTTGTTGTTCGGTCATAGCAATTTCAAAGGTATTCCTATTCTTAGTTCCTTTTCTGTATTGTTAGTTTTTATAGTTTTTCTCTACTCAATTCCTAACCCAATCTTCTCTATTCTTGGTTAGGCATTTAAGTTCTTCGAACTTGAGATTTCTTGTTGGTAAGTATCTTCTCGATGGTTTAGTTCATTCCTCTTCATCTCTTTCTTTTAGAAAACTCACCTCTCTATTAATGGTTTTTAGGAGTGTTCCAAAATCCCGACTTTGTTCTCATCATCCCAGTATTTTGGTAAGGAAAATATGATAGATCTTGTATGTTTGTATGATATGTTATGCTATGTTTATGTTATGATACGTTTATGTTATGATATGTTTATGCTATAATAAGTATATGTATGCTATGTTTTGTAGTCCTTGGGCATATGACTCGCTTAGATAACAAGCCCCAAGATTATGTTTTTAGTCGCTTGGGCATATGACTTGCTTAGATAGCAAGCCCCAAGATTAGTTTATCATTTTCATGGTTTAGAGTTGTGGTTTATCCTACCTCAGATATTAGATAGGGGACCTAGATGGGTTATCATATACTACCATGTGATCTAACCTACCTCTGATATTAGACAGGGGACCTATATGGTTTTATCGCATGCCATGTTAATGAGTTAATGGCCATTAATATTGTAGTCCTATATGGTGTATGTTTTATAGTGTATGCTTATGATATATGGTATATGTTTTATAGTTTATGTTTATGATGTAGTTTTATGCTTATGATATATGATGTATGTTTTTAGTAGGTTTTCCTTGCTGGGCATTAGGCTCATTCCTTTGCTTTTTAGTGTGATGCAGGAAAATGAATATGGAAGGCGAAATGATTCTTGGTAGCTTGGCTTGTGTGTTGAGGATGGATGAAATGTGTGGACGGATGGAATGTGTGGACTGCATGTCGATCAAGGATGAGGTTATTTATTTTTAGTCTTTTAAATCATGTTTTTTCCGCATTTAGTTTTGTAAATAATTTTCTTTAGTTTAAAGTTATGTTTTATGTTTTAAACAATGGGTACCCATGCCATATTTTCTATTATTATGTAGTTGATACAATATTTTGAGATTTAATAAAGTTATATTATTTCTTATGTACATTTCCCAAAATAGTAGCTATGTATAGTAGATCTAATGGTCCAAGGTCTTAGAAATAGTTGGGTCATTACAGTTGGTATCAGAGCAACGGTTCATATCCATGAATTTCTCCTTGATACACACGCTCAAGCTCCGAATCTAACCGCCAATGTAAGTTGTTTATGTTGTAGTTGTTATGATTATGTGCTTAGTTAACGTTTTAGCCCTTATGTTTTCAGTTAAGAATACCTGTAAATTAGTTTATTTTCTTTATTTATTATCTTTGCATAATGATTGTATGTAGTGAAAACATTTTTCCAAATTAATATCATGGTTATTTTGTTATCATGTATGAGTTTGATTTTTCTTTTGCAATCATAATAAATAATAAATAATGACTAAGTTCGATGAGGGTTGATACAAATTAATGAACCAAGTTTCTATATTGAGAGTTAGGGGGCCATAGTAGTGGGAACGATTTTACTGATCCCAGTCCTCCCTCAGTATGGTTAACTTTGGAACAACGATGAGTTTCGAGCCTGAGAATTAAGTCATATAGGATAATTAGAAACACACTTAGAAAATAATAAAGACGACTTATTTTTTTTAAAGTTTAGAAACACACCCTAATTATAAGAAGGCTTACATAATTTTTTTTCATAAGAAATCATAATTAATAGGTCCGAGTTATGTTTGCTTAGATTAAGTTTTGCCTTAGAGCCTAATAGGGTAAGTTCTAACATGTTCTCGACTGTTAGAACTTTTGCGGAAGATGTTGTTCAGAAGGTCTGCTCACAACAACGCCAAGGCCTCAAGCGTTGCTCCTGAAACTTATGAAGCCCCTCCAGTTCGCAGAAGGGGAAGGCATGCAACCAATGCTACTGCTAAAGAGAAGCGCCGCCGCCGTCGGTTGACAACACTGCAGAAATTGCAAGACTACGACAGCAAGTGGAGGAATTACTACAGCAACATCGACAACAGACTCAGACTCAGTCTCCACCTCAGCCGCAACCACAACCTCAGCAGATGGCTCAAGTACCCCATCAAGTAGGTCCTTATGGGGCATGGCCAATGGCGAACTATGCGCCATACCTAGCTTAGCACATGGAGCTAATCTACGAGTAGTTTCGTAAGCAACACGCTCCAAACTTTGAAGGGACAACATACCCCTTTGAAGCAGAAGAATGGCTCAGAAATGTAGAGCCGATCCTAGCGCATATGAATCTCGGCAACGCGGACCATATATCCTACGTTTCGTCTCTGCTTAAGAAGGATGCTAGAATATGGTGGGACTTAGTTCAACAGACTAACGATGTCGCCACCATGATATGGACAAGATTTGTGGAGCTGTTCCACAAGAAGTATTACAACTCGGCAGTCATCGTTACAAGGGTCGAGGAGTTCGCTAGTTTAAAGCAGGGCAACTTAACGGTAGTAGAATATGCTCGGCAGTTCGACAGATTAGCCAAGTTTGCACCAGAGTTGGTTCCAACTGACTTTATGAGGGTGACCAAGTTCGTTAGAGGACTTAGACCAAAGATTGAATTAGGGGTTAAGCTAGCAAACTCGGGAAATACTACCTATGCCGATGTTCTAGAAACGACAATAGAAGTAGAAAGGCTTCAGGCGAATGTTAGTAAGGAGAAGGCTAGTAAGTCTGAGCCTAAACAGCAGGGTCAACCTCAGAATGGTCGAAACAACCACAACAACAGCCGTCAGCATAGCAATAGTAATAGTAATGGTCAGAAGAGAAGGCATCCTAATGATAAGTAGGCCAATGGTGATAAAAGGGCACGGACAAACAATGGAGGCAATAAGTCGGGTTATGTAGAATACCCGCAATGCTCTAAGGGCCAAAAGAAACATCAAGGGATGTTTCAACTGTGGTTAGGAAAGTCATCGAAAGAAGGAATGTCCATAGCTCAAGCAGAAGGAGAAGAGGGATTAAACGATGGTTCCAGACCAAAGTCTTTGCCTTGACCAAGGGAGGAGCCCATGCTAGTAACAAGCAGTTACATGTCAGATTCCTATCCTCGATAGTATATGTTCTAGTATCGCTTGATTTAGGAGCAATATACTCGTATATCTCATTAGGAATGATAGAGAAATTAGACAAACCTTGTAGAACTAGGTTTGTGACATAGTTGCCTTCGGGTGAAGTAGTCCTATCATCACGGATAGTACGAGGCGTACCAATCAAAATTGAGGATGTAGAACTCGAAGGAGACCTGATAGAACTGGAGATTAAAGACTTCGACATGATATTAGGCATGGACGGGCTAGGAAGGTATGTCATAACCATCGATAGCAGACGTAAGCAAGTGATGTTCGAGACTCCTGACGGTCAGAAACGATGCTATATGGGAAAAAATTTAGGACTACGTACACCGTTAATATCAACTCTTAAAGCCCAAAGAATGATAGAAAAAAGGTGTCAAGCATTCTTAGCTAGCGGTATGTATGTGGTAAAGGAAACACCACAAAAAGTTGGAGACTTCCTCAATGTAAAGGAATTCCTAGAGGTATTTCCTGGAAACTAGCAGGATTGCCGCCGACTCAGAAGATAGACTTCACAATCGAACTAGTACCGGGCACCGAGCCATTCGCTATGGGGAGCACTGGTTCTATTTGTGAAGAAGAAGGACGGAAGTATGCATATGTGTGATAACTCTACAAAATAGAGTTATTTTACCACTCTTTATGTGCTAATTGTTGCTTAATTATTGAGTTTTTAATTAATTTATTAAGTTTTGAAGTAATTTTGAATTTATTAGGTTTATTTTGATTTTATATATTTTTGTGTGTTTTTATAGTTATTTTGTTGTAAAATATTGTAGTTAATTATTTAAATTATTATTGTTTAGTTTGGGGTAAAAAAATGTTATTTTATTGAAACTAAATGTTAAATATAAATTAAGTTATAATTAATATTTTCAAAGAATTAACTTGATTTATTTTATAGTGAAGATATTTTATTATGATTTATTTTATATTTATTTTGTAGGGAAAATAATGCATTTTTGCTATTGAGGAGAAAGAAAAATGAAGAAAATGTGATATTTTCAAGGAAAGAAAGCAAAAGAAGTGGCATTTCTCTTCAGCCCAACCCTGGGCCCGCTCCAGCCAGGCCCACGAAAGTCCACATGCACCAACTTCCTTCATCTTCACCATCACGTGCAGCCACACTCACTAAAGCCCCAAGTCAACAGCCCCCTGCCACCACCAATCCTCTCCATGCCTGGGCATGCACCCAGCCAGCTGCCAACACAAAGCAGCCCCAAAGCCACCAATCCCATGCATGCCACTTATTGAGCCCAACAAAAATGCTTTTGTACTTTTGTCCCTTTTGCCAAAAATACCACATTTTTCCCCACTTTCTACACATTGTACCCCAAAACATCATAATTACACCCTATAATTTACCCATATTTTCCATATTATTATTAAGTTAATTAATTTAATCAATTTAATTAATTTAAATTGATTATTTTAATTTAGTCATTTTGGCTATAAATAAAGAGTTTTGAAGACCATTTAGGGTGTCCATTTTTAGGGGAGGTTACTATACCATAATTTCTACACATTCAAAACATCTCAATTATTTTCTTCTTCTTCTTCTTCTTATTCTTCTTCTCTTTGGTTATTTTCTATGTATTTTTAGAGGAAAATTTTGGGGGTTTCTCCTCCAAATTTTCCTATTTATGTTTGTAATTTTTAGTGTGTATTTGTTATTCTAGTTATGAGTTTCTAATATTTTTAAGATTATTAAGGTGATGATGAAACAATTTGTAACTAGATAGTATTTATTTTGTATGTTGATTTCTCATTTTGTGCAACAAAGTTTATGGAATTTTCTTCTTCAAATATCTTCTTTCATCTTAAATATCATGTATTTTGGATTGTTAGCACATATTTGCACTTTGTTCTTCATTAGTGCAAAAACATAATATTCTTTGTGTAAGATGTGTCATTAAATTGTACACATCCATGCTTAGAACAAAAATATTATGTTTTGCCTTATAAATAATGCTCATTGATTTATTTGTTATTTCATTAGATTGATTTACACTAAATGCTTTAAAATTATAATTTTGTAAAGTGAAGAAAAATCTTATATTTTTAGAAGTAATTTGTGCTTAAAATTATAAATCTATTTGGAAAATGATAGTTTGATTTATTTTAACTATCACTAAAACTTGGGAATCAATGTACTTATAAATATTATTGAACTTATATTTTGTGGATTTTAATCCTTAATAATCTTATTTTACCATCTTCATTTCTATTATTAATTTATACTTATATATATTGTCTTTTATTTATATATATTGTCTTTTATTTATTTATATATATTGTATTTAATTTCTATACTATTGTCTTTTATTTTATTTTTATTGTTACAAATTTGCATCAATCTTTGGAGCTAGGTTAGAATTTATTAATTTTGGTTTAAAATAGTTTTCTTTTTCGATTTTAGACAACTCCTTTGGGTTCGACCTCGTACTTACACGAACATTATTCTATAAATACGATTCGTGCGCTTGCGAGTTATAAATATTTAAAACATACTCGTTTTGGGTCCATCAATGTGTATAGATTATCACGAGCTGAATAAGGTGACAATTAACAATAAGTACACGCTACCCCGACTTGACGACTTGTTTGATCAACTCCGAGGGGCAACCGTGTTTTCAAAGATTGATCTACGGTCCGGGTATCATCAGTTCAAGGTACGGGAAGAAGACATTTCTAAGACAGTCTTTTAGAACTCGTTATGGACATTATGAGTTTCTAGTTATGTCTTTTGGTCTTACCAACGCTCCAGCCGCGTTTATGGATTTAATGAATATGTTCTTTATGGATTATTTGGATAAATTCGCCGTAGTATTCATTGATGATATCTTGGTGTACTCAAAGGATAAAGTCGAGAATGAGAAACATTTAAGGTTATTCTTGCTACACTGAACGAGCATCAGCTTTACGCCAAGTTCAAGAAATGCGAATTTTGGCTTTCACAAGTAGCATTTCTCGGCCACATAGTATCCAAGGACGAGATTGCTGTAGAGCCATCTAAGGTAGAGGCTGTAAAGATTGGCCAAGACCAAAGAACGCGTCTAAGGTAAGAAGTTTTCTGGGACTAGCAGGCTATTACCGGAGGTTTGTAGAAGGCTTTTCTAAGATAGCCACTCCACTTACCAACCTGACCCAGAAGCAGCAAAGGTTCAACTGGACGGATAAGTGTGAAGAGTGTTTCCAGTTGCTTAAGGATATGCTCAGCACCAGTACTTTGTGTACCGACACCCAATGATAAGTTTGTAGTCTATTGCGATGCGTCGAAGTAAGGATTGGGTTGTGTGCTGATGCAGAATGATAAGGTGATAGCCTACGCCTCAAGGTAAATGTAGTTGCTGATGTGCTAAGCAGGAAGAATTATGGAAGTCTAGCAGCGTTAGCTGGAATAGAAAAGCCACTACAGTAGGAGCTGATCAATGCTGGAATAAAAGTAGTCACTGGTAAACTGGCTAACTTGTCCATTTAGTAAAGTCCGTTAGAAGATATACGGAATGGGCAAGTGCATGATGACACGTTAGTAACACATATAGATGCAGTTAGAGAAGGGAAGGCCACAGATTTCTCAATATCAAGTCAAGGGTTATTAAGATATAAGGATTGGGTATGCGTGCCAAGTGATCAAGGGATTAAGGTGAAGATTCTAGAAGAAGCGCACAATACCCCGTACTCAGTTTACCTAGGGTCAACCAAGATGGCACACGACATCAAGGCAATGTATTGGTGGCTAGGGATGAAGAAGGACATAGCAGAATTTGGGTCTAAGTGTCTACTATGCCAGCAAATGAAAGCAGAACATCAGCGGCCTGCAGGCTTATTACAACCACTTAGCATTCCAAAATGGAAATGGGATGATATAGCCATAGATTTCGTGACGGGTTTACCACGAACAAGTAAGCAGCATGATTCGGCTTGGATAGTAATAGATAGATTAACCAAGCCAGTTCATTTCCTGTCTGTTAAGACTTCGTACACAGCAGATCTTTACGGAGACGTTTAAGTCCAAGAAATAGTACGACTGCATAGAATCTCTAAGACAATAGTATTCGATAGAGGATCGGTGTTTACATTGAGATCTGGGAGTGAGTATTTGTCGCTGATAGAATTCTCCTACAACAATAGCTACCAGTCAACGATCGGGATGGCACCTTATGAGTTGCTTTATGGAAGAAGGTGTCGATCGCCGTTGCATTATGACGAGGTAGGAGAAAGGCAACTACTTGGAACTGAAGCTATTAGAGGAGCTCAGGATGTAGTAGCCCTGATTAGAAAGTGTATGCTCGTTGCTCAAAGCCGTTAGAAAAGTTATGCGGATGCCAAGCGGCATGATGTGGAATTCAAAGTCGGAGATCAAGTTTTCATAAGAATATCTCCTATGAAAGGTGTGAAGTGGTTTGGGAAGAAAAGCAAACTTAGTCCTTGATTTATAGGTCCTTTTGAGATATTGGATAAAGTGGGAGCAGTTGCATATAGATTAGCCCTACCGCTAGCTCTAGCAGATAGCCATAATGTGTTCCACATCTCGATGCTGTGTAGATATGTGTCAGACCCATCTCATGTCCTCAAGTACGATACGATAGCACTCTAGAAAGACTTGAGTTACGAGGAACGACCAGTTAGCATCCTAGATAGAGGGATGAAAGAATTACAGTCTAAGAGTTTTTCGATAGTCAAGGTCCTATGGAGTAATAGTTCTGAACGGGAGGCAACGTGGGAGTTGGAGGAGGACATGTTAGCCTGGTATCCGGAATTGTTTGATAAGTAAATTTCGGGGACGAAATTCTTTGTAGTAGGGGAGAATTGTAGAGTCCCAGAATTTACTTAGCTAGTTAGATAGTAGTAGTAGTAGTAGTAATAGCTAGTATTAGTTATAGTATGTTCATTACTGTGGATTTTGGTTTAAGCCGGGACTTAGTTGGAAACTCCTAGCAATAGTTATGAATTTTATAAGTTTAACCTATAGTTTAAGAATATTAATTATAACATAAGGTTTGATTAATATTGCTGGTTATTAATATGATAATTATTATAACCTAAAGTTTAGATAGAGCCAATAAGAATATGACCTTGTCATGAGCATAGTTATGTCTAAGGTTTGGATAGAACCAATAGGAATATGACACTTGTCATATGTATGATTATTAAAGAATTATTATTTTCATGATAAAATAAGGGAAATATAAGACTTAGTATTCACCAGAATTTGTTAGTAGCTTGACATTTGTCACAATTTTATTTATTTGTGATTTAGATATTTTATTTATTTGTGATTTAGATAATCAAATAAATTTTTCGTAACTTTAGGGTACTGTAACTTTCGACCTATTTTTGACCCAGTTATGTTATGAAATGCAAAAAATAGTATTTCTAAAAAGTTGTAGATAATTTAATTAGCTTTCTAACGGTATAAAGATATTCTAAATTGGAGTCCTACAGATCTAGATATGTTAATTTTACTGTAGGTTAGTTTAGAGTTACGAGATTTAGAAAGTTAGAAGTTAGGATTCTATTTTAAATTTAAATTTAAATTTGGATTATAATTAGAAGATTTTTATTCCTAGAACTCTATAAATAGGACCTAGCACCAAGCTTTTTCATTCATTCTTCAAGCATTGATTAGAGCCTTCTCGGTGCTAGTGAGACTATAGAGTGATAAACACTTGGGTTAGGGTTATAAGCTTTGTCATTCTAAGCTTATTAGACACTTGAGAAGTAAGGTTCATAGAGTGTATTTCAGTTTCGAGTTGTTGTTCGGTCATAGCAATTTCAAAGGTATTCCTATTCTTAGTTCCTTTTCTGTATTGTTAGTTTTTATAGTTTTTCTCTACTCAATTCCTAACCCAATCTTCTCTATTCTTGGTTAGGCATCTAAGTTCTTCGAACTTGAGATTTCTTGTTGGTAAGTATCTTCTCGATGATTTAGTTCATTCCTCTTCATCTCTTTCTTTTAGAAAACTCACCTCTCTATTAATGGTTTTTAGGAGTGTTCCAAAATCCCGACTTTGTTCTCATCATCCCGGTATTTTGGTAAGGAAAATAGGATAGATCTTGTATGTTTGTATGATATGTTATGCTATGTTTATGTTATGATATGTTTATGCTATAATAAATATATGTATGCTATGTTTTGTAATCCTTGGGCATATGACTTGTTTAGATAACAAGCTCCAATATTATGTTTTTAGTCGCTTGGGCATATGACTTGCTTAGATAGCAAGCCCCAAGATTACTTTATCATTTTCATGGTTTAGAGTTATGGTTTACCCTACCTCAGATATTAGACAGCAGACCTAGATGGGTTATCATATACTACCATGTGATCTAACCTACCTCAGATATTAGACAGGGGACCTAGATGGTTTATCGCATGCCATGTTAATGAGTTAATGACCATTAATATTGTAGTCCTATATGGTATATGTTTTATAGTGTATGCTTATGATATATGGTATATGTTTTATAGTTTATGTTTATGATATATGATGTATGTTTTTAGTAGGTTTTCCTTGCTGGGCATTAGGCTCATTCCTTTATTTTTTAGTGTGATGCAGGAAAATGAATATGGAAAGCAGAAAGATTCTTGGTAGCTTGGCTTGTGTGTTGAGGATGGATGGAATGTGTGGACTGCGTGTCGATCGAGGATGAAGTTATTTATTTTTAGTCTTTTAAATCATGTTTTTTCCGCATTTAGTTTTGTAAATATTTTTCTTTAGTTTAAAATTATTTGTTTTATGTTTTAAACAATGGGTATCAATGCCATATTTTTTTTTATTATTATTATGTAATTGATACAATATTTTGAGATTTAATAAAGTTATATTATTTCTTATGTACCTTTCCCAAAATAGTAACTATGTATAGTAGATCTAATGGTCAAGGTTGAAGAAATAGTTAGGTCATCTTCATCTAAGTCAGAGGACAGTATTTTCGTGATTTGCTCACCAAAATAGGCATGCTCGATTCTAAACCATTACTCACATCGATGGCACTCGGATCTTTATCTCTTCATGATGGCACGGTGTTACCTTCGGTCACTGAATATCGAAGTCTGGTTGGTGCTTTGCAATATTGCACTCTCACTAGACCCGATCTTGCCTTCTCTGTTATATAAAAGGGTTCTTTGTTATATAAAAGGGACTGGCTATCTGGGGTTGTTGCCTCAACCAGATTCTGATCATACGTTACATGTTTATACTGATGCTGATTGGGCATCTTGTTCGGATGATCGCAGAAGCACCATCGCATATTGTCTCTTCCTTGGACATAATCTGATATCCTGGTCTTCGTCCAAACAGAAAGCGGTTTCCCGTTCGAGTACCGCCCTATGGCCAACGGAGCTGTCGAGGCTTCCTGGATTCAATCACTCTTGTCTGAATTGAATCCCCCTTTTACTCAATCACCGGTTCTCTATTGTGACAACATCAATACATTACATCTTGCTTCGAATCCTGTCCTTCATGCTAGAATTAAGCATGTTGAACTTGATTGCCATTTCATATGTGAGCGGGTTGTTAATAAGTCTCTGCTGCTTGCCTTTGCTTCTTCTGCTGATCAATTGGCTGATTGCGTGACTAAACCGTTAGTTACCAATCGTTTTCAAGAGCTTTGTACCAAACTCACTGTGCTGCCATACCCAATGAGTTTGCGAGGGATGTTAAACCAGAGGATAAGACTATCTTGCATTTCTGTTATGTTTATATTTTCTGGTCATTAGTTATTATCTGTATATGAGGCCACGTGTTGTGTGGTCCCTTTTCCTCTTTCATATATATTCTGTTGTATTGGACTTTTCTCAATTAAGAGAATACAACAGTAAATTCAATTTCCAGCTCTTTCAACTAGACATCATCTCAAATTATATCCAATATTCCAATATATATTCAAATTACACAAAAATATACCTAAAATAAACTTAAATTAAACTAAAAAAAGACCAAATATTATTCCAAAAGTATATCCAATGTATAGCCAATATATAACTAAAATAAACAAAACAAAAACAAAATATATCCAAAATAAACTACATAATAAACCTTGAGTATCACTGTAAGAGCACCAAATGCTACGAGCATCCCTGTAATTTCTCATATGCATGCATCAATGACCACATTTTTGTAGTAGAGTTAGCAAATTCACATAATAAGCCATCTTCCAAAATGATCACACGTGGCCACCATAGAATTAGCAGTGGGCTTTTGGGGCCATAAACACTGGTGCTGGGCAATAGTTCATGATACAAGGTCAATAAAACCCATTGAGTTGTACCCATAACAATCAGAAATTGGGCCCTAAAGCCCAACAATGCAAGGAATGACTGCAGTCTTCCTCTCTTTTGATCATAGATTCTGACAGAGCACAATGTTTTGGAATGTTTTCCTTCTTCGTGGGGTAGTAAATTTAGTGCCCAACAATGAAACTGGGCACTAAATTTGATATAGATAACATTATGCACTCCATAAATTTGGTGTCATCTTTGGCATTGACAATAGCATTTATGAAATATAGATTTGTGATGTTATTATAAATCATCAAAGGATACGAGTGAGAAGTTTGATATTTACCCGAATTAGGTAATAAATTAACACTTCTCAAAAACTGTATCACAAAAGGGCATAGCGGGTGCTATTTAGCCACCACAGTCTTTAGCCAGAAACTCTCAGAATCAAAGAAGAAGCAGATTATTACAGTACATATTATATAAATATATATAATTTTGATTATACAATTTTTTTGTTTGTCATTTTAAGTAATTGAGCCAATGAGAATTTATTAAAACTGAGGGCCCTCGAATGTCTGACCAAACTGCCAACCAGAGTGCGCCACGTTATAGGCTGTGACGGTTCTTCCGTCACTGGTGGTGACTTGAAAGGAGAGATCCTGGCCATTGAGGTAGGAGTTGCTTTGCCAATTCTGGCCCCAGTTTCTGGACATGGCTTGCCACCCTGTTTTCGAGCCCTTGATTGAGACCGCATGAACGTCCCCTGCGCCGCCCACGTTGGTGATCAAAACCAGGTTGAAGTAAGAGTGACCGTTGATTGTGAATCTTATTCCTCCTTTCTTCGCACAAGGCACCCTGCCAAGCCAAGCCAAGCCAAATGTGTTCATATTTTTTAAAATTTAAGAGTACTATATTTTGTATCTATATAAATATCACGTGACACGTACACTCATTATGAGACAAAAAGAAGTACATTTTTACACAATAATTAATGGCTTTATATGTTCTCACACCTTGAAACAGTATTTACAAATTAGCTATAGTGTAAAACTTATAATTTCGTGTTCGGTCTTTTTGTGAAGAGAAAAGATCATCAATTTCATACTAATTAATTATAGCAATTAAACTAATTTTTTCCCCATTTAAAACTTCAAAAAAGAAAAACAAATAGAAAAAAAAAAGAAAAGAGAGAAGAGTTTGTGCTGTGTTACCTTCTGAATACAACTGGCACAATTCCAGCACGGTACTGAGCAATTTGAAGGAAAGCAGGCTCGGCCAAATCGAAGTGCTGGAGCGGAGGATTACACCAGCCACCGTTGTCGTTGGACAGAGCAAAGTTTGGGGGGCAGAAGTTGGTGGCGGTGACGGTGATGGTTCCGGCGAGGCACCACCTTGGGTCATTGTTACATTTCATTTCATAACAAGCTCCACAGCTAAATCCATTGTTGAACAGTGCCGTGCTTAGAGCTGCTGTTTTGGTCCCGTAGCCTTGGCTGTACAAGTTCCCGTACCCACATGCCCCTCCTGCATGCATTAATTATTACATACGTAAATTAATTAACACTGATTAGTTTTGATTAGTGTATTTAATCAAGTAGTGTTACAAATAAATTAATAAAAGAGATTAATTAGCTAATTATTAAGTACGTACCCATTGTGCCTGACGCATCCCCGCCGCCGTAGAAGGTGGCGTGACCGTTCTGCCAGCCGCCGTAGTCGGCGGCGGTGACTTGATTGTGTAGCATGATTAGTAGAAGAGTGGCCAAGGCCATGGACAATGCTTGATTAACTGCCATTGGAGGGAGAGGGGAAAGTTTTCTTTATGGTTTTTATTTTGCTGTTTTTGGATATGTTAGACCAAAGGAAGCCTCTATTTATAGGGGAAGATTTTAAAGAGAGAGAGACCTACGTAGCCAGCTAAACCCAAATCCACAACTGATTGAGAAATAAATAAATAAATAAAAAATCAAGTGCGCTTCACATGCAGTGGGCCCCTACCCCTAATGTTACTATTAATTTCTTATCCATTTGGTATTATTTTTTTGTTATTAGTTCACTAATATGGTCCTCTATGTTGTCACTCGTTTTAGTCATTGTTATTAGCCTATGTTATAGGGAAAGAGGGGAATAATAATCATAATTTCTAATTGGGCCATACAAAAATTTGATAAAAATGCATTTTTTTTCTTCTAATAAAATGGGGGTCTTATCGTTTTCAACCATGACTAATTAATATAATTGGCACATGGGAAGAAGTCTTTGTTTTCCTATTCAAAACATATATGGAAGTTTCTTAATTTAATCAATAAATTTCCTTTTTAGTTCTAGTTCAAATCAAAATTTTTGCCTAGCTATCAAGGGAGTCACATAACACTACATTATTTGTTATTAGTGCCGTACTGGATAAGCATTATATGTAAGAGTAGTCTTTTTAATGCTTCATATATATATATATATATATATAAATAGCTAGTGGGAAATAGCAATCACGCATAATAAAATCTTGGGATGTTCAATTTGATTTAATGGCCTTTATGAGTGAAAATACCCCACAAATGGTCCTTAAGATATTCTAATATCAATAATTATTATTGATTATTGATGTGTATAGATACATGTATAACTAAGCTATATTTAAGAAACTTATATATATGTGTGGATGTATGAATATTATTGTGTACATAATACAATAAAATATACATACACGTAGGCAAAGTTGTACATGTACATTATATTATGGGCCCATTTAGTTGAATTAATTAATTAATGAGTGAGAGTTGGAGGGGGGCTCTTACGTGGGCATGGGAGACATCAGAGATGTTATGTTCGACTATTGTTGGACGTTGGGATCACATGCATGGCCGACTCACATTGAATAGTTGGAGTGTGACGTGGCAATTTGAACCTTCAAAGTCAGAGCAAATTAGATGACGTGGTGCTTTGTAACCTTTAATGTGAGTCATAGTTGGCCTCAAAGTTAAAAAGCACCGCATATTTATTTATTTGGCGGATTTAGTCGTACGTGTGGATTAAAAATCCACGTGTCACATGTTCACATGTCCATTAATCCTATTACGTGACTAAACTACGCTATTATTAATTGTTGTGGTTTCTAGGGTTATCTGGTCAAGGGTATTATCTGTTCAAGGTATATAATTTCGATAAATAGACTATATCATTATCTATCAGCTTAAAATATAATGAACAAAAAAATAAAGTAAAAATTACTATCCATTGTTATCAAATTATTATAGAATACAAATATATATTGTAATATACTTCGCAATAATATTGAATCAGTAGCAAATATCTACGTGTTATACCTTTTTTTTTTTCATTCTAATAATAATTGAAAATAAGTTACTCCACTTGATGTTTTTGATCAATTATAGGTTGTTTATGATTCGTGACATTCACAATAAGTCAAAAACTCAATTTTCCTTTTATATTGGTGGAAATATTAAAAGTACTAATTAAATTATTGTTAAGCAGCATATGCAATATAAGTTTAGATTATTTTTTCACAACAAACTTATTTTTAAAGAAAAATGTATCAGTGCTCGAATGAGATAATATATTATTATGTGTATTTTGTTTTTTAGTAAGATTTTCGGAAAGTAATGATTAGCTAAATAATAAGTTGTATATACCACATAGTCCGTGCGCTAGCTAGGAATAAATGAATTATATATTTCTCTGATCATTTTTAATGCCATATCAATTATAATATCTAGTTATAAAAATGGTGCAAATTCAATTATTATAATATTGTTAAAAAATCACTTGAACATATTTTGTATTCTAAGACAAATATTCTTAGTATATTTGACATTTTCATCGATATCACTCGTAAATTAAATAAATAATTATAGATACACTTTTAATTTGCATAATCAAATTATAAGTCATGAATCTCAATTTTGAATATTTTTAAGTAGGGACCATATTACATTCTTATAGTATGATTGATATTACTTATACATTATATGTGTAATTTGAGTGTGCAAATTAAAAGTGGATATGCTATTACTCAAATTAAATTTTGGACATATCTACATTTTCATATATACTTTTTAAAACTAAAGTGGGATTTATTATGTTCATAAATAAATTCCTAATTATGGTAATGGTAATTTGGTATAAGTGGCATATATGTGGCTATAAAGGCAGCTTGATAAAAAGTAAGAAGAATGCAGTATACATTGTCAAATGAAATAAAGCCTACACATCGATCCTGAAAATTATAATTTAGAAGACTCACGAGACAGGACTATATATAATTTGGGATAAGAAAATATTTAACCTACAACTTTGTTTTAGTTTTCATATGATGATGGTGTTAGATTAAAAATTAATCTAGATACATAACAATCTTAATGCAGAATAAACAGATTGTTACATAAAATTGATAGGATCGAATATTGTACCTCTGACCATTGCTATTGATAATCTTGATCTATAAAATTTAGATCTACAAAAGAAAAGAAGAGAAATTAGAACGAGTACATGGACTTCCAAGCTCTCACTAACTCTTTTAGAATGAGTTACTGAAAGACAGAAAAATTAGCAGTGAACTTGGGGACCGGTACTCTATATTTATAGAGTGAGACATTTCATCAGAATCTCTGCTACATATTGAGATACTCTCTCAATCAGTTGGGATATACAAAATCGGGTAACAATAAAATTGGGTAACAAATAATGTTGACCATTAATTAAAATATTTGTCAATAAATAAAATATTGACTTTGGTATATTAAATGAATTTAAATCAATTAGTTGTAACATAATTGATTTTATATACCATATAAATAAATATTCTAACATTATTCCACTTGGTCAGCTTTTAAATTAAAGTATAACTTAAGCCCAACGACTATCCCTGTTAGATAACAAATACATGAATCATGGCGATAGGTCCTCTATTTATGCTGAGTATTATCTTCCATGTATTACAATAAATTTATTACATAACAACGTACTTTATGTGGCTATGTACTTAAATGAATAAACCCTATGTTTATTTTGCTCCTGTGAAGATAAAATTTTCTCAAATAAAATTAAGATGCGCATAAATATGAGAAAACATCAAAATAAGAGTTTCATTGATAATAACTTCAGTTTGTACAATAAATTTACATAAGGGAACTAAGTCCTATGTTCAATACATGATCCTTGAATTTATGAGGTGGCAAGCCTTTCGTCATAGGATTCAGTGCTAATGTGTTGAATGAGCACTTTGTTTTCTTTAACACGTTCTCTCATGACTAAGTACTTTATGTCGATGTGCTTGCTTCGACTACCACTTTTATTGTCCTTAGCGATGAATACAACAACTGAATTGTCACAAAACATTCTCAATGGCCTAGATATGAAATCTACAACTCTAAGGCCTGAAATGAAACTCTTTAGCCATACACCATGTGATGTAGCCTCAAAACATGAAACGAACTCGGCTTCCATAGTAGAAGTAGCAGTCAAGGTCTGTCTGTTACTTCTCCATAACACAGCTCCACCAGCAAATATAAACACATAACCAGAGGTTGATTTATGTGAATCAGTACAACTAGCAAAGTCTGAATCTGAGTAGCCACCTACTTCCAGGTTGTCGGTCCGTCTGAACATGAGTTTGTAATCCTTAGTACCCTGAAGGTACCTCATAACTTTCTTTGCATCTTTCCAGTGGTCTAACCCCGAGTTACTCTGAAATCTTCCTAGCATTCCGACAGCAAAGACAATGTCGGGTCTTGTGAACACCTAAGCATACATTAAGCTTCCAACAGCAAAAGCATATGAGATTTTCTTCATTTCTTCCTTTTCAAAATCATTATTTGGACACTGGCTCAAATTTAAGTTATCACCCTTAACAATAGGAGCAACACTTGGTGAACAATCTTTTATCTGAAATCTCTCTAAAACTTCGTTAATGTAGGCTTCTTGAGATAGACCTAAGATACCCTTGAATCTATCTCGATGGATCTTAATGCCACTGACATAAGACGCATCACCCACATCCTTCATCTCAAAGTTCTTTGAGAGAAATTGCTTCACCTCATGTAGCATGCCCTTATCATTGGTTGCAAGAAAAATATCGTCCACATATAAAACAAGAAAACAAATCTTACTCCCACTAACCTCTGGTATACACATTGATCCATGCCATTCTCTTCAAATCCAAAAGAAGATATGACATCATGGAATTTTAAATACCAATGGCGAGACGCTTGTTTTAAACCATAAATGAACTTCTTAAGCTTGCACACCAAATGCTCACCATTACTAAAGGAGAATCTTTCTGGTTGTTTTATGTATACCTCCTCCTCTAGGTTACCATTCAAGAAAGTAGTTTTCACATCCATCTGTTGCAGCTCTAAATTGAAATGAGAAACTAATGCCAGGATACCTTTGAGAGAATCTTTCTTAGATATTGAAGAAAAGGTCTCCGTGTAGTCAATTCATTCTTTTTGAGTGAATCCCTTAGCAACGAGTCTCGCTTTGTGTCTCTTAATGTTTCCTAATGAGTCTTTCTTTGTTTTGAAGACCCATTTACACCCAATAGCCCTCGCCCCATTAGGCAACTCAACAAGATCCCAAACTTCATTGCTCTTCATAGAATTCATTTCTTCATTCATAGAATTGTACCACAATTCCGATTCTTTGTTATTCATAGCTTCTGAAAACGTTTCTAGATCATTTTCGACTCCAATATTGTAGTCAGATTCTTGCAAATACACAACGTAGTCACCATGTATGCCTTGATTAGTGGGTGTGATCAATCAAATGACTTATTAGGTTTTGAGAAAGATCCTTCAGAACCTCCACCTCAAGAGCAAGATTGATTGTGGTTGATAACACCCCTAGAGTCCAAATGGATGTTGAACCACCACAACCAATTGTTGAAGATCCACAAGTCAATGATGAAGTTCAAATGGATCAAGCTGATCAAGTCAATGATGAACTAACCCTGGGTTACTTTGAAATCTTCCTAGCATTCCGACAGCAAAGGCAATGTCGGGTCTCGTGCACACCTGAACATATATTAGGCTTCCAACAGCAGAAACATATGAGATTTTCTTCATTTTCAAAATCATTCCTTGGACATTGGCTCAAATTTAATTTATCACACTTAACAATAAGAGCAACATTTAGTGAAAAATATTTCATCTGAAATCTCTCTAAAACTTTGTTAATGTAGGCTTCTTAATATAGACCTAAGATACCTTTGAATCTATCTCGATGGATCTTAATGCCAATGACATAAGACGCGTCACCCACATCCTTCATCTCAAAGTTCTTTGAGAGAAATTGCTTCACCTCATGTAGCATTCCCTTATCATTGGTTGCAAGAAGAATATCGTCCACATATAAAACAAGAAAACAAATCTTACTCCCACTAACCTTTTGGTATATACATTGATCCATGCCATTCTCTTCAAATCCAAAAGAAGAGATGACATCATGGAATTTTAAATACCATTGGCGGGACGCTTGTTTTAAACCATATATGGACTTCTTAAGCTTGCACACCAAATTCTCACCATTACTAGAGGAGAATCCTTCTGGTTGTTTCATGTATACCTCCATCTCTAGGTCACCATTCGGTAAAGCAGTTTTCACATCCATCTGTTGTAGCTCTAAATCGAAATGAGCAACTAATGCAAAGATAACTCTGAGAGAATCTTTCTTAGATATCGAAGAAAAGGTCTCCATGTAGTCAATTCCTTCTTTTTGAGTGAATCCCTTAGCAACGAGTCTCACTTTGTGTCTCTCTGTAACACCCTAACTTATTTTAGTTAAAACCATATCTGAGGTGTTACGTTTTAAAAACTATATCATAATTACTTTCTGTGGAAGTCTAGATATTTTTTTTTAGAAAACTTATTTCACATTATTTACATTAAACATAAAGTGTGTCTCAAATATATTATACACAAGTATTAAATAACTCAATTTGTTTTTAAAACATAACTTCACACTTTATTACAAATATCACATTGATAAACTGAAATAACCCACAAAAGGTCGATATGTTCATATGTACAAATCAGGGTCAGGACCATACTTCAGTTCTCCTTATGTCATTCACTCATTTCTTTCTCTACCTGCAACACAAGACAACTGTGAGCCTAAAGCTCAGTAAGCAAAGCAATGCATGCAATGCTAATGATTACCCAATGACAAAGGACATAGACAACTTCTTTTTAAATTTTGGGCCCCTTAATATTGTGCACACTGTTTGAATTGGTCAATGCCTGCAGAGCTTGTTACACATATAATATAAAATCCCATGGGTTCTCCTCCGGCTAGCCATCACCACAGTAGGGCGCATTAAAAACCTTATTCCATCGTTGCCCCGTCGGGCTCAAGAGTTAAGGCGGCCACACACTGCGGTGTCAATACATATAACAATAACTCATATAGAGGAGAAATAAAAATGGAAATATGGAAAACAATATAATTGGTTCACTAAAACCTAGCCCAAATTATTGGGCTGCCACTATAAGCCTACTATAGGCCTCCGTTTACACTTATTAACACTTTCATTTGCCTTTTCAAAACAGTGGCACCGAACTTAAACTTCTTATTACAACTTGCTTTTATGTTGCATAAAACTTGCTAAGGCATCATATAATTAATCATCATAATATCATGCATGGTCTTATATCATACAATAATTTACCATATCACTATTATGCCATGCATACCAACATAATTCATCACAAAGTTATCATATATCGATTTTGATAAAATTCTAATTTCCAAGATCATCACCCAAATTAAATGAGTCTCCACGTCTATTCAAATATTTATAAACATATCTACCCTCTTATAAACTCAATAAAATAACCAAAATTATCTTGTACTCCAAGAACCCCAAAAACCTCATAAAACACAAAATTTCACTTATCGAGCAACTTTTCGGCGAAAACAATCTCTTCAAGATTTTCTAAACCTAAAACCACTTGGAAACCACCAAGAAATATCTTAAAAAAGATAAAACACCATAGATAAGCTCTCAGAAAAATTCAAAAACATGGTTTAACTTCCAAGCACAAGAACTTACCATAAAAAGACCAAAACTAAGCTTAATCTACTTCTTTGGCTTTGATTTCACTTGGATCTCCTTAGAATCTCTTCAAACCAGCCAATAAATGGTTTTTGGTTTTCTTTTCTCTCTATTTTTCAGAGTCTTGGTCATGCAAAGTGATAAGGTTGATGACAATCTTTTATTTTTAATGATTTGGCCTTATTGTATCAAAATTTGACACATTTCACCTCATCATTTCACTTTTTGACTTATAAAAACCTTATCACTTCAATAATTTCGACTTAATCATATGCTAGGCCTATTATCCTTATGTGTGAAACACTCACACCAAACCTTAGGTCCATATGAGTTCATACCCAATAGTTATGCTTATCCGATTGAGCGTAGCGCACTTATGCTAAGCTCGTTTTGACTTTGCATCAATACCACTGATTATGTATACCTCCCATCAAGACTTGATCTAATGATTCTAAAACCTTTTTTACTTCATCAATGAGACCTTAATCATACCTCAATTATATTTGGTAAATCTACTAATACTCAATTTTACACCGAAATACTAGTAATCGACATTGTACTATTTTTCACCGTTTAACATCTTTTGCCTTCTATATCTCACTCTTCTCACTTGATTTCATGCCTTGTCCATAGTTTTCATACTTTCTTATATCTTGAGCACATCACACACCCATAAAAGACAACTCAAACGCCACAAGGTTAAAAAATATTAAACATACACATAGACATCATATACACAACTTTTATACTTATACATGGAAACACTTATAAGAATATGCATATTCTCAAATTATACATAATGTATGATATGTAATGCAATGCAATCATGTGATTGTTGGCTATATTATATTAAAATAATGTGGGTATTACACTCTCAATGTTGCCTGATGAGTCTTTCTTTGTTTTGAAGACCCATTTACACCCAATAGCCCTTGCCCCATTAGGCAACTCAACAAGATCCCAGACTTTGTTGCTTTTCATAGAATTCATTTCTTCATTCATGGAATTGTACCACAGTTTTGATTCTTTGCTATTCATAGCTTGTGAAAATGTTTCTAGATCATTTTCGGCTCCATGTTGTAGTCATATTCTTGCAAATACACAACGTAGTCACTAGGTATCGTCAATTTTGTTGTCCTAATTGATCTTCTTAAGGCTACACCAGTAGGCTCTTGGGGAGCGGGTGGTTCAGCTTGTTGTTCAACAATTATAGGCAACTCCTAAACAACTTGATCCATTTGAATTTCATCATTGACTTGTGGATCTTCAACAATTGGTTGTGGTGGTTCAACATCCATTTGGACTCTAGGGGTGTTATCAACCACAATCAATCTTACTCTTGAGGTGGAGGGTTCTGAAGGATCTCTCTCAGAACCTAAGTCCTTTGATTGATCACTCCACCAATCAATGCATTTTCAAGAAATTTTGCATTCCTTGATTCCACAATCCTAGTACTATGAGATGGACAATAAAACTTGTAACCTTTAGACCTTTCAGTGTATCCAATAAAGTATCCACTTATGGTCCTTGGGTCCAGTTTATTCTCTTGTGGATTGTATATCCTAACTTCAGATGGGCATCCCCAAATACGTACATGTTGCAAACTCAATTTCCAACCTTTCCATAATTCAAAAGGAGTTTTTGAGACTGCCTTGGTTGGAACTTGGTATAATATGTACATGAATGTCTTTAGAGCTTCAGTCCACAAGGGTTTAGGAAGATTAGGGTTGCTGCTAAGCATACTTCGCATCATGTCCATCAATGTTCGGTTTCTCCTTTCTGCAACACCATTTTTCTCGGGTGTACCAGGCATGGTATATTGGGCAACAATTCCATTTTCTTGAAGAAACTTGATAGACCCAAAATGGGTACGTTTTAAATATTTATATCGCAAGCGCACGAATCGTATATATAATATAGAGTTCGTGTAAGCAAGGATGTCGAACCCAAATGAGTTGTCTAAAATAAAAAAGAAAACTATTTTAAACCAACACTAATAAACTCTAACATAGCTCCAAAGATTGATGATGGGATATTGTGACAAGAAAATCAAATAAATGCAATAATAAAGAAATTGAAGAGAATATATATATAACTAAATTAATAATTGTAAACAAGATGGTAGAAGAATGATTATAAAGATAATAGAATCCACAAAATATAAGTTCGATAATATTTATAAGTACATTGATTCACAAGTTTTAGTAATAGTAGAAATTAATCAAACCATCACTTATTCAAATTAGATAAACTATATAAGCACAAGTTATTATAGAGATATAGGATTTTCTTCACTTATAAAATTATAATTTCAAAGTATTTAGTGTGAATCAATCTAATGAAACAACAAAGAAATCAAAGAACATTACTTATAAGGCAAAACATAATATTTTTGCTCTAAGCTTGGATGTGCTCAATTTAATGACACACCTTAATAAAAGAATATTATGATTTTGCACAAATGAAGAGCAAAGTGTAAATATGTTCCAACAATAAAAAATACAAGATATTAAAGATGAAAGAAGATATTTGAAGAATAAAATCCATAGACTTTATTGCACAAAATGAGAAATTAACATACAAAATAAACATTATCTAGTTACATATTGTTTCATCATCACCTTAATAATCTTAAAAAGATTAGAAACTCATAACTAGAACAGAAAAGACAAACCAAAAATTACAAACATAACTAGGAAAATTTGGAGAGCCCCCAAATTGTTCCTCTAAAAATAAATAGAAAATTAACCAAAAGAAGAAGAAGATAAAGAGAATGGAGTGTTCTTCAAATGTAGTAAGTGTGTAGTGTAGCCTAAAATGGTCTTCAAATCCCTTATTTATAGCAAAAAATAAAGTGTTAAAATAATCAACTTAAATTAATTAAATTGATTAAATAAAGTAAATATGGTATGTAGAGGTAAATTTTAGGGTGTAGGGATGATTTTGTGGTGAAATATGTAGGAAAGTTGGGTAAAAATTTGGCATTTTTGGACATTGAGACAAGGGGATATTGTTGGGCTTAAGAGAGGAGGAGGCAACTGGGTTTGGTGGCTGTTGACAGCTGGGTCGTGGGGTGAAGGGGGGCAGGCGGCTGGGCCTGGGCCTGAGCTGGCCTAGCTAAGGCAGCTGGGGTGTGGGCCCGTGTGGGTTGAGGGGTGCAGTTGGAGGCTGGAGAGGCTTCGGGCCTAGGCTGGAGGGGCAGGCGCGGGCCCATAGGCTGGGAAGGGGCTGGCGTCTAGGCTAGGCTGATGAGCCAGGCGGGCCCAGGTAGGCTGGTGAGCCATTTCCTTTATTCTTTTCAAAAGTGCCATTTTTTTCTTTCTTTTTTCAGAATTTATATCCAAAAAATGCATCATAATTCCTACAAAATAAACATAAATTAAATTAAAACTAAAAATTTCCAATAATAAAATATGCAACATAAGTTCTATGAAAATACTAATTGAAACCTAATTTACTTTGACATTTAAGCTCAATAAAATTACTTTTTTAACTTTTAATCTAACAACACTAATTTCAAATAATTAAACTGCAACATATTACAATAAAATATCTATAAAAACATATAAAAATCTAAAAAATTACAATAAGACTAATAAATTCAAAATTACTTAAAAACTTAATAAATTACTTAAAAATCTTAAGAACTAACCAACAATTAGTATATAAAATGTTATAAAATAACTATATTTTGTAGAGTTATCACACCCCCAAACTTAAAGTTTTGCTAGTCCTCAAGCAAAAGAAAATTAAAACATACAATTTTTTTTTTATTGGTGTTATCATAAGTATTTCCTCAAGAATTGCACAAAGAAAACAGTTCTAAAAAAATTTATGAATATAGATTAAGCTTATCAAATAGTCAATCTTGATTTCTAAGATGATTTAAGCAATATTATTTTTCATATAAACTTATAAGAAATAGAAGTGTTCTATTATGAAAAATATATATATATATATATAAATCTTAGAAAACTTAACCCAATAATTAAAAACAAAGCTTAACTATTCATATTTTTAAGAGAACTGCAATTAAACTTTGTTAGGGTTTTTAGTTGGACATAAAAAATTTTGTATCCTAATTTTAGCTCGAGTCATTCACTCAGTTTGGGTACAACTGGCAAATAAATATACGAAGAAATAACCAAGGGAATGATATTTGCTTGTTATCCAAGTAAGCAACTCCAGTTTCACATGGGCACGTGTGGTGTTAGGCATCCTGGGTTAGCCCTCGCTACAAATGCGAAGGTTATAAAGTGTGAGCCATAATATTCAAACAGCTGTTGAAGTACGAGCTCAGAGAGATATCCAGCTCGTGATAACTCAAATATATTGCGTACCCGCGGATCCCCAAAGACTCGGGTCCCATTATACGATTATTTATAACCAGGCTGTCATAATTAATGTCTCAGATATTAGGAGACCATTTACTTTGTGATCAAATCATTTCCCAATATAAATGAGAATTGTTTGTATTAAATGTAATAAATATGTAAATCTGTGATTGACTCACGCGGTTACCCAAACCTGTCCATGAAATTTCTCTATAAATACTGAGAATATTGGACAGGAAAATGGACCAATTATTCTGTAATACTGAAACTCTGCCAAAATATAGAGAGAAACAACAATAATATAGACTTTTGGACTAGGAGGATTTTAACCACTGAACCACGTAAAAGATTTGTGTTCTTGTGAATTCATTTCATCTTTCGTTACGATTTATTACTAAGCACTAATCAACCTTATTATTTCTTAATACACTGTTGGCAAAAAACCGCATCAATAGTTTGGTGTTTCCGTTGAGAGGGAAATTAGTGCTTTCATCAAAATCCCAATCAAATCTCATCATGGTGCTCACTCGCTCAATGCACGACAATGAGATAGAACAACCTGGTGGGGAGGAGGCCCATCATACCGCTATTTAAAACGAGCATGGCCCTGAAGTCCAGTAACGTCCAGGAAAGCAACCGGCAGGTCACGACGATACTGGGAGTTCGACGTCATTGCCATTGAGTCCAAACCCAAACTACTTAACTGCAGTTGAGTTGGAAAATATGTAGTTAAGAAGCCATCTTGCTAAGGAAAATAGGCAAATTGAGGAGGTTTTGGCTCGGTTACCCCTTCTTGCAACCGACATTAATGTCAGAAAGAGGCAAAGTGGGGTCTCATAAGTCTCACAGGAATAATTGATCCAAACCAAGTCGGCTAGTCAGAACTGCCACCCCAAGTTCTGTGTCTACAGTGCGAGATCGCCAAAAAGCTCAACCTAGTGGCCCTCATAGGGGTCATCAACATGTCAGTCGATTCGTTAGAACCGCAACCCCAAGTTCGGTGCCTCCTTCACAAGCGCCTAGGAATGTTCCAGCAAACCCTCTTGTGTCAAGATCGGATCGCCAGGTGCAGAGAGCTAGAAATAATGGAGCAGAACAGAGGTGGGCTAATTTAGTTCGCCCTGATGGGACAAGGATTGCCTTGCTAGTTAGGCATCCCCCGTCACCCATATGACATCCGATGCCACCTCGTCCTACACGGGACATTCCAGCTTATGGAGACAGCAGGAGAAATCCTCCTCCTTTTGCCCATACCTATATCCCACGGACATGTGTCGAAAATCCAGATCCTCGGCCTCAACCACGAGCTGTAAGCTTTGAAAATGGAAGTTATTGGACTACAAGTCATCGAAGTGGTAGGTCCAAAGGCGATCTGAGAAATCATCTGAGTTCGGAACAAAGCCCTCGATACGATTCATAGCCTGATCTTCGTGATCATCTGAATTCACAAAGAATAAATTCAGCTCAGGATGAGGATGTTAGTTATACTCATCGAGAGGGAGGTCCTTCCATAGTACGTGATAATAGGAATGCCCCACCAAACCAAGCTCGAGCTTGGAGGGACAATAACCCATAAAACACGTACGATAGGATGGGAGCTGTTGAACAACCCCAAAATAACCTAGGGACCAAACCCTCGAGAGGCTAGCTCAGATGGAGGAGCAAATGAAGAAGCTTTTATCTGGAAAAGATAAAGACGATTGTGACTCAGAGCATGAGCTCGAGATTTTCGCTCCAAATATTGCGACAACCACATATCCGGTGGGCTTCAAAATGCCACACTTGTCAAAGTTTGACGGAGATGGGGATCCGTCTGATCACCTTGGGATGTTTAACACCATGATGATGGCCCACAACGTCGGACTCGATATAAGGTGCATTTTATTCCCCTAAACTTTGATTGGGCCAACCAGGCAGTGGTTTAAACAGTATAAGAGGCATTCAATTAGCTCGTGGAAGAAGTTTTCTGCTGATTTCAAGAGAGCATTCAGGGCTTCCTAGATAGCTCAGGTTAAGGCTGATTCATTAGCTAATGTAAAGCAGCAACCTGGCGAATTGTTAAAGGCATATCTAAGTAGGTTTGCCAATGTCGCTGCACGAGCTAGAGATGCCGACGATAGCTCCAAGCTCATGGCAATGAGGATGGGAGTCCTTATTGGAGGAGACCTGTGGTAAGAATTACAAAGAAAATGAGGTAATAGTGTGGACGAGTTCTTGGCACAAGCTCAAAGATGGGTTAACTTGGAAGAGGCGCGATCTTCTGTCGTAGGAACCAGCCAAATCCCTGTCCAGCCCGTTGGAGCAGTAATAGATGTTGCAGCTACAGCTCAAACCGTTGCCCAGAATAACCAAGGGGGAAATAATAAGAGGAAGGGAAATGGTGAGGGCGACCAGAGCGGAACAAAGAAAAATAAGTCCGCGGAGAAATTCAAACATGTTTACACAACTTATACCGACCTCACGGATACTAGAGAGCGCATCTTCTTAGCCATTTCTACTCGCCTTCCATGGAAGAAGCCAGAACCATTGAAAAACCAAAGAGCGAAGATAGATCCTTTGGAATTCTGCCGATTCCACAATGATATCGATCATAACACTGATGATTGTAGACAGTTGAAGGATGAGACTGAGACCTTCATCAGGGAAGGACCTTTGGCCCAATACGCCCAAAATCAAGTGGTCCCTAGTCAGCCCACTGGAAAAAAACCCTCCATCAGCTCCATCAGCTCCAATGAATCAAGCCGGAGCTCAAGCGAATTAGGACGACCCTCCTCCGATAATAGGAGGAGATATAGCCACCATTTCAGGAGGACCTCATCTGGCAGGCACGAGCAGAGGTGCCCAGAAGAGGTACATTAACGAACTGAAATCCCATAACAGAGTGGAATTCATCCCGGAACAGCGGTTAACAAAACAACAGCGATTGGAAAAACAACCAATCATTTTTACAGAAGAAGATGCTAGCCATGTCCAGTTCCCACATAACGATCCTTTGGTCGTAACCGTTCAGCTCGCCAAACGGAGAGTACAGAGGATACTAGTAGATAACAAGAGTTCTGTGAATCTACTTTTTAGGTCCACCTTGGAAAAAATGGGTTTGTTTGTAACCGAGCTGAAGGCGACCTCAATGATTCTATATGGGTTTTCTGGTGAAGGGTCGGTTGCCATTGAAACGATCGAATTAGTAGTAACATTGGGAGAAGGTTCACGAACTGTCTCCAAGCTGCTTGAGTTCATGGTAATTGACTGTCCAACCACATACAATGCGATTTTGGGTCGTCCTGCGTTGATGGCATTTGAAACCATACCCTCTATCCGCCACCTAGCAATCAAGTTCCCCTCGGCTGCGAGAATATGCACCATTAGGGGCAATCAACTCGCTACCAGGGAATGCTATAGCATTTATATGAAGGGAAAATCACAACCCAGGCAGCAAGCTATGGCCATAAGTGATGGAGGTGAGGAGTCTCAGGAAGTGGAAGTTACTTGTGGGGCGGAAGAACCTCAAGAAGCAAAGGATAGCGATGTCGTCCCACGTGATGACATTGACCCACGAATGGGCGAGGACAGGTCAAAGCTCCAGGCCATTGAGGAGATTGAGGAAGTAAGTATAGACCCCAAAGAAGCTTCAAGAGTAGTTAACATTGGAAAAAATCTTGATGATGTAAGGAAGAATGAGCTGATCAATTTCTTACAAGAGAATATGGACGTCTTCGCCTGGTCACACGAGGACATGGTGGGAATAAGCCAAAGTGTGATCATGCACACTCTAAACTTGGACAAGAACGTGCTTGCAAAATCCCAAAAACAGAGGCATTTGGAATAATCTGAGCCGAAGCACTGCAGGAAGAAGTAGCTCGACTGCTAAAGTGTGGGTTTATTCGTGAAGCAAAATACCCGATCTGGGTTACCAATCCCGTGCAGGCCATCCAGTGCTATAGCGATTCTCAGCTCGTGGTTAATCAAGTGTTGGGAGAGTATCAAGCTCGAGGCACCAAGATGGCGGCTTACCTAACTAAGGTGAAGGGGGAGCTATTCGAATTTAAGTACAGTATTGTTGAACAGATACCTTGCGAGCATAATTCTAATGCTGATGTTTTGGCAAGGCTTGCCACCACCAAGGAAGTTGAGACCTTGAATGTAGTGCCAGTAGAGTTCTTGGAGAGTCCGAGAGTGACAAAAAAAAAAAAAGTAAAGGTCGAGATGATCGACACAAAACCGACCTGGATGACCCCCATAATGGAATACCTCACAACAGGAAGGCTATCCTAGGAAAGAAAAGATGCAAGGAAAATACTATATCAAGCTCCGAGGTATGTGATACTGGATGGGACATTGTACCGACGTGGTCATTCATTGCCTCTCCTACGGTGTATTCGGCCCGAGGAGGCTAAAACCATTTTGTAGGAAGTGCATGGAGGCTTTTGTTGAGATCATGCTATGGGGAAAAATCTAGCACTGAAAATATTGAGGCCGGGCTATTTTTGGCCCTCTTTAACAAAAGATTCCATCTCGTATGTTCAGAAATGCGACAAATGCCAACACTTCGCCATAGTTGCTCGAGCTGCTCCAGTCGAGCTAACGATGATCTCATCCTCCTGGCCATTTGCAGTGTGGGGAATCGACTAATAGGGTCCCTACCTATGGGCAAGGGAGGAGTTCGTTACGCGGTGGTGGCAATTGACTATTTCATGAAGTGGGTAGAAGCCGAGCCTTTGGCAACCATCACTTCAAAGAAAGTCTTGGACTTTGTGGTGAAGAGTATTGTATGTCGGTTTGGGCTTCCTAAAAAGATCGTGTTAGACAATGGGACATCGGTCGATAGTGATCTCTTCACTAACTTCTGTGAAAAATATGACATTCTTAAGAGCTTCTCCTCAGTAGCGTATCCACAGGCCAATGGACAGGTCGAGGATGTGAAAAAAACCCTAAAGGCGAGCCTTAAGAAGAGGCTAGACGAGGCCAAAGGAGTATGGCCCGAATAGCTCCCGCAAGTACTTTGGGCATACCGAACTTCTCACAGAACCTCCACAGGACACACTCCTTTCTCCTTAACTTTTGGAAGCGAGGTCGTCCTTCCAGTTGAAGCCATGGTAACCACTCACAGGCAAAGGACATTTATCCAGGAATGGAATGATGAACTACTTACCGCATCTCTCAACCTGATTGATGAGAAACGAGAGGATTCGTAGTTACAACTCGCCCATTATCAACAAAATATCACTCGTTACTTTAATTCTAAAGTCAAGAGGCGTAGGTTCGGATTGGGTGACCTGGTTCTCTGAAGGGTCTTTTTGGTGAATAAGGATCCCAAGGACGGTGTTTGGGCCCGAACTGGGAGGGACCATATCAGATCGTGGAGATTCTGCGTGAAGGAACCTTCAAGATAGCTTGGCTGAATGGGGAGATAGTCCCACGGACATGGAACACCATGCATTTAAAAAAGTATTATCAGTAGTACCATTATCCATGTAAGGCTTAAGTATAAAAGCCATTTGATTAAATAATAGATGGATTTTTAAATAATTTTTTCTTGTTAAGGTTGTATCAGCTCGCGTATTTAATGTTTGTAAAAGCAACCGAGAAAGTTTCTCATTCTGGTTACTTGGGGGGCATATAACCCAAGATGGGTCAGAGTAAGATCATTGGATAAGTTGAAATTACTTAAAATCCTGGATACAACCAGGTCTGAAACTTAGAAGCTTGGAAAATTGATTATTCGACGATTTTTTAAGAGCTCGAGATGTCAATAAACCTAGCACGAACTAAGTTTAAATTACTTAAAACCTTGGATACAACCAGGTCAAAAACTTAGAAGCTTGGAAAATTGAGTATTCGATGTCTTTTTAAGAGCTTGAGATGTCAATAAACCTAGCATGAACTCAATTTTAATCATTTAAAACCCTGGATACAACCAGGTCCAAAACTTCCAAAGTTGGGAAAAAAATCTAACACGAACTAAGTTTAAATTATTTAAAATCCCGGATATAACCGGGTACAAGACCAGATTCTTAACAGGTATGCTACAAATCAACACACAAAACTCGAATATAACCGAGCTCAAAATATCTATCCCGATCTAAAAATCGATTCCTAAAATGTCGAATGTACAAGTCTAAGGAGTCATAAACATGAGAGATAATAAAGGAAAGATAAATAGATAAAAAGTTAGATATACATTGAAAATAAAATTATCCCGAGGAGAAAAACCTCGAACTGAGCCCAAGGGCAATTGTTTACAAACAAATAAAAAAAACCAAAAGGAAAAAGGGTGTCACTGAGCTCCTCCAGGTCGCTCTAAGGATGTAACCTCCTCGCCATCCTCCTCGCCTGCTGCAGAAGCCTCCCCTGTTTCTGACGGTTCTTGCAAAATTCGAGCCTTCAATTTTTCAAGGTACGAATTCCACAGCTCAGGAGCCGAAGAAAAGTTCCCATCCTGGTTAAAGGCCCAGCAATGGTACATCATATCCTCCATGGACGACAATGAGGCCGCCCTCTCGTCTTTGACTGCGGCTTCGGCCTCGAGCAGTTTAGCTTTGGCTCCATCAACCTCGGCCTGAAGTTGTGCATTTTGAGCCTCGAGGGTAGTCAAGGCAGTCTTCGCAGCCATCTCACTTTCTTAGGACGAGGCAAGAGCAGCCTTGACCTCGTGTTCATTTTTATGAGCAGCCGCCAATGAAGTTTTGGCAACCTGCTCGGCTACTTGAGCGGCTGTCAAGGTAGTATTGGCGGCGTTTAATTCAGCCTGAAGCTCATCATTTCTAGCCCTAGCACGGGCTATACTACAATATTGAGCCAAGATAGACTGCAAAATAACAAGGCAAGTCAGATATATCCTTAGACGCAATAAAAAGAAAGATGTCACCAAGGAAGGATAACTTACAGTAAGGTCCATCCCCATGGATAACTCCAGGACGTTCTCCGGGCTCTGCTCCTCAATAGTCCTCAAGTCTCTTAAGCTGGCCCTATAGGCGTGCCCCACCATATGGCTCGCCGTCTCGTAAATGATCCCTCGAAAGGCTTCAGGGATTTTCTCTAGATGCTGGGGATCCTACTGGTATTTGAAAGGTCGCAGCTGGGACAGGGGGAGCTGGAGGATCACCTTGTATCACTTGGGCTCGAGGAGGCACAAATCGGGGCGGAGGAGGAGGAGGAAGAACCCTTCTATCAACAACAGAAGACACCGGAGCTGTCGAGCTCGTGCCTTTCCCCTTAGCAGGGGATTTTGAGGCATTTCCTGCTGCCGGAGGGGCCTTCTTCGTAGATTTGGGCCTCTTCACAATGGGGCCTGAGCCAGTTTTCCCAGTCTGGAGGGCAGTACAAAGGTCAAGAGCTTCGGTTTGTTCCATCTCTTCGCCTGAAAAGAACAAAAGGGGATTAGTTCACAAATAAAGTAAAAAAACATATACAAGGAAAGAAAATAAATGAAGATCCTACCCTCCGGGTTGGGGGAGGAGTCTATAATCATGACATCCGACCTTGGGGCTACTGGAGTAGAGGGAGAGTCTACGACTAGTAATTCTGGGATCCTATGAGGTTCAGGCTCAGGTTCCTCCTCGGGACTAGATTCCTCTACATATTGTCTAAATCCAGGGGCAAAGGCACCCTGGAGCAGAGAAGAACAGGACCTACGGTTGGTCCCATACTCCTAAAAAATGGCGGACCTAAAATTTAAGATATTGTCAACAACTACTATGCCCTTAGGGTAACTACTGTCATGGCATACCACTAGGTGGTCTATGCATTGGAGCAGGGTTACATTATGATCTGGGTTATCAGGATGATGATGGACGAGCTGACTTGGGTTAAATTGAACTAACCTAAAATCAGCAACAACCCTATCTAATTCCCTATAGGGGTATGGGTTACCTTGGCCGGAGGGGCTGGCTACTGCCCCTGATGCAACACGGTCTAAATTAGGTTCCCGAACAGCCTCAGGAACCCCCCTTTTCCATACAAGAGGCACCTCTTCCTCTTCCTCATCATTGCCTTTGGTGGCTGGCAAGGCCTTCTCTTGAGAGGATGGGAGCTTGTGGATTACCAGGAGGGTAGTGATAACTCTACAAAATAGAGTTATTTTATCACTTTTTATGTGCTAATTGTTGCTTAATTCTTGAGTTTTTAATTGATTTATTAAGTTTTTAAGTAATTTTGAATTTATTAGGTTTATTTTAATTTTATATATTTTTGTGTATTTTTATAGTTATATTATTGTAAAATATTATAGTTTAATTATTTAAAATTAATATTGTTAAGTTAGGAGTAAAAAGATGCAATTTTGAGCTTAAATGTTTAAGTAAATTAAATTTTAATTAATATTTTCATTGAATTTTTGTTGTATATTTCATTATTGAAAATATTTAGTTTTAATTTAATTTATGTTTGTTTTATAGGGAATTTTTTGTATGTTATTTGCTCTTGAAAAACAAGAAGAATGGTGAAAAAAATGGCATTTCTGTAAAGGGAAAGTAAGGAAAGTGGCATTTTTCTCCAGGCCCAAGCCAGGCCCACGCCTGCCTCCATTCAGCCATTGGGCCTGCCTCTTGCCCAGCCAGCCGTGGCCCACCTACCTCCTGAAGCACTCCCATGCTTGACCAGCCATGCATCAACGCCTAAGCACTCCATCCTTCAGCAATCCTCTCCACGCTGCCACCTGTCCAGCTGTCCCAAGCCTTCAACATTCATCCAACTAAATCACATGCTGCCATCTCACTTCAGCAAAGAAGGCCCAACCCAGCAAGCAGCCACAAGACTCCAAGCACCAACAATTCGGCCCAAAATAGCCACACAAAGACAGCCACAATCTTTTGCCTAAACCAGCTGCCAAATAGCCACCAAAATGCCAAAAATCATGTTTTTCATTCCGAATATTTTTCACTCAAATATCAATTCACTCTTCCCTATTTTTCTTACCTAAATAAACATTCCTAATTCATTTTTTTTACCCTAGCTTTTCACTAATATTTTACCCAACCAAACATTTCATCTTTCCAATACTCTTACACTTACTCTATTTATCCTACCACTTCCCAACACAATTAAATTAATCAATTTATTTATTTTAATTTGATTAATTTAATCTCCATATTTTGCCTATAAATAGAGTCTTGTAAGACCATTTGGAGGGCTCTTCTTCTTCATCTTTTCAACATCTTCTACACATATTTTTCTCTCTTCTTCTACCATTTTCATCTTTTGAAGAGCATGTCAAGTATGTTATTTTGTAATTTTTATTTCAATCTAGTTATGAGCTTCTAATCTTTTTCAAAGATTATTAAGATGATGATGAAGCAAAATATAACTAGATAGTATTTTTTGTTGTATGTTGATTTCCCATTTGTACAACATTGTTTATGGATTTTTCTATCAAAGATATGCATTTTTCATCTATTATTGATTGTTAAAGCATATTACACTTAGCTCTTCATTATGCAAAAATATGATATTCTTTTATTAAATGTTTTTCATTAAATTGTTCACATCTAATTCTTAGAGCATAAGTATCATATTTTGCCTAAACATAATCTCTTTGATTTTTTGTAGTTTCATTAGGTTGTAACACAACTAATGCTTAGAAATTATATCTTATATAAGTGAAGAAAAAAATCCTACATTTTTGAAAGAGTAACTTGTGCTTGAATAGAAAATATATTTTGAAAAAATATATAGTGTGATTTATTTCAACTATATCAAAACTTGGGAATCAATATACTTATAAATACTATTGAACTTGCATTTTGTGGATTCTAAAATCTTAATAATCTTATTTTACATATCTCATTTAAAAACCATTTTTATCATTAATATTTTTATTACTTGTCTTTTATTTTTCTAAAACAAAATCTCATCAAATATTTGGAACTAGGTTAGAATATTCTTGCTTTGTTTGAAATAGTTTCTTTTGATGTTAGTCAACTCCCATGGGTTCGACCTCGTACTTACATGAACATTATATTTCGAAACGATTCGTGCACTTGCGAGTTTAAATATTAAAACACCCTCTTTTGGGATCAACAGGTAGCCTGAGTCCTTAAGGCCAACGTCTGGCCTTTGCCAATCAACTGACACGCCAGCATCGTGACATCATTCACAACCTGGCGATAGTCCTTCTCGCTAGGTGGAAGCTCAGACAAAGTCTCGTATTAACCCCCGAGGGCCACGAACTTCGCCGTCCTCGCAAATATGGCTGCACGAGAAATAAACTCATTTAAAACATGTATAAGGGAAAATATCTTAAAAAGAATAAAATTTCACGAGCTGAGGTCAGAGAATAAAGAACTTACGAGGACGGTTGAAGTATCTGTGCTCGCAATTCTGGAACCCATTTGACATAAAGAACAAGTCTTTATAGTCGTTGGGGTGGCTGGGAAGCTCAATGATGGGAGCAGAGTTGGGGAATCTGGTGAGATAGTATAACCCGTCACCTTGAACTCTCTATTCTGGGCTAGCCTTGAGGCAGAAAAAATATAGGATGTCTGCCGGAGTGGGGACCTCCCACTCATGCTTAAAAAATAAATATTTCAGCCCTGCCAAAAGTCTATAAGAATTTGGGGGGAGCAGAAATGGAGCCAACTTCACGAAGATCAAAAAGTCCGCGAAGTATTAGTCCAATGGGAGAAAGGCTCCTACCTTCAGGTGTTCGTCACTCCAGGCCGCGAAGGATACAGGATACAGTGAATGAGTTTTGGGGATTTCTAGGAAAGGAGGAAGTTTCGAGAGTGTAGAAGAGGAGAAATTTTGAATGAAAGGTGGTGAAGTCTGAAATTGCCTAGCCCATTTATACGTAAACTGCGTAAATTAATTTGGGCCATCTGATTTGGTTAGTACAAGATCCAAGGGCCATGGTTAAATAGACAAAACAACGACAAAAAGGTGACAAGACAATTATTGCAGTCCTTGAAACCCGAACAGACGCCAATTGCAGTACGCCACGTGTCCAATACTCGAGTAGTGGGCAAGCATGGTTTTGTGTAACAGAAGACTAAAAGTCCCTACTGTGTAGATCAAAAAATGATGACGTCATACACGAGCAGGAGCTTGGGGGGCAAATGTTGTACCCTAATTTTAGCTTGAGTCATTCACTCAGTTCGGGTACAACTGGCAAATAAATATACGGAGAAATAACCAAGGGAATGATATCTGCTTGTTATCTACGCAAGCAACTCTAGTTTCACATGGGCACGTGTGGTGTTAGACGTCCTGGGTTTAACCCGAGCTACAAACACAAAGGTTATAAAGTGTGAGCTCATAATATTCAAACAGCTGTCGAAGTACGAGCTCGGAGAGATATCCAGCTCGTGATAACTCAAATATATTGCGTACTCGCGGATCCCCAAAGACTCAGGTCCCATTATATGGTTATTTATGACTAGGCTGTCATAATTAATGTCCCAGATATTAGGAGACCATTTACTTTGTGATCAAATCATATCCCGATATAAATGAGAATTGTTTGTATTAAATGTAATAAATATGTAACTCCGTGATTGACTCATGCGGTTACCCAAACTTGTCCATGTAATTTCTCTATAAATACTGAGAATATTGGACAGGAAAATGGACTAATTATTCTGTAATACTGAAACTCTGCCAAAATAGAGAGAGAAACATCAATAATATAGACTCGTTGACTAGGTGGACTTTAACCACTGAACCACTTAAAAGATTTGTGTTCTTATGAATTCATTTCATATTTTGTTATGGTTTATTACTAAGCACTAATCAACCTTATTATTTCTTAATACACTATTGTCAAAAAACCGCATCAACAAAAAATATCACCATTTTTTTTACATTTTATAACAAATGCAAAACACACATAAACAAAAAGAAAAACACACACACACACACACACACACACACTCACACACACACACACACACACTCACACACACACACACACACACACACACACACACACTACCCCCAAACTTAAATGAAACATTTGTCCTCAATGAGTAATAAAATGGAAAAAGTTAAGAACTACTCCTTTGGATATATGCTTCCTTGATTTGGCTATTTTGTTTTCTTCATTTTTTTTTCTTTTTGGGCAAGAAGTTTCCTTCAAGCTTTTAAAAAACATGAAACAAAAACACACAATAAAAGTAAAATATAAAATGAAACATGAAAAGTATGGGTTGCCTCCCACAAAGCGTTTTAGTTTATAGTTTTTAGCTCGACTATATATATATATATATTTCTTTTAACCTACACCCAATCGATGGTGTAGAATTTCATTTTTAGGGTGAGTTATAAGTTTGATGCAAATGCCATGAATAATAATTGATAACATCACACCTACACAAAAATTAGAATATGCAATTTTGATGGAATATCAATGAAATGAGAAAATTGCACATCAATGAAATGAGAAAATTGCACATCTATGTTAGACTCATTTTCAGTTTGAGTAAATATATAAATTTGTTCAATTATAGGCTCTTGAGATACAATTATATCTTTTTCATTTTCCTCACGAGCCTCGGAAATTATTTCATCCAACTCTTTTGTTTTATTTGGTGGTTGGATGCCTATTACAAGTTCTTCAACAACTTCATTCTCTTTTTCACCTTCAATTTGACTGTTTGGATTGGGAATGGGTTGGTAGGGGTGAACTAATTTTCTGACTCTATCATAACAGTTGCAAGTTTCCCTATTAGTGTCTCAATTTTTGAGATTGACTGAGACTGAAATTGTAGGATTTGGTGGGTTGATTGCATGAACTGCTGTAGGGTATCCTCTAAAGATGGGTTCATTTCTTGTTGGATTGGATATGATAGATCGAATTGGGCATGAATTTGATTAGGCACATTGAACTCATGCCCTTGATTCATTGGAGACTGGGTATGACTCCATGAAAAATTTGGATTATAGGCGGGGGCAAATGAGATATCAAAGGATTCACCATAAGCATGTATATCATTGGTTTCTCCATAATTCAAATTTAATTGTGCACAATAGTTGTACTCAGAATTCTAACTATAATTAAAATGATCCATATGGTAAAAAATCAATGGCTACCTCAAGAAATCTTTTTTGATATGGAAGATTGGTCAAGACCGCAACCATAGAGCATACTAAGAGTTTCAAGAGAATATATATATTTTAATTTTTATATATATATTTCTTCCTTCTTATTTTTTTTCGCACAAATGCACAATAATATGATAGAAAAACAAGAAAAAATAAGGTAAAGTCAATAAGACTATCAAAGCTTAGACAAGAGTAGGAAGACATAGCATGTCATCAACCATAACAAAAATAAAGTAAAAACTAGGAGACAAAAATTGCCATCAACTAGTAAATATGCACAAAAATATAACAAAAAAAATAAATAAAGCAAATTACAATAGAAGTTAGGAAGCACAAGTGCTATAACTAACAAAAAATAATAAAAAATATAAGTATAAATAGATATATATATATATAAGTAAAAAAAATTATGGGTGGTAGAACCATCTCAAATTTTCTACTTATCTTTTTTTTATATATATACTTTTTTTATATAGTGCAAAAATTAAAATAACTAGTAGAAGAATTCACTAACCTTGAGAAAAAGTTCGTTTATTTTCTTGCAACTCCCCGACAACGGTGCCAAAAACTTGATTCAACCCAAAATGGGTAAGTTTTAAATATTTATATCGCAAGCGCACAAATCATATATATAGTATAGAGTTCTTGTAAGCAAGGATGTCAAACCCAATGGAGTTGTCTAAAATAAAAAAGAAAAACTATTTTAAACCAACATTAATAAACTCTAACCTAGCTCCAAAGATTGATGATGAGATATTGTGACAATAAAATCAAATAAAGGCAATAATAAAGAAATTAAAGATAATATATATAAATAAATTCATAATTGTAAACAAGATGGTAGAAGAAATATTATTAAGATAATAGAATCCACAAAATATAAGTTAAATAATATTTATAAGTACATTGATTCCCAAGTTTTAGTAATAGTAAAAATTAATCAAACCATCACTTATTCAAATTAGATATTCTATTTAAGCACAAGTTATTATAGAAATATAGGATTTTTCTTCACTTATAAATTTATAATTTCAAAGTATTTAGTGTGAATCAATCTAATGAAACAACAAAGAAATCAAAGAACATTACTTATAAGGCAAAATATAATATTTTTGTTCTAAGCTTAGATGTACTCAATTTAATGGCACAACTTAATAAAAGAATATTATGATTTTGCATAAATGAAGAACAAAGTGTAAATATATTCCAACAATAAAAAATACAAGATATTAAAGATGAAAGAAGATATTTGAAGAAGAAAATACATAGATTTTATTGCACAAAATGATAAATTAACATACAAAATAAACATTATCTAGTTATATATTGTTTCATCATCACCTTAATAATCTGAAAAAGATTAGAAACTTATAACTAGAATAGAAAATACAAACCAAAAATTACAAACATAACTAGGAAAATTTGGAGGAGAGCCCCCAAATTGTTCCTCTAAAAATACATAGAAAATTAACCAAAAAGAAGAAGAAGAAGATAAAGAGAATTGAGTGGTCTTCAAATGTGGTAAGTGTGTAGTGTAGCCTAAAATGGTCTTCCAATCCCTTATTTATAGCAAAAAATAAAGTGTTAAAATAATCATCTTAAATTAATTAAATTGATTAAATAAAGTAAATATGGCATGTAGAGGTAAATTCTAGGGTGTAATGATGATTTTGTGGTGAAATATGTAGGAAAGTTGGGTAAAAATGTGACATTTGTGGACATTGGGACAAGGGGACATTGTTGGGCTCAAGAGAGGAGGAGGCAGCTGGGTTTGGTGGCTGTTGGTAGCTGGGCCTTGGAGTGAAGGGGGGGCAGGTGGCTAGGCCTGGGCTGGCTGAGGTTGCTGGGGCGTGGGCCCGTGTGGGCTGAGGGGTGCAGTTGGAGGCTAGAGAGGCTTCGGGCCTGGGCTAGAGGGCAGGCGCCCGCCCATAGGCTGGGAAGGGGTTGGCGTCTGGGTTGGACTGGTGAGCCATTTCCTTTATTATTTTCAAAAGTGCCATTTTTTTCTTTCTTTTTTTTTTCCAGAATTTTCAACCCAAAAATGCATCGTAATTCCTACAAAATAAACATAAATTAAATTAAAACTAAATATTTCTAATAATAAAATATACAACATGAGCTAAATAAAATCACATTTTTAACTTTTAATCAACAATACTAATTTTAAATAATTAAACTACAATATATTATAATAAAGTATCTATAAAAACATATAAAAATCTAAAAAAATTACAATAAGACTAATGAATTCAAAATTACTTAAATACTTAATAAATTACTTAAAAATCTTAAGATCTAACCACAATTAGTATATAAAATGTGATAAAATAACTCTATTTTGTAGAGTTATCAAAACTTTGCAAAAGGGTCAGGTGCGTGTCCATCTTTAGTGTATCTTCCATAATATTCTCCACCTTTATCTGATCTCACTATTTTAATTTGCTTGTTGCATTGTTTCTCTACTTCAACTTTAAATATCTTAAAGACATCTATCGCTTCATTTTTGTTATGAAGTAAGTTGAAATACTTGTAACGTGAGTAATCATATATGAAAGAGATGAAGTATTTTTTACCATATGAGTCAATTTTCGAACTACATATATCAGTATGTATGATTTCTAATAGTTCGGAACTCCTATGGACACCGCTTTTCTTAGACTTGGAGGTATGCTTTCCCTTAATGCAATCCACACAAGTATCAAAATCATTAAAATCTAAGGTATTGAGTACCCCATTTTTCACTAATAATTTAATTCTATCAATGGAGATTTGTCCCAATCTCCGATGCCAAAATGTAGAGGAATTATCATTTATAGCACATCTTTTATTGCCAGCGTGAACATGGACAATATTATAAGCGCTATTGTTTTGTAAATTAAGGCAGCAAAGACCATCAGACAAAATACCATTTGCAACACATTCAGATTTATTATATAATTTAAAAGATTTGTTTGAAAATATAAAGGAAAATCCAAAAGGTACAAGTCTTGAAACTGAAATCAAGCTTCTAGACAAACTTGGTACATAAAAAGGTTTTTTCTAACTTTAAAATAAAACCGCTACTTAAAACTAAATGGCACGTTCCAATAGCCTCCACATGTGAGCCCATCTTGTTTTCGGATAAGATGCTTTGCTCACTTCCCACTAACTTCCTTAGGTTTTGTAAAACCTGCAAGGAATTTGAAATGTGAATTGTTGATCCAGAATCAATCCACCATGTGTTAATATTAACATTAGCCATATTAGATTCATAATATACTAAGGAAATTGGAATACATTTGTCGTCCATCCATTTCTCATTCCTTTTTCGCATGCCCCTTCTTTTTGCAAAAAAAAAAAGAAAAAGAAAAACACTTGATGGAATCTTTCTTTATCTCACCTTGGGGAGGCACTTTATTTTTCCCATTGTCCTTCTTGGATGGTTTGCGTTTCTTTCCTTGGGTGGCCATGTGAGCACTTTCACCTTGTTCCTGTAGGAGTCTTGCTTCTTCTTGAGCACACATGGTTATCAGTTCATTGATACTCCATTTGTCCTTATGTGTGTTGTAGGAAATTTTGAAAGACCTGTATTGAGGTGGAAGATTGTTAAGGATGTAGTGAACCAGGAAGGTTTCAGGAATGACTACATGGAGATGTCCCTCATTTGACACCAGTTAAGCAGTTGAGCAGAAATGTCCCTCATCTTTGAGATATGTTCTCTAAATCATTTGACACTAGTGAGCTTTGTTGATGAGAACTGGTGGATGAGGTTGTTGTAAAGTGATTTGTCCGAAGTGCCGAACTGCTCATCAATCATTTTGATCAAGTCTTTAACTTTCTCAGGTTGCTTCATCGATCCACACATTCCCATAGGGATCTTGGACATAATGAACGTGATGCTGAGGCGATTGGATTGCTCCCATTTTTCATATAGTGTGATCTTAGCAGTAGTGCTAATCGCAGTGATTGCAGCAGGTTTGTCCTTCCTTATTGCGTAGTCCATGTCGGAGCAGCCTAAGTGAAGAAGAACTCGTTCCTTCCAGATTTTAAACTTATCACCCCAAAGCTCAGGAATTTCGGTAAGGATTTCAACGAAACTAGAGGAGGATGAAGAAGCTGCATAAATAGGATTACAAACTTAGATTTCTAAAGATTGAGGCTTAATGAAGTCATGTTTTACCAATGTATAACATGCTGAAAGATAAAATTTTATTAAATAAAAATTGCCTGTGGGCTAAATTTTTAATTTAATAAAATTGGATGTACATTATGATAGATTATTCAAACAAATTATTTGGGATAAATTAAGGTTTGATATTTCTATCTAAATTAAACTTTATGATAAAACTATTAAATTAATTATCATAACTCCTGTGGGTAAATTAAGAAAATTAATTTAATATATTATCCTAATTAAATATATAAATATAATAAAATACATGTGGGGTATAATTATTATATCTATATAATCAAACACAATTTATGTCCGTTACGTGATCATTTCATATTAATATATAATTTTATATAATTAAAGATGTTGTGGCTACTCTCTAATTATTTAAAATTATATGGTTCACTAAACATTATGTTTTAGGCTCTATGAAGACCTAGGAACAATTTCGTTATAACGTAATAAGCAATCACAAAGAGTAGTGCTCCTAGTGTGGTCGTCCGAAGATCATTAAAAATCGTTCTAGATTGAGCATTTGTCTTAGTTTTATGTGTTCTTATGTCAACCAAAAAATTGTTTATGTATTATTCATGATTTTATTCACCCTAAATATTTTATGAATATTAATGTGAATATTTTACAAATATAAATGTGCTAAATATTATTCAACATATCTTAATGTTTGAATATAATCTTAATATATCTAGCACAATAATAGAATATATAACACATTTTAAATCATAAAGTCATACATATAACATAAATCTAATTATACTAAGAATAAATTTTGCATGAATAATAACAAAATAATCATACAAATTAGCATAATTATTTATATGTATGAAAATAAATACAATAATTCCATATAAACACTTTATGGTAGAATTAATAATAATAAAATAATTTATCATGTTAAATGAGACAATAATGAGTTATTTGGTGAATAAATATAATAATTGCACAACTTAATTGTAAAACATTAAATATGATTACATTCTTAATATATCACAATTATTAGTAAAATTACATGCCAAAATGAATCATGCAATTAATACAAAATACAAAATTTTTACAGTTTAATTAATTACCAAATAACATATAAGATAGTAAAATATATGTTTTAATTTAAATGGAAAAAACTAAAATAAATATATGCTGCCTCAATTAATTGATAAATTATGAAAAAATCAGAAAAATTCCAACAACAAAAAAATTTAGGAAACGACAAGTCGTTTTGTGCTGCATGGTGGAAAAAGACGTGTCGTTTTTCCACCTTCTTCAACCTCTATCCGAGTCGATTTGACCCGATAGCAGAAAACGAGTCCGACTGGAAAACATGATCCCGACATCAATTTTCGAGTTCTTTTTCCCCAGATGAATTAAAGAAAATGTTTCTCAAGTGATTCATGGAATTATTATGCATAAACATCAACTCAAATGTGGCCTACGATTTCAAAAAATATAATCAGTAATGAATGGATTTTCAAAGTTGCAAAACTGTTAGTATGAGTTTAAAACTCGTTTTCATGCAACAAAAACATTAGAAAGCTTAAACTAAAAGAATTCTAATGATATTAAGGTTGAAAAACAATTTGATACAAAAAAACTAAAATTGTAATCTTTCGACATGAATGTGTGGGATTTCAAAAAAAAAATTGCTCCTATTATTTTTAGACTATTTTCACATATAACAAATCATAATGATTTCTAATTCAACTAAAATGGAGAAACAAAATGTGAATTAATAATTCAAAATTTTTAACCATTTGGAAATATATATATATATATATATATATACATAAAGACATGCATATATAAATCATAAAAATATATATGTATATATATACAAAAATACCTAGGTCGAGATAAACCTGACTCTTGATACCAAATGATAGACTAAAAATTAATTTAGATGCATAACAATCTTAATGTAGAATAAAGAGATTGTTACATAAAATTAATAGGATTGAATATTGTATCTCCAGCCATTGCTATTGATAATCTCGGTCGAAATTAGAACGAGCACACGGACTTCCAAGCTCTCACTATCTCTTTTAGATGAAATTATTGAAAGACAGAAAAATAAGTCGTGAGCTTGGTGACCGATACCCTATATTTATAGAGTGAGACATTTCATCAGAATCTCTGCCACAAATTAAGATATTCTCTTAATTAGTTGGGATATACAAAATCGGGTAACAATAAAATTGAGTAACAAAAAATGTTAATCATTAATTAGAATATTTGTCAGTAAATAAAATATTTAGTTTAGTATATTAAATGAATTTAAATCAATTAGTTGTAACATAATTGATTTTATATATCATATAAATAAATATTCTAACAGATAGTTCATCCATGAGCACATTTGGAAAATAATAGTGGATTAAACATGATTTAATTTAATATATATATATATAAATTTATACATTTTTGGACCCGTATTTGTCTTGTTACTTGTTTGGACATTGTATTTTGATAAATTATTTTTTGGACCTTGTATTTTGTAAAATAGTTCAAATAGACCCCCAAACTCAATTTTGATCACAGTTTTTTTAATTAAAATCACAAATAATTCATCAAATTAATAATTTAGAACAAAAATACAATTATTTGCCTAATAATTGTGTTGTTATATTTAATTTTTCTTCATAAAATTTGAGTTTAGAGATTTATTTGAATCACTTTAAAAAACACAGGGGTCCAAAATTTAATTTGTCAAAAATACAGAATTCAAATAAGTAATGAGACAAAACATGATGTTGAAAAAAATATAAACTCTACAAAAAAAAATTCATCATTTACCAACAATAAATAAAAAAGAAGATACATTTGAAATATATGAATATGAAAATGGGAATTAGATAAATAAAGTTATCTCAAATAATTTTTAATAGGATAGAGTTATTCCATATTAAGGAGATTATTTAGTTGTTAGATTAAGTTTTTCAATACTATTTCTAATTTCATAACAAAATTACAGTATCAAACCAATTCAATTGTAACTTCTAAACATAGTCTTATTACAGTGTATAATTATTATATGATTGCATATCTCAAAATACATCCATCTCAAAATACCATACATATCAAAATTATGGTACAGATGTTATGCCTATAATTAAACCTCTCTTTAAAAAGATAAAAGAAAAAAGTAGAAGGTCCATAATTAGCACGTTTGGGAAATCCCTTTAATGTCGGTTGTGGGTGATTTATTATTATTATTATTATTATTATTATTATTATTATTATTATTATTATTATTATTATTATTATTATTATTATTATCTCACATGTACAATCCTAGAATCTCATAGTTGTCATTTCTCAGTCTTTTTTTTAAATAATTAAAATAAAAAATGGCAGTAGAAGTGTGTACAATTAGATTATAATATTGAAGTGAAAATGGCTGCATTATTATTTACGAGTAAACCCGTGTAACTTGACCCTCATTTATTTCTAAGGAAGAAAAAAGGAAAAAAAAAAAGCAGAAAGCGAAACTGCACAAATAAAATAAAAAAGACCAATCATTGCAAATGTATAATTAGAGAATTTAATTAGAATTAATTGAAGAGTTTTTTCTTTTATTGTAAACTATTATTATTTCAAAATAGACAGATTGCTGTCTGTTGTTTTCAAAATCTCATTTATGATTTGTTGTTGTCATTGTGTACTTGAATTAAATCGACCTCATATGTCGTTTCATTATAGCCAGAAGCCTTGATTAAACTGATATAAACTTATTTTAGTGTTGATTTTAAAGTGTTCTTTTTTCAAAAAGACTCTTGATCTGATAGACAATTAGAGATAAAGAGAAAGAAGTATACAAATTTGGATATGAACTAATGGAGGAGATTAGTTGGTGGTCCTACCCATGTTAGTAGCACATGCAAATTCCGGATTTGCTGCTTATGAACTTGGTGTTGTTATTCATGCATCCATTTCATTCAGCCTCCAAAAATAGACATTTTTAAAAATAAATAATAACTTTAATTTGGTTCTTATTGACGTAATGACTATTGACTTGCCATAAATAAAGTAGAAATAGACAACGCAAGTTCATTTTCTTTTTGGGTTTTATCTTTCATGTCTCACTAGTATGAAAATAATATATAGTTTTGCCTTCCAAGGTATGAAAAATGAGCAGTTAATTTTTGTCTGTTCTTGCAGAGAATATTATTTTTTCAGTTACTTGTAATTTAATTTTTTTTAACGATAAACCTTTTCTTTTATCACATATTATAAGGTATGAGAACACAAGTTTTAGTTCGTCTATAATTATCTTGTTATAATTTAGGCATGTGTTATTACGTAAGACACCACTGTGAAAGTGACTTCAAATAATCAAATATATAAATTGCAGTTGCAACGAACCAATAATCCAATCAATCATATGGCACCAATTAACTATTGTCAGATTCAAACAATGCAGTGTCTAGCATCTGTCTACAGCCATTGAACTTATTATAACCTCAAATATATATATGACATAAAAATGAATATATATATATATATATATATTTATATATATTCATGTAAATCTAGTAGATTTGTTATACCAACCTATTTGATTAAACTTCTTGTACTTTTGTTGTTTCAACTTTCATCTACCGAAGAGGAAGATAAATAAGCTTTGAAAATAATGTAATCCCAAAGAGTGAAGCAGCCAGTGGCTGCCTCGTGCCTTCCAGCCCCACAAAAGAAGAATCAAGAGGTGGAGATTCGAACAATTTGAGCCATATGATTTGAAATATTTCCTTACCAAACAATGAATTTTAACTCCATTAGAAGAGGCAGATCATGTATTAGAGAAACATAGTTTGGTGTTGAAAAAGCTCCCACACATCATCATCCAGGACAAGGGTTAGATCAAATTTAAGTCCACAAGAAAGCATAGAGATTTTTTTTTAGTAAGTTTGTGTTGTTGGTTAGGGGTGGTTAAGAGTGCCCTTCACAAGGGTTTGTCTTTAATTTTGTTGAGAAGTACGAAGGGCAAAGCTGTTCTTAGCAGATGTTTCGTCACTGTTTTCTTAGAACCAAAAGGAACACTGTTCCAATAGGGACCCCACTTGAGCTCCCACGACGATGCAGCTTTCTATTCATAGACCGTCATTGCCTTCCCCCCACCACGTGATTTACCACTAGATTTGAAAATAAGTTCACTAGTCTTACTCACAAGTCTTCTATCAAAATTCATTCCTTGATCAATATCATGTAGCTTATAATAATTTTGAAAAAAAAAATCACAATTTGCTTTATTGCTAACTTGTAAAAAAATATTTGTTTCATATCAATGTGATATTGAATGTAAATGTATCTATATAGTTCTCTCCTTGGTTTTTAAAGTAACACTGAACCAACTTACAAGTTACAACTTAAAGTCAAAATCAAGCTTTTTTAAAATGTCTTGAGGAAGTAATTCGCTTCACATGCCGACGATGATCATCATTTTCAACAAATGCTTGGATAGAACTTGGATGACATCTTGAAAGCTGCGGCGTCTTCAATGGCTTGCTCAGGCTTCGGTTGCTTCTTGGCCTCTTTCAAGTCGGTGTTGCAACCCCACACCCGAATCGCAAGCCTTCGACACTTGGGAGATGACTGTTGCAAATATGTTTTGTACCAATTGATAACATCACTTTTCTGGATGCTTCCAAGTTCATCTGCTTCCTTCTTTGACAAGTCGAAAATGTATCTGAAAATCAGCAACAATTAAATTAGAATGAGCATTAAAATTTGATAGGAAAGAGAACTAATGTGATTGATGTCATTATCGGTTGTCACACTTTTCATTCTTAGACAACACACGTTATACATTGAAGCACTAAATTAACACAATCTACGACTGACTATTTAGATCCAAATATTATCAGGATTCAGTGGATGAAATCAGGTGGACACTGTCATGTAGGACCCCAGCTTTAAATCATACCAAATATCAATTATGACAAGTTTAAACACCAAGGAGAAAGCATCTAAGCAATAGTGTTCCTATCCACTTAATTCTACACAAATCTGCTCATTACTCCTCAAAAGCAAATAAATAATTGCTCCTACCGCGGAACATTCCTTTCATTGCGGAACAGACGGGATAACATACTAATTTTTATTTCTTAATAACTAAATAGACGGATCAATTACACAGAAATAAAACACACCTTTTATCGACAATCTGATTCCACAGACGATTGGTTTCATACGAAAGAGATGGATCTTTCTCCAATAGCTTCGCCATTAAACCACCTTTGTAATTCTCGAAGGATTCTTTGTCGAGCCCTTCCTGCAACATTAACACTTTTTCAGTAATGAGGATTCTTTTTTATGCAGCACTAGACTTTTTTTCGAGGAACTTAATTACAAAACCTTGTAACATGAATCAAAGTATGTATATTGAGTTTAGATTCATCTACAGAATCATAAGCAAAAAAAATGTTTAAAAAAGAATTAAGATGTCAGCATCATATAGTCATACCATATCTTTCGTATCATATACTTGAGACTTTTTTTTTAAAGATCCAATGCTATGGACCCACACATTGCGATTTGCATAAAATTAAACGTACCTGTTTTTAAAATATATAAAATTTCCAGGGTAGGGTCTAGATAAAAACATTGGTTACTGATAATACACTACCTCACGATGGAATGTTGCAAAGCATGTTATCAGTGCCCAAAAAATTGATAAAAAAAAAAAAAAGAAAGAAAGTCAAAATAATTCATAAACTTGGATACTCACCAACAATTCTTCCAGACCATTTATAAAGTTTTCAATTCTCTCTTGCAAATAAATTGGGCTATACTCAGCTGATTGAACACAGAAACAAAATCCAAAAACACGGTATGTTATCCGAGGGCTACATTCAACAACATAACCAAGCTGTTCCTTTGTCCTGCAATAAGAATACACATAATCAGATTTGAGCATATCAATGAACAACAGTGTCAGCCCAAATTCAATTAAGTACTTAAAATCAAATTTAAACTACTCAGAAATCTGACGCAAAAAAAAAAAGGGAACTAGGCATTATCATATCACATGGTCTGAAGTAAAGAAAATTAAAAGGCGGAAGAAATTTGTTTTCCCCTTTATTGTCACAAAATAGAGTTTTAATAGAAGGCTTTTCGTAGCTTAGCAAGGGTCTCCGGCACAACCACCCTCCCACATGGTCATTTATAGGTAACCCAAAATTTATTACTTTTAGTTTCAGTATTCACCTTAGCTGATTAAACAGTGGTTCTTCCACGATCTCATCAAACAGATCAACCAGTGTTTTCAGTCTAATGGAATCCATCCCCGTGTCCTGCTCAATTTGAAAATAAAGCTGCAATGCAGAACCAAATCAATTTATCAGCTATGAATAAAGAAATAATACATTTGTATTAACCTATAACTTGTAATTATGAAACTATTCATTACCTCTATCACTGAGTTCTTTTCCATCTTGTTCTTCACAGTAACATCTCTAACAAGGTTAGCACTTGCAGGAAGACAGATGACATATTCTTTGTGCCTCAATTCATATGGGAGTGCTTGTGCAAGAAAAACTTCTTTAAATGTATTTGCAATGCCAATTGCTTCTTCTTCTAACAAATTGCCATGGCAGAGGCCCTCAATGTATAGCTGTCCAAAATGAGAAGAGAATGCTGACAAACGTTCATCCAACATCATTCTTTTGGAAATTCTTTTGGAAATCTCAAAGAAAAGAATATCAACAAAATAAATTACTAGATAAAAATGGTTTGTAACAAAAAATAATGTAGCAATTAATTGCACCAGTGGAAAATATTATGAGAAACTATATGCAGGTCTCCATTTAGTTCAAGCTACAGACATGATATGACAAAAAATGTCCTCAATAATGGTGTATTACAAGTCTGTGCTACATACTATTAGGAATGTCTAGTATGCTACATCTTACAGTACCTGTGAACGGAGCTCGGGAATAAATGAATTCAGATCAGTAACAGACAACTGATCTAATAACTGAAGCTTCTCATCTGCATCATAGAAACTCTGACATAAAACTTGCAATCTCAAATATGATGAATGACTCAGAGGCTTCATGTTGGTATTCTTCAATGTTCTCTTCATATCTTCTCTAATGACCTATTAAGTTCAGCATTAGTTTCCTATAGTAAGCCACCATAAAGAATACAATGAAGTTCAGCAAAAAAGGATGTAAAATCTGAACTGAGTAATTGACCACAAATGAACATTGAGTGGAACAATAAAAATGCAAATTCACATTGCATATACCTTGAATCGATCATCAGCTGGCAAGAAACTTTTGGCTGTTGCAAGAAGTTTGGACAACAGAACTGGAAGCTTATCGTTGAAACCATAGACCTTCAACTCCAACTTATCACTTAGAACAGATACAGAAGTTTCCAACTTGGCAATACTGGCCTGCATAGAAAGAAAGAAGATCGGTATTCCTATCACGAACAGATAATGAAAGTTTGCTATACAGAAAAAGGTAAACAACCCGGTGAACTTCCTACAAGAAGAAAGCATTTTAAGTAACAAATCAAGCATGCCAACACAAAAGAAAAAGTCTTGGAAAATATCCCTTATATCAATAGAAAATAGACAGTGTAACTTTATTGCACTTAAAAAACTACAGTAGGGACCTTACTTTTTTAGTGGATTATCTTGGGGAAATTGTTTATCCTAAAAGATCCTGAACATTTTATGTAGAGTTGCCTACTAGAGTCTAGAGCATAGGGTAGATTCAGTGGGAGGAGTTTACATTTTACTTTTAAGCTTTAGCATAAAATTATGATAAGCCTATGACTTATCAGGTTTACCATAGAAGAAATAAATATTCAATAGTTGGTAGACATTTATTTTAATGTGTAAATTGGCATTTATGTTCCTGGGTTGTTTTAATTCTTTTGATCAGTTTTATCCTAGGTGGCATAAGTAGTATAGACCGATGCCTTTAAATAGTATAAGGGGGATCTCTTTCGGGGATTATGAGGATTGTAATGTGAGTTAGCTCAATAGGAGAGACCAAACCTCAAAAGGTTTGGAATAGGAGAGTACAAGCCTCTCGAAAACTTGGGATTGTAATTTGGTTGAGTTGGAATTAAAGTTTTTCTGTGAGGGAATTCATTTACTGTGTGTGCAATATATTCATAGATTGTTCTAATCTAAGAAAAGTCTATCAAATTGGTGCGGTGAGCTGCGGACATGGCGCCCAAAAAACCTGGGGAGAAAGTAGATACCCCATCTGGCATGGAGGATGAAATGGCAGCTCTAACATAGGAGCTTTCGGCAGTCAAAGATTCAGTCCAAGAAATGGGACGGCAGATGCAACAACAACTCCAGGCCTTCCTAGACAACCAAGAATGATCAAGAACGCAGCGAGAACCTCATGAGAGTTCCTCAACGGCAGCAGATCCTAGGGAAAAGGAGAAGGTCGACACAGGACCACGAACAGGAGATAACCAGACGGGGAATGTGCCACGAGACCGGACAGGGGAAAGTGCGCCACGAGACGGGTCTTATTCGGGCAATACATATCGCCATGAGAATCGGGCGAGGAAACTGAAGATGCCAATTTTTGAAGGAGACAATCCAGATGGGTGGATCTTACAAGCTGAGCGCTATTTTTCCTGTCAAAGCTATGATAACGAGGAGAAAATAGAGGCAGCCTTCATCTCGTTTTCTGGAGACGCTTTATTATGGTATCAATGCGAGAGCAAGAAACAAACCATACTCAGTCGGGAAGAGATGAAACGACTAATTCTTCGCCACTTTTGGGATACACAATCTTGGTCACTTTATGAACAATTTTTGGTTGTTCGGCAAGAAGGTTCAGTGGCTGATTTTAGAAAGGCTTTCATCAGGCTGTTAGCACCCTTGGATGACATTCCAACAGAGGTTCAACTGGGTACTTTTCTCAATGGGTTATAGCCATCAATCCGAGCGGAATTACGAGTCTTGCGGTCAAGGAATGTGGATGAAGCCATGGACACGGCCTAGGACATTGAAGACAAGATGAGAACGGCAAACCAATTCCGACAGAGGACTACTAAATACCACCGCACCAGCTTTCAATTTTCGAACACAACTCAAGAAACTCCATCTCTGACCAACTTTGTGCAATCGCGTGGGGATGTGAGGAGGTTAACAGATGCGCAAATTCAATAAAAGAGGCCGAAAGGACTGTGTTTTAAGTGTGATGACAAATGGTCACTGGGCCATCGCTGCAAGAAGAAATAAATGAATGTGTTAATGGTCCCCGAAGAGATAGATGATGCTCCTTCAGATCAAGGCTCGGAAGATACCTCGGAAGAATTGACAGAGTTGGAGTCGACTAAAGTTGAAAAGGTTGTTGAGGTTTCCCTTCAATTCGTGGCTGGTTTGTCCACTAACAAAACTATGAAATTAAAAGGGCAGTTGGGTTCTTGTGACGTGGTAATTTTGATAGATCCAGGTGCAACCCATAATTTCATATCTAAGGAATTAATATCTAAGATGTACATTCCAGTGACAAAGACCAAGGAATATGGAGTAACCATGGGCAACGGAGACTTGATGAAATGTGAGGGTGTGCGCAAAAATCTGAATGTTCATTTCCAAGGCTTAGACATGTGGGATGATTTTCTACCTTTACAATTGGGTAGTGATGATATCATCTTGGGGATGCAATGGCTGTCTACCTTAGGCAGGACCCAAACAGATTGGAAGTTACAAACCATGGAATTCAAAGTTGGGCAGCGGAGTGTGGTTATTTAGGGAGATCCTTCACTTGGGCGTTCATTACTATCCCTTAAAACCATGCTAAAGACCTTACAAACTGAGAAGCAAGGTCTGGTATTGGAGTTGAACCATATCAGTCAGACAGAGGGAAAAATAGAGGAAGTTGCCCTAGAATTTTTATCAGATTTTTGGAAAAACATCACAGCGTTTTTGCCATGCCTAAAGGCCTTCCTCTGGCATGCCTACATGAACACACAATCTCCCTTCAGCCAGGAGTTCCACCCGTTAGTGTTCGTCCCTACCGATACCCTCACTTCCAAAAGGCAGAAATGGAAAAACTGATTTCTGAGATGCTGGCAGCAGGGATAATACAACCCAGCAACAGTCCATTCTCCAGCCCATTTCTTCTTGTCAAGAAAAAAGATGGGTCTTGGAGGTTTTGCGTCGATTATCGAGCATTAAATCGAGTGACAATCGCAGATAAGTACCCAATACCTGTTATTGATGAATTACTTGATGAACTTAATGGTGCTTTAATTTTTTCAAAATTGGATCTTAAATCAAGTTATCATCAAATCCGAGTACGGAAGGAGGACATCCACAAAAATGCTTTCTGCGATGGCCATTGCGAATTTCTAGTAATGCCCTTTGGCCTAACAAACGCCCCAGCCACCTTTCAGTCGCTCATGAACGACATTTTCAGGCCATATTTACAACAGTTTGTGCTCGTTTTCTTTGACGATATCTTGGTATACAGCAAGACAAAGGAGCTGCAGCGACAACATCTAAACACCGTTTTTTCTGTTCTGAGCAGCCACCAATTATTTGTCAACGGAAAGAAGTGCGAATTTGGCAAAACTCAGATTGCTTATCTGGGCCACATCATTTCACAGCAGGGTGTCGCTGTTGATCCTGAGAAAGTTAGTGCCATGTTAAAGTGGTCGGTGCCTCACAACATCAAAAAGCTGCGGGGTTTCTTGGGACTCACAGGGTACTATAAAAAATTCATTGCCAACTATGCCAGAATAGCACAACCATTGACTGATCAGCTCAAAAAGGATCCGTTATTGTGGGGTAATGAAGCTGAATAAGCCTTCCGCAAGTTGCAAGAAGCAATGACCATGGTACCAATTCTAGCTCTACCTGATTTCTCCAAGCCCTTTTATATAAAAACAGGTGCTTCAGGTCATGGGTTGGGTGCTGTCCTACTTCAAGAACAGCGACCAATCACTTTCTTCAGCCAGGTTTTGGGCGCACAAGCTAGGAAGAAATCCATATACGAGAAGGAGCTTATGGCTATTATATTTGCCATTTCCAAATGGCGCCCTTACCTTTTTTGGCCGAAGGTTTTTGATACGAACGGATCAACAAAGTTTGAAATTCCTCCTTGAACAGCGGGTCATTGGTTCGGAATATCAAAGTTGGGTGTCAAAGCTTATGGGAATGAACTTTGATATTGAATACAAACTAGGAGCAATTAATCGTGTGGTCGATGCTCTTTCTACAAGTTGATGGGTCAACTTTGGATACAATGGTGCTTACGGAATGGCAGATTTGGCCTGAATTAGCTGCTGAGTTGTCGGCTAATCCGATGTTGACACAAATTCTGGAGGATATTCAATCAGGCGACAAGGTTCGCCATGGTTTCCATTTGCACAGGGACCTCCTCCACTATAAAAACAGGTTGGTCATCCCAAAAAAATCATAACTCATCCCTAGAATTTTGGAAGAATTTCACAATACACCAGTGGAAGGACATTCAAGCGAGCTGAAGACATACAAAAGACTGGCAGCTGAACTATTGTGGGAAGGGTTGTGTGACGACGTTCACCATTTTGTTCAGCGTTGCATGGTGTGCCAACTGTACAAAATCCTCACTACCTTGCCAGCGGGGCTACTTCAACCGCTTTCTCTTCCAGCACAGGTATGGGACGATATTACGATGGATTTCATAGAAGGGCTCCCTAAATCAGAGGGTTGGGATTCGATGGTTGATCGCCTCTCAAAATATGCTCATTCCATCAAGCTAAAACACCCTTTTTCTGCCCCTTCCGTAGTTGAACAGTTCATGAAGGAGATTGTCCGTCTTCATGGGTTACCGCAGTCCATCATTTCGGATAGGGACCGAATTTTTCTGAGCAATTTTTGGAGCCATCTCTTTAAGCTACAGGGCACTACCCTTAAGAGGAGCACAACTTATCACCCACAAACCGATGGGCAATCTGAAGTACTTAACAGATGCTTGGAAACCTACCTTCGCTGGTTTACATACCAGCAGCCAAAACAGTGGTCCAAATGGCTGGCCTAGGCCGAATACTCCTACAACACTTCCTACCATACTTCTCTCAGGAGTACACCCTTTAAGGCTTTGTATGGAAGAGAACCGCCAGCCCTCGTTCCTTATAAAAAGGGTATTGTAGTAGGTGCTTCAGTGGAAGAAATGCTGGAATCACGAGATGCCATCCTTGACGACCTGAGAATGCATCTGTTACGCGCCCGGTATCGGATGAAGATCCAAGCTGACTTTAAGTGACATCTTGAAGAATTTGCCATCGGTGACAAAGTCTTCCTTAAGCTCCAGCCCTACCGCCAACATTCCCTAGCTAAGCGTCCCAATGAGAAACTTTCTGCCAAATTTTTTGGGCCTTTTCTGGTTGTCCAACGCATAGGCCCGGTTGCTTATCAGCTACAACCAACCACTCCATAATCCATCCCGTCTTCTATGTTTCTCAGCTCCGCCGAGCTATTGGTACTGCCCCATCCAATCCAACGATTCCGCCACAATTAACTTCAGATTTAGAGCTCCGGGTCGAACCAATAGCTGTACTAGACCAGCGTTTTGCTACCCCAGATGCCACAACTCCCTCTGAAGTTCTAATCAAATGGACGTCAATGCCTGACTATGAAGCCACTTGGGAACCTTTTTCCTCCATTACAGAACAATTTCCACTTTTTCACCTTGAGGACTAGGTGAAGGTTCGTAGGTTGATAAGCCTAGGACTTATTAGGTTTACCATAGAAAAAATAAAGTCAATAGTTAGTAGACATTTATTTTAATGTGTAAATTAACATTTATATTCCTGAGTTGTTTTAATTCTTTTGATCAGTTTTATCCTAGGTGGCATAAGTCTTAGTATAGACCGATGCCTTTAAATAGTATAAGGGGGATCTCTTTTGGGGATTTTGAGGATTGTAATGTGAGTTAGCTCAATAGGAGAGACCAAACCTCTAGAAAGTTTGGGATAGGAGAGTACAAGCCTCTCGAAAGCTTGGGATTGTAATTTGATTGAGTTGGAATAAAAGTTTTTCTGTGAGGGAATTCATTTACCATGTGTGCAATATATCCATAGATTGTTCTAATCTAATAAAAGTCTATCAAATTAATAAAGGGGTACTCCCTTTGCCATTTGATATAGACTTGTCTTAGTCATCAATACAGAGGTTTAGTTATTCGAGAGAGCTTAAACTGCTTGGGGAAGACTCTAATGAAGATATTCCTGAGATTAAAATTAAAAAGATATGGAAAATGAGATAAAGTGGTTCACAAGGTTGTAAATACCAATTAAATCATAGATATGGAAGAGCACGCAGCTTCATCACAAACGACATGAAGATACATTCATTAATTTGATTAGTTAAGATTTCAAGGTTGATAATAGTGCTAGAAGCAAGTTAATTCAATCTCTCTACCAAACAACTGACAGCAGATTAAATAAGAAACATGTTTCTGTAAAACCAGATTTGAAATACTAACATAACCAGTTATTGGTATTACCAATAAAAGTTAAGCTGCTAACCTGATATATAATTTCATTTAGCTCATCCTTGAGAAGGTGAATAAACAGTTCAGTCAAAACACAATTCCTTATGTTGTCATATCCACCCTTCAAGTTGATGCGAAAATATGTATTTGCACGAGGAAGTTTGAAAGAGCCATCAAGCTTATACCAGAACTTCATCAATGGCTCATCAAGTATAGATCTCGGAGAAGACACATTTGCAGTATTGTTGGACACATTATCAGCATGGATGGAAAAATTAGAAGGAATGAACACATTCTTTGAAGGAAGATGTAATGAAACATCAACTTCTAGAGGATCCCCCCATAAGTCCATCAAAGAAGAAGATATATCTTCCTCAATGTAACGTGATCCAAACCAGGGTTCGAATTGACAACCTGGGAAAGGTAGAACCAAAAGTTAACATTATGCAGCTCAAACAGTTTAGTATACAAAAAACTTCCAGCATTGTTTGTTTAGACGCAAAATGCATTTTATTTCATTTCTTCACTGTCAAAATAAAATGAAGGTTGAAGGGATTTACCTTCTGACTTGAAGGACTTTGAAACCACATCAATCCTCATGTTTTCAGGTTTGAAGAAACCAATAACATATTTTATCAGGTCCTCATCCCATGTATCGTAAACATAGTCTCCATAGATTACATGCTCCATAGGATAAAGTAGTAAATTCTCTGCAATGAAAAAGTTTCATTATGGTTAACCAAAAACAAATACCAATACCTCAGAACTATAAAATTTTGTGCATTGATATTTCCATGAAAAAGATAAACAAAGTACACTGAAAGAAAATCTGATACTGCATGTGTCTACTCTATTTCAACTATTATCACTACTGTTACAATCAAAATAAACACTTAACAATGCCAATACAGACTATATGCTAAATGAAATTATGTAAAAGAGAGAGGCAATATGTATATAGGTGAGTTAGCAAAGTACACCTTCCTATACACATAAAGATTAAATAATACCCATTGTCCAAGAAACCAAGAGCCACAACATTCTATTACAACACTGGAATTTTCATATGGTAGATGAGCAATAGTGTCATTAAAATCCTAAATCAATTCAAAGGGAAAGAAAACATAAATAAGCAAAGAGGAAAAATGAAAACTAAACAAAGAATACCTGCAAGTTCTGAGGCATAATCATCCTGGGGTTGCTCTTCGGCGAATCTAAATTCCATGTTTCCAATATCCTGGAGTTCCTTAAATATCCATTCTTGTGGAGAAACTTGACGCAATAACTTGAGGTACTGATAAACAAAGCCAATGATCTCGAATATCTACAGAACAGGCAGCGGTTATAGCAATTAAAAGTTAAGAACCATTGGTATAGCATGTAAAAGTAAAAAAAAAAAAGTGTTCTTTAATGACATGTGTTTCCCAGTGAAAATGCATGCAACATAATTGTGAAAGGTATTCCAAATTCAATATTATTTATACAAATTCCTCCAGGAAAAAAAGTGGCATTTTCTTTATAATAAACATATTACTGAACATATAATTTCCAAATCAACTCCATAAGTAAACAAAGATTATACCTTCTCCAAGCCAGAATCAGTGAGGTGTATTGACATCCCAAAAACATAAGCTATTGACGAATGGTGCATGCCTTCATCCCCAACTCCAGCAGATAGAGATGTTGCCCATCCTTTAGCTTTAAGAAAGGAAAGCAAACTTCCTCGACCCTCTGAAACCCCATGACTTAAGAATTCAGAATCAATATTCACACAAACACCATAGACAATGAAAGGCCAAATAGTTATAAATGGATTTATTCAATGAATACGGAATGCAAAAACAGTGATAAAGATCAAGTCGTTTAATTCCTCTTTCAAATGACAGTATTATTTATGATCAACTCTTGATAGTAAAGTTGCCTTTTGTATGGAATGCTTTGACGTATAATGTATTAGAGCCAGAAAAGTATGAGGTACTAAAAAAGTTGCAACTCTAGAACCAACAGCAACCATATACAATTAGCAGCTATAGATTGTCTTATGTACTAATCTTGAATAGCCAAAAAATATATATTTATAAGAAACAGAACTACTATATTCATAAAGATGAAAAATACAAAAGAAAATAGTATAAGAGCATAACCCTCTCAAAATGAAACAAACAGAACAGACGGAAAAAAAAAAAGAGGATAAAATACAGCCCAAGCCCCAACTCAATTACAATAAACCCTCTAATCCAGTTAAAAGATCAGTAAAAAATAACTAAATAATTTCTATTTTATAACCTACAGCAGCCCAAAACTTGATCCTTTCCCATAAACAATTATATCAAACTTCTAAAACACTAGAGAAAGGACATAATGGATTCTCTTACCGTGCCCAAGGATATGAGCTATATAATCTTCGGGTTTCTTCATATACTCTTTACGAAGACATGGCAATGTCCAAGTTAAGTCCAGGATATGAACATCCTTGACAGCTTCTAGCCGATATAGTTTTCCTGATTTCCAGAAGGGAACTTCCACTTTGAACTCCAAATTTACCGGGTGACCTTTTTTAACATTACCAAATAACTCCACAACCCAGTCCTCAAGAACATCAAGAGATTCTGCAGAATTTATATAATACAATAACTAACATCAGTTGAAAATTTCAGTCAGCAATAAATACATATATAACATAAAAACAAAGCATTGTATATCTTAACTTGTGTAAACATCAGCATTCTGTCATTAAACCAACAATAAAAAGAATCTTTCTCCGTACAGAAGTAAAGTTGATTTTTGTAAGACTGAAATGCATGTAGAAGATGGATAGAACTTTAAATACTACATTTGCAGATCTGGAACCGAAAACTATATTACTAAAAAGAAAGCTTCTGACTCCTGGATAGATTGGAATTTTGACAACTACCACCAACAGTTCAAACATCATAATGCAGACAACTCATGATCAACATTTCTTCCATCACAAGATCACAACACTCCCAGGCCCATGATCAATAATAACAAGTGTAGGTTTTGGGGATTAATTCTTCTAATCTAATTTTATTGAAGAATAGAAAGGCCAATGTATAAGCAGATTACAATGTATACAAGATAGCTAAAAAGGAAAGGAAAGAAATAAATATTACAACCTATGCTTAGCTGTACAACACACCCCAGATATTTACACATATGCTATCCCTATTTCTACACTCCTTCAAGCTGAGTTGTATATGTTATACAAACCCAGCTTGGAATTAAATTTTTCAAAACTCGTTCTTGGTAGGGCCTTTGTTAGGATGTCGACAATCTGTTTCTTTGTGGAAATGTAGTTGAGCTCAATGACCTTTGAATTTACTTTCCCAAAAATAAAGTGTCGGTCTATTTCAACATGTTTAGTTCTATCATGGTGAATCAGATTCTTAGCAATGTTGATTGCAGCTTGACTATCACTGTACATCTTAAATGACTCAAGAGAGTCAATTCTCAACTCATTCACCTTTTGAGCCACATTTTTTCACATATACCTAAGGCTAAAGCATGATATTCCGACTCTGGACTACTCCTTGAGACCACAAACTGCTTTTTGTTGTGCCAAGTGACTAAATTACCCCATACATAGGTGCAATAACCACCGGTTGATCGTCTGTCAGTCAGCTCTCCAGCCCAACTAGAATCTGTGTAGACTTCTAAGTCTCGATTGTTGTGCTTTCTGAAGTGCAAACCGAGACCTATTGTCATTTTCAAATATCGTCGAATACGAAGAATTGCTTCCAAGTGCTCCTCGAAAAGATCGTGCATATGTTGGCTTACCATGCTGACAGAGAAAGCAATATCAAGTCTAGTATGAGAGAGATAGATTAGTTTCCCCACTAATCTTTAATAACTCCCCCTCTCTACTAGAGTTGAATCCTCAATTCGAATTGCTTTCACGTTTAGATCCATTGGAGTGTCAACAGGCTTACTCCCAATCATTTCAGTTTCTTTTAAAAGGCTTAGGATATACTTTCGTTGAGATATAACAATTCTATTTTTGGATCAGGCTACTTCCATTCCAAGAAAGTATTTGAGGGGTCCTAAATTTTTTATTTCAAACTCCGAGGCAAGAAGTCTTTTGAGATTTGAAATTTCGCATGAATCATCTCCAGTTAGGATTATGTCATCCACATAAACAATGAGAATTGTCATCTTCCCGGTTGAAGAGAACTTACAAACAGGGTATGATCAACCTGGCTTTGAGTATATCCATGTTTAATAACTGACTTTGCAAATCTATCAAACCATGACCGAGGTGACTGTTTCAAGCCTTAAAGAGATCTGAGAAGTTTGCACACTACTCAACCACTAGAGTATTTTTTTATCCCAGGTGAAATAGACTTCTTCGAGTTCCCCATTCAAGAAGGCATTTTTTACATCCAACTGATATAAGGGCCAATCACAATTTACACCAAGTAATGACAAAACTCTTATTGTATTAAGCTTGGCAACGGGAGCAAAGGTCTTCTGATAGTCAACACCATATGATTGAGTGAACCCTTTCGCGACCAACTGAGCCTTGAATCTGTTGATACTCCCATTTGAGTTATACTTGACGGTGAAAATCTACTTACAACCAACTGTCCGCTTTCCTTGAGGTAACTCTGTGAGAACCCAAGCACCATTTTTCTCAAGAGCATTGATTTCTTCATCGACTGCAACCTTCCATTTAGGATCTTTCAAGGCCTCATAAATGTCTGCAGGAATCTGAATAAGATCAAGGGAAGAGACAAAGGCTCGGTATATAGGTGTTAGTTTCCCATAAGCAACATATTTCTCTATTGGGTAATTAGTACAAGTTCTAACACCCTTTTGAAGAGCAATAGGCAACTCCATGTCATCAATAGTAGGAGAAACTAACTCACGAGTCATAGAGTCCTTACCTTCATGATTTTCAAGGTCGCGAGATCTCGGATGAGTGTTTGAATTGTAATACCATTTAGATATGGGAATGTTGCGAGTAACAGATTTCTTGGGGTTTTGAATTGTAATACACAGCTAGGCATACGATTTATGAGATAGGTGGCTGAGTATGACTTCTCCCAAAACTGTTTAGGAACATGATTTGAAAACATGATGGATTTAGAAACTTCAAGATGTCTGTTTTTTCTCTCAGCCACCCCATTTTGCTGTGGAGTATCAACACATGAACTAATATGAACAATCCCTTGCTCTAACAAGTATGGACCAAGAATAGAGTTAAAATATTCCTACCCATTGTCAGTTTTCAAAATTTGGATTGTTTGGTTGAATTGATTTTGAATCATGGAATGAAATTTTTCAAAGATAGAAGCAATTTATGATTTTTCTTTCATGAGAAAAGTCCATGTTGTCCTAGTGTGATCATCGATAAAGGATATGAACCATCTAGATCCATTGATATTTGTTAGTCGCGAGGGTCCCCAAATATTACTATGTATCATTGAAAAAGGTTTTGAAGGTTTATAAGAAAAACTGGGATAAGAGTTTCGAGTGTGTTTAGCAAGTTGACAAGCTAGCTTCACAATGAAAGATTTTTGGTCGTTTGTGGATAAGTAACTGAGGAAAGAGTTTTTCAAGATAACCAAAATTTGGATGTACAAGGCGAAAATACCACAACATGATAACATTGTCATTTGAAACAGACAGAATGAGAAACATAATTGAAATGGTCACCACAACTTGATTTGTGAACTTGTTTACTTTGAGGAGAATCCTTGAGAATATAGAGTCCATCATGCATTTCAGCCCTGGCAATCACCTTCGTTGAGCCCACAACCTGAAATTCACAAAGATTTGGATAGAATTTAGACACAATTTACGTCTCTTGTGAGTTTGCTTATTGAGAGAAGATTGCAACTTAATTTAGGGACAAATAAAACAAATGAAAGGAGAAGATCATCTGATAATTTTACAGAACCAATCCCCATCACTTTTGAGAGGGATCCATCGACAATTCTGACTGTGGGGCAATGAGCACATTGTTTGAAGATGGTGAAGACTTGTAAATCACCCGTCACGTGGTCAAAAGCCCCAGAATCCACTATTCAAAGACCTTTGTTGGCGGATGCAGTGAATGTGTGAGATGAAGAACCTAGATGACACATTATACTGACATTTGCCTCAATTGTATGTGGTCGTGGCTGCTACATAAAATGTCGAAGAGGGTTCGAAGGTGTTTTGAGAGGTGGCAAACTTTGTTCCTTAGAGATGTGACTGACTTTGTGATGGTTGGTAGAGAGCTCCCATGAAGTTGAACAAATTTCTGAGATTGATTGGCTAAGGCTAAGATTGAGCAGCCATGAAATTTGGAGATTGAATTTTCATGATGAATGGGCAGCAGAGAAGGGTGTATGAATGAGCAGCAGAAAAAAAAGATGTTTATGAACTAAAAATAGATAGAGAAAACTTATAGCACAAAAATGCAACTTTTTGATGAAATGGTGGGAGAACCCGAGATGAAGAGTCATAGTCAAAGCAGGAAGTGCCGAGGAGGAAGACGCCGAAGAAAGGTGGCTAGCGACGCTGTCACCCGCCTACACGCGCGCGCGTGGGAGAAGACGCCGGGGAGTGTGGCGGCGCATGTGACTCACGCGCCACTCTTCTGGACCCCAAACTTTGGGGTTTTGCTGATCGGAGTTGGGGCAAGCTTTCTGGGTAGGAGGTGAGATTAGAAAACAACTCTAAAAATGATTTCTAAGTTTGAGCCTCAAAGAACTAAACCCTAATTTTTTTTTAAAGAAATGGCAGAAAAAAAATTGAAAAGATTCCCAATTTTGGACTACAAATGCTCTGATACCATGTAGGTTTTGGGGATTAATTCTTCTAATATGATTTTATAGAAAGGCCAATATATAGCCAGATTACAATGTACAAGATAGCTAAAAATGAAAGAAATAAATATTACAACTTATGTTTAGCTGTACAACACACCCTAAGTATTTACACATACTATTACTATTTCTACAACAAGAAACAAATATAACTCTAAGAGCATGATGAAAATGACTAATGCATCATAAATATATAGGGAATAATTACTACACCTCCACCAATGACAACTAGCTTCATCAATCCACCATGGTAATAATCATTGTACAGCTGCAATATGTGGTTCCGCAAGTCAATTCCCTTCTCCATGGCATCGACAAGGCTCTTCTTATTCCCTAACAATAAAAACAATAGTATCTTTAGACAAACACATATCCTTTTAAGGATAAAACAAATCATACAGTTTCAAACATACCCCAAAAAAATCTGTTAAAAGGATGACCACTGGTTGATGTATGGCACTGAAGTTGTTGAAGGCGGCAAGCATCATTTTGTAAAACCTGGTTAAACTCTGTTCCATTTTGTTTAACAGTGGGGTGTTTATTCAGCAACAGAAACACATCAGTATTTTTGTTGTTATCCTTGACTCTTTATTTATTTTAAGAAAAAAAATTGAGGCAGTACACTTGGGTAAGATTAGCACGTACCAGAATCTACAGCCTGCACTTCTCGTTCCATCGCTTCTATTTTCACTAAAGGTGAAACAAAAAACTGAGAAAACCTGATGAGACAACGTTACAAATAGCTGTTAAACCAACCTCTCGATTTGAATTTCAAACAAAGAAACTCAACATCTGGAAATGCAAAATGTGCATAATGAGAATCACAGAAACTATAGGGCCTTTTAAAGTTAATATATACATAACCAACACCTTCATTTTGTTAAATGTACAGTGATGCAACAGAAACTATGACAAGCCAACAAAAAAGTTGATTAGAATTCATTGATATTTTTTAAATAAATTTTTTAGGATTTTGAAACTCATTATTGATTGCTTGCTTTCTAAGCCTTCTCCAATTCAAAAGTTTTCTGCTCAACTATCCTTCATCTTGAAATATGATTTTAGTTCTTTTACTCTTCGGAATAGACATACCAGAATGCAAAATCATTTTACCTCAAATAAGACCACATTCACGCTAATCTATCAGCAAAGAAAAAGATGTAATGCTAATAGGGGAAGATTTAGGAAAGACTACAAACCAACTTCATCCACGCAATTTTTTTTTTTTTTAAATAAAGTGAAAGCAAAAACTTTGTTACCAATAGCCAGTGCAAGAGAAAATCAACATTTACCTTCTCAAAGCACCCCTAAGGAACTCCCGTTTCACTTCAAAATGGTAGCAGGTGTGCTCTGTTTCTGTGTATGCATTTGATGCTCCTCCATGCTTGGACAGGTAACTATCATACTAGCAAAGGAAAGTGTCAATCTGGTAGCCAACCTATTATAACCTTGTCACGCCCCTATACTATATTTTCATATGATAAGCAACATGAATAAAATGCTGTCCAATTAAAAGAAACTAATATAAAATTATTCAATAGATAATAGATACATTGGACAAAAAAAAAAGAAAGATGAAAGAAGGATAACAATTGTGTACCACATGAACCTACTTAGCCACTTATACATAAATATGACCTATCTAAAATGAAAAAAAAATTGCCCTTACTCTTCATGTTAGGCGAGAATCATATTTTTTAAATATTATATGAAGTTAATCTCAATAACAAAATATCCGTTTTTCATCACTACTATGACTTAAGCATCAAAATAAGTAAAAATATGGAGAGAATAAGAACCAATTCTAAATATTCCCTTTTCCTTTGAAAGATAGAGTTAGGCCTTGTTTGTATCTTGAATTTTACCAAGGAAACATTTTATGAGGGAAAAGAGTAGAGAAAAATGGAAGAAAATATGTTTCTAAAATTTCATAAGAGACTTTGTGCTAATACTTTTTCTTTTTAGATATATTTATAATTGTGCTAAATTTATAAAATTATAATACATCTATATTTAATTTTTTTTTCCAAACATGAGAAAATAAAATCCTTTGGAAATCGTTTTTTTCCTCATTAAATCCAAGAAAGGTTAAAGTAAGCTGAATGGATAAACAAACCTCGTTCTCATCAGGAAATTCCGTACTCCCCATAAACAGCATATGTTCTGCAGAATATACAAATTTTAGAATATCTATGCATATCAATATATAAAACTACTTCATATAGTTGTTATTCTTCTCTCTTTGCAATTGCTCCCCCTCCCCAATAAAACAAAAAACTAACCGAGAAAGTGTGCAAGCCCTTGCGCATCAACCGGGTCGGAGAAGCTGCCCATTCCTACACACATAGCAGCTGCTGCCTGTACAAAAAAGGTACTAATAAAACGAATACAAGAAACTAAACCACACTTAATATTCCAGGAAATAAACATCGAACAAAATTGGATACAAAAATACTGGTAATAAAATATGAGCATGGACAAGTAAGTGTAACACAAATGCCGCAGTGCTTAGATAAAAACACCATAAACTCCCGTCCCATAACATTTAGATACAAAACAATGTACATGATAGTTGTTTGTGGTAATAAGAAATGAACACTTGGGTTGCTGCAAAATCCTTATTAAATAAAACAACATTCGAAGCTTACAGCTTCAAGGGGTTAGAAGCATATAGCACATTGGAAACCCAACTTCCCAATTGAAAGCCAGTGCAACCAAGCAAATGTATTGAAGGTTTATGAAGATTTGAACACTTATTCAATGTCAAATTGGTGTTGCAGCAAGTTTTTTTTTTAATCTCAAAAGAGAGAGAGAGAGAGAGAGCGAGAGAGAGAGAGAAAATAAACCTTCTTGGTTTGAGAAGCTCCTCCATTTCCTTTCCCATTCTCACATTCATCATCTTCTTCGGCATCTTCATCGTCGTCGTCATCTTCGTCATCGTCGTCCTCTTCGTCATCTTCTTCTTCACTGTCCTCGCCTTCCTCTCCATCACAGTCTTCTTCTTCACAATCCATTGCTTCTGCTTCGTTGTTATCGGGAGGCCCATCCGGGTAAATCTCGGGATCGTGAACAAGCAATGCAGAGAGGCCATTTTCGAGCTTGATAACTCTGTACAACCGGCTATCGTTCGGAGACTTTATGACGATATCGTCGGAGGAGAAGGTGCAGCGACCAGTAGCCATTGTTGTACGGCGAGGGAGAGAGAGAGACAGTGTATTTCTCTTTGGAACAGTACGAGTCTGTCGACTGCGAAGGTAATGGAATTTGATTCTTTTCTTCGAGGGTTGTTGGCAGAAGAGCGAAGACGACGCTTTTAGCGGCTTTAGAAGCCTTGTTGTGTGTCCGTGTTTTGTATAAACGACGTGCCGTTTAATTGTCTGTGACCAATTAAACGAGATGTCGTTTTTAACACCATCACCAAGATGATTAGAAGTAAAGAAAGAAGAAAGAAAAGAAAAGAGAGACCTGTTTTGTTGATGAAAGGTTTGAGAGTGAGCCATGGATGTTTCACGGTGGATTCTGGAGTTTCTTATTCGAAGCCCTGACAACGATAGGTTAGCCAAGAGAGCCCTCTCGGTTATGCCCATTCCCAACCACGACTTGCGCTTGAAGAAGATTGTGCTCCTTCGGACCATCGAGTGCGAGGTTTCCGACGCATTGGTCACCGAATCCATTCTCCAAAATCTGGAATTGGTGGAGGAGTTGGATTCCAGGCACGAAGAAGGCGCGGCCATCGCCATGGTGGACTCTATGAAAGCTGCTTATTGTGCCGTGGCTTTGGAGTGTACGGTGAAGTTTTTGGTGAGCGGTGGGGGAAAGCCTGGTGAGAAATATTTGAACGCGCTGGACCGGATTTGGAGAGGGAGGGTCCGTCAATTGGAGAATTCTGGGAAGAGTAATTTGCTAACGGTGGATTTGAAGAGGTGTTGGGATGAGGTTGAGAAGGCCATTTGGGACGATGGTGTGTGTAAGAAACTTTTGGGTATGAATACTCGGAATGAGGCTGTGAGATTGGTTTTGGAGTACTTGAAAGAGGCTTGGACGTTAATGGGTCCTTCGTTTGTGGAGTGGGCAGCAAAATTGACCGCCGAGCAGAGAGGTCTGGTGCGTTCCGGAGATGGTGGGGTTGGGAGTAGAGTGGTGGAGAGTTCGGAGAATGAACCGGAAGTGGGTAACGAAGAAGTGGATAGGGTGGCCGAAATGCGTGAACCGGTGGCTGCGAAGTTGGCCAGTCCTGGTGGAAGGTTGAGTGTGAGCGGTATGCTTGAATTGGCAAACGAACTCAGGGCCCAGAAAGATGTGAGAGAACCGGGTAATGATCAGGTTTGCGATAAAGATGTAGATTTTGCTGTCACTTTGCCTGATTTTAGACCTTCCACCGTTGTTAAAGGTACCATATTCTCATCTTCCCTGAAAAGAGATAGAATTTTCATGCTTGTAGACAAAACTTAGAAACTAGTGTTTAAGAAGAAAAGTGAGAGAGAAATTCTTTGAATGAGCATAAAGCTGCTTAACTCAAGAAAACTGAGAGTAGACTGAGCTTTCATATAGTTTGAGCTTTTGTATTCGTACAGCTTAGTCATGGAACATACAACATTCTTCTAACAGAAACTATAACAGCATAGCAGACATCTCCACAAATTTAGGCGAACTGTCCTAACAACTTAACAGATTCTAAAACTGAATCAGATTAACTCCAGTTCAACTGGACATTTGACCTTGTTTTGGTCTTCTGTTCTTTGTTACAAATCTTTCTATAATAGAATCTGTATGTGTGGACGCTTTAATGTTTGCTTTTATCTTTCTTGAAAATTATTAGGATTTAATTTTCTATGCTTGAGATTTGTATATCAAATGTAGTTTTCGTTTAGAAATTGTTTATGGTTACAGAAATTCAGAGGGAAAAGGTGGTGACCAGAAACAAGCAAGTTGCTTTCAACAAGAGACGCAGAGGACCTGTCAGGATTAGTGAAGTTGAAGATTTACATACAAATGAATCCGAAAAGTGTAATTCCATCCCGACCCCTGAAGTTAATAGAGTACGAGAAACACTTAAATCTAGTACTCAGGAATTACGAGCGCTCGTGAAAGACCCACTTCCGGAGGCATTACGAGCAGCTGAAGCTGTAGCTTCTGACTTGGCAACAAAGAATGTGGGCCATGAGCACCCTGTAGAAAGCCAGAAAGAAACAGAAGCAAGTGCAGCAACAAATCCATCTGTTGAACAAAGCACCAAACATGTTCAATCTAGTGATGCTAATCTCAGTAAGCCATCGTGCAGTCATCAGGATAATGTTCCTCAACCCAGCTTGATGGCTCGCAATAGCACTGCCCACACATACGAGGTACTTCAATTCCATTCAACTCAGGCTTCAGTGTAGTGAGTACTGGAAATATGATTTAACCAAAAATAAATTACTGAAACATAAAATTCTCTTCAGGTTGCTTTCTTATGCACAAAAATCTTGTTTGTAATTTTCATTTTGTGCCATCTTACTGTATACTGTTTTAATTGATTTATATTTGTCATAAGTTGAATGGAAAAATACCAAGCAGATAACTTCTATAATGGGTTATGCCCATGTGAATCCGTGATTGAAGTGTTTCTCGGATAGTCCCCATGTTGGCTGTCATACGATGGATGGTGACAGTCATGAACAGAATGTTAGTGCTAAATGCATTTAATGTACATTTGTGTTAATGTTTCTATTGAATTTAGCTTCCCCCCTTTTTCACTTGTCTGTTTAATAAGAACACAAGATCAAGTTTCCGTTACAATTTATAGATAATCTTCTAAAATCCTGCGTCTTGTTCTTGCAGTGGGATGATTCGATTGATGATGACTCTAATACACCGGTGAAAAGGAGCAAACTTCACCTACCTAGCCCAAAGATAAAGGTTGTTTCTCCACTAAAGAAGTATGCTCCTACAAAATTTTTAAAGAGAAGAAAAGTTAAGAGGTGGTCACTGCTGGAGGAAGACACTCTAAGGGATGGCGTGAATAAGTTAGTCCTTTTTAGATCTTGCACATGCATTATTATTCATTTTAACTGCTGCTCGTACTTATCAAAAAGGATATCCAGCCATATGCTGCAGAAAGTTTCTTGATATATTCATAATTAATCAGAATCAAAAGCAAAATGTCTGTTCTTTCATAATGTTAAGTAAAAAGCAGGATGCAGTATATTATTTTGTATGCTCTGAATTCCTATCTTTATAATTGCTGTCTTGTCATGAAGGTACGGTAGGGGAAATTGGAAGCTTATCCTTAATAGCTACCGTGATATATTCGAGGAGAGAACAGAGGTAAACTTGTGGAACTTGTATGTTTTGTCTTGTGTTACATTCCAGTCTATTTAAAGATGGTTTTTGTATAGGTAGATTTGAAGGACAAATGGAGAAATATGACTCGATAATGACACAACATTGACAGTCTTGGCAACAGAGGATTTGACTAGCACATCTACAATCTAACCTCCTTTTCACTCTTTTAAATTTGATATGGCCATGGTGTTGACACTCCCGAACAGGCTTGAGAAGAGGTTTCTCTTGTATAGTTAGTTTTGTTTTGGGGTTCAACAAACACTTTCTAATTCTTATATATGATTGTACTATGTGAACCCTATACAGATACAGTCAGCTAGTTAGTATATGTAGTTGTATTTTATTCTTCGGATGTACCTCTTTAGGTTTAACTTCCATGTCAGCAGCAGCAGCCTCATATAATGAATCATGGTTGAATGGAAACTGATTGTTACTTGGACTCTCTCTTCAATCAAAGTTACCGTTTTTGTGTACCTAGTCATTTGTATATGTGATCCAATGAATGAAAATCTTCCCTTGTTATATAAACTGCTTATTTCTCTTCTTGATACATGGCCAACACTTAAAAGATGGAGCAATCAAAGTCTCATCAAAACATAATGATACAAATGATAATAGATTTTTGCTTTGTTCTATAGATGCTTTTTCAGCATTTCTAATTGCATTATCATTTTCTTTGAAGTATTGCTAAGGGACACCGATGGCGTCCAATACCATAAGAATGTGACATCTCGCTATTGGTGCAATTCAATATCAGGTCTCACATATTTTAATTTAATAAGTATTATGGAGTATTGCTAACCAGTCATAGAGTGTCATCTCATGTGGTGTTGGACACCTTAAGATATCAAATAACAACACTCTTTCTTTAACAAACTCATTTGGGCTCATTGTGAAACAAACTTTTGATTGAAATGCATGGTTTAAGACCTTTTCTTATTTATATGATTAAAGATCTATCCATGAATAAAATAGTCTTCCAATTTTTTGTTAGTCTAGTACTAACTACAAGTTATGTGTGGTTGCCAACTGTCAACTCGTGTTCAGACGATGATCTATGAAAATTAACATGCAAATATGCGTGGTCGAATCAAGTAATATATGATAAGTAGAGTGTCGATCCCACGAAGACTGTTTTCCAAATACCACTAATTGTTCTTTAACTTTCTATTTAGTGGATTAAAATTATGATGAAAAGAATAAAATTAAAGTGAATACTCTAACTTATGAACAGAAATTAAATAACTAGAAACAAAACAATGAATCAACTGATCAAAAATCAATAATAAAAAGCCTAGGAATTAATTTCATCAACTATTTATTCTATTAATTTTAATAATCAATTCCAAATCTCTTCTTTCTATTCTAATAGCAGGTTAATATAATCGATTCCTATTATTTTTCAAGATATAAGATCTCAATTTATATGCAGGTTTCTACATTTCTGTGATAAACTTGAACATATAGAAGGCATTAAACATGAAAATCTAATTACTACACAAGTGATACAGGTACTTTCTATTGGGGTTTTATGCCCTAATTAAAACTCAAATTCTTTGTAATCTCATTTATTATCAATAAAAGAATAGAAATCATTTTTTGACTTGGTCAATCACTTTACTCACATGTTTTATTTTCATGATTATTTGTTTAATATAAACTTCTAGTAAATCTCAAGCATATAGATAATCGTATTTATAGTGACGTAATCACAGTGGAATATAAATATGATTATATGATCAAAATAAGTTAGTCCTAAGATTAGTCAGTGCACAGGATTTACACTGACTTGCCAATCTACGGTATGATCTACTTACACATTACAGTGTTATGTTATTTTCAGAACATTAGCAAAGTAGATAAGATCGGATGTATTTGTTACATCGGACAGAACCGATATTGACAATTGATAAGATAAGTAAACATACCGTTATTATCTATTCTAATCATATCATATAGTTGACCATAGGTCAATTCAATATCAATTCTGAGTGGTTAGTATTCTAACTGATTGTATTATATGAGTTCTTTGACTTGTTCGTTACCAGCTTACCCTACAGACTAGCCCATACTTACATCTTGGGAACTCGGTAATATAATTGAGTAGGGGTGTTAATCATAGATATGAACATCTATAGCTTCTGTTGAAGAAGTGAAACAATGGTTTCCTTTTAGTTTGGTTCAAGGTGTTAAATGATAGAGATCTCATTTCAGTAATTAAATTAGTTTACTGAAATATCATTTACAAGGAACTAAGTGCTTTAAGGATAAAATACAATGAGGGGTAAAACAAGATTTTAGTCCTATCTCATTGTAGATCATCTATAGATGATTGAGTGACAATTGTGGTTGTAACAATGGATAATTAATAGCGTATCTATATTTGTTATAGAGTGTTCTATGAATTCAAGAGTGCAATTCCGAGTCTATAGTAGAGTCACAAGGAATTAATAAGTTAGTAAATTTATTTGTTAGATTTATAATAACTTATTGGAGCTTGATTTCATAGGCCCATGATCCCCATTGTACCTTGGATAAAATCATCTTGATAGTCTCAGTTAATTGATTTAATTATCAAAGTTGAATAATTCAATTTTGGATAGTTTCACAAAGTTATGTATTTTTTTTAGAAGAAAATATAAATTATGGCAGATTTATTAATTAAGTTAAATTAGTATCTAAATTAATAAATAAGTTTAAATCAATGTTCAAATTATATATAATTCATTTGATAAATGATTTAAATAATTAAATCAATAGAAAATAATACAGGCCTTGATTTTAAGATCAATGGGCTTATAATCAAATGAGAAATTTCACGGGCCTAAAGCCCATGATAATTTCGACCTAGGGCTTCAAATTGACTATTATTTTATTGATTTTTTAATTAAATTAAATGACCTAATTGAGTCTATAAAATGAGTGCTTAGAGTGAAGTCAAAACACAAGTTTGACAAGTTTTGACAAGTCACAAGTCAGATTTTCTGATAGGTTTTAGATTCTCTCTAAACACAAATAATTTTCTAAGCCTCTTTGTTATTTTCTCTTATTCTCTCTGTATCTATCTCATGTGTTGAGAATTGCCCACACTAGTCTAAGTGATTCTAAGGATACATTGGAAGACTGTGAAGAAATTAGAAGAGCGGTGCAGTTTCTTGATAATACTCTGGGACAGAAAGGATACAAGAGTTAGAGAAACTGAAGGAAGAACTCTTTCATTCTGCTGCGTATACTGTAAGTATTCTTATCTTTGTTTCTCTTTGAATTCAATTTTAGAAACATGTTCTAGGTTATCTCATATTAATTTGTTTAATATTAGATTCACGTGAAAATAAATAAAGATCCTGTAAGTTTTCCCTCCAACTGGTATCGGAGTCTTTGGTAATATTTATTTTCATGCATGAACATGTTAAAAATTGGATTATTTGATGTGTTTGAATAATTTGATGTATTTTCATGTTTTTATGAAGCATATTAATTTTATGTGATTATTAGCAATTTTTATGTTATTTTGTAGTGTTTTCTATGCTATTAATTTTTATATATGCTTTATTTTGTGTAAAACATGTTAAAAATTAATTAGAAAATGGTTTTGATTTGAAAAATTGCTCAAATTTTTTTTTTGGAAAATTTAGCCTGGTTGCCCATGTGCGCGCGGACGCCTGCGCACCACCCGCGTGCGCCCATGCGCACCAGCCATCAGCGCGGTGAACAGTACCCACGAGTACTATTCATCCAAAAAAAATTTATTTTTTTTAAATTAAAGAAAAATAAAAAAAAATTGTGAAAATAAATTATTTATAATCAAAACCAAAAAATATCTTTTTTGTTTTATCATTTAAAATTGTTTTTTAAAAAATAAGGTATTTTTGTTAGTTGAGATTTAAATAATTGGATATTTTCTACAAAGATTCAAATTTAAATTTAAAAATAGACTAACAATTTAATTTTAAATCTTTTAATGTATTAAAATATTATAATTAAGATATCAGATATTTAAGATATTTTCTTTTAAATTTTTGATATTTTTATTTGAAAATATAAATATATTTTTATTCTATAGTTTTTAATATTTAAATTATTTGAAATTTGAATATTGTTAGTTAGATATTTTTATGGATATTTGAATTTGATTAACTGTTTTAAGATATTTTAGGATTGTTATAACTATTAATATATATTTTTTAAATATGGTTAAAATATTTATTTATAGTTGTAACAACACAAGATATTTTTGAAAAACAGTTAAGATATTAATTTTAAAATTGGTTAAATTTTGAAAATTATCATTTTTTTCAGCCAATTAATAAAACATTTTTTTTTCATAAATGGGATTTAAATTAACTTTGGTTAATTGTTGATAAATCCTATTTAAATTAAATTAATATTTTTTTTCAAATTAACCTAAAACCAAGTTGATTGTTGATAAATGAAATTTAAATTAACTATTGTTAATTGTTGATAAATTTCATTTAAATTGACTTATTTTTGTAAAAATTTAATTAATTTGAATTTTTTGATAAATTCTAGATAATTAATTGTGGTTTTTTTGCAAATAAAATAAATTGTGGTATTTTTGCATAAATTCATAGAATTGCTCATATAGTAACATGATTAGGCCCATCTAATTAGAACATGTATGTTTGCACTATATGTGGTATTTTTGCAATTGGACTTAGATGCATATAGTGACCCATATGTTTGTTAGATGTATGGATTTTGCCAAATAAAATATTCATAAAATGATAGGTTTTATTTGGACCCATTAGAAAATGTAAAGTTTAAATTCCTCTTTTGTGGATGATTCCACTTGTGAAGGCCCATTTGCTTTGCATGACTATAGTGGACCTAATCAATTAATAACAATTAATAAAACAAAGGTTTAAATTCTTGTCTTTTGGACCTTGTATGGAAGATTGGGGGCATTTGTAGTGGGAATGACATACTGGACCCAGCCATCCTCCATACAAGCCAAATTGTTAAGACATATTTACTTAAGTTGGACTTAATTATATAGGTTCATTATATTAGTTAAACCTAAATATTGATTAGCAACAAATTAATTATAAATTAATTGAATTTGTTTCAATGTGACACTTTAGAATTAATAGGACATTATAGGACTTTGATTTTAAAAATTTAATCTTTTTCAATTTTTTGGAGAACCATAGTCATTAATTTTCTAAAAATAAATAATAAAAATACTATTTTTTAATTTTAATAATGAGCTTATTTTAAGATTTTTATTCGATCTCCACCATTGGTTTAACATAGTCAATAGCTTAATAGGGTCTCGAGGCGCTTTGATTCGTCCCCCCTACAGAAGGTGTTCATTAGCTATTTTGACATGGTTGGATCTCGAAAGATAGATAATTATAGGTCAAATTCTACTAGACTCACCCTTGCGGTGACTACTAGGACTAAATCTATGATTATCGAAACCGTGGGTCTAGCTTATAAAATAAGAGATTTTGTTTTCTTATTTTGATCGAATAATAGGTTGTTAATAATGATGTCCATTATTAAATAAGTATACAATTTTATTTAACTAGTGGTATTTTTGACTCTCGCTAACCGGGACAAGGATATCATAGATTAGTTAAAAACCTAAAGAAATAGAGATATGATTATTTGGTATTTTTTCTCATATCTTACATATTTTTGGTATATGTTGTGTTATTTTTGAAATTTGTGTGAATAGAAGTTTTATTGAGCAAATGTGATTGATTTCTATTTTATTGATAATTTGTAGTTTTAAGCTAAGTAGTGTCTGTGTCTACTCCCATCCTTTCTCAACTTTCGATGGAGAAACTCACTGGAGAAAACTTTCTTAATTGGAAGCAAAATATCAACATAAAGTTGATTGGTGACAACTCCGAGTTCATCATGATTCAGGAATCCCCATAATGAGCACTGTGTCCGCACATTCGTGATGGCACCATCAATACTCGTGATGGCACCATAAATGCTTGGACAGCACCGTCTTCGCACATACGTGATGACATCGTGAATGCTCGAATGGCACCGTGTCCGCACGTTCATGATCAACTCCACTATGGTCCGACGCAGCTCATGAACGAGCTTCAGATTTTTGAGCCTATCATGGGTGGACCTCGTAAAGGAGGCGAAAATAAGACTACTGTTGTTGCTGTTGATCCAGCTAAGGCTGAAGCTAACCAAGCTTCGTCTTCGAAAGCTGGAAACAAGAGGAAATGTGGACAAAACAACAACCCCAAGCCTGCAAAGACGAGTGCACAACCAAATGCACAGATGCCTAAGGGGAAGAACAAGAAAAACAAGAAAGGTAAAGTTAAGTGTTTTCACTGCAAAGAGAAGGGGCATTGGAAACGAGATTGCCCCAAGTTTCTAGCAGCTAAAAACAAAGGTAATGATTATAGTTCATTTATCTTAGAAACATGTGTTTTAGAGAATGATAAATTCGTCTGGATTATTGATTCTGGATCTACCAACCATGTTTGTAACTCTTTACAACTTCTTGAATTGTGGGAGGAAGTGAACGAAGGCGGCTTAAAGCTTAGAATTGGGAACGGAGCGTTCATTACGGTCCAAGCTAGAGGAAGAGTTCGTCTGAAGTTCGGAAATAAATTTTTAATTTTAAAAGATATCTTTTTCATCCCGAATTTTAGTAGAAATTTAATTTCAGTTTCTATGTTGCAATTAGAACAACTTGTTATGACTTTCACAAGTTCTAATATATCTATTTCTTTCAATGGATCACAATTGTGTATTGCATGTTTGAAAAACGGGCTTTATATTCTGCGACCTAACGAACCCCTCACTCTTAACAATGATTTATTCAAAGTAGCTAAACCTAGGACCAATAAACATCAAAAGAACGATAACAATAATATGACGTATTTATGGCACTTGAGACTAGGTGACATTGGCTATGATAGGATTCAAAGACTTACAAAGGATGGGCCTTTGAGGGAACTCACCTTAGGTGAATTATCTGTCTGTGAATCTTGTCCAGAAGGCAAACTGACCAAGCATCCATTCTTTGCAAAGGGTGATAGGGCCAAAGAACCACTTGGTCTTGTGCATTCAGATGTTTGTGGACCTTTGAATGTACAAGCCAGGGGTGGTTTTAAGTATTTCGTCACTTTCATTGACGATTACTCTAGATACTCATGTCTTTACCTAATGCATAGGAAATCAGAAACATTTTCAAAGTTTCAGGAATTCCTAGCAATGGCTCAGAACCAATTAGGTAAAACGTTAAAGATCTTGCGATCTGATAGGGGTGGAGAATATTTGGATATGCAGTTCCAAGATCATTTAACTGAATTTGGGATTTTATCACAACTTACTGCCCCAGGTACTCCGCAACAAAATGGTGTATCGGAACGCCGTAACAGAACTTTATTGGAAATGGTTAGATGCATGATTAGTTACTCAACTCTACCAACTTCGTTCTGGGGACATGCAATTGAAACCATGAATGACATTCTCAATGTCGTGCTGTCTAAATCAATCCCCAAAACACCTTTAGAATGCTGGAATGGTCGTGAACCTAGTTTACGCCATTATAGAATCTAGGGGTGTCCCGCTCACGTCCTGAGGAAAAGGGAGGGAAAGATAGAACCGCGAACTGAAGTTTGCATGTTTGTTGGCTATCCTAAATGTACTCGGGGTGGAATTTTCTATAGTCATTCAGAAAAGTTACTTCTACAAATGCTACTTTTATGAAAAATGACTATGTCCAGAACTTTAAACCTCGTAGCAAAGTAGTTTTAGAGGAGATGGTTAAAGAATTGACTCCAACCAATGTTCCATCGTCATCAATGCGATTTGATGATGAAATTTCCACTCTTCATGTCCAACCGACGCAAGTCGATTTAAATGAAGAAAGTACCACTGTTCTTGAGCAAACAGTCATAGAGCCTTGTCGTAGTGGGAGGGTTTCTAGGAACCCAGTTCGCTATGGTTTGGATGGTGAAACCAATATGGTTGTTGGTGACACTAGTGATGATGATCTGTTGTCTTTCAAACAGGCAATGGCTAGCCCTGAAAAGGAACTATGGCTCGAAGCCATGAAACAAGAAATGGAGTCCATGTACTCAAATTCCGCCTGGGATCTTGTAGAAGCACCTAGTGACTTTAGGGCCATTGGGTGCAAGTGGATCTACAAGAAGAAACGAGGTGTTGATGGAAATATCGAGACTTATAATGCTCGATTAGTGGCAAAGGGTTATACCCAAAGAGAAGGCGTGGACTATGAGGAAACTTTTAGTCCGGTAGCCATGCTCAAGTCCATTCGCATCCTCCTATCCATAGCAGCCACTCTCGACTATGAGATCTGGCAAGTGGACGTCAAGACAACTTTTCTTAATGGAAAGCTTGACGAAGTCATTTATATGGATCAACCAGAAGGATTCAAAGTAGCTGGACAAGAATGAAAAATTTGCAAGTTGAATAGGTCCATCTATGGACTCAAACAAGCTTCTCGTTCCTGGAATCTTAGGTTTTATGAAATAATGAAAACCTATGGCTTTGAACAAAATATTGATGAGCCTTGTGTTTACCAACTAAAGGCAAATCAAATAGTGGTATTCCTAGTTCTTTATGTAGATGATATCTTACTCATTGGAAACAATGTAAGAAATTATTAGATGTGAAGAATTGGCTGAGCACTCAATTCCAGATGAAGGATTTGGGTGAAGCAACTTATGTTCTAGGTATCCAGATTATCAAGGATAGAAAGAACAGACTCGTAGCTCTATCTCAAGTAGCTTACATTGATAAAGTGCTTGAACGTTTCTCAATGAGAAATTCCAAGAAAAGGCATCTACCGTCCTGCCATGGAATTCATCTTTCAAAGAAGCAGACTCCTGAAGAGGAAGATGCAATGAGAAAAGTTCCTTACACATCTGCAATTGGAAGTTTGATGTATGCCATGTTGTGTACTAAACCAGATATCTGCTATGAAGTAGGAGTAGTGAGCAGGTATCAGTCAAACCCAGGACCGGAACATTGGATAGCAGTTAAGCATATCCTGAAGTATTTGAGACGGACTATGTTAGTCTACAAGGGTGGTGTTTTGAACCCTGTAGGCTACACCGATTCAGATTTTCAGATTGATGTCGATGATAGGAAGTCTACTTCTAGAATGGTGTTTACTCTTGGGGGTGGAGCTGTGATTTGGAGAAGCGTAAAGCAGTCTGCAATCTCATATTCCACCATAGAGGCTGAGTACATAGCCACGTCAGAAGCAGCTAAGGAAATAGTCTGGCTAAAGAAGTTCTATTTGGATCTTGGTGTTATTCTAGAAACGGATAAACCGCTTGTGTTGTTTTGTGACAATGCAAGAGTGATAGCCAACTCAAAAAAACCTCAAAGTCACAAGAGGAGTAAGCATATAGAAAGGAAGTATCACATTATTCAAGAATATGTGGGCAGGGAAGATGTGAAGGTTATGAAGATTGCAACTGAAGACAATCTTGCAGATCCGTTTACAAAGACACTACCAGAAGCTACATTTGATAAGCATATCAAGGAAATAGGATTAGTAGAATTAAGGCATTAGTTTCAATTAGTGCAAGTGGGAGTTTGTTGGGGTTTTATGCCCTAATTAAAACCTAAATTCTTTGTAATCTCATTTATTATCAATAAAAGAATAGAAATCATCTTTTGACTTGGTCAATCACTTTGCTCACATGTTTTATTTTCATGATTATTTGTTTAATATAAACTTCTATTAAATCCCGAACATATAGCTAATCATATTTATAGTGACGTAATCACAGTGGAATATAAATATGATTATATGTTCAAATTAAGTTAGTCCTAAGATTAGTTAGTGCACAGGATTTACACTGGCTTGCCAATCTACGATATGATCTACTTACACATTACAATGTTATGTTCTTTCCAGAACATTAGCAAAGTAGATAAGATCGGATGTATTTGTTACATCGGATAGGACCGATATTGACAGTTGATAAGATAAGTAAACATAATGTTATTATCTATTCTAGTCATATCATAGTTGCCATAAGCCGTTATTATCTATTCTAGTCATATCATATAGTTGACCATAGGTCAATTCAATCTCAATTATGAGTGGTTAGTATTCTAACTGATTGTATTATTTGAGTTCTTTGACTTGTTCGTTACCAACTTACCCTACAGACTAGCCCATACTTACATCTTGGGAACTCGGTAGTATAATTGAGTGGGAGTGTTAATCATAGATATGAACATCTATAGCTTCTGTTGAAGAAGTGAAACGATGGTTTCCTTTTATTTTGGTTCAAGGTGTTAAGTGATAGAGATCTCATTTCAGTAATTAAATTAGTTTACTGAAATATCATTTACAAGGAACTAAGTGTTTTAATGATAAAATACAATGAGGGGTAAAACAATATTTTAGTCCTATCTCATTGTAGACCATCTATAGAGGATTGAGTGACAATTGTGGTTGTAACAATGGATAATTAATAGCGTATCTATATTTGTTATAGAGCGTTCTATGAATTCAAGAGTTCAATTCCGAGTCTATAGTAGAGTCACGAGGAATTAATAAGTTAGTAAATTTATTTGTTAGATTTATAATAACTTATTGGAGCTTGATTTCATAGGCCCATGGTCCCCATTGTACCTTGGATAAAATCATCTTGATAGTCTCAGTTAATTGATTTAATTATCAATTAGAATTATCAAAGTTGACCAGTTCAATTTTGGATAGTTTCACAGAGTTATGTATTTTTTTAGAAGAAAAGATAAATTATGGCGGATTTATTAATTAAGATAAATTAGTATCTAAATTACTAAATAAGTTTAAATCATGGTTCAAATTATAAATAATTAATTTGATAAATGATTTAAATATTTATTTAATTAATTAAATCAATAGAAAATAATACATGCATTGATTTTAAGTCCAATGGGTTTATAATCAAATGAGAAATTTCACGGGTCTAAAGCCCATGATAATTTTGACCTAGGGCTTCAAATTGACTATTATTTTATTGATTTTTTAATTAAATCAAATGACCTAATTGAGTCTATAAAAGGAGTGCTAAGAGAGAAGTCAAAACACAAGTTTGACAAGTCACAAGTCAGATTTTCTGATAGGTTTTAGATTCTCTCAAAACACAAGTTATTTTCTAAGCCTCTTTGTTATTTTCTCTTCTTCTCTCTGTATCTATCTCATGTGTTGAGAATTGCTCACACTAGTCTAGGTGATTCTAAGGATACATTGGAAGACTATAAAGGAATTAGAAGAACGGTTCAGTTTCTTGATAATACTCTGCGACAGAAAGGATACAAGAGTTAGAGAAACTGAAGGAATGACTCTTTCATTCCGCTGCGTATACTGTATGTATTCTTATCTTTGGATTCAATTTTAGAAGCATGTTCTAGGTTATCTCATATTAATTTGTTTAATATTAGATCTACATGAAAATAAATAAAGATCATGTAAGTTTTCCCAACACTTTCGTCCAATATGCAACCTATGTCTATACAATGATAGCATATTCAATTCTCATCTTTCGAATTTTAAATCAAAACCATTAAATCAAGTAAATATTGATAAAGTATTTACTAGCATTAAACAAACATCATATAGATTAGAATAAATAAGAAGTATCAATAGAATATCATAATAAAATTAAATAGAAATCTCAGTGACTACATTAATCCATAGATAAAAGAAATTAGTTCATAGATAACATGATGAAAATAAACTTCAAATAATTATTCATAAAAATTAACCTAAAGAATTCAGATGAAAAAGAAAACTAAATTCTAGCAGCCTCTTCTAAATCTAGGGTTTATAAAACTAGAACTGCTTTCAAAATCGTAGAATAATGTTCCTTAAATAGCCCTCCAATGCTCCCAAGTGAAAAGACCATTTTGTCCTTCAAAAAGTGGATAAAAATCTGAAAAAAATGCATTTACAGCGCTGTAGCGCTATAGTCAGAGCCAAAATTCCTTAAAAATTTATTCACTAGCGTTGTAGCGCCCTTGATGTAGCGCTGGGGCGCTGCTCTGCTGTTCTTGATAGCGCTGTGGCACTAGCTTTGTAGCGCTGGGGCGCTACTTACAGATTCAACAGCCCCTTCATATCCTTCCTAGCGCTATGGCGCTCCTTTGATAGCGCTGTAGCACTATTGACAGCATCAAAACTCGCACATATCGAGCTCGAAAAACACGATTTTCTCCAACTTAACTATATTTTCTTCCACTTTCACTCATTTTCACTCTTTTCACCAACTTAGCATGGAAAATCTGAAACATGAACAAACGAGCATAATTCTGCAATAAAATAATCCTAAACTAATGAAAACCAACCTAAAACTAGACCATAAACGAGCCTAAAACTCGTTTATCAAACTCCCTCAAACTGAACCTTTACTCGCCCTCGAGTAAAGAATCTAACTAGACTTAAGCCTAAACAAATCAAGTTGACATAACTAACCAATTCAAACACTGAAGACTGTTATGCATATAATTCGCATGAAAAACAATCATGCTATTTAGAACATTAATCTAGATTTTCAGTCTCACTTACTTCACCATTTCAGTGCAATTTATCAA